>NC_090998.1:1250000-2500000 GCF_041146395.1 Eulemur rufifrons | reverse complement strand
CAGCCACATGGGAGAGCAGGTGTGTGTTTACCTAGTGAGGCAGAGCGAAGGAAGCCCCTCTTCGGGGATTGCCGGATGTCCCTCTTGTCCTCTGGGGGCGTCAACTGTCGATTTTCATCATCCTGGTAGGAAAGCCTGGAACAGAGAACTCTTGGGGCTTGTTCCCGGCTGACAAAGGCCACCCTCCAGGACCGCTGCCACCCCAGAACAGTCTGCTCTGTCCTCAGTGAAGGCCTGGGTCCCTGTGCCTCCACACAGGTGTGGGGAGGGCAGCAGGAAATCCCCACGTGGCGGGGGCTTCCAGCTCCTCACCCGCAGCCTCTTACGAGCTTTGTGTTTCTGATCTGGGGCACTGGAGGCACTCTTGGGTCGAAGGTGTTGAGAAAGCTGAAAAAATCCTAGGCTGAGGCTCTGTGTGGGCAGACGCTGTTCACCACGGCCGCTGCCAGCCCCGCCAGCCCCGAGGGCAGCAGGGCGTCTCGGCCGTGGCTTCCAGGCCTTTCGATGGCGACTCAGGGTGAGAAACACACTGTCCATGTTCCCAGCACGGACAGATATCCCCAACTGGATGAAACCTCATGACCTGTGCCTGCCCTCCTTGCGCGCGCTGCACTCTGATGGGCTCTGGCCTGCTGTAGTCTGTTCCATTGTATTAAAAAATATCAGCTGCAAACCCACTAACTGGATCTCACACTCCCTAGGGGTGCGGCCTGCGGTCCAAGAAGCGCAGTTGCATCCCCACCGCGGGGTCCGGATGAGGCCACGGGCCCTGTCCCCAGTGCCAGCCCTCACCGCTGAGGAATCCGCCCCTGTTCCTGGCACAGCCCAGCGACTTCAGGCATTTGTAGACATGCAGGAACATTTGTTGAGCGAAAACCTCACATATTTAGGCTTCCAAGCCTGGTGTTCACGCTCAGCTAGGTCAGCCTCCCGCTATACTTCCTTCCTGGGCCATTTCTCCCCACTCTTGCAGACCCAGCTTCTGTCTGACCTTGTGCGGTACCGTTAAGGTCACCCTGCCCCCTGACCCTCTCTGAATGCCTATACCCCTCAGGCTTTGTACCATTCTGTGGGCAATTAGTTAGAAAATCGCCCTGCCATCTTCCTCTTCTGAGGTCCTCTTAGCTTCCTAGCTAGTTTCTAAAATCTCCTTGAGGGTGAAGCCCCGTCAGTCCGGAGCTGGCAGAGTGCCTGGTGTCCCTCGCACTCGGGAGAAGCTGACGCAGGTGAAAGCGTCTGCTGTTCCTGATTTCTGGAAGAGGTGGCCACATGTTAATTCGTACTTTCTAAAAATCAGTTTAGACAATGTTATCTCTTAAGGAACTGTAGATATTTCCTTTGGTTTTATATATACTATGTTTCATTAAGTCAGAAAAATAGGTCATTCACGCCCCACTGCCCTGTTTTGCCGACGGGGCACCAAGGCAGGGGCTGTTAGCTGACCTGTCAGGAGTCGCTGGGCTCGGCTACTATCTCCATGTTTTCCTTACTAGAGTCTTCTTTTTACACCAGGGGAGAAAGTAATGCCTTTGCTACTGCTCTAGCCCCATTCCCAGACCCCAGGCAGGGCACTCCCTGGGGAAGGAGCTGGTGTCCCCCTCCCGCCACCTCCATCCACACTGTTCCTTTCTTCAAAAGCCTAAAAGGCTAGTCCTTCCTCACTGTAAAGTACTTTCAGGCACGCATCTAAAACAGTGTGTCTTAATTCGTTTTGAATGCAACCCACAGTCTTAAAGACATTTTACAGAAGACTCAGTAGATACATACATACATTGGCAATTAAGCAAATGTTTCACAACACAGTACTTGCCTTTGCGACATTTGATACACTCTGATATTTTCTACTGTGCTATGCTGTTCTTTTAAAAGTGCCAGTTGTAACTGACCAAACGGAAGTCACAACCTTCTTATCGGTCTAGATCTACAGTTAAAAAACCTTTCTCCAGCTGGGCTCAGTGGCTCATGCCTGTAATCCTAACACTTCCGGAGGCAGAAGAGGCAGGATCGCTTGAGGTCAGGAGGTCAAGACCAGCCTGAGAAACATAACAAGACCCTGTATCTACAAAAAATAAAAAAATTAGCCAGGTGTCACGGCGCACGCCTATAGTCCCAGCTACTTGGGAGGCTGAGGCAGGAGGATTGCTTCGGCCCAGGAGTTTGAGGTTGCAGTGAGCTATGATGACACCACTGCACTCTAGCCTGGGTGAAAGAGCAAGACCCTATCTCAAAAAAACAAAAACAAACCCCCAAATTCCTGCATTGAGAAAAATCTCAGCCCTGGATTTGCCAACAGTGCCCTCTGCTGGGCAGCTTCATTGGTTAAGTATTTAATAGTTTCACGAAACATTTAATGGTCAACATACGTACATGTGTACTGAGTCTTACTAGAAAATACATTCATAACTGTTGCTACAGCCTAAAAAGTTTAAGAAACAGTGTTTAGACGTTCTCCTGGAAGCGCTTCATAGTGATGAAAGGCCAAGCTAAAAGGGATTGTGTGTGATGGGGGTCCCCATCCCCTAATGAGCTGAGATGCTGTGCCTTATGACATGTGATCTCCTCTCCTCCCCCGGTCATACCCAAGGAGGGATTTCAGGGACTGCCCCGCCTCTCCAGACCCTTCCCCGCCCCGGCTGGCCTGGGCAGAAGGCAGCCAAGCTCACATCTCTGTGCAGAGCAGGCTGGGCTCCCCGCAGGGCTCGAGGTCTTCACCCATCGTCACTTCACAGGTCTTGTCGGGAGACACGTCCTCCGGGCACACCATGGCTATCTGGCTCTCCCGGGAGTGGCACCTACGATGTCCAGGATGGAGACTACATCA
The DNA here is from genome assembly GCF_041146395.1 of Eulemur rufifrons. NCBI lineage: Eukaryota > Metazoa > Chordata > Mammalia > Primates > Lemuridae > Eulemur > Eulemur rufifrons. The sequence goes on along the minus strand of NC_090998.1, from coordinate 2,497,179 downwards.
GGAAGCGCCAGCCCTCCTCCCTTCCCTCAGCGGGCGAGATAGCACACACCCCCGCACGCAGATGCACACAGAGGCGACTGCTGCGCCCCGTCCTCCTGTGGTCGATGACGTAGCCATGGAGCTACGGAAGCATTAAGATTAGGGTGAGGGTTCCATGTGGGAGAAGGTTCTGGGCTAGGACCCAAGAAGATCTGAGTTCTGACGCCTTATTTACTTACCCTCTGGCCCAAGTCACTTAGCCCACCCCATGCCTCAGTTTCCCTTTCTGTAAAATTGGAATGACATCTGTCCTCCAGCCCACCCAGTCAGGAGGAGTGGGAGGGGTTGTGGGGTGTGCTCTGGCCAGGCACAACAGGATGGGCTGCAGACGCAGACTGGTGGCAGGCAGGCGGCCCCACTTCTCAGGGGACCGCGGAGCACAGGGTGTGCCGTCCTGCTCTCAGCAAGCAAGTGCCAGAGCCACTGCCCTTAGCCTCGACTGCAACATAGAGGACGTGGCCCCAGGGAAACGGTTTTCTTCTTCACCAAGTCAAAGCTTAGCACCCTGAGTACTGTTTTTACCAAATGCAATGGGAAGAGGGAACTGACATTTAGTGAGCACTTACTATGTGCGGGACATTACACTAGGTGCTCTGTATGCATTTCATTTCACGGACTGATGTATCTGTGGGGAGATGGAAATCCCCTGGTGTCTTCTTCCCCAGCTCCTCTCTAAAACCCACTCTCCCCTTACATGATACAGAACAAGGTTTAACATGGAAATGCCCTTAGAGGGAGGTAATTTAATTTACACTGAGATGCTATGGACGTGATGAGCCTCTTCTTTAAGAAGAGGTTTTGACAAGGTGAACGGGGGAGAAAGTGGTGCTAGCACCGAGTCCTCGAAGCGTGTACAAGCAGGGTGAGGCTGCAGAAAAGGGAGGGGCCTCCAGGACAGGCACAGGCAAGCCACTTAGCCTTGGACATTCTCCGATCGTCTGAGCACACTGCCCTGTGTACAGGAGGCACCAATGTATGTCTCCCAAGTTGCAGGGCCCACCCAGAGCTGCTGCTGGGTGGCTAAACCAGCCAATCTTCCAGAGAGGAAGGGAGACAGGGTGGGTGGCCAATGTGACTTGTCTGTTATCAGACATGGCTAAATGTCCAGGCCATGTGAGCCTGCATATGGCCACTTGAAGAGGGATACCACGAAGGGATGTGAAAGCCAGTGGGCAAGTTTTCAGGCTCCTTGGATGAAGGCAGCTTCAGGACACTTGACCAGGGATTTAGAAAGAAGCTCCCACATCTCAGCTGTTTTCTGAGTTGGAGGGCAGGAAAGGAGGAAAGCAGGAAAGGAGACCTGCTCGAGAACCTGGCAAGACAGGAACCATGCAGCCCCCTGTCCTACTCTGGAAGAGCAGCACAGTTAAGGTGAGGTGGCAAGAGGCAGGGTGTGTCTTCTCCCAGCCCCGCCTTGGAAACATGGAGCTGCAGGTGTAGACAGGGAGGAGACCCACAGAGGCCAGGCTGCACTCCCTGGGGCCCAGCGCCAGAAGGAGGCACCCGCACGTAGCAGCAGCGCATCCTGGAGCACCGGGAGCAGAGGATGGGGAGACAGGGAGGAAAGAGGGCGCCGGGAGGTGGGAGGTGCCATCAAGACCACCAGGAATGACCCCACCCCCGGGCAGAATGGGCCAGAGCTACAGAGAGGGACCCTGTATGCAAGTGCCCTGCGCAGGAGGGGCACGAAGGGCTCTGACGAAGAGGTGGCAACCCCATTCCCTTCTCAGTTAGGTGAAAGGCCAGGTTTGAGTGGAGACCTGGGCAGGCGCAGAAGGGATGGTTTCTGTCGTGTAGCCGGAATATGGCATCTCAGAGGCTCACGCTGGCCTGCTCAGGGAGGCTGAGGGAGCTGCCGCCGCCACCAGTGATGCCGGCTTGTCCTGAGCACGGCTGCCATGTTTGATCGGTAGGTGGTGCCCCTCTCTTGCTGGGGTCTGGGGCAGTGGCCTCCGTCAAGGCTCTTTCGGGGCGGGGCCAGGCAGGGGCCTCCCTCTCCTGCATGCAGGCTGCCGCGGCTGCAGAGTGCACGGCCCTGGGCGTCCCGCCCGCCAGCTTACCTCTTGGAGCTGAGCTTCCACGCTGCCTCCTGCACCCGGACAGCAGGAGACAAGGGGGGCCCATGGCCCTCCACGGTGCTGATGGTGCTGGGGTGGCCGGCAGGGCGGGGGAGGCGGCCCAGGGCGGTGTTGTTGGCGTTGTTGATGTTGGCGTTGGAGCCAGTGGACGAGTAGCTGCTGGGGGTGAAGGTGGAGTCTACCAGTTTCTCGTGGGAGGGTGACTCGGTGTCGCCTTGGCTGTTGCCCGCCTTGTTGATGTGCAGCGGGCGCTGGGTGGTGAAGGTCTGAGGGAAGGCGCCCCGGCCGTCACTTTGGTAGTAGCTGACGTGGTTGCCAAACAGGCCACCGGCCCTCTGCAGGCAAGACGGGAGGGGTGGGTGGAGGACAAGCCCCCCAGCTCCCGCTCCTGCTCAGAGGGAGAAGCCTCGGACAGCCAGGCCGGAGCAGTGCAGGGCACGGGAAGGCCGCCTGCCCTCAGGAGAAGCACGGCCATGCCAGGAGCACATGGCAGACAGGAACTTCATGCCTGGCAGCTCCAGAGAGGGAGGGACCCAGACACTCAGGGTCCCACGGTTCCCTCTGCAGCAGCCGTGGGAGGTGAGGGCCAGGCCCGCCCACGCCCGTGGGAACGGCCGGCAGCGGGTGTGGGTGGAGGGCTCGAGGCATGGGTTTCATGTTGCAACTTCTAATGTAGAAGTTTCTCCTAGGAAACATTTCCCTTAGGAAAATGGCTTCTTCCCCTTTTCCGGGGGCCGGTGACACCCCGTGAGTCACCACGTCCTGGGAGCCCTGGCTTGGGCTGGAGTTGGGCTTGGAAAAGGCAGAGGGTAAGGAGGCAGCTGAGCGGGAAGAGCCTAGAATCGCCCACTGAGCTCAGGCCGTTCTCCCGGGACGCGCTCGGCGGAACCCCAGCCCATGCTCCTGCTCCAAGCCGAGCTTTACAGAGGTGCAGAGTGTGCCGTGGCACCACCTACCCTGAAGATGTCGTCTTCGGAAGCCGCGGACACAGCCTCTTTCATGGCCTTGTCCAGCTCTTCCTCAGCGGTCAGATCTCCAGAGATGGCCCGGCGGATCTCGGGCCCGATGTCATGCAGCGTGCGCAAGCCAGCCTGGAACCCAGACGGACGTGTGAGGACCGTGGTCCCTTTCTACCAAGCTTCTAGCCGGTCATTGCCCAGGGCTGGGCCCCTGGGCCCTCCACCCAGCCCCCGACCCGCTGGAAGGTACGGCTGTTTGTGTGAACCAGGGTCAGGCGTCCCTGGGCCTGCTCTGGCTGCTCTCGGGTGGAAGAAACCACTGGCCCACCCAGGAGGGAAGAGAGCGCATTCGGAGGGACCGCCAGGGGGCTGCCCCAGGAACGGGAACCTCAGCAGAGCTCAGGCCAGCTCTGGGGGGACAGTGACAGCAGGCAGGACTGTGGAGGGCAGTGCGGGGGATGGCAGGAGGGGAGGATTACAACACCCGTCCTCACAGCCACCTTCAGAAACGCTGGCACTCTCAGAAAGGCTCCTTCTGAAGGGACTACCCAGAGACTGGGACCCTGGCCAAGGTCCGAGGAAAGTGACCAGGACCCTCATGCGGTGTGGACCCCTCCCCGGCCCCTCACCTGCAGGGACAGGGCGTTCCGCTGGGAGGGCTTGCCCACAAGGCCCTGCTCTTTGCGCTTCTTGAATTTCCGGAAGTACTCCTGGATCAGGAAAGTGGCATAGAACTTGCCAACGGTGACCTCATCATCTGAGATGTACGGAGAGAGGAGAGGGAGTTAGAGGCAGGCAGGGGGACTGAATTGGATGTAACTGATTTTTCTCAGCATTCCAACTTTCTTAACTTTTTTGTTTGAGACAGGGCAGGCTGGAGTGCAGCCTTGAACTTTTGTGCTCAAGCAGTCCTCCTGCCTCAGCCTCCCAAAGTGCTGGGATTATAGGCGTGAGCCACCTAGGCAACTTTTTAAATTTAATTTTTTTGGAGAGACAGCACATTCACATGGCTCAAAAAGAGAAAAATATATAAAAAGGCATATGGTGAAAAGTCTCCCCACCACATCCCCTATCTGCCTAGTTACCACCTCCTAGCAGGTAGCCCTTTTTTCATTAGTTTCTTGAGTATTTTCCAAAGATCCTTTATGCAAACGATTTATGTAAATAAGGGTACATATTCTTATCCTTTTTTCTTACAGAAAAGATAGGCTATCATCAAAATTATTTCCCATCTTGCTTTTTTTTTTTTTTTTTTTTTTTTACTTAATTGACACCACCAATGCTTGAATCCAAATGCCCATCATCAAGGGGCCGGTCCCCTAGACCCGTAAGTGCACACATAGTTCTGCTGTAAGGCTGGAGGGAGGGGTTGATGGAAGGAGTGCTTTTCCTCCTGTTGAAGTTTGAGTTTTTCTTTCAAACCAGACAGATGTTTGTACCAGGTGACTTGGCTGCGTCCCTGCCAGGCTGGGCACTCAAGATCACACACGACATACATCAGTCTTTCCCTTGGAAGTGAGCCTGATGGTGCCAAAGCCATAGTGCCCAAGGGGAACATTTCATGCCCAGCGAGTAGCCCCTGGCTCTGCCTCCTGGTTCCTTGTGAGGGAGGCAGCTGGTGGGGTCAGACTAGGGGACGGAGCTGACTCTCCTGCTCCTGCTGTCTCTTGAGAACAGCCCAATGCACAGCAGCAATGGGCCTTCCATCCGGCAAGGGTCTCACTCCCGTGTGGGAGGGAAGAGCCCAGGGACCCCTGTCCAGGGTGGCAGGGAGGAAGAACTGCACTGTGGAAGGAGCCTGGTGTCCTCGGCGCCCTCAGATCTGGCTCTGAACCTGGAGCCTGCTCTGTGCTCCCCAGGCAGCCTTGGGTTGGCCTCGAAGATTCTAAGACTTTAGTTCCTCAAGCAGCCTTCAAAGAAATGTTGTCAGGATTAAATATGACATCAGGTGGCCCGTGGCCACTCTAGGGGATTGTCACTGAGCCTGAGTCCTGCTTTCCTTCCAGGAGGCAGTTCTCAACAGGGGTGGCAGCATCTCTGAAGGAATGCTTGGGAAAGGTGTGGGATGATTTTTAGTTGTCAGAGTGATTTGGGGGTGATACCAGCATTAAGTGTTTGTAGACATGTCCCTTAAAGCTGTGGTCCCCAACCCCCGGGCCATGGACCAGCACCAGTCCGTGGCCTGTTAGGAACCAGGCCGCACAGCAGGAGGGGAGCGGCGGGCGGGCGAGTGAAGCTTCCTCGGCATTTACAGCAGCTCCCCATTGCTCACATCACCGCCTGGGCTCCGCCTCCCCACCCATTCGTGGAAAAACTGTCTTCCATGAAACCAGTCCCTGGTGTCAAAAAGGTCGGGGACCGCTGCCTTGAAGCACAGGTGTGTTTTGCCCAACAGGCCATGGTGTTGTACTCCGCACAGCTCTCCAGTGTTACGTCATACGTCCGTGTCGGGGAACCACCTGCTTAGAATCTGAGCTAAGAACCTAATTTTGTTTTACACAGGGACATAAGACATTTTTTTGCATGGTTTTAATATACCCAGAAATTTCCAGGAATATAACTGCTGTGTAAAGTGACATAAGACTGTACTTTGTATTGTTTGAACTTGACCAAGAGGGGTTCACAGTTCGGAAGATTGTATCCCCGATGGCAATGCTCTTTGTGATACCTGAGTCCCGCACTGTAACTCTCACGTAGTGGTTATTCTGTGTGTGTGTGTGTGTGTGTGTGTGTGGGCATGCGCACATACTTATTTACTATACTTATTTAGCCCTTACTTAAAACTGACAAATAAAACGTGCCAACAATAATCAGCGTTGTCTTACTTCCTTTAAACAAACTTATTCATAATAAGCGGGTATATGTGATAATTTCATCTGTTAATAATTTCTGGCACAGTTGTGCCTGAGCATTTATATATTGAAAACATTTGCTTTTAATATATTTTATATTAGAGTTAAAGCATTACATTAATATTTTGGAAATTATACATATAGGAAGGTTACATTATCTATGATTTTCATTTGGGATCATAGCAGGGGCAATATAAACTATTTGTTATAAAAAGGGGCTTTGGGCTTGATAGGGTCAGGAAACACTGTTCTAGAAAGAGTGAAAAGAATTTCAACCAAGAGGGGTGGAATCCCAGGGGATTCTTCTTCCAGGGCCTACAGCAAGCCACAACGGCCAGGTTTACGGGAACACCTATACTTTGTGGAGCCTCCTTGGAAGTTCTGCCAAACCTCTACGCATCGAGGGACCTGCCTGTTTCCATATGTGAAATGCAGGGTTGCCCAGGCTCCGGCCCGACAGTCTGCTTCTGCCTGCGCAGGCATCACAGCCCCGTCCCTGCCAACCAACAGGGCCTTTGAGCCCCGCAGGAAGGGTCTGGAGAAAACAGACCTCCAGCAAGCCCAGCAGACTCAAGAATGCACGTCCCATCCCAGGGGATGTGGCCGCGTTTCTCGGAGGAACCACGGGCAGGCGAGCGGCCCAGGTGCAGAAAGCCAGGCAGCACTTACCACCTGCAGGGGGCACCACCTGGTCCAGCAGCTTCATGCTGGTCCGCTTCCAGATCTTCTTGATGATGGCCCGCAGCTCCTCGTTGGCTTGCTCTAGGTTCCCTGCGGGAGGGGAGATGCAAGGATCAGCCCCGTGGAGAGTGGAGAGCCCTCCAATGCGGTGGGTGCCTCTGAATAAAGCACGAAGCCACAGATGGTGGCATTTGGCCCACATGTGGCCCTGACCGGCCAGTTTCTTTCTTCCTTGCTTAGTTTCTCCCCAGCTTTCCTATCTGCACCTCCTTCCTCTACCTCTTTCTCTCCCTTCACCTCCCTTCCCTCGCGTGTCCTGTCCAGAGCCACTCCTCTCCCCTCCTGCTGTGTGTTGCTCAGGCCAGCCAGGGGGTCCCTCCGCCCCACCCGACACTCGATGCTTTTCCTCGTGGCCTGTGCCTGGTGGCTGGGCAGCTCCACCGGGGGCCACGTGCTTGCCAGCTCAGACACGCACTGGCCTGGGGGGCGCAGTGGGGCGCTCCCTGCGGGAGGCATCTCTTATGGGCCTCCTAGAGGCACCACAGGAGCATGGATGATGGGGAGCAGTCTCCCCCACAAGCACTGGCTCCTCTGTGCCAATGAGGATTCTGCCCTCTGAGTCTCCCCTGGGGAGGAGGTGGCAAAATCCAACTGTGGAAGCAGAAATCAAGAGACGCTGGTCTTTGCGGTTTGGAATTTTCTCTGGGTCTACTGTCCCCACTGGTAAAACAGACTTAATGAGGTGCCATCCCAGGCAGCCTCTGGGATCCTGGCCTTACAGTGGTGAAAAAGGAGGGCCGAGACCCGCAGCTGTACGAGGGACATCGCAGGCAGATTCTAAGATGCTCCCCAAGATACCCGCCTGCCCCCACCAGTCCCTGGGACCAGGAACATGATGGATTTTACTCCCATGATTAGGTTACATTCCACGGCACCCATGACCCTAAAACAGGGAGATTATCTAGGCGGGCCTGACCCAATCACAAGGGCCTTTTCAAAGCCTGCTCCAGCTGGGAGCAGGAGAGGCAGAGAGAGACGGGCTCTGGCCGGCAGGGAAGAATGCAGACACCCATGCTGTGAACTGCGCTGAGAGGGTGGACTGCAGGGACTCGGAGTGGTCCCCAGTGCACAGCTGGCAGGAAAACAGGGACCGCAGACCTACAAGGGCAAGACGTGAATTCTGCCAACAACCTGAATAAGCTTAGAGGTGGCGACTTCCCTAGAGCCCCGAGAAGAGCACACAGCCTGACCGATATTCTGAGTTTGGGCTCGTGAGACCCTGAGTGGAGAACCCAGCTACTCCACAGCTGGACTTCTGACCTACAGAACTGTGAGCTCATAACTAGCTGTCATTTTAAGCCAAAAAGTTTGTGGTAACTTATTATGCAGCAGTCGGGAACTGACATAGGGGACATTTACTGCTGGCACGTGGGAGAGGCAGACGGAACAACGCTTGAGAGCGAGTGTCAGACTGCCTGCGTTCAGAGCCACCTCTGGGGCCACGTGGGAGAGCAGGCAGAGGTGACCATGAAGAGAAGGCACTGGGCTCCTGAGCTCCTGGTTTGCACAACGGATCCAAACAGCCGAGCCAGAGGACAGAGGACCTAACTGAGCACTCCTCACTTAGGCGGAGATTAGCTCCCTTCGTGGGTAGGGTCGTTGGAGGTTCTGCCCATGAAGTGAAGAGTCCTGATCAATATCCTGTTCGAATACACTGATCTTCTCTACTGGGTTGAATAACGTCCCCCTGGAATCTCATGTCCTCGTGTCTACCTGGAACCTCAGAATGTGACCTCAGCTGGAAGCAGGGTCTTCACAGAAGGACTCACTTAAGACTGGGTCACAGTGGATTAGGGCCCTGTGAGGAGGCGAGAGGACATGCACAGGAGAAGGAGGCTGCGTGAAGCCGGAGGCAGAGGAGGAGCGGTGTGGCATGGCCCGGTGCACACCAGCGCTGCTAGCCACCACCCGCAGCCGGGAGAGGCAGGCAGGGGACTCTCCCCAGAGCCCCCACAAGGAACCAACCCCACCGACATCTTAACTGTGGGCTTCTGGTCCCCTGAACTGCGAGAGAATGACTTTCTCTTGTTTTCAGCCACTCAGTTTGTGATGGTTAGTTACGGCAGACCTAGGAAATGTATACATCTTCCAAACTTTTATCAGGCCTTAATTTATTCTAAGAATGGTCTTTGTAACTGTGGCCCTTCAATGACAATTGTTCCAGGTCATCTAAGCATCCCTGAGTATCTTCCTTCATGTTCCAAGAGAAAAGCTCGTTCGGCCAGGGGTGTGGGCCTGGGCCGAGGGCTCTGGTTCTCTGAAGTGTGGCGCTGATTTCTCTCCTGTCCCTGCCACTCTCAGAAGTCCGAAGGGTGAGGACGGATTTAAGTCGTGTCCTCACAAATTTAGATGTTTTCTCACATTTATTTCTAGTTGCTTCTAAGAACTTGCCTTTGTTTGTCTTCCAGCCTTAAGATTTCAACAAGTCTGTGGGGGGCGTGTTTCTGATGGAGGCTCACCCTTCATGGGGGGGGGCTGGCGCACGACAGGCCTTTTGGTGGCTATTCTGAAATGCCTTAGTGTTTAAACAATTTTCTTTAATTCTTGACTTGACTGGAGTTCTCACATGACTGGCTTTGCCGCTTTTCTTTGGAATTCCAATTTCTGCAAGATTGGCTCTCTGTATTTGACTATTTTTGGTGGGTTCCTCTGCATTGGTATCGGCCATTGGTATGATTTAGTTGGGATGTGGTGTGCTTTGACAAGGAATCTTCAACATTGCTGAGTCTCTCCCTCTGAGCGTCACTATTTTTTGTTCTTCTATGGAACGAAAACTTACAACCCTTAATTTACATCGAGCTGTAAGTATTATAGCATATTCTCTCTAGCACTCATTATAACATCTTCTCTCCTTGGAAAAGAAAACTCTTCCTCCTAAACATGGATGTAATAACATTCATTGTAGAAAATTCGGAAAGTAACAAAACTAAAGGAAGAAGGTAAAAGTCACTGCTGATTCTACCACTCAGTGATCATATTAACATATTAATAAATTTCCTTCTAATTTTTTTTTTGGGACATGGTCTCACTCTGTCACCCAGGCTGGAATGCACTGGCATAATCACAGCTCACTGTAACCTCAAATTCCTGGGCTCAAGCGATCCTCCTGCCTCAGCTTCCCAAGAAGCTGGGACTACAGGCGTGTGCCACCATGCCTGGCTAATTTTTTTATTTTTAGTAGAGATGGGGTCTCGCTCTTGCTCAGGCTGGTCTTGAATTCCCCGTCTGAAGCGATCCTCCCACCTCAGACTCCCAGAGTGCTAGGATGACAGGCGTGAGCCACTGCACCCAGCCCAAATTTTTCTTCTACGTTATACACACACATATGTGTGCATTAAATGTGTATTTAGTTTAGAAATAGGCCTAATTTACATCCATTTCAGATTGAGTTATTGCACTGGCTACTAATGGTATTTGCTTTCTTTTTAATTTAGCAGCAGAACTTGACCTATTTTCCTTTCTTTGGGATTAGCTCATTATTTTGACACGTGTCTTGTTGGATTGGTTCTCGCTACCCTTCATTCCAGACATTTGTTATTTTTCTGGGAGGACCTAACTAAGAGAAGGTCCCTTTCTGGGTTATTCCCTGAACCACACCATCACCTTTCTTTATTCTACACCTGAAGCAACTGAAGTAGAAACAGAATAAATGGCTCACACTCATGTCTCTAGAAAGAGCTGGGAGTCAGCTTCAAGCCTCCTGTCGCCCTGCCCAGGGCTCCTTCTGTTGCACCAAGGAAACATTGACTGGCAGCCTGAGCCTCCAAGGTTAAAGTGTAGGAAGGGGAAAAGAAAACCTGCTGGCCAGGCGCAGTGGCTCATGCTATGATGACGCCACTGCACTCTAGCTGGGGCAACAGAGCAAGGCTCTGTCTAAAAAAACATAAAAGAGAAAGAAAACAAGCTGCTTGTCTCATCTGTGTTTTCTCTAACTGCTCTAACCAGTGGGCGTGAATCATCTACGCAGCTGGTTCAAAATGCAGATTCCTGAGCCCCACTCAGAGATTCAGATCCAGTAGATCTGTGCAGGTACTTGGGATGTAGTATTTTCAACAAGTGCCTCATTCTAAGGCAGGTGGTCTTTTGACCATTCTCTAAGAAACAATGCAGTGGGCTAGAAGCTCTTGGAGAGAGATGGCATCGTCATAGGTACATTTTATACAGCCTTTTCCCCAGAGTGGCAAGTGACAAGTGTCCTTATCAATTATCCAGACAGCCACGGCTGCTGCTAGCCCCCTAGCCCATAGGGCACCTTTGTGCAAACTAGAAGCCCCCTCCAGATGGATGCAGCACTGAGGGAGCGTGGCCTGACTGGTGCAGCACAGGTGAGAACTTAACCTTGACCAGCGGCTGGCTGGCTGAGCACCTGTGCAATCGTAAGTGAGGACTCCACCCTGCTCACCACCTGTTACTATGTCTCCTTCCCAGCATGTCTTCCCAGCACAGATCCTTTTAGTTTAAAGAGAATTGAGCACTCGAGAGACCCACCTGTAGCCAGTATAAGTCCACCCAGATGGGGCTTGGTCCTGCTTCAGCTAACAGCATCTACTCCTGTTTTTGAACTATACCCTATGACTTCAAAATATCACCCAGAATAATTTCTAGGGTTTGATGGAAGGCTAGAGTTCAAAACCAATAAGCTAAAGGCAAGGAGGCCATTCAGTTAGCAAAGAAAACACGAGCAGGCAGGGCCTCTTTGATGCTCGGTAGTGCAGCTTGGCCCTGGCTCCCTGCTCGGGTGCTGGATGGGACAGGAAGGCTCCAGAGCACTCTGCAGGCTGCTGAGCCCTCCTTGGTGGCTCTCCAGTGCCCACGGGCACCCTTACCTTCTGTTTTGATCCTCAGGGCTGTCCTGACCAGGGCAAACAGGGTGGCATTGAACATGACTGTCCCATCGCTGTTCAGAGGCATGTTCATGGATACCAGGCGCTGCAGGGAAGGGGCAAAGCCGGTGGTTATAGCAGAAGGTTCTCGAGGGACCTACAGAACCACCAGGGCAGGAGAACGCTGTGGGGGAGACAGAACTCGAGTGGGTGTTGTCGGGATGGGTGGGGGTGTGAAGCACGGACCCCTAGAATGTGTTCAAAACTCTTTCCAGGGAGAATCTTGGCCCTGCCATGAGCGTCCTCCTCAGACCCCCGCCTCCACAGCAGGAGGAGCGGCCCACGTGACCCCCCGCCCGGCGCAGATGTCTGCTCAGTACAGCAAAGCACAGCTGCACGGCCGGCGCTGGCTGGGGGCCTTGGCCGCAGCCATCCCACGCCCAGACAGGACAAGGAGGACAGGGGCTCGCTTGTAGGAGCTGCAGTGTGTCCTCTCACCATGCAGGGTCAGAAGCTGCTGACACCGAGTGGACTGTACTGCCCGCTTCCCCCCGTCCCACCCACAGCGTGCACTCCCTGCGCTCTAGGGCAGTGCCGCCAGCACACGCCGGGGTCGCGACGGGAAAGCCTGGCATGGGGCTCACCACAGTGTCCACCCTAATGCCATCCCTGAGCTCCTGTGACTCTAAGTGCCAAAAGGTTGTACTTTTCCTGAATGACTGGATCCTTTTGGATCTCAGGGACAGTGTGAACCGTACAGTGGCTACTGGAAAGCTCAGAGCCCAGTGTGCAGCCTGCCCTGCCCGTCTGTGGTCGCACGGATGCCTCTCAGCCCTGTCCAGGCTGAGGCACAGCTAATGCAGGCTGCGCTCCCCGCCACCCTCGTGAAGCTAATGCACGGACTCTCTAATGGCCCTCTGACCCCAGGAGAACCCTAACCCATAGCCCCGGGCTGGGAGTTCTCCCAGGGTGCCTGGACGGTGCAGTCAGGTGGGCTGAACACGTCCTTGATCCAGGACGGGCACACGCTCACTGGCACGTGAGCGTTCTCTCTGTGGCTCCTTGAGAGGGTCTGAGGATCAGAGCTGAAGGACCCTTAAAGTACTGGCTCAAGCTCATTTCTTCAGGCACATAAAACACTATCTTCAATCCCCTTTAGGATCCGTGGCCCAACCCAGGTCCTAAGACAAATAGGCGTCTCGCCTCCCATATTTTGTCTCTTTCGCCCACAAACCCAGGTCTTTCTTACTTTGCAAGCCACGCGGTGAGGGCACAGCTTCCCAAAGCCCAGTGGGGGCTGAATCCGCCGGAGCAGGGTTACCACATCTAGGTGTTTGATACGACCCCTAGAAAAGCAAGGGGCGGGGGACGAGCAGTCAGAGGGCAGTGTTTCTGCGGTCCGAGAGGTGGGGCCCGCCTGCGGGGCACATGCCAGTGCGGCTCTGTCGGTCAAACTCAGGGCAGACTTGCAGAATTGTGTGGCACAACTGCAAACCCACTCTACACATGTTCGGATTTTAATAAACAATTTCCTGTCCATGATCTGTTCAAGGTGGAAGGGATTTCAGCAGTGCAACGGAATTCTTAAATTGTACTTGCTGCTTCAATCAACTGACCATCTGACCAAAGGGTATTTACTGAATGTCAGTCAAATGCGATCGATTAATGAGGGCGTAAAGCTGAGATCTACCTGGCCCTAAACATCCTAACTTGAGCACTTGCTCGTTATTCCTGATACTAGGACCTCCTATCCCTCCATTCAACTGAACATAACAGGTGTGTTCTTGACTTAGTCGAAGGTGCCTGGCCTCCTCTCGCTGGCCCTTGACCCTTCACCCTGGGGCCTGGGGCAATCACTATTTCCAAATGGTCCACCCGGTGTGGGCCCATGTGAACCTCTCCTGCAGGCATGGCCAGCCAACACCCTCTCTCAGCCTGGGGGGGTCAGGATTTCCCTCTGGGAACTTACTTGGCTTCAGGGTCATACTCTGCCCAGATTCTTTTAAATTCATCCAGGTGGTGGGGACCAAGGATTGACCAGTCCCTTGTCAGGTAGTCAAAGTTGTCCATGATGACAGCTACAAAGAGGTTGATGATCTGCGGAGAACAGTTAATACAATGAAGCACTCTACGAGGACTTGCCTACGCACTTGCCACTCGATCCACTTTGCTAGCCAGTGCCTGTGCATGGCAGAAGCCACCATTTCTAAATACCAGCAGTGTTTAGGTTAGGGTTAGGGTGTCTTGGACATACGCTTGACACAGCTTCCTTGAGAGCTGTGTGGGATGAACCCACACGGGGCTGGACAGCTTCCCTCCTACCAAGCTGCTGGGCAGGGCTGCCCGGGACAGAGGTAGACTACACCTACTACCTTTCCCTCACTCCTCAGCAAGGTGCCAAAAAAGTATACATTCCCTCTAGGCTTCCACACGTCCCCTTTGTCCCCTGGGACAAAGCCACCATGACAAGAGCTGAGAATGGACAAGCAAGATTCTGGCTGAGCCCACTCAGGCCCAAGGCTTTTTGCCTTTACCTCAGTGTGGCTGGACTACTAACTTAGTCTTCCCAAGCCAGCTGCTCCCACGGGGTTGCCCTGACCATGAGCTGCAGAGATCAAGGGCTTGGGTTGCCCCGGAACTGCACACTCATTCCCTGTGGCTCTGGAGCCCAGCTCGGCTTACCAGGAAGGCACAGAGCATGTAGAAGCTGATGAAGTAGAAGACAGCGAAGCTGCTGCCGCAGGGGGCTTCGCCTTCTGTGCTGTTGCTGGACTCGGACTCTGGGGCACATTTCTTGCCGGGCATGCAGGCCAGCATGATGTCCTGCCAGGCCTCCCCGGTGGCACACCTGCAGGAGAGAAGAAGAGCTACACCCATGCAGCCAATCCCAGGTGCCAGGGAAGCCCCTCTGCCTCCTTCGCCAGAGGGAATCACTAAGCGAGCCTGGTGTTTCTCGTTCCCCGAGTGCGCGGATAACTTCACTAAATATGAAAACACACAGCATCATTTTGAATGTTTCAAAACTTTACATAAACAGTAATACTACCTGTAATACACAGTACCTTTTCTGCAAACTTGCTCTTGTTGCAGTCCATGTGAAGTTTTTGGGAATTAGCATTTCATGTATTTTAGCCCTAGTTCATTCACGCCATTAAAAGACCCACCCTCCTGTTAAAGGTCATTTGGGTTTTTCAAAATTTTTTTTTTTTTTTTTTGCTATTACAAGTAACACTGCAATAACCATGCAGGTCCATGTCTTGGTGTCTGCTCAGAAGTGGAACTGCCAGTTGAAGGTACATGTCTTCATTTTACCACATGTGCTGTGCTGTCCACGTGTTTGTCCAACTTAGACTCCTACTGTCAGTGCAGGAGAAATGTCATTGCTCTACAGACTCATCAACTCTTGGTAGTGGTGGATTTTTAAAAATATTGCTCATATCAGGGGCATGAAATGATGTTTCACTGATGTTTTAATTTGGTTTTAAAATGCTTAGAGGGTTGAGAATTTAGATTTTATTTTCTGTTGAATTTCATGTTCATATTTTTGCTTATTTGACTCGAGGGTTATTTATCTTGTTTATTTTTAGGGTCCTTTATAAATTCTTTATAGTATATGCATTACAAGTATCTTCTTCCAGTCTATGGCTTGTCTCTAGCTTTATTTATGGTGTAGTTTAATGACTCTACGTTTTAAATTTCAGTGTGGTCAAATTTATGTTTTTTTCCTTGTGCTTTTCATATCTTGTTTAGAAATCCTTCCTATCTATTCTAGGTCATAAAGACATTCTCCTCTATGTTCTTCTAAAGGTTCTAAAGTTTTGTTTGCATAACTCATTAACCTGGAATTTATTTTCATATTTGATATGAAGTAGAAATATGCTTTTAGAAATATCTTTTTCTGTATAATCAATTTTCTTAATACTATTTATCGAATAGTACATCTGTACCTAATTATTTGACACATCTGTTCTGACATACACTGCACGTCCGTAGGTGTGTGGGCAGTATGCTGGCCTCTTCATTCTACTCTGGACGTCATTTGTTTATCTTGGCACCGAGGAACCATTTCGTCTTAATTACTACGGCTTTGCGGCACGCCGCGCTCTCAGTCAGTCCCTGCAGCCTGCCCTTCAGAATTCGCCTCGGCTATTCATTTTCCTTCTCTATTCCGTGGACTTCTCAGAATCAATTTGTCAAGTCATACGAATTCTGCCGAGAGTCTTACTGGAATTGCATGGAAATACAGATTAACTTGGCCAATCTTGACAGCTTTGTGATGCTGTCTCCCAGCCAGGAACAGGGCGTGTCTCTCCATTTATTTAATGTCTTCAATAAAATTTCATAATTTCTCTATATGCATCTTTGTCAAATTATTGCTAGTTATCTTCTTTATTTTGTTGCACATTTAAAGAGGTATGTTTAAAAGTTACATTTTTTAGTTACATCAGTTTGCTACTGATGTAGAGGGAGTATAATTGATTTCATATACAGAAGATTTACTGAACTCTCTTACTAGTTTTAGCAATTTATCTGTAGTTTCTTTTATATATTCTACACAGGCAATTAATTTTTTTGCATTTAATTTTGTTTTTTCATCTTCAATTCTTATCCTTTGATTTATTTTTCTCATGGCATTGGATAAAACTTGTAGTATAATATTGACTAGAAAAAGTGATAGCATATCACATATCACTTATCTATATTTACAAATTAGTTATTACCAGTACCGGAAAGTGGTATTTTTCTTTGCTAATCTTCTACTTTATTTATCCTACTAATTGTTATATAGGGTTTTTAGTTGATTTGCTTGGATTTTCTACTAGGATTAGCATGTTGTCTGCAAACAATGATAGTTATGTATACATATTTTCATATTTATAACTTACTGCTTTTTTCTCTTTTACTTATTAGCATTAATCTTCTTTTTTTTTTTTTTTTTTTTTGAGACAGAGTCTCACTCTGTCGCCTGAGCTAGAGTGCCGTGGCATCAGCCTAGTTCACAGCAACCTCCAACTCCTGGGCTCAATTGAGCTGGGACTGCAGGCATGTGCTACCACGCCCAGATAATTTTTTCTATTTTTTAGTAGAGATGGGGTCTCGCTCTTGCTCAGGCTGGTCTCGAACTCCTGAGCTCAAGTGATCCTCCAGCCTCAGCCTCCCAAAGTGCTGGGATTACAGGGGTGAGCCACCACACCTGGCCCTTCTATGAGATGAGTGGGGAGGTTTTCTATCTCTTCCTGTTCCTGGAAACTTTATATAATACAGGAATGATCTATTTCTTGATAGTTTGGTAGCTCTCATAAATACAAATGTTGGATCTTGGGCCTTTTCAAAGGCTAAAATTTTGACTACCTTTTCAATTTCTACTGCAATTTTTTTTTAATTTCTTAAGATAATTTTTGTAATTCCTATTTTCCTGCATTAAAGCATCCAATTCACTTAGATTTTCAAATATACTGGCATACATTTGTTCATAATATTTTCTCTTCTTTTTTTTTTTTTTTTTTTTGAGGTCTGATCTAATTTGTTACTCTCAGAAAATCTTATTTCTGATTGGACTCAGAAGCTCAGAGAGGACAGCTTCCATCTCTTGACCATCTGTGCCTGGCATTTGTCTTTGTCCGCCTTCACTTTCTTGGCCGAAAGTTTGGTATATTCTTTGGCCGCTTCCTTATTTTCCTCACTATGCTGTTTCTTCAGGGCAATACAGCAATGTCTGCGCCGCAGGACATGCGGACTGACACGATGCTGCACCTCGGGCGCTTTGTCGTGAGGCTTCTCCGTTCTTGGGTTGGGGCCTTCTCAGCACACGGGCCGACGTGGTCCATGGTGGAGAGACTGAGAAGTTTGCAGATTCTGCCATCTCTTTTGGGGCCCAGTTATTAGTCCGGGAATATCCTTCTACCTTTTTATTCCAATAACCACATCGAGCACACTCAGACGGGCATCCACGATGCAGCCTGCACGGATGTGCGCTCCCGTTCTCCGGGTCGCCTCTGCCTGTAGCAGGAAGGCCCTCACTCGCCAGCCGGCGGACAGCCGTGGGCAAGGCACCTGCTCCACGAGCAAACCTCGTCCGTCGTTCGTACCATTGATTAGAACCACATGATCCTTCCATCCTTCACCCAGAGCTCCAGCAGCACTTCTGTGTCCACGTCCTTCTGAAAGCCACAGAGCTTGCGTTCACTGTCCGCTTCCACGAGTTTCTGGCGGCCAGTGTCTGGGAAGGACACGTTTGGCTTCATCTTGAAGGAGCTGATCACCCCCAACGTGCCACAGAACAGGCATGAAATTGTCTTATTATTCTATAAATAATTCCCACATCTGTAATTATGTTGCTTTTTGCATTTCTGATGTTGCTGTGTCCTTTTTTAGAAATTGGATTTGATGAAGGTTTGTCTATTTATTGGTCTTTTCAAAGAATCAGCTTTAGGGTTTATTGATAAAATCTATTTTTGTTTTATATTTTATTAATTTATGTTTTTATTTTTATGTATGCATCCCTTCATACTTTGTGGTTATTCTGCTATTCTTTTAGTTTACTTAATGTAAGTCTTTGTTTAATAAATGAACAGTAGAACCTGAATTTTTCTTTGGCCTTGATTGGTACACCTCACATATTTAAGATACAGTGCTCTCGCACTCTCGTTTTTCAGTATGAATACAATCATGTATCGCATAAGGATGGGGAGGTGTTCTGAGAAGTGTGCGTTAAGAGATTCTGTTGTGTGAACATCACGGAGTGCACTTACACAAACCTAGACAGCACAGCCTGCTCCACACTGGGCTATATGGTATTCCATACCATATAGCCCCATTGCTTCTGGGCTACAAATCAGAACAGCATGTTACGATGCCAAATACTGCAGGCAACTGGAACACATGGTAAGTATTTGTGTATCTGAACATAGAGAAGGTACAGTAAAAATACAGTATAAAAGACAAAAAGCAATACACTTGCACAGAGCACTTACCATGAATGGAGCTTGCAGGGCTGGAAGTTGCTCTGGGTGAGTCAGTGAGAGCATGTGAAGGCCTAGCCCATCACTGTGCACTACCGTGGACTTTAACCCCTGGACACTTAGGCTACACTAAATTTACAAAAAAATATTTTTTTCTTCAATAATAAATTAACATTAGCTTCCTGTAACTTTTTTGCTTTATGAACTTTTAATTTTTTTAGAGCTTTTTGACACCTTTGTAATAACACTTAGCTTAAAACAAACATATTGTACAGCTGTAAATATTTAAAATATTTTCTTTCTTCGTATCTTTTTTCTATAAGCTTTTCTCAATCAATTTTTAAAAAAAAATTTTTTTGTTAAAAACTAGGACATAAACACACACATTAGCCTAGGCATACACAGGGTCAGGATCATCAGTGTCACCGTCTTTCATACCCATCCATACCTTGTCCCGCTGGAAGGTCTTCAGGGACAATGACATGCACAGAGCTGTCATCTCCTATCATAACAATGCCTTCTTCTGAATACCTCCTGAAGGACCTGCCTGAGGCTGTTTTCCAGTTAACTTTTTTCCTAATAAGTAGAGGAGTATACTCCAAAATAATAATAATAGTATAGTGTAATAAATACATAAACCAGTATATAGTCATTTATTATCATTGTCAAGCACTATGTAATTCTATATGCTATATATTTTTTTTTTTCCTGAGACAGGGTCTTGCTCCATTGCTCAGGCTAGAGTGCAGTGGCATCATCACAGCTCACTGTAATCTCCAACTCCTGGGCTCAAGTGATCCTGCTTCAGCCTCCTGAGTTTCTGGGATTACAGGCACACATCCACCATGCCTGGCTGATTTTTAATTTTTTGAGGAGATGGGGTCTTGCTATGTTGCCTAGGCTGGTCTCAAACTCCTGGGCTTAAGTGATTCTCCCAAAGTGCTGAGATGACAGGTGTGAGCCACTGCACCCAGCCCTGTATGTGCCATACTTTTATATGACTGCAGTGTAATAGGTTTGTTTACATCAGCATCACCACAAACATGTAAGTAACGTGTTGTGCTATGACATTACGACAGCTATGAGGTCACTAGCAATAGGAATTTTTCAGCTCCATTATAATCTTACGGAACTACTGTTGTATATGCAGTCCATCATCGACTGAAATGTTGTTATGTGGAGCATGACTGTGCTTTGCAGTTTCAGCTGTGAGTTATTCAGAAGAGTGACTTAAATCTTTTAAGTGGATAGATTTTGGAGGGGCTATTTATTGTTTTTATGGTTAATTTTTAATTTTGTTATATTGAAGTTGGAGAAGTTTTAGAATTTGTTCTCTGTGACTTAAATCGTGGCTAATTTTTGTGAATGTTTCTGGGTGTGTAAAAAGAATGTGTGGTTTTGCAATTTATAGGATACAAATCTATCATTAGTAGGTTATATGTGATATTGTATTATTTAGATGTTCTTTACCCTTTCTTCTGTCTTGATCTATTTGTTATTTTCTACAAGCTCATTAAATCTCCCACTGTGTGTGTGTTTATTTTCTCCTTATAGTCCTATTAGTGTCTGATTGATACATTTCCAAACTATATTGTTAGGCTCATGTAGTTTTATGACTGTTATATATTCTTGATGAGTTATACCTTTTACCAATGTCAAATATCTCTCTTATTCTTGTTTAACGCCTTTCAGCTGGAATTCTACTTCTGATATTGTTCTTATTACATCTGCATTGAAAGGATTATCTGGTATTCCTTTTCCATCCCTTTATTTTCATTCTCTTTAGTTCACTTTCTTTTACTGTATCTATTATAACAAGCTAGAGCTAGACTTCTCTTAATTAATTGATTAATTTATTTTTATTTCAGCATATTACAGGGGTACAAATGTTTAGGTGACATATATTGCCTCTGCCCCACCCAAGTCAGAGCTTCAAGTGTGCCCATCCCCTAGACAGTGCACACTGCACCCCTTAGGTGGGAATATACTCATTCCCTCCTCCTCCTCCCACCAGCCTGACACCCAATGAATGTTACTGCCATATGTGCACATTAAGGGTTGATCAATTAATACCAACTTGATGGTGAGTACATGAAGTGCTTGCTTTTCCATTCTTGGGATACTTCTAGTAGAATGGGCTTCAGCTCTATCCAGGATAATACAAGAGGCGCTAGATCACCAGCGTTTCCTGTGGTTGAGTAGAACTCTATGGTATGCATATACCAAATTTTATTAATCCACTCATGTATTGGTGGGCACTTGGGTTGTTTCCACATCTTTGCAATTGTGAATTGTGCTGCTATAAATATTCGAGTGCAGATGTCTTTTTTATAGAATGTCTTTTTTTCCCCTTTGGGTAGATGCCCAGTAATGGGATTGCTGGATCAAATGGTGGTTCTACTTGTAGCTCTTTGAGGTATCTCCATATTACTTCCCATAGAGGTTGCACTAGTTTGCAGTCCCACCAGCAGTGTATGAGTGTTCCTATCTCTCTGCATCTACACCAACATTTATTGTTTTGGGACTTTTTGATAAAAGCCATGCGCACTGGAGTTAAGTGATATCTCATTGTGGCTTTGATTTGCATTTCCCTGATGATTAGAGATGTTGAACATTTTTTCATATATTTGTTAGCCATTGTCTTCTTTTGAGAAGTTTCTTTTCATGTTCTTTGCTCACTTTTTAATGGGGTTGTTTTTTTCTTGCTGATTTTTCTGAGTTCTATAGATTATACTTATCAGCCCTTTATTGAATGTGTAGCTTGTGAATATTTTTTCCCATTCTGTAGGTTGTCTGTTTGCTCTCATGATAGTTTCCTTGGCTGTGCAGAAGCTTTTTAATTTGATCAGGTCCAAATTTATTTATTTTTGTTGTTGCTGTGATTGCCTTTGGGGTCTTCATCACAAATTATTTCCCTAGGCAAATGTCTATAAGAGTTTTTCCAACATTTTCTTCTAGAATTCTTATAGTTTCACGCCTTAGGTTTAAGTCTGTTATTCACTGTGAGTTGATTTTTGTGAGAGGTGAGAGGTGTGGATCCTATGTGGCTATCCAATTTTTCCAGCACCATTTATTGAATAAGGATTCTTTTCCACAGTGTATGTTTTTGTCTGCTTTGTTAAAGATTAGACGCCTACATAAGGATGGTTTTATATCTGGGTTCTCAGTTCTGTTCCATTGGTCTATGTCTCTGTTCTTGTGCCAGTATCATGCTGTTTTAGTTATATAGCCTTGTAGTATAGCTTGAAGTCTGGTAAACTGATGCCTCTCAATTTGTTCCATTTGCTTAAGACTGCTTTTGCTATACAGGGTCTTCTCTGGTTCCATACAAAGCGTAGAATTATTTTTTCTAGATCTGCGAAAGATGATGTTGGTATTTTAATGGGGATTATATTGAACCTGTGGATAACTTTGGGCAATACGGACATTTTAGCAATGTTGATTCTGCTGACCCATGAGCATGGTATGGTTTTCCACCTGTTTACGTCTTCTGCTATTTCCTTCCTCAGTGTTTTGTAGTTCTCCCTATAGAGGTCTTTTACCTCCTTAATTAAATATATTCCTAGGTATTTTATTTTCTTTGTTGCTATTGTGAAGGATATTGAGTATTTGATTTGGTTCTCAGTTTGACTGTTGTTGGCCTATAGGAATGCCACTGATTTCTGTACATTGATTTTGTAACCTGAGCCTTTGCTGAACTTATTTATCAATTTCAGTAGTCTCTTGGCAGAATCCTTGGGGTTTTCTAGATATAAGATCATATCGTCAGCAACGAGTGAGAGTCTGACCTCTTCTGCCCCCATTTGTATGCCCTTGATTTCCTTCTCTTGTCTGATTGCTCTGGTTAGGACTTCCAGCACTGTGTTGAACAGAAGTGGTAGAGGGCAACTTTGTCTGGTTCCAGTTCTAAGTGGGAATGCTTTCAATTTTTTTCCATTCAGTATAATGTTGGCTGTGGGTTTGTCATATATGGCTTCTATCATTTTAAGGTGAGTCTTGTCTATGCCTATTTTGTTAAGTGTTCTTATCATAAAAGTGCACTGAATTTTGTCAAATGCTTTTTATGCATTTATTGAGAGGATTATATGGTCTTTGTTTTTACTTTGATTTATGTGGTGAATTACATTTATAGATTTGTGTATGTTGAACCATCCCTGCATCTCTTTGATGAAGCCCACTTAGTCATGATGAATGATTTTTTTTTGATAAGCACCTAAATTAGATTTGCTAAGATATTGTTGAGAATTTTTGCATCTATATTCATAAGGCATATTGGTCTATAGTTTTCTTTTTTTGTTGCGTTCTTTCCTGGTTTTGGTATCAGGGTGATGTTGGCTTCATAAAACGTGTTGGGGAGGATCCATTCCTTCTCGATGTTGTGGAATAATTTCTGCAGGATAGGCACCAATTCTTCTTTGTAGGTCTGGTAAAATTTGGGTGTGAAACCATCTGGTCCAGGACTTTTCTTTTTAGGAAGGTTTTTTATTGCTGCTTCAATTTCTGTACTTGATATTGGTCTGTTTAGGAATTCTATTTCTTCCTGATTGAGCCTAGGGAGGCTGTGTGTTTCTAAGAATTTGTCCATTTCCTCCACATTTTCAAGTTTATGTGCATAGAGGTTTTTATAGTATTCATAGATGATATTTTGTGTTTCTGTGGTATCAGTTGTAATTTCTCCCTTTTCATTCCTAATTGGAGTTCTTTCTTTTCTGCTTCTCATTAACCTAGCAAGCTAACATTAGAGTATCTCTTTTAATAGAGAAATTTAACTCATTTAATTTTTTAGTAATAATTAATATCTTTCTTATTCCTGCCATCTTATTTTATTGTTCTAATTTCAATGTTCAGTGTTTTATTTTATTTTATTTATTTTATACTTTTGCCTTCCCTTCCCTTTGGTAAATTGCCCAGGGTTTTTTTGTGGGGCTTCTTTGTCCACTTTTTTCTTCTAATGGTTTGGAATGTACACATTCCATTTCTATTTTCCTAGCGGTTGACCTTTAAATATTTAACATCTGTACTTATACACACTTTTCACTTAGTTATGTATAGAGTTTAGACACTATCCATTTCTTCTCCCCAAACAAAAGAAGAATCTTAGCACAGTTTCATGTTTCTCATTCTTCCAGCATCTCACTTCCTACTTTGTTGAGATAATACGGGATTTTACTTCCAAATTGTTATTAATCTTTTGGACATTTTCCCTTAACAATTACTTAGACTTACTATAAACTTAGACTTACTATATTTGTTCATAATTAATAACTATATACTTTATAATTTTTTATTCATATTAATACTCTGCTCATTCTGCTTCTCTGATTCATTTTTCACTCTGTGGAAAAACATCCTTGTGTAATTACTTGAAGGAAGGGTTATGTGGAGAAGCAAACTGTCTGGGTTCTTATACTTCTGGAAATGTCTTTATTTTGCTTTGCTACTTCAGTGCTGACTAGACTGCATATAGGAGTCTAGGTTCAAAAATATATTTTACTCATAATTTTGAACATATTGTTTTCTAGTATGCACTTTTGTTGATTGGAAGTCTAATGCCAATTGATGCAATTGAAAGTAATTCACTTTTTTCTCTTTGGCAATACCACTTATTTAAGAAACTGTCCTTTCGTAGTTCCACTCAAATTTTAAGATTTTTTTTTTCTATTTCTGAGAAAAATAACATTTGAATTTTGATATAAATTGCATTGAATTTGTACATCACTTTGGGCAGTATGGACATTTTTAACAATATTAATTCTTACAATCCATGAACATGGGATACGTTTTCATTTATTTGGTTGCCAACTATTTCTTTCATCAATGTTTTATTTAGTAGTTTTCAGTATATAGATTTTTCACCTTCTCAGCTAAATTTACTCCTAGATATTTTATTTTGCTTTTGATGTTACTGTGAATGGCACTGATTTCTTAAATTCTTTTTCAGACAGTTCATTCTTAGTGTAAAGAAACACTGCTGATTTTTGTTTGTTGATTTTGTATCCTGCAACTTTAGTGAACTCATTTATCAGTTCTAATAGTTTTTTTTTCGGTAGAGTCTTAAGGGTTTTCTATATATAAGTTCATATCACTGGCAAATAGACACGATTTCACTTCTTCCTTTCTTATTTTGATGCCTTTTATTTCTTTTACTTGTCTAATTGCTCTGGCTAGATCTTCCAGTACTATGTCGAATAGAAGTGGTAAAACTGGGCACCATCTTGTCTTGTTCTTAATCTTAGAGGAAAAGCTTTCAACTTTTGCCCACTGAGTATGATGTTAGCTTTGGGCTTGTCATATATGGCCTTTATTGTGTTGTGGTACATTCCTTCTATACCTAATTTGTTGAGAGTTTTTATCATGAAGGGATGTTGAACTTTGTCACATGCTTTTTCTGAATCTATTGAGATGATCACATTGTTTTTGTTCTTCATTCTGTCAATGTGGTACATCATATTTATGGATTTGTGTGTGCTAAACCATCCTTGCATCTGGGTTTAAATTCCACTTGATCATGGTAAATAATCCTTTTAATGTGCTGTTGAATTCAGTTTGCTAGTATTTTGTTGAGGAATTTTGCTTTTATGTTCACCATGGATACTGGTCTGTAATTTTTGTTTCTTGTAGTGTCCTGGGCTGGCTTTGGTATCAGGGTAGTGCTGGCCTCATAAAATGAGTTGAAAAGTATTCCCTCCTTTTCATTGTTTTGGACTTCTCCCCTCTTTCAAACTTCTAGGACATTTTCTTTATTCTTGGTATTCTAAAAACTCATCACAATGTGTCTAGTTAAGGGTCTTTTTGATTAACATATTCTGTACTTAGTAGGCCATTTCAATCTGAATGCTCATACCTTTATTTCAAATTTTATTTGATAATTCCTTTATTTCATTCTCTCCATTCCTTCTGTTCTTTCTGTCTGAAATTTCTGTTACACAGATGGGATCTGTCTAGCTCTAAGTCTTAACTTTTATTTCATATTTTCTATTTCTTTGTCCTTTTGGATCTATGAGAGAATCCCCTGCTTGATCTTTCAGCTTATTTGTTCACTCTTCAGCTGTGTCCATTCTGCTATATTTCTCATCTACTTTTTAAAAATATTTCAACAATTGTATTTTTTCCCCAAGTTCACGCTTTACTTTGCTCTTTTTAATAATGGCTGCTGCCTCCACTTCCTTCTCCTCCTTCTAATTTAACAGATGTGTTATGTTCTCCAATCTCCCTAAATATAAGAATTATATTTATTTTCAAATCCTTTGGCTCTATGTATTCTTCTTCCTCCTCAGGTGTTCATTCATCTATTAGTTGAGTGTTGTGCCACTCTTTCTTGATGTTGGTTTTCCCCAAATACTTTGGGATTATTGTTGATTATTCTTTGTGATCAAGAACCTAGTTCAAATCTTGGTGGATCAAATTCTCATCACAGAAGCTTCTCTGGGGATCACAGAAGAAAGACAAGATGTGCTGCCAGGTGGGCTGGGCAGGTAGCTTCTCTTTGAGGGTGGGTTCCCTGGGGGGCCCTGCTCTACCTCTCAGACCCCAAGGGCCCTGGGGTGTGATGCCAACTGCTGCTTTCAGCTTGTGAGCATTCACAAATGCTCTCCAAGTGCAAGTCTCTGAGAAGCCAGGCTGGCCATGGCCCCAGGCCTCTCCTGTGCCTTGTATCCATTGACGCTGAGCTCGGAGAGCCCCTGGGCTGCGCTCACATCCTTCGTGGTCCTCACTCATCCTCTTTGGTGGTGGTGTGCTTTTCTCAGGTCTTGTTCCTTTGCCAATCAAATCCCAACTGCTCTCTCCCGTTTAGGAATTCCTCTCCTGTTTAGGAATTCCTCGACATTTGTGGTCCTCCAATAGCATTCTTTCATGCTTTTTCCCCCTAGCACTGTTAGGAATTTATTCTTTTAAAAAATATCTTCTTCCATTAAGGACTTTAGGAAAGGAGGGAAGATAGACCTATGTGTTCAGTCTGATATCTGTGTCCAACTCCCATATTCAAATGGGGCACAGGACTAAGTGCTGTTAAATAGCTGCTTACAATGGCCCTGGGTTTTGATAGTTTATTATATGAGGGAGGGAACCTGCCATTTTGATATATTTTGAGCAAATGATGATACTTGGGCTTGGGTATGGGGGGAGGGTTCTGTAGAATATGCTGAAGGTGGGGTTATCAGCTAGAGAGTCCCTGGACCCTCTGGAAAGGGAACCCAGGGAAGAAGAAAGGGCTCGCTGCTTCTTCTAGCACCATAGTATGTAGAATATATGAGCTGGAAGGGACTGAGAAGTCATGTGGTCAAGGGATAGGATAAGTAGCGTCATCTATCTATCATCTACCAGCCCGGGACTAGATGTGGGTCCCAGAGCTGTAGGCTGTGATGAGCAGGAAGGTGAGAAGGACGAAGTCTGAGGCAGACCCAGGGGGTCACCATGAGCCAGAGGAGAAAGGAGAGGCAGGCTGTGGCTGCTCACTCAGGGGCAGGCACGAGACACACCCTCTTCCCCAGTCACACATGAGGCTGGTGGCCTTCCAGCAAGTGTGAGCCCTCATGGCTGGCTTAAATGAGGATGACGCTCAGCGCATGTGGACATAGGCCCCGCCCCCCAACAGCAAATAGCACAGACACTTGCGGAGTGATTGATCACTGAGGCTCACAGAAGTTAGATGTCTTGCTCAAGGTCATAAAGTCAGCATGTCACCAGCTTGGCTTTGAGCCTGTTCAGATTCCAAACCGGGATGCTTTTAGTATGTGACTTTGGGTGGTTACCAGCAGGGTCAGTGTCCAGGGGGCTGCTCCATGGCAATGAAACGTATGGCTCCCTGGTCCGGGAGAAGAGAGCCACATGCATCTCCTCCCTTCTCACTCTCCTGGAGAGAGTTCCCTCTTATTCTACACCCGGCCATCAGGCAGCACCACACAGGTGTGCAAGTGCGCACCCGTGCCCTGGAGACCCACCTGAAGAGGAGCAGCACAGCCTGGGGGAAGGTCTGAAAGTTGTTGTTCCGGTTGATCTCTGTGGTGTCATTCAGGGCAATTTTTCCAAACACCTAGCAGAGGGAAGGAAGAGGTATTCGGTGACCTGTGGACAGAGGGGGTCCTAATTTCCCACCATTGTTCAGTGGTCAGTCTGGGACTGGCTGGCCTCTAAGCTGAACAGAGTTACCCAATGTGATTTGGCAGGCACCTGCTGCCCCACCCAGCCTGACCCCAACCTCCGCCCTGGACAAGTGTCCACAGCCCTCAGGAAGGGTCCCTGTGGCCTGGTGGGAGCTGGGGCTGACAGCAGGTGCACGCAGAGACCTGGACCTGCTTCAGTGCAGGGGGTGCGCTGGCCTTTTCTTTGTCATTTCAGCTCCACATGCCCAAGCACTATTCCAAATTTAGTCCTTGCATTTTGGAGTGATACACAGTGAGAGGTCTGGGGCTTGGGCAAACTTAATTCATCCTGGAAATCAGAAGCCTCCTTTTTTCCCCCGGCCTTTTAAAGCTATGCTTTTCTTAGAAACTGCTACCCTTCATCGGGCGTCATGGTAGCTCTTATATTTCAATAGATTTTTGCTTATGAACCTTTGGGTCTTTCTTTAATGAGCAAGCACGGGACATTACTGAAGGAGGTGCTGAGGAAGAGCTCCAGGATAGTGCATCTGCCAAGGCTGACCTTGGGCGGAGGAGAGGCTGGAGAGCTCTGGGTGTGGGGAGAGGGTGCAGAGGGCCCTGGGAGGGGGCCCGGGCATCTGCTGCATGCTTGATGGGGCACAGTCTGCCTTCATTAGTTCATTCCTTCCTTCCCTCTTTCCTTCTTCCTCCCCCCATCTCCCCCTCTCAGTCACTAGCTTCTTCTGAATGACACTGGTTGGGGGTTGTTCTCAGGCCAATGAGGCCTGGACAAAGAGGGGACGCTGCTCAGACACACCTTGCTGGGCCGCTACTGAGGTCTTCTGCATAATCCTCCATGGCTTTCCTCCAAGAGCAGAGCCCCGGCCTGGGGCCTGGGGAGGGAGGGCCTCCGGGCTGTGCTTGGCCACCCCCCTGCTAGCTAGGGGATGCCCTTTGGGGTATGTTCTAATTCCTGTGACACTTTGGGCCTCAGAAGATGGAAGACGAGGCAGAGGGACAGTCAGGAACAAGAGGGATAAGCCAGGGAGGAGGGTGGCAGGAACGCAGCGTGGGAACCGGACGCGGCGCCGGGAGAGCCCCTCCTACCTGCATCCCGATCACGGCGTAGATGAAGAACAGCATCACGATCAGCAGGGCCACGTAGGGCAGGGCCTGGAAGGAAGTGCGCGAGGCTGCCGTGAGGCTGCAGCACCCAGGCCGCCGCGCCCCCAGCTCTGCAGCCATCAGTGGCTGCTCGGCTTTGGGCGGGGGCACTTCCAAGAGCCCGCAGAAGTACTGGGCAACTGGGAGAGGGCCTGAGAGATGGGCACTGGCTTCTCATTCTAGCTTGGTTTCAAACACTGGCTGCAGAGTCACGGGCATGATGTGATATTCAGCAAAACAAGCACGCAGCAGAGAACCTGGGCTATCACACTCGGGGGTCTGGACACGCACGGAGAAAGCCATGGAGGATGCCACCAAACTGACAGGGGGCCTGGAGGAGGCAGGCCACATTTTTTCTTTACACACCTAAGTCTTGTTCCACTAATTGTAGTGAGCAGGGGTTGCTATTGTAATTAAAACATTTAATAAGGAAACATTTTAAAGAAAGGTGATGGGCTCATATTCTATTTATTCCACTTTTTAGCTATAGAAGCTAGGGCATATTACTTAATTTCTCTGAGCTGCCTCAATTTCCTCATCTGAAAAATGAGAATAATAGTTAATTCTCAGGGGTTTTGTGGAGTTTAGATGATTTAAGGGCAACACCTTGCAGAGGTGGGCTCCATACATTTGGGGGGGCGGTTCCAGCTTTCGCCGCCAGATGGCGCTGCGGGACCACCCGGAACTCCGCCCCGCGCGGCGTCGCAGCCGCCCCAGCCGGGAGAGGGGGTGGCAGGGCGCCTGTGCGGGGCCTGCATGGCCGCTCGCAGCCGCGGCACCCCAGGGCTGCTCCCGTTAGTGCCTGTGATTCCCACTCTCCAGAGCCCCCGGCTGAGCAGGGCAGTCAGCATGCACCCCGTCGGGCCCCTGACTGCCGGCCCAGCGGAGTCCCGGGCAGGAGGCTGCCTGGAGGGCTGTACCCGGGGGACGGGACTCCAAGCAGGCAGGCGCCCACGGCAGAGCACCATTCCGCTGGCCGAGTTGCGGCCACGGGGCACACCTGCAGCGGAGCCCGGCCGCATGCCCCAGCCTGAGGCAAGCTGGCCAGGGCAGGGGACACGGAAGGCCACTCGTCCCTGCTGGTCTGCTGGTCTTGGGAGCGGCACCTCCACAGGCACCACGCCCGGCAAGCGTGAAGCCGTATCTAGGCGTTTCTACACTCATCTTCTAGGAATTCAAGTGACCTGACAGCTTTGCTTCTCTTTAACTTCAAACTCAGAGCTGGCCAGGGGCGAGCACTATTCGGTTTTGCGGGTGGAAGCAATGGCGTAGCGCAGCAGTCCTGTGCCCATAGGAGGGGACCGCTCTCCTGGAGCGGAGTGACACCAGGCGCCCGGAGCTGGGCTGAGGACATAAACGGGTGCGGTCAGCAGCTGCTGAAATGCCCGTGGGGCGAAAGGTGGGGCCCGGTTCTGAAAATTGGAGGGGACCATAGCGGTTACCAGATTGTCCAGGCCCGTGGTTTCCGAGTGTTCCTTACCACAAAACCCCTTCGCCCAGTACATTCTTGCAGGAAAATACAAAAATGAGACAAGACAGACCCTTTCAGACAAGACAGACCCTCCCTTCCGCCCAACCTTGGGGAAATCGGGGCTTGCAGGAGCCTGCCCGCGTGGTCCGTGGGACCCTCGCATTCAGACAGGTGGGAAGGCTCGGTGGCAGCAGAGCTGCGAGCAGCGAGGAAGGAGCAGCCCGGGCTGCGCCCAGGTGGGGCGCCCTCCTGCCCTGCGGCTCCGGCTCGGCTCCGTCCAGGGGGCCCAGGGGCAGCGGGAGCGTGGAGGTTCCTCCCCCTCGGGCTACCTGGAAGGACTTGATGAAGGTCCACAGCAGGGTCCGGATGCCCTCCCCGCGGCTCAGCAGCTTCACCAGGCGCATGACCCGGAAGAGGCGAAAGAAGGTGATGGAGATGCGGGAGTTTTCCTCTGCGTTCTGGAACCCATCGGCAACAGGAGGTGCAGTTAGCCCCGCCAGAGGGGGGTGGGGCGGGAGGGGTGGGCCCGCTCAGAGAAACAGCCCTCAGTGGGGGAGGCAGGGCAGGGAGGGGGCTCGCTGCACTAGACCCGTCCCTGCCCAGGAGGAGGGCGGCCGTCCACACCCAGCCTGGTGGTCTCCGCTGAGCCAAGCTGTGCCCAGGCCCCATTTTTCTATTCTCCCCTCTTCCCCTTCATTCCTAATTCTTAGTGCCCTGGATGGGCAGCAGAAGATTCCACGAGGAACTACCATATGCTTTGGAATCTTCTAGGCCCAAAGACAGCTGCCCTTGGAGCCTTGCCGCTGCCATGGTGTGGCAGAAGCGGCCCCCACCTCCCTCCTGTCTGGCATGGCTGAGGGTCCTGCGTCCTGAGTGGGACCTGGCTCTCTGCAAAGAGGCTGGCTGGGGTGGCTTCTCTCTTGGCCCTAAGTGTGCTCACACGCGGGGGTCCTGGTGGGCAGGGCGGGCTGCCCACAGAAGGATCTCACGCCCTGGTGCTCGGGACTCCAGCGTGTCTTGGGTCACCTCCTTCTACCTCCCCCAGCCCCTGGCCCGAAGGGACTCCGAGGAGGGCTGGGGAGGGCGCGCTCAGTGCTGCGAGAGGGTCTGCAGGCCTTGCTCTGGCACTGTCGTTCCTACTCCCCGTGCGCTGGGGCCTCCAGGGGGCTCTAACCCTCTCCAGGCTGCACAAGACCCTGGAAGAGGTAGGGGCCAGGGGCCAGGGGAACGGAAGAGAGGCCGTCCTAGACAAGTCCGGGCCCTGACACGTGAGCACCAAGGGGTCCTGCTCAGGGCGGGCCGTCTCCCTCAGCGAGCCCTGTTGGGGGCAGAACGGAGGCCGGTGCCCGCTGAGTGGACTGTGCTGCTCGGGCTGCCGCGGCTGCCCTGGAGAAGTCTGGGGGCTTGGACACGGGCCTGGCCAGGGCCCGGGGGCAGGACAGGCTGCCCTGTCAGTCTCTGCCTCCAGACCTGAGAACAAGATGACCCACTGCCCCCTTGGCCCCTCTCCTGCCCACGCCTGCCTGGCAGGGGCTAACCCACCAGGGAGCCACTGCCACCACCCCCGGGCTAGTGCAGCTTACCCAGCCCTGCCGGCACCAGGAGAGAACGGACCCTTGCAGCTTCCTGTTACTGTTCCAGCCACTGGGGCCATCTGGGCCCTCCCTGCTCCTCGTGTCAATTCTCCTCTTGCCTTATTTTTCATTATTTCCAGGTCAGACCCTCCCTGGAAACACCCATACCTCGTCTACACCCCCTGGAAACCCCAGTAGCACTAAAGCCGCAAGGGCTGCCACAGGCCCTTCCACTCTAACGCCCTGGCCTGCCGTGGCCGTTCCTGCCGTGGCTTCAGCGGGCTCATCCCCTCACGTGCAGGGTGGGAGCATGAGGGTGAGGGACGCAGGGAGGCCCAGAGGCAGCGTTTCCACGTCAGCGTGCCTGCCCTGCACGGAAACCAAGCCAGGTCTCTCCTGGTTGTCACACCCTCCAGATAGGAGAAGAGGCAACATGTTTCTTATATTTCAAACTCAGAGCTGCCTTGGTTCCTCCTAGGGCTCCCAAGGCAGGGGCCAGACTGGTGGTGTCGGGCCTGCTCCGTGGGTGCCCGGGGTTGGGTGGCGAGCAGCCCTGCCCTGCGTCCCAGCCCTGCCTGTAGTCCCTGATGCCCTTAACCTCTGCATTTCTATCCCCCGTTTCTGCCGGAGATTCTATTTTCACTTCTTAAAAGGAGGCAGTGTTCCCCCAGAGGAGGACACAGAGGTGGCTTAGGGTTTTCTAACTCAGCTGTCAGTTCTACCATGTTCTGGAAAGGAGAAAAAAGGAGAAAGAACAAGCTTAAGTGGGGGACTTCAGCTGTGAGTGTCACGAATCAGGGGCCTCTGCATCTGCTGACTTAAAAAACAAAACCAACCAACCAAACAAAAAAAACCCGTGCACACCAAAATCCAGGCGTGCAGTTTGAATTTCACTCTGCTGTTCAGAACCCTCCACAGATGCTGCTGTTTCCTAATGCTGCTCGCGAAGGGGAATAAACACGTTGCCATTTGGACACTAATTTCCTCTAATAAACACAATGACAATGCAGAGCAGCAGCACATCCAAACTGCTGTGGCTGTGACCCGGGGCAGAGTACCCCCAGGGTAGCCTTCTGGCCAGTCTGGGGTGGGCTGCCCTGGGGCATACCACCAACCTGCCAAATCTTGCCTCCACCCTGCTGGATTTTGGGGCACAGGGAATCAACCCACTGGTCCTTTTAAAAACTCGCATTTAACGCAGTTTGAAATGTGTGACCACAGCCTTTTGGAGGAGGCTGTTCAAGGAGACTTCAAGGTCACAGTGAGTGGCATCAGTGGAGCCAAAGCAAATCATAGACTCCTACACCAGGAGTGGCCCAATCAACTGAACTTGTTTTTCTGCTTCCAGCCTGCTTCAGAAAAACAGCTAGAGTCTAATTTTAAAGAACTTCAGGAATTTAGAAAAATGCAAGGGGAACATGGTTGGAGTGCCTGGAAATTCAGCCACGCTCTCAGTATCAAAGCCCAGCTTAAACCTTTTATGTGGCCTTACGCTCGGAGAACAGGGAGGCCAGTGACTGCAGATGTCGGTTAGCAGGAAGCCATCGTCTGCCCTTGTGTCTCCTGGCTGGATCACTTCTCTCCTCCCTCCTTCCCCTGGAGGCCCTACCACGGCTGTCATAGGCACCCTCTGCAATTTTCCCACATCAGATTAAGGTTAGAGGCTTTAGCCAGTGGAGTCCTTGGGGTGTCTAACAGGAAAGGGCTCTAGGGTCCAATTCTCTCCCAGTGGTTTGTTCGATAGTCAAGGTCGCGGTGAATCACCACCCACAGGGAAGCTCGGGGAGGTGAAAGAACACCACTGCACACACAGCACCTGCACACGAGACCGGGACAGGCAGGCAAGGCACACGACAGGCACAGTGGCCACATGCAACGAGAGCCAGGCGGGCTCCGGGAGACTCTGGAGGTTGGGGCAGGGAGGGTGGGGTGCTTGAGGGGGCCACAGAAGCTGGGAGTGTAGTTGGGGGTTTGGTCTTACCATAGAGGGAGAGCATTGGGTATGTTCAGCTGGCTTTAAAGAAAGGCAGATAGAGATAAGCTGTAATGAGTCCCCACGAAGATGCCTGCTATTCTAGTCTTGGCTAACACAGGAGCAACACGGTGGCGGGACAGGGCAAAAGGAAACAAGTGAAAGGAGCACAGCAGCGTGGGCCTGGCAGGTGCTGGGTCGTCCTGTGAGTGCAGGCTCCGTGTCACTGGGTCCCACATCTACCAAGGAGCCATAGGCATTCTGCTGCCTGTGCCGTCCTGGCCACAAATTTAGGAACTTGCACCCATTGCAGATGAGCAGATGAGGTGCTCAAGATTTTGTGGATGGCAGCTTTGTTTTTTTTTTTTTTTTTTAAATTAGCCTAAGATAACCCTGAGGGCCTGCACTTCATGCCCCTTAGCATCCGCAGGAAGGGCCAGCTGAAGGACAGAGGCCTTGCTGGCCCCAGTGCCTGTCCCTGCCCACACATACTCACGCAAAGCAGCCCAAGGGCAGTGGCCTCGCAGGGGTAGGGGAAGACAGGACCTCAGGAGGTGGCCCCACCCCCTCTGTACGGGGCTGGTTGCCACAGCTGAGGCTCAGGTAGGAGGTGGTCTAGCTCACCTAGTCTATGGTGTGGGGAGCCCTGGCCACAGGCATGGAATAATGAGTGCTGGATTGTTTTTGAAGCCTGAAGGCTCTGCACACAGTTTAGGATGTTATTAGCACCCCAAGGAGCTGTTCTCACGGGGCTGACTGCTGAACTCTTTTTGGCATAGGAGCCGAGAGATGGGCTGCAGGCGGGCAGCCCAGGCCCACTGCCCCCAGGGCCCGGAGCCTGTGTCCAGGAAGGCGGCCCTGCTCCTTGGGCTCAGCCGCTGACTGATGTGGACTGTCTCAGTTGTTAACTCTTCCTACAAACTCGTGACTTGGCTTTTACCCTCTGTTTTCAGATGTTGCTCTTGCGTTTCTGTTTTTAACGTACAAACAAGAAAAATGTATAATGGAATTTTTGAAGGATGGAAATGTGCACAATTAGACAGTTGCTTGCAGCCTGAAATATTTCTTTGGCAAAAGATTTCTCAGCAAATTCTTTTCTTTTTTCGCATAGCAAGTTGGTAGGATGTCCTTTTGGGGGAATGGTGGAGATGTAGGTTAAGGTGAGGGAAGAGGAAAAAAGGGACACTTCTCTAGTCATTCGCAGAACATTCTAGATCTAGATCTCTACGTCTCAGTTTCTGCTTCATGAGGCTTACCAGGTTACCAGGTCAATCCACATGCCTGGAGGTGTCGGGTCACTAGGATTTGGCTACTGGGGCAAGATTGAACACAGAAATGGACACAGACACAGACACACACACACACACACACACACACGGGAAACTTCTTGTCAAAGCACCCAAAGCTCTTTCCCGCTGGCACGTGACAGTGCTCAGCACGTCCTCTGGCATCTTCCTGCCCCCCCACCCCCGGCTGGTCCAGTGCTTGGGCTCCTGTGTCAATGGATAAGGAGCTCTGTGTTTCTCGGCATCAGTGGGGCGTGGGAGGGCTGCAGGGCGGCCACCTACACGGTGCAGAGTGCCAGGCACGGGGCAGGGTTCCCAGGACACTTGGCCATTGCTCTCCTCTTGGGTCCACCCCGAAAACTGTCACAGCTGCTCATGACTTCTAAGAACCCTGGGCAAATGCCTGAAGGTCTTCTGGGTTGATCCCATCTTGAACAGGACCCGAATGGAGACATCTGGGCCTCCCTGGCCTGACGGAACCAACCTCTAGCCATTTAGCAAAATGAACTATTTGTTTCATTTCACTTCTTAAACATTCAGGATCCTTCATTTAGGATTTTGAAGCATTTACCTTAACTGTCTTTTGTTGCTTTTTATCCTTTGATAGCTCCCATTTAAGATCTCATCTATTTAAATGATATTTTACTTCAAGATTTAGCATTGGGTCTGTTCTAGTAGCCTGGGTAATATTTTACGGCTGTAACAATGTCTATCAGTCGAGTGCTCCTTAGGGCACCTCCCCCTCCGCGGTGGCAGACAAGGGTCGGGAGGAGGCGTGAGGGGGGCGGAGGGCGAGCGAGGCCGGGGCTCTCTGGCTCAGGTAATGGCAGTTCTCGCAGACCCTCACTTTAGAGAAGTCTAGAGACTCAGGTTAACTGCCGCTGCTCAGGCGGCACCGCGACGTGTGTGGCCGCGCTGCCTGTGACGCACGGGCCTGTTCTCACGCCGGGAGCTGAGTTTACCCGACCCCTGGTCTCAGAAACGAATAACTGTCCGCAATAAAACCATAAAGCAATCCCCGAGCGGTCTCTCTGTGGGGACGACGGAGGGAGCCTAAGACACGGCCGGCCCTCAGAGCACCTGCGGTCCACCGATGCACGGGACAGGTCCCAGGTGGCCCCACGCAGCCATCTGAGTCTATGCCCTTCCCAGCTGCAAGCGAGTCCCCTGGGAGCCGGAAGCGGAACCGGACATCTGTGGCGTCCCCGGCTCAGCACTTTTAGCCCAGAGACACGTCTATGCTGTTTGTTACTCTCGTCAGATACCTACCTTGAGAGACCGCCTAGCATATACTACCTATTCTGGATCTAAATTCAGAATTACTTGGTAGCCTGGAATATCTGGGGGCTTGATCTCCGACCTTTTCCCAGGTTTGATCCCCGTTCCCTTGAGTTAGTTTATAGTTTCCCCATCTGTGGTCTTCTTGAGGGGAAGAAAGGGGTCGTAAGAGTCCCTGAAGACCTTTGCCTCACGAGCCTCGGAGACCCCGAGTTCTCCTCCTACAGGAGCCAGCAGAGCCGCTTCCCTAACCCGAAGGCTCTGGCTGAGTTTTAGTACGGCCGTCTCCACTCATGGTAGGCACGGAGTAAATTTTTGAGCAGCCAGTTCCTTCATCTTCGTTTTCTGATGATGTGGTAATTTTTAAGTATTTCATGATATTGGGGCAATTAATTTATTCATGCAATTGATATAAATGAAATGAGGTTATTATTCCATATCTGAGGCAGAGATGGGGCATTTTCAGAAAGAGTCCTGGTTAGTGGTTCCAGATAATGGGCTTAGGGCAAATACAAAGGAAAAGCCAATTACCTTACTGCCATATACCTATGCAGATCACCTGGGCTTGGCAGAACTCGCAGTGATGGCCGGACTGGCACCGGGCAGACAGTGAGAGATCTTCTCTGGGAAACTGTCTTTCTGAGTTAAGCTGAGGTCCAATTAGAGCTATCGCCTCAATGGGTGAAGTCTTTGTTTCTGGAATGGACTCACTAAGCATTCCTTTTCACTGGAGTACTCTCTAGACTACATTTAGGGTGCTGAGAGATGAAGCCTGGGGAGTGACAGAGTCCAGCAGAGAGCGGATCCTCCCAGGCGAAGGGTTCCCAGAAGGAGGATGGGGCGGGAATCAGCAGCATGTATTTGCCAGCTGTCACATCACACCTGGAGAACTGAAAGGTAGTGGGAAAACAGCCCTTCACCATATAAAAAAGGATTTTAGGCTGGGCGCGGTGGCTCACGCCTGTAATCCTAGCGCTCTGGGAGGCTGAGGCGGGAGGATCGCTCGAGGTCAGGAGTTCGAGACCAGCCTGAGCAAGAGCGAGACCCCGTCTCTGCTAAAAATAGAAAAATTAGGCAGGTGCAGTGGTGCCTGCCTACAGTCCCAGCTACCAGGGAGGCTGAGGCAGGAGGATCCCTTGAGCCCAGGAGTTGGAGGTTGCAGTGACCTATGATGGCACCACTGCACTCTAGCCAGGGCGGCACAGCAAGACTGTATCAAAAAACAAAAAAGGTTTTTAAAAATTATTTTTCTAAAGCACAGTCAGGGATAAGGATTACTAAGAATTTAGGGGCCAGGCAGTAGATATCTAGACTGGAACACCCAACCAAGTTGTCTTCCAGAATATTCTCTCGAGGCCAGGTGGGCAGAGAGCTCCTTCTCTTGGAAGGAGCAGATTACCTTCCCATTTCCTCCAGGGAAGGCTGGCCCTTGGCTCCGCAGAAAAGGACTGCCCAGCACCCACGGCTGCCGCAGACAATGCTGTCGCCTCAGGGGCCCTGAGATTCTACGTCCCCCGAAACAGGCATCAAAAGCGACGTCATGGGAGTATGTAAGTCTTTCACTGGCTGCCCTGCTATACAACTCTTGCTGTGTTTTTTAAAAAATCTCTTGTCTAGGACTTAGAGGGGCGGCCATGTAATAGATCTCTTTTCAAAGCACCAGAAGGCCCAGGCCCGGCTGGCACCACATCCTGCCCAGGCCCTGCTTCTCTGCCCTTACTGTCGCCAATCTCATCCCCATCTGATCTGCAGGACAGTGTGGCTAGTTCTGCTGGGAAAGAGCCAGGGGGTGGCAGGAGACTGGGGGTGGGGCTTTGCTGGTGAGAGCCCAGAGGTAACCAAGGTGGGGAGGACAGTCATCAGGCCGATGCACAGAGAGAACTGGGAATGGCAGGGGTCAGGGGCTTCTGCAGCCAGCATGCCCGGGGAACCAGCCAGTGTGGGTTAAGGGTGTGTCTGAGGGGGCAGGGGGAAAGGGGTCCTCGTTATCCCTAATCTCCTCTTTCTTCCAGGAGACACGCACATCTCAGGAACAACAGTGTGCCCTAGTGCTGTGGACCTGTCGGCAGGTGCTGAATCTTGGAGCCACCAGGGATGGCGGCAGGGCAAGGGGGCCCAAGGAGGCCAGAGCACACGTGTTTCAAACTGCGAGTCTTACGGAGCGGAATGGAGAGGCTGCTTGCTCAGAGGCAAGGTCTGAATAAACCCAAGTCAACTGGGAAGTACAGACTCAGGGCGAGTGAAGGAGGTGCGCGCAGACGCAAGCGGTTTTTAAGCGGAATCCCCATCCTGGCTCCAGTGTGCGCTGAGATGGGGTGCTCTGTGGGGGGTGTGCTGAGCAGGGGAAGACGTGGCCAAGGGCAGGACCCAGCAAGGGACACGCAAAGACGGGAAGGTGGGGAGTGGAAAGCGCAGCCTGCCCCACCACCTCCACGTGCCCTGAGTCGGAGACCACTGGCTTCTGCCTGCTTCTCCGAAGTGAAATCCTAGCTACCAGGGCAAGAGCTGGGCTTGTGTTTCTGGAGTCACGGGCACAGAGTTGAAATGCCCCTTCAGAGCGCCCTGTGAGGGGTCTTTGGCCCCAAGGGGACTGCCGGAGAGGCGCAGAGGGGGCGTCTGCCGGTTCCCGGCTCTCTCCTGCTCTTGTCCTTCTGTGCTGCACCGCGGAAGGCTGAGGGCTGTGACCTGTGTGACTCCCTGCGTGGCGGCCAGCTCATGCAGCGGATGTGCCTGAGCCTCGGGAGTCACTGTTGCTCCTCTGCAACCCCACCACCCGCCAGAAACACTCGCTAAACAAGACTGATTACAAAACTGCCAGGGTAGTTTTATCTTCCCCGGGAAGGACAGCCAGTGTCTAGTCATTCAAACCAACCAACCCGTCCATGAAGAGTAACAGAATGAAATCGCGCTGTCAGCAAGTGCCAACAACATCAAAGAACTCTTAAGCTGGAGAGAGAGAGTCCGAAGGACAGAGAAGCAAGGGAGAGAGAGACAGCGAGACTGAGGCGGGGATGGGCAAAGACTCAAAACAGAAAGAAACTAACACAGAGGATTCTCGGGGCGGGAGCACTGAACGTGAGTGAACAGGGATCAGCAGAGGTGGCCGTCCTTTTCGAGGCACTGCGGGCATCTCTGAGCATGCCTGTGTCTCCTCGTGACTAGCTCATGGAATCTTCTAGGTGCCTTCTCCTTAGAGCTTTCTAGCAAAGACTCCGACAGAGGCTTGCTGAGCCTGTGAGACCTAATGCATCAGACACCGGCCAAGGAGTGTGCTGGGACAGCTTCCTCCCACTATTTTATTTAGGGGAATGAGAGGGTTGTATGTGGGCTGACAAGATGAGAATAGGGAAGAAAAAAAAAGAGAATTAGAGGAAAATAAAAACGGACATGGTTTTGATGAGAAGGCCGAGGGCAAGGGGGACCTCACCATGTCAGAGCTGTGTCTGGACACACAGGTGACCTAATGCAGCCAGATTAAGGACCCAGATCAGGATGTCCGTGAAGGACCAGGTTCCCAAGGACCTTCTGGGTCAGGCCTGCAGGGTCCTTCTCCAGGCAGCAGCTTCTGGAAGGCGGGCTGCACCAGGCCACCTTCTCAGGCCTGGCTCTGACCGGCCCTCACAGCAAGCCTTGCCCGAGAGAGCCCGGGGCACGCTGACTTCAGACGCTGGTCCCCCTCTAGGCATGAATGTGGCTCTGTGAACTCTCCCAGGGCCAGCTTTATTTCTGGGCAGATAGCAGACTGCCTTGCAGAGCAACCAGAAGGGCAGGATGCGGAGGGACCTGCGCAGCACCCTCCCACTCCGGTCACGCTGCTGGCGTCCCACCTTAGATAACTGAGCACTCGACCTTCATGTTGAGCGTTACCTTCTCTTTAAAGGTAAGGTTATTTAGAAGGGTAGCTCACCGAGTCGCCACCACCCTAGTGTGAGTTAATGTGCTGGAGTGACTTCACTTTGAAACAAGGCCCCTTGGTGGCACCAGTTTTGCTGGCAGGGTGCGGGCGTGGCTGGAGGTGGGAAGCAGCTGGAAGGGAGCTCCGCGGGCACAGGAGGCTGCAGCTGGGAAACGGGCTGCAGGGAGACGCCGGGTAAACTCTGCCCGCCCCACTGCCCCGAGACCACCCGTCTTGATTTAATCGATCTGCCCTAGAACCGGCTCAGGCCACACGCACGGGCGGTGCCCAGGCGGTGTCTGGCAACAGCCCCCACTCAACACCTGCCAAGCACACGGGATTGGGAGTCAGGGGCCAGGACTTGATCAGCCTTGCTGTGAAGAGCTGTGACAAAAAGCAAGCTGCTTCCTGCCTCGGGCCTCCCGTGTCCTCATCCAGGCAACCCGCACAGCCCCAGGCTGCCTCCGGCAGGCGCCCAACACACGTTTGGGGAGTCAGTGGGGCCGGGTGGGCGGGGCGGGGCGGGGTCCAAAGGCTCCAGGAGAACCCACTCCCTGAGCACCTCTCTCCCCTCCCCCTCATCACCACGCTGGGGCCCCGCTCAGCCCTGCCTTTCTGGTGCCCGTTGGCGCCCCTGCTCTGCGGTGGGTGGCAGGGGCGGGGAGGGGCGGTCTGAGCCACAGAGGCAGACGGGGAGAGCCAGCCTGCTGCCCACACAGGCACAGGCCGCGGGACGGGTGGGCTGGAGCTGTGCAGGCTGAGGTCCCTCCCAGCCCTGCATGGGGACTGCAGCGGGTGGCTCTCTCTGAGACCTAGGACCGGCTATGTCCGCAGCTATGTCTCCTGTGTCCTTCCAGGAGCGAAGCAGAGCAGGAGCCGCGATTCTTTACTGTTCTCCAGGGAGCCAGTGAGGGGCAGTTGCCGGAAGTGGTTTGTGCCTGTCCGTCTGTGGTGGAAAGGGAAGGTGTGGGGCCAGCGTCCCCACACGGCTGTCCTGGGACACCCACCCTGCCTCGTGACCGCCATCTCCCTCACGCCCCATCCTCTTTCTCCTGCTGCAGACGCCAGCAGGGCGGGGCCGTGGTGCCGCTCCGCACCTCCCTGGCCCTGTCTTCCGGGCGCGGTACTTGGGCCCGTGGGTCTGGCGTGCAGCCGTGTTCTGTCGGGGCATGTCCAGGGCACGCTGGCTCCCTGGGCCCAGCACCCGCAGCACCCGCAGGCACACAGCTCTGCCCCAAGCCACGGCCCGGCCCCTCGGCCCAGGGGTGAGCCGCTGGGCTCTGTGCAAAGGCAAGAGTCAATTCTCCGACAGAAATGGATCTGAATCCCAGATCTGCCACCCACTCGCTGCATGACCTGGGGCAGACTGTGTGTCCCGTCTGAGCCTCGATTTCCTCCCGTGGACAGTAAGTTCCCTGAGGACTCAATCCAGTCACGTGCGGAATGTCCTTAGCGTGACGCCTGAGACACGCTCATCGGAGTCGTTCTCACGTCTTCCTTGCTGTCTTCTCCTTCCCCTTTCCCCTGCCTGTCCCGCCTCTCTCCTAGTCAGCCAAGATCACGGCCAGAGCCCTGTCACTGAGCTGCACTTTCCGGCTCTGGCGACGTTCCGGCTGCTAAGCAAATCCTCAGCTTTCCCTCCTCTGACCCGCGCTAGGAGCTCCCTGGGGCCGTGCCCCCCACCCCCACGGTCCCTGTGCCTGCGCCATCCCTGCAGCCTCTCTGCTGCAGCCTCTCTGAGCGACTGCACGGAGCCACACCTGCCAGGAGCAACCTGCACGGGAGCAACTCCTGCCAGGCCTCGGGAGCATCGCAAAAGGAGACACACTTTAGAGTCCAGCCCCGCGGTGGGGGCAGGACACATCTGCCTCTCCCTCCAGCCACCAGAAAACGCCCCCTTCGGACCATCTCAGACCCTCCGCAGCCCCCAGCTGCATTCAAGGAAATTGAGGCCTGGAGAATGGGGTTAGCTCTAAGTCACCTGGCCTCGTAGTGCCAGGGCTGGGGACATAGCCAAGGCTTCTTAAATCACAACTTTAGGATGTTTCTCCGCACCCATACTGCGAGGATCCAGCTTCCCGGCAGTCTCTATCGCTCCACACACGTCACGGTTCGGAAGGGAAGAGGGCCGAGAAAGGCCGTGTTGGCCCCGCACCTGAACTGATTTGCATTTGGGATCGTAGGGAGCAGTTTTTGATGCTACAGTAACTTTCATCAGCAAGCACAAGCTTTCCCTCAGCAAAATACGATTTAGACCCAAGCAGTACAGAAGCGCAGAAGGCTTCCGTGCAGGGGCCTTCTGCGGCCACACGCAGACCTCCCTGGGCTCACAGAGGAAGAGGCGCTCGGACCCAGAGAGAGGCAGCGCGACACTGAGCAGGAGGAAGCAAGGTACACCGATGGGGCCCCGCAGCCCCCCGAGCGAACAGCACTGTGAGGGGCCTGGCCCGTCTGGCCTTCCTGCCTCGCCCGGCGCCCTCCGCCAGCCCCGGCTCTGGATACCGTCTCTCTGCAGGGACCCCACGCCCAGGCCTCAGGTTAGTGCATCCAGTTGTCCGCCTGACACCTCCAGTCCAAGGGCTGACAGACACGTCCAAACCGTGCCCCGCTTGTCCTCACCCAAGGGCACCCGCCTGTGATCTGCCCCGTGCCTGCCAACTCCATCCTTCTGTGGCGTAGGCCAAACCTCAGTCAGCCTGGACTCCTCTCCCTCCACCCCCACGTCCAGTCTGTCAGGAAACGCTGTCAGTTCTGCTTTCAAACTAGATGGAAGATCTGACCATTTCCCACCACTTTGTTCCGAGATACCATCATCTCCCACTGGATCACTGCACTTGCCTTCTGAATGGCCTCTGGCATCCACCCTTGACTCCTGCCGACAGCCAGAGCCGTCCTTTAAAGGCTCGAGTCACATCACACGAGACCTCTGCTCAAAGCCATCCCCTTCTCGCTCAGAGTGAAAGCCCTAACCCCACTCGTTGCCCTCTGACCCGTCCCCGTTCCACCCCCAGCGCAGGTGCCCAGACTTGCAGGCTGCCCTCCTGCCTCGCAAGTTCTCCCAGATATCTGCCTGGAAAATGCGGCAGCTCCTTCGCAGCTTTGCTTTGTTCAGATGCCACCTCCTCAAGGAAGCCCATCTGGCTTAAGACAGCACCTGCCTTCACCTCTCCCCGACACCTCTGAGCCCCCTTGCCTGGCACTGTTTTTCCTAAAGCCGCTTATCATCTCCTAACACACTGTATGATCTCCTTATTTTCCATGCTTATTGCATTGCCTGTGTCTGATCATCGCTCTCATGACGCAAGCCCATGAGGGCAGGGGCTTTTGTTTTGCCCACTGATGGATCCCAGGTGCCTAAACTAGTGCCCACACACAGAAGGGGAGGCCACAGACGCTGTGGGAGGAACGAGGGGTCCGGGGTTGGTGGGACATGCATTCCTGCGGGGGCAGCACAGCCTGGCAAAGGCGAGATGGGAGACGGGTCTGCGTGTGGGGAGTATCTGGAGGACAGTTAGGACGAACACGGCATTTGGTCAGGGGAACGGGAGTTGATTCCTGTAGGTTTAATGGCATGAAAGATGCCGGGGTACAGGTGAAAAGCCCTCGCGGATTCCAGTGAGGCTTAAAGTGTAGATTCTTCCCAAATAGATGTCTCTGGGGATACATGTCTTGTGATGACAGTGTGGCCAGAAAAGTCTGGGAAGGCCTGGACGAAAACCAGGGGCAGA
Organism: Eulemur rufifrons; assembly: GCF_041146395.1. Lineage (NCBI taxonomy): Eukaryota > Metazoa > Chordata > Mammalia > Primates > Lemuridae > Eulemur > Eulemur rufifrons. The sequence continues at coordinate 2,453,274 of NC_090998.1, read as the reverse complement.
AAACCCCAGAGCTGCCCATGAGTTGCTAACGACCCAAAGGAGAAGCACACGGGTGGAGGCAGCGACTGCTGAGGCCGGCTCTGTTCCCGTCTCATCTGTCACCCAGGGCTGGCTGCTGAGGGCAGGCTACGCTGGGTCTGCGCTTTTGGAACAGGCCCTTGAGGCTTCAGAGTTACGGGCCATGGTCGTGAGCTTGTGCTTGCTGTGGTCTGGTTGTCCCTGCTCCATGTGTCTACTCCTGTCCGGGAAACAAGGGCTCTGACAGCGTCCGTGCGTTGTCAGTTATAATTAGACTAATGGAATGATCTTGCTTAGAGACTGGGCCCTAGTTACACCAGCAGAGGTTTTGGGAAGAATGTCATTTGCTTGGGTGCCACAGTCTCTCCCACTCCACAGTGCCTTACAGTTTACATACAGTTTTTAAATAGATGCTCTTATTTGAGCTTCAAGACACACTGCTGTAAATATCACATTCCTCTGACAGATAAAAAACCTAAGTCTCCGGGCATTTTGGTAGCACTTTGACAGGAAGCAGCAGCGAGACTTAGCAACTTGCCAGTTTTCTGACTTCAGGACCAGTCTCTCTCTCCCTCTCCAAACCACTTTCCTGCCTCGGGTGATGTGATGTTTGTTCTTTTTGTGCAGAAGCCATGAGTTGTGTGGGAGAGGGTGAAAAAGTAGTCCAGAAATAGGGGTTGAGTCTCTGGACACCTGCTTTTGCTCTCAGCCACACACACTGTTGCCATCTTGTCCCAGACAATCCTTGAGTGTGACTCCAAGTCCACAAACCCTCACTCGGGAGCAGCCAGGGGACTCTCGAGGTGAGAGGGGTGTGCTGGGGGGGAGCGAAGTCCAGCAGAACCCTCACAGTGTGCCCACAAATCATTCTTACTTAGAAAATAAAAAAGACACCCTGTGGGTATTTGAAACATCAATTACAGAATGTAAGGTTTAGTAAATCCTGGTGGCGGCAGCCCGTGGTTAAAGAGAGGGGGCTCTAGCCTAGAGCCAAATGACTTTGCCACCCCCGGAGGCTGGCAGGGAAAGGCACCTAATCTCTCCCTGTCACCTGCAGCAGCAGCAAAGGGGGATGAGCTCTTGCCTGTCAGAGTCACAGGGTGCTTAAGAGTTAAGTGAGATGAATGCAAAAGTGAATTGTAAATAGAAAGCCTTTGTACAAATGTCAGGGCTGCTGGATGAGTTCAGGCTCCCTCTCTACCCTCAACAGAGCCACTTTTTCTGCAGAAATTTTATATACTAAAAAATGTTGGGTTTTTTTTTTTTTTTAAACATGAATGCTTTGGGAGAAAATGGCAGGCTGAGTGCTAGGGGGTCTTGCCAACAGGGAGAGGAACCTCAGAGGATTCCCTGGGACTGCAGTGGGGCCTCTCTGCCCCCAGAGGGGCTGTTTGCTGTCACCTTCCAGTATTGCCCTGCCACAGGGCTCTGGGTCCCTCTGCACAGCTCTGCACACAGATCTGCACTACAGCGTGGAAAGGAAGCCCCCTGAAGGCAGGGCCACTGCTGCCATCGCTCTCCCCACCGTCGCCCTCTGTTCAGGGCACGCATGGCACAAGCTGTGAGCACAGAAGCGCTGACCTTCAAACACAGGGGCTTGGGTGGCACTTGGGAGATAGCTTAGGGCTGGTCCAGCCTGCAAAGCTGGGAGTCTGCTCAGGACGGGGGCAGGGAGGCTCAGAGCATGGGTAGGATTCACTGGAAGAAGTCACAGGAGAGTGTACACACACTCACACACACACACACACACACACACACCACGAGACAAAGACAACCCACAGCTGTCGGAGACAGCAGGGCAATCAAATTTGGAGCTATAGGGTGAGTAGGAAGAGGGTGCCCAGCAAGCGTAAACCCCCTTCAAAATCCATCTGCTGGAGAGCGGCACACAGGCTTCCAGTGGGGACAGGGAGCAGCAGATAAGGTGACATGGAGTTTGGCTGAGTGGAGGGGAGGTGAGGGACCGGGGCCACAGGGTGGGTGGTCTGGTAGTTTCACACATCTTAGATCAAGACTCTAAATCATCTGCTCCGTGCTGTTATTCAAGGTTCAGTGCATCAAAGGTCTATGCAAACATTACCAAATCTCTTAATTAAGGAACAATAATGACAAAAAACTTAAACAACACATGTTAAAGACTAACCGCAGAGGGCTTGCCTATAGATAGAGAGAGGAGATTTAAACATGCCAGGTAACAAAGAGACATGTGCAGGGACTGGTAGGAACTGTATTGGGGGAGGCAGCTCTTGGGAGGAGAGGGCGGCAGGAGGCCCCCAGGGCTAGGGCTCTGTCTGAGGCCAGGGAGCTGGGACCGGGATGTGGGGGGGGGGGGCAGGGCATGGGGTGGGGGTCGGGGGTGGAGAACCAGGCGGGTGTAGGGGGAGTGAGGGGCTTACATGGAGCTGCTTCCACAGCAACTGGGAGGGAAGGCCCACCCAGAAGAGCTCTCACCACCTTCAGAGAAGAGGTGTACAAACAAAAGTCCAAACGTGACTGGTTCTCCTCTCTCTCATGAGCCTGTGGCGGCCAGGCTGCCTGCATAGGCTACTGATGTTGAACTGAAACAGCCCATCTGAAGCAAGATAACGGCCCCCCCCACCCAGGCAAGGGTGGGCCATGGCTGACAATGTAGGCAAAGTCCTAGCCTTAACTTAGGCGTGCCACTTTGAAAGAGTTCTCTTCCAAGATGCTGTGGGGACGGGGGGGGGGGGCAGGAAGGGGAGTGGCAGCAGGCTGGAGGAGAAGGTGGGGTCAGAGGAGGTTTGGGTCCCTGCCCCAGCAGCTGCCCAGCGTGGTAAACATCCCACATTTTCTCACTCCACGATTCCCAGAGCTGCATCTGCCTATACAGTGTGAGTCATGCCACGCTGATTGTAAAGGGAGAGAGAAAAGATGCAGCAATCAAAACGTAAAAGGAAAAGGGAAGTCCTACTGCGTTCCAAAGTTTAAAAAAAAAAAGAATAAAAAGTATTTGAAAATAAAGCAACAAGAAAAAAGTCCTTTAAACCAATTTAAACAAACAAACAAAAAGACAAAATCAAAATAAGGAGGTGGGGAGGAGAAAATAACATGAAGGAAAAAACTGGGGAAAGACAAATGAGTGTTAGAGCAGGCACGGACAGTTAGGTACAGACGCCATGTACTTACGTTTACCTCGGTGATTGCTATATCAACAATGCTACCCACAACAATCAAGGCGTCAAATGTATTCCATGCATCACAGAAATAGTGCTGCATGGGGCAGAGAAGCCGAGGAAGAGAGAGAGAGAAGAGGAAAAAAAAAAAAAAAAAAAAAAACCAACAACAAAGGAGAAAAACAAAACAAAAGGGAAGAGGAAAAATGAAAAAAAAAAAAAAGGTATGAAGAAAGGGAGAGAAGAGAAAAAAAATGAGAAAAGAAAGAGGTTACGTGGGCATTTTAAATACTCTCTTACCACTCTACATCTCTGGCGGCTCAAACCTGGGTGACCTGGTTTTCGCAGGGTGCAGAGGCCTGATAAAAGCTGGGTTAGTTCAGAGGTGGCTTGGGCTGGGCCCTGGGGGCCGGGCAGTGCTGTCCCCGCACCGTCCCGCCGCTGTCCCCGCTCAGCCCCTCGCCTGGGCCCAGCACGGCTGGGCAGAGCTGGGACAAGTGGAAAAAAAGGAGGAGAAGCTCCCACTTTTTTTCCCCACAGGACGACGGCAGGTTCAATATAAGGCATGACTGGAGGCGGGTAAAAACAGGAAATTAAAAACAAAATAAAAGGAAGTAAAGAGAGAGTGAGAGAGAGAGAGGGAGGAGGCAGAGGAGGAAGGACGGTTTCCTGGGAAGGGCAGAGTAATACTCACATTAGTCTCACTGAGAATGACGTCAATTATGCTGCCAATTACGATGAGGAAGTCAAAAACATTCCAGGGATCACTAAAGTAACCCTACATAAGGGAGGGGCAGGCAGGACGGGGATTAAAAAGGAGTATTAGACAGACAAGAACAGAGCAACATCGCCATCAGAATCACTGCCGGCACCTCAGGGTTGCTGCTGGAGTTCTGGGTGCCCTCCCTGCGGCAGGAGCCCAGGGGCCCGGGCAGGGAGGGAGCCGAAGGGGGCGTCTCATCCGAGCCCCCTGCCGCCTCCCCTCGGTCACGTGGCCCTGTCCTACAGAGCCACCCGCCGAGCTCCCTCCTCCACGGGGACAGGAATGGGTGTGGGGGGCGAGGCGGTGCAAGCCGCTGGGCTCCCCTGTCAGCCCACGCTCAGCATCCCCCACACCCCTCGTCCTCTCCTGCCACAAGGGCCACGAGGGAGGGAACCCACGTGTGTGACCCCTTAGAGGTGAGGGGGCTGCAGTCTTACAGGTGAGGCTGGGAACGGAAAAGGCCCGGAAAGCCACAGCCATCAGAGTGGGCCAGCAGGGGGGCCGGGTTATCTGGGCCCAGCAGTGACTTGTGTCAAGCTCAGAAATCAAGAAAGGCCCAAATGATTAAAACGAGATCTATCAGCAGCAGGACTCAGTGCAGCCCTGGTTCCTGCACTGGACGTGCCCAGACGTTTCTAGGGCAGCACTACCCGGGGGAGTCTTTGCTAACTGAGAGGGGACAGAGTCCAGGTCCGTCTCATGGTCTGGGGGTGTCTTCTGTGGCTCTAGACGGTGTTTTCTGGGGTGTCCCCTACGCACCCCCCAGGTTCCTCTCCCAACACTGTCGTTCTGACGTAAGGTCCCGCTGAGATGCAGACGGCACCCAAAGTGAGTGGAGTCCTTGACGCCCTTCCTGAGAGCAGGGCTGGTCGGGTGGGCCGGTGGGGCTTGAGGACACGGGCTGCTGAGAGGGACGAAGGCAGCGGTGCCGTGGAGGAGCGACTCTGGCATGGACGCGGAAGACCAGTGTCCTGACTTCGCCACTTTATCATGTAGGCATGCATGTTATTTGTTTTATGCCACATGTGGAGAAGGGAAGAGATGAATGTTCTTGAAACACTTAGTTGAAGTACTTGGACAACTGGTCAGCCAAGGAATGGGTGGTCCCAGATGCCCCGTAGGGCCCTGGGAGGCCTGGACCGGGGCTCTCCCCAGACAGCACGGGCGTCTTGGCCTGGACCGTGTCCTCTCTGGGAGGGGGAGCCTGGACAGCCAAGGCTGTGGCCACGTGGGGCACCCACAGCTCAGGAAGCCCCAGGACAGGACAGTCACATTTCCCATGGGGGGGGGGGGTGCAGAGGACCTAGTACTAAAGAGATTTGTCTTCTTTAAGAAAGGACATTTGCTCCTTAGTTTTTCAAGGACTGTTGTGCAAAGGGGACAGGCGGGGACTGGCCACTTTCGTTCAGCAGGACCTGCATTTTCCTGTTCTGTGCGCTTCCAGGAGACGGAATTCTAGAGGCTGATGAGTGGTATGAAAGCAGGAAGGGCCTCTGAGAGGGCCCCGCTCTCTCCCAGCTCTCCCGGAGGCGCCAACCGGCCATTTTTATTTTTTACTCATGGGAGCCAAGAATCTGTGCTCTTCCATTTCCGCCCGGCTCTATCCAGCCCCTAAACTTCCCACCCCCCAGCCATGCCCTCTTTCCAGAGGGACGCAAGACATGCTGTCCTGGGGCTGTTATTCTTAGTGTGGGAGGTCAGGTCATGGGGAAAGGGCCTCGCGGTTCCCAGGCATTTCTGCCAAAAGAAAACAGAAGCTCCACCGAGGAGACTGGACGGCCAGACTGGGAGCAGAGGCTGGCCGGGGCGCGGGTCAGGTGAGGTCAGCCTGGAACTGTGGCTTGCGTGTCCTGGGTAGAGCCCTTTTCCGAATGTACCAGAGCCTTGGAGGCAGAGACTTCTCTCTCCCATTTAAGTCACATGCTGTGAGCAGGAAATAGCCAATTCTCTCCTGGGCCTCAGATATCATTCACAGGGCAAAGGGAACACTGAATTTGGGGGAAGGGAGGTAGAGAGTGAAGACCCCAAAGAACTATAAATATATGCGTGTTTCAGAATTAGATTTCGGAAAACACTGGGGGACTATCACGATAGGAATGCCGTCTTGTGGGTAGAGCTATTTCAGGAGGGAAGGGAGGGAAGTCAAGGAAGAGAAGGGAGAGAAACAGAACAAGAGCAGATCCAGGAGGGCTCGGGGGCAGCCTAGAAAATGTGGAAGGAAACGTTATTTGGGTGCGGGGGCCGGCGGGGAGGGAGGAAGGTGGAAGCCTCAGTGCTCAAGAAAGGAGGATGGGCTGGAATCTTTTCATCCGCCAGAGAGACCTGAAACAGAACGGGTGAGCCAGCCTTGGTCTGCGTCACCTCTGAGAGACGGGAGGGCAAGGACGGATGCACAGAGATCAAAGCCAGGACAACACACACAGGTTCATTGGCCGGCACGCGCCAGCGGAAAGGGACCCTGGCACCCTCCTGGCTTTGAGTCCCTGGCCACCCTTTCTCCCAGATTTCTTTGTAGATGTGCACCCAGAAGGAAAACACAAGACAGTTGGCTCCTCCTTGGCCACGGCCCTCCCCAGCCCATGGTACCAGACTGGGCTCTGTGGGCATCAACGCCTCATGCCTCCCCCACCTCCACCAGGCTGTGCTGCTGGAGGCTTTGGCTAACTTCTGCGTCCTGTGGCAGGCTGCCCAGTGGGCTCCACTGGCTGTAGAAACCAACCAGTTCCCCTGTCACCAGGGGCTCCTGTGGACCCAGCCCTGAGATTTACGCAGAGCTGGCAGGGGTGAGGGAGCCTGTCTAGGGGGCAACAGGGTCCCTTTCAGAGGCAGCTTTCATCTTGACCCACACACCCGCCTTCCCGCCCTCTGTGCCAGCAACCCAGCATCCTCCCAGCTTGGCCATGAAGATGGGTTCAGGGCCAGCTTCCAGGTCTCCATCCCCTTTGTCAGCCCCTCCCCCCGCCACTCTAACAGCCCTTTCCTCCCCCGCCCCTCCACACCCTTCCCAGAAACATGGCCCATGTCCTCCACTTTGGTCAACAACTCCCTAAGTGGGTGGGTCCTGGGAAGACTGTTTCTCCCTCTGGAGCGTGAGAGCTTGGTGTCCTCTGTCTCTCTCACACACCTGTCTTTGGCCGTCCCTCCTTTGCTGGGAGCCACTGGTAATAGGGGTGTGGGGTGTAATGGAGGACGGAGGTGCGGAAAAGTCATAGACTTTTCTTAAGAAGTCAGTTTGACCTGGGGCCAGGCTATGCCTCTCACCCCTTATTTCTCGGGTGACTGGGTCCCAAATGGTTGGGAAGCCAGGGATGGGGAAAAGGTTTTCCTGGCTCTCCTTGAAGTGGCAAACCAAACCTCTTCATGTCCAGCTCCTCAGAGCCAAGCAAGGCAGGCCACCTCGCAGCGGCAGTGTTTTCGCCACTGGAAGCTTTCCCTGCCACCCCCAATCCTAGAGACTGAGTGGACTTCCCCTTCCAAAGGTTCAGCCTCTGCGGATGTGTTCAGAAGGTGGGCCTCTCCTCTGGCCATGCCAGGGAAGGCCTCATGGGCACGCAGCCCCCAGGCGACGGGCCGAGCCCCCTGCCAATCTGGAGCTGCTCACACCTTAGGCCAGATGGTTCTCCTGACCACTGCTGAACCTCCATCACTCACAGGTGTGGGCTGAGCAAACGCAGACCAAATTGATATCAGTTTCGGAAAATCACTACTGGGAAGGGAAAAGTGCTGCAAAATATGATGCGTCTCACATGCACAAGAACTTTGGATCTTCTCTTTTGGGTTATCTGTGCCCTGATTTGGCTCCATCATTGAAGATACGCCAAGTTGAAAGAGGCAGTGTCGTGGTTAAGAGCTAGACCTCTGGAGGTAGACTGTCTGGGTTCCACTACTGCTGGTGCCACTTATTAGCTGGGTAACCGTGAGCAAATAATTTAACCTCTCTGCCTCAGTTTTCCCACCTAGAAAATGGGACAAACCATAGAGTTAAGGTGAGGATTAAATGAGACCACAGATCCAAAGCACATAGAACTGTGTCTGATCTGAAGTCAGCTCGAAATGAGTGTCAGCCACTGTCGTCACTAGGCAGCGTTTCTCTCCTCCCACCCAGTGCGGGAGGAGGACTCACAGGTTCAGTGGGATGTGGCCCTGAGCAGAGAAGCAGAGCCTGGGTGGTGGAGGCAGGGGAGGACGCTCTGGGACCTTGAGCCTCCTGCAGTATGTTCCAGGCCTCTTCCACCCACCCTCCGGGGCATTAGTACCAACGCTCTTGAATGAAGTCTGGCTGGTGCTGTTTGAGATTGGTGGCGGCTCAGGGTGTCAGGACCGACTTTTGTTAGACTCAAATTCATGTGGACAGTTAACTGCCAGGTTCCTAGAAACCACTGTTCCCACCAGGGAAGACAGGTCACTCTTCCTTGGCTGGCGGGCTGGGAGGAGATGGGTGGGCTCCCCGGTGGGCCCCTTTTCCATCTCTGACCCGGGAGCGCTATCAAGGGCTGCTGCCGCGGAGGTTGCTGGCACGTGCCTCAGCCCTTGCTTTCCGGATCCTTCGCTCCTTCTCTGCCTGGAGCAGAGGGCACCCCTGCAATCTTCCCAAAGGCAACAGCTGTAGACGGGTTGGTGGTCAGAAGGCATCCTCGAGGAAATCTGCACACACTTCCATTTATATCCTGGGACTGTGCTGCTTGGTCTTATGAATTTTGAGGTAAAAGGTGATTTCAGGGGCAAGACTTGTTTTTTTCTCTTCTCTGTTCCTTCCCACCGACCCGCTTATCTCTGGCAGACAGTCCGGCAGAGAGAGGAAGGTAAAGGAGAGGGGAGCCAGGAAACATTCCCGTCCCTATGGGGAAGCTGATTCCACTTCCAGTTTGTCCAGGGGCACCTGGCTGGGACGGTCCCCTCCCAGGACGCAGGGGGCCAGAGCTCGAGCTGCGCTGGGAGCAGCAGGGGCTGCTGGGACTGAGACGGGCAGCGGAGCCAGAACGACGGAAGGCAGAGGCGCGAGAGGGACAGACGGTGCCCGCGCGGCAGGGAGGGGACAAAGGGATCACAGCAGTCACGTGAGAAGACGATGGAGAAGGACGTTGGTGGGAGAAGTCACTTAAGGTGGATGGCAGGAGAGGAGAAACCATGGCCGGTGGAGGGTTGGGGAAAGAGAGAGGGAAGACAAAGGAGAGAGAGAATGGGTGGAGGAAGAGTAAGGAAAGAGGCTGGTGGTGAGCCAGGGATGTGAAGTCCCCAGGGACTTCCCACAGGGTCCCAGGGCCTCTGAAGTGACCTGCAACTCACATGGGGCAAGGAACACGTCGACATGGAACCAGGGGAAGTGGCCCAGCCTACCCAGTGGGGCAGGGCTAGCATGGGAGAGGCTGACAGATGGCTCGTGCTCACCACGGGAGGCGGTCCCCAAAAGGGAACAACAGTCCTGCCTGTGCGAGCAGGTCTGGAAAGAAGGGGTGTGAGAGGGGCTGAGCAGGGTGGCTGGGGCGGGCAGAGCGCCCAGTCCTGGGAACGCCGGTCTCTCGGGTCCGGCTGTGGGACTGAGACACGGGGGAGCTGATGGACCTGGGAGGGGCTGGGCCCAGCTGGCAGTGGGCGCCGCCGCGGCGGCCGAGTCCCAGCAGGTGTCTGTGAAGAGCGGATCCCATGGATGGAGCACCGCAGAGCGCAATGGTAACGGACACCAAGCAGAGGTGATATGAATTGTGTTATATTAGGATGCCACTTAGGTGTGACAGTAATCATGGGAATTAGTGGCGTCTAGTGGAGGAGGCGTAACTGGGCACGCAGCTGTGGGCAGCAGCCAGGGAGGCAGCCCGCCCTGTGACGTGTTAATTCAGAAGTGCCCAGAAGCACACGTCGCACAGACGCTGGAGGACTCGAGACAAAGGGCAGGAGTGGGCAGGGGGCTGGGTCCGTGCCCTGTGCAAGGGACCTTTGGTGGGTGGTCGTGATGGGGGCCATTCTCCCAGCTGCAGGAGGGACACACACTCCTGGGAACACACACTTTTAACTAGACACCTGCTCCAGTTTTCTTTGGAATTACACTTTTTCCTCCCCAGGGAATTTTCGAAGGCCTTCATTGATTCACTCATTCATTTATTTATCCCATCAACACAGAATAAGCACTTAGGAGGCGCCTCTGCAAGGCTCAGCCATGCGGTTATGAATCAGACCTCCTGAACCCTGCCGTCTTTCGGGGACCAGAGAAGGCCTTTCCTCTGCCTCAGTTTGCACCAGGGTAGACCGGGGGATGCCAACAGATGCTTCACTCTACTCATGCTGGGAGTGGACGGAACAAGGAGGAGCTGTCTCCCCTTTGCTATGGGAATGAGCCTGGACCTGCGGCAGCGCCCGAAACCGCCCGCCTGCCTTGCATGCCTCCTGGTCCAACCCAGCTGACCTAGGCGTGGGGAGAGCATTCCAAACCCAGGTCGGAGAGGCTCCTTCCTGCCTAACATCTCGGGCAGCCCCCAAGTCCATCCTATCACCCTTGCCCCTGCCCCTTGCCCTAGTGGGCTGCTCCTTTGCTAAGGGGCAGGGATGGCCCAGCCAGTGACCTGCACCCCCTTCCATGAACAAGAGGTGGATGACCGCTGGACTGCCTTCACTTCCAGAGATGAGCCTCGAGTTGTGCGGGCAGCCACCTGACCTCCCTGTGCCCCCGCCGCCATAGCTGCAAAGCAGGAGCAATCACACGGGTTGGTGGGAATTATCCGTGTTCCCACAGGACAGGTGCCTGCAGCGTCTGGCACAGAGGGACGCCCACTGCCTGCTGGTTCTGCCCTTGCTACCGTCACTATTGTTGTCTGGGTATTTGCTGAGAAGCCCCCTTCTCTCAGCCTTGCCAGCGCCTCCCTGCACTGCCCGCAGCCCTGGCATCACGGAAGGAGATTCCCACCCCTGGAACAGGCCGCCCGAGTGCAGGGCGGGCAGCCCTCGGCTTTGGGCAGGTCGGGTTCATGCGCAGCACCCGGAGGTCTGGGAATCCCTTTTCCTCCCACCAGATCCGGCGCGCTCCACTTCCTTTCCCTGCAGCAGGGGTGGAGACGGGGAACCACAGTGTACTTTCCACCAGGCTTTTCTGCACAGTGTGAATAATTTTCTGCATTAAATAATTAAATGTAATAGCTAATACTACCCTTCCCACACGGAGGCTTTATGCAAGTCATATAATTATTTTTTATCATTCATAGTGACTCTAAAGCTCTCAAACGCCAGGCAGGAAAGAAACCTGTCACAATGTTGCAACAATATGCAGATCCCTGGGTACAAGGGGGAGGTGGGGAGGGCCCGTGTGTGCCTGTCTGCTGTGCACTGTGCCACCAGGTACCCTGTGGGCGCCCCACAGTAAACAATAATCAGGGCAATGCCACTCGGCCGTCAGCTGCTAAGCAGAGGCAGGAGCCTCGCCCCACACAGCGCGGCCTCTTCCTTCTGTACCATGGAGGGGCGGGGGCTGGGGTTGCTGTGTTTCCTCCCAGCCGCCTCCCCTCCTTGCTGTTTCCTTTTCTACTCCTTTTACTGTGACGCGTGCTGAGTTTCCATGCATGGTGGTCTCCCACTATAGGTTTCAGCTAAAATCCAACAGGAGGCAGGAGTGAAGCTCTCCCGGGCCAGCCTGAGGCCGCGGTCTCAGCGCAGGGGGTGGCACTGGTCTCCGGGCATCCTGGACCTCTGCAGGGGCATCTCGATGCCTTGGTGGGTGGGCCGGGATGCTAAGTGCCCCGCCCTGCGAGGGGCAGTGCTGTGCAGTGAAGAAGCGCGGCGTGTCCTACGGGGCTCGACAGACATTTACGCAGGTGCCCTCTGCCACTCAGGCTCCCCAGCTGTGACTTCAGTCCTTCTTCTGGTGGCTCGCACCTCCCCTCTTTCATTATCCTCTGCTTTTCATGTGGAATGACTTCTTACTGCTACTAAACACAGACTTTTCCCATTATATTATAATTAAGGAATTATGTAGTTTTTTTTTGCATTATGGGTATAGATGTGAATTTTAAGTTTCCTTTGAATTTTATTTAAAGGAAATTAAGAAGGTATTAACGTTACAAAGTATTTGTTACAAAAAGGAGCTTTGTGCCCAGAAAGGATTACAGATCACTAGCCTAAAAGGATGTCTGTCACCATAAAACTTTTTTTTTTTTTTTCGAGACAGGGTCTCTCTCTGTCACCCAGGCTGGAGTGCAGTGGCGTCATTATAGCTCCCTGCAGCCTCAACCTCCTGGGCTCAAGCAATCCTCCTGCCTCAGCCTCCCGAGTAGCTGGGACTACAGGCATGCGCCACTGTACTTGGCCTCTGTACAACTTTCAAAAACAAATATTCTTGTTTGCTTTTGAGGTCTTTTAAGTTGAATTTTCCAGGTTAGTGAGGAAATACAAAGTCATGCAATCCAAGACACGTTCTTACTTCTAATGGTGGTTTTATCCACATTGAACCTTGGCCATTAACCGGCCACTGAAGGTGACCTCAGTATCTTTCCTACTGGACGATGCCCACAAAGGCATCCCGTGGATGGACTTTCCCGGGTGCTCTCCCAGCGCCTGCAGGGCCGTTCTCTGTCGGGCAGGAGTGTCTCATGCACTAAAGGACGTTCAGCGTCCTCAGGCCTAAATACTCAGCATCAGTTTTGCCTCCCTGTGTCAGTGTGATGCCCCATGGGTTTCCAGAACTGTGTTCTGTAGAACATTCGGTCTGTGGGATGCTTGTTGGAATTACAAAAAAACCAATGAAACAAAACAAAAGAACCACACATGGGCCCTGTCCTCCAATAAGGCTGGAAGCGTTCAGTCCCAGAGCTCTGGCCTGGCGTGAGCTCAGGGCCCACTGCCTCTCACAGGCTCTGCACTCTGGTCACATTTGAGTGAGGACGTCCTTGACTTAGGTGACCCTGTAGCTGGGTCCTGCTGAACACTGCCCTGGGGGTGGCTCTGTGGGCCACTGTCTTCATCTTCCATCTCTGCTCTCCCCTCCAGCAGTTCAGCAAGGACCACCTGGAGAGTGGCAGCTCGTGGGGCGGACGGGAAATTGCAGGCAGTGTCCTCACAGCACGCTGGGGCCTGCGATCCAGGGCTGAGGTTGTTGTGGGGAGGAAGGGCACCCGGAGGGTGCCGTCTGTGCAGGCCAGCTCTGGTGGGCTTTCGCTTAGGTGACACTGACAGCACTGCTGGAGCAAGGTGCTGCTGTGCCAGCACTGGGAAGGAGGTCCAGGTGGACAGGAGCAGGTCCTGCTCAGAGACTACCCAGTCCTGGAAGGACAAGGCGTTTCCCCCAGGAGCTCTGGTTAAGCGCCAGAGGAGAGAAAAGGCGTTCTGGGAGCTCAGAGGCAGTGGAGACCGGTCCTGGCTGGGCTGATCTGGGAGGCATCTTGGAGGAGGCACTGGAGCTGGGCCGTAAGGGCGGTGCAGGGTGTCTACTACCTGTTACATGGAAAAGGTGGCCAGTGCCCTCCTGCCTGCAGTCCAGGGCCTGGGCACGACGGAAGAAGACATAAGGGCTGGAGCACGCGTGGGCCCAGAGTGGGCAGGGGCAGCTGGGGAGAGGCCAGTGGAGGTGCTCAGGCCCGATCAGAACCAGGAGGAATGCGGAGCTTCTGCAGGGACCCAGGGGACAGAGAAGGAGGCTGCGGCAGAGGGAAGTGGGGGCCCTGGGGGTGGCTGGATGGGAGAGAGAGCACACAGCAAGAGCCAATGGTCTTGATGCGTGAACGTGACCCAGTTGTGACCACTATCCTTTTGGCCCAAATCCTAAATCTTGGTCCCACTAGACTGCCATTTCCTTTTTCTTCAGTCATCAGCTTAGACTGTTCCGGAATCCCTGCCCAAAGCGTGGTGCTGAACACAGAGCACTGAGCAACCAAGAAGACCCTGGCTTCCCGGAGAGGATGTCAAGGCATCTCCCTGCACTTTGAATGAGCATGTGGGATGCAAACTTTGTCCTCTGAAGGGACTCCGAGGGCTGCGCACCTCTTGCTGGTGGCCGGGGTTGTCCCCACGAGGCCGAGAGCAGCTGCTGCACCCTAGGGATGTGCCTAAGTCCACAGAAGGCCACACGAGGTGGGAGCTGAGCGCCGGGGCTGCCCCGGCAGAGTGAGGTGAGGGCGATGGGGAGATAGGGAAGACGGAGAGGGAATGGAGAGGACGGCGAGGGCACCGTGCCTGCCCCTAGCTAAAGCGCTGCGTGGGTTTTGAGAGCAAAGATCCTCTCAGCAATGGCGAAGTGCAGAAGGCCTGCCTTGGAAACTCCGTTCACGGAATCATGAGGCCTCCACAGTCAACCCTGCACAGCTGGGGAAAAGAAAGGGCTCTGGCTCCTTTGCAAACAGTCCACCGAGCCCTGGAAGGGCCTGGCTTTTGAGGTCCTCCTGGCCAGGTCTTCCAGTATGGGAGAACGGGGGGCAGAGTCGGGCCTCTGCAGTGCTCCTCGGGGGAGCACGCAGATGAGGGCAAAACTGTACGAACAAAATGTAAGACCCGCACTGCCCCCGGCGAGCAGGGCGGTGTTCTGGCCTCTCTGCACCCCTGGGCGGTTTCCAGAGGCCTGAGGACAGTCGCCTGCCCTCTGCAGCTGGCGCAGCTCACCATACGTCCACCCCGGGAAGGTATTTTCCCCCTCTCCCCTCTTGGCAGTCTTCCTGGCTCTCGGCCTCCAGACCCCTTTTCCTCTCCCTCCTCTTCCGTTCTCCCCCCGTTTCCTTTGATTCTGCCCCTTCTCCAGTTCCTCTTCTCCCAGGACGCAGAGGCTTCTGGGCAGGACTCGTGCCGTTTCTATCTTCAGAGGGAATACAAGGCGCTGACTCCCAAAATGCATCCCCAGCGCAGACTGCCTGTGTGACACTTGGCAACCTAATACGTCCTTTAAGCTGGTTTCTTCCTATTCTTCTCTATTTCAGCAAATGGCACTGCCATCCCATCCACCCAGGGACAAGCCCGGAACCTGTGAGCCACCTCTGACTCCTCTTCCTCACCGTCACATCCGATTCACCATCAAGTGGTGGCGCGACTCTGGCGACCGCACTGTGTCTGCCGTGGCGCCTGCATTCCTGGCATCCGGCTCCTTGGCTGCTCCCCTCTCACCAGCCGTTCTTCACTCAGCCAACAATGGAACAGATTCCAGAACCCCCGAAAGGCCCATGCCCTGTGGTTTGCCATGAGAGGAAACCCATGCCCTTTGCCATGGTCCCGAAGGCCCGCGTGCCCCGGCCTCTGCGCGGCCCTCCTCTTCACCCCCGCTCTGAAGTCCCAGAACAAGCTGTGCTGCCCTGCCTCAGGGCCTTTGCTCTTCCCTCTGCCTGAAATGCTCTTCCGCTGGCTCCTTTTCAGCCTCCAGGGCTCAGTTAAACTGGTGCCTCCCTGACCTCCCCATCTAAACCAGGTGCCTCCTCCCCCCGCTGCCCTGGGCCCCAGCACGCACTCGCCCCACCGGAAACTTCTCTGTCTGTGGACGGCGTTGCCTGCACTGCTCTGCGAGCCCCACAAAGACGGTGCCGTGTCTCAGCATCATCACTGAGGTGCTCAGGAACTGCTCGTCGAAGGAAAAGATGGAAAAATAAGTACAGATAAGTGGAATTACAGAGGCGCACAATCCAGTATAAAGAAGGATTTTCAAAAGCGCTAGCTCTAGAAATAGGGAGTCTCTTACAGCAGAAAGCAGGGATGTGTAGACATTTCTGCACTGACGGAGGATCAATGATCTTAATGTTTTCGGATGTTAATATTCCGACTCTTTTTTCCTCATTCTCCAGCTCTATAATCCTCATCCATTCATTCATGCATGCATTAAACTTTCACTGAATGCCTCCCATGGGACACAAAAATGAATATGAAACAGTTCCTGCCTTCAAGGAACTCAGCAATTTGATTTTTGTCTCCACAACTTGCAAGTCTTCCTGTTGCAAATGAGCACACGTGTGTTTGTGTATCTGTGTGTGGGTACTCATGAATATGCATGTATTCATGTGTACTCATGAATATCAGGCTATTGTTTCACTTTCCTGAGCCCACCTCTCAGGGGACTGTCCCCTCTCCTGAAAGTATCTGTGAATGCAAACTTGGAAGGAAAATCCAGAAGGTCCAAACCAGCCTAGGGAAACACAGGGGCCACGGACAGAACAGCCGAACAAGAGGTGAAGGGGGACAGGGGCCCCAGCTGGGGTGGAAGGACAGGAATGGAATGAACACTTAAGGTCCACGGAGCTGCTAAGTGACAGTGGCTTGCTTCTGTTTGTCTCTGCTTCGCTAATGAGGAAGAAAGCTAACACTTGCTGAGGACCCACGAAGTGCATAGAAACAACTCAGCCTGTTCGCATTTCTTATTTTAATGGGGATGTGGTAGACAGTTTGACTTTTTTTTCCCTTAGAGACAGGGTCTCATTCTGTTGCCCAGGCTGGAGTGCAGTGGCATCATCATAGCTCATTATAGCTTTGAACTCCTAGGCTCAAGCGATCCTCCCACCTCAGCCTCCCAAATAGCCGGAACTACAGGTGTGCGCCACCATGCACAGCCAATCTTTAAGTTTTTTGTAGGGATGGGTCTTGCTATGTTTCCCAGGCTGGTCTTGAACTCCTGGCCTCATGCGATCCTCCTGCTGTGGCCTCCCAGAGTGCTGGAATCATAGGTGTGTTCACCATGCCTGGCCACAGTTTGGCTTTTGAGTCACCTAAACCTGCATTAAAATCCCAGGATTTTTGTGAGGATTACATGAATTAATATTTGTTAAGGCGCTCAGAGCTGTATGGAGTACATAATGAGCATGATACTAAGTGTTTGTTATAAACAACAATATTAACAAAAAACTAGCTCTGCAACCTTGGATGTGTTACTTAGCCGTTCTCTGACCTTCGGTTTCCTCGGATACAAAATGGGAGACTATAATATTTGTTGTACGGATCAAATGAGATAAGAAGAGTAAACTATCTAGCCCAATGTCTGGCTCTTCATTGACAATCTGTGTTACTTCCTTCCCTGCTTTGCTTCTAAATGTTACGGATACAGATGGGTCAATGTGTTTATCGATTGCTTCTTTCAAAGTTGGAATATGAACAGCAGGCTGAACAGCAGGTTTTCCAGGGATGAATGAGAGGTGAGCTGGGGACACTACAAGACCCAAGAGTCAGACCCGGCACGTCTGGGCTCAGCCACCTGCCTGTGTTCATAGCCGTGTCCCGGGTACAGGCGTGTTGCCTACTACGCTGGGTGCTCAGTGAAATAGTTACTGGGTCGTTAGTGAGCTTTACCCCTCAGCACAGCACTAGCCAAGCACCACACAGGCAAAGAGGTCTTGAAATAAAACATACAAAGAATGTCAAAGCCTGGGAGACAGAAAAGGAGAGGAAATGGTGAAAAACGGAGCCGAAATCCCGTCAAGCCACAGCCCAGGGGAGTGGCAGTTTTAGACTTGAGTAGCACAATTTATGCCGCGTCTTACATAACCCCACCTCAAAGATGCACCAGGATGAGCCCTGAAGTTATATTATGGCGCGAGGCAGAAATCTGGCCGAAGGAATAGAATAAATGAGCTCGGGGTAGGAGATTCGGAGATGACAGAACATCAGGATTGCAAAACGATCCATTTTAGAATGGTTGTGGAGAGGGCACAGTGAGGCTGGAGGAACTGAGCCAGGGCTGGGTGCAAACTCCTCCGGCTGGGGGATGCTGCCCAGTTTCCTCTGGACGCGCCTTCCCCGAAGCCTGAATCACTTTGTAGCCATGACCCGTTCAGTCTTGTCACAGCCTGCCGAGCCAGGCTTGCTGTTCTGCAGAGAAACAGACACGCAGGCACAGTGCGTGTACGAGCTTCCTCTCCCCTCCTGCCCAGCCCGGGCTCGTTCAAGGTGATACAGAGCAGGGACATAGGCCTCCTGGCTCTCAATCTACCAGAATGTTCTCTCTGGGTGGGATCTGGGGGCAGCAGATGATTAAGCAAAGAAATAAAGTGAAATTTACTTTGTAAAAATTAAAGCCTCGCACAAACACTGCATCACGCGGACGGGTATGGCCAACTTGAAATTGCTGGAAGAGGGCAGTTCCTGGTGAGGGGCGCAGTCGGGGGCAGAGGTGAAGTCGGAGAGAATGCACATGGCAGCCGGCAAAGTCATTATTTAGTAAAAACCAAGTTTCTAGAAGATTCTCAGTTTTCAAAAAGAGAAAATGGCCCCATTTGCATCTTTTCCTAGTGATCATCTCACTTTCCAATTCATTCTCCTGGTCCTTTCCTGGGCTTTAAAGAAAGAGTCTTCTAATTTCTCTCAACAGCCCAAGGAGGAGTTTAAGGAAATCGGAGTCTCTCCTGCCCTCAGGGGCCTCCAGCCCCTGGGGCGGCTGCACTGATGCATTTAGAGGGATTCTGGCCCTGCCGCTCCCCTGTGGGGTGGTGCGGGGCCTTGGTGGCTGTTTCCATGGAAGAGCGGCATTCAGGAGCCTATCCTTGGAATGCCATCTAGCAGTCTCCTCCCGGGAACAAAGAACATGTCTGATTACGGTCCACAGACACCCTGGCCTGAGCAGGAACGCAGGCCTGGCTCCCGGTTGGTAAAAATGCTTTCTCTTCCCTGGTTCAGACAAGTAAATCTGCTGTGTGACTTGGGGCTCGAGCTGTCTGCTGAGGTTGCCCTCCCAGCCTGTGCACCTGCCAGGTGAACGTCAGAACCCTGTGCCCTTTCCTGGGAGCAGCTCGGCCCTGCACAGAGGACCGCGACTCTTAAAGCAGCGGCTCCACTCCGGGGCAACCCGCCTCAGCCTCAGAAGCCCCTCCTGCCCCGCCCAAGACACAGATGCCCCTGGAAGGCCCCACGCCGGCTGGAGGATGTGGACCACGGCATCTTCAGGTTGTGTGAGGAAAGCTATTCGCCAAAGGGAGCCCAGGTGCTGAATCTTTAAAGACAGAAGGTTCTAGACATTGACAGAGCAGACAGAGCAGACGCAGGACTGGGCGGCTGAGCTCCTCTGCTGCAGTGAGCACTCCCAGTGCACCCACCTCCCCACCTGGGCTTTCCCTCTGCCTGTCCACGCGTGAACTTAAAGCCCCAGGTGGAAAGAATTTAGCAGGCGAGGACCCTTTCCGTCTTGACCACACCCCCGGGGTTCCCCCCGCACTCCTCACCTCGGCGGGGCCTGTGCTCCCACGTCAAAGCTGACAATCATTCTCAGGGGCGAAAGCCATGCCTGAGAACAGAGCATGCAGAGGAGAGATGGCTCTGGAAGCCATGGGGTCCCCGGCACCCCACAGGCGTGCCTGGACACGAGGAAAGCTGCCTTTGGGAAGTCCAAGGCCAGCGACGCCCTCTCTCAGGCCAGAGGCAGAGCAGACTGGCCTTGGCTGGCACTGCGCGGTGCTGGTCACTAACGCACCGTCTGAAAGCCCCTGGCTCTTCCGACAGCTCCGCGGTTGCGCAGGTCAGTGAGCCCGGAGCAGGCGGTGCTGTGGGCAGTGGCCCCAACAAAGAGGGCATTTGATGCCACGGTCCAAGCAGCTCTGATCTGGTAGCATCTCATCGCCAGGCTAGCGGCCAGTTATGACTTGTCCCTTGCTCCCAGCCGAGGGCAGTGCTGAAGGCCTTGTTGATGAGGACAGGGAACCTCACCAATTTTTGCTGCCTTCTGAAGCAGCCATGATTCACTGCCCTCATTTCCTCTTTCCTGAACGATAACAGGGGCTTCACAAAAGCCCCCAAAGCAGAGAAAACACAGTGGCAGCTGAATTACCACCCCACTGTTAGCTGATACCCTGAAAGTGCTGGCCACACCCTCTGCGTCTGCGGCAGGCAGGGGTCACAGCCCCAGACTGCAGACGGCTTGCTGCAAGGCAGGCTGCCTGGAGATGGAAGCCCGTGGGCAGGGCAAGGTCGCAGGTGGAGCGGGCTGGGGGAGCTGTGTGGCGGGAAGGCTGGCCCCACTCTGGAAGTGGCATCGAGGCCATTAGGCAGCAAGTCTCTGGCCAGCAACTGGGATGTACAGGGACGAGGTTCTGCATCCTGCCGATGGGGTCAGGTGAGACCGGGGAGGGGACGAGGGCTCTCAGATTTCAGTGTCACACTAAAATGCGGATCAGGAAACCTAGTCAGAAGCCCAGTGGACTGGGCGAGAGAGCATCGGGGAGCCCCAGGGGTCCCCAGAGCACAGCCCACACGGGCCTGCAGCAGCAAGACCGACTGCGGACTGGCGGGGCGGCTCCTGCGGCACCGGCTGCCTCCCTCAGGACCAGGAGCTGGCAGCGAAGAATCTGCAGGGGGACGGCCTCGGCCCTCGCTGCTGCCAAAGACAAGTGACTCCGGGGACGGCCAGAGAACGGATGGAGTCATGAGAAAACCCACACTGGGGGCCCCAGTCTTGCCCTGTCGAGAGGGGCTCCAGTAGGAGTCCATTTCTGGCAGAAAACCACCCGATGAAGAGAGGGCAGGGAGGATGGCTCCGCGGAGCCGGAGCAGCTGGACAGGGGAGAGCGGACCTGGGACCGTGGCGGGAAAGGGGCAGGGCCTCGGGCGGTGCTGCGGGCTGCGAGAGGCTACGTAAGTGTACGTTGAAATTAATTAAGATAAATAAAATCCAAAAACATCAATTCCTTGGTGGCACTGGCCACATTTCAGGTGTGCAGAGCCACAGGGGCCAGCGGCTGTGGTACAGACTGTGCACGCGGAACATTCTAATTATCCCAGAATGTTCCGTCAGCGCTGGTCTAGAGGCTTCTTTCATCCCTTAGGTTTGAAATGCCTTTGGGTCCTAATTTGTCTGGCGACATGAAAGTAGGCCCTGAGGCTTCAGTCAGTCTTATTCACGAAAGCTGGGCCAGGAGGCCACGGGGAGTTTTCGCTCGGACCATTCTCAGGCTGGGGGGAGGACGCACGGATTTGATCGCCGAGGGCTGCCAGGGGCGCCCCCTCGGGGAGGCGTGCGGGACAGTGGCCCAGCCGAGGGGAGGGCGGTGGGGCCGCTGCCTCACCCCCCATGCCCCCGCGGGAGCCTGCAGGAGGGGCGTCGTCAAACCTTCCACCAGGCAGACCGACGCCTTCTGGGGAGACGCTTGTATCCCTGTCCCTCACGGCCTCCTGCAGCAACCCCACGTCCTTCAGAGACAGCGTCCCCAGCAAATCCCAGGCAGCCAGTGACATCATCACTCCTGCCAGTACCACAGCCGCGCCCAGGCGGCCACTGGGGCTCCCGGCTCCCTCCAGGGCGACGCCAGCACAGCGCGAGACTGCCGGAGCGGGGGACTGCTCGGCTCCTGCTGCTGGGCCTGAGGGACGGCGGTGTGGCCCTGCCACCCTCACCTCGGGCAGAGGTCGTCTGGGACATTTAACTGGCATTTTACTGAGTCTATGGATCGGTGTGAGGAGAAATGACATCTTAACGATATTGAGTTTTCCAGCTCATGGACCCTAATATGTCTCTCCAGTTATTAGCTTGTCTTTGATTCTTCTCTCTAAAATTTTATGGCTTTCTCTGTAGAGGTCTTAGCCATTTTTTGGTTAGATTTATTCTTAGGCACTGGATATTTTTCAGTGCGTATTGTATCTTTAAGGGTATCTTAAAAATTTCTTTTGCTGTCTTTGCTGGTAAACTTCAGTTCATACTAGGACAACCCAGCCCCTCAGTTGCCTTCAGAGCCTTCCAACCAAAACCTTCACTGCCGGCCACCTGGTCCTGCACGGTCACGCAGGGACGGGGACCCCCAGGCAGCTGTCTTGCCTCCAGGGAAGGCGTTTCCCCCGCTTTGCCGGACGTGTCCCCGTCAGCATCGCCATCACCCACCCGCTCTCTCGGACCAACCCCACGGAGTCCTGAGGTTTTGTGGGGGGCTGAATTTTTCTAATTTTCCCTAATTTTCCCTAATTTTTGTGTGAAGATTCCTGTGAACAGAGTGAGGACGTAGGGAGGGGCGCCTGGATGTAGGGCAGGGACATTCTTGAGTCCGTTTTCCACAGTGTGGTGAGTGCGGGTGGAAAGGAAGACACTGGGAACAGCCACTGTGGTGACAACAGTGACAGAAAGAAGCGAGCGGACCCTTGGCTGCCGCCCCCCCCACCGCCCCCCGCCCCCGCCAGTCACAGACACTAAAGGGCAAAGACGCAAACTCAGCAGGGACAGTGTCGGAGAACGGCCCGGTTACGGCGAGTGGCCCCTGGTTACGGCGAGTGGCGTCGGTCTCCAGCTCCCTGCTGCCCGGCTGTCCTCCCGGCTGTGAACCAGCGGAGCACGAACACGTGTGTCGTGTGTGAACAGTCACGCCAGTGACACACACAGGGCTGCACAGAATCCGAGTGAGCGGCGACACCGGGACGCTGCTGTGGGTTTCAGGTCGCTGTTAGAAGACGCCGGTTCTTGGGCCAGACCCAGCTAGATATTTCTTCCAGAACTGTGAGTGGCTTCTGGTTCGGTTTTCTGCCTGAAAATTTTGGGGATGCTTTTCCTGGAGTCTATTTGTGAGTGAAGAAAAGAGCTCAGGGAGAATCCAGGGACCCTGGCTCCACTCTGTGCCCCTCTTATCCCTCCCTCGCCGGAAGTCCCCTCATGGGAGCTCGCGGGGGGCTCAGTTTCCCTTCTCTTCACCCCACAGATTGACCCTGGTGTGAATGAGATGCACATGGCCCCAGAATGGCTCTCTTCCTTTTTCAGGAAAAGTCTCTCTTTTTTTGTTCCATGTTCTCACAATAGAAAACCGGGGACTGAGGAAGCTAGGAGGCACTGCACTGCAACACCTTCTCTCACTGTTGTCACCACAGTGGCTGTTCCCAGTGTCTTCCTTTCCACCCGCCCAGGCCACCCCAACTGGTTACTTCCCAGGAAGGTGGCTCGTTCCTTGACGTGCAGGAGTTGGGCCGAGTGTCTTTCAGGGGGGGTTCCTGTAGCTGTCAAGTTCACGTGCTTCCCAGGGAAGGGCGCCCAGTACTTCTGTGCTCACGAGATGCGATTCCACTGCAGTGCTCTGGGGACCGCCGCAGACACCATCAGAAACACGTCTGAGTCCACTGCGGGATGACTCAGGACTTTGAAATATTTAAACCGTGTGTCTCGTCACACTAGATGAAAGCGGTGCCCGTTTCCCTGCTGCGAGGACGTCAGCTGAGACCGAAGCGCAGCTTGGCAGGGACCCACACTCCTGGCCTCCCAGTCATGGGGCTGTGGGCAGCGGGCCTGTCGGTGCTCCTGGGCCTGGGGCTTGGGACAGGGCCCCGTGCGGGAGATACTGTGGCCCTGACGAAGGTGGCCAGGGACATTCAGTGGTCCTCTCCACACCAGGATAAAATGTGTGCCCCTAAATGGGACTGGACTTGGACAGGAAAGAGGAAAAGAGCATGTTTGCTGCTCCGGAGGAGGCAGGAAGCACTGTGCTCCTCAAATCCTGCTTGCTGGGAGTCTTATTCTCTGCAAATCAGCCACGGTCCCTAGGCGTTCTTGAGTGAGGGGAAGAATCAGCACCGTGAGGCCACTGTCTGTCTTACCTTTTAAATTTCCCAAAGGTTATTTCCCTCTTTCTTGAAAGCAGCCAGCAGAGCTCTGGCACGGAGAAGTGCTGGCTGGCAGCTGGGCGTGGTGGAAGTCCGTGGACTACAAGGTCAGAGGGGCTAGATTCCAATCCCAGTCCTGCCGTTGATTAGCGGTGTGATTAACACCGGGCACTTCATTGCTCCAGCCGCACTTTCCTCCTCCCTTCAACGGGCTGCAAATGCCCACCTCACAGGGTGTTTTGAGGATTACGCGCGACGATGTACGTGTAGCACACGATACGGTGTCAAGAAAGTTAGTTG
Organism: Eulemur rufifrons; assembly: GCF_041146395.1. NCBI lineage: Eukaryota > Metazoa > Chordata > Mammalia > Primates > Lemuridae > Eulemur > Eulemur rufifrons. The sequence continues at coordinate 2,429,622 of NC_090998.1, read as the reverse complement.
AATATGAATTCAACAGCCACGGCGGACCCTTCCCCACCCCCAACCAGTCCTGGGACACGTAAGAATTTGAATAAAAACAGGAGACATCGCCAGACTCCTCCTCTGGCCTCCTGCTGACCTGGGCTGCACCTGGGAAAACTACTGAAGGAGTGGAGGGCAAGGTTCAGAGAGTGGGAGGTATTTCCTTGTCTGTAATTGCACAATTTTCCTAGACCTCCTTCTCATTGCTCTCCAGAAGGTGCTACAGCAGCCAGGGGGCCGCTGAGTGGCCTCCCTCAGAAGTAGCTGCCCTTGTGGTGAGTCCCAGGCCAGTGGACGCTGGTGACTGCAACCTATCACACCAGACCACAGCTCTGGGTGGGCCAGGAAGGGCACAGATAATCCAAAGTGACAGGCAATCCAACCCTTCCCACCCTGCCTCGTTCAGCCAATGGGTCCAATCTTGTCTCCCTTACAAGGAGCAAAGCGACGTGCAGGTAACCGCTCTTCCTGCATGGGCGAGTGTGAGCGAACTGGTGCCCCGGGGCTGGAGCCCTGAGCCCCACACATTTGCGGCCCTGGCCGACGCTCTTACACGAGGTTGGTCTGTGGAGCTAGCAGAGTGGGCAGAGGGTAGAACAGAGGCTGAGCGGGTCTGGGGGGCTGGGCCGGAGAGGTTTGGTCTGCCAGTCTGTGGGCACACTTTCTTCTAGGTTATGTACTGGGGAAGGGGGACAGAGCGGGATGGGAACTGGGGGACAGGGATTATCATCTGCCTCTGCGAGAAGGAGAGGCTCAGCTCAGGGAGGAATCTCCTTCCTGCATGTTCCCGCCAGGCCCAAGACCGTGAGCTGAGAGTCTGTGTCGAGGGTGGCTCTTGGCAGGTGGAGGAGTTGGAGCATTTGTCCTGGAGAAGGGGTGGTCCTTCACGATGCCTCCCCCCCACCCGGTCTCCTGCTTTCACGCCTGCACCCCCGCCCTTCCTGCCCGGCCCTGCAGCCTGCGAGGCCTACCTTGGGTTTGAAGGCAATGAGCTTCAGGATCATTTCCACGGTGAAGAGGCCGGTGAAAAGCATGTTGAGGATGTTCATGGCGATTTTGAACAGGCAGCTCTGGCCATAGTGCTGCACAGGGGAGGGGAGCCGTGAACAGGGGGCAGGGTTGCTCCCCTTTCCCCGCCTTGCGCCAGCCTTCTCGGAGCCCTCATCTCAACAGAGATCCTCCTTGGACCAAGCCCCGAAGGCCACCCACCGCCCATGGGCAGTCAGGCGGACTCAGGGAGCCCCTGCGCTCTTCCCTGTTCTGCCGTCTCTAGAAACAGAGGTTGGTGGGGTTCTGTGCTCCTTCCTGATGGAGCAGACGATTTTGTGGAGCACTCTGGCTCAGGAGAGCTGGGCCATAAGCTGGCCCTGCTGAAGACAGGCGGCTGTGGGACCACCCTGCTCAAACCACACCCTACTCGCCAAGCTCACCCCTCTGCTCTGCGTTTCCTCCCCTCTCCCTCCCATCAGCTCAGAGTCCTGAGGATTCGTTCCTAAGGCCCCAGAGAGGAGCTCACTGTGAGAAGGGACACTCATCTTTCTGCCTCCCTTGGCGACCAGGAAGGGGCAATGAGCTGGCCCCGCTGCTGCCTCACACTTCCTACCCTCTCGTAGCTACCCGCTCCCGCAGGTGTCGCGGGACGGGCCCCTCTTGGACTGACCTGCATGGCCAGGCAGATGGTGTTGAGCAGGATGAGGACGAACATCAGGTACTCAAAGTAGGTGGAGTTGACCACGTACCACACTTTGTACTGGTGCTGGTTCTTGGGGATGTACCTTCGCAGGGGCCGGGCCTTGAGGGCGTACTCCACGCACTGTCGCTGGGAGGGCGGGGACAGGAGAGAGTGGGGTTAGCCACCTGGAGGAGGAGGTGGGGTGGCAAAGAGCGTAGGATGTCGATGAGGTCACACGCCTGGGGATAGGATCTCCAGAAGCCAGAGATACCACCTACTGCTCTAGCTCACTTACAGGTTTGAGAAGGCGTTTGGAAAATGTTTGGATTTTCTACCACTCCCTTAATCAAGGAGGAGTCCCTTCTAGTCCAAACTCCTTGTCTAGATCAGAAAGGGGCGCGTGTCTCTCTTTGTCACCGTGGCAAAGCCCACGTGCTGCTCTGCAGGGAGCCGGCACGTGACGCCTGTGCACTTGCCGACTGACCGAGGCTCCGTCTTCCCACTGACGAGTCCCTACGCCACAGACTCAGCTTCTCCTTCCTGTCCCCAGTCCACCGTCCTTGTTTGCCAGTGTCCACAAGATCGGAAGACACAGCCACGACGGGAGGAGATCTGGGCTAAAGGGATGCTCAGGCCCCCAGCGCAGGTCCAGGCTGTTTCTCTGCACTGCGCTCAGATCCCCAAACCAGGGGCCAGATCACCCCTGCCGCTCTCGCCCCCTCAGCCTCGTGTCCAGTCCCTAAGCCCCCCACTGTCACCTCCTCCTACGCTCCCGCCTCCACTGTCAGTGACCTGACGCTGGGCCAGGTCTCATCATCTGTCATTTCCACCTTCTAACTGGCCTCCCTCTTCCGTGTTTCACCTTCAACCCGCGGTCTGCGCAGCCGCCAGAATGACGCGTCTAAACCTGAGACGCAGACATGGAAACCCACAGGGGGTTCAGCCGCCCAGTCAGCGTCATGCGGACTGTCGTGTCTGACTGCGCCCTGTCCCTTCCCATAGGCAGTCCTTACTCACGGGCAGGGATGCGTCTCCCCAGGGACTCTCCCCGCCGGGAACCTAGCTGGGGAACGGACCTCGGTGACTACAGCTACGTCCCACCCTAGCAGCCCTGTGAGTCACCGACGGTGCTGGCGGCTGTCCTTCACGGGCCACCGGAACCTGCCATAGCACTGGGCATCACTGTCTCACTCCCACTTAAGCCTCTTTCCTGTCCCCACCTCCTGCACAGGCCTCTGGGTTTTACTGAAGAAACCACGTAAGAGTGGTTTCCCAAAGCCCCAAGGCTCTCTTGTAGTTCCAGTTTCTCTCCTCTGTTACCAAAGGTGCCACCCATGTGGGTACTTCCTAACTCGTCAGCTTCTCACAGGGCATAAGATTCTTTCCACTGGGCCGATCACAGAGGATCCTTAAGTCGAAGCTTAACACATATTTGCTGGCTGGATGCGTTTGCCACATCTGGGGTCTGCGGGGATTTGCATTTCTTTTGCGCAGGCCCCTCCAAAAGACCGAGACCGCGTGTCTACACGGCCCTTCGCTCTCTGCTGCCGCCGTGGCCCCCGGCCCTGCTTCCCCCTTCCCAGGAGGCTACCTGGTTCTTGTCCAGCTCGCAGTTCTTGTACTCCTGCTCGCCCTGCTCCTGGAAGGTGACGATGACGAAACCAACGAAGATGTTCATCATGAAGAAGGCGATGATGATGATGTAGATGATGAAGAAGATGGAGATCTCCACGCGGTAGTTGTAGATGGGGCCCTTGTCTTCCGTGTGGGAGTCGATGGAGCGGTACAGCAGCCTGCAGGGGAGACAGCCCCACAGAGGGCGCGGGAGGAGCAGTGTCACCTCTGCGGAGCGATGGCACTGCCCCCTGGGGATCCCTGGGATGAGGGTGCAGGAAATAACTCTAGGCTGGAGCCAGAAGGTCTGGGCTCAAGTCCCAGCCTGGCCACTTGCTGGCCGTGTGACCTTCAGCAAAGTGCTCAGTTTCTCTGAGATTCAGACTCTTCCTCTGTAAGAGGGAGACAGTAATTCCTGACTTTCCTACCTCGCAGGGTAGTTGACAGGAGGTATACGAAGGTGCTCTGACACCGTGAAAATCCATTTAAATGTAACGTAAGTCATGGACATTGATCGCAAATACTGGAAATATTGGTCAATATTGAAACAGCTTTGCAAATTGGCATGGACTCAGAGCATGTTAGAGGGAACACAAAATAAATCTCTCTGAGAGCAAATATCCAGTTAGATAAAAGCACTGACGTGACAAAGCTTATTCAGATCGTCGGCGATGGTTTGGTTTTATAGCTAAGCGGTTTACGGACGCACATTGTCCACTCGGGCCTGTGCTGCGCCCCACGAAGCTTGTCACTCTCCGCAGTCAGGGATTATGTCCTCCCTCCTCTGCAGCCCTGCACGGTATCTGGCTGTGCCCTGGGCATCACCTATACTTCACCATACAATAATGGCGACTCTCATCTAAGATCCATGTGCTGCTGTTGACTTAGAAATATTTATAGGATTTCTGATTTTTACATTGTAATTTCACTGGAATACATACTGGGGAAAAGCAGGTGTCCATACAAAGCTATCGGGAGCATGTGCGGGGAGGCGCCTGGCAGGGGGATCAGCGTGCGCGGCCTCTGCAGGGGGCCATGGCTTGCCCCCCCACCGTCCGTGCAGACAAGCCTTTCTCTAAGGAGCCGGGGCAGAGACACCTCAGCCGTCTTCGCCCACACTGAGCGCGGCTGGGAGCGGCCATCTCGAGTCCCATGGTGTTTGGTCAAAGGGCCCACACTGGAGAAACGCCCCCTGTGCCCCACTCCTGGGTGCCATGAGGATGGTGACAGAGACCCTGACATTGTGGCTCTTGCTGAGGTTGGAAAGAGAGCTAAAATAAAAGCTCAGTTTTGCTGGCAGTTTCTAAAATGGTGACATCTGGCTGGGCATGGTAGCTCATGCCAGTAATCTCAGCATTTTGAGAGGCTGACAGGGGAGGACTGCTTGAGGCCAGGAGTTTGAGAACAGCCTGGGCAACGTAGTGAGACTTTGTTTCTACCAAAAAAAAAAAAAAAAATTAGCTGGGTATGGTGGCACATGCCTGTAGTCCCAGCAACTCGGGGGGCTAAGGTAGGAGGATCGCTTGAGCTCAGGAGTTCGAGGCTGCCACAGCACTCTGGCTTGGGTGACAGAGGGAGACCCTGTCTCAAAAAATAAAATAAAATGGCAACATCTTCAGCAGTGACTGTGGTCTACAGGTGGTTCTAGACATACACCTTCATTGCCTGGGGAGGACACAGGTAGGTAGGACTGGGCAGGAGTGTGGGATATTGACAGATACCAACAGCATTTGGGGACTGGCCACTGTGTTGGCCCTCTGATGTTGGGGGACAAGGCCGTGGTCTGCTCACTCACTCTGGCCACCCCTCGAAGGTCGAGACCGTGAAGAGGGCCATCATGGCTGCCAGGACATTGTCGAAGTCGAACTTGCTGTTCTCCCAGCTGCGGGGCTGGATGATGGGGTGGTCAACCTCCCCGTCCTTGTACGTGATATAGTTACCCCTGAGAGGACGAGAAAGAGTTAGTTCTGGGCCCTCCCATCCCTCCTCTCTCCTGATCCACCTGATCCCCTGCATGCTGGAGACCGGCCAGGCTTGAACCTCAGCGTCCTGGCTATTTGGAAGCACCTCAGTGCATGAACCTTCAGGAACAGAAAATGTTACGTGTCCTGTCAATAAGACTAGATGACATATGGCTGAGAGCCCCGGTGCCACTGTGGTCTGAGAAAGAACAAGCTGTCCATCGGTTCTAGCCAAGTCCCCAGCCTCCCAGGTCTGACCGGCCAGGGCGCTGGCCGTCCTCCCGCCATGACTCACTTGCATTCTGCCTCGGTCTGCTTGGAGCTGTCTGAGCAGGTGTAGAGCTTTCCCTGGAGGGCAGAAGGACAACGTGATTAGGGATGTTCATTGATCAATGAGTCAATCAAAAATGATTCCTGAGCATCTCCGCGGCCCAGCACAGTGCAAGCGGCTGTGGGTGGCGTGCAGAGTCCGGACAGGGAGGACAGGACTGCACGGACGGAGAGCAGCACACACAGGCGCTCAGGGCCGCAAGTGCCACCGGAGCGCAGAAACAGAAAGCTCCAAGCCGTGGAGGGTGGACTCCCTAGGAAGGTGTCGAGAGGACGGGAGGGGCAGAGCTGGGCTCGGAGGCATGAACGAGACGGAGGACGGCGGACGTGTGCCTGGTGGCGGGGGGTGCAGGGGGAGAATGCTTCGGGGAGAGAACAGCAGAACCCTTAAAGGGTTCAGGCAGGAAAGGGCAGAGCCCCAGGAGAACTCCAGTCTGCTTGTCGCTGAGGGGCCTTGTCAGCGAGCGGCGGGAGCTGGCTTGGACAGGCGCGGGGCTCTGGAAGCCGGGCAGTGCAGGGCACACGAAGCTGCTGGTTAGAAGTCACCGCTGTGGGTTTTCAGCAAGTGACTGGCATGCAGGTTCCGGAGGATGAAAGTCCCTCTCCCTTTCTTGCTAGGAGGAAGGGCAGTGACCTGGAGGACAGGCAAAGCCAAGGGGGCAAGGGGCCTCTGCTGGGGGAGCCAGGCCTCCTTCCAGCCATGTCCTCCTCCGGTCTGGGAGCTCGAGTCGGGCTGCGCGTGGAGGTGACATCCATGCCAAGTCTGACCAGCCACCGTCCTGTCTTGGTTGTCTCCACTAGTCCCCTTCCTGGGAATGCTGACAGGAGGGGACGGCCACAGGGCCACAAACCAGAGCCAAGGCCGTACCTTGAAGAGCTGGACCCCGATGCAGGCGAACATGAACTGCAGCAGTGTGGTGACAATCACGATGTTCCCAATGGTCCGGATGGCGACAAACACGCACTGAACCACGTGCTGCAGTGGGACGGGGGCGGGGGCAGAACGCGGCTTCAGGAGGTGGCTGCAGCCCGAGCTCCAGCCGAGCCGCGAGCCTCTCCAGGGAGGTGGCACGGCCGCCCCTTTGCCGCAGGGGACAAATCAGGCTGAGGGGCAAAGCAACCTCCCCAGGGTCACGTGGGGAGTGATGGGCCCTGATGAGACACAAAGTCCCCACTGGACACTAGTGACTGCAAGGACAAGAGCCCTGCTAACTCCCCATTTTATAGCAGTAGGAAGATAGGGACCACATCCCTGTGTGGGGGCACTGGGTTCCTATGGGGCCCGCCCCGTGCAGCTCCGGCAATCAGGTTCTGAACGCTGCCTCTGCGACTGTGCTGTTCGTCATGGACCCAGGCCACGCAGCGGGGCCAGTGTCAGGCTCCAGCCCAGCAGCCACTCGGCCTGACCGTCACCCCTCCTCCACTCAGCCCTCGCTCCGCTGGTCCCCAGGCCAGAAGACGCTGCATCGTACCTTTAGCCCCTTGGCCCTGTTGATGGCCCTCAGGGGCCTGAGCACTCGCAGGACCCGCAAGATCTTGACGACATTGATGGCGCTGGACCTGGGAGGGAGAAACAGGCAGGTGGTGACTTCCCCTGCGTCCGCTGGAGCAGGAGACAACGTGCTGCGGTGTCTGGACGGGCACGTCCAGGCAAACCTAGAGGAGGTACAGTCTGTCTTGGGGACTCTCCCACTCTGGGACCATTTTCAACTCTCGTTTTCCCCCCATACGAGCCCGGAGCTTGCCTGTGACCCTGCTCGTGAGTAACGTGGAAAGCGATTAACCAGGCATCGTTAGCAGTCTCCTGTGCCACTCACAGGGCACCTGTGGGGTCAAAGGGGAGGCTCGGGGCAAGGCCACCTGAATTCAGACCCAGTGTGGCCACCTGCTGGCCAAATCACCAAGGACAAATTTCCTAACTTTTCTATAAAATGGGGCAGTGATCAGCTCAGAAGGTGGCTGCAAGGATTAAGTGAGAATTTTATGTGAATCATCCTGCCATGCGTGTGCTTGGCATGTCTCAGAAACTGAATAGCTGGAAGCTTCTGTTCTCACGCCTGCTGAAGACACCACTGCATCTAAAGCAACGCTGCACTGACCGGGACGTCAGGCCGGTGACCGGAGGTGGAGGGTGGGGAGGAGATTTCTGAGCGCTCATCTCCATCACACCTGTGTGCGAAACCCACTCTGCTTCACAACACATTCCGGGCTCCAAGAAAGGACGGTCTCTGCACCACAGGCTCCACGCACCTGGGAGGCCAGGGCCAACGAAGCCAGAGCTTCTGGGGGCCCCAGGCTACTGCTGCTCCCCAGGGGAGCAGAGGCAGAGGGGAAGGCAAGACACTGGACGGTTTGTGGAGTTATGTGCATCCCACATGGGCTTATTTACTGCGCCAGGCTGGCGAGCAGCTCTGAAGCACGCTCCAACCTCACACGGAGACACCCTCGCGAGCATCTGGAGAGCCCAACGTCCCCTGAGGGGCCTGGGGCTGTGCGCGCGTCAGCAAGGCTTGTCCCACTGTCTGTGAGATCAGGCGACGCTACCTAGCATCCCTACCTAGCACGGCGCCTCTCCCACAGCAGCTCTGCGAGGGAGGCAGTTTGCACAGAATCACGTGGAAGAGATTTAAAGGCCAGATGGGGAAAAAACACAACTTAAAGAGGAGGAATTCCTGGTTCAAGGTTAAATAATGATTTAGCAGTGGCGCTGGGATTAGAATCCAGACCTGTAGGCTCCCAGGCAGAAAATCTGGGGCAATCTAACTGATGATCACAGAAAAGGGTCTCTTTGTCAAGGCCCCATCCCCACCTGAGCCCGGCTGACCACCACAGCACCCTTGGGCAAGGAGGCCCAGGATCCCTGGGACTTAAGCCTGTCTCTGCCATCGTTGTGACCTTGAACAAGTCTCAGGATGTCCGGATCCTCAATTTTCTATAAAATGGTGATAGCAACACTTGCCCCACCTACTCCATGTTTGTTTTCTGCGAAGACCGTAGAAGAATGTGCACGGGAAAGTGCTTCGAAAGTTAAAGTGCAGGATTAACATCATCAGCTTTTAGAACTTGGTAGAAACTAGTAATCAGATCCTTTTAAACCAGCAACCTTGGCTGTATAGGGAAATCACCTGGAAAGCTTTCATTTCTATAACATTTCTAAAGCCCAGACTGTATCCCAGACCAATTAAGCCAAAAACTCTGGGACTGGGATCCAGGCAAATGTCTTTTTTTTTTTTTTTTTTTTTTAGCTACCCAGGTGATTTCACTGTGTAGCCGAGATTGAGAACAAGTAATTTCTCTCTCTTTCTCGCTCTCTCTCTCTTGCCTGTGTGTGTACACACACACACACACACACACACACACGTGCTTTAACTGGAGAAAGAGGTGCGAGAGAGCAGAGGGGTGGCAGGGGGCTGCGGCAAGGCCCGAGGGTGCCAGGCAAACGGCGAGGAGGCAGGACGGTGCTGGAGCACCTGTTTCTTAATAACTGGGCCGACCCCTGCCTGTCACAGCGGAACCCAGGCATTTAAACATACTCCTGCTGGATCAGCATGGCCCCAGTGTCACAGCATCGAGGACATGGACACAAGAAGTCAAAGCCGCCACGCGGTGCAACCTCAGAGGCCCCGCCCATTCTCATCAGTCACGCTGCGATGGCCCTGGGGGCGGCCCTACTCACTGTATGCCAAAGGAGATGAGGGACACGCTGACCACCAGCAGGTCCAGGATGTTGAAGTAGTTCCGGCAGAAAGAGCCCTTGTGCAGGAAAGCCCCGTAAGCAGTCATCTGCGGGGAGGCACGAGGGACACGGGCGTGAGAGACCCTCGCCGAGCTCCAGAGACCCCCTCACACCACCCTTTCCTCCCACAGCATTCCTTGGGCAGGCCCCAGCACTCCAAGAGGAACAGGAAGGGCCAGAGGAGATGCCAGGCCAAGAAGAGGCTCTGCAGCCACCACCCAGCCGCCAAAGAACCCCCAGCTCTGGCCGTGTAAGTGGCTCCTTGCACCCATCGGACCAGGCCAGACTCTTCAATGCTACATTCCAAGCCCTTCCGGATGGGCCCGCTACCCCTGTAACTGTGCACTGCTCCTGCAGGCCCCGTGCTGACGCCGCTGGCTTTCCTTGGGGCACACTTCCCAGCTTCCTGTCCAAGCTCTCTCGTCCTCGGCCAGCCAAGGGCACCAGGCGTCTGGGGAGGGAGGGAGCATGGCCAGCAGGGTGACCAACTGTCCCAGTGTGCCCTGCCTGGATTCAGCCGGCTTTGTCACTGGAAGTCCCCCCATCTTAGACAAACTGGGCACTGGTCACCCTAGTGCCCTGGGAGGAGGTCTACTGACAACGCTGGCGATGAGCCTCCCTCCCCTCCCAGCCTCGGAGGGTGCTGCGGTCCGTGCCGGGCACTCCACACCGAGTCTGCTGTCTGCCCGCAGACCGCACTGGGCCCTGTGTGGTCGGAGGCGCGGCGTGGCGTGGCGTGGTGACCGACAGCACAGGCGCAGGCCAGACAGCCTGGGTTGGAACCCAAACTCTATCACAGTTTATTTGTGTGACCTGGAGCAAGATACTTAACTACTCTGTGCCTCCGTTTCCTCATCTGAAACAGGACAATGGTAACACCCCCATATAGGGTCGTGAGCATCGGTGGAGTAATGACACGTAAACCACTCAGACCCCCACCCTGCGGAGAGCAAGCCCCCTGCCAGCGTAGCTGTCACTAGAGCTTGGAGGTGAATTCTGGGTTCTTCCTGTAGGAGGGCAGTTCTGCTTCCTCATCTATAAAGTGGGGAGGCTCACCCAGGAAACAATAGGAAAGCCCTTTGAAAACTTTTAAAAAGAGAACATGTGAGATGACGATTGTCACAAGGCCCGACCGTTGTTACCTCCCCAGAGCCCAGGATAAAGCCGTGCGCTGTGGGTGCCCAGCAAATAGCCTTTCCAGCCCTGCCCGTTCCGCCGACTTGAATAGGGGCCGGTGGACACCCAGGATGAGGGCCGAGAAAGGCCAGGGCCGTGATGCACCACCCAGAGGGGAACACGTGGTTGAGAGCGGCCCCCGGGTCATCCAGGGTCCAGCTTTTCTCTTTGCAATCAGAGGATGTCCAGGGCAGCGTGTCCACAGAGCCATTGAAAAGCAAACACAGGGGGAAATGGGCAAAAATAGCTCCTGCAACCTAATTCCTTCCATTTATCTCTTGCCTCAGGGGGTCCCAGGGGACTCAGGCACCTGTGTTCTGCAACGGTTTTTAGAAGTGGGTAGGTAATATAAAAAGTTGCAGGGGAATTTAGCCACAGCTCTCTCCTGAAGGCTTGCCGCCCTGGGTCCTCAGAGCAAGCCTGGGACCCGAGACTGGACTTGGGCGGTCCGTAGCGCGTGCTAACCCGGGCGGCCTCTGTGCCTATGGAGGGGCCCACACCTTGTCCAGACACCTCGTTGCCAGTCTTAGGGGAGCCACTGGGTCTGAGCCCTTCTCGCTTGGGTCTTCTGAGGCGACTGCTGAGCCCCAGCAGAGGCTCTGCACGGGGGAAAGCTTGCTTGGGGGGGCGGACCAGTGGGACTCAGGGGGCCACTTTCTGTCCTTTGGTGTTGGGCTCCCATTTTGTCAGGGAACTCTAGAATGAGACCAGCACCTCAGAAAGTGCATGTGTGTGCATACGGGGTGGGGACACGCACCCAGGCCAGGTCAGAGGAAGGGTGGCCGCGGGAGAAAGGGGAAGTGGATGCTGGAAAAATGGGGCATTTACTCAAAAGGCATCTGTGGCCTTCAGGGCATGAGACAAAGCCAGGCTCAGGGATCCAGGGCGCAGTGTCCTCCCTTTGCCCTCTTTTTCTGCTGCCACCCCTGGTCCCAGCTGCCTAGACTCTAGGCCATTACCCAGGAAAGGCCTATTGCTGGGCGATTTCCACCCGAGGACAGGAGAGGAGTGGGACGTAGGCGCGCCAGCCCTCTGAGCCGGAAGGACAGGAAACCGCCGTGTGCAGCCCTGGGCAAGCCCGCCTTTCTCGGCAGCCTCTGGTCACGCACTGTGCCCTGTCTTTTGTAACTTCCACTCATTGGTCCCGATTCTGCCCTCTTCTACATGACAGTCCCATGTGTCATTCAGGCCACACGTCGTGGTCCTACAGGCCTTTTCTTTTTAAGGGCCCAACACCCCTACGTCCTTCAACTGTTCCTTGGACAGCCACCGCTGTCTGTGCCACGGCACGACGCCAGGCCCCTGGCCAGGAAGAGGCCCCCCAGGAAGGAGGCGCAGGGATGGCACCGCGACTGGGGCTTCTGCTCGGAAACACACTGAGCACAGAGGAGAGCAGAAGGGGGGGCAGGTAGACGGCGGTGGGGGGGGGACTTTGCCATGACAACGCTTGCCGAGACCTCATACTTCCGCTTGCTTGGCAAACTTGAAGGAGAAATAGCACCATGGAAATCCACAGGGGAGCTCTGTAGAAGGGTTCTGGGAATTGGGCCTCAGGGTTCTTCTTGTCCTGGGAAAGCACTCTGGGCGTCCGTCGTGTGCCTCCCAGAGTTTGGTGTCGGGAGTCAGAGTGGCTCGCCAGGGAAAGGGGTCTCCCTGTGGTGTGTCTCAGCGCGGCCCCTCTGCGTTCCCTCTCCCCACCTGCAGATCTGCTCTCCGGCGTGAGGGGGGAAATCCGAGCCACGTGCTCTTGGCCAGCTGGACCCAGGAAGGGAAGCTGGGGTCTGGGCAACTGAGCCTCCCGGGGATAAGGACACCGTGGAAGGCACACAGAAACCGCTCTGCTCAGCTTGCACCCAGACGTGGCCAAGCTGTTGTGGACACCACAGGGCTGGCCACGACGTGGGAGTCTCCTTGGCTGGCAGTGGCACGTGGTCAGGCATGGACGTTGGCTTGCTTCGGCCACAGTGATGGGATGACAAGGGAGCTGAACTCCTCGGGAGGGGAGTCCCAGGCTAGTCTCCCAGGAAGAGGGTGCGAAGGCTGAAGCGTGGCTTCAGAGCCTTAACCCTTCTGTTTGGGGTTAGGGTGAAATCTACCCTCTTTCCTTGAGGTCTCAGAACTCATAGCCTGAATCTCGGGTGAACTGGCTTGGCAATGCATTGGTGCGGAGGCTCCAAATTATACCGGAAACACTGAGGGACACTCTCTCTCATCCCAAGGTTGCTCACAGGTAGGCTCTACCTGTTTTGAGGGTAGCAGTGTTGTAGCAGGTCCCTAACCAGAGCCAAGCTGCACCAGCAGTGGGCAGGGCCGGGCCTGCGGCCTGGAGTCTGGGGCTGGGTCTGGGGGTTCCCACTCAGTCCCAGCTGTCCCACACTGTACTTCACTCCCCAGCACAGTTTCCCTCCCCATGCCTTGGGCAAGGGGCACAGTGACAGAGGTGTTCAGCAGGTGAACCAGGGCTCAGCGGTAGCCTCCAGCTGTCTGCTGAAAGCCCTCAGCTGGGAGTCTGGCTCTAGCTCTTGCATTAGGCCCACAATCTCCGTCACGTGGCCCTGACCCCAGCTCAGGCCTGATGTCTGCTGCAAGCACCGGGGAAGGTGCTGGGGGTGGGTGTCCACCGAGCGTAGCCAAAACCATTCTCTGACACCCCAGAGGATCTCCTCCTTTCTGAGGCTGTGTGGCATTTCCTTGGGGCAGGAGGGCAGGAGAGCTCAACATGGGGCCCAGTCTTCAATCGGCCCGAGCTGGTGCGTGCAGACCTGTGTCAGGGCACCGTGGACCACTGCAGTGCCAAATCAGGGACACGATGGCATCAACGTTGGCACAGCCAGCTGCGTGTCCTTTCTAGGCCACGGACGCTTGGTGGTGGCCGGAGGGAGGGACTGTGGTGGGGTCTGAGCCTGGGCAAAGCGCACAGCACAACGTGGGGCACCCTCATTCTCCCAATTTCAGGCTTGGGAGTGAAAAGGAGGGAACGAAAGAAATAGGAGAAAAGACACGGGCAGACGGAGCAGAGACAGACAGAGACAGAGCGGATGCATCACGCAGGGTGCATTACCTTAAGGATAATTTCTAAGGTAAAGATGCCAGTGAAGACATAGTCTGCGTTGCCTAGGATCTGAAAAGTAAGCACAGTTGGATGAGTGGCTCTGAGAGTGAGGCCGGCACCAGCAGGGGCACGTGTGTTAGCAGCAGGCGGCAGAGAGCTGGTGCTGGCGCGAGGGCAGGAAGAGCAGAGAGGGATGGAGGGGCTTTACCTTCAGAGCGATTTCAATGGTGAAAATGGTGGTAAAAACAATATCAAAATAAAACAGAATCTGCAAGACAAAAAGGACCGGGGCAGGAACAGGGTGGGGGAGCAGGATGGGAGTCAGTGGATGTCCCACGGACGGAGGCGGGGCGGGGCGGGGCGAGCGGCAACACAGCCCGGAGCGCGCCGGCCTCCGCAGCCCAGTGGCTGCCCACGAAGGCCCAGGTGGTGAGGGGGCTTCCAGGGTAGGCCCCAGCCGGTACTGGTCTGGGCAGCGTCAGGGTGGAGGCTTAGCTCCTTAATCCAATTTACTTACAAACCCAAACCAGCCCACTAGGATGCTTGTCAGAAGGGCAGAGAACAGGGCTGGTCTTTTGCAGGGAGACGTGAAATGCGTGGGGTGACTGAGCTGGCCAGCTGCCGACGTGGGTCGACATCTCTACTGGGCACGGGAGGAGCATCCTCCAGGTGAGGGCCACCCAGGCTGAGGGCCAGCTCCAGAGTTTCCTGTCTTTTTATATCTCAGGTGAGGGACCAGGCATGGGGCCGACACCTGCCGGCCTCGGTGAGACAGCCCTGGACCGAGCAGGCTCCAGGACCACCCACAGGCTTGGCATGGCATGGCTTTAGATCAGGGGCTCCTCTGCTCATGCCCACCTGGTCAGGATCTGACAAAGTTTTGAGGTTTTAAGGTACAGCAATTCTGAAACTCGTCTTTAACACTGTTCACCAGAGCCTTGGGTGGGTCTCCCAGTTGGGATTTGCTCTCCAGAAGGCCCAAGGCTCTCTCTTTTATGGCAGGTCAGCCTTGTGATCGGCACCGCCCTGCCCACGCTCCCCTCGCGGCAGAGCACACGGGAGCAGGGCGGGAGGCCAGCGGCCGGGCTGCTAAGTGTGTGGGGAACTGGAGCCCGGGCAGCAACCACAGGGCAACGAAAGTCCTGATCGCTGCCGGTTACCGAGCCGGCCTGGGGCATCTGGGCACAAGCTCTCTTACTTGCTTGTGGTCCTAAGGTGGGTTTCTGTCAAGCCCTAGTCCCTTAAAGAAATGTTCCTGGAGCATCTGAGGATGAGATTTGGAGTTGGGTGACTGACTGAACAGCCACGTCAGCAACAGAAGCTGTGGGCCCAGGAGGAAGGGGCGCGGGGCGGGGTAACGGGCCATGCCTACGTGGTTCCTGAAGGAGGTGTGCTGGACAGGGTCCTCGGCGGCCAGGGAGATGCTGCTGAGCAGGATGAAGAAGAGGATCAGGTTGGTGAATATCGTGTCATTGACGATGCGGTGACACTGGAGGCGGAACCTGCACGGGAAGGAGGAGGAGAGACGTCAGGAAAGACCAGGGGAGCCAGACGCCAGCTCCTCCCGTCTGCTGCGAAAGCTGCTTGCTGGTTTGGGGAGTGGCCCTTGAGCCTGACGTCTTACTGCCGCCAGGTCACCGTCATTGCCACCCGCCAACCCACCCGACGCAAGTCTCTCCAGAACTCGGTCTAGAGCACTCTCACAGCCAGTCACCTGTGACATTCTGGAGGGTCACGTCTGAGACCGTTGGGAACCTCTGAATTTCCAAATACTGCTGTGACATTAACAACTGGCTTTTGTTTGGGGACTTGTTTTCCCTATCATCGAACAAACTCACTTCATGAAATCCACTTCCTGTTTCTATGCGTAGGGAACAACGGAGCCACCTGGAGATGGGCCTGCTGAGAGGCCGGCTGAGCGACTGTGCGATAGCTCGAGTGTGCAATTCAGTCCCCACCTCAGCACAGTCAGAAAGGACGATTCATTTGGGCCTCAGGGTGCCCACGGATAGTAGCACAAATGTTAGATTCTCAAATGCCAAGGTAACTTGTACACCGTCTCTTCTCGACAGCGATATGGGAAGGAAAGTATGGGTGCTACTATCATCCTCATTTCACAGATAAAGCACTGAAACCCAGGAAGGAGAGGCTTGCCCAGGCACGCAGCCGTGGTGTGGGCCAGCTGGGGCTTGGCCCGGGCCTCCAGACTCCTCTCCTGGCATCACGGTGGGCCGAACGCTCTGAGAGGCCCTCCCACCGCAGAAGCACCGAGTCTTGGAAAGGACTCTCTCTGCGAAAATTCTGGTTTCATGAGAATTAGGAGAGGTCTGTAAGGATCATCCCCTTCAAACCAGCCAGCCCACCCATGAGTGAGGTCTGTGTGCGGGTGGCCGGGAGGGCAGACCTGCCTGAGGACAGACGCTGACAACAGGCAGTGCTGCCTGGAAACTGCATCTCAAGCCGGGGGTGGGGCGGGGCGGGCAGGGAAGCCTGGAACGTGCAGGCTGAGCTGTCCCCACGACAGGCGACTGGAGGAGCCTCCTGATCCCACTTTGAGTCCGCAGGACTCTCACCAAGATGGAGCATTGCGGTCAAGATGAAAAACCATCATACATGCACACAAGAGGGTAAGGTGAGAATCAGAGGAAACACCAAGTAAGTGATTTAGCCCTCCAGAGATGGTGCATATTGAAAATACTAGGTACAGAATATAAAAAATTCAAAACTGTATTTGAAATAGTCAATAAAATAAAGGACTCGCTCACAACGATGATGAATCAACACCAACTATTGGACACAGACAGATGGATCTGAAAAATCAAGCAACAAATGGAACTGACTGAAAGGAAAACAACATAATGGTCAAGACAAAAATAATGGCTTGCACAGTAATAAGGTTGAGAAGAGAAATGGGAAACTAGAAGGCAGATCTGAAGAAATCGCTGGGAGTGCGGGAGGAGAGGCGAGGCGACAGGTGCAGGCCACGCGCAGAGCCGGGCCAGGCTGCGAGGGTCTGGCTGGGCGTCCTGCTGGGAGGAACAGACAGGCACGGAGAGGCAGCACTTCCAGATTAAGGCTGCCAGTTTTCAAGAATGGAAGAAAAATATAAATCCACAGATCTAGGAAGCATGACACGGTCTAAGCAAAATAAATGGAAAGAAATCCATGCCTCAACGCGTGGTGGTGAATCTGCCCAACGCCAAAGGCGAGGAAGCTAGAAGCAGCTACAGATAAAGGTTAGTTCCTCACGGAGGGACAAGCGTTGGGACGACAGCTGACCCCACAGTGGAATAATGTCCTCCGTGTGCTGAGGGACATGCACTGTCAGTCCACAGTTGTGTAGGCAGCAAAACTGTCTTTCAAGAACAAGAAATGAAAACAATTACAGATACTTATCTGTAGAGGCCAAGTGAACTTACCCTAAAGGAACAAGAGGAACTGCTACAAAATGTATTTTAGGAAGAAAGAAAATGTTGCAGAAGGATAGATCAAGCTGCATGAAAAAACGGTGAATAAATAAAATGCTGAGTTATGTATGTAAATCCAAATGCACACTTTGTATATATGTCATGATGATGATAATAATAAAAATACTAACTGGGTTAAAAATAAAGCTTAGGACTAAAATATTAATTGACAGTATCATGTGAATCAGGAGGAAATGGGAATCAACGTAGCCTAAGGTCCTTCTATTGCATAGGACGAGCTTTACAATATTGCTTACATTTTCTTAAGCTAACAGACTTAGTAATTTATCCAGGTTCATCAGCAAAAGCTGAGAAACAGAGTTTACACATTTCAAGAAGTGAAGAGAAAAATAAACACAGATCTTCTGATTCAGAATCCAGGATACTCTGCCCTAAATCAGCGTCTGTTTATACAAGCTGTGAGGAGTGGGGGAGTCCCAGGCCCCATCCAGGGGTTCGGGTACGATGCGGGCACTTGCTAGGCTTGTGCTGCGGAGAGAGCAGAGCCCACCGTCCCCACCGTCCCCACCGTCCCCGCCCACCTGTTGCTGGGGCTGAAGACGAAGAAGGCGCTGGCTTCTGGCATGGGCACCGCCTTCTCCTTGAGGTGCAGCTCAGACAGTGGTCGTGGGCGGGGGCCGACAGGCATCTCCGGCTCCTCCTCATCCTCTTCTGTAAGGAGAATAGCTCTGTTCTAAACAACTCCACCGCTCCCACCTGTTTTTACCGCTGTGCCTACTTCCAGAGACATCCTCCCCAGCAGAAACCAAGGCATCATTGTGTCTGAACACGTAGGCCACCAACCACGACAGACCTGCTCTGCCCCTGTGGGTGCTGTGGGAGCCCATACCCGTTAGAGAAAGACTCAGCAGGCCGTATGTAGTAAGCTGGGTTTTAAGTAGGGTGACCAACTGGTCCCAGTTGGCCCAGGACTGTCCTGGTTTTAAAACTGAAATTCCCACATCCAGGGGACCCCTCCAGTCCTGGGCAGACTGGGCTGCTTGCTCATCCTTGTTGTAGGGACTAGAAAAGGTGACCAGTGAGACCGGGGCTTTGGCAGGTGTTACTCGTCTATCAGGGCTACAGGTGGGGGGAAGGGTTGGCGTAGTCGGCTTGCAGAATCCCTCGCAAATAACCCCATCCTGGGAAGTTCCAGGAATTTAAAACCAATACATCCCTAATTTCTGAAACTACAAGAAAGTCATGTGCTGTGGAGATGACAGGACAATACTGCTGACCACAACAGGCCCCTCATTCAAAGGTTTAGACACTGATACCAATTAGAGAAGCTCCTTTGTCCCCCGGCCAGTGGCCGCCACTCAGACAGCTTCTTCCTGCTCCTGCGAGCACACGCGCCCGGCAGGAACCACGCACAGCCTGCTCTGGCCAGATGTGTTTAACAGCGTTCAGCAGAGGAAAGGTAACGGCATGGAAGTCACGAGCTGGACTCTCCAGCCAGATGCCTGTATCCACGTCTTGGCTCTGGTTCTTTCTGGCTGTGGGCATTTTATTAGTCTCCGTGTGCCTCAGTTTCTCCATCTAAGGTGGAGCAATAATGATGACAATACAAACAAACCTCGGAAGGGTGCCTGGCACACTGCAACTGCTATATAAGCGATAGCGGCTTTTATTACTATCCCTGCCTGCGGGGAGACTAAGCCCGTGGGTTGGGGCTCAACATCTTTCTCAGCCTCACCCTCATCGGCTCCTGCTGCCTCGCCAACCGTCCACTTGCACCAGACTCTCTGCACACTCGCTGCGCTGGGCTGAATAGTGAGTGTCCCTCCACATTCGCACCCACCTACAACTTCAGAATGTGGCCTTATTTGGAAATAGGGTCTTTGCAGATGTACTCAGTTATGATGAAGTCACACTGGCCCCGAACCTAATGACTGTTGTCCTTGTAAGGAGAGACTCAGGCTCGCGGAGCACATGCAGGGAGGAGACAGAGGCAGAGACTGGAGCGATGCAGCAACAAGCACAGGACTGAGGCAACCACAGCAGCCGTGAGGCCAGTGAGGATTCCTCCCTGGAGCCTTCCAGAAGGAGCAGGGCCCTGCAGACACCTTGATTAGGGACTTCTGGCCTCCAGAACAGTGGGAGACACACTTCTGTTGTTTTAAGCTGCGCAGCGTGGGGTCATCTGTTACACCCGGAAGCTAACCTCGAGCCCCCCTGCTTGGACTGCCTTTGGCCCTTTCCTCGGCCCTTTCCTCGCGCTCCCCCTCCCCGCTGGGACTGCCCTTCCCTCCCTCTCTGCAGAGCTCACAAGCACCACCTCTGCAGCGGCCCCCTTCACCCAGCTTCCCTGAGTCCCGGGGCTCCAGGGAATGACCTTCCCGTGAGTTCCAGCAGCACGCCGGCCCCCAGTGCCATGGATGCCTGATCCTGGGTGCATCTGTCCCCTCCACGTGCTCAGGCCCTGAAGGGAGAAACCATGCCTGGCGCACAGGAGCCCTTATTTTTTGGTGATAATTAAAGTTCCACATCCTCCATGAGGAAGGGGATTTTGCAAAAGATGAGGGTCAGGTGGAGACGAATCTGGCTGGAGAAAGATAGTTACGGGGGGCTCATCTGACGGCCCTGGCCGCGCTTCTCTGCACTCTCTACCCTGGTAAAAAGGAAGCCAGGTGGTGCAGGGAAAGGGGTCTAGCACGGGAAGTGGCTCCTTACCAAACACGAAGCGTTTAGGGACCCAAGGCTCCTAAACCAGCAGAATGTGGCATCAATCAGAGCCTTCCCGGGGCAGTTAGGGGTGACCAGCAAGGTCACGTCTCAGCAGAAGGGGGGCACGGGCGAAAGACCGCGGACAGGCCAAAAGTTGGAGGGTTTTTGACACCCAACCCTTGTATGCAAAAGGAAAGTCTTCTACTTAAAGTAGAATAAGTAAAACCAGAGTTCACCTAAGTCATGATATTTATAAGTGAAACTGAATTGAGAAGGATCTCAGATTTCTGCCTAGGTGATTGTATTCTTTTCAGTGTGCTCGACATGCCCCAACACTTTCTTACTATGATAGTTTGATAACAGGTAATTTTATGCTTGTTGTAACCACTTGTGTGTGCAGAGAACCGTATTTCTAGCTTTGTGCTGTTCTTTCTCCTGCGCTCGCTCGCCCCCCGTTCAGGAAGTCCTGCCCTGGTTTCCATCCCGGGAGGAGCGAGATAGCTGGTCCGCTCAGACGCACCAGCTCAATCGCAGGCTAACGCTCAGGAGGAGACGATTCCTGAAGCACAGCTCAAATGTGTGAGGCAGCAGCAGTTTGTCAGCGTGCGCGGCTCAGCGTGCACGGCTCAGCGTGCATACGGATGAGGAGGGCTGACGGTCAGGCAAGGAGGGTAAAGCTCACGGTTGGCAGAGGAACCACCTGGACTCCGACTCCCAAGGCGGTGCCGTCCGTGGGAGCTTTGTCCTCTCATGTCTGGTCCTGGAGGTGGGGAGGAGCGTGGGGAGGGCGGGACGGCCGCGCGGTGGGCAGGGCAGGTGGGAGCACCCACAAGCAGCCCTAGTGCCCCCACTGGGTGCTTGGCGGCCCTTGCCCCTCCTATGTGACGCCCACTCTCACCGCTGTGATTTTGCTCCTGGCCAACTAAAACAAAAACGTTATTTGTAAACATCTAGTATCTACAGGGCCCTGAGCTTGAGGTTGGGAACACAAAGCCGTGATTCTCGTCCTCAGAGAGCGCAGCCTTTCTAGCGAGGTGCGCCAAGTCCACCAGCAGCTGAGAGGGGACGCATGCTGGCCAGGCCCGGCACCCAGGGCCCTGCCGCGGGAGCAAGGAGCAGGCGGGGGACGCGGTCTCTGCACTGGGGATCTCTTCTTACCGGCTCGAGGTCACCCTGCATTCCTCTTTCTCCCCCAGCATCCAAGCTGTTAATAAATCCCACTGGCCCTACCTGCAGGTGAACCCCAAGCCCGACCACTTCTCCCCATCTCCACACCACGGCCCTGGCCCAGCTGCCATCGTCTCTGCCTGGACACTGCATGGGTCCCCCGGCCACCCTGGGTCTGCTCTGGACCACCTACCGCCCTTCGCTCACACGGCAGCCAAACCGAGTCTTTGAAAGGGGAAGTCGGACATCAGATGGTGGCTCTCCACACGGTGCACCAGACCCAGCCTGTGGTGTGGCCTCCGAGGCCCTGTCCCTTCAACCCTGCCCGGCTCCAGCTCGTCCCTCGGTTCCCTCTGCCGCACGCACGGCAGCCCTCTCGGGCCCACACAGCCCCTCAGGGTCTGCACTCAGCCCCTCCACCTGAGAGCGCCTCGCTCTGACGCCAGTCTTGTTCCTCTGACTCCCTCAGCTTTCAGCCCAGCGTCGCGTCCTCAGAGAAGCCTGGACGGGCACAGATCAGGGCGGCCTGTCCTCTAGCCCTCCGCACCACGGCCCTCGGTGGTGTCACCTTCACACCGCCTGATGCGACCTTTGTGGCTGGCTGCTTCCTGCCTGTGTCCCCATGGCCATGCCGGCTCCAGGAGGGCAGAGGGCTTCTGCGTCTGCCCACGGCTGTGTCCCTGGGGCCTGGTGCAGTGCCCGGCACACAAGAGGTGCTTCATGAGTAGTTAATGACTATCGCCAAGGTCTCTCCCAACTCCAGTGTCTATGGCAGTCGTACAGTCCTGATATAGCTGCTTCCACCTCTTCAGCTCCCCGATTCAAAGCCCAGTGGAGACCACGCCCCTCCACGAAGCCTCCCCAGCCTCCGCCACGCCTCTTGGCTCCCCTCCTCCTCGGACCCTGGCAGCCATCAGAGCCTCCCCCAGAATGGTTGGTGCTGTGCCACTCACTGTCTGGTGTCACTGTTTTTTATGTGTGCTTCTTAACTTTAAGTCCTTAGTGGCTATTACGAACATCTGTATGCTCATGCAAATACATTAATAAACTAAATAAAAGCAGAATTAGCTGCCACTTCTCTGGGCACTGTTTGTTTCTCCCTGGTGAGCTGAGGTCTGTCTGCTATGAGGGTGTGCCAGCCTGGGCGGCTAAGTCAGCTGGTGAGCGTCTGAGGTCAGGCAGACAGGGAAGGACCCCAGGGCCAGCACTGGCTTCCCGGCTGCTTCGTGCGACTCAGAAACAGGCTCCTGCTCTGGGTGCCCACGGCCACGCCAGGGCCAGCACACTGCAGGCTGGCGTCCACTCCGCCACGCACCTTTGGGAGCAGGCAGAGGGCAGAGGGTGAGCCCAGGAGGGGCGACCTTGTGCTCCCTGGTGTCAGCCCTCCTCTCTAGGGTCTGGCTGGGGCAGAGCAGGAGGAAGGCTCGCCAGGGCTGCCCGGCAAGGGGCATCGTGGGAACTGGGCACCGCAGCCCCGCTGCCCAGAAGGGACGGGTCGGGAGGACAACGGTAGATCAGGCTCTGCGCCTTTCTCAGTTAAGAAGGAAGAGAGGCAGCTGGGAGTGAGAGATCGGCCAGATGGAGACGACAGCCAAGTGCCCTGCAGAGGGGTCTTTGGGAACTGATGCTCCTTACTCTGACGCCAGTCTTGTTCCTCTAAATCCCTCAGCTTTCAGCCCAAATGTTGTGTCCTCAGAGAAGCCTGGACTGACCACACACCAGACAGTGAGTGGCACAGCACCGACCATTCTGGGAGGCTCTGATGGCTGCCAGGGTCCAAGGATGCGGGGAGCCAAGAGGTGTGGTGGAGGCTGGGGAGGCTTCCTGGAGGAGGGTGGTCTTGATTGGGCTTTGAATCGGGGAGTTGAAGAGGCTGTAGCAATTATTTCAGGGGCAGGCAGGGGAGGGAGGAGCGGGCAGGGCAGGGAGAGCTGGGAGGCACAGGTTGACTTAGCCTCTGGGGGTGCGGGATGTACAGGGCCACCAGCTTTAAGAGCGGCTATCCTGGGGCCTCCTGGTGAGAAAATGGAAACTGGGATGGTGAGCGAATGGGACCACAGGGGCTGGCTTCAAAGGCCTGAGTGGGGGATGGCAAAGGCAGGACAGCCTCAATTAGCCACAGACCAGAGGTCTCACTGCAAAGGTACAAAGATGTACGGGACCAAGGGAAACAAAGGCCGGGTCTGGAGGAGCCTAGAGAATCCAGGAAGGGACATATGCTAAAAAATCTATGGAATCCTGAGGACCCCGCAGAGTGTGGGCGGAGCCTTTCAGGTGGACAGATCAGCATCCCGGGGCTCCTCGGAGCCCTGGACAGCTACGTGCCGGGCCAACAGGGAGGCACTTCTAGGGTGGCTGACATGGTGACAATATCCTCATTAGTCCTTTTTTTCCTTGACAGTCTCTTCTTTGATTTCATTAGTTCAACAAAGTAGAGAACAGCCGGGAGTGTAATACGGAGAATAACAGAATAGTAGATGCAAGAGGCGTGTCTGGCCCAGACCACGCAGAACAGACAGGCATGAGCTGGACTGCTGCTGGGTGCCCGTGTGGAGAGACCCGCAAACCCTGCTCTCCTGCTGTGTGCGGGAGGAGGCATCCCAGGGACTGGCCTGCGTGGGACAGACTTTTTGCAGAGCCCAGAGGGATCTGTTTTATTAAACTTAACACGTACACAGAGTGGAGAGAGTCCTATAGTGAACCTCCATTTACCCAGCTTTGACAACTCTTTTTTGGAGACAGGGTCTCACTCTGTTTCCCTGGCTCAAGCAATCCTCCTGCCTCAGCCTCCCGAGTAGCTGGAACTACAGGCACAGCCACCACACCCGGTTAATTTTTCTATTTTTAGTAGAGACAGTCTAGCTCTTGCTCAGGCTGGTCTCGAACTCCTGGCTTCAGGTGATCCTCCCACCTTGGCCTCCCAGAGTGCTGGGATTAGAGGTGTGAGCCATTGTGCCCTGCAGTCGACAACTTTTGACATTTTGCTGATCTTGTTTCATTTATCTTCTCTGCCCTCATTTTTTTGTTGTTGGAGTATTTCAAAAGCAACTTTTAAACATTTTAGACTCAATCCATAAACACTTCAGCTTTTAAAAACAGAACTACAAAATATTATTATACCAATAAGACTAACACAAATTACTTAAAATCATTTAACTCCCAGTTCATCTTCAGTTTTCCTCAATTACCTTGAAAATGTCATTTTAAAGTTTATTGTTCAGAATCAAGACAACATCCTCCCATTGTATTTGGGTGATATTTCTAGTAAGTCTTTGAAATTCTGTAAGTTTCCCCCAAGAAGGGTTTTTAAGACTTCAAAAGTCTTAAAGCTCCTCCCATTGGAAACACCCTTCCTGCTCTTTCCACCCGCGCCCCAGGAAACCGCATCCTCTTTTCCTCGCAGGAGGAGGGGGCTGAGGATGAGGATGGTGTGACCACGGGGAACCTGCTTCCCAAGGACCGCAGAAGAGCCCACTAGCGTCCTTGCAGATCTAGCAGAGAATCAGTAGAGGGAAAGTGACTGCAAAGCCTTGCTTTGCTCATGAGTGTAGAAGGTTCTCAGCCACCTAACTTGGTTACCAACCCAAATATAGCCTAACCTACACAGAGAGGGCCACGTCGGTAAAACCAGCGGTCCCTGATGGCATGTTATTGCCTTCAAGCTTGAAGTTGGTGATGGTATCTGCAATTCTAGGTCAGAGAAGGCAAGCCCAGGGCGTGTGCAGGGCATGGGATTTCAGGAAACAAGGGAAGTGACTTCTGGGGGGAGGACCTCTGACATTAGAATGCTTTAAAAGGAGCCTGCCTGCCGATTTACGTAGCGGACAGAAGCACAAGGCGGAGTCGGGAAGAGCTCTTTTTGTAATGAGAGGCCTGAAAGCATTTTCTAAAGCAACAAGTGGGCCATCTGTGTTGGCAGCTGTCCCTGCACTTGGTACTGCCTCCTGCACAGGGGCCAGGCAGGCTTGGGACTCGCTGCTATTGTTAAGTGAGCATAATGCTGCGACACATGCTGAACTAATACATTATACAAGTTAATAATGATTTCACACGTGATATAATCAAACCTTAAATGTATACAGAACCCAGCTTGCAAAGGACATGGAAGCATTGCTCAGACGTGCTCTTACCATGAGGAGACCAGAAGCAAAGCTGTCACCCAGATGATAACTGGTAATGCTTCAATGTAGAGACAGCAGACATTTCCCGGTGTCAAACGACACTGGAGCCACCTGTCCCTAATCTATGCTACTCCCATATGGCTTTAGAATCCAGATCTCCACCCCCAGCTCCCAATCTCAGAGTCAGGCGGTGGGGCTGGTACCTGCAGTTTCTGGGTTGGGGTAGGGGCTCTTATCCTCATTTTCACTGGGCTGGAGGTCGTCCATGTTGATCTGCGCAGCCAAGAGGGGAAGGAGGAAGAATCCAGTTAGGCATGTTCCACAGTCTGAGGCTTGGAGAAGCCTTTACATTGCATTACAGCCAGGGGCTGAGCTCAAGAATGTGTCCTTGTCACTTTGCATGTCCCCTTCCAGACATCAGCAGAAGCCTGAGATGGCACTGGTCTGCCCTCTCTGCACCCCGCCCCACCCCCCCCGTCACCCCCAGGGGCTTCTCCCACAGGGGGTCTTTCCTTCCCTCCCCCTGTCCACAGGGGCTGGCCTGGGACGGCTGCGACCTCCCTCCCTCTGCACTGGCCCCCAGCTCTCACCTTGGTGGCGGGCGGAGACTCTCCGTCAGCCGTGATGGATTTCAGCTCAATCTTCTCCTCCTTGGCTTCCTCTACCACCGGCTGCTCCACCATCTCTAGTTTCTTCTCTGGGCTGGCAGTCCTGGCCGGCCAGCAGGAGACAAACAGAAACGAGTGTTTACTGGAGTCACGGGGAACAGTGCAGAAGGCCACTGCCCTGTGGTCTGCTGGGGGCCAGCGGGGGCAGATTCCCTGGGACTGCGTGTGCAGCCATCACAGGTGCGGGGGGCTGCACTCCACCTGACCTGTCTGCACTCCACCAGCCTCTTGCAGCTTCTCAGCCACCCCAGGCCC
The DNA here is from genome assembly GCF_041146395.1 of Eulemur rufifrons. Classification (NCBI taxonomy): domain Eukaryota; kingdom Metazoa; phylum Chordata; class Mammalia; order Primates; family Lemuridae; genus Eulemur; species Eulemur rufifrons. Next base: position 2,403,715 of record NC_090998.1, on the reverse strand, counting down.
CAAATCAGAGGAGGGTGATGGGTCTCATCTAGGACTGGTTCCTGGGGGAACCCTGCTAGGTACCCAGCAGATGCACAGCCTGGGACTGTCCTGTCTAGACAGTGATGGGTACGATGCAGGGCCCAGTCTGGCCTTCTTAGCACCGAGAGGAGCTGTAGCAGCAAGAAGGTAACACTCTGCGAGCTGGGCTGAGCCTCGCCTCCCAGCGGCTGCCCTTGTCCTCCCCGACCCTGTTCTCCCACCACCCACCATGGCTTCTCTTCTCAAAAGAGAGCCCCTCAACTTCCTACACAAGTGGGGAGCACAGCACACTGCAGAGACTGTGACTCACAGTGGTCCCGAGGAAGCAATGCCTCTCGAGCAGGAGAGAGGCCCGACCTAGCAGGGAGCCTGCGGGGGTGAGCGTCCACGCCTCTCTTTACTGCCAGTGGAAATGACAGTCCAGAGTGGGGACCCTGGGGCCCTGGACAGGGCAAGCTTAGCGGGTTACCTGGCCAGCTTCTTCCTCTCCTTCTCTTCTTCCTCTTCCTTTTGGGCAGATGTGAGGCTCTCAGCATCAGCCAGGTTGTCCACAGCAATGGCCAAGAACACGTTCAGTAGGATATCTGTTTGTGTCCATTCTTAAAGAAAACGACCCTTGGCCTTGGGGTTTTGGTGGGCAGAGGCACAGGGAAGGTGTGGGACAGGCAGGCAGAGCTCCCCAGCAGAGGGAGCTCTGGGGTGGCCACCTGGAGGGGCCCAGGCTGTCCCTTGCTTCGGTGTCACCCTGCTAGCTACCTGGAGCTCTCTGAAGGGTGGAGACTGGTGGCGGCAAGCCCTGCCTCGCTCTCTAATTGCTGAGTTTCATTTCTGGTGTCCCGCTGAGACACCTGGCTGTAACTGACATTATAGACAGCACTGTCTCTAGCAGGATGCAGAGGGCTCCTGAGAGCGGCTCATCGTAATGGGCGCTGAGGCGGCGGCCTGCTGTCCCTGCCAACTCCTGCCGTGAACCATACACACAAGACCCTGGGCGGGTCTGGCCAGGCCAGCAGAGCTCGGGAATTCCTAACTGAAGCAGCCACTTGCCTGTTTCTCCCTGCCCTGCCTCCCCCTCCCCCACACAAACGCGCGGGTCAGACAACTGTGGGCTGGAAGAAAGCACAGGGGTCTTCCAGTTTGCCAAGCTGGCTCCAGCCCCCAGCGCCCGAAATCCGTACCATCCCCACACAGATGGAGCACAGGCCCAGGTGGGGGCTGCTTCTGGGCACCTGCCCCTGGGTCCCGAGCTGGGCAAGGGGCTTTGTACACATCATCCCATTAAGACTCCCAGTGCCCCCTTAAGTAGCAGGTAGTATTGTTCCAGTACTGCTTTCTACAGACCCTCCAACGTGCAGGAGGTCGCCCAGCTGGTAAAAGGTGAAGCCTAGTCTGTAGGCGCCGATGGTGGCGTTTTCTGCACTACCTTAGCTGGGACCTGAGCCCGAGTCTTGGCCCAGAGCTCTTCCTATGTCTCCACCGGCTCTGGGTGCAGCTCTCACGGGCCTGTGAGCAGGGCAAGGGGAGAAGCACCCGTGGCTTGTGACCCCAGAAACCCACCTGTGGCCGGGATAGGGAAAGGTCTGCCCAGCCCTGCCTGTGACTAGAGCCCTGGGGGCAGCATCAGAGAGAGGGCTGCCGACCAGAAAGCAGGGAGGAGGGTCGAAGGTCATTTGGAGGCTGACGCTCACCCTCCTCCTCTGAGCACCCTACCTCTAAGCAGAGGCACGGCCCGGGGAGCCCGCCCAGGTGCGTCCGTGAGTGGCTGCACCAGCCACACGCCAGGGGGCGTCCCTCACCTAGATTACAACAAGAACACGCCTCTGGGAGTCCTGCTCCGTCGTAGCCCTGAACGGTTCTGGAAGGTGGACCTCACCCACCCCAGAGCTGGGGCTTCCGCCCAGACCCGCCTCCGCCGCCAGTGTTCTAGGCTGGGCCCTGCTCCTCCCCGGCGGCCTGCGGGGGCTGGCGGGGGGCGGGGGCTGTGGCGGGCAGCTGGGCAGCCCCGGCAGGACCCGGGACACACACAGGGCACTGTGCTGCAGGTGGGGGCGGGGCAGCGGGGGTGGGGAGGCAGCTGCAAAGGATACAATTTCCACAGATGAAGAGGATGATGAAGTAAATACAGACTAACATCCCTGGAAAAGAGGGGCCGCCATAAGCCATGATCCCATCATACATCACCGAATTCCAGTCCTCCCCGGTCAGGATCTGAATGACACATTCCCACCAATAAGGGACACAGCGTTAGACCAACAGCAAACCCCAAAACCACCCTGCCCTGCCCACTATGTTCACAAAAATGTCCAAAATCTCTTTTGCGTCTTTCCCTTCTCCTGGCCCCCAATTCTCCTCCCCAGGGGCTCTGAGCTATTGACCTGGGTGAGTTTGAGCCCGTCCTTAAACAAAAATGCACGGCCATTGGCAAGGTATTGTTTGGGGGGTGACCGAAGGGCCTGCTGCCTCCCACGTGTGTGCGTGACTGCAGTGAGCCCGTCCTCAGGGGCGGGGCTGCATCGGAGCCTGTCACGGCGGACGTGCTCGCAGAGACAGTGACCTGTGCGCAGCACCAGCGCTCTGTGAACTTTAGTCACCAGGGCGCCATCTTGAAGATTTTGGCAACATGCTCATATTCACTTTTATCTATAAATCTACTTATCTACTTTCAGACTTAAATACATTTTTACTTTAACTTTTCCCTAAGTCAAAATATCTGTGAAATCACAAATTTGATGGGCCAGTTACATTTTTTCAATGGGCAAGCATGGTGGGTGGGAAAGACAATGCGTCATGACCCCCACCCCCAGACCCCCGATGAGTGCAGTCTGCTTTGCTTTGTTTATATTTTGGACTTTCATGGCTAAGAAAGCATTCTGAACGCTCAGAGTTTCCCCCCAACGTCCGCCCGGCAGTGGCATTCCATGGGGCATGGGGTGGGGGAGGCTACAGAAAGACTCTCCTGGGAGGGGCCCTCCAGGGCTGACCTCGGCTGGCCTTGGCTGCCCAGTGAAGGGTGCAGCTTCCCACCCCTGCCCTGCACGACCTCCCTCCAGTGTGAGCCCCAGCAGAGAAGAGTCCATACCTGAAATACAGTGAGGAGGGACTGGGGGAAGTTGTCAAATGTGCTTCTGCGGGTCTGCATCTCGTCAAAGTTGAACTTCCCTCCAAAGAGCTGCATCCCCAGGAGCGAGAAGATGATGATGAAGAGGAAGAGGAGAAGGAGCAGGGAGGCAATGGAGCGCACGGAGTTGAGCAAGGACGCCACCAGGTTGCTCAAGGAGTTCCAGTACCTGCGAGCCAAGGGGAGGAGGTCAGCACCTCCTGGACCTTCCGTCCCTGCCCCGCTCCCTCGCCCACCGCCCGCTGCCGGCGCGCAGGTGGATATCCACGCCCCGCTGCCGTCCCCTTCCTGGGGCGGGTGCTGGTGAGGTGTGAACTGGGCCGCTAAGCTCCCTCAGGTCCCAGAGTCAGCGGCGTGGGACGGGGAAGGCAGGGCCAGTGGTTGAAGCCCAGGTGCCAACCGAGCTCTGCCGGCTGCCGCCGTTCGTGCTTTTGAACACGCCACTGAGCTTCCCTGCTGCCTGCATCCCTGTCTGGGAGGTGGAGACCACGGTGGCACATGCTGCATTAGGTTACTGGGAGGATTACATGCGATAACCTAACCTGCCCAAGGCCCCAGTATAGTGCCTGACACACGGCTGATAAAGGCTAGCAGTCACTGTTGTCACCATTGGTCTTCAAATAGGGAAAAAAACCAAAACATTTTTATTTTCAAGAATGCCGTCTGAGCCCAGCCTGGGCGGCAGTGGCCAGCAGAAGCATGAGTTAGGTCACTCATGGGCTGCCCAAGAATTGGTTTCTAAAAGGCCTTTCCTCTGGAAATTCTGATTCAGTAGCCATAGTTTGGGACCCTGATATCTGTGATTTGAACCAGCGTCCCGCAGGATTCTGGCCAGTGGCGAGTCTGGGAGAGCCCGGGCTATAGCAAGCCGGGGCTCCACCGGGAGCTGAGCGGGGGCTCTGTGCGGAGCGGGGGCTCTGCCCTGAGCAACGCAGGCCTTCGCTGGATCGTGGGGAAGAGTCCCCGGGCCCCTCTCCCTGCAAATACAGAGGCCCTTCATCGCAGCCTGGGGGACCCACTTTTCTTGGGAAAGTGGGAGAGGCAATGGCTGCTGGATGCGGCTTGGGCATCCGTGCAAGGGTCTGCTCAGCGTCGGGAGGCGCCCTGCACGGAAAGGGCGACGGCCCCAGGTAGCAGCCGCAGCCCCCTCTGGCCCGCCTGCCCACGGGTCACGTCGGGGGGCTCCCCGCTCATCATCGGTCCACACAGTGGATCGCTGCTGCTGCTCTAGTGAACGGCCCATGTCTCTCCAGAGAAGGGGTCTCTATCAAGTGACAGAAGCAGCTGGGCTGGCAGTGTGGATGGTGACATGACCGTCTTCCCAACCCGTCCTCTCACACGCCCTTCTCCTTCACAGCCCAGCCCTTCCCCTCTTCTATTCTGCCTGCCAGCCACATCCTGTTTGAAGAACATTGGCATGCATTTATTTGTATCTGTTGTAGAAATGCTCTTAAGCGTATTTCACTTGTGAAAATAGGCTCTAAGTTTTAGAGGGCAGAGCCCAGAGGTTTCTCCCTCCAGCTTCCCCAGTCTTTGTCCGCAAGTAAATTCTGTATGACCCTGTATGTGAGCCAGGCTGCCCGGGGCCCCGTGGGCTGGAGGCTGTAGTGACCGCTCGGCAGGACGGTAACCTCCCTGAGGGCGGAGCACCCTCTCCTCCCACACGGACAGCAGCGTTGCCAAGCCTGCCGGGCCCAACACCGCGTGGGAGTGTTATCATTTCCTAAATCCTGATTCCCTCGTCCCAGCCCGGAACCATGAAGTCCTGGTGTCTGGCGCTGGGGCTTGGTGGCCCTCACGCAGCCAGCCCAACACTTGCCGTAGCTGGGAGTTAGGGACCAGTAGCTTCAGAGTATATTTATCGTGAGACTCTCCGGCTGTGTCAGCGGGAGAGTGTCTGCATGTGCACTGAAGTCACAGATCCCCCTAGAGAGCCCTGTGTGCTTAATTGTCACGGAATGTTCTGGAAAAGTCTCCATGGCCATGGAAGGCTGCAGCCTTAGTTTTCATGAGGTAAACCGCCACAAGGGACCAGTAACTCAAACCAGGCGTATGACTGAGATTCAGATACGTCTGACAGCCCCGGGGATCCCAGCAGGAGCCAGATAAGGAGGCCCCAACTCCAGAGAGAAAGTCACCATAAGTGGGACAAACTCTGGCAGAACGGCCCAGATGGGGACAGAGATGGAAGGTGAGGTGACAAGGACATCTCCTGACGGAGGAGCCCCCGGGGCGCCTGGGCTTACGGGGAAGAGGAGGCTGTGGCAGGTAAACCAATCGAGTCATCTGGGAGGAGAAGACTCTTCCGGAAAGGCTGTGCACGGAGCTGTGTGGCAGCCGCGTGGTCGAGGGGCCACCAGTGGGGCCGAGCATGTGATCAAAGTGCCTGCCCAGGCCCCTGCCTCCCTCGGCGGGCATCCAGGGCAAGTCTGGGCTTCCCTTAGTCAATCGGGTGGCAGCCCACAACGACCAGACTGTGGGATGACAGAACTCCTGTCCCCCACCTGCCACCTTCCCCATCTCAGCCAGTGAGAACCGTAGTTTGTGGCTTAAGCTCAAATCCTCAGAGCACTCCTCTCTCTCACACCCCACATCAGCAAATCCTGCAGCTCCATCTTCAAACCCATCCTGAATCTGGCCATGTCCATCACCTCCCTCACCCGGCCCAGGCCACCGGCCTCTCTCGCCCTCACTGGCTGCCCTGCCTGGACTCTGGCTCCCTGTGGCCGCTCTCCACACCACAGCAGGAGGTCCTGCCATGATGGAAGCCACACCAAGCCTCTAGCCTACTTAAGCCCTTTGGTCACTGCGCCTCCTCCTCAGGGCAGAAGCCTGAGTCCTCACAAAGGCCTGCAGACCCTGCAGAATCCAGCCCCACTGCTCCAGGCAGCGGGCTACACACCCCCTGCCTTGTCCTCTCGGGCCTCCTCACCGTCTCTCGAGCTTCCAGAGCTCTCCGCTGGGCGCTGGGGTCCTGCTGCGTGGGCTGTCCCGCAGACACCGCAGACGCACACAGCTCGGCCTCGGCCCCTTCAGGCCTTGGCCCACATGATGCCCGGCTAGGGGGGTCCTCCCCCACCACCTCTCCACCCCCTCACCTTACTTCTTCCTAGATATCGGCTGAGACAAAGAATTTAAGAAGACCCCAAAGACAATCACAGCAACAACAAACATTAATAAAAGGAACTTGATTAAATTAAAAAGCTGCTACATAGCCAAGGAAACAACAGAGCCAATAGACAACCAACAGAATGGGAGAAAATATTCGCATGCTATACATCAGATAAAGGGTTAATAACCAGAATCTACAAAGAACTCAAGCAAATTGGCAAGAAAAAAATCAAACAACCCCATTAAAAAGTGGGCAAAATACATGAACAGAAGCTTTTCAAAAGAAGATAGACTAATGGCCAATAAACATATGAAAAAATGCTCAATGTCACTAATCATCAGGGAAATGAACATCAAAACCACAATGAGATATCACCTAACCCCAGTGAGCACGGCTTTTATCAGAAAGCCCCAAAACAATAGATGCTGGCGTGGACGCGGGGAGATAGGAACACTAATACCCTGTTGGGGGGACTGCAAACTAGTGCAACCTCTATGGAAAGTAGTATCGAGATTCCTCAAGGAACTAAAAGTAGACCTACCATTTGATCCAGCAATCCCACTACTGTGAATTCACCCAAAGGAAAAAAGTCATTCTATCAAAAAGATACTCGAATGTTTACTGCAGCTAATTCGCCATCGCAAAGATGTGGAATCAACACAAGTGCCCATCAATTCATGCGTGGATTAATAAAATGTGGCATATGTACACCATGGAGCACTACTCAGCCATAAAAAAATGAATTAATACCTTTTGCAACAATCTGGATGGAACAGGAGACCATTCTCCTAAGTATTGCAAGAATGGGAAAACAAACCACATGTACTCACTATTAAATTGGAACTAACCGATCAGCACTCAAGTGCACAGATGGAAGTAAAACTCAACAGAAATTGTGCAGGTGGGAGGCGGGCGGAGGGGATGGGTGAAATCACACCTAACGGGTACAACGTACACTATCTGGGTGATGGGCACACTTACAACTTAGACTCAAGCAATACAACAGCAATCCATGTAACCAAAACACTGACACCTCCATAACATGCTGAAATAAAAAAAAAAGACAAATGCAGATGCTGGTTGTTTGTGCTGTTTGTCTTCAACCTATTGTTGCTTCCCATTCACCATGGGCAGGGGTGGGCTGGGGCCCATGGCTGGCCTGCCACCTGTCCCCTCTGTGCCTCGGGAGCAGGCTCAAGAGGGCAGAGCTGGAGCAGGGCCTGGCAGCATGAGGGGCCACCCCGAACGTGCGCATGAGTGGGGAGGTGCTATGGACTCTCCAGGAGACTGGACTGAGGAGCTGCCGAAATGATGGGGTGGCCAGCAGGGTCCAGAGGAGAAGAGTGGGCTTCTGAGCCTAGTGTGGCCATCACAGGGTCCAGGGTGGGGGTGTCATCTTCACTGAACAGAAGAGATTTGTAGGTGTCCGGTGGCAGCCTTGGAGGTGGTATGGTGACATGAAATGGCTGTCAGTCTCTCGTCATTACTGTCACCTGACTCTCCCTGGCTGACACTGCTACCGCCTGAAGACGGCTGGTCGCCTCCTGTCCCAGAGCCGCCCCGCTCCTCAGGGAGATTCGCGAGTGGCAAACTGGGGGGCTAATGGCACATTAGCAATCAACGGAGGCTTTTCTCCTAATTGATCAACAATATGAAATACGCACGCTCACACCCCCAAAAAGAAAGAGCTTTGGAGGGAAGTGAGCAGCATCAGAGCACAGTGTTTAAGGTCTTCTGGCTGCAGACATCACAGAGCAACGGAGAAAGCAAAGCGGCTTCTCTGCACAACAACGCACGCTCCCCACGCACACGCACGCTCGCGCTCAGCATCGGGGCGCAGCGCCGGGAGCACCCCACACTGCACCGTCAGCCTTCCGATAACCTCTCCTTCCCATTCTCCTGCCCCGTGGGATCATTCTCTCCAAAGTGTGCGTTTCTGCCCACCGTGCCCCATCCAACCCGCCCAGATCACTGTTTTCTCTTGAAAGTTCAGCGCATGTGAGAGTTTGCACCTGGCCGAGTTCTTTGTTATCCCAGTTCTCACTCCCCGCCCCCGCCTTCCCTTAAGTTCCCTCTCTTGCTGACCTCGCTCCGCTTTGTTACCTCGTCCCTCTGCCTCTCTGGGTCAAGTTGCCACCATCTATTCAGGGACACTTTCATCTCCATTTGTTTTCCCTTGTCTAAGTCTGTCCCCGGGCTTGGGGCTTTGTGGAATTCTTCCTCCTCTTCTAAAACAGAAAGTGACCTGAGCCTTCCTTGAACTGGGGCATTTCATCTCATGAACTTCTTGCTTCAAAGGGCTCAGCCCGGCTCCTTTGTCTTTATCCTGGTGCAGAGCCGAGCCTCGAGCTTGCTATAAATAAGAGATCTTCAAATAACAGCACCGATCGCTTTCAGACACTTCGCAGATGCCGCGCCCCGCTCCTCTGTGCTCCAGAGAGAGTCACAACTAAAATTATGCCTGCCCTGACTGTTCTTGTCCTGAAGGGTAAAAAAAAAAAATCTCTTAGTTTTGGTGGCAAGTGATCTATTGTTGGAAGAGTATTTATAAAGCAAGTTCCATGCGGAAAATCTGTGCACAGGGCTTTGGGGGCAACAGGGCGAGGAGGATGAGGCCCAGGTGAGACGACCTGGGGGAGCAGGTGGGATCACTCAGGGGTGAGCTCTGCCTCACCTCGCCTCTGCCTGGGCCAGCCACAGGGACACAAGGGGAAGGTGTCCTCGGACCAGAGCTTCGGTAGAGCTGAGCCCTGGTCCCTCAAGACACAAGGGAGCCTGGAAGGCTGAGTGTGACGAGAGGCTGAGCTGGCATCCGAGGGGCCAGGTGGCGCCACACAGAATTCTAGATTATCTTGGTCAAGGCCTGGGACGGCCTGGGGCCCACGGCCTCATCTGCTGGGTCAGTTGCTGCTGGCACCTGGCCCTGCCCCTCCATTCTAGCAGGGCTGGGAAGCACATGTTATGTTTTCACTTTCGAGTCAAACCCTGGCTTGGCTATTAAGTTTGAAGGTCTTATCTCCCCTGTTTGTGTCAGATGCCTTGGTCACCCTGAGAACAGAACTTGCACAGGGAGTCGGACCTGGTCAGCCGGCAAGGTCTGGCCTGAACCTTGGGGTGGCCTTAGCAAGGTGCTCCTCTGAGCTTCTGGACCACGGGGCTGCTCAGTGTCACCCACTTGGCCCCACAACCACATACGCGTCAGGTTAGGGAGGGAGCACCCTCACCTGCCTCGTCCTAGTCCCCAGTAGGTGATATCAGTCCACCACCGCCCCAGAGAAGGGCCACCCTCATGCTGACAGCCCATCTGCGGCTCCGAGGTCTGAGCTGCCTTCTCCACAGGCCCTTGCCCGGACCTGGCACACGCCACACAGACCTCTTTAATAATGGCCCTTAATGAGCTCAAGCCACCATGCAGGGGCGAGGAACCTGTAGCCTCAAGGCCACATGGGTCCCTCCAGATCCCCAGGTGTGGCCCCTCGACCAAATCCAAACTTCACAGAACAACTCCCTTTATTAAAGGAATTTGTTCTGTAAAATTTGGATTCAGTCAGAAGGCCGCACTCAAGGATCCAGAAGGCCACATGTGGCCTCAAGGCTACAGGTTCCCCACCTCTGCCAGGGGCCCCAGAAGAGTGGGCGGGTGAAGGTGCTGGGAAGCGCCGGGGAGGGGTGGGGCGGAGGGCGCGGATCTGATGCCATGCAGACTCTGGTGGAGAAAGGAGACGCTCAGAGCCTGGAGGATGTGCAGAAGGCTCTCACCTGGGGCTTGGTGGAGCCCACACGTGGTCACGATGCACAAGTCAATGTCTCTGTGCCCACCAGCCCTAGCTCTCGTTTCAGGGACGGAGCAGCAGGGAAGGACAGCAGAAGTACAGAGGGGACAAAGGTGTGAGAGGGAACATGGCAAGTGCTGCAGGGACTTCGTGGTGTTTGAAAACCAACTGTATCAAAAATGAGATCCAATTATTCAACTGGAGTCACACCCAGATTTCACCCTTCTAAAGGAAGCCTTTCTTCCTCCATGGCATGCTACAACAGGCTGGGCTGCCAAGGAGCAGACAGACCAGGTATGAGTCTTGGCAACAGTTAGAGCCCCATGAACACAGGGCCTGATCCACCATCAGGCTGGAAGGCCCACCATCACATGTAATGTACTCAAAGGTGATGACGATTCTGGCCGTGTGCGCCTCTCTATGCGCGGGGGCAGCAATCTCTCTTTCTTATTGTGCAACCTCCCACTCATGGCACCATGAATACTCAGCAATCGAGTGACTTACAGTCTACTACCAGGTTCCTGGTCCCTTTTCCTTCATGAGACGCATAGGGTGGACGGCATTCGTACACACAAGACACTCCCTAGGTGTTCTCAGATTTTGACAAAACACAAAGAGGTAACTACGCTAATAATTCGTTTTCATCATAATGATGTACCCAAGACTTCTGCTCCCTTCAGGCACCCTGGGTGAGCTGTCAGTCCACCTTGTTCTAGACCATTCATAAAAGCATTTGGGAATGCCAGTGACCAGGAGTGATGATGTTACAAGGACGATATTAAATTTATTTTACCTTATTTTAAGAAATCTTTCACAGACTTAGGTATTTTGGCTCCTAGTAATAATAAATTACTTGGCATACGCTGTTCAGCTGCTCTGGACATATCAATGTCTCGTGACCTCGTAGCTGAGAACCACTGATGTAGATCAGCACTGCCGAATCTTGGACATGGGCCCTGGGTAGGGAAGGGCAGCTGGGAATTACTGAACATGATCCACGAATCCACGTACACACCAGGCATTGTGGAGCTCTAAATAAAGCCTAAATAAGCCTGTCTTGCATTTACATTTCCACTTTTCATATGTCTACAGATATGTAGGAATTAATAAAATTCAAATTCATTTGAAAGCCTTGCAGAATTCAGAGTAGCTCTTACCATTATGTGCCTTCTCAGCCGAGAACTATCAAAAGTACAATCTGGACGTGGTTAGGGACTAGACTACAGAGGAGACAGAGCTGGAAGAACCAAGTTTCCCAATCACATCTGAAGGGCCATATTGTACGACAGGAAAGTGGACCAGAGACACAGCGGGAAATCAGGCCAGTGGCTGTTACAGTGGGGGGTGGGGGGACTGGATCACTAGCGCAGACCCTCCAGGAGCCGCTGGCCCGAAAGCTGGAGGCCAGCCCCTTCCGGAGCCCTGCCGAGCCTGAGACTCACAGCCCGCTGCGGGAGCACACTGCACAGAGCGCTCCTTCCGCACCTGAGCAGCAGCGAGGCGCTGCCAAGAGGGAGACACGGAAGGACCACGCATGGGTGGCCCAACTCGAGGCTCAGTTCCTGGGACCGCGGCGTCCACTCTCAGCCCATATTTCAGGCATTTTCTTGGTCACCGGAGTGCACTGTGCTCCCAAGGCTGGGCGTGGAGATGAGGTTCGTGGGATTCCCGAGCACACTTTTCTCAGAGGGCTTGGGGATTTGAAAACAGGAAGACGACGGCCTTTGCTAAAGTGACTTGCAAGTAGACAGTGAAATCCTGTTCCCAGCTTCATGAGGATCTGAAAATACTATTAATACTACTACTTGTGGAGGGACTACGGGAAGTTCTCCATGATAAAGATAGATTTTGAAAAATGGTTTCTTGGCAATATTTTTAGATTAGAAATAAATTGGTGATTAAAAATAGAATGAAAGTTAAATTTCTTCAAGATGCCATAACAATACCTAGCAGCAAGATTTCTTTTCTATAGAAATCTAAAAAACAGAACCCCAAACACATGGACTTTCAAGAATTATTTAAGAGGCACTGAAAACTCCAAGTTAAAAGTAGATTTTACCAGACTCCAGGAGGAGCAAGTAGAATCAGCAATTATCTAACAACGAGAATCAGTACGTAAAGATCCTTTATGTTCCGTCCCGAGCGCAGACAAGGCAGTTCAGCCTATCAGGGCTGCTGCCCACGGTGGTGGTTAGGGGCACGGCACCTGCAGTCAGCCAGGCAGACCTGCCTTGTAATCCCAGCATTACCCTGAGCAGTTTGTTCCTCAGCTTGGGCAAGTGACTTAATTCTCTAAGCCTCAGTTTTCTCATCTGCAAAATGGGAATAACAACAATAGTACCGACCCTTCCTGTGTCCTCTTATTGGCACTTGTGAGGATTAATCACGCTAACATACGTAAGCTTCCAGATGGCCCTATCTGGCAGAGTCAGCACCGACCATGCTAATGGTCATTGTCACTAGTATTTCTACTTTTCCTGTAAACCAAGGATTCTCTGTAATGCTGAGATATTCAAGGACATTCAGGAAGAGCTCTTTTTGGAGGGGGTGGAGGGGAAAGAAGTTTGTTGCTCAAGAGCATTAAACCTGTGGATTTAGATTCTACATGTCCTTCAAGTCCCTCATCTGATATTAAACCTTCCCCAAAGGCTTGCTCCTGCTCCCAATTTCCCACAGCAGGTATTCTGCCAGCTCATTTTATTCTGTCCTAGATTTTCCTTTCACCTCATGTGCACAGAGTTCCATCTCCCCGACCAGACTGTAAATGTCTCCAGGGTTCAGTTCACGCCATACGCCTCATTTTCCTGTCTCAGAGCTTGACGCATAATATGCACATGGTGGGTAAATAATTAAGAATAAGACTACGTGTATGTGTAGGTCACTATTAGCTCTTTCCTCCTTCTTCCTCCTCCAATAATAGCAATCTTAATAATTAATAAAAGCTTCTGGTCACTGAGTGCTTCCTGCGCCTGGCACAGTTCTTGCGGCTGCCGCGAGAACTGAGAGAGAACAGTGGGGCCTGAGGATGCTGCGCGGGCCCGATGACACTCGCAGCCACGCCCAGGACACTCTGAGCAAGGTGTGGTGAACTCCAGGTCCTTGAACAGGGGACACCAACCTCCACCCCCTGCTCCCCCAACACAATGCAACTGATGGTTTTAGTGCTCCTAGTACCAAAGATCCCCCAACTCAGAGGTTTTCTGGGCTTGTGAAGTAGAGATTCTTAAGGACGGGGGCTCGTACCTTGAAGGGGGTTCACAGTTTGAAAAACTCCCTCCAGGTGTTTCTGATATGTCTTCCAAGGATGACCACAACCCACAGTGAGAAATAAATGTCGCACTGCAAGTCAGGTATATATCTGGAATATTTTCATGAAACTGCTTAACATTCACGAGAGGCTTTCTGGTTTTTTTCTGTTCTACTTAATTTTTTCATTAAAAATGATGGTTGTAAGAATGTGGGGAAATTGGAACACTTAGCTAGTGGGCATGTAAAATGGTTCAGTCTGGAAAACAGTTTGACAGTTCCTCAAAATCTTAAACACAGAGTTACCAAATGATCTAGAAATTCCATCCCGAGGTATGTATCCCAGAGAAATGAAAACACATATCCACATTAAAAACTTGATATGAATGTTCACAGCAGCATCATTCATAATAACCAAAGATGGTAACTACCAAATGTCTATCACTGAAGAATGAGTAAGCAAGATGTAATCTATCTCTACAGTGGCATATTCAGTCACAACAGGAACAGAGCGCTGACACGTGCTACGACAGGGATGGCCCTTGAAAACACTACGCCAAGTGAAAGAAGCCAGTTACAAGAGACCACATGGTGCGTGATTTCGTTTATATGAATTGTCCAGAACAGGCAAACCTACAGAGACACAAAGTCAACTTGTGGGGGAGGGAAGCGGGGAAAGAGGGAGTGGGAATGGAGTTTCTTTTGGGGCTGATGAAATGTCCTAAAACTAGAATGTTTTATGGCCGCAAAGCCCTGTGAATGTGCAAAACCCCACTGAATCGCACACTTAAAGGGGCGAACGTACGGTATATGGACCATGTCTCAGTGAGGCTGATGAAGGGTGACGGCTGTGATGGATAAATCGGTTTCGCCACCCACACGGGCCACCACACAGCTGAGAACTGTTGTCCCACGGTGCGCTGCCGCTGCCCGGCCGGGGGAGCCACGGCGCTGGGCGGGCGATGGACAGGCAGGCGGGGGGCCTGTGGCGGGGACGAAGGCCGTCTGCGGCACGTTCCTCTCGCCCGTCCGCGACCTCGGCGGCGTGTGCGGCAGCGCACGTCCCACTAAGAGACTGCATTTCTCCGCCTTCCTCACAGCCGCGGTGGCCAAGAACAGAAGCCCTTGGTGAGATTTCTGGGGAGGTTTTTTCCTTCCGATTCTTTTTATTGTGTTAAAATACGTATAATATAAAAATTACCATCTTAACCATTTTTAAGTGCACAGTTCAAACGGTGTTAAATACACCCACAAAGCTGTGTGCCTTCACCAGCACCGTCTCCAGAACTCTCTTCAGCTCACAAAGCTGTGCCCATGGAGCAGGGACTGCAGCCCCTGTGCCCAGCGCCTGGCAGCCACCACTCCACTGTCTGCCTCTCAGATTTTGATACTCTAAGTCCTCAAAGAAGTGGAGTAATAGTGTTTGTCCTGCTTCTTTCACTTGGCATGACGTCCTCAAGGCACCCACATTATGGCACATGGCAGAATTTCTTTCCTTTCTAAGGCCGGATAATCCAGTGTGTGTTTGTGTGTATCACACACACCATGTTTTGTTTATTCGCTCATCTGTTGATGGGCACTTGGGTTGTTTCCACATTCTGGCTGATGTGAATAACACTGCTATGAACAGGGATGTACAGATATCTCTTTGAGACTCCGATTTCAATTCTGTTGGATGTAAGCTCAGAAGTGGAATTGCTGGATCATACGGTGATTCCATTTTTAATTTTTTGAGGACCCACCGTACCATTATCCACAGCAGCTGCACCATTTCACATTCTCACCAGCAGGGCACAAGGGTTCTAATGTCTCCACAAACTCACAAACACTTGTTATTTTCTTACTTTTCTTTTCTTTCTTTCTTTCTTTTTTTTTTTTTTTTGGTGACAGGGTCTTGCTCTGTCACTGGGCTGGAGTACAGTGGCATCATCATAGCTCACTACAGCCTCAAACTTTGGGGCTCAAACGATCCTCCTGCCTCAGCCTCTTGAGTAGCTGGGACTACAGGTGCGAGCCACCACACCAGGCTTATTTTCTATTTTTAGTAGAGACGGGGTCTTGCTATGTTGCCCAGGCTGGTCTTGAACTCCAGCCCTCAAACGATCCTCCTACCTCGGCCTCACAAAGTGCTGGGATTACGGGCATGAGCCACCACACCCAGCCATGACACCTGTCATTTTCTATTATTTGAGAGTAGCCATCCTAAAGGGTGTGTCTGGGAGAGACTTTCAGGAGTAAAGAGACTGACTCAGATCCTTTTGCCCCTTTCTTCTCTTCCTCCCCCAAATTCAAACTCAAGGGCTCAGCCTCCAGAAGCCACCTCGTAACCCTGGGGAGGAATCAGCTCCAGGGCAGGGGAAGAAAGGAGAGAGGAGACTGAGTCTCCGACACTTTCTTCAAACCACCTCTGCTGTCTGCCCCTGGACGTCTTTTCTGTGACAGAATAAATCCCTAATTTACTTACACCATGGAGACGAGTCTCTGCTATTAGCAGCCAAAGTGCTGATCCACCATCGAAGTGAACACACCCCTCCCCTGCACAAGAACTGCAGACGGACCCCTCAAGGAGGAGCAGCTCCTCTCCCGCCAGGCCTTTGCGCCACCCTGGCCTTCTGGAAGGGCTTCTCCCAAGTTCATCTCCAAAGGGAAAGGAGGAACCACCTACCTTGTGATCTTAAATATCCTCAGCAGCCGGACGCATCTCAGCACGGAGATGCCCAGGGGAGACATGACCTTGGTCTCCACCAGGATGGTCTCCAGGATGCCCCCGCACACAATGAAGCAGTCGAAGCGGTTGAAGAGCGACACGAAGTAGGCCTGCAGGCCCAGGCTGTACATCTTCAGCAGCATCTCCGCGGTGAACAGGGCCAGCAAGGCCTTGTTGGCTGTGTCTGGAGGCCCGGGGAGGAGGGCAGTAGGAGGAGGGAAAAGAAAACAGCAATTACCACCCTGGAAAAGAAGACCCGACACCCACTCCTGTCCGCTCCGGCCAGAGCAGGGCGATCGGGCCAAGCCCGTGGGAAGGGGCTGTCTGGCCATAACCGTGACAGACGTCTGTCAGAGGCTTGGCACGCGCCATCTTCTCTCCTCCTCGCGGCAGCCTGCGAGGTTGGCACTGTTACCATCATGCGCGGTTGCCAGAGATGAAAAGTGAGGTTCAGAGAGGCGAGCGATCTGCCCAAGCCAACACCGGGGGTTGAAGCTGGGCTGTCTGAGCCCGACCTCTCCCCCCCGCCGGCCTCGCTGCCTCCCAGGACCCGAAGGGGACTCCCAGGGCTGCCGAGCCCCGGCTAGTGGGGCCTCTTCTAGGGTGCAGGGAAGGTTGAGGAGCAGTAACAGCCCACTGAGGACGCCAGTGCTCGGGCTACCGTTGGCATCTTCCCAGCCTTTTTGTTCATGTCATCCTCGCACGTTCTGGGTGAGGCTCCCTGGAGGCCTTAGTAAGGCCGGGAGTATTTAGAATCTACTCTGGGAAGTTGGCAGCCAAGGGTCTGAGACAGCCAAACAGGCTGCAGCTCGTGTCCTTATCACCTGGACCCAGTAGTGACTGTGGGGCAGGCAGATGGCGTGGGCCCGGCTGGGTTAGCCGCGCTTATTTCTAACGAGGTTGTGTATCTTATTGGGAGGCTTGGGGGCTGCCAGGCCCTTGGCATCTCCAGCATGGTGCCTGCCAAGAGCCACGGCCACTGGCACGTTCCCATCGACCTTCTGTCGGTGCTCGTTCCCTCCCAGGACTCAGGATGGAGTTAGCAGGAGGAGAGCGGGACAGAGCCGGGCCGCTGCTCACCTTGGACTTCCGTCAGCCAGTGGGGCTGGTTGTAGTGCTCGGAGGCAATGGTGAGCGTGTTCAGGAAGACCAGGAAAATCACCAGCCAGTAGAAGACGTTGGACTTGACTGCCGCGCGGCACTTTCTTCTGCAGAACCGATTCCATCGGCGCCAGTACCGGCTGGAAGAAAAGCACGGGGGTAGCTGTGAATTCAGATTTCTTCCAATCTGAGACGTGCCACTGTGGTTCTTTTCAACCCGACTGACCTGGCCTTACTAGAGCAGCCCTACCTGGTGGCAAGGAGCCCGGCTTCCCACTCAGCTGACCAGCCCACACCACTTAGCTGTGTGGCCTTGGGGATGTCCCTGAACTCCTCCTCTAAGCTTCAGCTCTCCCATCTGTGACAAGGGATTAGGGCCCACTTCACCGGACTGTTGTGGGGATTGATCAAACACCTTATAACGTATCTGACTGCACTGAAGTTGAAGGTGCTTAATGGAAACGTTTGTATTGTCTAGTAACGGCATTATTAGAAATAGTATTGCAAGTGTCAAGAGCATTATTCATAACAGTGGTGGTACCTGGTATTCTTTAGGCACCTCTCACGCCTTCTGCCCATTCTTTAACTCCGCAAAGCAGGTTATATCATCCTGCCCTTGCAGAGGGGAAGACTAAAGGCCGTGGCCAGTGAGTGCCTTGGCCAGTATCACAGAGCAGCAGGGCCAGGTGTGCCCTCTGCCCAGCCCAGCTCCTGGCCTGCTCCGAGATGCCTTGTTCCATGCAGTGTAGGGGCACCTGGAGCAGGGGCACCTGGAGCAGAGGCTCTCGGCTTTTAGGAGGTTATAGAATTTTTTGAGAATCTGACGAATGTGTAGATCGTCTGCTCAGAGAAGCAGGCAGGGCCCCCACACACCCTCGCGTGCGAGCCGTGCAGCACGCCGGCCCTGCCGCTCCCCCGTGGCCCACGGGATGTCCCCGCAGTCTGCTGGTTACGACTGCTGTCAGGGACCTTCAGACCCGGCTATGCCTAGGCTTACCTGGGAAGCTCTAAAAACCCTCTGAACAAACCCACCAGTCTCCAAGCCTCAACACCAAACCAACTAAATCTGATTCTCTAGGGGCTGGGTTTTTTAAATACCCCCAAAATACCACTGGCATTTTGAAAAGTTCCCTGGTGGCTCTACTGTGTAACTATGGCTGAGAACCATTAGCTAGATGATCCCAAAGAAACACTTACACTTTATGATTCTACAGTGGAGGGGTTCACAGTGTGTCCCTAACTTCACCCTCTCGATACAGGGAGAATACTCAGCTGTATTTGGTAACTCAGGGAACAACGCATCTAACAAATGCCTACACCGTGCGGGGAGAGAGGGAAGGGGCCGCTGCGGAGGGGCTGGAGGGGACGGAGCCCTGTGGAGGGCGTGGGAGGGGCGGGCACTGGACTTTAGAACCCAAACGCCCCACAAAAACAGCCCGTCTGTCATCTTGCAGACCAGGGCGGGGGCGAGGAACTCTCCCCAGCTGTACGGGTTGGGGGTGATGAAGGCAGTAGCTTGACCACCAGCAAAGAGGACCCCGCTTTGGCAGCGGTTCTGGAGGCAAAGTCAGGGGGACTGTGAGATGAGCGGCTGTGCAGGGTGAGAGAGGCCCAGGAGGCACTGCCGCGACACCCTGCTCGTGGTCTGGCAGGGCGGCACCCTCAAACAGCACGGGCCAGAGGAGGGGAGAGGCGCTGCGGGCAGGGCGGGCTGCACAGCTCTGCGCAGACAGACCCAGCAGGCGCTAAAGACAGAGCCCCTGCCTGCGGGGCGAAGAAGGCAGGAGGAGAAACAAAGCAGAATCTTGGAGCTGTCGTCCATGAGTATTTGTACTTTTCCATAAAATGACCTCCTTTCTATGACGCTCCCTCATCTAGACAGACATTCCTCTAAATAAGCAGGCACGGTCTGCCTCGGAGCAGAGAGCTTCACGCCTCACACTGCAGCCCACCAGTGGGTCATGGAATCTCCCAGGAGATCATGACTGGCACCGAAAATAGGAACAGAACGGAAAATATCACAATGCATATCACAGAGTGAGAAAACTGTTTTTTAAGTAAGCAGTAAGGAAAAATATTTAAAATAAGACTTTGTTTCGGGGGGGGGGGGGTGTGTGTGTGTGTGTGGTGTGTGCTGAGTCATGATGTGAACACTGGCCTTCCACGTCAGGGCAGTGACAACCGAACCAAGGTCCTCTGTTCCAAAGCAGAGCCCAGAGTGCGAGTGTGCCTCTCCCAGCTGCCGGCCGGGAGGGTCCGAAAGCCTTCGGCCACTTCCTCTGCGTGCTGTGCTGGCGGAGCAGCACACGCCATTCATGTGAGCAAGCTGTTCTGTGCATGGCGTGCTCCTTCCCAGCCCCCGGGTCAGGCAACACTGTCCTCGGGTGTGCCCGCGTAGGGCACAGGGCCAGCTGTGTATATTTCACATTCTGCCCCTCCGCCTTCGTCCTCTGCTTTCAGAGCGGAAGTCCCTCCAAACATCACCAAATTCCAGGATGCCAGAGACAACTAGTTCCCCGAGGCTCCAGGTATGGGGACCTCTGATGTATAGACCCCTCCACCGACCCCCCAAATTGCCTTCTGGGGTAACTTGACTGAATCCACATTTCTGCTCTGTCATTTTCCTACCTATGGTCTACTGTGGAAAATTCCATTACCCAATTGCCAAAATCCGTGATGGGACTAGGAGAGTGAGGAGTAATCTAAGAGGGGTATTCTTTCCTGAGAACTGGAGGGAGAACTTAGTTCTTGGCCTGCAGAGCAGGGAGGGAAGAAAGGATTCATCTGGGGAGTGTTCTGATCTGGCCCCTCCATCACTGGGTGCTCAAACGCCCTCTCCAGTGACCGCCAAACCTTGCAGGGGACACTTACCCGCTACCTGGGGAAATTCACTACCTAGACGAGAAAGGCCGCCAGGTTTCCAAATGCACCCTAGCATCCTTGCGTCCTCCAGACGCACCACCTTGGATCTGAGTGAGGAGAGGGAGGTGGAAAGAGGGACAGGGGACGGGACAGAGAGTCCCGGGTGGTCCTCAGTGAGAGGCGACCCCTGGAGCTCACCGGATCTTGATGCTCAGCAAGCTCTCCTGGCCTGGGCTTTCTGTGACTGTGATTATTAATATGGCAAGATAGTTTTTTTCCCTAAGAAAATGAATTTTCAGGACAAACTCCTATCTGATCTTAAATAGCTTACACTGTAGTTACAAAGAATACTTTTAAAACAGATATAATCTCCAGTTACAGAAATCACTGAAAATTGTTACTCAGAGTCCACAGAAACCAAAGTTGCCCTCTCTTGTGGTACGTATGAGCTGACTTGGAGCAAGCTTGATACCACGAACTCGGTTAAGCCCTCGTCCTGTGTGGACGCGGTGCTGCGTGTCCAGGCCCGTGGCGTGGGTCTGCAGCTGCTCTGTGCAAACCCCGTGGCTGGGGTGACGGGCGGGACGTCCTCTATGGTGGCTGCGCCTGCGCACGGCCACGCGGGCGCACGCGGATCCGGGCTGGGGTGATTCCTCTCCAGAGACAGCATTTAAAGATAATTACACACCTCCCACTCTTCAAAATATAGCTCTGCTTGACAACTGGTTTCCTGGCAACACTTCCTACTGTATAATAAGTGTAACGGTTTATTAGAATGTGTAAATTTATTTGTGTTTACATATGTATGGAGGATATAGAAATTAAATGATAAAACAGGGAGGAGAAATTTGCCTGCTATTCACGTTCCCTTTGCACTAACTGGAAGTCATTTACTCTAGAACAGAACCTTCCACATGCAGACAGGGGAGAGAGGGACGGATCCGAATGTGTCTCATCTACTTCCCTAAACTTCCACATCCCCGCACGCCCACGGGAAATCTCTGCCCTCGCCCCCCGGCTCCGCCTAACCTTCTCCCAACTCTGGGCCTTGCTCTCACCTCTCCAGTTCACAGAGCGGCCTCCCGGCCATCTGCCTCCGTCCCCTCCGTCCTGCCCTCCCCTGAGGCTCACACTGACGACCTTTGCTAGTCTCGCTGCCTCGCACTCCGGTAGCGCCTACTGTCTGCACTGCTCACTGCAGTTACGCACTTGGATGCATCCACTAAACACCAACCACAGGCTGTTCAACAGTCAGCACAGCAGACACAAGCCGCGTCTGCACAAAGCCCACGCGGAGACACAGACCCCTCAGGGAGCAGCCACAGCGGGGGCGCCACGTGCACAGGTGCACAGAAGGACATCCTAGCCAGGAAACGGTCCCCAGAGGAAAAGACTTACCGTTTCCTTGTATTCAGTTATCGCTTATGTGTATGGTTCCTGCCTGTCCAACGATGAGGCCCCTGAGGGGAAGGGCTCTTTCTTTCCCCCTGCTACGGAGCGCGGCACTCGGCGCAGCCCACCCTGCTCGCACGACCCTGGGCTGACGGGCCGGCCGAGCTGCGGAGATGGGCTCGCGCAGGTTACTAGCTCGCTGTGGAAGACAAGGCCTGACAGCGCCGCGCTCCCGTGACCCAGGGCTGAGGGCGCAGGGAGGGCAGGGCGGGCTCCCAGGACGGCTGGCTCGCACGCAGCTGCTGACAGGCGTCTCGAGGACAGACAGCATCGAAGTGATGGCACTGCAGGCCCTTTCTAGTGGCCAGAGTAACTCTCCTTCTTTTCTTTCAAAGAACCGAAAACAAATGGCACTGAACATCGTTAAGTTTAATTCTTTTATAAGTAACTTAAAAATGGACTATCAGAGATTGGGGCAGGTGGATTCGTGGCCTGTTGCTGATGGTGTGTGTGAGATGCAGACAGCACTGCAGGCAGGCACACTGCACCGAGGGCTGGGCAAGCCCAGGTTCAGACCTACCAGGGTCATTTCAGAACTCCATAAAGTTGAGATTCAGAGCCCTAACAGCTTATCCAATAATCCCTTCAGGTTGGGAAAGACTTTCTGAATCTTTTTTCCATAACTATTTACATCCTATTTTGAACAGTGAGCTCCAAATGTTGTCAATTCCTTATTTTAACTAATTCCTCTAACTAGAGACCTGGATTACCAAGAGAATACCCAAGTATTGCCATAATGAGCTAATTAATTTGGCAAATTTTCTGTAAAAGCTCCATTCTAATATTTGCTTTAAATAAACGGTGACTTTGTATCATTCAGTCTTGCAAATGGAATAGATCACTTCCAAGCTTAAATTGTTGTCATTATTAAACTGTTTCGTCTCAGAAAATGATCAGAAATACCTCGATAATTTCAGTGGCATTTTCAATCTGTTGCCAGCCTTTGAGAATCCCTAAACAGACCATCAGTGGGCTGCAGAATCCAGATTAGATGGCTGCTGTCTGCTCAGCATCTCTAGGGCCACACCGTCCCATGAGGCAGCCACTAGCAATGTGTGGCCATCATCCACATGAAACGTGGCCAACCCAAACTGAGATGTGCATTAAGTATAACATGCACCCTGGATTTCAAAGACTTTGTACAGAAACATGAATATAAAATATCTCATTAATAATTTTTTATACTAATCACATATTGAAATAATATTTTAGAGACACCAGTTTAAATAAAAGATGTTAAGATTAACTCCTCCTGTTTCTTTTTAGTTTTCTAACATGGTCACTAGAACATTTTAAAAACTCCGTGTGTGGCTTGCGTTATATCTCTATTCAGCATCACGGCTCTGGGGTTGCCCACGGCTCGTCCCAGACGCTGCAGCTCTGCGGGACCAGGGCCAGTGTTCTGGGCAGAGCCTCATCATGCGGTGGCAGTGTGGCTGGCAGGCCCTGCGTGTGGGTCCTCACTTGGCCACACACAAGCCCTGTGACCCGGGCCTCTCTAAGCCCCAGGATCCTCATCCAAAATGGGTTTAAATGACAGCAGTGACCTACTAGTAACAGGAAGCCGTTGGGGAGCAGTACAAGGTCTGCTCTCCCGCCCCCGTTTCTGTTGTGTCCTGAGTGGCAGCTGAGGAGGGAGAGACCCTGCCCAGAGGTCAGCGACCAGGGCCAGATGGCCGGAGCACAGCAGGGCGAGCACAGTCCCCAAGCTGGGAGAGACGCGGGCGGCTGACAGGCACACCGACCGCTCCCTGGTTTGCAAAAGCACGCGTGACGCCATACATCAGTGGATAACAAACGGTTCCCACGGCGTTCTGGGCAATCTCCAACGCAAGAGAGTCGACACACGTGTGTGATTTTTCTCTCCCATACTCCAGATCATGTTCATTCATTCATGATTCACTCATTTGCATGGAAGGAGAATGACATCTGGGTAATATTTTCAAATGTATTTTTATATCCCTTGACTCTTATTGTGAGGGGGCTTTGGAACTACTAGAAGCACAACAGGCTTTCTCAGCTTTGGCTGTCAAATTAGATATTTTGTGTGAATCTGCATGAAGCCTACTGTCTTAGTAGAGCAAGGCCATTCATTCATTCACTCAGGAAATGGATTATATCAGGTCCATTATGTGCCAGCTACCTCCCAGATGCCAAAGACAAAGCAGTAAAATCCAAGCGTCACAGAGAGGAGTTTTCATATTTCTAGAGCTCCTTTCATGTAGTAAGACCTAGGTCTGCTGGGCCTGACCCTAGATTTTTATGTAAAAAGGGTCTCGGTTTGAGACAAGAGGAAAAGGAGAAAGGCCTGCGTCCCCCAGTCCCAGTGGGACGTGGGGAAACGAGGGCATCGGGCGCGGAGCGGGGAGTCAGGCACCAGGGTCCTCACTTAACTCTCAGCCTCGGCACCAAGCCCCGAGGCTGGGGTGCTGCCCTAGAAACACGTGACAGACACGGGGAGGCCCAGCAGCACCAGGGCTGTGGGGAGCCTCTGCAGGCCCTGGGGGAGGTCACCCCTTGGCTCGGAGCTCCCGCGGGCTGCTGGGGGGGGGGTGGGGGGCACAGGTAGGTAGGAACCCCGTCATAGCCCCGACTGCTCCGCTCATCCAGGACAGTGAGGGACCTGGAAGCGCCTGCAGGAAGGTGAGGTGTGGAGGTGCCCAGTCAGCGCCCGCGGGGCAGGGGGCAGAGAGTGGAGGTGGGGACTTCAAGGCCAGAGGCCATGGGGGCAGGGACCCTGGTGGGGGATGCCCCACCAAGGCGGGCCTGTGGGCGCCCTGCGAGCGGGGACGCAGGGTCCAGTGGGCTCATGAGGGCTCCGGAGCCAGTCCTCACCACGCCCCTCGCCCCAGGCGTCCAGACCCAGCCCCGGGAGGAGCTGGGGAAGGAAGTCTGGGAGACTCCATGTTACCTTTAGGGACCGTTTAAAATACAGCCCTGGGCTACGTTCACCCAGCTGGACTAAAATGTGTTGTCACTTACGCTCCTGCGACGTAGCAAACAAGGCTAGGGAATCAAGATTAGATCTACCATACTTTTCAGCATGCACAGGATTTGTGGGGATAAATTCACATTCCCCTCCACACATCGGCCTACTCAGCCCGCAGCACACACGCACGGACAGCCCACCCTGGACAGACGCTGGGCGAGACCTGGAATGCCTGTGAGGCCGCAGACGGAGCCTCGGGAACAGGCCTGTGAGCCAACAATTAAAATGCAACGTGAGCCGAACAGCAAAGCACCCTGGGGATGGGGGCGGCGAGCAGACCACCCAGCAGTCTGCAGAAGGTGTCACAGACGCAGTAACATGAGCGATTCTTGACCAAAGTCTGGGTTCTTGAAGACATGGGCCCGTGCGATTCAGCCGGAGGAAAGTTCCTCGCAGAGGCCTCCCTGCGTGCAGGGACAGGGACCATCTGGGTAACTGCAAGAAGTTCCCTGTGGTGGGAACCACGGGTATTTGCAGGGGGTGCAGGAGGTGAGGCTGGGGGCAGATGGGGACTGAAGACCAAGGGTCCTCCGGAAGGTTCTGACATTGTCACTGAACAGAGACACAGACGGGAGTCATAATCCTACGTGCTCTCCATCATCCTTGAAGTTCACATCTCACCACGTTCTACAAACATGAAGTAGGTCAAGATAGCCACAAAAGTTCACTTCATGTTTATTTTAACTGGACTTCACCTTAGAAGGGAGGAAGACACACTCGGTCTGACAACCTTCTAGGGACAGCACTGCCCAAAGGCCCGGCAGTCGGGGATAATTAACTAACCCCTACCCCTGAATTATGTCCTGATCTGATTCATACGCTTCTTCTTGACGGACGTACAGAAAGAAGCAGTTACCCCTTAGATCCACGCCCCTCCCTTGGGCCGCCCAAGGGGCGAGGACAGAGCTGTGGGCAGGAGGGAAGGGGGGCGGTCGCATCTCACTCACCTGAACTTCGATTTGGAGATCCGGTGGCTGAAAGAGAAAAAGGACACATTACCAAAGGACACACCACGCTTTCATCTGGGTAAAGCTGTTAGCAGTCCCAGGGAAGCTTGGTGCTCCCCAGGAAGCCACATATGGGCGCTGGAAGGGTGCGAGGTGTGAGCAACTTGCGAGAGACAGAACACACTGTGCGCTTAGATGTGGAGCCTGAGGTCTGGCCCCGCTGACATGCACACATCTAGCATCTTCTAAGTACAGACAATCCTCACTGGAGGGGGAGCACCGTGTCCTCAGACCCCCAGGGTCTGCCCTGCAAGTTCTGTGAGGTCAGGCTGGGAAGAGGTGCACCCTGAGAAAGGCCACAGAGGAGGGAAGGCCTCTCCTGAAGGCAGGAGGACCCCACTGCAGACAGGCAGGAACACGTGGGCACAGGCCGCCCGGCTGTCTGCGGGAGCCCGGCCACCGCAGGGTTATGCGAGACACGGGCAGAAGCAGCTAGCTGGAAAGGGAGCGGCAGCTACAGCTGCAAACGGCCTGGAGAATCAGCCGTGGCTTCCAAGGAGAAACCCACATGCGGCTCTAAGGCCTGGGGGTGTCTGGGCAGAAGCACAGGGCAAGTGTGACAGTGGCTGCCTGGAAGGGTCATCGTATGGGGACAGGAGGTTCCACTGAAAGGCAGGACCTTCAGGGAGGTCCTGGGACTACCTAGTTCATCAGGAAGGAGTCCAGAGGAGGCGGGGAGCAGCGGGCAAGAGAGCCCGTGACAGGGAAGTGTGCGCAAGAGGCACCGGGAGAAGGGAGAGCAGAGGGATGTCAGCTCGGACACAGAAGGCTGGAAAGCACAGGCCAGCTCGGCTCCTGCGCCAGGACAAGGGAGCGAGCCCTGGAGGGTGCAAACGCCTGGCTGGGCAAGCACAGAGGGGATGGGGACAGCAGCAGGGAGACAGACAAGCACAGGGAGCGAACAGGAGAGGGCAGTCTGGGAGGTGACTGCCTCCGCTGTGCCATCCCCGCCGCCCGCAGGAAGCGAGCTATGTTGCAGAGGCAAGAAAACATCAACCCCTTTTGTTATTTTTTATTAAAAAAAAATTAACCCAGAAGATGTGACAGGTGGCAAAGCCATCGTGCATGAGATAATTACGTCTCTGGGGCACTGAGAATCAGAGCCAAGTGCCTTTACCGCTCGGAACCGTTAGCTAATGACCTTTTCCCACCCCCGAAGACCACCTGTGCGGGCTGGAGGGCTTAATCACACGTTAACAACACGTGTGGGAGGGGACCAGGCGCCAAGGGCAGCGTTGTTATTTAGAGCCAGTTTAATGGGGGAAACAAATGTCTTCCAGCTGCTAACTGGGTGATGGGGAGCCCACGTGCTCCCCGCTCCGGCAGAGCCACGCTGCCCACGGGGCGTCAGTGTCTTCCTGGGCCTGCTGTTGGGCAGGTGCCTCTCCTTGTTGGCAAACACAAGCCCACGTGGGTGACCCTGGCCTCCAGGCTTGTCACTCTGTTTCCAAAGGCTGGCCCGGGCCTTCTTCCAGAAGTGCCTCAGTGGTCCCATCTGGGCTGCCCGGTGATGCAGACCACCGGCCCTTGCTGTGAGGCTCTCCCTGGTCTCAGTCCATGGGGGTCACGAGCAAAAGTGGTTCTTAAAAACTCCCATATGCAGAGACCTGAATCTGAGTGTTCACCCCTCCCAGGGAAGGACTCTGGGACTTGGGCACGGGGCAGGGGAGACTGCTTGAAATGAGGTCCTAGTTCAGGCCCCGTCCTTGGCCGTGGATCTTTCCGTGGCATCCTGGCACGTTCTGGGCAGGGAATGGAGCAGAACTTTCTTATCCACTTAGGTACAAGTTCTGATGTACAAGCCTGGACACCACATTTGAAGACTGATGTTTTTGTTGTTGTTGCTGTTCTCAGGGGATTGTGAGCATAATTTTAAGTTCATGGGGTCCAAAACATTCCTCCCTTTTTAAGACTGGCACATTTTACAAGTACTCAGCCGAATCGCTGGGTACCATGTTACTCACACACCTCGACTTAGGAAGGGCACTGCTCAATGGCATTTGTCTGGAGACTAGGGAACACTCCAGGCCCTCGGGGAGCTGAGCTTAGAATGCTCTGGAAGTCCCTTTGCATGGCAGGACCCCCCTACATGACAACAGAGGGGCTCCGAGCTGGGAGAGCCACTCCCCCCCTGTGAGGATGCCAGCTCGGGAGTGCTGGAGCCTGGGGATCGTGGAGCCAGTCCACACCCTGGGCCACCCGACCTGTGGTGAATCTCCCTCCTGCTGGTTTTCAAAACCTCGGACTCCAAAACGTCCTCTGAACAGCAGAGCGCTCAGCTTCTCACGAGACCCCCCGGCCTGCCCCCCCACTGCTGCCCTAGTGAGGCGGATCCTCGAAGAGCCAGCGTCACTAGCACCTGAGGCCGTCAGAACCACCCCTCGGGCTGGGCCTGGAGCTCCTCCCACCCGAGACACCGTCTCTGCCCAGGCCCCCAGACGAACCTGTGGGGAGACCGGGAGGTTCTTCCCTGATTTTGAGGTTCAAAATTAGAGACAAACCCAAAACTTTGTTTTGCTTAGTTGCTCTACTTGCGCTTGTCATTATATGACAAATACTTGAACTTCTTGGGAGCTATTTATATTTTTAGTCTCTCCCCCTTCTTAGGGTAATGAGCACCCTATGTTTACTACCTGCTGTGTAAAATAGTATTTCCCTGAATTGTCCCAAATTTGCCTTTAACACAAGTCAGATGGCCCCGCAGTCACAGCCGAGCTGCCAGCATGTCTGACTCGGCGTCCTTAGCTCCGCGACCCCAGCACTGCCACACTGCGTGGCTGCGGAGGTCCGCGCGGCCCTTGTCGCTGCACGTGCTGCCTCCCCTGCCCGGTGTGAGCCGCCCCACGTCTGTCTGGGGCCTCCTTCTAGTGTCCCTCCTGCTCTTTGTCCCCACTGGGTCCGCCAGTCTCGCACCCGTTAATACCAGACCTGACTGCTAGGACTCAGCTTGGCCCCACGGTCACGCCAGTGTTGCCCTCACACGACGGTGACCCCACGCCAATGGGCCTGCGTGGCTAGACCCCACCCCGGCTCACCCGCCGTGGTCGGTGCTCCCAGGCCACCGAGTCTGCCAAAAAATGTGTGGAATCGTGCTGCGAGGCTGACTCCACGTTCAGGGTGTCAGTCTCCACTCCGGCTTCGGCGCTGCTCTTTCGTCCAGTGACTTCTCGGTGACTCAGCACTTTGAATGTTCAGTACTGTCCTCTAAGTCCCTATGCCACCTCACCCTCACTTTCGGAGGCCACCTGGCATGACTCTTGTCGCAGGCTCTTTCATCAGAACCTTTTCTGTCTCTCGTTCTTTATAAAACTGCAACAAGCTTTGCGAGCTGGAAGGGACCCTTGGCTACCACGTGGACCTGCAGTTTGTCATTTCTCCAGTTGCAGGATGCTTTCTTCGTACGAGGCCTTACATGGAAGCCCAGCATGTCCCTTGCGTGGCAGCCCCGGCGGGCGGGTTCCAGGCCCCCTGGCCTCTGCTGAGAGCACCCGCAAACCCGCGGTCAGCCCCGGCCCTCTGCTTCCCGGAGGAAGAGGCTGAGACTCGGAGCGAGTGCTCTGGCCGGGGTCACAGGGCCGCCAGGGCTCTGTTTCCGTTCTCCAGTTGGTCTCAGACGTGGAGGAACCCTCCTTCCGGCGTCAGGTCCGTGTCTCCCACTGTCTGACGTCAGCATGCCCCTCCTCCGAAGCCACGTCTCCCGTAAGCCTTTGTGTCCTCTCCAGCTCCTCACTGGCCCTGCCTCTGCCCTGTCACCACGGGGACTGCTAGCCTCCCTGTGCCACCCTCCTCTTTGCGCTCTTCCACCCCCTCCACGCTCACTTCCCGAGGGAGCGCCCTGTCCTGGCCCCTGCCCTGCCGAGTCCCTCGAGCCCTGTGAAGCAGCGCTCTAGAACCCACAAACAGCGGTCCCCTTCTTTCCATCTGCAGCCCGGGCTGCGGTCCCCTCATCTGGCACCTGCTCATGCTACTGCCGCTCCCCGTGGGGGCGCCTGGCTCTTACCCCACAGAGATCCTCCGGGAACACCAAACTAAGACCGGCTCAGTGTCGCGCCCTGTAGTCCCAGCTACTCAGGCGTCTGAGGAGGGAGGATCGCTTGAGCCTGGGCATTTGAGATCAGCCTGGGCAACATAGCGAGACCCCCGTCTCTAAGACCCAAATCATTAAGGTTCTACCAGTCCCTGCCCTGTCTGCGGCCTCACCCCTGCTCCCTCTGCTCACACCCGCTCTGGCTGTACCCAGGGCCTGGAAACACACTGGTGCCTCTGGTTGGAACATTCTTCCTTATTCTTCACCTTGGTAACTTATGTTCAGCCTTCAGTTCTCAGTCGAAATTTCAGTTCTTCAAAGCCTTTCCTAACCCGCCCGACTCAAGTCAGGTCCCTCTGCGACTAACCCGACACTGCGTTCACTTTTTCTTCTTAACGCCCTCCCCAGCGTCCAGGCCCCTCTGCATTTGCTCAGGGTCTCATCCGCACTAGGTTGCGAGCTCCGCCTGCGCGGCCTGTTTCCGCCCCGCTGCGTCCCCACCACCTGGCGCCCGGCTGGCCACCCTGTCCTGAGATCCCTCCTCCCGGGGCCTCCAGGTCGGCGCCGCTGTTCTCCTAATGCGTCCCGTTTGTCTTGTTTGCTGGGACTTACTCTCCCGTGTGTCAGGTTCGGCCCTTGGTCTTCTGCCTTCCAGTCCTCTGTGAACAAGCCTCGTCCTGTCACCTCCTTCATGGTTTTTAAGCCGATAACCGCAAATGTGTGTCCCACCCCTGGCCAGAGTGGAGCCCTGTGCTGCACGGCTGCTGTCGCCTGACACCTGCAGATCCCTCCAGGGCCTGCTTCAGATCTGACTTCTGCCTCAGGACCCTTTTATCTGTTCAACCTGTGCTGGTCCTTCCTCTTCACCGCCGCCCTGCCCGCCTGCTCCCACGTGGCAGCTCTTTCATTCCTGCCCTGCCCCCGCAGGGACCACGTTCATCCGGGTTTTCTCACTGCATAGCCGTCCTCATCGGGCCTCATCTTATCACTGAGACTTTAAACCCTTAGCTTTACAAGTGCGGGTCTCTCCCTGCCCCAGGCTCGGTCTCAGGCTGCTTCTCCCACCGGAACGTCGGCAGAGTCTTATCCCATTGCTGTCTGGGGCAGGTGGGGGACAGGGGACGTGGGAAGACCAGGATTCCTCGAGTGCGTATTGTAATCCCGGCACTGCACCTGGGCATTCCGTATGCACAAAGCAGACCCGTAAATGTGGATGTGCATGGAGACAGCGGGGGCCGTGTCCACAGAGCTCGCGGAGCTAGTGGAGGGGGCCGCGTCCACAGAGCTCACGGAACTAGTGGAGGGGGCCGCGTCCACAGAGCTCGCGGAGCTAGTGGAGGGGGCCGCGTCCACAGAGCTCACGGAACTAGTGGAGGGGGCCGCGTCCACAGAGCTCGCGGAGCTAGTGGAGGGGGCCGCGTCCACAGAGCTCGCGGAGCTAGTGGAGGGGGCCGCGTCCACAGAGCTCGCGGAGCTAGTGGAGGGGGCCGCGTCCACAGAGCTCGCGGAGCTAGTGGAGGGGGCCGCGTCCACAGAGCTCGCGGAGCTAGTGGAGGGGGCCGCGTCCACAGAGCTCGCGGAGCTAGTGGAGGGGGCCGCGTCCACAGAGCTCGCGGAGCTAGTGGAGGGGGCCGCGTCCACAGAGCTCGCGGAGCTAGTGGAGGGGGCCGCGTCCACAGAGCTCGCGGAGCTAGTGGAGGGGGCCGCGTCCACAGAGCTCGCGGAGCTAGTGGAGGGGGCCGCGTCCACAGAGCTCGCGGAGCTAGTGGAGGGGGCCGCGTCCACAGAGCTCGCGGAGCTAGTGGAGGGGGCCGCGTCCACAGAGCTCGCGGAGCTAGTGGAGGGGGCCGTGTCCACAGAGCTCGCGGAGCTAGTGGAGGGGGCCGTGTCCACAGAGCTCGCGGAGCTAGTGGAGGGCATCCTCTGAGGAAATGACAGACAGACTGGAGACTGCCAGCTGCCCTTCATGGGGGACGATCATGTTCTCTTTCCAACAGAGCCTCATGCTCTCCGGATAGGCGCTCTCTAGTGACTTCCTGGTGCCAGATCCCCAGCCCCTCCTGGTCTGCAGCTTGGGCCCTGCCCAAAAGCCAGAGTTGCAGGGTCTTTGATCGTGTTCTCTCCAACCCTCCTCCTGGAGTCAAGACAACAGAAGGGCCTAGAACTTATGGATTTTGAAGCCTTCCTATATGCGCTTCCCTAGTGTTGCTGCCGGGGGCTAACTTCCAGCAACTCAAGTGCTTGTTTTGTATGATTCCAAAAGAAGAGGGAAAAGGTTTGGACTGCTGCTTTAAAATGTAATTAGCATCGTATTTTAACAACATTTTGACAATAATTGCTTCCCGACAAGGCTGAGAAATCTGCAGTGCAGACTCCCTGGTGCCGCTGTCAGAGTGAGTGATACTGAAGCCTGCGCGCCCTGGAAACGCCGCAAGAGCCGGTCCCTCCTCAGCCTCGTCTCCCTGACCCGTCACTGGCTGGGGGCCCTTCTCGCGGCCAGCACGGCCACGCAGCAGCCTCACCCACCACGCGCTCGTGCCCCTGCCAGAGAGGGGGCAGCCGCAGAGGGGCGGGAGGAAGAAGCTGCTCCGCAGAGGGGCCAACTCAGACTGGTCCTACTCAGAGCCTCTGTCTGCAGGTCCTTTCGGTGACCAGGCTGAGTCCCTTATGCCCCAAGGCAGCCAGAATGGCAGTTCCCACTCCCCAAAGCGGAACCTGAACAGGCTGAGGGCCTCGCCCCAGGCCAGTGCGGCTCCTGAGGGCAGAGGTCAACCCCCACACTCTACTTCCTCAGGCGCCGGTCACTGGAAAAGCAGCAGCTTCTGTCCTGACCACAGGTGACTCTGGTGGCATTTCAGGCACCTCTGTTTCCCTTTTGCTGCAGGTGAGGACACACATGCCTATCATCTCCTGGCGCACTTTCTTACCATCTGCTTTTCTTCTCGGTCACAATCAAAATGCAAGTGTGGGGAGCAGCCCGGGGACCCTCACCTTGCCATCTCCTACGAGGAGGGGCGAAAGGACCGGGAAGAACAGACTTTGGGGCCACCCCCCCCATACTCTGAATTTCTCTGAAGTGATGAAAAGGGCTCAAGATCGCAGAGCCAGCCTGGCAGAAGAGCTGAAGACGAGCCTCAGCTGAGCAAGGGCACTCCGGCCTCTGCTCCCCGCGGGGCTCCCACCCCATGCCGCCGTTTCTTGCTGCAGCTCTGATTTCTGCCCCTGCGGTGGCGAGCCACCCTCGCTGGCTCCCAGACGCCGCCTCCCTGCCCGCGCCCCAGGAAAAGCCCCAGCCCCTGGGCTCGCCGTGCCTACTCACGCCAGCCTGGCCCCGCAGTTCTCGCCCTCGATGTCGCCTCCGGCCACGTTTTCGGTGTTGACAGACTCGGTCTCGCTGGTGGGCATGCTCACTGCAAGAGTCAACGGGATGCAGGCAAGGCGTGAGGGGGAGAGGAGCATTAGTCTGCAACACACCCAGTGCCGAGACCCAGCGCCAGCAGGGGGAGAGCCCGGGCATGTTGGCCGCTGACCAGCAGGGCCAGGGCCCCACACTGGCCTAGCCAGGCTCGGGGATCGCCTGGACTGACCGCCTGCTCTTGTCTGGGGGAGGTTTTCCTGTGGGGACGCTGTAAGCCAGTGGGAACGTGGGAGGACATCTGGTGATCAGAGTATCTTACCTTAGCGGTAAGACACTGACCCCTCAATCCTTTCTCTCCCTTCCATTCTATGGCCTCAGAAGAGCCGTGGAAGCTTTCCCATTTGCTTCTGCTACTCGTCATAGAAAGAGAAGCTTTCATGAAAATCTGGTATTTCCTTTTCTTCTTTCCGCCTGCCAACTCTAAGGGGGTCCATCCCGAGACCAGGGCCCAGCTCGCTGGTAGAAAGGGCATGGTGCCGCCCGCGTGGATGACCACATGGGTGTGCAGGGCTCCCCGTTTCTCACAGGTGCCGGGCCCTGAGTCCAGGACGTCTAGGACTGGGACCCGGACAGAGAGCTCAGAGTGAGTGACGGGCTAAGACTCAGACTAGCACTGCAGACATCAGGAGTGAAGGAGGGCTGAGTGTGGAACCCACAAAATGAACCCTTAGTGTGGCCTAAAGACAGCCTGCAGGACACTTGCTCCCCTTTTAGCCGCCCTGATGCTCCCAACTCCAGGCTGATCTGGGGTATGAGCCATTCAATTCCACCAGAGCCAACTTGTCCAGTCCAGACCCAGCCTCTTCCCAAGGCAGCGGTGGGCTGGATTTCCAGAACAGGGACAGTTTTCCAGCTTAGAACCCAGGTTTATGGCTTACAAGGCACCATTTCTTTTTATTACTATATTTTTCTTCTAAATAAAAGTTTGACTCAAAGAATCCTTCTTCACCTTCTATGCCCCTCTGAATATGACATGAGTTCCTTAGTTTCGCCAGCCTTTGTGCTTTAGAGTGGCCACCACATCCTCTGTGCTGGCTCAGCTCTGCTTCAGAACAGCACTCGGTGGTGAGAAAGTCGCTTGCCCTCAGCAGACACAGAAGGCACACGCGTGTGCACACACACGCACACACACACAACTACTGCAGCACCAGCCCTCGTGTGGTGAGAAAGTCGCTTGTCCTCAGCAGACACAGAAGGCACACGCGTGTGCACACACACGCACACACACACAACTACTGCAGCACCAGCCCTCGTGTGGTGAGAAAGTCGCTTGTCCTCAGCAGACACAGAAGGCACACGCGTGTGCACACACACGCACACACACACAACTACTGCAGCACCAGCCCTCGTGTGGTGAGAAAGTCGCTTGTCCTCAGCAGACACAGAAGGCACACGCGTGTGCACACACGCACACACACACAACTACTGCAGCACCAGCCAGCAAGAGCAATGCCCTCCCGTCCACTCCGGTAGGTGCCAGCACACCTCTCCACACAGGGCACAGGGGCCGTCACCATGGCTTCCTGTGGAGTGACTACACCCAGCAAGCTTCCCTGTCTTCTGACCAAGCACGCCCGGCGGGGCGCCTCCTTGCGCAGACAAGACGGTCGGTGCCAGAGCCAGGCACAAGACATCGGCAGAGAACACGCAGTCAGCCACGCGCAAAGGAAAGAAACACGGAGCTCAGCTTCCACACAGAACATCCACTATCTCCAAAAACAAACCAAAACAAAGAAAATTAAAAAGCAATAAACCAAAACACACAGGAAAACATCACAAAATATAACGAAACCCCCAAATCACATGAATTAACAACACGGAACAAATGAGGGGCCCCAGGGGAAGGAGTTACTCCAGCATGGGCTCTGGTCTACAGTCGTGGATCTAACTGGGGACTTGAGGAGAGGGCCTCCGAGAGGGGAGCTGCCACTTGACCACGCTGCCCCGAGGGAGGTGTCCCTGTCACAGGCTCAGGCGGGTGACTGATAAAAGCAAGCTGTGGCACGGGTACCCTTCACCCCTCGCAACGGCCAGATGCCTTGTCTGCTCCCTACACAGCACCACATTGCAGAAGTCCCCCTGCCACGGACTCAAGGGCTCCCGCACCGCCCACAGCTGGGTCTTGTCACTTGCAGGGGGAAAAACAACCCACCGACCCGCCGGCCCTCCGTCCAGTTCTGTCATTCAGTTCCATTCCGTAAAGTCCCAGCGAACACCCTGGGCCTGACCACATCCAGAACATAGACGTATCTGCTTTTCAGCAGTTTAAATGGGCAAAGGAGTTAAACTGTCATCCGTGGGTGGTCTTCTGAGGAGGTCTGTAAGTCAGGGAGAAGAATTCTGCCGCGGGGTCTGGGCTGCTGTTGCCGAGGAGGGTGCCCTGGCAGAGTGTGAAGACCCCAGTCACCGCACGGGGAGGAGGGGAGCTTGGATTCTGCATGGGTTCTGAGTTCTGGATGCCAAATACTTTAGCTGGTAGCTCAGAGAGAGTTTTCCCACCTCATCCGATAGAGCGGGTGTTGACAGCGTCTCCGCGCGGCCACCGCAGAGGGTGCTGGGAACGAGAGGCCCGTGAGGCCCAATCTCAACTTCTCGACACAGAGCGGCAGCTGGGGGAGGTGGGGAGTCCGCCGTCCTCTCCCGGGGGACGCCATGCCCTGACCAGGAATGGGTGAGCAGCCCCCCCGGCCAGGAAGGGGTGCCGGGGAGGCAAGCCGGGCTTTAGGAGTTTCTTAATTTCATCCTCCTCTCCTGGAACTCATTATTTTCAATGAACTTCCTTGAAAGTTGCTTTTTGGTGAGAATTCTGAACACTAGTTCATTACAGAAAAGGGCCAGGCTTACTTTTAACCTATGTAAAGGGTCATGTCTCAAGCACACTCTTCTTTAAAATACAACGTATAGAATAAACAGAAACATCACAACCAGTGACACTTACTTTTTCACTTTTCAAAAATCCTATATGAGAAAAGCACTGAGCGGAAATGAATGACTTGGTTCAAGTTCTAGAGAAAGGTATGTCTCCGCGTAGAATGCTAACAGTCACTAGCGTGAGAGTCTCGTAATGAGCGGTCTTTTGTTCGGAAGCGAGGAGGGGAAAACACCAGGCTCCACTTGTCCCCGTGGCTGGCGGGGGACAGGAGCCCTGGGCAGTGGAGGAGACCCCGGGACATCGAGACCTTTCACGCAGAGGCATCATCCAGCTTCTGGCTTTGACATCCCGAGTGTCCCATCCTGTTCAATTTCAGAAGTAACCGTATAGTGACTTTAAAAGCAATAGGAAGAGCTTGTTAAATACACAGCCATTCAAGTATAACTGAATTGGACCAGGGCTGGTTTTTCCTGGGGGCCAGGTTGGCAGCCACCTGTGTGGAAAGTGACTTGCAGATCCTCTAAGTCATCTCCCGTGATGGCTTGCAGGGGTCTCCATCAGATCTGCTCTTTTGGGTCAAGTCTTGCTAAATGTTCCTTGCTGAAAGGAAATATCTCACCTGGAAGGAGCAATACTTTAACATATTAGTGCCTATTAGTGACAGTTTATCCCATGAGCACTTGAGGGACTAAAACAGGTGAAATGGCATTTGTGTTCCTATTACTAAGGGATCAGACAGCGGTATCACAGCTGATTCTTTCAGGGAAACTTCCAGGGAACTGAATGTCCACATTGTTGAAAGTTTAGAACCATAAACGCTAGATGCTTCTTCCATGGACGACATGGAAGACCTGACCCCTCCTCGGCTCACTCAAACGATGACCTGGTTGGCAACGAAGGCGAACAGATGGCCAAGGGCACGTTTTCTCCAAAGGCAGCCCACTCCACTGCCCTCGGAAGTGGAGCTTGGCTGTCTGCTCATCTGCAGACAACTTCATGGCAACACACCCTGGAACAGAGTCTGGAAGGAGAACGCTGAGGACGGAGCTTGTTTTCCCACTTTCCAACGTTACCGCTACCAGGTGCTGTGGACCAGACGTGGGTGTCTGGGCTATTCTATCCCTTGGCTTCTGCTGAGAAAATTCCAAAGGAAAATGAGCCTTCTTCGAAAGTGTGACGAACAGCTGCCATGGCAAGTGACAGATGACATCACTGCATTTTTAGAGACGTCATCAGTGGCTACAATGAGTTGTACAGAGTCCATTTTGCCAACAACTGATTGCACCCCTTAGTTAACGTCTTTTCCCCCTCACCCTCCAAGCGGCTGCTCCTGCCGGCCACTCTTGCTCGAACGGTGCTGGCAGGACTATTTCCGTCTCAGGAGAGGCGCGCAGTTATTGTTACACAGCAACCAGGTCTCCCCTGACCTGCCTGGAGAACGGCTGTGTGGACACTGGGGAGATTATAGTAAGTCATTTTCTCCATGAAATAATCTCCTAAAACTGGAAATCACACCAATTATGCTGGGGGAGGAGCACTCGGTCGGAGCCATTGTGAAGACTGGTATTCCCTGGTATGTCTGGGTTCGCAAACCCTCTGAGGCTTTATTCACTGAAATTTGGGAATCGTCCACGAAACACCAGGTGGTGCTTTGGAAGTGTGGCTGCACAGATCAGCCGGCCCGGCCTTCCGCAGCTGCCTCAGCAGAGAAAGAGCGGGCTCACCGCACACCTCACCTTCCCCAGACGAAGTGAATGCTCGATAAAACTGACCACTGGCTCTTGACACGTCCTCATACTGCCTAAAACAAATCTCCAAGTGGAGACAGGCTGTGCCAGTGTGTTCACATTCGTGTTCTCCTTAAAAAGCAATTGGATCTTCTCAGGCCAACATGATGCGTGTCCAAAGATGGCCAAAACCATCCACATGAATGAAAAATGACTCCAGAAGGGGTTTGGCAAAGGTCTGAGAGTTAGAGCAACTTCAGTTTTGATAAAAAAGACAACGGCCACGGAGGTTACTTAGCAATAAATCCACAAAGCACACAGTGAGCAAAGTCTTCCAAGGAATCCCTGCTTTGCTCTCTCCCCCTCCCCCTCCCCTGCACCCTCCCCGGGGCCGGGAGGAGACCGTGGAGAACCACCCACACAGAAAGCATCTGGCCCTGCTCCCCGGGCACCCTGCCTCGTCTTCTCATGCACCGTGACTGAGTGGCATCAGAGCAAAGCCCCACATCAGACAATGAGGAATGGATTCGGGGAGATATGAAAAAAATCTGCCTATTTCTGAGCCCTTTGGTCACCCAGCACAGCTCTGCCTTTGTCCCAGGGACGGGGCTTTGGGACGCCCTGACGTGACGGCCGGCAGGGATGGCTGGCCTCTCGTGAGATTTGCTGAGAGAAACGCCCAGTCTGAACTCCAGAACTTAGCTGGTGGCACATCATCCAAGGTCAAAGAACTCATCAGCTACCGTCAGTCCCGTCCTTCCTCCCGTGGGAAGAGGGTCTATGCACCAGGCTCAGACACCCCAGGTGCTGGCTGGGGTAGCAGACGAAGGAGCTGAAGGCACCGCTCACCCACCCGACTTCTCCAGAGTGTGACAATGTCACACGGAGCCAGTGGACTGCGTCCCCGGCCACCTAGCCTGCTGGGTCCAACTGCCCAGGCTTCCACACACTCCTGGGTCCCTGGCCAGATGCCCATTTTATCCTATTTTCTGCATAGTTGTAAAATTAGTATTTTTCTCAAAGTACTAATAAGAGTTATGGCCAACAAGCCAAAGGATTCCTCATTTCCTACCTCATCGACTCCCATTTGGAATCCAAAACTCCCTGTAACTTGGCTCCATCCTGTCTGTTAGGGGTTGAATTATGTCCCACCGCTGAAATTCATAGGTTGAAGTCCTAAGCCCCCACACCTCAGGGTGTGACCATATTTGGAGACAGGGTCTTTAAAGAGGTGATTACATTAAAATGAGGTCACGAGGGTGGGCTCTGATCCGCGATGACTGGTATCCTTAGGAGAAATGTGGCCACTGACAGGTGTAGAGGGCAGACAGCGCGAAGACGCAGAGACAAACTCCACCAGCCAGAGGGCCTGGGGCTCCAGCACGGCCTCATGAGGCACCAGCCCGCCGACGCCTCCATCTCCGACTTGCAGCCTCTAGCACTGCAGAGATCACCTCCTGGTGTTCAAGTCCGTCGGCCTGTGGGACTGTGCTAGGCAGCCCTGGTGGCCAACACGCGCTCTCTTCCCTCTATTTCCTCTCATGCCTGCAGAAACTCTCCCACCACATTAGGCTGCTTTCCTCATTGTCCCTGGAACGTGCCACCTTCAGTCCAACTTCCGGGCTTTTCTATGTGTGGTATCATACGTCCTGTCTTCTCCCTGGAGTGCCTGTGCACACCCTCATGTACGCCAGGGTCGGCAAACCATAACCCTGGGGCCAAGTCCAGCCTGTCACCGCTCTGGTAAGCAAAGTGCCCTGGGGTGGGGCAGCAGGGCGGAGCAGCTGCGCACAGACGCCTGTGGCCTGCAGAGCCTAAGGGAGTTCCCATCCGGCCCTTTACGGAAAAGGTTTCCGGCCCCTGACGTGTTACAATTCCATCCACGCCTGGAGGCCCAGTTCTCGTCTGTGGAGGCATCCAGGACCCTCCGACTGTCCCTGGACCCTTTTCTGAGCTCTTTTGACACCGCGGTCTATGAGAATTTTAAATAAAAACCTGCATCCAAGTAGTAGTTCCACCCTCTCCTCGCTGTGTGACTCTGAGTAAGTTATTTAACCTTTCGAGGCCCAGGTTTCCTCATCTATGAAATGGAAACAATGACATTATTTATTTCAAGGGCTTTTGGTAAGGATTAGGTCAAATAATACTTGTAAAAAATCTTTGTAAAATGATAAGTGCCATACATATTTGCTAATATTGCTAACTTTCGTGTTCTTCTTACAGTTTGCTATTATTTCACAAGTGTTGGGTTTGTTGCCCTGACTAAACTAGAACTTTCTCAAGGCCAGAGCCTGTGTCTTGGAATCCTCTGGACTCCTTCCTAGTGCTGTGGCATTGGATGTGGACCTGTCATCACAACACTCGCGTCTTCGTGGGGTTTTAAGGACTCCCGTGTGCTGGGCATTTGAGAGCTCGTCCTTCGGCCCCTCTCGGCCCTCCCCACGGGGCTCCGTGCAGCTGGAGGCTGAGCTCTGCAAGCCGGGTCGGTGAGCTCTCCCGTGCCCGGCTTCCTGCGGGGGTGGGCGCAGCTGGCATGGCGGGATGCTGCCTGTGGGGCTGGGAGATGAGGCGGGCACTCACTCCCCGGGTCCCTGCTCGCAGGGCTGGGGTGGACGCAGACGGGCTGCATCTGGCTGCTGAAGCCACAGGTCTGGCCACGTGATCGCCACCTCCCTCTTTGACTCTGCTCATTTCTCCCCCAGCCTGTCCCTTCAGGCCTTTAGTGGTAACAGCTCCCCACGGCTGCGGCCCTGCTGTGCTGCACTCCTGCCGGCTGACTTCCTTAACCCCGCCTGCGTCTGTATTAAATTATCCTTAGTCACCCAGTACTCTCTGTTTTCTGCGAGGACCCTGACTGACATGCCCCTACGGTGCAGGCCAAGGAGAGATTATAGTCCCCAAGGAAGGAAGAAGGGGTGGTCCCAAGCCGATGCCCACGGTGACAGCTCGTCAGCGGCAGAGAAGGACAGGTCTGGGGTCCGAGGCTTTTCTGGCCGTATCAGGCAACCTCTGGGATGAGTCTGCTCAGGTGCACGTTTGCAGGTGGGTTACCGACAGGAAGGGGTGACACAGGGCACCAGGACAGGGCTGCTGCAGCCCCACACAGAAATGAACGGAACATGCTGGTTAGTAGTTGCTGCCCCAGGAAACTTCTAGGAGGAGTTACTGTACCTTCTATCTGTTTTAATTTTCTTTTGCAAAAAAAAATATCTTGGAGAGTCCGTCCTCACTGCTGCTCTGCAGTTTGATAGATCGAGCACGCGGCACGTGTCGTCTCAAACGCTCGGGCAGAGGAGCTTTCCTGCGTCTTCGCCCGGGCAGGCCTTGGCTTGGCCCCACTGCTAAATGGCCCTGAAGCTTTGACAAGTCACGTGGTAGCGTTGGGTCCCATTTTCTTCATCTCACACACGGACAGACTGAACGGGATGATGAATTGAAGACCAAAAGGGGGAAAGCAGGTTGTAGGGAAAAGAGGAAAGAGATGGTGCGAGAGAAAGAGAATGGTCTCCGGGCCACGGCCTGCAGGGGTGGAAAGGTCACAGAGGAAGGGGCCTCCAGAACCTTCTCCAGAACCTTCTCAGCAACTTCCTGCCTGCCCAGGCCAGCTGGGCTTCCTCCACACAAGCAATTAAAACCCAGCTGATTTTATGCCATCAGAAAGTAAACATAAAACAGGATTAAATATTAAGAAGCCAAACAATGTGGCGTTATTAAAAAGGCACAATATAAGCACTTTGTGCCATCACAGTTGTTATTACTGCTATAAACTGGGAGGAGGCATAAATGCCGGCCCTTGATGTGCAGCCGTAATCCAAGGAAGAAAACCAGGGTCGCTGTGATCTCAGCAGGCCATAGACATCCGGCGCTCCCAAGCAGAACTTTTCTCTGCACCACTACAGCACCGGCACTGTGGACCCAGGCCACCTCGGGTACCACTTCGGGTTGGGGAGGTGGCGGCCTGGAGGCTGAGCGACACCAGATGAACTTCCGAGCTCCGGCACACACCCCTCTCCCTGCCCTCCCACCCGACCCCACCTTCCACAGGACGTCAGGGCAGCAGGGGGCATTCTCAGACTCCCCGGGACCACAGGGAAACAGGACGTCTGCCCACACAGGAGGCTTATACACCCCGAAGGGAAAAGCCAGCTCACCTGCGGCTGTCAGGGACGAGACTGGGGTCTTCTAGACATGGGGTATGGTGGCCTTCCACTATAGGACTCCTTGGGAAACCCAACCGCTTTTAGGTTGGAGAGAGGACATTATTCTAGTATAGTCCCCAGGGCCAGGCTAGCACTAGATGGTCACTCACGTGGTATGAAATGAAAGGGACGTGATTTACACCCCAGTCCCTTTCCAACCTGATCCAGTGAGGTCCAGTGGCCATTCCTTCATTTTAAGGCCTTGTCCCCTCAGAGTGCATGATAGCAATATCAGTCATTTCTATCTTACTATTACTAATAATTGCTCAGTTTTTTGATCGCTGATTATATGTCAGCTACTTTTGCAAGCACTTTTCATACATTAACTGATTTAACCCCATGAGGAAAGTATTATATGCCCCCATTTTATAGATAAGGAATCTGAGGCTCAGAGAATTAAGTCACTTATTCAAAGCAAGCAGCTAATAAAATCGGGCTTTGAACCCAGGCAGATCTGATGCCAAGTCTATCCACGTAGCCACTGTGTATATGGGATGAACCCATAAAACCCTTTCTTTCCTCCTCCCGAGAGAGCCCTGAGGATGTGCTTGGATCACCAGGGGAAGAGGAGGACAGAGGGTGCAGGCAGAGGTCCTGGAGAGAAGCCGCTTACTCTGTAATCGTGCCCAAGGCCTTCCCTGCCACTCTGGAGCTATATGACCTTGGACATATCACCTCATTCCTCTGTGGCTCAGTTTCCCCATTGTAAAACGGAGATCTTAATCACACCTGCATCACAGAGTCAGAAGGGGTCTGTAAGACTATAGCCCAGCCCTTCATTTTATAGGTGAGAATGTTGAGTCCAGAAAGGGTCAGTGACTTGCCCAGGGTCACACAGCCAGGTGGTGACAGAGTTCCCAACTTCTTCCTCCCCTCCAGGGCCCCTCCCTTTCTCACTCTCCATAGACTCACATCGTGGAGAGGCTAAAAGCCCATCCCTGGTCAGACAGGTGTCACACCTGAGCACACGGCCCACCTCCCCACCAGCTTGGTCTGGAATCCCAGAGCTCCACTGTGGCTGAGCTTTGAACTTTGCACCCTGGTCTTTGCTGTTCATAGTAGCTACACAGAGCTCAAAGTCACGCTTATTTTCTTTCCTCTCTTGGGCCCTTTCTTCTCCTTCCCTGCTTTCTGCACTCAAGATGATTCTGACCCCGGTTAAATTTCCTGCGAGGGGGCTCGGGGCCCAGCACTACCCTGAGGTTGGCGGCCCCCCAGTGGGGGCCACGGGAGCAGGGAGCAGTGTTTCTCCAGAAGGGCCTGAGCTCGTCCCCCTCCAGCACGCAAGTAAATTGCTGCCTTAAATCTCCAGGCTGCGCCATTAATGGCATTTATTCGAAGTTAGTCATTTTAGCTCCCAACCCCATGGGGCCTCTTCAGCTCCGTAATTTCTTGAATGAGTTTATGGGCAGCTGTCAGAACATCAGTCACCGTGCCCCCTCCTGCGGCGAGCGCTTCACTTTAATTAATCTGCCACCTCTGCCTGCTGGGTGCTTGCGGGTCGGTTGGTCGGTGGTGCCTCCCCCCTCGCCTGGTGTGGACGAGGCCTTGGTCTGTCTGGCCCCTACTCGCCCCA
Source organism: Eulemur rufifrons (assembly GCF_041146395.1). Classification (NCBI taxonomy): domain Eukaryota; kingdom Metazoa; phylum Chordata; class Mammalia; order Primates; family Lemuridae; genus Eulemur; species Eulemur rufifrons. The sequence goes on along the minus strand of NC_090998.1, from coordinate 2,360,508 downwards.
TGTTTCACTGAGAGGCCCCGCAGGGCAGGGCGGCACAGAGCAGGGCGGGGGACTCCCCTCAGGCTCAGTCGGGCCCTTAGGGCAGAGGGCCAGAGCTCAGGACGTTTAAAGGGGACGACCATAGAGGTCCGGGTTGGGGAAGGGCCCACGGGTCATGGTCTGTGACTTGTCAAGAACAGCTGAAGAAACTAGAAAGGCTTAGTTTGGATAAGCTCGGTCAGGAGGCCTCGTCACCACCTTCGAGTATCTGCGGTCTGCCCACGCGGAGGAGGGCACCGCCTGCCCAGAGCGGGGGAGACTGTGCCCTGACGGAGCCTTTCCACCCCCCACCCCACCGGGCTGCGGGGGGAGGCGGAGCTGCTCACTCTTGGAAGTTGTCAGGCAAAGCCTGGATAAGCATTTGCTGGGGGCCAGAGGGTTGAGAGGAGATCCCTAAGGTTTCTTTTGTTGTAGAAAAATAACTTGAGCTTTACAGAACAGGAGTGCTCTGACTGGATGAAGCACTAAGTCGCTGGCTGTTGGTGAGGGGGCTCTGGGCACAGACAGGCGGGTGCTTGAGGGCCACCTGCATGCCTGGTGGGCAGGATCAGTGGTTAGCACACCCCAGCAACCGCGCCTGCCTCCCAGGCCCTGTGAGACGGGTCAGCTAGCCAGTCCCCCGTCCCCCAGCATCGGTGCCCCACCCTCCGCCTCCGGGCGCCTGTGAACCCGTGCCTGGGGGTGCCCCACGGCCCCTCTCGGAATCCCCGGCTCCTCTGCACGCACAAACCCTCCTTCTGCCCTCCAGGCCCTGCCACCTTCCTGACCAACACAGCCTCACAGAACTGCCTTTTCCCCGAGACATTTACTGTTTGTGCCATGGAGCTTGGTGCCCTGATGCACATACAGTTCTTTTCCTGCTCGTTAGACGGGCACAGCCATGTGTGGTGTTTAGGCACTTAAGTGACACCACCTCACTTGCTGCTCATGGCAGCCTGGGGACACAGGTGGGGATGGGCCTTCAGCCACAGCGGGAAACTGAGGCTGTGGGTGAGTGTGAGTGGGGCCCGGGCGTGGCCTGCCCTGCCTCCGCCCCACGCCACCGCCCCTTGTTCATGCCATGGGGCGGGGAAGAGGAGGCTGCCCTAGTCACGTCTCGCAGGCTCCTGCCCTCCTCTCCGGACTCCGCTGTGCCACCCTCTCCACCAAAGCTCTCTGAGAGCACTGTGCCCCACAGTTCCAGGCTGTTCTCCCAGGGAAGGCCCCCAGCCGGCTCTAGGTCGGGGCCTGGCATGGCTGGTGACTTCTGCAGGAGGCGCCCGGGGCACCCTGTAAAGATGGGTTGGCACTAGAGCGCAGCCCCCTAAATTCGGCTTTCCTTCGTCTTTCCTTCCTCACCCTCACAGGGGGTGTGAATGAGCCTCTCCGGGCTGGCAGGGTGGGCACTGGTTCACTCCCTGCCCGTCCGCCGGCCCCTTCCTTCCCCTGTGCTGCTTTGGAGAAGGGCCACACGTAGCTGGGGCCACCCCATGCCAAGCCCAGAGAAGGAAAACGGAGCCCAGACTGGATGTGCGAGAATGGGTGGGCTTCCACACCGCATGGTGTCACTTCCCCGGTTCCACGGAACAGCCCTCTCTCCAGAGACCCTCTCAGGACTGAGTCCGGGGCAAAGCTGTGACGCCCCCTTGGCCCTGCGCCCTTTCTGCCCTGTCTCAGCCTCTTCCCTGATCTCTCCCGAGACGTGGGCTGCTGGAGAGGCTGACCGCTCTCTCTTTAGAAGAGAGAAATGGTTTTGAAACCCAGAGAACAGGGACCGCTGTCTTCAACAAGCAGAAGGCCTGGGGGCACTGACAGAGCAGAATGCTAATGACTCTGAGGGAAGGCTGCCCCTGGGGTCCCCTGGGCCTCCCTGCCCAGGGTCACAGCTTCCTCCTCCACCCCAGGCTTAGACCCTGTGAGGGGCAGCTGCAGGCTCAGCGTCCGGGCTCCCCGGCAGGAAGGAAAGGGCGCGGAGGCTCTGGGGTCTGGGCAGAGGGTGGCAGTGTCAATATGACCCTGCCCTGGGCAGGGTCAGGCTACTCCCCACTGCTCCGGCTGCTCACAGCTGCAGCAGTGATCAAGGTGTGGTGACAAGGAGTTTGCCTGCCTGGGGAAAGCAGAAAGGAGACAGTGGCTCCGGGGGGATCCCAGTAACACTGTGGGGTGCGGGCCTCCTCGCAGGCAGGAGTGCCCAGAGCAGACGGGGGTGGGGGGGCGGGCTGTGTCTGCGGGGCATGGAGGGCGGCGCGGAGACAGGCGAGGTCTCCCTCAGCCGTCTGGGCCTGTGCGGCTCCGAGCCGGGGTGGCGCAGCACTGAACAGCTCAGCGCCCTGGCGTGGGGCTGCTGGGAGGACCAAGTGAGAAGGGGTGGGAGGAGATCTCAAAGGCACAGCCCCTCGTGGAAACTGAGGCAGGAAGGGAGCAGAGACAGAAAAGCGAGAGAAACTAACCCCGTCAGGATAACTCGCAGCACCAGTGGGCGGACACTGCTGCACCCACGACCACCGTGTTTCTGCTCCGGCCGCAGGTGTCAGCTCAAGAGAAGGAAGAATCTTCCAACAACTGGAGTTGCACAAAAATGAAAGATTTTTTTCTGTGACATGGTAAGTTCCTACCACAGAGTGCTTACGAAGGGGGCTGGTGAGACTCTATAGTGGAGAGGTTGTAGGGGGCTTTCATGGAAAGCCGGGGTCGTGGAGAAGGAGAGCCTTGGGATGCCTTCCAGCACCGAGATTCTACTGCTCGATGCTTTCACGCAAAGACAGACGTTATCTGGACAGCGGCGCTGGGAAAAGGCAGAAGAGCGTGGGCCCTGCAGAAAGAGGCCAGCTGCGGAAGGAAGCGGCGAGAGGCTGCCCAAAGTCCTTAAGTAGCAGATACTTCCTCTCTTGCAGCACCTGCAGCCCGGCCAAGAGGGGCCCGGGACTGCCTGCAAAATGGGGGCAGCCGCTGCCTGGCTCAGCTTCACATCCGCTCTGAAATCTGGGACTTCAGGAGAAAGGAAGTGCTACTGGGGGCCTCACAGGAATCGGAATGCTCAAAGATTAATAGAAAGGAAGAGCTTATTTGGGTGTTCCTTTGACATATTAGGAAACTGAGGCTCAGAGAGGGACGGGTTTTCCCGACTCCCTTTCCGGCGCTTCTTTCCACTCCATTTCTCCTTCCTGCCACCAGGTTCACGATTCTGTGGGCTGCCGTGCCCTCTGCTTAACTCCCTGACTAAGAGAAAGAGGGGCCGGGCACCAGCCTGGGGAAGCCTCCTGCTAGCCACTGGCCTTGCGGTCTGAACCTCACCCTTGTCGTCAGAAAATGGAAATACCCATCTTGGAGTGAGGATTAAAGATAATAATTAGAAAAGGATAAAAGAGTAAGAGAAGGTGCTCAATACACGGTAGCTGTGGTCCATAATATTCCACACTACTCCGTGTGCGTACAGAATGTCTGGACGCTGTGTGTTTACCTACAATCGACAAGTAGACGCAAAAGCCAAGTGCAGGCCAGAGGAAGAACCTCGGGATCGCTTGCTTTGTGTCTAAAGGGTCGTCAGAATCCTTACTGGTGATGTCTGTGCTCTCAGGGCCAGCCCCGAAGCATGGCCGCCGTTAGCCGTGCCCCCTGTGTGCCCATCAAGGCTGTCATTCTCGTCATGAGACAGTCAGGAAGTTCCTACTGTGTGCTAACAGTAACTCACCCGTGGCCTGGTCCCTGTCCTGGAGGTGTTTAACAGCTTGTGAGAAGACAGCTTGTAAAAATCTTTAACTAGGATTAATCATGAAAAACAATATTTATGCACAACTGGGAAAAGAGATAGCTGCCTTCATCTCCCTTTTTGTGTCTCTTGAATCCTTTTTTTAACCCTCAATGAGGCAAGGCCCTGCCAGAGATTGTGTTCTGTTCTCTTAACCTGCTCTCTGCCATGTCAGGAAGGTTATTTGTGACCACAGTTTGAGCTCCCTGGTGGCCCATGTGGCTGTCGAGAGGAGTCAAGGAGACATCTTTAGGATGCCTCTGCTATGGACTTCTGCGGTCTCACTGGGAAGAGTTTCTGCTTCTATGAACCAGTGACACCAGTAATAGAGCAACATGGGCCTCGGCTCCACCTTGGTTTTAAATAGATTTTGGTCTAAACATATTTTCTCAATATGCAACAATTGGGTTAGTCTAATGACAAATGTCACCCCCACCACTGCCAGAGCAGCATGACATTCCCATTAGGAGGGATGTTTCCTGGCCAGATTAAGGCATGGAAAATAATTTTTGGTCATCAACAATTCCCTTCAGTTTCTCTGATCTGATTAAACTTAGCAACGGAAAGAGGAATTTACAAATTAGATGCTGTTCTCTATTTATTACCAAAATGGTTGCTTTCCACTACATCCAGGAGATACAGTTGCGCTCTCATTAAGTCTCAGCTTGTGATAACATTTACTCCATAAATCTCCACCGCAGCCAGCGAAGGCAGCGAGCATCACGCCAAAGACCACACAGTGGACAGGCTCGAACCTCTGCCCCTGCAAAGGGAGCTGACCTTTTGAAGCCCTAAGGAAGCAGCTCGGAATTCACTCTTGATATTCTCTTAACCATTTCCTGACTGCCAGGCTGGCTAGCTGGCCTTCTTGAGGCAGAATAAAATGGGAAATATTTCCAACACTTCCCTGGACATATTTGAGGAGAAAGGGGAGAAGAAATGAGTACACAAAGAAAAACATCATGGAACAATCCTGTCCTCCCTCAGAAGTGGAAAAGAAATGTTGACAGACAAGGAATGGCAGATGAAAAATTAATTTGTGTGTCTGGTTCATTATATAACCTCTGCTGGACCAGACCTGGCCCAGTCTGGTTTTAGGTCTGATACAGACAAAGCAGGCCTAAGTCATCTGCTCCCAGGGGCAGAATTCCAAGGATTTCCAAGCCAAGATCCCACTATTATACCCCAATTTCCAAATTCTTTTCCAACTGATATTCATTGACTGCCTACGTACCAGGCTCCGTGTTGGTGCTGGGAATACAAAAATCCCCACCCTTAAGAGTGTATACACCCTAGCAGAGGGTGTGAGATAGACAAACACAACAGATAAAATACAATAAATACAATCTATAGGTAGATGCAATAGATCACGTGGAATGAGACCTATGACGCAGGGAGGGACCCAGTGTTCTGGGAGCACAAAGGAGGAGGAAGACTCTGCAGGGGGGAGGGGCGGTGAGGACAAGGGAGGCAGGAAGGGAGGGGATGCCTGAGTAGGGCTTGGAGGGGGGTGGCAGTTCATAGGGCACGGTGGGGCTGGGCTTTCCACGCAGATCACAGTGTGTTCAGGTATGCGAGGACCTTTGGAGAACGGCTGGCTTTCAGAGCGCAGGCGATCCTACAGGCGGCCCAGCGCAATTCCAAGAGTCCGGGGACTGTAGGATTCTAGCATCAGCCGGCTTCCCCCAGTGGCTGATGGCCTGGAGGGGTCCAGGTGTGGCCCAGACTCCTAGGGCTAAAGCCAATGCCTATCAGCTCAGAACTACAGAAACAAAATACCAGAGCTGGAAGAGGTTTTTGCTGATCTGATGCCCTCATTTCACAAACATGGGAGAGGCAAACTGGTTACTGAGTGAGGCCTGGAAGCCAGGCTGCCTGCTTTTCTCAGGGACGCGATAGTCCCTCTGCAACACACAGCAACTGTTGAGACCCCAAACTCTGGCATCCTGTCAGGGCAGAGAGATGAGGGTCATTCATTTCATGCTGCTATATTCTGAACTCATCTAATCAAGGGGTATGACTTCATGGATTAACAGAATGAGTTAATTAAGGGATCACAGAACTTATAATTAGTGAAAATGACTTTATACCATCTAAGAGGCTCAAGAAGAAGTTCTGCTGTTTTTGCTGAAGCTTGGTATCTTCCTGATGCAAACCTAGGGCACTCTGCCCAGCAGGCAGCAACTGGCCATCTGAGCTTCCTAGTCAATGCGGACACGGGCCAAGGGGGCCAAGACCCTCTCCCACGGACAGTATTTTCCATGCCAAGCAGATGCTCTCCCCTCTGGGGGTGGCAGGGCCATTGTTTCTCTGCTTCTACCGGGCATAGCAAGCATCATGCCAAGCTTCTGCTCAAAGCCGGACCTAGCTGACCTTAGAGAATATTAATAAATACAATGAGATTCTAGTTCTGAACATTCCTGACAAGAAAGGGGTCTTTAATTTCTTCTTGCCCCTGCGTTTAGTGTGTGTGAGTACACTGGCGTTTTGTTATTCTCAGAGAGCTTAGTTAACACGGTAACTGGCCTGATACTGGCCACCATTATCATATCCCCTGAGTCATTGACACGAGATGTAATGGCTGGACAGGCTGATGTGAAACTTGGACGTGAGAAGGTAAACAAAGGCCTTTTCCTTTAACGCCAGGCTGTCAAGCATATAATTAAGGCTCTCCACCTGTCAGCGAGTCTCTGAGGACAGACCTCGCCTGTCACTCCCAAGCAAAAGGCACAGACAGGTCCCGGTGCAGCTGCAATCACTGGCGTCCGCAGAATGTGAGTCTGGGGTGCTGGTCGGGGCTCGCAGCCTTAGGCTTGGCAAATAACTTTGAGAACATGATTTAGGAAACAAGAAAAACCTTATCAAAATTCAAACATATATTCTTGGAAAGCAAAAACCTTTCAACTCCTCTCCTCAAAGCTCATCTGCCCAGTGGATCATCCCTGAAGATCTTTGCTGGGGTACTTTTGGCCAGTCTGATGAACTAATGTGAATTAAGCCTAAAGTATAACGAATGTGTATTTTTATGAGTGCATAAATGGCCAAATCTTTCCTTTCTTTCTCCTTAGGCTGTCGGTAGAATAGGACATCCTACCCTTTCACTCTCATCTGCCTTGAGGACCTTCCCCGGGGCCATTCCTTCAGGGCTGCATTTGCAGACTCAGGGTCTCACGTGCAACACGTTTTTCCTGGTTGTCCTGTACTTTGCTGCGGGGGAGGGCTCCAACTGTCCTGCGTGCGTGGGTCCTGCTGGCGGATCCACGCTGGGAGCAGGAAGAGGCAAGTCTGTGGCCTTGTCAGCAAAGTCCAAGTTTAGGCTCAGAGTCAGGTGTTTGGAAATGAACAAAACTGCCTGTTTTGTTCTGGAAGCCCTTGCCCAGTTCCCATCTTGCGACCTTTGAGCACGTCCTGTGATTTTTCTGGAGAGGGTGTTGCAACCTGCTTGTGCATTTCAGAGAAAGTGGATCGGGGGCTTTGCCTGTTGGGAGGAGACGGGTCCAGGCGGATGGGAGACCACCCGGCAGCACTGGCACGGCAAGGCACGCCTGGGGGATGAGGGACAGACTCAGGGACCTGGGGCCCCTTCTGCCCCAAAGGGTTTTAGGATTCTGTGACCTTTGGATTGTGATGCAGCCAGTGTGTGGCTAAAGGAGGAATCTAGGGCCTAACCCCGGGATACAGAAGGATGATAATAAACAAATGTGCAGCCCTCCTGCCCCGACTGTCGCCCCAGCCTCGCGCTGCGGTTTTGCTCTCCCACGACACCCCTGACGCGCATGCTCTGCTGTCTCTGACTGGCTTCAGCCCTGCCCCGCTAGCCGTGTGGCTTCCGCACAACGCGGTCACAGTGACTAACGGTCCAGGCCTTACAGCAGGTATTACAGCTCTGTAAGAGGACAAAGTCTATCCCAACATATGGGGGCGTGACTCTCTCCTGGACACACTGCGGCTCCCACCAAGGCACACAGCACGACGGTGCCACCGAAGCCCTGAGTGTGGGGCTGTCACTCAACATTTTTTTCATCAGGCATTTGATGATGAGGGCAGGGACTCAATGAGGAAGAAAGAGTCGCTCGGGATTCTACATGTGGCACCTTTTAGGGCAGGGGACTGCTTGTGGGTGTGTCTTCTGTCAGGCCTTTGAACAGCAAGGGCAGGGGTCAGGGCAGCTCCCAGCACTGGGAGGACAGACCAGCTCCCAGGAGGATGCCTCCCAGGGGCGCGGCCCTGCTGCAATCCCCCACGAGCCCCAGGGCTAAGGAGCACAGGCTGTTTGTCCCGGGGACCCCAGGGCCAAAGCTCAGGATGTGCAGGCCCTGGACTCTCCTCGTGGACCAGGCCCACCTGCGCATGCCTCGCCAGCCTCAGGCTGGGCTCTCTGCGCCAGCTTCTCTCTCCTCCAGCCCACTGTCCACACTCAGCCGCACGGGGACCTCGCGACAGGCGACGTGTGCTCTGTCATTCCTCTGACGAACTCCTCAGTGGCTTCTTACCCACAGGATAAAGGCCCAGTGTGCGGCCCTGTGGAACCAGCTCTCAGTCTCTATTTCTGGCCTGATCTTTGGCTTCTCCCCTGTGCACCCTAAAGTCACCCCAAAACACACGCACTTCCATTTTCTTTTCTTCTTTTTACAATTATTTTGCTTCTACAACTTTGCACATCAGGCCCCTCAGCTCAGACTGTCCTTTTCACCCTTCCAGCCATGTGACCTGCTACCAATCTGTGGCAGAGACACTGCTCCGTGTCCACCCACCCCCAGCCCTTCTGCCCCGGGCACTTAGCTAGCAGCTGTTTCCCAGACCCCCCCGGAAGCTGGGTGGGAACGGAAGGGAGCGCCACACTGCCAGGCCTGGCCGCTGAAACCTCCAGCAGCCCCCCACGCTGCCTCTTCTGCTGGCTGGACTCAGAGGGGCCCATGGAGCCCTCCGGGCGGGGGTCCGTAGAGCCATGAGAGGACACAGGCCCGGCCCTGAGGACTGCAGAGCTGAGCTTCCCCTCTCACCACCCCCAACCCACACTCACAACCTTCACCCTGCTAAGTGACTGAGATCTGATTTGGGGCTGCTTGTGACAACAATTAGCCAACCCTGACTGATACGGCGCCTTCCAGAATCATCCTCTGGGTAGGCAGCCCCTTCCCGCCTCTTCCAAGCTCTGTTCTGTGTTTCCCGTGTTCCTCCGTCAGTTCATCGCCGTAACCCACTGGCGGCTCCGCCTCCTTAACTGGGTCGGAAGCCCCGCAGGACAGAGGCTGTGTCTACCCATCGCGGTGTCCTGAGTACCCAGGTGGTGCTTAAATGTGTTGACTGAACGCGCCATGTCTCTGTCAAGCACACAGGACAGTCTGCATGCGTGTGACCCTGGGAGCTCCCCCGACACTCTCCACCACTCTGAGGCCAACCATGCCGGTCTGTGCTCTTTGCCCCGGCTCCAGGGCTCCGTGTGCCGTGACTCAGCCTCGCGCGCCGCACGCCCCGTGATGACAGCACGCTACGTGCTCATCGCACCCACTGCCAGGTGGTGCTTTCCCACATCAGCGAGCAGTGAGAAAGGCAGCAGCTGTCACTCTCCTCCACGGACGGCCCGCGAAGGGCGGCACCTCTCGACAGACATGGGCTTGTTATGTGGAAGGGGCCGGGGCAGCCAAGGTCACCGCGGTGTGGGTGGTTCTGTTTCGGGGCTGAGCACTGGTCATCAGAGGACATGGATCAGAGTTGCGATGACTCATCTCCTCTGCCACCCTCTGCTGAGCCACTGTCAGCTCCCAGGTGAGCTGATTTGTCTGAAAAGCACCCAATTAAAATCAAAGCAGCACCTTCTTGGGTGCTCCCCCTGGGCGAGGCTCCGTGGGCACGGGCAGATCCATCTGTTAAAGGGACCCATGGCTTTAGCGGGCAGGACTTCCCCAGAGACACCACCCGTCAGCTCCTCCCTGAGGTTTTGCCTGGTCAGAGACCCCCAGTGCCGAGGTTTGTCAGAGGCTCAGAAGTCGGGCAGCGCTGCACGGTCCTGCGTCACCACAGGCCCCGTGACACCCCCACGGCGTGCTTGCCACGGCAGGGCAGTGGGTGGCCGTGAGCTAGGGTGCCCGTCCCCGAGCATGCTGGGTGATCAGCACGTCCTCCAATCAAGTCCAAAGGAGGCCTGACCCACAGGAGGCGCTGGTAGGTCACGGAGCTGATATGTCTCCTTCCAAACAAGACCATCTCTTAAACCACTACAAACCGGCTAACTTTTTCTCCTCCGTGAACAAGATAATGACGTTAATTCTTTTCAGCTCCAGTTCAAACATAGTTCTTATAATCATAAAGTTCATCTTTTTAAAGAAATCAAACCCATGCCCCTTCTGTTATAATTTAAGACCAGTTTTTCCTACACTCCCTCCCCCCCCGACCTCTTTTCCTCTTTTCTTCCATGCACCCTGCTTGCGGGTTAGACTGAGGTGACAAAGGCCATAATACAGGAGATGCAGAGGCTGCGGGGCAGGGCTGAGAGGGGCCTCTGCTAGCTCCCTTCTGCTGGAGCAGGAGGGCAGCCAGGGCATTCCCCGCGGGGACTGTGGGCGAGACAAGTGCAGAATGGCGGCAGCAGAACCGGGCAGCAGGCCCGCCCAACGGTGCAACTTGCCCGCTGTAGGGCATGGACGTGTTAACCTTCCCGAGCCTCAGTTTTCCCATTTGCAAAATGGGGCTAATAGGTTCTGCCCCTCACTCCATCAACCACCCAGCTTTCCCTCCTAATGGCTCTATAATTGCAATTCCTTCCAGCTGTCCTCCTCAGCCCACTTTCTCACCTCTAAATGGTTTCTGCCCGTGTTGTCACCCACAATTTACTCTCTGGGGGCCACCACGAGTATGGCTAAAGCTGGACGAAAGGTATTTGGTCAACTAGGCAAGACTGTGAAGCGTGAGACGTTAGTAACGCACGCTCCTGCCTCCCAAGAGGGCTCTCCACACGACGAGAGGGCTGGCCTCCCCACCTGCCACATGGCAGGCAGAAGGCCGCGAGTGTGGTGGCGTCTGTCCTGAGAGGGACGGTCTGGGGGGCCTGAGCGGTGCTCTCTGTGCTGGGCTGGAAGGCCAGGGAGGAGCAGGGGAGGTGAGCAGACAAAGGGTGCTCTAGGCAGAGGAGGCGAGATCCGTGAAGGTCCAGAAACAGGTGTGTCTGGAAGCAGGCAGCTGCCTGGTTCTGCTGCAGGCGGGCAGGGAATGGTGTGGTTCAAGCTCTTGGCTGGACGGATCGGAGAAGCCCAAATAGCAAGAGAAGATGCGCAGGCTTTGTTCTGTAGCCATGGAGGGACATTCAAAGCTTCTGAGCAGGGAATGTCACCATCAGCTCTAGAAACAATAACCTGGCTGCACGGCACATGTGGCGTGGGGCGGGGCTAAAAGGCAGCAGTGAGGTGGCTGCTAGTCCGGGAGGGAAGCGGAGGGAGAGGAGGGAAGGGGAGAGGGACATGCGAGAAGGGCGACTGGAAAGACCAGACTGACAGCGTGCAGAAATTGATAACTACGGAAGGTCAAGGGAGAGGGAGGAGGGAGGAGGAGGCTCTGCAGCCCGGGGAACAGGGAAGGTGGCGAAGCCACTGGAGAGAGAAGTAGACGCTGGTTTGGGCTGAGACCCTGGCTGGAAGGCAGAGGGTGCTCTCCTCCCGGCCCTGGGGAAGAGCGGGCCTTCCAGGCTCCGCTCCCCAAGGACTCCCAGCATGCTTGGGGTTCAAGAGCTGACAGCGGGTGGCTGGCTGGTCAGTGGTCCCAGGAGCACGGCTGCCCACTCATCCCCTCCGAACCACAGGAGTGGCCCCCTGTCCCTAAGAAACTGCACAGCTGCACAACACAGCTCAGACCCTGCTGCTGCCGGGCCCTGTGCCTGGGCTTCTCCGTTCCCGCCACGGACGTCAGTGGGGAGAGTTAGACCAGCACACAGGCAGGCATCTAAAAGGAGTGCAGGATCCCACTGCTGGTGTGTTTTGCAGCTGGTGTTGCCCACACTCCCCGCAATCAATAAACCACTTGCATTCTGGACTTTGCTGGCTTGTTATACTGTCTTGGCCTGGGACACTTCCCAAAGTCACAGCCCTGGGAGTGCTGACGTCTGTGCCAGCTGCCCATGCACTGCCTGGTCATCGGGGCACGGCCTGGCTCTCTTCCTGCCGGAGAGCCTCACGGGGGTGGGCTGCAGGTATCTTCCGAAGGGGAACAGAGCCTTCGTTACCGAAGATTTGGCTCCTTTCTGTTGACCTACTGTTGGTCACAGGAACCCACGAAAGTGTCCTGCCAGAACGCTGTGTGCCTTTTTCCTCCCTACTCCAGAGCACCCGGCACAGGCAGTGAGACGGCCATGGCCTCCTGACAGCTCCAGGCCAGCAAGCCTTGCCCACGGCTGGCGGGAATGTCGGGCAGCTCATGGCGACCGGCTGGGTGTGCCCACTGTTCACTGCACACGCAGCCCAGCCCTCGGGGGAGCCCCCACCGCTCACAGGCCAGGACAGGGCGTCTGCGAGCTTATGGGGCCGGACGGCACAGCCAGACTGTGCTCCAGAGGGGATGTGCTAACGGTGGGCATGCTGGACCCTTGCCACGACAGGTCCCCCCACTGACGTACTGCACATGCCACCAAGTCCACAGGGCCCCACTCATGGGTATCAATCACTGCCCGAACCGGAGAAATCCACGCATAGCCTCACTGCAGAGCCCCAGGTACGGCAGCCCCCGCTAATCTCATTTCCCCAGAACCCCGACGCTTCCCACAGCACTGAGCTCCTGCCCTCACCACCGCCCTGCTGACAGGCTCATCTGCCTGTTTTCCTATGGCACTTTCCAAGAGTGGAGAGTGATCTAGAGCTATTGGAAAGAAAATGTGTTCATGAGAGGAAATGAATTGGAAAGGAAGTCATTCATGATGCCACAGGAAGCCACTTCTGAACAGACAGAACAACGCACGGCTCAGGTCCAGCGATGGTCTGAGCTCACCGTTCTACCAGCTCCGGGCAGCGCAGAACTCGCCACAGCCAGGCCAGGCACGCGCTCGAAAGCACGTGTGTGCATCTGACTCTCACGGGTCCTAACATCCTCAAGCCCTGGGCTGCGTCAGGTCAGGGGACATCGGTGAATGGCAAAAGAAGCTCTCAGGGTAGCTCAGCTAGAGACGTGCAGAGGTGGTTACAATTCCACGAGGTAAGTGGGGACATGCCCTGAGAGCCAACAGTGCAGTCGGGGAGTGCCATGGCCCGGGGTGTTCGAGAAGGCTGGCGTGCGGGGCAGAGTCCCGGGTGGGGACAGGGAGACGGGGCACGAGGGCTGGCTCCCCCCTGTGTAGGGCAGGCGGTTGCTTCCCATCCCGGGCTCCAGTTTCCTCACCTGACCTCTACAGAACTTTCCAGCACTAGTTTTCTAGGGTTCTGACAAGGACCAGCTGGGAGTTACGGGGAGGCTCAGGGGCCGTATCTAGAGTCTGCACGACGGTATCTGCTCTGTCGCAGGGGTCAGGAGGGCCAGGGTCACTTAACAGTGTAAAGAAAGAACAGAATCAGTGACAAAAACAAATGCTAGTGTTTCCTCTCAGGCCAGGTGCTGCGTGGGATTCTGCCAGGATGTCCAGACGTGGCAGCGCCTGGCTGCGAGCTAGGTCCAGGGTAAATATTGATTGTACCGATTAAATTTTTTAAAAAAGCAAACTACTATGCACATGTCCTTGACAGGTACATAACATAAACCGGTGATCTCCAGAGAACTGCTCTCCAGCCACACATGGCCCTGTCGTGGCAACTGCAGCTCTTACGGCCCTCACATCTCTGCATCCCAGTAATACGTGGTCCCGACTCTGCAGGGCCGGTGGCAGCGTGTGGCTCTGTTGGTTAATGATGATTGCAAAAGTGGCTCCTGAGTCACATAACTGAGCACCACTGGTGTAAATATTTAATCCTGCTCATCTGGCTGGAAATGCAACGTTTTGGTTCCACCGTCTTTCTGTCTTTATGTGCTTATCCACAAAAACGCCCGTCGGAGACCGCAAGCTTTAGAGGGCTGGGGCTGCATTTAAACTGTCTTCATGACATGAGAGAGAGATTCCCGCATAGGTGAATACTTAATAAATGCAGTTTTTGATCTTGAGGGTGAAAAAGAGGGAAGAAAACCCCTACTCTTTCTCTTTCTGTGTGGCTTCTTCCTCTAACGTCCGGCTTCCATCAGCTCTGACGTCGGAGTTGGATGACAGACGCTGGCCCGGGGAGCAGGGCATCTCTGCTCATGACAACCACCCCGTGCAGAAGTGGTGGTTTTGCAAGTGGGGCCTTTAAAAGCGATGCCCGCGGCTGCTTGCAGGGGAGGGAGAAGCAGCAGCCAAACAGGGAGACCTCCGAGTTACCCTCTTCTTTGTCCAGCGAGAAGAGGGGCTTTGGAGGCTGCGTGCAGGACAATGGTGCGTACACACACCCCTTTCTTGCTTGTTTGCTGCCTTTTTGGCCCTGAAATGGCTCTCGAGTATCATGTCCTTTTTTCCCCAAGGCCATCTGTGACCACTGCATGATGAGGGGCTGGGCATTAGACCCTGACCTCCGTGACGCTGCAGCCCTGCTGGAGTGGCTAGGCGAGTCTCCTTCTCTGCCCTTTCTGGTTTCCTGGTGGCCAAACTGCCCAGATCGCTGACAGCTGGGCCGTGCCAGCAGAGCGGGAAGCCAGCAGAGCGGGAAGCCAGCAGAGCAACGCTTAGCGCCATTCAGGAAGTTTGCAGACTCAGGGGACTCACGGAAGACTCTGACCATTAAGCTTTTGCCCCCAGCGTCCTGCCAAGCAGCCCTTGTCAAGGCCCCAGTGAGCCCCACTGCTCGTGCATGGCCAGCTTCTGTCCTGTCAGCAGTGCTGACACCCCTTCCTTTGCGTCTCCCGCTCGGGCCACACCTTTCTAAGTCTCTTCTGCTGGTACCTCCTGGCCACTGCGACTTCCACACACTGGGCGGCCAGGTCTTGGTTCTCGGACCTCATCTCATTTCTGCCCAGTGATCTTGTCCAGACAAACGGGTTAAGTGTCTTCTGCTTGTTGCTGACGCCCCAGTGATTCCGTGCCGGATCCCCGCCCTGGACTCCGATTTGTTCCCAGTTGCCGCCCAGCATCTCCACTGGGCCGTCTGACGGCGTTTCAGACTTACAGGCCAGACACGGCTTTCTTGAGCCTCCTGCCCTGACGCCTCTTCCTGTCACCGTCTTCCCCATATCAATAAATGACAATTCCACTCCTACCGTCGTATAGGACAATGGCCTTGGAGTAGCTCCGACTCCTCTCTCACATCCCGTGTCTGAGACGTCTGCCAGTGACGTCATCCTGGAGTCTGACCTTGCCCCCGACGGAGCCCAGACGAGGCCCAGCCTCTCCTGCAGCGGCCCCTCCGGACAGGGCCCTCTCCCCTCTCGCCCGCCTTGGTTCCCTCCGCTCCTGGCTCAAGACCTCCAGAGGCGGCCGGCCTGCTCTGGGAGAAGTCCGGGTTCCTAGGGCAGTACATGCGGTCTACCCCGGCGCCCCGCCCGGCTCCCCCGCTCTCCCCTTGGCCACATCCTCTCCCGCTGCACGCGCCTCCTCTGCTCCGGACACATCCGCCACACGCCTGCCTCGGGCCTTCTCGTCAGCTGTCCTCTGCCTGGAAGTCTCTTTTCCCAGATATCCACACGGTTCCTTTCCTAACCGCCTCCAGGTTGTTAGTGCAACGCCGCCACTCCGTGAGACGCGGTCCCGGCCACCACGTCTACATCACACCCGACTGTTTCATTCTCTCCGGGCACCCCCTGCTGTGACCACCGTTCTGCTCACGGTCGGCCTGCGCTGGAGCACACGCTCCACGGGGCAGGGCCTGGGACTCCTTTGCTCAGCGCCTGGCAGAGAGCAGACCTTTACCTTGTAGTGGGTGGATGGACGCCGAGCTGGAATATATTTTGTATGTAACTTACTGGCCACTTCACTTACTCCAACTATGTAGCGAAATCCCTCCCTGCTGTGCACTTTCTGTTACCCTCTCGCCCCTGTTTCTTCCACTTCCGTGGTGGCATTTCCCCCAGGAAAAGCGAGTGGCTGGGCTCCCCTTAGGTGTGCTTGGCGACCATGCAGTGCTGTGTTGGGAGCTGTTCCCAACAGCACCCAGCCCCAGCTCGTGGGCGCAATGCCCGGACATGCGGGCGCCACCCGGGGCAGAAGCCGCGCCAGAGCCGCTGACCACAGCAATCGACCTCTTGTCTCAAAGGACTACTCGGTTTTTGAGCTGAAAAGAACTGGCAAATATCGCATGCCGAAATCTTTTAGGAACTTCAAAGGCTGAACGACTAGGCTAACTGAAACACACATACGTTTCAATTTGTGGCAGGAGTTCTCCCTTGTGTTTGTTTCAAGGGCAAACTATGAAGTCTTGAGTCTAAGAACACAGTTTCTCAGCCACAGATTCTCCTTTTCTGCAAGGCTCTTAGGACTCTGATTCCTTAATCATCTCATCACATCAACTATACTTTTGACTGGGCGTCCCCAGTAGACATGGTCCTTTGGACTCTCGTCCTGGCTCCATTCCTAAGTCTCACACGTGTCCATTTTACTCTCTGTACCTCGCTGCTTTGGGTATTTACTCCCTGTTCCCACCCCGTGGAACTGTGCCACCAGCATTTCCACTAGTGAGGGAGCCACACTCCGTTCCAGTCCCCGAGGGACAAGAGGCAGACCCCAAATGCTCCTCCAGCCACCAGGGAGCAGCGCAAGGCGAGGGTAGCAGCGCAAGGCGAGGGGAACAGCAGTCTCCAGAATTTGGTTTCAGCCACAGCTGGGCTTATGGCAACCTCGGCAGACTCTGTCTACTGGGGTAGGCAATTCATCCTGCTCTTCTCAAAGCCTGGCCGGAGTGTGGGGAGACGGGCCTTGTCAAGGTGATCTGCTCCAGTGGCAAAGAATCCTCACGCTGGGACCTCTCCTCGGAATTCATCCACCTAAGGGGCGAGGCAGAGAAGCAGCACACTTCCCCTTGGCCGCTCTTGCTTTGGGCAGAGAACAGAATAACCACATGTCCCCGTGGATGGCAACTGGCTGCTAAGGACGCAGCGGATATTGCACGTTGAATAGCACAGGCTAAGAAACATGCTTATCACCATTAATCACGAGCTAGGGGCTCCACTCTGGCTTAGGGTGGAGCAAGGGGCCAGGACAGAGTTCCTGTGTTTAGGGGTAAGCTGGTCTGTGGCTCACGTGCCAGTTTATTTATTTGCCAGACCACTCCATGCCACAAAGTAATCGGCTACTCCACAGCTGCATCAACAGTGTAATAGAAGCTGTCAGACATTTCTCCAGAAAGACCCTCAATGGCATCATTGCTCATTGTTATAATCCATCAAAGGCCCCGACTTCCAGCTTGCAAAGCTACTTAGCAGAGCATGAAGGCCCCCTTAGGTCACTAAGTTATGTTGTCACCAGCGCCTTGTTGGTGGTGTGCCTTAATTTTGTATTTTTGCCTTGAGCAAAGTTATCAGAAAGGGAGGAGTTGAGAGATTTATTAACTGAATCTTTGAAACGAGAGAGCAGAGATTCTGTTCTCTGCGAACACCTTGGCTGTCTTCTCCCTCTTCCTCCACCTGTTCCTCCCCTTTGGGGTCTCTGCATCGCCCTCTCTGCTTAGGGCGAAGTGCTGGCTCCCTGCACTGTACAAACACCTGGTAAGCTCTTTAACCTGTTTGGTTCCTCAGCTACTCTAGATGCTCAACGTTTAGGAAGCTGGTTTTGGGTCAGGCTGCTTGAGAGGACAGAAATGCACCTCTGCCGACATGTAAAATGAGAGAGAGAGATACGCACACAGAAAGAGGGAGAAAGAGTCACAGAGATCAGGGCCCTGCGAGACACACAGAGTAGGCAGAGCTCACCCAGTGGTTCTCAGATTCACCACGCACCCCAACACCTGGGGCCCCATCCCCAGAGTTTCTGAGTCCGTGGGTCTGGAGTGGGGGCCAAGCATTTGCATTTCTCACACGGTGCTGCTGGTCCAGGGACCACACTCTGAGAACCACCGGGCTGATCTGATGAGAGCCTGAATTTCCATGGTTCCTCATCTTTGATACACCACAAGTCAACATCCTCTATCACTCTTTTCCGTCCCAGCAGTAGCCTGCCCAACCGTCTGCCCCGGGGAACCCCAGGGGAAGGCTCTGGCTCAATCTCCGTAATCCAACTGTTCCATCAACTCCTCTGGGCTTCCCTGACCCTGACCTCTGAATCTACCTTCCTTAGGAGAAAGCTTCGACTCCCTTTCCCATGGGAAAGTTCAACGGTGCCTAGAAGTCTACTGCAAGGGTGGGGAGAATCCCACGCAGGTAGGAAGTTTTCCAGGTGGCTGTCTAGGAGAAACTGTTCCTTTCAAACCAGCCTGGAGCAGGAAGCTTGCTCCCCGGGCCCAAAGAGATGGAGCCTGGAGGAGGAGGAGGAGGAGGACGTTTGATTTAAAAAAAGGCTTCACCTTAGCAAACTCTCAACTGTCTTATAAGGTCAAAGATTCTGAGAAGAATATGCGGTTTTATAGATCAACAGCAATGATTTCCCACATGGGACTAATTTCTATGAGCAGCAAGTGACTGTGACCGTTGAGACGAGTGCTGCTCCAGGGGACAGACCTGGGCTGTAGAGAAAGGCTGGCGGTAAAGGTTTCGAGCCGACTTCGGGGCTGCCCCCTCCCAGAACCCAGCCCCAAGACAGAAGACAGCAGCTCACTGTTTCGCGGTTTCTCCTCGTCCATGCCTTCGTCCTCGTTCTCAGGGTCGATGTCTTCTGCCTGAGTGATCCAATCCAGGTAGCCTTTGAGATCCTCTTCCAGCTGCTGCTTCTCCCGCAGCTTCTGGAAATCTCCCCGAGCCTTGGCCTTCTCCCTCTCTTTGGAAAACTCTCTGGCGAGAGCGAGAGGAGCGGGCAGGGCAGGGGAGCAGGAGAAGGGAGCAGCAAGAGGGCCGTGGAAGGAGAGAGGGAGATGGGGAGAAACAGAGTGTTAATTGCTTTGCGCCCAGAAACATGCCCACACACCCCCTCTCCACACGCAGCTCTCCAGCAGCCCAGGTTTCACTCGCACAGAGATGGACAGCAGCACGCAGGGGACACTCCCGACACAGGCCGTGAGAATCTAAGGGGTGCGTGAAGTCCATCTTTCCTGGCTTGGCCTTGCAATAACAAGTGTTCTCCAAAGGCCTGCAAACCCTTCCAGACGGTAGCTGAAAACATCCACAACAGTCATTCCACCCGGGACCGGGTGGCAACTAAGAAGTCCCACAGGAGTCTGCAGGGACACCAGGTGCTGGGATCGGCAGCGTGCCCAAGCCCACTCACGCGCACTGGGTCCCGAGAGCCAGTGGTGCGTGTCTCTTCCCAACGCTGGCTTCAGTGATGTCCCGTGGGGAGCTCGAGACCGGCCACGGTGGGAGTGTTTGCACCACGGTGACTGGCAAGTGCTAGGAAACAGGGCTTCCCCCGGAGCCCGCTGCTGGACATTCACCAGTGCACCACTGACTGAGGGCCAGGCGAGGTAGCCGCCTCTATGCCTACTGCTAGAGCTCAGCCCGCCGCTCTTGGCGTGCCTGGAAGGATTTCTAATGTGGAGAAGGCTCTTTCCCATGTGGAGAC
Source organism: Eulemur rufifrons (assembly GCF_041146395.1). Taxonomy (NCBI): domain Eukaryota; kingdom Metazoa; phylum Chordata; class Mammalia; order Primates; family Lemuridae; genus Eulemur; species Eulemur rufifrons. Next base: position 2,341,120 of record NC_090998.1, on the reverse strand, counting down.
AAAGGAGGATTCCAAACACAAGAAAATGTCCCGGGGGCTGCCCTTTTGGTGAAAAAAAAAAAAAAAAAAAATCCAATCAGAATAGAAAAATACATAAAATCAAGATGATATAAAAGTTAAATGATGCATTCAGTTTAAAGTAATAATAAGTAGAAACTGGAATTATATTGGGATTTGTTGGAAGAGGGGCCTATTGAAAAAGTTCTGACAGAATGACTATTTTTTTTCTGTTTCCTATAATTCTGTCCTCATTTTCTGCCTTAAAATTCACTTTCTGGCAAGGAGGGGGCTGGCAGCGGAAAGCAGTCACCAACAAGGTGCGTTCTCAACTCTCAAAGCAAGTCTGTGCCTCTTCTTCCAAATTAGGTCTATGGGAGGATTTGTCTTTGCTATGCAGGCCGTGGGGAGCTGGCCCTCGGTGGCGTGTGTGTGTGTGTGTGTGTGTACACACACAGGCCTCCTGGCTAATTCCTGGAGCCTCAATTCCGCCTCCTCTCACCAGCGAAGGCTCGGTTTGGGGACGAGAGGCTGCTGGAACCAGCTGGAAGAATTTCCTGCACAATCACACTAAGGAAAGTGCTGTGGAAGGAAGCACAGAACAATAAACCACAGGGGACGAAAGCTCCACTCCGAAGTCCACCGTCACGTGGCACGGCTCTGTCACCGCACACACTGTCTGGCGTTTGCGTTCTGCCCGTGCCACTCAGGAGAGCGTAAGATTTTAGCACACACCATTTCTATGGTGAAATGGGGCTGGGGCGGGGTCTAGGGAACTTGGTAATTGGCAGAATGTGGGGGCTCTGAGCTAACGAGTTCTCTTCAACTGCTGCCTTAATGATGCTCTGGGCTGGATTGAATTTTCTTCTTAAATTTGATTGAATCCAATTCTAATTGGATTGAACTTGCTGTTTCTCGGGCATCCTGCCAACCAACGGGTATCTTCATTTCCTTCCCAGGGAGTTTTATGCCAGGGAAGAGGGGCCGACTGACAGCTCACATAGGAGACAGAGGCCTTGTGTTGCTTTGCCCACCCCCTGCTCTCACTGTCGGGGCTGGGCTCGGAAAGATGCCCAAACCTCTTATTCCCTGGACCTGGTCACGCCTCCCAGGGCCTTGGCCTTGCTCCCTGGAGACAGTAACTTCCTATAGCATTTCCCTCGCTCTGCAAACCAACTCCAAAACTGGGTTTCAAGGGCCCGGCTCTTAACTGTCTTTCTGCCTACACCCATTTGTATTCTCTGTTCCTTTCCTCTGGAGTGGGTTTGAGGTTGCAAGTGACTAAATAGCCAATGGCTCATTTTAGCTCTTTTCGGTGATTTTGCAGAGGGTTCACGTTCTGGTTACAAAACACATACCCATACTTCTTTCGGAGTTGGGAGAACAGAACTGGGACCCAACTGGAGTAGGGACACCTGGTCCGGTCCTGTTTTGTAGGAGCCTCCCCATGGGCTGAAAACTCACCATCTGTACCCCCAGGTCCCCGGGGAGCTAAAATAAACACCAGGAGGAGAAAAAAAAGGAGGTATGCTGATGATTCTGGCTGGCCTGAAGATGTTTTCTCTTGCAGAGGGACAGCTGTGGGGCCGTGAGGGATGGAGAGGTGGCACAGTCAGATCTGAGCACCGCCGGCTTGGAGCATGGGCACAACCAGGCTGGTGGCAGGACGGGAGGTGAGCAAGGCTTCCCCCGGCAGCCCAGCTAGATGAGGGATCTGCGGGTGGCAGTGCTGGCTCTCTGTCGCTCACTGCCTGAACGCCAGCCACGTGCCTGCCCTGGGGACTGTGCCAGTGAAGACGTGGAGCCCAACCTGATGGGCCCAGGGACCGGAGCTGGGGACACAATCGGTCACAGCTGTGGGATTTGTCACAAGACCAAAGTGCATCTCTCGTCAGCAAGGGCCGGCACGGACGATGAGGGTAGCGGGGAAGCAGGGGCGGGAGCTCAGCCACGCAAAGCGTGCGGGTGGGAAATCCAATCGGTGCAGACCACTGGGCTCTAGGCCCTCCGATAACCAATACAGTCGATCCTCATTAGTTGTGGACTCCATGTTTACTAATTCACCTGCTCACTAGAATTTGTCTGAACCCCAACAATGGTACTTGTGGCACTTCCAGTCATCTGTAGACGTGGCAGATGGCAAAGCTTCACGAGCTCCCAGCTGAGGTCGAACAAGGTGATGCTCCGCCTTCCTGCCTGGGCTCTCGCGCTGTCAACAAGTGTTCTTCTTATGGTCCGGTTAGTGCCAGGATTTCTGCATTCTTGTGTGTTTTGTTGGTGATTTTGCTGTTTTGAATAGCCCCCAAGCACACTGCTGAGGCACTGTCCAGCGCCCCTAAGTACGAGAAGGCTGCGATGTGCCCTGTGCCTTACGGAGAATAATGTGTGTTAAATAAGCTTCATTCAGGCATGAGTTACAGTGCTGCTGGCCAGGAGCTTTATGTTAACAAGTCAACAATATATATTAAATAAGGTGTCTTTAAACAGAAACACAATAAAGCAAGGTTACGTACTGATTGGTTGACAAAATGCTGTGACCAGAGAGAGGCTTGGGAACCTAACCCTGCATGTCCCTGGGACTCACTGATTCCGTGCGGGTTCCTGGTGACTGCGCAGAATGTGAATGAGGAGCACCGACGATGTATGTGGCCATCTCTCCCGCTCCCCTCATGAGGCATCTGTGTCCTATCCTTCCACCGCTTTCTTCCGCACCTGGGTATTGTGTCTCAGCTGCGGTGCCAGGGCCCGGTCATACTTCCAGGTTGTAAAATGCCTGTCTACCTGGTCGTCTGCTTTTCGGGGGCGAGAGACGTACCCATCTCCCAATGGGAAAAACGCTGAGTGGTCTAACCCTGTAAGAGAGCCTGGGCCTTTCGCCAGCTGAAGGCACACGGCCGAAGCCCTCTGCAACCACTTAACCAAAAAGTAACCAGATTCCAGAGTCCAGAGACTTCCACCTCATTACAGCTTCAAGTGCAATGCCAAGAATCTCATGGTCACGATTATCATTCTAATCCTAGGAGGCCAGAGATTGAGATTACTAGAGGAGAAAGTAACTGCAATCGGATTATTATTTACACTAATACCAATCCTTTGTCTTACATAGGGTTGATGTGAGGATCAACACATAATGAACACGGAAGTATTCTGAAAAAAATCCAAGAGATGTGTATGCATTATACTGACCCTATCCGGCCTCATCAGACGTAAGGTGTTCTGGACACGTGAATGTTCCAGATAAAGGAGGCCTGGCCCTCTGATGACCAAAAATCATTGCATTTCTACCTTTTAAATGGAAGTGTACAGAGTGTCATCTTCTCTACCTTCATGAGCAGAACACGCCGAGCACAATGCAACCTTTCCTTAGGGACTGAAGGATGTCATTTATGATGAGTCATGAGGATGTGCTGGGCTGTCAACTATTATCTTCAACGGATGGACGCGGGTTTCACACTCGCGTCCCCCAGTCCCACAGGCTCCACGACTACAGTGCTGTTGACTTGGTGGCTCTGCGCCCTCCCAGAGACCAGGACGGTTTGCAGGGCTGCCGGCGCCTGTGCTAAGCAGCCCTGCCCTACTGCAGGCTTCTGGGCGGTGCCTCTGCAGCTTCTGGCCCGGCCTCTTTCTGTTCCACTGGCTGTCCCCAGGAGCCTGCCGTGCGCTGCTTCTGTGCCCGCCGCTGTGCTCACGCCCTGCCTCCTGCAGCTTCTGCTCTTCCCCTCCCCACTTCTTCACTGTCTTTTAAAAACAGGGGAGTAACCAGGCATGTGGGTTTGGGGAGAGCACCATGTGGCGTTAGGGACAGAGGCCATGGTTCACGTTGTTGGGCTCGGCCCTGGATCCTCCACTTTCCACCTGTTGGAATTGAGGTAGTTTCCTCTTGTAAACCTCACTGTTCTTCTCTGTAAACGGAGACTGGAACGCACCGAGCTCAGAGAGTTGTCAGGAGCATTAACCCAGCTGATCCCCTACAGCACCGAGCACGGAGCCTGACACATACAATGGGAGTGACTGTTAGTGCTATCCCCGTCACAGTGAATTCCACGGAGCTCTGAGACGTCTGCGAACGCTTCTGCAAAGCTGGCTTCATCAGAAGTCCGACTGAGGAGTAAGTGGGTGTCCTACTGCATTCTGGTGGGGGCCATCCTATTGTCCTGGCTAATCAAGAGGCTGACTCGAAACTGTTGCCACAGTGTGCTCAGCCACCAGCAGCCCGGCTCCGGCTTCCGTCACTGCACGGGGTCGGGGTGGCCAGCTCTTGACCTCCTTAAACCAGGAAGTGGGGGTGCTCACTCGGAGACAGCTCTCTGCCCTTCCGGGCAGGTGTCCGACGGTGACTCTGCCAGGAGCCGATGCTGGGAAGGTCTCCAGGAAGGACCAGCGCATGGCCTGAGGGTCCCAGGTTCGCAGGTCAAACAGCCTCAACGTTTCTGTTCCGAATCAACCAACACTTTCGAGTATAACTAAGTGCCAGGTTTGGGTGGGATGTCTGAACCCACCCTGTATCATGTGAACGGACTCAGACCGTGGCCTCCAAAATGACCTTTTCTCTAACGGCAGCAGCTTCTGCCATTTGACTCCTCTGCTTTGACACCACGGGAGGAGCACTCCTGCGGTGGGGGCACAGGCATGACTTGGGCACAGCTTACCCAGCCCTCAGGGTCCGGCCCTCGTCCTCCACTTCAGACTCCTGTGGAGAACTTCACTTGCTCAGATTTGGCTCCTAATCTCCAGGGGAAGACAGTGGGATTACATTTTCTAAAAGTTTCAAGCTATGGCTTGTGTCACTGTTCAAGCTCATTCAACGTACGTCTACTGGGAGGTGGTGGCAGGAGGGATGCCGAGATGTGACGAGCCCTGGCCCTGGTTCTGCTACTTGCCAGCAGAGTGACATCGTGTAAGTCACTTAACACGTCTGGGTTTATACTCCTCATCTTTGAAAGGAAAGGCTGGAACAGTTCTAACATTTGATGATTCTACTCAGTAATCCCAGTTATGACAGAACCAGTGACACCAGCCACTGTGAGGACGGCACTGCGACTGAGCACGTGCCACACCCCGGCCACCACGCTAAGTGTTTCACAGATGATCTCACCCTACCATCACAGCCACCTGGGGGAAGGTTCCATCACCTTAATTTTTTCAGATGGGGAAGGAAGTTTAAAAAGATGAAGTTGTCCAGCAAAATGCATCCAGCAAGGGCAGAGCTGGGAGACTCAAGTTTCCCTCTGGCATTGGGGTGACTTCTTCAATGCTTTCCTTGGAGAATCACATATAAAACAGGGGCATTTTCTTGTGTTTGAACATAAAAATTAACCCCCCCTGCCCTCCAGGCAACTAGCCAGGAACGTACATCGTTCTACTCGTCCTTTTCTATCCCCGAGGGAAGGCACTGGTCCGCCGTGTGGCCTTGCCTTGGCAAAGGGCATGATGCCATCCGGGGCTGCCACCCTGCCCCACCTCTCGAAGGGGTGAGGGCGGGGGCAGGGTGTTTCCTTCACCGGATTCCCAAGGTGACCCCAGTGCTCCTGCCCTGCACTACGCTGCCACAGGAGGTGGAGGAGCCGTGCCCCATTCCCACACCGAGTGACAGTGCAGAGAAATCTTTCTCCTTCTGCCCACATTGATCCCAGCATTAAGGTCTCTAGATTTCTAGGAACGACTATTCAAAGCAGCTGACCTGTCTCAAGCAGAGCAGAAATAGGTTGCCCCCACCCCGCAGCAAAGGCAGCAGAGGGGTCACCCGTGAGCAGGTCTCTGGGAGCCTTTAGGTATCAGGCCTTGGCGTGGCTGACGTGCGCTTCCAAAGCAGAGAGCGGGCTGAGGAAACACCCCGTGCACTTCCACCCTCAGGGCTACTGGACGCTCCAGCCACACGCTACTTTTGTAATTTCATCCGAACAAGGGCTGAATGGGGTAGACTAGACGAATGTAAAGGAAAGTGTGTTCCATCTCTGTACTCAGGCAGTCTGTGGCCGTCAACAGGTAAGCACCCCTCCCATTCAGAAAAGGAAACCCAGAGATGGACGGCTCAGTCCACCACTCAGAACTGAAAAGAATTAGATTTCGAGTCTGTATTTGCTGTTCGCATTTGAAACCAATCCCTCCTCACCCTGGCCTGCGCAGCACCGGGCAACAGTGATGTGGAATCTCTCCCGCCAGCCTGCCGCGAGTCGTGACCGGCTCACGAGGGCAGGCACGTGCCCGCCTGCAGGCTGCCATGCACCAGGCAAGCGCCAGTCTCTGAACCCCTCAACCTCATGTGGCCACACCGGTCCCACTCAAGGGTCTCACCAGGCCACTCCTCAAGCTGAGGATGTCAGCAAGGCCCAAGGAGTTGTACCCTGCCTACCCGAACAGCTGCCTGAGCCCGCACAGGCGCTGGATGAGCTGGCGGGACACGGAGAGTACCAGACGTCTCTCCCATCTCTACCACCCAAGCCAGTGGGTTCACTCTTGTGCATCTGACCTTTTACCCAGCCAGGCCAAGGACATTCACTTCAAGGCTCCCAAGGTGACCCCTTACCCAAAGTTCAACAGAGCCAGAAAAAGAATAGAGCCAGGAAGAGCAGAAAGAATAAATAAAAAATAAATGGAAAAATCAAGACCTTTTTCCTTGGTCCTGCTTACCCGCTAAGAACACCGAGAACCAAGTTAAGTACAAAAAATGACCCTATGATGATTAGTGTAACAAAATAGATCCAGGGCCAGTCCCTTCCTACGGCATCATTGACCTGGAAGAAGGGAATGATAGTTAGTGAGACACACCCAGCAACCGAGCACGGCCAGCGCCCGACACGGGCGCCCGACGCCGGCCCGAGCAGCCCCGGGACCGGGATCCTCCAGGTGCCAATCAGAGGCCAGATAGCCCGCCCAGCTGGGGCAGCATTTGAGGTTGGATGGAGACTTTTGTTTCTGGTTTTCCTGGGCCTGTTAGGGTCCCGTCCCTGAGGATCCTGGCAGTGGGTCTGCTGGGACCTGAGGCCTTGCTCGGCTGCATTGTAAGGAGGACGTAGAAACGGTCAGCTTACCCGCTCAACACACCGAGAACCAGATTTAGAACGAAAAAGGATCCAAAGATGACCAGACTGACAAAGTACACCCAGGGTAACTCATAGCCCATAGCGTCCTGCATCTGGAAAGACGAGGCAAAGTCAGGAAGAGAGAAAGCAGAATTGAGTTAGAGCAAGAGGCAGGCAGAAGGGTGTGTGGACAGGTCTCAAGGAGATAAATGGGGCTGAATTTGGTTTTTGGCTGAAGACCCACTATCACCCTTGGCACCGTCTACATTCAAAATACTTCCCCGTGACTACTAAGGACCCTCACAGGCTCTGCCTCAAGAGGCATGTCTGGCTCTCTCTGTTGTTTTATTTTCTGGAACAGAAAAATTCCTCCAATGCTTTCTATTCACTCGTCTGAGAAGGTGGGTCACCTCGAAAAATAATTCCTTGAGCATGGGATGGCTTCAGCTCAGCTGGGTTTGTGTGGTGTCAAGCCCTCTGCCGCACCCTGAGGCTCACTGCCCGCTCCTGGTGTCTGCAGTGCGGCTGCCCTCACTGGCCGGCCCGGAGAACCCACACTCTCGAGGCAGAGGAAGAATGGACATGTGAGGAGGGAGATGTTCCTGAAGGGCCTGAGCCTGGGCCCTGGGCCGTGCCAGCACTGGGGGGCTAAGCCCCCATGCTGTGTGGGCACGCAGGCCAGGGCCAGGAAAGCTTCCCGTGTCGGCAACTGCAGCTTAGACGGAAATGTGGGACCCGGGACTGGAACTTCCTGGGTGATGCACACAGCTCGCAGCACCCTGCCCTGGCTGCAGGCAGTCACACACCAGGACTGGGGCCTCGGGGCCGGGGAGAGCTCACTGGGGGCGTCCCTTCCCAATTCCATGTTCAGTGGCTTCACAGTGGCAGCCTGACAATGGCCACAGTGGGGTATTTACACCACTGAAATGGGCAAGCACTACGGCTCAGCCCCTCCACCCCTGCCCCTGGGGAGGGACTGTTCAGCATTCACCAGCTCACGACTCACTAGAGTGCGTGTGAAGATAACTTACAGAGCAGGCTTTTATCAAAGAGGAAATTTATTCTGATTTAGTTTCTCAAATCTATTTCTTCTGATGCTTTCTGATTAAACAGGGTTTAGTCTTAGCTTCCCCAAAACGAGCCCAGCTCTGTCCTTGTGAAACGAACTCACAGGAACCCAAATTCCTAAGGGACACAAGCTTCCTGAATGATGCTCGTTGGTGGTTCTCAAAGCGTGGCCCCACGGCCAGCACCATCAGCGTCTTCTGGGAGCCTGTTTGGAAATGCACATGCTCGGGCCCACCCTGACACTTGCGGGGTGGGTCCACCCACCCGTGTTTCAGCAAGCCCCGCAGTGACTCTGATGCACACTTGAGAACCACTGCCCTGTGTTGTTCCCTCCACAGCTCCCAACTTCCAGCATAAGCACACAGGTGCTGTGATTGACCACCTCTAAGGCACACAGCAGCGCTGCTCAAGGTGTGCTCAGAAGGCTGCAGGCAGCAGAAACACGTGGGAGAATTGTTAACAAAGAAGATCCCTGGGCCCTGCCCCACGTTCTCACTGTGGCTCAGAAGTCCGTGTATCAGTCACCCCAGGTGAGTCCACGGTGTCCTACAGCTTGACGCGCACTGCCACGGTTTCTACCCCAGGGGCCTCAAACGAGCAGGTGTCAGTGGCTTTGCAGGCTCTGAGCAACGTGGCCATTTACCTAAGCAGGCTGAATAAATGCTATGTTCTTTGTGTACCCGGAATAAAAAATACTGAGAAGTACTGAGATACCTACCAGGTCTGGCTGGTTTGCAGGGTTACATTTGCAGGGTTATATGTTCTTTACTGATCCATTAATATTTATCTGGCATTACTATATTTGGTTGGAGAAACCCAGCAAATGCAGCCACAGGGCCTGGTGCGGACACCGCGTGTGGGATTGCGGAACTGCGCAGGTGAGGGGGGAGGGCCCCCCACGCGCCACTGAACCACGCAGTCGGGAAGTGCAATGTCACCTGAGTTTATGTCATTCCCGCGCGCCCTGGTCTACTTTGTCCACCGCACTTACCACTTCATAACTGTGTCATTTACTTATTTCATACCTTCATCATTTATTTTTGTCCCCCATGCTAGAAGGTGAGCTCTATGAGGACAGGCGGGCCTGGCCTGCTTTGCCCACCGGTGTATCCCACGTGCCTGTGCAAACCCTGCACTGCAGGGCCGCTGTGGGCGAAGGAGTCCAGGGCCCGGAAGGAAGCCCAGAGTCCTGGTGGTCCTGTGAAGGACCAATGAATGGGGGTTTCTGGAACTTGGCAATTGTTAACAATGGAGCCCACAGCTGTACAGCCTTCTAGCCGAAGGATGGAGGATTTTCCCGCAGCTGAACCACTAAAATATCCAGCAAAATAGCAGCTGTTAGGAGAGGCAGGGTGGAAGGTCTTTGTGGGTCAGACCCCGTCCCCATCCCAGCGAGCCTGGGAGCCTTATTTTAGCCAGAAGGCAACTGTCTGAGCCAAGAGTGCAGCAAAACCAAGCCTGCAGAGGGACGTTCAATAAAAGCCTCCATCACTGAGAGCAGAAAAATGAAACTGCGCCACACGAGGGGAAGCAGGTTTGGTGAAATGAGATTAGGGAGGGGAGGGTCTGAGAGCTGCACTGAGCCAGCCGACCACTGGCCGCCACAAGGACTGCCACGTGGCCACGACAGGCCAGCGTCTGCAGGTCTCGGTTAATATGGGGCTGTGACGTCCTCCTTCGATGATTCTTAGCAGTGGTCCTATCAGAGTCCACACTTGTTCAGCAAGGATTTACTGAGTGTCGACTACGTGTAGGACGCAGAGCTTTGTTCTGGGCTCACAGCTCCTGTGAAAACAACGGGGCTGAAACAGCTCAGGGCTTGGGAGTCCTGGGCCCCTCCTGAGGAACACGGAAACCTGGATCCTAGGTCGTGTGGCGGCCTTGGTGTCCCTGTGGCTGTCCCTCTCACACGGTAAACCCGGCCGGCGAGCCAGAAGCAGTGCCTCCCTTTCCTCTAGGAAAAAGTGCTTCTTTCCCTTTTCGGGAGGGTGTGGAGTCAGGAGGAGCTGGTGGGAACGGCGGACTCTCACCAGAAGAAACGCACTTACGCGAAGCATCGTGTGTGTGGCCTCGGGGTGCCCCCTGGAGCCCGCGACCCGGGTACTGTCCTGTCCTCTGCCCGAGCGCCAGGGGTGCAACTCCCCAGGCGCGGGACGGGGCACGGACAGCGGCAGAGGAGGTCTGTCCTGAGCAGGCGCCCCCGCTCCTCCCTGATCCCAGATCCCACTGTCCTCAGGGCTGGCGGGGACAGCCAGTGCCAGGAGGCAGGGGCACGCTGACCACACTCCCCCCAGGGAGCTCCCTCCAGAGCCTGGGCAGCGGCCGGTGGGCAGGGGCGCTGGGTGGCGCTCAGCCAACCTCCTTGACACGAAATCCCTCCTCACTGGCTCCTCTGTGAACATCTAACCTTGCGGAAAATGCAGGCCTCGAGGCCACACAAACCTACAAAACTTGGAGACTCCCTTGGGCCCTGGATCGGTCCGAGCCTGCTCTCTGTGCCACCCACAGGTGAGGGCTCCCAGCGCCACGAGGGACTTCTAGTCGGGGAGCCCCAGACCTCACGACCATGGTCCCTGTCCCACTGCCACCCACGCTGCTGCTCTAGGCCCCCCTTGGCTGTGGGCCAGTTCTTTGCGAGGCTCCAGGTAGGGGACAGCAGGGGAGGGGCGGGGAAGGAGGGCAAATGGGAGATGAGTGAGCTTCCAGGGGGTCCTCAGAAAACCACTACTTCCCGGTGGGCCGCGCCCCTGGCCACCCAGCCCTGGTCTGAAAGGAAATGGCCCCTTTTGTTTCTCCTACTTTCTCCTCTTTGCTCTGGGCCACCTACTTCTGGGGACAGACTCGGAGAGAGCAGGCGAAGCTGGGTGGCTCTGAAGTAGGGCGACGTCTGCAGGGGTGAGACTGATGTCTTAAATCAGCTGGAATGGGGCTATGAAGAAGAGAAAGCATAAATAAAGCCCTATTTTTAAAAAGTGCCCCAGATTGCTGACACCCTTATTTGGAGGTGAAATAAAGGCCAGGCCTGCTCAAACCATGAGGCTGGGTGTTCCTCGGGTCTCTGACTCCCCCAAGGAAGGTGCCCGAGATGGGCCCTGCCGCCCACCTGCAGCTACCAGGGCCTGAGCCCACGGCTGGCAGAACGCAGCTGCATTCGCTGAAACGCACAGCCCGTCCGGTCCACTGGTGTGCAGGCAGAGCCAAGGGGGCACTCAGTGGAAAACGCCACAGGCTCTTCCGAAACCACTGTCGAATTCCTTGAGGGGAACTCTCGCCCCAAACCTTCAAATCTACCACTTGTTTCCCCCCAAAAAGATACACAGGAGGAACAACACCTCCCTGCCCTGTCCTCTCTCGGCTGCTCTTGGTCCCAGCTGACGTCCACTTCCAGGTGTGTGTGCCTTTTCCCACAGGTGCCGTGGGTCCAAAAGGACCGAATGGTTCCAGCGAATGTTGAGGGACGCTGTCACCTGCCACCAAAAGGCAGGAGGTGCAAGCCCATACGTCACAGTGCTTTACACCGAGTGTCATTAGAGAACAGGACCTGCTGCTGCCAGTGAATGCCAGTCAGCCCAGGGCAATGGCTCTGCCAGTCTGTGACCACTCATGACCTAGGTCCCCCTGCTTGCTGGGACACAAGCGTCCACCTCGTGGGTCACTGCATGAGCAGCAGGCAGGGAGCAGGTTCCCCCGGCTCCTGCCCTGCACCTGCTTCTGCTGTGGGCAGAGACCCTGGGAGCGCCGGGGAGCAGGAGTGAAAGCCTCGTCTACGTGGAAAGCAGCCGCGGGCTCCTGGCACCAAGGCAAGCCAACAAAACCAGCTCCTCCACGTATGAAATAAAAGCCCCTGCAACCAGATGGGATCGTGCACTGACACCGAGTGGGAGGTTAGGAGACCGTGGAGAGTGGCCACCCCCAGTCTGAAGATCTGTGTAAGGGACACTGGCTCACAGCCCAAGGGAACCTGAAACACAGGTCTCCCAGTCTCCCAAACGGGCACAAAGCGTGGCTTCCCTGGGGAGAGGAGCTTTCCCTAGGTCCCCATCCAGCCTCGAGGCCTGCAGAGCCCCACCTGGCCCCGGAGTGCTCTGTGCCCCGGAGGCTGCTGCTCCTGGGGGCCTGCAGGCTCGACCTCGCCCCGCTGTGTCCTGTCCGTCTGCAGTCAGCCTGGACTGCGCTCCTCTGTCTCCCCACCTCCACCCTGCCCAGTCCTGCGAACACAGTAAACGCTCAATAAATGTTTGTTACATTGAATTATTGCATAATAAGGACTCATCTAATACCAGCGAAATGGATAAAATAAAACTCAAGTGAATAAGTAATGGCTTTGAGAGATGCTGGTTATCTTCCTTGATACGTTTCTAAAGGGCCAGTTTCCTGCTTAGATGACGGGGTCTCTGTTTCCAGCAGCAGGTGCGCTACGTGGGGCAGACTGAAGGGGAGGACCACAGAGCCCTAAGCAGGACCTGACCCCATCTCTACTCTGACGCCCAACAGGGCCCCGGACGCTGTCGCGGCACCACTGAGCTGTCTCCCAGCTCTTCGCTGGCGTGACCTCGGTGGAGTTCACCCCACCACGTGTGGTTTTGGGATGTCTTCAGAGGCTCATTTTCCATATTCTGTAGAGAACGGAGGTGGCTTTCTGAAGGCAAGATGGAGTGGGAAAATAAGGTAAAACACCCAAATTCAACCTGCCTCGATGAAAAAGACCTCTGTCATAAACAAGGGATATTTCAGCAGCACCAAGACCAGAGGTCAGTGCTGTCTTGTTAATGTGTGTGTGTGAACTTAGCGGGACAAGCAGGCGGGATGCGAGATGAGGTGTGGAGCTGACAACTGACTTGCGAAAAATCCAAACATTTGACTTTTGTTCCCAAGGTCTCCTGTTGGCTGGACCAAAACTGATCACAAATACTAGAGAAGATACCATTTGTGATTCTAAAAATCTTTCCTTCAGAGGATTTCTGATTAAGTAGTCCTTCTAAACTTATTTTTAAGCTCAGTTTTTAACTTTATAAAAAATCAGTAGAAAAACTGATCATGGAGAAACCGATTGGGGGAGTAACGGTGGTGTCAGGAAGAGGGTGACCCTGACAGGGTAGGGAGGGTGTGAACCCAAGACAGCGCAGACCAGCGCCACTCCGCTGTGCCGCACAGTGTCCTCAGGGTCCCTGCTAAGAAGGGCGCTGGGTGAACAGAGGACAGCAGCACTGATGAAGAATTACTCGGGCTTCTAGGTTCCCAAAGAGCTGGAACCGTGTATTCTAGCCTCCCCAACTGCTCCCCTTCCCCGCAATTCTCACGTGCAACCTGCTCTGGGGGTCCTGAACCCCAGGCCGGTGGCCAGGCCATCCTGTTTCCCACCAGCATGGGGCTCTCAAGTGCTGGGCACAAAGTCAGCACTCAAAAGATATTGAATTGATTGGTGCCAAAGCTGCCCACTGTGATCCGGCTACAGTGTGGACGGGGCATTGCTCAGAGCTTCAAGCCGACCCGGGTTCTCAGACCAGTCTGAGAATCCTACAGCTGATCCTGCCAATCAGCTAGGTCTGACAGCCTCCTGCATCTTTAGGACGGCACACGGCCAGACCACATGAGACAAGCAGTCCTGAATATATGCACAAGGCCAGGATGTTCAGTAAAAAAAAAAAAAAAAAAGACCAAACACCTGAAAGTAGAAATGGAAACCAACAGTCATGTTACACAGCACTGGGCTCTTCCCCCTCCCGGGGCTTCACTGCTCCTGAGGAAGGCCAGGGCACTTTGTCTGATCACAGCCCCCTCGCCAACCTACTTATGTTTTAAGAGGCTTGGAGATTTTGGGAGCAAATGGTGAGGCTTTGGCTTAAGAAGTAATGCCCCGAGGAAACCACAGCCCACACCTGAGTTTTGGTTTCGTCTCCAAATGCCCAGCGTCCACCCTCCTTACCCTGTCACCTGCAGACTCCCCCAACAGGGCACTGGGTACAAGAAATGTTTACAGCAGCCTCCACCCAATGCGTGGCCAGTGGCTTTCCTAGCTGAGGCGATGTTCAGGTACTACTTGACCAAGACTGATTCCATTTTTAGTCCAGTAACTCTTGGAGATCATGACAGTATAACGCAACAACTGATGTCGGAGAAAAAGAGCACCAGACCCTGTCGCCTACAGTAGGAGGCAGGAGTCTGCCATTTGCTACTGGTGACCTTCCTGGTGCCTCCTATCTATCTCAGGCCGTACCAGGTGACTGATCAATTGCTTCTCTGATGCTTTAATGACCCAGGAGCATCTATCCGCTGTCAGTGGTTGGGGTGGGCCCCACTCCGGGGTCTCCACTCACTGCTATAGCTGAAGGTCTTAGTTGCTCTTTCCCAAGCCCCCTGACATGCCCCGTACGTTTGAAGGGAAATTCATTATTCTGCATGGAAGACCCTACTTTCCTAGTCTCCAAGGAAACTACCTCCCCAGACAAGTTCAAATCCAGTGGCGTCATAGCAGCACCACGTGGGTTCAACAGGTTAGACCTCTAGGGTTTTCAAACTCCAGCTTGGAAATCAGAACCCCCTGGAGCGCTCTCTCAAAGTGCAGCTACCGGGGCCTTTACTTTGGAGCTTCTAATTCAATGGTTTGGAGGCAGGTCTGGCCATTTTATATTTAGAAAGCTCCATGTTTGATGCTAAAACACTTTGAGGTTTGAGAGTCTGTGGGTTGGAGATGCAGGCCTAGAGGATAAGGAGAGGGAAAACTGGAGGGAAAGGAAGGAAGAGGCGGAGGGAGGAAGAAGGGAGAAAGGAAGAAATGGCCACAGAAAGGTCAAAGCGATTAGAGAAACTGTCCGAAAGCAGGAGCACTGGGCTAGGGAGTGCTGCTGTCATGAGTTCCCGAGTGGAGGCCACCTCAGTTCAAGGTGTGGATGTGCACGTGTGTGCACGTACATACATATACGCATGTGCACACATGTACACACACGCACACGACATAGCCGTTCTGGAAAGGTGCTGGGAAAATCAGAGAGAGGCACATCCCATGGGCCTGGGATTGTTCCTTCACCTCTGACACTTGTTCCCTTCCCAGCCCGAGCGCCATCACACCCCCCGGGGGAAAAGCACAACACAGCTGCTGCAAATTGGTGGTTGCAGTCGTGTGCGTCTTCTCACTCCCCACTCTGGCTGTCATCGTGACAGGATTTCCTTGGGTCACATCTGGCTGGTGGGGTGTCATTGACTCGTGGTGGGGAGAGGGAGGGAGTGATGAAGGAAGATCACAAAAACACAGCACGGTCATTAGCAAAGGAAATTATACCTATGCCCCCACCCCACAGCCACCCGCCCGCTGCCACCTGCCCTCGATTTGGTGCCACGAGAGGCTTTTCCACAGCAGCATAAGGCATGGGTCTGAAGCGCGGGGGACGAGGCCCCGAAGCACAGTCCCCTACAGCCACCAATCCCACGCCCACAGGCAGAAACCGCCTATCAGCACAAGGATGTTTCTGTCCTGGGCTGGTGGGCTGGTCAGAGGGACCCACCCGAGGAAGAAGGACCAGTTAGGGCCACTTGGGAATTTGATTTGCTTTGTTAAGTAAAATGAATTTGCCTAAGGGTAATAAGTTCAATTCCTTCTCTCTGTCTTACGAATTTTTCAAAACCAAGTTCTTACTGAGCATGAGCCTGAAAAATGCTTTCCAGTGTTTCGTTTTAGTCTGAGGCAGAGGGGACTGGACTGTTGTCTTCTTTCTGACAGCATCCCAACTCAGCAACTCCGCGGTGGCCCGGGTCCAGCTGTGCCGCCATTACTCAGTTAGAGTTTAGTTAGCTTCCCAGGCTGCACTGGTTCTCGTTTAGGACTTAATCGTCAGAGCCTGGGAGCAGCTCTGCCGCACATGGACACTCAGAAAATGTTTGCTGGGTACAAGGTATTCAGGCAAGTTTCAAGTAGTCATTTACAGAGAGGTACAAATTTCATAGCTACACTGGGTTTTGCTATAAAAAACTGAGAAAAGAGGGTTTTTGAATCAATAGGACATGGTGCTCATAAAAAACCTAGAAGACAGAATACTGTGCACCACGTCTCTGAACTGTTACAAACTCTGACTCAGGACGTCGGCAGCCCTCTTGGCTGGTCTCTTCCGGGCTGGCAGCGCTGCTCAGCGGGGCGGCACCGCGGCGCTCGCTCCTCCCTGCTTTCGTCTGGAGACGGGTTCCCGAGGCAGGCTCTAGACTGTTTTCACGGTGGCCAAATAACTTTGACTATTTGCAAAACTCTGGGAGAGATGGTATTTTTAAGACTGGCAACATGCTTTCTTCACTGGATTCTGGCAAGTCTCTAGCTGAAGTAGGAGATACTACAAAGAACGTATTTTCTGGAGTTGGTCCTAATAATGGACGTGACTCTGCCAGAATGGGGACAGCTCAAATATGGTGTGTGAATGTGCCGTGGGATAGGCTGCATGGAAGTCTGGCTCTTCAGGGGCGCAAAGGCAGAAAGGCAGTGTAGCCTGCTGGATAAAAAGGCATCTTTAAAGCAAAAGAGGATTCACCACTGATGGGTTGCACTCAAGAAGTGGTATTTCTAAACAGGCATCGCATGCCGGCAGAGCGTTCTCATAGTAGTAAAAATGATGCCAATGCATTTGTCTGATGGACAATTCTAATATGTTAAGGTAAGATTAATTTGAAAAATAAGAATATAATAGCATTCACTATTGCTACACTGTATGCTACACTATTCAATGAAAATGGTTTCCTTAAATAGCTTCTTTTTAGAAGACCAGGCCTGACTTTTCTCTTTAGCCCAAAGAATTCATAATTCCACCTTCCGGCTCTCCTTTGGGGAAAGACAAGAAAAGGAATCTGCGGGGGCGGGGAGCTGAGCAGACCCTCCCTCGTGCCAGGCCTGGCCAGCCGACTCACCGAGCACCGACCACACGCCAGTGTCTCGGTCTCGCACTAGGGCGGGAACAACTGAAAGGTGACATTTAACCAGGGAGAGAGGGCTCAGCAGGGGAAGAGTCTGTGCTTTGTTTCTCAGGCAAGACCCGGAAGAAATCAAAGACACTCCTCACCCAGTGCATGGAGAAGGGCATGTGACCCCACAGCCGTGGGGGGAGGGAGGGGGTGCTGAGGGGGGGCCTGCAGCCTCTGCGCCTCGGCCCGTGACGCCCGTGTCCCGCGACGTACCCAGTACAGCACGTCCGTCCAGCCCTCCATGGTGATGCACTGGAACACCGTCAGCATGGCGAAGGCAAAGTTGTCGAAGTTGGTGATGCCGTGCTTGGGTCCGTCCCAGCCGGGCTTGCACACCGTGCCGTTCTGGCACTGCCGCCCGTGGCCGGTCTCCAACGCACAAGGGGAAGGGTCGTCTTCCGCTGGGACATCTTGAGCGGCCACAGGGAAAGAGGAGACGGAAGCAGGAGGGAGCGAGGGAGGCGGGCAGAGAAAGGAGAAAAGGAGTTAGAGGGAAAGAGATGAGATCGGGTGGCTGGGACGGGCACCGCCACCTCGCGCCAGCAGGCAGAGCACGTGATGCAGTCCCACAGGGAGCTAACGTCAGGAGCTGGGCACTGTCTCAGGCTGCCGTCCATTTAGATGACCAGTCCTTTCAACGGGTTGTTATAAAGCTGTCTTTTAACCTCAGTGACTGACTTCAAAGGCGGCAGGGCCAGTGCCCATTCTGACTATGATGTCAGCATCACAGCCAAAGGGCAAATCAAAAAATAATGACGATGCCACCATTTCGAGTGGAAATTGTCCCGGAAAATGATAGGAAGTCTACTTTGTCTGTTTTTGGTGGGAAAGCACCTATAGACACAGCCACTGGAACACCAGAGTGAGGGCTCCTCTGAAGGGCTCCTGCAGAGCTTTCTGACTACACATGGGTCCGCTCCGTGTTACGGGACACACTGCCAGGGACTCGAGTCACCTCACAGTGAAGCCTCACACGGAGGAAGGACAGGGAATGAACTGTGACTGCAGGGAGCAGCACCGCCTGCAGTGTCTGCGTGACCTGCATTTTATGCGTGTCCTGTCGTGCCGGGCCGGCTCTGCCCTTTGCTCCCAGCATTAGCACCTTTCGGGGGAGGAGCGTCATCTTCTGACCTCTAGTCAAGACAGAGTGGCAGTGGGTGACAGGGGGACACCTGCTAGGGGCGGACAGGGCTTCCAGGAAACGTACAACACGCTGTCTGGCCGAGGCGGCCCGCTCTCCACGCCGGGAACAGCTGCCAGCGAATCAGTGACTCAGGCGTGGTTTATGATTGGAGATCACTGGCAAGTTTAGATAAGACTTGACAGATCTAATCATTTTCATTACGCTAAAATACCGAGACAGCCTCGCCCCGGCCGTGGAGGGTAATAGTGTGGAACTCACAGGAGTTGTGAAGTTAAGGACATCGTCCTGTCCTTGCGGACGCAACGGCAGCACCAAGCAGAAAGCCGCATTCTAACGAACGGCGCCTCCGGCAGCAGCGGTGTGCCCCAGCGCCCACAGACGGCGGAGCGCCGGCCACCGCGCCTCGTTTCCTCCGTGGTGACACGGTCACGCAGGGGCTCCGTACTGGGGACTACCAGTTGGTTGGCTGTTTCTCGGCTTGTCGCTTTAAATTTGAAACTGTTGACTCCCAAGAGGAAGACAGGAAGAGAAATACTAATCCTTAACTAAGAGATAATTCTTAGGAGAATGGAACTGCGTGGTGTGGTTGGAAGCACACGCCTGGCTGTGTTTTCCCAGTGACAGCGACAGCGGCTGCCCCGCCCCTTCCTCCGCCTCTTCTTCTTCTTCACTGTCATCATCAGCTTCTTGGTCATCTCTGCGGCCTCCTCCTCATTCTCCTTCTATTCCACCTCCTCCTTCTCCTCCTCCCCCTTCTCTTCTCTCTCTCAGCTTTATTGAAATATAATTTACATGCCTTGGAATTAATCAATGTAAATGTACAGCTCAATTATTTTTAGTAAATTTGCATAGTTGTGCAGCCATCAGCACAATCCATTTTAAAGCACTTCCATCACCCCCGAAAATCCCCGTGTGCCCGTTGGCAGCTGGTCCTCGCTCCCACCCCCAGCCCCAGCAACCTGGCCGGCTTCTGTCTCCATCGCTTTGCCTTTTCCAGACACTTCATACAAGCGCGGTCACACACCGCGAGGCGTTCTGCGTCCACCTCCTCTCCCTCGGCACGGTGTCTCTGAGCGCCGTCCGTGCCGCTGCGTGCCTCGGCAGCATCTGCGGCTTCCCGCTGCCGAGCAGGGCGCTGCACCGTGCGCCCACCCATTTGCCAGCTGGCGGACATCTGGGCTGTTCCCAGGTTCGGCCTGTTATGAATCCTGCTGCTTCCCGGCTTATTCTCGGCCTGGTGCTTGCAGTTGCGTGTAGGTTCTTTGTTCATCGCCCAGGGTGTAATGGCTGCGTTCCTGGTCCCTGCCCTGCCGGAGGGGATGACGGTGTCCTGCCTCTTCCTTGTTCTGGGGTCTGGACGCAGGAGGGCTCCCTCAATGCAGCTGACCTAAGCTGCCCTCTAGTCACAATGTTTTTGTCACTTCTGAAATTGTGAAATCCTTAGAAATTTGGATGTGAGGCGATAAAGAAGAGAGGAACTAAAAAGTGAATCCCAAACCTAAATATTATAATACATGAAAAAGTGGACAATGAGCACCTAAAAAGTTGAGTGTTGAGAGACTGGAAAACCAATAACCAAATGGATCACAAATTCTGTTGGGTTCTCCCCCGTTCCAGTACTAGCTTTCCAGAGGGGGTGTGTAGTCACTGTGATAAAAGTGCTGGAAGGATCAGAGGGACAGGACAAAGAGAAAGGGTAGCGAGAATAAAGGAGAAGCTTGCGTCTCCATTCTTATGTTTTGCTTTCTAGAAGAATAAGGATGTGGCTGATCTTCACGCTGGGCCTGCGCATGTGACAGCCCGCCCCGCGCCCGCCATGCCCAAGACCGACACGGGGAGGCTGCCCGAGCGACTGCTGCGTCTCCTCCAGGAAGGAAAACATATTTGGGGTTTTACAAATAGATGTTAAAAAGAAACGGCATCACGGGGAAGTGATCTCATTAATAAGCGGGAAAGGGGCAGGATTCAGAAAGATTATCTAAAAGCTCAAGTGCTGCTCTGCTATTTTAAATCTGTCTTGAACAACAATAAAAAAGATTTGAGAACAATTAAGAAGCAGTGATGATCTGGTAAAAATAGGTATCTATAAAAAGCACTCCAGGGAACACTTGAAAAATGTGAACACACACAAATCAGCAGGTCCCGGCGACACGTGCTGTCGGGTGAGGGAAGCAGCTTCCACGGAAAAACGGGCTGGTCTCCTGCAGTCACGGCGTCCCGGGGAGCAGGGTGGGAGCACGAGGTGGGAGAGAGAAGCAGGGCAGCGCAGGCTCCACATTGTAAAACAGAAATGAAGGGAGGAGGAGTCATTCTGGAGAGTCCAATTAAGTTTTCAGTAGGCGAAAGGAGGCGAAGATTAGGAGGGATTTTAGGAATGCGGTTAACACCAACAAAAACATGAAATCCCAGGAGAGCTCCAGTTAGTGGCTCCAAGGAGGAATTACCAAAGACAGAATCAATTACTTCTTTAGGACCCAACGTCAGGGAGTGAATAGCATGAAGATGATTTCATTTCCAGGTTTTAGCCAACCAATTCTTTGCCAGTCTCAGGGGTAATTACCGTGCTTGGAGAGCTGTTCAGATGACCTGGCTCGGTGCAGCATCAAACAGATGGGACAACCAGAAACAAAAGGTACCGGCATATGGTGATGTATCTGTTGAGGAACCAAGAAGGCACCTGGCAGCTGTCTCAGGGATTAGGGAAGAACTGCCTCTTCTGAGACCATCTCTCTAGGGATGGCCCACTGGAGGGGCAGCCTAATGTTCACCTGGCCACTCCACAGCTTTCTCGTATGGACTTTATAGGAAACATGGCTCAAAATCCAATGTATTCTAAAACCTAAAAATATGGAAAATTCACAGTCCATGAAGTAATATCAAAGTATAAAAAGAAGAATTTGATACAAATGTCATTAAAAAATGTTAACAACAGCTCACAAGGCACTTCCGTATAATTTAAATTTGCAGACAATATGATAATTTAATCCAAAGTCTGAAAGCTAATAAAAAAAATAAAAAATGACCCCTTCCAAAGGCGATGCAAAACTCTCCAGAACACTTGGGGGTTGGTTTCAGAAACTGCAGGGTTTTGGTCTTCTACCTTATGGGTGCACGAGCACGTCCATGTCCCTGCGTGAGGCCCCTCCTGGTTGGTGGCAGTCACCGTGTAGGTGGACGAGGCCCTGAAGACAGCGGCGTTTGTCCGTCCCACGGGCGCGATGGCGTGGGCCCCTGGAGTGTCGACAGACAGCAGGTTTAGGGGTGAGGGGAGAGGGAGCTCCCGACTGCAGAGCACTTGAGAGGAAAGGCTTGTGCTGCTCAGAGTCCCCGGTCCTCTTCCCAGCAGGGAGTCCGGCTCCCACTGCAGTGAGGCCGCCTGCCCTGCGGAGCCTGGCACGGCTGTCTCTGGAACATGCCTCTCATCGCTCTCCGAACCCTGGCTCCCCGGCTCCTGGTCATTTCCACGATGGGAGCCCACTTCTTTTCTGAACGTGCAGGGCAGAGATAAAACCCATCGCATACATAAGCGGATGAGGCTCATGGCAGGTGGCAGGCAACGTCTCAGGTGCTCCTGTTGGCTATCAAGGGGGCCAACATGCTCCTACGTTGGCCACTGTCACTGGGGACCAGAGGAGGCCATGGAAGGTTTTGGCACTTGAGGCGGCCCTCCGCTGCCCGTCTGCGGCCTGGAGGAGGGCTTCCTCCCTGTGCTCTCTTTGTCTCCCAACCCCCCACTTCCTGGCCCTCCGAGACCACTGAGGACTGACTCGCCCATGACTTCCAACCAAGGTTCACAGGCCCTTGGAGGAGCCTGCACTATCAGAAAACATCCTCTGGGCTATTTTCCCATCATGATGATGGACGTCATCTGCAGTGTTTGAAGTAGTTCTCTTTCGCTTCGTGGTGCAGACATCTGACTGCACGGCAGGGTTGCCGTCTCTGGCTCCATGGCGGAATGTCACCATTTCGCTGTCCTGCATCTCGCTGGTGAAAGCCACACTGTCGGTCACTGCTGAGTTGACAGGGAATCTTTGAGACCCCCTGCCTCTGTGACTGCCTGAGGAGTTTGGGTCAAACGGGTCACTGCCGATTTCAGTACAACTGCATAAACTTTAGACGTGCTGTAGTCAGCTCTTAAGGAGGTCTTAAAACGAGCTCTTACAAAGCCACACAATTAGTATAAATTTGCTGGTTCAGGACTAGCTATAGAGCAAACTGAATAAAAGGAAGGATTTGTATTAAGGGAGAAAATATTATTCATTATATTGTTTGATTTTTTTTTTTAAACAAATGCTAAAAAAATCTCAGAATTTTAGCTAAAGGTAAGACGTATTTTTTTTCCCCAATTTTAAAGAGACTCAATTTTTAAAAACATGATAGTTTATTTTATACAATTATGACCCAAGTAATTTAGAAATTCTCTCTAGAGTGAAATAATGGTCTCTTCTTAAACAGACTCTCCATCACAGAAATAAAAACAATTGTGTGACCCTGTGACTTTAGGTTTATAGGTTTTGTGTGTGTGTGTAGTTTTTCATTTTTTATTTTTTTAGGATTGTGGCCACGTGGCAATGACCTAGAAACCTTGCAAATGTCTAGTCAATCCATCCAGTCAAACTGGTTCATTTATGCCAAGTAGTCTATTTTGGTTTCTGACTATGAATTTCACTCCTTCTTGTATACACGCTACCATCCTCCTCACCCCCCAAAGCAAGAGGGGTCACGTGTAACTTCTCGCCCGGGCTGAACAGACACGAGGTGCAGCATAGATGGTGAGGAATGAGGTGTCCTTCAAACGCTCCAGACAGATGCTCCCCTTTCTCCACCAGGATGCCAAAGCTAAGATGACAGATTCGCTGTTTGAAAAAAACCATCTAAATTTAACATTGCTAACCCCTTTGGGGCAGGGGATATTTTTTTCAAGTTCTTTGTGTTAAAATGTTTTATGTATCTGTTTAAAGGCCTTGTCAATTTCTGTTTAAATGTTTTTTAAAAGGTCAAGCTGAGATGTTAGCAACTCAGGACAGCAGTTAGTAGCACGCCCTGCAAGCCAAACTCCAGTTCTACTCAGGGACATGCTTAACGAGCCACACTGCTTGTTAAATACATTGATTTATGGAAGGAACACAAACAGAGAAGTCTCAAAAAGGAAAGGACTGAGACGCCACGGGGTAGAGCTAACCCTTCTGGAGGAAAAGCAGTTTGGCGGCTGGCAAGGGGGTGATTCCAGCCTGTTCTCTGCTGCCGCCCAGGACAGGGGCCCCGGCCTTCTGCCTATGAACGAGACACAGGAACTGGACTGCAGGGGAGCTGGGACCAGCCCCAAGTCGGTGAAAAGACCTTCGGGGCTGTGAGCCCATGGGCTCAGGGCGAGTGGCCTTCCTGCAAGGGCTTTTGATGACAAGCCACACAGAGGTGCTGGCGGAGCAGAGAGGTACAGTCACCAGGTTAGTTCTGATTCTTATGTCAAAGTACTCATGGTTGGCTTAAAAAGTGATAGACTGACAAAAGACAGGTTCTTAATTTTTAAAATTTTTCTCAAATTGTGTAGCACATTGAAACAGTGTTTAGTAGGGCTGAACAAAGTTTGTATTGGGCTGGTTTTTTTGTTTTTAGAGATAGGGTCTTGCTCTGTCACCCAGGCTGGAGTGCAATGGCGCATAATAGCTTACTACAGCCTCAAACTCCTGGGCTCAAGCGATCCTCCTGTCTTAGCCTCCCGAGCAGCTAGGACTATAGATGCAAGCCACAGTGCCTGGCTAACTTTCATTTTTTATTTTTATTTTTTTGTAGAGACAGGGTCTCACTATATTGCCCAGGCTGGTCTTGAACTCCTGGTCTCAAGCGATCCACCCGCCTTGGCCTCCCAGAGTGCTGGGATTATAGGCAGGAGCAACAGTGCCCGGCCACATCTGGCTGGTTTAACAGAGATGAAGACAAAAATTGGAACCGAGAGAAAAAGAATACCGATCTCTCCTTCTCACTCCACCATGGCATGGAAAGCCAGTGTTGGCACGAAGGGGGCCTTCCCGGGCCTGCCGGCCACGTGGCGCCAGCACACCCCGCCGTGTGGGGGACAGCCGGGACACAAGCCACAGCCCCCCGAGCGCTCGCCCCGAGTCCTCCCTTACCTGTGATGCCCTCCTGGTTGTAGCATGTCTTGTGCATCTTGCCCATGAAGAGCTCCAGGCCGATGATGGCGTAGATGATGATGACGAAGAGCACGAGCAGGGCGATGTGCAGCAGGGGGACCATGGCCTTGATGATGGAGTTCAGAACCACCTGCAGACCTGCAACGACACGGTCATGAGCAGGGCGCTGGCGGCCGAGCGCTGGCTTGGATGCCGTGCTGACGTGAACGCACGCACTCGCCCTGGCAACCGCACCGGTGGGTATCACAAGCCCCATTTTTTAGATGGGGAAACCAAGGCTCAAGGTCACATAGCCAGAGGGTGGCAGAACAGGGATATAAACCAGCTTGGCCCTATCTAAATCGGTCTCGGAGGCAAATCCAGGAACAGGACTGGCAGATGCTGTACTTGCAAGGGAAGAACATGCTGTTTTCACCCATAACCATCACAATGTCTCCTGTCCCATCTCAGAGGCAACTGAGCATCTTTTCCTCCCAGAGCAGCGTCTCGGAGCAGTGAGAACTCACTTGGACCAGACACACCGTGCAGGGCCTTTGTCTCAAGGTTCTCCTCATGGGGGCACTGCAAAGAGTTCTGGAGATCGATGGTGGTGATGGTTGCACAACAACGTGAATATTCTCAGCATCACTGAATTATACGCTTAAAATGGTTAAAGTGGTAAATTTTGTTATGTATGTATTACCAAAGGAAAAAAATGTTTACAAAGTCCCCAGATCCCTTCAGAAAAAACAGTCAAGGGAAAGCCCCACTGGGCACACGGTCTTGCCAGGCCCCGGAGGCCTGCAGGCCACGCGGCTGTCCCACGGGGGAAGGACCCTTCTCGCAAGCTCAGCTACACCACAGGCGTCACACCAAGATGCTACACTACTTGTTTAAAGCGGATGCTGAAAATCTTCATTTGCAAACGGCACAAAGGTGGTTACCAGCAAGTCAGCCCGGATTACACGCGGCCCAAGAAGTCGCTGGTGAGATGGCTGCCACCTGCCACCTGCCACCCGCCCCAGCCTTCCCCGCCCGGGAGGGAGGTGCTGGAGACGCAGCTCCGCCCTCCTTCCCGCTGGGCCAGTGGTGCAGGAAATCACCTCGAGGGCTTCCTCTGACACACGCAGGACAGGACACCCCCTTGGAGTCACGCCGCATGGGTCACTTTCAGTGTCTCCCCGGTGCGCTCATCCCCGCCACGTCCTTCACTTGCTGCGTACGGGGAGTGTCACCTTTGTAGTCACCCACCACCTTCCCACTGGTAAACAAAACCTGGGTCACCCTCTCCCCAGACCCCGAGGCAGACCCGTGCTCTGTGCTCTGGTGGGTGGTTTTCACAAGGCTAATGAGAAGAACTCTCCCTCTCTCCCTATTAAGGCAAGCTGGGGAGAGAAAAAAAAAATTAAAGAGAAAAGCTGGAATAATTTTACCTGTGAATTAATGAGAGTGCTTTGTAGCCTCCCGTTAGAACAAGATGTTTTCGGATCCAAATGATTCCATTAATTAGCAAGTTGTACACACATTAGTGTTAAACTATGCGAAGCCATGAAGAAAGTTGAAAACCGAACTGCAAAGCGACTTTCAGAGGTGTCTTCAGCGGGGAGAGAGTTCTAAGTGCTACTCACAGAAAGGGGAAGGAAAACCCCAAATCTGGGCTGCCAAGGCCTTGAGGGGGTGTCTCCTCTGGCCTTCAGTGCCACAGCCTCAAGTGGCAGGAAAAGCGAGGGTGCGGGAGAGAGGAGACACCAGTCAGGAAGCTCTGCTCCAGGCCTGCTGGAACCTCTGCTGGCTGCTCCTGCTCTTAGGAAAGACCAGGATCCTTCTTGTGGCCTATAAGGCCCCGTGGGGTCCACCCCCCAACCTCGCCACCCACTGCCTGCCCCAGGAACGCCCCTCCAGTGAAGCACCTTTCCCTTTAGAGCCTCACCTATGCTATAGCCTTCCCACCGCAGGGCCGCCACACGCGTGTTCCCTCGCCCGGAACGCGTTTCCCAGCTCCCTCGCATGTCTCCTCTGCTCAGCCCGAGCCCCTGCCCAGGGACCCCTCCCCAGACGCCCAGGCGGGGAAGTTTGCTGTGTTGTATTTCTTCTTGGAACCATTTCCTTTCTGTTGGAGGAAGCACCTCAGTTTGCAATGTTGCGTAGCTTAAAGGGATTCTGGAACATTCCTATGTGTCTGGCACGCTAGGCTGAGGTCTGTGAAGATGGGGGCTGTGCCTGCTTTTCTCGCGCCTTATCACTACGGCCTGGCTTGGTGCTGAGCATACGGCGGGCGCTCAGCAGATATTTATCTGAGGAGGGAAAAACCTAGGCAAATGCCACTGCCGGCCTGGAGCTCTGTGGGCTGCACTGGAGGCTGCTGTCCGGCAGGTGTGAAACGGACAGGTGAGTTTCAGGCCTGCAGGGAGGACCGAGGCTGCCAGGCAGGCTGCAGAGAGGCCGCGTGGGAGTCAAAGCAGCCTGTGGCCCTCATTTCAGCAGCTGGCGAGGCGGAGGGGACTCCTGAGTGACGCTCTGTGCTCATGTCCCCAGCCGATCGGGGCACAGCGCCCGCCTGAGCAGCCGGCCAGAAAACTCACCTCCAGGGCTCCTCCCTCCAATCAGGTACCAAGTCCTGCCGGTTTGGTTCTGAAGTAATTTTTAGATATGTATAAATTATTCTGACCATGTGAATAATACATGTGAGTTATAGAGAAAATGGGAAATACTTATAATAGAGAAGTTAGAAAACACGGGAAAGAAAAAAGAAGAAAGCAATCGCTCATCGTCCCACCACCCAGAGACAGCCACTGGTCTGGATTTTGGACGCCGTGGTCTGTGGGTCGTTTTCCTCCTGTTGCCTTGGGTTTGTCATGCGTAAGTACGTCCAGCTTCTCCGTCTTCAAGGCGCAGTTACGATGCTCTCCCTAAAGCACGCACTGGAACGCGTCCCGTCTGAGCGGGACGTCACCCAGTGACTCCCCACCACGGCAGGCAGAACGCACCCGCTCCTTGCCCAGTTTGATCTCACGTGACGCCAGCTTCTGTCTCGCCCTCCAGGGACCTGCCCACTGTCCGGAGCTCTGGGCTCCGCGCCTCCCGCTGCCCTCCCTGCCTCACTCGGGGCTCGAGTCTCGTCACGCCTGCGCGGATCTGTGTCTCGGCCGCAGTGGGCTTCGCGCACACGGGGCTAAGTTGCACGAGCACAAGGTGCCTTCAGGAGACAGGAAGCCACAGCGTGCGAGGGTCACGGGAGGGAGCTGCAGACGCCCCGTCAGGAAAGGCGCAGGCAGGGAGGTGGGGCCAGTGGTTTCCACGTGATTTAGACGCCGTTTTGAGGAAGACAGGTTAGATGATTTCTCTCTGACCACAGAGATGCACCAAGGACCAACTAGGAAGTACCTGGGAAAGACTTAGGTCCAACACAAATAAAACCTGTCCAAGAAACAGACTCCCCCGGAGGGGAGTGGGCTGTGGGTGGCAGAGTGCATACGGAAGCTGCTGAGAACCTCTGAGCTAGGAAGGGCAGAGCGGGGGGTCCAGGGTTGGGGTGGGTACGAGCTTATCGCGGATGGACTCAAGGGGTAGTGGGTTCCCCATCCTCAGGGGTATTCAAGCATCAACTAAAAAAGCTCTCGAGGGAGTACCTTGGGGGGGATTCAACCATGGGGTGAAGGATTGTCCTGGAACACCAAAGGCCCCTAGAACCTCATTCACATGTTCTGAAGACTCAGCACGGGCCCAGTGCAGCTCTCAACACTCTACTTGGATTATTCCATTTCCTCCTGGCAACAACCTTACGCAATAGGCACTGTTAGTAACCACACCTTTCAGATGAGAAGAGTGAGTTCAGAGAGGTGAAATGACCTGCCCAGAGTTACACAGCGAGGCGTGGCGGCAGGCTCGGGCCAAGTGGCCTGGCTGCCGAGCCTGTGGCCCCACTGCTGTGTGGGGTGGCCCCACTGCTGTGTGGGGTGCCTCCCCTGCCCCCGAGACCGTGGCTCTCCACCTCCACAGTGAGTGTCTGCAAAGCAGTGACACGTGCTGGCAGCACCTGCCGGGAAGTACGGGAGCCTAGCTTAGCCCTGCTTCCGGGAGAGCCCAGAAGTTTCCAAGCCTGGCCCCGGAAGGGCTCGTGGGCTCTGTCTGCTTTCCTCGCGGCCTGCCTGGGGTGGCGGAGCCAGGCTGGCGTGTGGAGGCACGGGGCCAGAATTCCTCCTCTCTACCCCATCACGCAGAGTTTGGCTCTCGGGGCCTGGATGTTTAGTAGCTTCTTCTTGGCATTGGCTCACAGCTGTCCCAGAAACAGCTCCTCCAACTCAAGTTCTAATTTAGAAAACACATGACATTCCCCGCCCAGTGCTCTCCTCAGACAGGCCATGCCCAAGGCTGACAGCAATGCCCAGCTGCGTTTAGGGCTGGCCGCTCGTGGTGGGGAGCAGAATGGGCCCCAGCTAAGCGCGGGGCAGCAACTCTGTCACGTGCTCTGTGAACACACGCACAGGAGGAGCCGACGTTCCCAGCGCTCAGTGAGGACAGGGGGTCTGACAAGTGCGTGCGCACTGCGGGACCAGCGGGGTGGAATGTGCGGTGTGAGAGCCACACGGGAATGTGGAACACGCGGTTCCACAGGGGAATCAAACAACATGCAGTCTGGAAATCCAGTCTCGCTAACTGCAGCTCATGTCGGGTGCCCTCTTCCTGGTGGACAAAAGACTCCCAAGATGCCCGGAAGACTGTCCAGGGCGATGGGGCTTTGGGAAGTGGTGTCATTAATGCCGGGATTAGGAAGAGGACGGCGATGGCAGGAGCTGGCAGATGTGGCTTTTCCTCTCCCCCCGTCACGTTGCTGCCTGCATTCCCTCTGGGGTACGGCGTGAAAATGCCAGGTTAGGAAAGGCTTAGATGATCTGTCTACATAAATCATCCTGCTTTTCCTTAAAAGGTCAACAGAAACCACCAATCATGGAAAGCAAAACCTAGCGTCTTTCTCTGCGGTGGTGTTGAGATCAGCCTGGAGATGCCCAGGTTGGCCGGTCCAGACGGCCCACCGTGCCGGATGGAGGGCTGAGGACAGGTCACTCACTCCTTTGCATTATAACAGAGCTTTGGGGATGGATTGTTCTGCTCAGGTCCCAGGGGTAGTATAAAGAAGGAGTCCGAAAGAGACTTTACGAGCAAGAGGAACGTGAGGCCGTAGGGCCGGCAGGCAGAGTGCGGAGCTGCCGACCCAGGGCTCTGCTCTCCGTGTGAGCTCACCCCATGCTTCCCTGTTGGGAATTCATGTATGAAGTCACTCTGGCATGAAACAGGAGGGGGAAAGGGAGAAATAGTTGAAGCCCCCAGACTGGAGATCATTGCTAATGTGATTTTGATTTCTTTGTTCAGATCCCACACTGACTTGTGGCTTTGTTGTTCATGGCTAGAAATGAACATGCCCAGCTATTCAGACTTGACGGTTCCAGGCTCCAGCGGCGCCTTAGGAAAGCAGTAAGAATGATCGAGAGGCTGATGGCAGGGTTCGGGCTGGGTTTAGGGTGGGGTGGGTACGAGTTCTCATGGGTGGACTCGAAGTTTGTCACGGTAGGAAGGGGACTCTGGGATCACCTAATCCAATGCCTTAATTCTCACTCACTGGATGACTATTTATTGTGCTATGTTCCCCGGGCTAGGGATGGGGGGGACGGGAGTGACTAAGATGTCCGCAGACCGTGCCCTCCCAGAGCTTGTAAGGAGCCTGGACATTAAGCAAGCGATCACACAGTCCAAGTGTATTTACAGACTCTGCAAGAAGCCTTAAAGGAACAGAACAGGGTATTGCGAGGGCCCTCCTTGAGTGTAGGGCAGGCTTTCTCAGGAAGTGACACTGGAACTGAAGGCTGAATGACACCAAGGACCTGGTCAGGTGAGCGCAGGTGGAGGGGCCTTGGGTTCCAGGTGAGGGGTTGCCTGGATGGCTGGGGGTCACCCGTGGCTCTGCCTGTCAGCCCCATGCTCTCCTCTGGCTTTGCTCTGCCTCTTCAAAGAAATTATTGGAAGGAGATTTGGGAAACCAGTTCATTGCGTCTGTTTGAAGTCAAAGGAAGCAGAAATCACTTTCCATTGCAGGGAGACCAATTCAGGAAGCACATGAGAAAGGCTCTCCTGACAACCCCCTCGTTTGTCAAATGGAGGAAACGACCCCCTCCGAGGCCGCAGAGCGAGCACAGGAAGGACAACCGTGAGGTCGAGAGCTCGGCTGCTCGCGGGCTCCTCCGAGGCACGCTGAGCACAACCTCTCGGCAGACTCGGTCAGCGGAAGGGGGAGCCGTGGCCCCACGCGAGACGCAGCCAACACGCAGCGTGGGGACCTGTGGCCTTGGGGCCACATGTGGTCTTCTGGGTCTGTCAGTGCAGCCTTTGGGCTGAATCCACATTTCACAGGACAAACCCTTTTATTAAAAGGGGCGCAGCACAGAAAGATGAAGCGTTTCTTGCCGCCTTTGGTGCTTAAAAAAGAACAGCCTTGAAATCAGAAGGCTGCAAGTTTTCCACACCTGTGAGGGGCTGCCCCTGGCAGTCTGAGAAAATAACCCCTCGATTTGAGCTGGCTGTCCCCGCAGAAGGGGAGCAGCCAGCCAGACTGCTTCACCAGAGGTCTGATTAGCCGAATGAGGATGCACTGAGAGGCTGGCCCACCAAAGTGAGTTGTGCCTTTGGTATTTCCCAACCAACTTTTAACCAAATGCAAACCAAATGACAGAGTCACTAGACGGTGAGCAAATCCCGCACTTCCTCAGGAGCCCTTCGTCTCAGAATTGATGCCGCCTGAAAGGAACAGATGTCCCTTAAAACAGGTGAAGGGTACTGTCCTTCCCACGCCCACTAAGCGCCCTGCTGCACCTCGGACTTGGGATGCGGACTTTGAGGGGTGTAGATAAAACGCCAGCCTCGCCCAGAGGGGGAAGCCAGAACGAGGCTTTCCACCTTCAGCCACGTCCGCTGTCTGAGCAAATGCTGCTGGTGGCTCTCTCTTCCCTAACAGAGAAACAGGTGTGCTCAGACTGTAGAAAGCTCCTCCCTGAGGGTCAAGGTTGCCGCCACAGACTGCAATGCCATCCCTCACTCGTGCACCTCCTGGACACCACGAAGCACCCTCCCGACTGCCGAGGGAGGTGGAGGAAGGGAAGGGAAGTGCAGTGCAGTGGTTAGAGCATCGGACCCCCCACCGAACCCCAGCCCCCCCACAGCTCAGCCACGTGTCCTGGGACAAGCTGTGTGGCCTCATAAAGCTGCTGTGATTAAACCACCAATTCAGAGAACAATGTCTGGTCCACGGTCAATGCTGTCCAAGCGACAGCCATTGTTACTCTAAGTGGTCTCTCAAGTGTTAGGTGACACGGGTCTCAGGGAACCCCTAAGGGTGGATGTGCACACACTCACCCAGGATTGTGAAAATGCAGATTCTGAGTCTGTCACCTGGGGTGGGACCTGACTTTGCATTTCTAAGCAGGTCCCAGGTGACACCAAAGCCAAGCTCTGGAGGGTGCCTCTCTAGCCACCCTGGGAGGCCGCGGGAACCCCACCCAGCCTCGCGGAGGCTGTGAGATGCTCTCCAGCAGTGACTGGGTTGTCGCTGGAGGGGATGGTCCTCGTCACATCACTCTTTCAGGAAATTCGTATTTCAGCAAAGCGCACGAAGCTGACATGGGGTGCAGAAAGCGCCACCCACTAACTGGCTTGAGGGTACTACAGGGTTATGTATTAAATTTTTTATTTTTATTATTTTGTAAACATGCTCACTGGGAGACATGTACCTACACCGCCCACTGAGGGGCTTCAGTGACGTGTGCTAGTGGCTGCGCCCCAGCCTCGGAACAGCTGCTCGGCAGGGTCACGGGACAGGCGCTCAGGCACGGCCCAGTCTGCAGCCTTGTGGGGGCCAGTGGCACAGGAGATCCTCCCTCCTGCCGGGGCTTCTGCCGCTGCCTCTTCCCGAGGGGCAGCCAAGGTTGCTGACGGCCTTGGCCGCAGCCATGACTCGCTCGCCTTGGCCCATGTGACCTTACCGACGACTCCCTCCCCTGCGAAACCCTCTTCTCTCCTCCTCTCCACGACAGCACAGTTTCAGTCCTCCGGCTCTGTAATCCTTCGCCTCCCTCATGCCCTTCCTCCCTTCTGGACCCCCCTCTCGTCTGAGGAGCACCACAAAGACAAAGATGACTCGGTCCCTGCCCGTGAGGAGCTTGCAGCTAGACGGGGAGGCAGACGTGGAAACAGCTAATTGCAAAATCTAGTGATGACCGTCCTAAGAATGGTGCCCAAGGGACTGGGAGCAGAAAGGAGAGGCAGACTAACATAATCTGGGAAAATAAGAAAACCGTTCCCAGAGGAACGGACGTAGGCGCTGTGGCCACGGGTGCAGCTGCTTCCTGTGCTTTCGTTGTGTTAATCTTCTACCCTTGGTGCTGCTTTCTCTAAACACACGCACACTCTCTCCTCTCAGAAAGTTCATTCACTTCACTTCCCTCTAAGGGCCATAGTCAGCACGACGTAGACGAGTCCGAATCCGTACTTACGTTTTCTCTGCCTTCTCTTCTGAGTTCAAGGCACGCTTCTCCATAAGCCCACTAGGTATTTCTACCAGGTTGTCCCACTGTCTCCTCACAGTGAAGAAATCGAAGCCTGAACTCATCTCTTCCCTAAAACCCGTCCCCACAAGGATCAAAACCTGGCAGTCAGCTCGTTGCTTCTTCACCAAACGCAAACAGTTCCGCATGCATGACATCCACCACAGCTGTGCTTCCTCCCGCAGCAGCCACAATGGCCTCGGTTCCTCCCGTCCCACCTGGCCCAGCGGGCCGGGCTTCCCGCCTCCACCTCCCCCAGCTGCCGGACTAGCGCGGCAGATCGGCATGACCCAGCCTTGGAGCCGCTCTCACCACACCCTCGCCCTGCTCAGAAACCTGAAACGCCGAGGGCAGCCCCGAATGCCCCGTGCCGAGAGCTGCACGTCGCAGGTGCTCAGTGTTTACTTTCAGAAAGAATGACAACAGCAGAAACAGGGGCACACTCCAGATGATCTGAGGCGGCTGGTGCTTTTTATGAAGGCGAGGCAGGGTCAGGAGCACCACACCGGAGAGTGTGGTGTCCTGGGGTGTCCCTAGGCCTGAACAAGCTGTGCAGGGAGTGGCTGCAGGGGGCAGGCAGGAGGGGGCCCATGATGGCCTGCAGCGAGGGATCTGGGGACAGAAGAACCTGGCCTTACCCTGCTCCCTCCTGCTGAACTCCTGCTCCGCTCTCGCTGCCTGGAGCCAGCTGGAAGCTGCGGACAAGGCAGCCGTGCCCCACCAGGGAGCGGCGTGCAGAAAGGCAGACGGCGGCGGTGCCCTGGAGGAAGCCCGGCAGACAGCACGATGAGCGGCTGTTTGTGTGCCACCGTCACCGTGCCATTAGGCCAGCGGACGCTACCCTATCTGGACGGCGTCTAAGTTTTGTGAGCCAACAAGTCCCCTCCCAGGGAGGGCGATCACATAAATGTCCTCTGACTCTAACTCACTAACTAGCCACCTCTGGGTCCTCATCTTCCGAAGTCATACCTGACTGAGTCTGAAAACAAATGCTCCTATCAGCACCTGCGCTGGTGACAACTGTCACCGTCATCACCATCACCCTCAGGTTGAGACTACTGGCCCATGCTCACTTCTAATCTCCAAGACCCTTCTGCACTGGCTCGAAACTGGACCCGGGGTGACTCTCACAGACCACGTTCTGTGCTTCATTTGGCTGATGGAGCAACAGAGACTTTTAATGGTCTCACAGGTTTAACGGCTTTTCAAAGAAAATAGGCCTAGAACCAGAAGCAGGTAGTTCTCCCCTGGGGTAAGGGGTGAGTTTAGCATGTTGAGCTTCAGAGGTGTCTAATGCCTTTTCTTGCTGGAAACCAGTCTTCTAACAACGAGGGGAAGAACTCTTGTCTGGATAGCTTTCCTGAGGTGTCAAGTTTTAACATATTTGCATATTCTTATCAGGATGTCTTTATTCATTAGAGATTTTCATTTACTTTTAATTAAACCTTTCCATACTCATAAATCCTGCATCCCACATGTGGCTTGATGAATGCTAAAGGAGCGCTGTTGTCCTAGGGACGGGATGGTATATATTTGGTTGCCTAATAAATTAAAGACTTTAAGGGTAATTAAAATATCAACCTTCATGTTGATTTAACTTTTTTGATATTAGCAATATGGGGTGGAGAGAGAAGCTCAGAGAAAAATATGTAAAAGAAATCCTGATGTTAAGAAGAAAATGACAAAGGGTGAAATGGAGACAAGATGATCTAAAGCAAATGACAACAATGATAATATTAGCTACCAATTCTTCAGGGTTCAGCACACGCTGGGCACCATGCTAAGTGCTTTGCATCCATCGTTTCATTTAATTCTCCAACCATCTTGATAAAGATAAATGAACTGAAGCTTAGGTAAGACAGATGACTTGTCCCAGATCACACGACTGGGAAATGGTAGAGCTGGGATTAAAAGCTAAGCCAACCTTATGACTTGCACTCCTTAGCCACAGTCCCGGCCAAATGGCACAACACACGCTACACACATGTACCACCCCTGGCCCTGTGCTGTGGCAGATGTTGCTACTGATCGTGGCCCTTGCCCTCTGGTCCCAGATGGGGCCGCACAATCCTCCTCAACAGTGCATCTCTCATGAGAAATCCACTGGAAGGCACTGGATTGTGATCGGCCATCCCTCTGTGCTGCTTCCCTGCTAGATACAAACTGTATTTTCCTGCTGTAGGCAGAAGAGGAGGCAGACCTCTTTTGGCACCTGCCAATGATGTACATGCCTCAGCCTGTACTTTTTATTCTTTTTAAACATTTTTTGAAAAAATCTGTGAAAAACATAGCATACATATAAAAATGCAAGAAAGGAGGATGTTACAGTGTATGATTTGTTGCAAAACAGTCATGTAACTACCAGTCAGGTCAAGAAACAGAACATCACCAGCTCTACAGAAGCCCCACTCACCCCTCCCACAGCAAGAGAACCACTATGTTACAGTTCAGTAACAAGTTAGTATGTAATTCACCACATTAGAAAAAATCAAGTCCACAATGGTAGAAAAAACCATTTCATAAAATTCAGCATCTGTTTACCCCCCACTCTCACACTCTCCCCTGTGCCTCCCGTGCCTTTGATTCTCCGTGCTGGATTATCACAGCTTCTCCTGCCCTCTCTGCAGCTCAGCAACTGTCTTCAGCTGTGCCAAGTCTTCTTTTAAATCCATTCACTGCAGTTTTCATTTTAGCTATTGTATTCTTCATTTCTAAGATTTACAACTGGTTCTTTTCCATATCTTCTGGCTCTTTGGAAAATGACCAATCTTGTCTTTGATCTCTCTGAATATAGTAAATACAGTTATTTTCAAGTCTATTCTGATAATTACAATATTTGGATCCCCTGTGGGTCTGTTTCTGTGGTCTGTAGTTTCTGCCCATTTTCACTGATGTGATTTTGTCTCCTTGTGTGTCCAGTTATTTTGTATCATGAGTGAGACTTTATTTTCACAAAATTGCTTTCAAAATAATTTGAAAACTCTGAAGACAACAAGCTTTCTCCAGAGAGGATTCATATTTGTTTCTATTAGGCATCTTTTCCAAGTTTCAGAAAAGAGTTAGAATATTTTTTCCCAGCATTCCTAATTGTCTTCAGCAGGACAGTTGATCCAAATGATCTCAGCCACCATTTCTGAAAGCAAAGGTGGCCTGTACTTCTTAAGGGAGAAACTACCGGGAAATGTCCTCATTACCATTATAGCTTTTCCTGCCAACCCCACCCTAGAACCAGACAACCGGGTCTTTCGAATGCAAGGACATATTCTAGAACACTGGAAATCTCTGCCAGTCAAATTCCCTTAGTGCCAGACCCTGGACAGAGCTTCCCAGAGGAAAGTTTCTAGGGAGTAGAGGTATGCAGAGTGATTTACCTGGTAAAGAGGTCAAACAGGAGGGAATGGTGGTTTGATTGCATTCACTGCAGATTCTCACTCCTTCCTTCAGAAATGTATGAAAAATGCAGCTTTTGGGAAAATGCAAAATATCTTCATGGTTTTGGTAGCAAATGAGATAGGTGTACTCACTATATGGTTATCAAGTTGGATAAGTTACTAAGATAGCCACCGTTATCATTCCAGTTATTTTTCCAACAAATACCATTCTACCCAGGCAACAGCTTCCTCTTTGTACTGTTCTTGAGGTGGAGTGCAACAGAGAACCAAGCTCGTTCATCCTGGCCAACTTATGGTGACTCTACACTATTAAGTTAATCTTTCTATGCAACTCAAACAAAATGCTCTTAGGATCCCAGACTTACTTCCTAATTCTGGCTCATATCACTGATACATCAATAGGGATGCTGGCACTAACCAAATTGTCTATAGTGGGAAAATATCCATATATTATGACCAGTTTTTAAAAATATATATTTTTGATTAAGTGGGGGAAAATGCCAGGCTATTTCCTCTTCTCCCACTAATAGCTGTGTGACCTTGACAAGTCACGTCACCTTTTGGGTCTAGGTTTCAACATCTTAAAAATGAGGACATTGGATGAGAAAGCTCACTCTGGCTCTAAAATTTGCTGAGCTTTTATTTTCCAAATATCTTAAGAAAGATTCTAGTATCTTTTCTCCCTCCAGTTACTACTGTGCCTTATATACAATAAATCCTCAATAAATGTGTGACAAATGAATTAATATATATCTTATATAGTATAGCATCATGTTATATTAATATAATATACCATATTATACAATGAGGAATACCTTATGTATACTAACATAGTAATAATTCATTTTGTGATCTAAAAATCAAGTACACTTCCATTTCTACCATTTTCAAGTAACTAGTACCAGACTAGCCCTTTCATCATAAAAATTTTTAAAAAACCTGGAGGCTAGGCACAGTGGCTCATGCCTGTAATCTTAGCACTTTGGGAGGCTGAGGTGGGAGGACTGCTTAGTAGAGGCTAGGAGTTCAATATCAGCCTGGGCAACATAGCGAGACCCCACTTCTACAAAAAAATTCTTTTTGAATTAGAGGCATGCTGGCATGTGCCTGTAGTCCCAGCTACTCAGGAGGCTGAGGCAGGAGGATTGCTTGAGCTCAGGCTTACACTTGAGGCTGTACTGTAGTAAGCTATGATCACACTCCAGCCTTGGCAACAGAGTGAGACCCTGACTCTAAAAAACAAACCAAAACAAAACAATAACTGGAAAAAAACAGAAAAGGTTACTGCTTTTTTAAAGTGAACATAAAGCAGCACAGGAGGATAATCTCTCAAGAATTGAAACTCACGAGTGAACACCGTAATTGTCATGGTTCTCTGACTGAGAACAATTCCCTGACTGCAGCACAATGAGCTACAGTCCCAGTGGACCACTCAGTCCCACTGATCCGAGAAGAGATCAGGTCAGAATCTGGGCAGCTGAAGTGCCTGTGGTGGGACATCAGAAAGGAGACAGCCAGGTAGATGAGGGGCCCGAGAAGTTTGGCAGGGGTGGCCTGTGTCCATGGCTTAGAGCTGAGTTGTACATGCGCAAGATGAAACCACTCAGGCATATCAGACAGCAGCTGCTATGGGGTGGAGAGCAGAAAGGAGATACTATAGGTTAATCATTGCTGAGGAAAAAGCAGTGTCAGGAGGTTGGCGTTCTGGCCCTGCCACGTGAAGAGATCTAGTTAACATCTCATTAACACCTTGGGCAATTGACTCAGACACCAGAAAGGGTACATCTTAGGAGTAACAACATTACCCTAGAGTAAGACCTGCTCTAGACCCCACCTGACAAGGCCTAAAACCAAACCCTGGCAAGATCTGAAGCAGAAATGGAATTTGGTGGCTGACGGGTCTGGGTTTTCAACTGGTCTACACCAACAAACATAAAAGCAAGCCCGCAAGTCCACGGTGATCAGCCGGTAATTGATCATACTCTTAAGATGATAACATCCAGAGTCTCCACGATGTATTTTCTATAATTCTAATTTTAGCAAAAAAAAAAAAAAAAATCACTAGATACATTAAAAAATGGGAAAATGTGACCGTCAAGGAAAAAAGCAATCAATAGGAAACAGAAAATGAGATTGTTCAGATGTTGGACTTAGCAGACAAGGATTTTAAAACAGCTGTTTTAGATATATATATGCTGTCTGGAAAGCATCCAGCCATTTCATGTTTTACTTTTCATATTACATGGATGGACACTTTCCAGGTGACACTTTCCAGGTGACACTTTTAAAGAATGAAAGAAAAACATATTCAATGAAATAAATGAGTATATGGTCTCAAAGAGGGCACAGATAGCGAATTCCACAGATAAATGGAAACTATAAAAAGATACCAAATGGAAATTCCATAATTAAAAAGTAATTGAAATGAAAAATTCACTGAATAAGCTTAATGAAGACAGAGATAGAAGAGGAAAAAGTGAGCAAACTGAAAAAACAATCAACAGAAGGGATCCAATCTGTAGGACACAGAGACTAAAAGACTAAAGAAAACTGAACAAAATCTCCAGGGCCAATGGGATGATGTAAAATGACCAAACATATCCATAACTGGAATCCCAGGAAAGAGAACAGTGATATGGGGGCAGAAAAAAATTTTGAAAGAATAATGACCCAAAACTTCCTAAACTTGATGAAAACCTCCAATATATGAATGGATCTGAGAAGGTCAACAAACTTCAAGCAGGACAAATATAATAAAAAGCACAATGAGGAACATCAAAGTCAAACTGCTGACAACCAAAGATAGAGAGAAAACCTTGAAAGCAGTCAGCCACAAAAGGAACACTGGACAAGCGAACCACGATTACAATGTCAACGACTTCTCGTGGGAGACAATGGAGGCCAGGAGAAAACGGAACAATGTCTGAAAGAAAAACCAAAATATCCCTGTTAACCAAGAATTCTATATCCAGCAAAACTATTCTGTAATAAGAGGATGGATGAAGACATTTTCAGGTAAACGAAGGCGGAGACAGTTCGGCAGCAGCAGACCTGCATCACAGAAACCGACGGGTGAAATTCAGGGCGACTGGAAATGACACCAGAAGGAAACTTGGATCTACAGAAATAAACGGATCCAGCAGGACCAGTAAATAAGTAGGCAAATATAAAAGACTATGTTTTATTTTTTTCTTGCAATTGACTTAAAAGACCACGGGCTGTTTACAGTAAAAATAACAACACTGCAGGGTGGGGCTATGATGTATGTGTAAATAAAAGATGTGGAACAATCTCGCAGGATGGGGGTGAGTAAATGAACTTATGCTACTTTAAGGCTGTTACATCTGTGACCATACACTTAAATATGTGAACTTTATTGAAAATAAATCATGCTTCAATAAAGTTATTTTAAAAATCAAGTATAGAAGGTCCCTTTCCTCTGATCAGTCCAGCTGGTGGCTGAGACACGCGGGCAGGGAGCCGCATCCACAGAGCACTGGCAGCTACCGTTTGCCAGATGCTTCCTGCACGGTGAGCGCCATTCTAATGCTTCACAAGCGCTTACTTATTTAGTACTCACAACAGCTCCATGGGGGCGGTGCAATTTTAATCCCTATTTTATAGATCAGGAAACTGAGACACATAGCTAATAAATGGTGGCTCTGGGAATCTGAACCTAAGTAGTGGGGCTCCACCGTCGACGTCCTTAAACACTAACTGTCATGAATCAGCCGAGAGAAGGAACCAGGAACACACGGGCTCATGCTCTACGCACTGCCCTCTTCCCCGGACACTGGCCTCACTGTGTCTTCTCATTCTCCCCTCATTTTTCTTTCCAACATTTAGAAAGTATGAGTCTCTTATAAGCCCAAGTGACCTTTATTTTTACCATTATTTTTGATTAGTAGTCACTTTGGCTGTTACTTCATGTTTGGGGATCTTCAGGAAAGGGCCAGGCACAAAAGAGTGGATCATGGAGCATCCTGAGCCTAAGAAGCTCCCCTGTCTTGTGATTATCCTGCCACTTGCCATGTGTGGCCCTGGGCTCATGGCGAGCGCTCAGTAGACACCTGCTGACTTACTGGAGGGCCTGTTCTCCGCCTCTGGACTGTCGGATTGCCAGGCCCCGAGAGCTGAACGGCTGAAAGGATCTGCCCAAGGTCACGTCCTGTCGAGGACACTAATTCCAGGTCTGGAATTAGTGATTAAAAAAGAAACTCCCGGTCACTGCTGTTCTCTATCATGGAAGCACAGATGATCATGCTCAGAGGAATTTTAGGGCTAATAGAATGTCACAGATGGGGAAGCCATGCGGTGCTACCCTGCCAGGGCAGCTGCCTGTCTTCCAAACAACACAGACCCCAGTCCTGGGGGAGTTATTCCCAACTGGAAAATAGTCTGGACCCATCTCTGTTCATTACTCTGGGAGAAGCACTTGGGGCCGGATTTGCCTACCTCTAAATTAGGGCTAATGTCCCTGCCTCCCCGGGCCACTGGGCCGATTAATCAGCTAATCGAGCTCTTTGAGTCTGAAAGCCTCATCCTGGTACTGAATAGTGCTTTTAGCTCGTGGTAATCCTAACACTTACCACTGTCTACATTTTGTTCTCAAATCAAAAAGGGACGTTT
This sequence comes from Eulemur rufifrons, assembly GCF_041146395.1. Classification (NCBI taxonomy): domain Eukaryota; kingdom Metazoa; phylum Chordata; class Mammalia; order Primates; family Lemuridae; genus Eulemur; species Eulemur rufifrons. The sequence goes on along the minus strand of NC_090998.1, from coordinate 2,300,206 downwards.
TCATGACTGGGGAACGTCTGTGTTCAGTAACGTCTGTTCAGTAAACATCGGAGGTTACTGTGTGATTGCTGCATTTTTCGTTATTTTTTTGCCCCACTTTACCTAGAACTCCGAATAATAGAGATTTTCCCAGTTCACTCTTACTCTCATTGACATTCAATAAGCTCTCAGAAAAACTCCGTGGCAGCAGAGACTGGAGCTTTTGAGACATGTTTGTCGTGTGAACTGACCTGGCCTCCCTGTCCCTCCCTTGCTAGTGAAGCAGTGGCTCGTCACAGCCCACAGTCTCCTGCAGGGGCCTCTGTCGCAAGGAGCTCTTGGGGCTTCACAGCTGTCTCCTCCCTGTCCACGCTGCACCTGCCCAGTCTCACTCTGCAGAGCGAGAAGCTGAGGCAAAGCGGCAGCAGGAAACAGAGAGGTCACAGCAGAGCCGGGGCCACACCTGCGCCTGCTCTCCCACCCAGGGGTCCTTCAGAGGCAGCGGGAGGGAGGGGACAGAGCCCCCTAAGCAGAGGGGGAGGGGCGAAGGGACACGTCTGCAGCGGAAGATGAGGCGTCACCGTGGCCTCGTGGCGTCCACTCTCAGCTGCTGAGAACTGGGAAGGAGCTGGCGGTGGGGCCAGGTGTGTGGGACCTGATTCTAAACCGTTCTGTGTCTAGGCGGCAGGCAGCCCGCATCAGGGAGCTAACTCAGTCAGACTCTTCCGAGCAAAGCGGGCTTTCTCCAAAGCCCACCTATTTGGACCACGCAGAGGCCGAGCTGTCCCTCACTGTCCTCCGAGGGCTCTGCTCCGCCGCCTCCGGCAGGAAGGTGGGGACTGCCACTCCCTGGGGCGTGGCTCCCTCCTGGGAGGTGCATGAGGAGCCCTGCGAGCTCCAAGACGCCACGGAACTACAGGGTCCCCTCATGCTCACTATCGGCACCCCCTTTAGATGGCGTCCCTGCTGCTGCCAGGTGGCTGTGGCCGTGGCCATGTAACCTGTCTGGCTGCAGCACTCCTACCTGTGGAATGGAAGCTGGGCGGGACCAGGCTAGTCCCCTCCCACTCAGACACCTGGCTCAGGAAGGTGCTGTGATGCGCGTTGGGGACACGTCTCATCACCTCCTGTTTCAGTGGAAGGAGTGGCAGAGAAGGGGCCAGAAAGGATGTCTGGATGGGGCTGGCCCGAGGGTGGCTCCGCACGTGCCTCATCCTGGCGGACAGCCTTGTGGGCGCCCTCATTTTGGTTTACGGTCCTCGGGCACGTAAGACTCCTTTAGGACAAAAGGGATGAAATGGCAGAAAAGACAAAAGAGAAAGTGAGGGGCAAGAGAGGGCAAGTCCATGGAACGGAAGTGGGGACAGGGCCCGGGCGGAGAGGCCGGGGGTCTGCAGGGGCACGAGGGCTGGTGGGGAGGGGAGGAGCAGGGGGGAGGAAGGCTCGTGGGCCGGCCAGTCCAGGCCCCCCGAGGTACAGGTGCAGGGCAGAGGTCCAGAGGGAGCACTGACCCGCCCAAGGTCACGGGAGGCTGGGTCCTCTGCCCATGTGGCGTGGGAGTGAAGCAACGTGGACTTGAGCCCCTGCTCTGACTCGGGACCTTCTCTGGGACTCCAGCAGGTGTCGGTCTCAGGGGCTGCGTCACATGATTTTGAACGCCTGCTCTAGAGAGACTTCCCCTCTGCACATCTGGACTGCAGAGGTGTCCTTAAATGCAAGTGGGGCAACGAGCTGCCGGCCAGGACCGGGTCTGGGGCCGAGCCCCCTCCTTTCCAGCACAGCGGCGCCAGCCTGGGCCAGGAAAGCCTGTCCTGCGAGCAGCGACGGGGACCGCACATTCACTCAACTTCCCAGAGCAGATTTCAGACAGGACGGCACTGACAGCCTTTCAACCACCGAAGTGTGAAAACACTCAGAGAAGCGGTTTTAGTAGCTCTCACCTGCCCCCGTGGTCTGAGGAACCAGCAGTGCTTGCTGAGCCTGTGGCCAGTCCTAGTCGCTAATCCGCAGGCGTGGAGACCCGTCCCGAGAGGAAACCACGCTGCAGGATGAATGTGGTTCACCTGGGGACTTCGGGGAGTTCGTAACTTTTGCAGCGGGAGTTTTTAAGTCAAGGATTCATTCTATCTATAAGAATTGTTTTAAAAAGAGTGTTTGGTGTTAAGCAGTGTCAGATCCTCTGGCAGAGTGCTCAGGACACCGCAGGGTGCCCCAGACGCGGCTTCCGGGACGGAGGCTGTGCAGGGCGGGGAGAGGGCTGTGGTCTGCTCTGCTCTGGCCCTGACCCCGGCTCTGCTGCCAGCCCCTGAGCCCAGGGTGGGTTAATGAACCTCCCTGGAATTCAAGATCCACCGTCGGTTCTGACACTTCTCCGTAGATTGCCAAGACGTCTGGCTCGCTCTCTCCAACGCAGCCTTCTGAACATGTCCAAAGGCGAGGGAACAGCAGCGGCTGTCCACAAACGGCCTCTTGGGGGGTCATCCGGGACCCAGCTCAGCCTGCTCCCTGCGGGCTCCCCGCACCTGCTTCTTGCCACCTGCACCTCCGCTCCTGTGGTGGGACCTGGGTGCTGGCTGGGGGTGGCCTGTGTTGGTGACCCAAACGAATGAGATTTTCACCCCCAAATGTCCTTCCATCTCCATCCCTCCCTCTTTCACATAAACCTCAAGCCTCGTCTCTGATTTGAATCCATTTCATCATCTACACTATGCAAATCAAGTAATTATACACCTGGCTCTCAGATGTGTTTTTGGTCTCAGGTTGTTACTTAACTCTTTATCTTTTAATGACTATTCTTATATTTAACAATATTTATGAGTATTATTTCTTTTAAAGTATATCTGTTGTCTCTCAATAATGATGTTATCGTATATTTGTATTCTATATATAGAATGTTAATATATTAATAATAGTGTAACAACTATCACTTAAGTGAGCACTTACCATAAACAAGGCACCATTAAAGAGCTTTGCAGGCATTAACTAGTTTCGTCTTTCCATCAACATGGAATAGGTTCTATTATTGTTCCCGTTTTTTGCAGATGAGGCAACTGAGGCCCAGAGAGGCTTAGTAACTTCCCCGAGGTCACAGGGTAAGTGGCAGGAGCCAGGCTGTCCGATTCAAGAGCGCATGTTCAAAACGACCGTGTCCGAAGTTCTCCCCGCGCCTTCCCTAACGGTGTCCACGCACCAGATGCTGCAGCTGACCGACCGCTGCTCATCTGTGTACAGGAGACAGTCCTCACCCGAGCAAGGAGAGATGGAAACATCCCTTCAGCGTTCCTTCCCACCTCTCAAGAAGGAAGCAAACGTCTTCCATGCTGTGTACTTCCAGAAATAACACTTTTAACGGAAAAAAGGGACGTCCTGAGAAAGCTGATCTTATAAAAATTCACGTATTAGGAAAATCGTATCCCATGAAAAGTCTTCTGGGCATTCAGGTGTCCTGGCAGAGGGAGTGTGTCCTGTCCATCTCTGTGTCCCCAGCGCCTTGCTGAGGGCTCGGGTGCGGAGAGGACTCAAGAAATGGTCATGGTGACGGGAAGGTGTTTCCAAGGCTGGGCCGGCCTCGCAGGGAGGCGACTGTCAATCCTTTGTCCTCAGGTCACGTCTGGGCTGCGCCGAGTTTTCATCAAAGACCCCATGGGTCTGGAAGACACTTTCTCACCCCCATCCGCCTGCGCTCTTCGTTCAATCCGTTCCTGAAAGTGCTTCTCCCGAAGAGCATATGGGATTATACGGAAAGGAGGAGATGACCCCTCGCTTTTTGCTTCACAAACATACTCCTTGCAAATAGATTGCAAATATTTAATCACAACTCTATATATTTATTGCTCACATTCATGGTATAACGTTTATTGTTCCATATGGCTCAGCCTTGGGCACAACACGCAGCTTCGCAGCAGTTCTGCTGTGGGGGGAGTGCCTCACAGGCGCTGGGCACTGATTTCCGCTACTGTGGGAGAGTGTGAGGCAAAATGGCCAAATCTTCCAATTGCACAGAATCTCATTGAAAGGGTTAATCTGATTTTCATATCCCTAGCATAATCAGCCCCTAAACCTTGCAGCCTCACTGTGTGCATGGCCAGGGCCATGATTATGCTCCTTCCTTCCCATGATTTCCTGGAACGCCCCCCCCCCCACCCCTCCGCTCATCCTTCAAGTTCCATCCCAAACGCCACCTCCTCCGAGAAGGCTTTCCTGCTTCTCTGTCCCACCCCCATGGTATGGCATCTCCAAAGCACACTCATCATAGCTTATTACCTAAACTTTTTTTCAGCATTTCCAATTGTTATTCTATACAATCATTTTATGAACAACTTTTTCCTTCTACTACACTGCAAGCTCTTTGTGAACACACTTAGCATCTGACTCACTTCTGTATCTGCTATGATATTAGGCTAGCAAAATCTTATGTAAAGTAAGTGCTCAGTGGATTTTGCTGAACAAATTGATAAATGCCTCATGGACTTGTACTCTCACAGCCATCTCTCTTTCCATAATCTGTGATCGTGAGATTTCAATGGCGTTTAGTACATATGTGAGCATTTAAAAAATAAGAACATTTTGGGCCTCTAACACTATTGGTTTTGAGTTGCAGATCTCAAAAACCACCCAATTAACCTATTTGTTACCCAAAATACTCTACATACCACCAACTGTCATGAAGAGCAAGTAAGACAGAAGAGAAGGCCCTTTGGAAGGCTACAGAAGGCGCCTGAGCGAAGGTCTCTGGCATCAGCGTCATGCCACGAGCTGGTCAGTTCTTAGCCCCGCTGTGTGTAGCCACGCCGCTCAGCCACAGGGTCTGTGCGACAATGTCCACTCATTCTACAAGCTTTTATCTGCCATCGTTGTGGACACTGAGGACACAGCCCTGAACAAAACTAACAAACGCTGTTGCCCTCATGGAGGCTGCGTGCCTGAGAGGCCGGGGCCAACAGACCAGTGAACGAGTAAGTGCCCAGTGTGGCAGTGGGTGCAGGAAGAGCAGGGGTGGGCCAGCGGGGCCGAGGGGGCGGCATCTCGGCGGGGGCTGCAGGGTGGGCAGGCACACACGGAGAGCGTGGAGAGCGGCAGGGGGTGTTCCAGACAGGGGCACGGGTGCCCTGCCCGCAGCGGTGTGAGCCTGCCGCGCTGAAGGAAGAGCAGGGGCCGCTGCACGGCAGGGCAGGGAAGGAGGGCGGGGAGGGCAGAGGAGGGAGGCAAGGCCGGAGAGGAGGGCGGGTGGGATCGTGGGGCTGGGGGGACTGTGGCTGTCACTCTGGGTGAGCTGGGGAAGCTGTGGATGCCTCTGCGCAGGGAAGTGGCCTGATCTGACTTGGCGGTGGGGTGAGGCCCAGGCTGTGGCGAGGGCGGAGGCGGAGAAGCCTGCAGGAGGCTTCTGTAATCTCCAGGTGAGCATGGGGATGGTAGGAACAGCCAGGTCCTTGATAAGGTTCACAGTCAAGTTGATGGGATTTTCTGATGGATGGTATGGAGAGAGTGATAAAAAGAAGTCAGTCCAAGATTTTTGGCCTGAGAAGCTGGCAGGAGGAGGCTGACATTTACTGAGATGGGAAAGGCTTTGGGAAGACTGGGAATTCTGCTACGGATATGCCAAGTCCGAGATACTTATTAGCTACCCAGATAGGAAAGGAACGGAGTGGGCAGTTAGGTATACAAGCCCAGTGTTTAGGGAAAGGGTCTGGGCTGCTGACATACAGTTGGTGTTTATTAGAAGATAAACAGATGGTATTTAATGCCCCGAAGCTGGACAGGAGTACAGAGAAGAGGTCCAAGGATTGGCCTGGGAGCTCCCCGATGCTAAGAGGGTGGGAAGATGAGAGGGAAGTCAGTAAAGGATTCAGGAACGGAAAACAAGTGAAGTAAGGGCAGAACTAAGAAAGAACAGTGTCCCAGTAGGCAAGGGACAACAGTTGCTCAAAGACAAGGGACAAGGGACGGTCAGCTGTGTCCAGCACTGAAGACATATCAGTAAAATGGCACCGAGGAACTGACCGCTGGACCCAGTACTGTGCAAGCACCGAGGGCCTTGGCAAGGGGCACCCTGGTGCAGTCCCGGCGGGAAAGCTCGCAAAGCATGCGAGAGGGTGGGAGGACAAGAACTGAAGACCACAGCACAGGCAGCTCTCTCGAGGTGCTGCTAGAATACAAGAGGAGACAACCCAAGCCTGTGAGAAGTGGGAGAAGGAGGCATTCATTCAGGTTTCTAATCACAGGGGACATTGCCGACACCTTTGCAGATGACATCAACTAAACTATCACAGTGTGCCTCTTCACCTGCATCTACGTTCTCCACCATTTCAAAGCTGCATGGACGCGATTCCAGTGGGAAAGGCGAGGCTGGACTGGCCCTGTCTTTAAGCTGCTAGAAGAGTCATCCTCTTTGTATCGGTGACCCTCAGAAACCGAGACACCGTTGTTGGTCCTATGTAAAGGCACGGAGCTATCTGCGAGGCTGCCCACAACTGCAAACCCATCTCAGTGTCACCATCGCTAGTGACAAAACATTCCTGAACTGCATGGCAGGTAACACGAGGGCCCTGCATCTGAGGTGCTGTCCTGTCTTCGTCTTCCTGACGAGGGAATTCTAGGGCGTGTCATCTCTTGCCAACCACCACAGTTTGACCAGCATCCAAGGCACACAGAGACAGGGCGGCTTCCTCAGGAAGGGTCTTCTACGGTGGAGCCCGGGCTACTCCGTCTAATTGAATTCTCCCTTTTAATGCACTGGAGCGTGAGTGCCTCTCAGCCACATTCACTGCTAATTAAGAATCTCTGTACTAGAGCAATTACCGTAGCTGTTTCTGTTGCTAACAACCTCCTCAGCCTCTTTGTGGCAGACTGCACTGTTTCTTCCCAATTATTCACCCATGCTCCTCTGTGGGTACAATACACTTCTTTGTCCCATTATCTCTGGTAGCCGCGTGACTTGCTTTGGCCAGTGCAATGTGAGCAGCTGTGACATAGCCCCATGTCAGCAAAAGCTTAAATCGCTTGTGTGCTCTGGCTCTGTGCACCCCTGGTGAGCGCCTGCCCTCTGCCATGAGAGCAGCGTGGCCCACACGGTGCTGGTCCTTTGACCGGGCTCGGCTCTGGAATTAGATGACACGCAGAACCTGGTTGAGCCCAGAACCCGCTGACCAACATCCTTGTGTACCGTGAGCCAGGCAGAAATGTTTCTGGTTGTTAGCCACTGAGAGTTTGGGACTATTCGTTCTGCAGCAAAAGCTGGCTGATACACTCCTTTATGAGACTGTCAAACTTCTCAATAAAGGACTCTTTATGATATGCCCCAATACACCTAATAGAAATTGCAGGCTCCTAATAAGCACACACGTAACAGGGTAAGATCCATCATGTCCACTGCAGCTTGGCTGGCTCAAGTCCAGAATTAACTTCTAGTTCCTATCACTGGCACGTTGGCCGTTCCATTCTAAGATCCTTAAAGTCACGCTCAAAGTAACTCTCACCCTCCTTCCCACTTCCTGGTTTTGGTGTACTGAGTTATGGCTGATTGACCAAAAAAAACCCCAAATAATTTAGGCTTCAAGAGGGGGACTTAAGGCCGGGCGCGGTGGCTCACGCCTGTAATCCTAGCACTCTGGGAGGCCGAGGCGGGTGGATCGCTCGAGGTCAGGAGTTCGAGACCAGCCTGAGCAAGAGTGAGACCCCGTCTCTACTAAAAATAGAAAGAAATTATCTGGCCAACTAAAATATATATATACAAAAAATTAGCCGGGCATGGTGGCGCATGCCTGTAGTCCCAGCTACTCGGGAGGCTGAGGCAGTAGGATCGCTTAAGCCCAGGAGTCTGAGGTTGCTGTGAGCTAGACTGACGCCATGGCACTCACTCTAGCCCGGGCAACAGAGCGAGACTCTGTCTCAAAAAAAAAAAAAAAAAAAAAAAGAGGGGGACTTAAGTCTTGGCTATCATAGAGACTGTTTCTGTTTCTAAGTTCCCCCAAATGGCTCAGGCCGAGCAGAGAAAGTCGGCCTTAGCTGTGCTTGTGCCGCTTGGCTCTGTGCTCCTTTTGTTCAGGGAGTCCCATTGCATCCAAAACAGCCAAAACCCTGGTTTCATTTACTCAGCAAACTCCCCGCCTTATTAGAGACTGAGCTAGGTGTTGTGCAGGAATCAGCAGCAGTACAGGGCACAGTTCTGGGCTTCAAGGGGCTCATAATGTAGTTGAGGAGACAGGGTATGTGTGTAAAAATCTAAGACAATTCACAGGTATATACGGCTTAATTCTTTACAAGAGGTGGTGCTGTGCGGTAGGAAAGAGTTGGTCTGGAGTTCAGGGGACCCAGTGCCAGTCCTGGCTCTGCTGCTCTTAACAGTTAATTCAAGTCACAGGAAAAGTTTTTCACGATTCTCAGCATGCACAAAAGGGAATGAACAGGTTAGTATAAGGTCCCTCACGTTTCTATGGTTCTATGACCCTAAGAGATACCACCAGCAGCACGTGTAGCTCAGCGCTCCATGCACGTACGGTTGGGAGAGAGGCTGTGTGCTCGGGGGGTGGGGGGGGCGGTCTCCCTGCCCCTCACCACACTCTGAGCTCATCTGCTTCCAGCCCATCTCAGGAGTCCCCTAAGTCTTGAGTCTGAGCTAGCCCAGAAATCGGATGGAGCTAAGTTGCAAGTGTAAAATCTCCACAAACAAGCCCAGAATTGTTCTCAGACACAACACGTGGGACACGGAAGAACAGGAGGAGTCCACTAAAGCTGACTTTGCCCCCAGGAGCACCCTGGGCTGAGGTTTGCGGAAGCCACTTTGTGCAGAGCCCGGGCGCGTCCGCAGTGGGGCCGGCTCCCAGAGCAGAGGCAGAAGGGGGTTGCCCGCATGAGTGATGTCTGGATAGATAATGCCTCTTCGAAGGCCTTCGCCTGATGCAGAGAGCTGAGCACCCTCTCCTTGGGAGAAACCAGTTCTCATGACGGGCATTGTGTCCCTAAATAGGGCCTGGGATGCCCTGTTTGACGTGAAAGGAGGCAAGAGCTGGGAGAAATGGCAGAGTAGAACTTTCAGAACATCTACTGATGCTCTTCTGACTGGTCTTTGGAAAATACAGAAAATAGCGATAATCTCATTGGCTAAAATGCCCTGGAGCTGGAGGATTAGCCCACTTTGCTCAGCCGGCTCTTCTCTGCAAACACGTAGACCCCCAGCCAGGGCCTTGCAGGGTCGCTCAAGGGCTACGGAGTGTCTCCTTTGTGCAACTGTCTTTATTTGACTATGTCACTGCTGGGCACTTTCTCCAGGGGTTTACGGGGCTGGGACCACAGCGTGTTTTAAGGTACTTACATCAGAGATGGGTTCTTTAAATGAAGGAACTCATTTTTTAAAAAAACCTCCATTTGTACAGAATCAGGTTCCTTTGCAAAGTGCCCTTGGCAATTCAGCGAAGGCAGCGGAAGGTGGTGACAAGGTAAGGCTGTAAACAAGAACAGCGGCTTTACTTACTTGGCACTCCGGACACCAGCCTCAAGGGGCGCAGCACGCGGAAAGCCCTCAGCGCCTTCACATCGAATCCAGCCCCTTTCCCTCCTAGGGCATTCGCCCCGTCTGCTTTGGTTGCTTGTTCCAAAATTGCACTAAAAAGCCTAGAAGAGAGGAAAGAGAGAAGGAGCTGTCAGGACCGCGTTTCACGGCCCAGCTGGGGCTCTGACCTCCGAGAGAAGCCTGGAAGAGCAGTCTGCAGGCGTCCCCAGTCCAGGACCGTGCACGAGTCTGTAGGCTGACGGTCCCCAGTGGGGAGCTCACTCACGTGTAACCCCAGCAGGAGGTCTGAGCGAGGGGAGGGGCGGGCCCTGCAGTCAGAACAGCATGAGAACTTGTCTAGTTTTGCGTGAGCCGAACAAAAGCGGGAAGCAGGTGTTTGCCGTCCGTGCCTGTCACCTTGCGGTGCCCTCTGCCCCTCCACGGCATCCCAGCTCCCCTCCGTGGGCACCAGCAGCCACATCCTCTCCCCCGCTGCCTACCCCTTCCTCCTAACAACCCCTCTCTCTGACTGGTTCCTGGGCACAAACAATGAGCCCAGAGAAACCCACTCTGGGCGGGCGCGAGCCGCTCAGGAGACACACGCGGAACGAGCAAATGGATGGCCGGCGGTGAATGGAAAGGGTCAGGTGGAGCAGAACCGCACACGCAGGACGCGACTGCAATGTGGGAATTTCAGCCCTGCCGCCTCGTGTCTGTGCAGGTGGATTCACTCCTCTAAACGTGAACACCTACTATGTGCCAGGCACCGATCTAGACGTGGGCTACAGCCAAACAAAGTCCTTACCCTCACGGAGTTTGCATTCTTGGGGGAAGACAGAGGGTAGACTGAGCAGTCCGTGAACAGATGCTGCACGGTGTGAGCAGTAAGCGCGAGACAGATGTGCGGGCAGGGGCTCTGCGGGGACAGGCGGGGGCGTCCTGTCCACAGGAGGAGGCTGGGCCATCTGGGCAGAGACCTTCGGGAAGCAAGGGAGGGACCCACGAAACTCTCTGGGGACCACTGCAGGCAGAGCAGGCAGGCGGTGCTGGGAGGAGGCCAAGGGAGGCCATGCTGTGTGTCAGAGCCACGACTAGCTGCAGCAGGGCAGGGAAACGGGGAACTGTGGGAGAGGACACTGGAGAGGAAGGCGGGGACCCCATCAGGCGCCCGTTTTTTCCTCTAAGATAGAAGCATCGGGGGATTCCAAGCAGGAGAGCTCTGACTAGTTCTAAAAGAATCGCTGTGATGTTGTGGGGCGGCCACAGACAGGCTGCTGAGTGATCCAGGCGGGAGATGCGGGGGCCCAGCCCAGGTGGCAGTGGTGGAGGTAGCAAGAAAAAGTCGGATATCGGATTGATCTCAAGCTAGAGCTGATGGGACTGGCTGATGGAGTAACGTGAGGTGTGAGAAAGAAAGAGGGACCAGAGAAACTCCCCCAGTTTTGGCTTGAGCAACTAAAACGCTGAGATAGGGTGGAGCGGATGTCAGTACTATGAACGTTCGCACCCGGAGTCGGCTGGACGGCGGATGGACAGCTTGAGCCAGCTCTCCTGTGCCTGGAGGTCAGGGGAGCCCGGGCTGGGGACACATCTGGGTAGGTGAAGAGGTTGTACTGAACGTTAAATCAGAGGAGGTCACCTAGGAGGCTCCCGTAGAAAGTGAGGATGTGAAAGGACTGGCTCTCGGGTGCTCCCACATTGAGGGGAAACCGGCCCAGGACACTGACAAGGAGTGGCCTGGGGGACAGGAGGAGGGGGAGGACGGTGCCCCACAAAGAGAGTGGCAGAGAGAGGACAGTGGCCTCAGATGCTGCAGAGACACAGCTGGGCAACGACTGCTGGATCCAGCGATGTGAAGACCATTAGACCCTGGAAGCATCCGTGTTGCGGAGCGATGGGGACGCAGGTTCAGCAGAGAAGCTGGAGACAGTGGGGCCGGACCCCCCACCCAGCGGGAATGTAACGTGAGCCGCAGCGCGACTCGGCTGTGCTGCCAGCCACAGTGAAAAACAAAAACAGGTGAAGGTAACTGTGATGACGTTATTTAACCCCACAGAGCCAAAATACTATCATCTCAACGTAAATATAAAATGTTATTCACAAGATATTTGTCATTCTTTGTTTTGGGCTAAATCTTTGAAGTATGTGGCATATTTTACACCGTATACAGCATCTCTCAATTCAGATTGGCCACATTTCAAGCGCCAAATGGCCACATGTGGCTACTGTGCAGACAACTCTTTTGAGGAATTTTGCTGTAAGTGAGCAGAGAAAAAAAGGTGGTTACCAGAAGTGGGTGTGGGGTCCAGAGAGTTCTGTTTGTGAGCGGGAGACAGGACAGTCCGTCTATATGGGATGGGAATCCCCCGAGGGAGACGGGACGCGGGAGGGAACAGTCACGTCTACATGGGACGGGAATTCCCCGAGGGAGACGGGACACGGGAGGGAACAGCCACATCTACCTGCGACGGGAATCCCCCGAGGGAGACGGGACATTGGAGGGAACAGTCACGTCTACATGGGACGGGAATTCCCCCGAGGGAGACGGGACGCGGGAGGGAACAGTCACGTCTACATGCGATGGGAATCCCCCGAGGGAGACGGGACATTGGAGGGAACAGTCACTGATGTCCTTCAGCAGCTGAGGAGGGGCCCGTGCTCATGGAGGGTGTCAGCCCTAGGGCAGCGGCTATCTGTCCTGGTTCAGGGAGGAAGACGTGGTCGTGGGGACACAGGAAAGCTCCCTCTGGTGGCACCTGTTTTCTCGGGGAAGCAGGCAGCCAGGCCCTCAGCTGAGGGGTGAGAGGGGAGGGAACTGGAAGTTTGAGGAGCGAGGAAAAGGTGTGAAGAACCATCTGGGAAGTAGAAGAGCAAAGGGACTGGGGACCGGTGTCACAGAGGCCTCCTGGGGCCTGGTGGCCCTGCGTGGGGAGGGGGACTGCTCAGCTTTGCGTAGTTCCTGGCAGCATAGATCTGTCTAGTTGGATGCGATGGGGGCTGGTGCTTTCCAGGTGTGTGAGGCACGGGAAGAGAGGAATGAGGAAGCTGAGAGCAGCGCGAGCGAGTCTGTCTGAGCTGGCCGGAGGGAGGGGGACCTGAAGGAGGAGGGAGGGGGACCTGAAGGTGGAGAACGTGGCAGGATGAGGCGGTGGAGGAGGGAGGGGGACCCGAAGGCAGGGGTGGAGAACGTGGCAGGATGAGGCGGTGGAGGAGGGAGGGGGGCCCGAAGGCAGGGGTGGAGAACGTGGCAGGATGAGGCGGTGGAGGAGGGAGGGGGACCCGAAGGCAGGGGTGGAGAACGTGGCAGGTTGAGGTGAGGGAGGGGGACCCGAAGGCAGGGGTGCAGAACGAGGCAGGATGAGGTGAGGGAGGGGGACCCGAAGGCAGGGGTGCAGAACGAGGCAGGTTGAGGTGAGGGAGGGGGACCCGAAGGCAGGGGTGCAGAACGAGGCAGGATGAGGTGAGGGAGGGGGACCCGAAGGCAGGGGTGCAGAACGAGGCAGGATGAGGTGAGGGAGGGGGACCCGAAGGCAGGGGTGCAGAACGAGGCAGGATGAGGTGAGGGAGGGGGACCCGAAGGCAGGGGTGGAGAACGTGGCAGGTTGAGGCGGTGGTGGAGGGAGGGGGACCCGAAGGCAGGGGTGGAGAACGTGGCAGGTTGAGGCGGTGGTGGAGTCGGGCGCGGAGGGCGCAGGGGAAGACGCTGGTGAGAGCAGGAGGCGGCACTGGGGAGTGTGGGGCTGGGCTGTCAGCTACGACAGGGATACTGGCGGCTGCGGCGGAGTCAGGCTCCCTGGAGAGGCAGCTGTCCAGGAACCAAGAAGCCGTCAGGGAGATGATGGGTGAGGAGCGAGGGCTGGAGCAGGTTGGTGTCGAGACCGGGTGTCCTCAAGCCACGAGGAGCAGCGACACGCAGGTGTGCAGAGGGCTGCGATGAAGAGACGCAGGGTGGAGGGTCTGCTGACACACACGGCAAAGCTGGGGCCGCGGAGGAAGGGGCGGTGGTCTGAATGCAGAAGTGAGGAGCGGGCAAGGCGCTCCGGAATGCCAGGGCTGAGAGAGGAAGCTGCGCGCTCAGCACAGAGCCAGAGGGGAGGGTCGGCTACCTGGCCTGTAAATAAAATTTCATTGGGGTTCAGTCACGCCCCGTTCAGCCCCCGTTCAGCCCCCGTTCACACACTGCTGTTTGCCGGTGCAGGGCACAGCTGAGCAGCTGGAACATGCCTGGCTCACAGGGTGGAAATCCGCACCTGGCCCTTTCCCCCTGAACGGGCGATGGCCACGGGGAACAGCGGGCGCGGAGGAAGGTGGCGAGAGAAGGGTTAGATGCGAGGGCGCACACGGCCACGTGAGAACAGGAGTCTGGGGGATTCGAGCGGACCCAGGAATCCTGGGCTTTCTGTGATAACCAAGAAAAACAGGGCAGGGGCAGGGCACGCAGCGGCACTTCCTGTCCTTTATGCCTGGGATGACTATACAGAGTCCCTGTCAGCAGAGTCCGTGCTGGGTCGAAGTCTCTCCACTAGTGGGCCTGGGTCCAGGAGGAAGCCCAGGTGTCATAACTGGGTCCCCATATCAGACTGGAACTGAGCCAGGGTGACTTTGATTCTTGAGCAATAGGCTTGGGGCCCTTAAATGACATATGCCCCAGGGAACTGGACCTAGGAAGTGGGGGCTGCTGCTGGCGGCTTGGCCTGGCAGAAGCTCAGATCCAGGTGGGGCTGAGCCATGAGGGGGTCTAGGTGAAGGATTTTCAAACTGGGCTCCTAGAAGCCCCTACGGACTTGTCAAGGCGATGGGCTGGGGCTTAGTGGAGGAGGCTCTGGCTCCTCGACCCTCGATTTAACAGAGCAGCCTCCCTTTTATCTGTTCTATGTAACTGGGCCATCGAGTAAGACTCTGACGTGGGTTCTGTAGTTAAGGTAAGTCCGACCACCCTGGCCACACAACATCTGGTCTCTCTCAGCTCTGCCCCTCTTTCTCCTCGGCTTGGCAACTGGCGGTTTCACAAGTTCGTTGGGATGCTCGAAGCCCAGGCAGAAGCTGCCAGGACAGGGGAGTGGGCTCCTCTCTCCACAAGGGAAATGTTCTTTGCACTCAAGTCTAGAAACCTGAGGAAATGAAGACCAGTTTGCAAATTTGTAAAACAACGTTCCAAATCCAAACCAGATTTCGTTCCTAGTATTTCCTGGAAGAAAGCAATATGCTTATCGGAGTACAAGATGTTCACAAACTATTATTCAGTGAGAGCAGTGGAGACTGGATGACTTTTTGCTCTTTTAACCCCTGCCCCAACTTGAGACTCTTTATTAAGGATCTGCTTTTAATTTTAGAGGAGCAGAAAATTCAGTGTAGGAGGTGTTCTTGGCTTGCAGTGGCCGGCGAGCCACAGCTCCCTGCTCCCACGGGTCGGGCTGGGCTGGGCACTGCTCCAGGACGCCAGGCTGGCAGATGTGCGGCGGGCAGTAGAGCCTTTGAAAGAGGAGGACAGAGTGGTGCCAGAGGGCGCAGAGAGTGGGCAAGGCAGGGCCGCGGCACAGTGAGGGAGGCAGGGACGTGACGCAGCCGTGGCGGCTGCAGCGGGATCTCCCGGGCAGGATCCACTGAGGATTCCACGGCTCCAGGGCGGGGAGGGAGAGGGGGCTGAGAGCCCACCACAGTCCCTGCGCGTCACTCAGCAGTCCCACCTCCCATCACACCACGGAGACACCTCTGCCTTAAGGACATGCCTCCTGTCATGTGCCACCAGAAAGGCAGTGCGGAGACGAGAAGGGGCTCAGTCTGGTATGCGGGCAGCCGGCAGGCGAGCCTACCCTTGCCGGGGCAAGCCAGGCTCCCCTCTGATTTGTAGGAGGCCAGAAGAAACCTCCCCCTAAGCAGCTACAGAGGAGGGGCCGAGGAGAGCAGATCTTTCCCAAGAGACAAGAGACAAAGGCATATCCACTTAATATTGAAGAGAGGGCAGGAAAGAGAGGCATGGCTGAATGGTGAGCTCTACCCTCTGGGGATGGCAGGTCATTGTTCTGGTTGGAAGGGTGAGCTGAGATTTAGACTGGATGGCAAGCCCCTAGGACCGAGATCCCTGGAGAAGAGAAATGAGGTGACAAATAGGGCCAAGTGTGAGATCAATGGGGAAAAAAACTCAAAGGGTTACGGTGAACCATAAGCTGAGCAAGTGCTAGCATCATCACCTCTGTGGCTTAAAAGGCCAGACATGACCAGGTGCAGTGGCTCATGCCTATAATCCCAGTGCAAGAGTTGCCTTGAGGTTAGGAGTTTGAGGCCGTCCTGGGCAACTTAGAGAGACCCTGTCTCTACAAACAAGTTTTTAAAAAATTAGCTGGGCAAGGTGATGTGCACCTGTAGACCCAGCTACTCGGGAGGCTGAGCCAGGAGGATCACTGGAGCCCAGAAGTTCAAGGCCACGGTGAGCTATGATGACACCACCGCACTCCAGCCTGGGCAACAGAGCAAGACCCTGCCTCTTAAAAAAACAGTCAAACAGAGACATCTTTTAGAGGCGTGTCAAATCTGGATGCGCCCCCCCTTTTGTCAGCCCCCAGGGAGATGTGACGGGTACCTAGGCTGACCTCACAAAACGTCTGCCCCTGTGGTCGTGGGGAGGAGCAGCAGCGTAAGGGATGAATCGAGGAGGTGTGGGCAGGCCACGCACAGCCTCCCGGTGCAACTGAGGCACCGGCCCCTCCCAGAGCCCTCCCAGGCCCCCCCAGGCCCCTGTCCGATGTCTGCCCTGTATTCCTGTCTCCACCTCCTGTGCTTGGGCAGAGCACAACAGAGTCGACTCCAGCTCATTCCAAAATGTAGCGTTTTTGCCTAAACAAAATTCATCCCCGCAAGTCACCCTCATCTCTCCGTTCCCAGAAGCATCAGGTCTCCTTCCTGAGGCCCTGTCCTAGGTCTGTGCGAAAGGCTCCCAGGAGACTGAGGCCTTGAAAAAGACGCTGAGTTTGAAAAGGGATTTAGGGGCGTGTGGAGCACAAACCTGAAGGGCCTTTGCCGGGGTTTACCGAGTTCATGCACGCGTTTGTTCAGCTCCTAGTTTCCCTGGCATGAACAAAAGCAGCGAAGTCTCCAGACGGCCGCAAGAGCGCCCTGAGTGCTGCGAGCCGGACCAATACCTGGCTAGCAGGCTAGCAACGCCGATGACCTCAGCACTCCTAAGGTCAGGTCACTCAAATACCCCTGATGTTCATGTGGCTAAAGTGCGTCATTCACTGGCCAGGCAAAATGAGGCAACAGAGAGAAAGCCCTAGCACAGTTCCAACAGCCCACGTGAGCCGTCCAGATGGCCAGAGACGAGGAAATAACTTGTAAATGATCTCGATGTGCTCCTGTGTTATTTCCTGCAGTGAAGGCCGGGCGCTCCCACGAGACCGAACGGCCAGCGCTCCGGAGAAGCCCCTCGGCCGACGCCTCCACCGGGAGGCACAAAAGACTCGCTGCCGACACTCTGATCTCGACACCGAATGACTGTCAGGACCCTCAGGAGTGAAAGCACAGGTGGCCACCACTAGCGCACTTGCTGGGCTCAAAGGACGGAAGGATCAGCCCAAAGGAGCCACATGTTCTTTAAGTAGAATCTGTCGCGAAGCAGGTGAACGGTTGGAACATCATCCACTGTGTTTTAATACATTAGACTGCACACAGTATGTGCAGGCCTGTTAGCTACAAACACGTAACAGAGAACCTTTTGGTGAAGTTACTAATTTCTTTATAAGAACATCTTCACTTCTACATTTCATTTAAGAGGCTTCACATTGCTTTTTTTTTTTTTTTTTTTTCTTTTTTGAGACAGAGTCTTGCTCTGTTGCCCAGGCTAGAGTGCCGTGGTGTCACCTAGCTCACAGCAACCTCAA
This sequence comes from Eulemur rufifrons, assembly GCF_041146395.1. Lineage (NCBI taxonomy): Eukaryota > Metazoa > Chordata > Mammalia > Primates > Lemuridae > Eulemur > Eulemur rufifrons. The sequence goes on along the minus strand of NC_090998.1, from coordinate 2,282,863 downwards.
ACTCCTGGGCTCAAGCGATCCTACTGCCTCAGCCTCCCGAGTAGCTGGGACTACAGGCATGTGCCAACATGCCCGGCTAATTTTTTCTATATATTTTTAGTTGTCCAGCTAATTTCTTTCTATTTTTAGTAGAGATGGGGTCTCGTTCTTGCTCAGGCTGGTCTCGAACTCCTGAGCTCAAATTATCCACCCGCCTCGGCCTCCCAGAGTGCTAGGATTATAGGCGCGAGCCACCACGCCTGGCCCCACATTGCTTTTTTAAAAAACCTAGACTGACTCTGCCTCATCTTATACTCAAGTGGAGCAGAGTGTTTGGGGGAAGGTGTGTTTGGTCAGGGTTTGGTTACCTGTCACCTTGGCCTTTCATGGCTCCCTGTTTTCTTCTCAACTGCCTATCTTGAGCAGCCTGATTTCTTGGGGCCACAGAACCAGGCCCACTGTAGGGATGAGGGTTGGGACAGGGTTGCTGTACGAACATCCTGTGGGCCTCAAGCACAGCCTGGCAGCTCCCTGTGCACCCCACCCGCACCCCGCTTGCAGACTGCATGCTCTCGGGCAAGCTGCCCCAAATCTGCTCAGTGATCCTACAGGGAAGTTGGTTAGAGGGACTGCGGGGCTAGCTGTGGTCAGAGACAAAATTAAAGTACTTAAGGAGAGGAGTCTCCTCAGTGGCACAGAGGAACCTGGGTTCCATTAAGAGCACTCAGATTCAACTGTGTGTGTGCATGTGTGCATGTGTATGTGTGCATGCATGTGTGTGCATGTCTTTGTGTGTGTGTGTGTGTGTGTGTGCATGTGGGCACACGCGCTTGCCCACGCGGAAGCAGTGGTGGGGGATGCTCTTAGGTAACAGCTCCTCTCCCTTTGGGGAAAGTCTGATTTCAAAGCAAGTTTTACCAGATCCTTTCATCTTGCCCGAAGCCCAGCACAGTTGGGACCAAATCAAAAAGATACAGATTCAGAAGGAAGAAGTATGCATTGGCAAAGTGAGGGGAAACAGAAAGACAGTTATACTTACCCTACAACCACAATTATAAAATCTAGTAAATTCCAACCGTTGCGGAGGTAAGCGTTGGGGTGAAAGAGAAGTCCATAGGCTATTACTTTTAAAAATGCTTCCACAGTAAAAATTATGAGAAAGAGATATTCCACTCGTTCCTAGGAAACAAAAATAGAAAAGAGAGAAAAAGAAATAATTAGTTTGGGGATTTGGAAAGGTCTGCAGCAGCAGAGCTCACAAGCAGATGGGAGAGGGTGCTGCCCCTCTATGGTGGGACCCCGGGGGACTGGGAGCCCCAAGCCAAAGGAGCAACTCCAAGACCTGTTCCCTCATTGCAGCACCGATCCACTGGGGACCACAGAGTTCTTTTTGTCTTCAAAGGTCCCCTATTAAAATTTAATGTTAAGGTGGTGGGAAAATTACACATTTTCAAAACATTTTATTCAGTTTACCAGCTAAAATTTTTTTTGTACCTTCCCAGCAGAGAACTCCTAAGAGAAGGATGCTGAGAAAGGGGGTGAGGCAGAAGCGCAGGGAGACGGAGCCTCAGTTCTGCAGGAACAAACCCGAAGGCAGCGGACTCGGGCTTGGGGAGGGCACTGGCTGAATTCCCCCAAAGAACAGAGCAAAGACACAGCTGCAAAGAAATCGAGACGCTGAGCATCTTCTCAGAGCAGCCCAAACGGAGGCGCCTGCTCACACGCACGGATCCAGAAACGTGACATCTCTTTCTTGAGAAAATAAAACTCTCTGTCCAAAGACATAGGCCAGGTCCACAGAGAAAACCCACCATTTTCACGTTGGAGGTGGGCACTGGGTGGGGTGTTGAGCGGAAAAGGCCCGTCTCTTTCCTCAAGGGGCAGAAGGTCATCTTTTTCCTCCCTGCCACCATGAAGAAGGGCTTTGTGAAGAAGGACAAACTTACTGGCTCAATTAGAGTGAGCGACTCCACGCTGATTCACTCCCCTCCCTCACCACGCACCGAACCGCTTCCTCCCACACAAGCCCGTCCCAAGTGCAGCCGCGATGGCCTCCCCGCCCGGCGGAGGCTGCCTGGGTGTCTTCACGCTCCACTGCTCGCCTCCGCCTCCGCAGGAGCCTCAGCCATCTTTCACAGGAGCTGCAAAACTCCCGTCTACACTGCTTTCGGGAGCAGGTCCTCCAAGGCAGGGCAGGTCCACCCACAGCCCCAGCAGGCACTTGGCTCGGAGCCCCCAGGCCCGTTTTCCCCTCCTCTGCCGGGCCAGGGGCTCTGGTGGGTGCATGTGGGAACAGTGGTGGGGGGTGCTCCAAGGCTGGGGCATCGAGGGCCTGACGGGAAGCCCTGCAGGGAGACGTGGCCACACCAGCACCGTGAGCTCCTGTCCCTCTTCCCGGTGCCCGGCACATTCAGCGAGGGCCGCCTCTCTGTGATGCAGTGTGAGGAAGCATAGCTAAGACCTGCAGAATTCTGGGCCATGCCCGGACCTACTGAACAGATCCCCTGGCTATGGAGCCTGGAAACATACAGTGTAGACCCCTCCCAGGTGTTTCTAAGGAACCCTGGAGTTCAAGAACCACCAGCCCATGTGCTGATGAACGCCCAGGTCAGCCAGAGGCAGTGGGAGGGAGGGCAGGATCTGATTTAATCAGCACTTCAGAGGTGGACTTGTCCTTCCTTCCTGCCCATTTTAATACCATATAGTTGGTCTGGGGACATTGGGTCTGCCTTGGGGTCATGGCCCAAGAACAAATCACTGTGTGGGGGAGGATCCAATCCTTTAAAGTCAGGTGATACTAGATTAAAATGTACATGAGGGCAGCGCTGAAGGGAAAACATGACAAAAAGGCACAAGGGAATCTGAGGATGCTTGGGAGCTGGTAAGGAGAGGAGCTATCACACAGCCACTAGGCCTTGTCTCCTCACCCCACCCCATGATGGTCCGAGCTTTCCTGTCTGGCACCAGATGACAGGGTCACCTCCTTCTGTATTCCCAGAAAGTTAGGGCTGGGTTGAAAAGAAAGAAAAGGAAAGGGGAACAAACCAAGCTGGGTATCCACTAGATGTCATGTGCTGTCATTTATTCATATATGTGCTAGCTGCTTTCACACTTTCATTCACCCATCCATCCATCCATCTATCCACCTTCCCACCCACCCACTCTCACCCACCCATCCATCCATCCATCCACCTTCCCACCCACCCGCTCACTCACCCACCCATCCATCCACCTTCCCACCCACCCACTCACCCATTCATCCATCTATCCACCTTCCCACCCACCCACTCACCCATTCATCCATCCATCCACCTTCCCACCCACTCACTCACCCATCCATCCATCCATCCATCCGCCTTCCCACCCACTGACTCACCCACCCATCCATCCATCCATCCATCCATCCACCTTCCCACCCATCCACTCACTCACTCATCCATCCATCCACCTTCCCACCCACCCACTCACTCACCCATCCATCCATCCATCCATCCATCCATCCACCTTCCCACCCACTCACTCACCCACCCATCCATCCATCCATCCACCTTCCCACCCATCCACTCACTCACCCATCCATCCATCCACCTTCCCACCCACCCACTCACTCACCCATCCATCCATCCATCCATCCATCCACCTTCCCACCCACTCACTCACCCACCCATCCATCCATCCATCCACCTTCCCACCCATCCACTCACTCACCCATCCATCCATCCACCTTCCCACCCACCCACTCACTCACCCATCCATCCATCCATCCATCCACCTTCCCACCCACCCACTCATCCATCCATCCATCCATCCACCTTCCCACTCACCCACTCATCCCCCTACCCATCCATCCATCCATCTATCCACCCCCACACAGATTCACCTATTTATCCATCCACCCATCCACTCATCCACTCATCCAGCCATCCCTCCACTCAGTCATTTATGATTCATGTGGTACAGCCAGTTGCACTGTCAGAAAGTGACCCTGGAACTCCCTCTGGACTGTCTAGACAATGACCTTTCTGGGAGAAGTAGCACCCAAGCTCAGAGCCCCTCCTCCCCCTGGCAAAGACAGCAGCAATATCCTGAAAGATCTGAGGGCCCTGTGTGCTGGGAAGTTGGCATTCCTAGACAGCTCCTATAAAAAGCTGGCACCTCCAATCCAGACTTCCTGGCACCAGGCAGTCTGTTTATTCCATCAGTGACAGGCTGCTGTCCCTTGTTTACTTGCCCTATAAAAAGGCAGGACCACAGGTGAGGAGTCCTTCCACTGGGATACAGACTCACTGGAAGCCCAGTGTCTTTGTGAGATGGGAGGATTAGGGGATCAGCGACTTCTCTTGTCGACCTTTGGCCTTTGTAAATTTTCCCAATAAAGCCTAATCCTTAATCCAAGCCATGAGACATTCATCCCAAACGCCGACACATAACACATGGAGACCCAGAAGTACCTGCCCCACATGACAGCGAGTCGTTCAATCGAACATTCACTCAAGCCTTCATAAACACATTTATGTATGTGCCGGCTGTGGAGATTTATGAAAAAAGGCTCAGAAACTGACCTCAAGGATCTCGTGGTACAGTTGGGGGTGAAAAGACAGAAGATGCCAGTCCAACAGGTAAGTGGCGTCTGGAGGCAAGCACAGTTGGCTACGCATGCACTTCTCAAAGTAAGGATCTCTGAGTTGATCTTGGGGGATGAAGAGTTGTTCAGGTGAGGAAGGTTAGGGGATGGAGGGGTCGGGTAGGGAAGTGGAGGGGTGTCAGGCATTCCAGGTGGAGGAGACCAGAGCTGTGGAGAGCTCCGGGAAATGCAAACATTGATTTGGCTGGGGTAAGAGGTGTAGAGGGAGCAGGGCTAGAGGGGCAGGCAGCGGCAAGAAGACCTGGGGCTTTGTGGCCGTACCAGGACACTCAGATTCCATTCTAAGGAGACTGGGAATGACCTGGTCAGATGTGCACAGCAGCCTGGCACTGGCTGGAGAATGGGGGCTGGGGGCGGGGGAGTGACCCATGCAGAGATCATGGAGGCTCGAGCCAAGGTGGAGACAGTGGGACTGGCAGATTTGAGAGACAGAGAGGATGCACTGTGGTTTCAGTTTCTGTTTGCACGTAGCAGGCGAGGGAAGAGGGAAGAGGCAGTGCAAGAAGGTGTGCACAGCACCCTCCCCGAGGGCTCCTGTCCAGATGACCATGTGCATGCTGACGCCTCTCACTGCAGGAGCGACTTCAGGAAGAGGAGGAGGGCCTTTGGAGGAAGGTGGAGACATCGGGTATGGATGCCGGACTGGAGATGTTGGTGACTGGATGCACAGGTGGGGTCAGAGCAGAGTCTAGCTTACAGGGAAGGGCTGAATGAGGTGCCCTGGGAGGGTGTGTGGACTGAAGAGAGAAGCGCTGAGACCGGGACCCCACTCAGTAAAGGCGACCCCTACACTCCCCAGTCTGAATGTGCATCCCATCAGAAACATCCCCCCAAGAAAGTCCCTTCACATTACGGGAAGTCATCTCCAGGCAGAAGTTACAAGGTCCTGCTTAAAACCACAGAGTCTGGGAGACAGAAGGAATCTTACAGGTTATCTGATTAACCTCCTCACCTGAGAAACCAGGATACTAACAAGACACCGAGGCCAGGGAAGCACTCGCAGGGGATGGGAAACCAGAATTCCTGACCCCAGTCCAAAGGTCCGTTCCTCTGTCTCGCCTGCCTGAGTGATGGGGGCACACTGTCCACTGGCCCCCACTGTCCCAGAGACATGGCTTGGTCCAGACCCCTCAAGCTAAGATGTTTAAGAATCTGAGCTAGAACCGAAAAGGGTCCATGGAGCTGGTGAGAATGGGTCTGGACAGGAACCCAGAGAAGGGGCAGCTGGGCACAGTCGCCGTGCCCGTGTGCGTGTGTGAGGGCTGGCCGGACGCCGCAAGACCCGCGTTATCACTCTAACCTCAGGGGCATGAACCCCTGACAGAATTACTTAGAAAAACAAAACAACTTGAACAAGTGAAACCGCTCGGTGGATGCCTCCCAAACACGCATTACACTGCCACAGAAACATCTAAGGGCGAGTAAGAACAGCCAAGGCTTGTCAAAGACTATGCGTACTAACACCCCGGGTGCCTTGGTTCTTGAACACACAATCCTTCATGGCTCCTCACGCCTGAATTCAGAATCCAGGTCCACGTGCCCTCCTGCATCCCGCATGCTCACAGAGCTCACCAAGAAGACACCGAGTGTTCAGCACACACACCAGCCTTGCTGTGGTCTTGGGAACTGGGAAACTTTGGAAGCCATCCTGGAATGGACTAAGATAGCCATTCCTGCTATTCTGTGTTAAGGCTGGAAAGAGAGGGGGAGGTATGCAAAGCTGCGGAAAAGAGGGTAAACCCCGGGACACTAGCACAGACACAGACCCTCAAAGCCGCAAATGGGCTGGCGTGGATTCCCAGGGCTCCTGGAGGACCCTATTCCTCGGATGACGCATGGACCCCCGCCTGCCTAGGGCAAGCGTGATGACTCTGTGGCAGATGGCTCCTGTCTTCTTCCTTCTCTCACTTTCTCTTCTGATCCAACACTGTTTTCCCTTTATCACTTCCTTTCTATTACTCTCTTCTCCTCCCTTTCTTTCCTCTCTCTCAGCTCATTTCTTACATCTAACACTGGCAACGGGGAGCTTGTGGCTGCGCCAAGTCTGAAATATTTAGAGGAGTTTGGTGGAGAGAGAGGGGCCAGTTCCGGGAATCACGATGCCTCTGGACTCGCGTGGAGCTGGCCAGACACTGCTGGGCACAGGACATCCTAGTTTCCCATGTATCTTCTCACATGCACAGAGCTGCCTTTCCAACTATATTAGATGCTTCTAGAGGACAGAGACTCAATAATCTTTGACAGTAATTATTTTGATTCCAGCACTAACTGGCTGTGTGCCCTGGGGCAAGCACTTCACGTCTCTGGGTCTGTTTCCTCATCTGTAGAAGGACTTAAACACCACAGTGCTGCAGGGGTCCTGGGCTTCCGGCCTGTGCTCTGGGAGCAAGTGCAGGCAAGGGGAAGGTGGAATATGGGGGCTTTGACTCTCACCCACTCTGGAGCGAGAGTAGTGCCATTTTAACCCACATGCTGAGTTGTCCAAGGGTCCTAATACAGTTGAATAGAGTCCAGGGAGCCAGTATGATGGGGTGTGGACAGAGAATACACACAAAGAAGCAGCCACCTCTCACTGACCAGTCTGCAAGGCTTTTTTCAACTTTATGTGCTAGGTTCCGCATATGATTTTACTTGAGAAGAGGGATCAGTGCTTTTTTTGTTCTTCTTGGAATTTTAAACACCGCTTCCAAAGCAGCAGATGACTTTCCAAAGGTCCTCCAGAACTGTACAGCAAGTGAGGACGCCAATCCCTGGTCTGTGTGCAGTTCTAACTAAGGCACTGTTGGATTCCAGGACTGGAATGGAACAGAGAGCTCCTCTTGCTAACTTCCTCTCCTTGTTGCTCTGAGGATCACCATGAATACAAAGAGATTTCATAATAGAAAGAGCCTTCATAATAAGACGATTAATATTTGTGCTTTAAGGGAACACAGACTCCTCATGAGCAGAAACCACGCCAGGGCAGATCTCCATGGACAAGGACAGCCCTGCAGAGACTGGCGTGTCTGTCCATGTACACATGTTTCTGCAGCACACACGCGCACAGCACAGCACAGCACCCCCGCCCTGTGCCAAACTCTGCATGGCCACGTCAGCTACGCAATAGATCCAGGGTGCGGAACTCATACCCAGGGAGCCTGTGTGTGCCCACTTAAATTTATGCAAGTGTATTTATTGAAGCCGCCAAGAACTCTCCACCAAACAGAGTCAATGAGAAGCCCAGTTATACAATTCCATCTCTGTACAAGGTGCAAAGACAATAAACACCACAATAATACTTCAAGCAGCATGTTGTATTCCACACTGACTCCTAACTGAAGTACTAATCAACCTGACCTCTAAACGCGGCTCCTGCCTACGCTCCCACCCAGAGGCGAGGAACTGTGGCGCCTCGGCTCCCACTCCCGCGTTCTCCTTTCCCGCACGCATCTGCTGCCGCGCGGGGTATCTGGAGAGGCCGCCCTGCCTCCCGCGCCCGCCCCCCGCACCACCTCTCAGGACGCTGGCGGACTTGTAGAACGTAAGAAGCTGGAAGACAAACAAGGACACACAGCCCAACTTCCTCGTGACACAGAAGTGAGGGGACCTGTCCAGGGCTACACGTCTCACCCATGTGACGGGCACGCGGGTTTCTCGACGGCTGGACTGGCGTTCCTCCTGCACAGCTGTCCCTGTCCACGGGCTGACTGAAACCAGGGTTGTGAGCCTGACAGGGGCCACTGGGCAAGCAAAGGGCCACCTACAAGGTGTAGCTGGAGGGGTGGCCGCGGGTGTCCCACCCTGAAGGCTCCTGCCTCCTGGGGTCTCTGCCTGGGCCTGAGTTGCAGCCATTAAGAAGCCTTTGTTCCACTGACAGAGGAACGGACGAAGGAAACGTGGTCCGTACGCCGTGGAGCAGCTGCCTTAAAAAGGACGAAACTCGTACACACGCTCCAGTGTGAGGGACCAGGAAACACCGCGCCACGTGGAAGACGCAGTCCCAAAAGGACAAATACTGTATGATGCCACTTAGACGAAGATCTCAAACAGGCACATTCATGGAGACAGAAAGTGGGTTAGAGGTTAGCAGGGGCTGGGCGAGGCGGGGTGGGGAGTCACCACTTAATGGGGACAGACTGTCCGTTTGAGCAGATGAAAACTTTGGCGATAGTGGTGACGGTTGCACGGCACTGTGAGTGTAATTAGTGCCGCTGAATTGTACACCTACAAACGGTCAGAATGGCAAATTTTATTTTATTTATTTTACCACGCTACAAAATAAAAAGAAGCCTTCTTTTAGATCTTAAAGGTTTTCTAGGCCGAGCACGGTGGCTCACGCCTGTAATCTGGGAGGCCAAGACGGGCGGACTGTTTGAACTCAGGACTTCGAGACCAGCCTGAGCAAGAGCGAGACCCCGTCTCTACTAAAAATAGAAAGAAATTATATGGGCAGCTAAAAATATACATAGAAAAAATTAGCCGGGCATGGTGGCACATGCCTGTAGTCCCAGCTACTCGGGAGGCTGAGGCAGGATTGCTTAAGCCCAGGAGTTGGAGGTTGCTGTGAGCTAGACTGATGCCATGGCACTCCAGCCCAGGCAACAGAGTGAGACACTGTCTCAAAAAAAAAAAAAAAAAAAAGTTTTCTAACCCTTAAGAGTCTTCATCTAAAATACCCGAGGCATGTTTAAACCTGCATCAACTACCACCTTAACGGGGACAGGACTGATTCGTCACAAAGTTAGCAGCACAGACTTTTGTAGCAGGAGGGTGGACAGGTGCCTGGGGCACCTGGATTGGGAAGAAGGGGGCTGGGCAGGGAGGTGGGACAACTGTTTTGATTTCACAATTGTGCCAGGGCAGGGCCCTTCCAAGGGTCTTATGCAGAAGCCTCCTTCAGACAGTGTCTGGGCCTTACACTTAGGACATTCTTGCAAAGGAGAGAGGGGCAGGAAGAACCATTTAACAGCCTAGGAGTAGAGCAGCCTTTAAAAGAGCAAGTCGCCTGTGCACCGAGGGCAGGCAGCAAGCAAGGCTGGGCGAGCTGAGCAGGGCACGAGCTTTGTGGTCTCTGCGGTGGCTCCTCAAACCGGCCTGCTCCTCTGCGCTTGCCGGTGACGCAAAGTGGAAGCGACTTACGCACTTTCCAATTTCTTGCATGTACGTCTCCTCCCCAGAGGCTGGCCTTGCCTCGCCACCCCGGCACGCGGGCGCCTGCACTCAGACTCAGGGCCTGAGGGGCTGCCTCAGCTGCTGGGTGCAGGCGCTGCTCGCCCCCTCGGACCCTTCACTTCCCTGGCCCTGCAACGCGCTGTGCTGACCTCTCCCGGGCGGGCAGCCAGATGCACACCCTGCGGCCTCCTCCTGGGCTGCTTCCCTGACTGCAAGCACGGCCTGTTTGATCTCCCTATTTGGCGTCCAGCATTTGGACGGTCAAAGAGAACCATCAACCTTTGCCACACTGCTGCCTGTGTCACCCTCTTGGAACCGAGAGGAAGCCCAAATGCCCTACAGGCCAGCCACCTGCCCAGGGCAGGAGCCCCTTCTACACCAGCTTCCTCCGTCCCAGGGCCATTGTGTTCCCATAAGGCTGCATGTCTGTCACTGGGCAGTTCCGTGTCAGAGCGGATCTTAAAGGTGGGCCCTGTCTTTCTGCCCCATCCCACGACCTGTCCCCACGCAGGCCCCTATCATTGGGTGTCTGGATAGTAAAGCAGCTTCCTAACTGGTCTCATTGATTCCCCGGTGGTTTTACTACTCAAAAACCGTCAACAGTTCCTTTCTGCCTTTAAAAGGAGTCCAGCCTCCTTAGCATGGTGCCAAGGTCTACCACAGTATCACCCCCACTTGGACCCCTCCCCTGTCCTTGGCCACCACCCTGCACTCCAGCCACACCAAAGGCTCACCACACCCAAACCAGACAGGCTGGTTTGGGCAGCTCTCCTCTTCATGCCCTTCCCACCTCTGCCCCTTCTCCACCTGGAGATGTCCTCCTCCTCCAAGATGCAGCCCAGTGACTGTCACCTTGTCTAGACTTCACAACCACTGTCTGGCTGCCATCACCACCACCACCCCCCACCATCACCACTGTCATCACCTCCACCACCATCACCACCTCTACCACCATCACTACCGCCACCCTCCACCATCACCACCTCTACCACCATCACTACTGCCACCATCACCATCACCACTGTCATCACCTCCACCATCATCACCACCTCTACCACCATCACCACCGCCACCATCACCACTGTCATCACCTCCACCACCATCACCACCTCTACTACCATCACTACCGCCACCCTCCACCATCACCACTTCTACCACCATCACTACCGCCACCATCCACCATCACCACTGTCATCACCTCCACCACCATCACCACCTCTACCACCATCACTACCGCCACCCTCCACCATCACCACTTCTACCACCATCACTACCGCCACCCTCCACCATCACCACTGTCATCACCTCCACCACCATCACCACCTCTACCACCATCACTACCGCCACCCTCCACCATCACCACTTCTACCACCATCACTACCGCCACCCTCCACCATCACCACTGTCATCACCTCCACCACCATCACCACCTCTACCACCATCACCACTGCCATCATCGCCACTGTCATCATCTCCACCACCATCACCACCTCTACCACCATCACTACCGCCACCATCCACCATCACCACTGTCATCACCTCCACCATCATCACAATCTCTACCACCGTCACCACTGCCACCATCACCATCACCATCACCACCTCTACCACCGTCACCACTGCCACCATCACCACTGTCATCACCTCCACCATCACCACCTCTACCACCATCACCACTGCCACCATCACCATCACCACTGTCATCACCTCCACCATCACCACCTCTACCACCATCACCACTGCCACCATCACCACTGTCATCACCTCCACCACCATCACCACCTCTACCACCATGACTACCGCCACCATCCACCATCACCACTGTCATCACCTCCACCATCATCACAACCTCTACCACCATCACCACTGCCACCATCACCATCACCATCACCATCACCACCTCTACCACCATCACCACTGCCACCATCACCATCACCACTGTCATCACCTCTACCACCATCACCACCGCCATCATCGCCACTGTCATCATCTCCACCACCATCACCACCTCCACCACCATCACCAGGTCCCCCCCACCCCCCATTATCATCAACTCCATTGCCGCCACCACCACCATAGCTGCCACTAACAACAGTTTGAGTCTGGAAACTTTAGTTCTAATCTTAGCAGTGACTCTGCATGATGGATAAAAAATATCATCTCCAATATATAGACAAGCAAACTGATCAAAGAGGTTAGGAAATCTTCCACAAAGCCACGCAGCTAGTAAGTGGTAGAGCCGGGACTCTAAGTTTAATGTTTTCCCTGTTGCTGTGGTTAGAGAGAAAGCTGACTTCACCAGCTCACTGTTCAACCACCCCAGGGCCCCTGTACCTGGCACTGCTGTTAGAACAGGAAGTGCACCGGGGCCTTGTTGGGGCTACACTGAAGCCCTAATTGCTGTGTGCGATCCACCGTTGTTAAGCAAGCATTCGACACTCAGAGCCCTCCTGGCCAGGGCACTCTGCATTCCCACTCACGGTGCTCGGACACACAGCTGTGGCGACTCCCATGGTCTATTCCCACTGCTGGTCAGACAGGGGCACCGCAAGGAGCACTGCTGGCTATAAACCCACCACTCCTCCAACCCAGCAGAGTCATCCTCTTCTTCTACTCCATCCACTGGCTTTGGAAGTGGCCTGTGACCCAGCCCTGCCAATGTGGCAGGAAGAGACAGTTTTTCACTGATTCAAAAAGAGAAGGAGGCATCCCAACAGGAAAGCATTCTAATCTCTTCTTTAGCTGGACACATCCGCATCTGTGTGTGAAGTCTGGAACTGTGGCAGCCATCTGGGAACCATGAGGACTACTAGTTGAGGACAAGAGCAACATGCTGAGGGCAGCAAAGAGAAAAGGCGGGAAGAACTGAAGTCCTGGGTAAAGCTGTTGAACCAACAAACTAACCAACTTTAATGCCACCCTAATCTGGGGCTTCCTCTATGTGAGGTCAAACTTCCTTATTGTCAAAGCCATTTTGAGTCGAGTTTTCTAGTACTCACACCTGAAAGCATCCCTCTGGATGGGCTCTATTTGCTATCTCTACACGGCTGCTCAGTGCGGGCACCCCTTATCAGCCATTTGGGCACATTAAAACTAAGCTTAGTCTCGCCCAGCCGGAGAAGGCAGGAGCTCGTAAACACTGGAAGACAAATGCTTGTCTTTCCCCGTTAGCTCTCGGCCTGCATGTGAGATGCTTATTAGTTCTGATTATGGTCTCAGGGTAGGTCTAGAGAGACCAGCCTGAATCCCCATCAGAGGGTACCGTGGCTCTCTGTGCTTAGCCTCTTGTTGCAGTGCAGGGCTGTCAGCCAGAGGAGGGGGCTGCAGAGGCAGGAGCACCACAGTTCCCAAGGAGGCCGGGGTGGGGAACAGGGAGGGGGCCCTCAGCATCCTAGCATCAGAGCCGACACATGGAGGGCACAGGGATGCAGACCTGGCGTTTCCCTCCCTAGTGGAGGTGTTTTCTTACCTTCAAAGGATGAAAGAATTTTTGAGCAGGGAATTTCTGAGCAAGGAACTTTGCAGAATCTCACTCTGATCATGCTACTTTCCTCCCCAGGAAGTTAGAGGGATTCCGTATTCCTCACCTGTCGGGCCCCCGCGTCTCTGCTTGAATCCTTCCCTCCCCACCTTGTGCCTTGTCTTCTCCCAACTCCCGTGCTCCAGTGCCAATGCTGCCTCCCTGACCACCTGTCTCTCTTGCGGCCTCTGTGGCCCTTGCCCGGGAAGCTGTCATTCCTCCAGGGCTGGCTGGGCCCCTGCTCCTCTCAGAAGTTGCTCTGACTTCTCCAGGTCTTTTTCTCTCTGGTCCACACGACGTTGTGGCCATGCACCTGTGCTGCTCATTTGGGATATTTATAAATGGCATGACGGCCAGTTCTATAGGTTCTCCTACTGCAGCCAGGGTCCTGGGCCTCTCTTCCCTATTCAGGAGCATGAGTGCTCTGAGGGCAGGAACAATGTCACATTTTTCCTCTGTTTCCCATGGTGCCTTGTACAGTGCCAGGGACTGAGGGCTCACAGAATCCTCTGGTGTGGTACTGGAAGGACGCTGGGTGCCATCGAGGTCCACTGCCCAGCCACAGCCTCCCTCCCGAGCCCGCAGCACATCATGGTTGACAATGTGCTTTCACATCCCCAGGGCACAACCCTTCCTCCTACCCCACCGTGTGAACTAAAACTGGCTCATGACCAGAACAGCAAGCACTGTCAGCAGGGAGAGCTGGACTGAGCGCCCCTGCCCGAGGTGTGGAAGGAAGGGCTGCGGGGACAGAGGGCACCTCCAGGGACGCACGGTCATGGCGGCAGGCAGGATGTGCATCACAGAGAGAAACGGTAACACAGGTTCACGTGTGCTATGTGCCAAATGAGCACTTCTGAGAACCAACAGTTTAAGGATTTGGAGAAAAGGTGATCAGCAGGACTGGTGGTCAGGCCGTGTGGTGTGAGCTGGGCCTCAGGCTGCGTTGGGGGGAGGCTGCAGGGGGGAGGTGACATCTAGATGACAACACAGGCTCCCTCTGAGCAACATGGAACAGACGTGTTTGCTGGAGAGCGTGCATGGCGGGGGACGACGCGCCTGACCGGCAGGTAAGGTTTAAATGAAAGCAGTCTTGAGTGGCAGGATAAAGAGTTTATACTTCCTACTGAGGATGCTGCAGCTGGGACTTAAGGTCCACGGTGACTTGGGCTGAGGGCAGCTTGCGATCAAAGGGTGATGCGTGCCAAACTATGTTTTAGGATGATAAATATGAAAAGCAACCTTTAGACACACTAGACTGAAGTGGGGAGACCCCTGCAGTGGTCCAACAATGAGGCAATGAGTTTGAACGGGGGGGAAGGACCACAGGGAGAGAGAAGACAGACTCAGGAAATGTTAGACCCAAGGTGGGCCAAGAGGGGACACTCAAACATGGTGTTCAGACTCATTCAGGACACCTGGAAGAATGCAAGGCTCACACACAACAGCAGAGTCCAAAGTGGGAGCTCGCCGGGGGCTGGAAACATGTCTTTATCCACCAAATGTGGAGTTCGGCTAGATAATCCCCAGTCCTCTTCCTGCCTCCAGCTAGCAGGCACCCAGCAGAGTGGGAACTCCATGGCACTGCAAGGAGATGAATCTGAGTCTTAAATTTTAGGTCTCCTACAAGCACTGCACCTTGGACACAGGATTTAACCTTCCCATGCCTTCATTTCTTTAGTGATAAAGGAGAGATGACACCTTCCTGCAGAGACTAAGGACCAAGGGGGATGTACACTAAGATGTAACAGGAGATATGTAAGGAATGTTCACTTTGCCAACCCAGCAGTTCTAGAATTCCCGGACATCTGAGGTGCTCACCGCAGACACAACACAGAGAAGAGAGGCAACGACATCCAAGTGGAGATGTGCCCTGGCGATCAGAGCTGGGCGTGGGCGTGGCTGTGAGCGACAATCTGTGGCAATGAAGCAGTGACTGTACGAGAGACCCATGACCAAAGAAGAGTGTGAAGTGACAGGAGCAGAGGGAACGGGCCCAGGAAAGAGATGCTGGGCGGGGTGGCCCAGCCCAGCACTGCTTAAGACCAGTACAACTGCTGCCATGTCCATGTAAGTGTAGTATTGCTCACTTACTTTCTCTTTAAATCAACTCACTTTTCTTACATAAACATTAAGAAAGGGAATTTCTTATCAGAAGCACCACTATTAGGCCGGGGGCAGTAGCTCACACCTATAATGTTAGCACTCCGGGAGGCCGAGGTGGGAGATCACTTGAGCTCAGGAGTTCGAGACCAACCTGAGCAAGAGCAAGACCCTGTCTCTACTAAAAATGGAAAAAAAAATTAGGTGGGCGTGGTGACACGCGCCTGTAGTCCCAGCTACTCAGGAGGCTGAGGCAGGAGAATCACTTGAGCCCAGGAGTTTGAGGTTGCTGTGAGCTAGGCAGACGCCACGGCACTCTAGCCCAGGTGACAGAGCAAGACTGTCTAAAAAAAAAGAAGCACCGCTATTGTTGCTCGCCATGATAAAAAAAAGACAGTAAAAATAAGTATTAAGAATGTTTGTCCACATGCTACCTAGAACTGTCCCCCATGCCACCTGAGGTGCCCATCCCACACTTGGGAAAACACTGGGTTTGAGGGCTATCCCTTGAGGGGATCAGACTTGATCCACGTGGCTCCAGAGGCAGGAGGAAGGCAGCAGGCCTAGGCAGCGGAAACAAGAGGAAGGCCAATTTTGTCTCAGGAAGAACTCTCCAGAGTTGGAGCTCTGCAACAAAGGAAGGGCTGCCTCTGGAGGCCATGTGCCCCCAGGCACAGGCATGGCTGTGTGGAGATGGTGAGACTCAGCCTCGGGTAGAGTTAGACCACTCTCCTCCAAGGTCCCTTTGATGACCAACAGCCCTTGATACCATGGGGTGTCCTCACAAGAGAGGGAAGCAAAGGGAGGAAAGAAGTAAATGAAGAAATGAGTAAGTGAATGGATGAGTGAGTGGGTGGGTGGATGGATGGATGGGTAGATGGGTGGGTGGATGGGTGGATGGACAGGTGGATAGGTAAATGGATGAATGGGTGGATAGATAGATGGTTGGATAGGTGGATGGATGGATGGATGGGTGGATTGGTGGATGGATGGATGGGTAGATGGTTGGATGGATGGGTAGATGGATGGATGGACAGGTGAGTAGGTGAACAGGTGGACTGATGGATGGGTGGGTAGATGCGTGGATGGATGGATGGGTGGATGGATGGATGGGTAGATGGTTGGATGGATGGGTAGATGGATGGATGGACAGGTGAGTAGGTGAACAGGTGGACTGATGGATGGGTGGGTAGATGCGTGGATGGATGGATGGGTAGATGGGTGGCTGGATGGGTGGCTGGATGGGTGGATGGGTGGGTAGATGGATGGACAGATGGATGGGTAGATGAGTAGTTGGATGGGTGGATGGGTGGGTGCATGGATGAATGGATGGACAGGTGGATGGGTGAATGGATAAATGGGTGGATAGGTGATGGATGGGTGTGTGGGTGAACAGGTAGATGGATGGATGCATGGGTGGATGTGTGGATGGATGGGTAGATGGGCGGCTGGATGGGTGGACAGATGAATGGTTGGGTAGATGGAGAGGTGGGTGTATAGATGAATAAATGGGTGGGTGAATGGATGAATGGGTGGAGAGGTGGGTGCCTGGATGGATGGATGGGTGGATGGGTGGATAGACAGGTAGATGGGTGAATGGATGAATGGGTGGATAGGTGGATGGGTGGCGGGATGGGTGGCTGGGTGGACAGGTGGATGGAGGCAGAGAAGGGCTATTTTAAGGCAGGTATGGATCCAGGGCAGTGCAGGGCCTCTGTTATCTTAGCCAATTCTTCCTCCTCCTCCTCCTCCTCCTCCTCCTCCTCCTCCCCCAGTACCCAAGGTTGCCTAGGCCTAAGACTGCTCCAGATCTGTGGCCCCACAAGAGGATCTGCCCCTAAGCAGTACCACCTGTGGCTCCATGCACACCAGCTACACCAGGCTGGAAGCTTCCGTGGCCTCTGTGTGCCTTCTGCCTCTGCTCCTCAGCCCTGCTTCCTGTGCCGAGATAGGCACAAGGCAGAATCTATCCAGCCTCCTTAAAAATCACCAGGCAAGGAAATGAAATGCCCACCAGTGGCAAGCAGGACAGATGTCCCATATGGTGCAGAGACATTAGCGTGAACATCAAACGCAGAGGAACAGGAGCCCAGTGCCAGCAGCTGGGCTCCTCCAGCGTGGGCTGCCGGGGAAGGGGACTCTCCCTGCCTAAGTGGCACCAGGTTACCGGGTCTACAGCAACACTTGCCCTCACCCCAGCATTGGCGTCTGTCTGGTTGCCCTCTCAAGGCTCTGGCTCCCTCCTGGTGGTTCACCCACAAGGCGGCAGAAGACCAGCAGGCTTTGTGGTAGCCCTTCTCTTCCCGATGGGACCACTGTTGGGAAGGTCCTGCTGGTGGTCCTCTGCTCGTGCTGCAGTTAGCTGTGAGCGCACCTTCCCTCCTCGAAGACTGTGCCTTTCCAGAGCCCAGGGCCTGGGTTTGGTCTGCGATCAGCACACCCCACACAAGGGCAGGATATCGGACCTGGAGTCACAATGACTCACGACATCTGCTGCCATCCCCTTGGTTCCTGGGCACATCACTTTACCTGCACATCACTTTACCTTTCTAAGCCTCAGTTTCCTCATCTGTAAAATGCAGATGATAGAACCTACCTCAGAGAGATACGGTGCTTTTTAAATAAGAAGTTTAAATACAATTTATTAAGGTCTTTTGTAATTATCAAAGTGTTATACAAGTAGGAGTTAGCATTACTAAAAATATAAGCAAAAAAGGGGAAAAAATCTAGAACATGTGAAACAAGAGGTGAGAAGTGCTGATTTCCCAGTAAAGACTGAAACATGCAGAAGAGACGTGCCCTCCCCTGGGCCGCACAGCAAGGCTGGGGGCACCCAGAAAGGGCCCCCGTGCCCCTGCTCCAGCCTCACGGACTCCTCAGACTCATCCACTCACTCCCCAAGGCAGCACAGGGTCACCCAGGGCTGGGGTGGGGCAGTCAGACTCCGAGAGCAAGAGAAACTGAATGCTGGAGTCACTCTTCCCAGGGTGGCCATGCAGGTCTGTTGCTGACCGTCAGGACGGGGGCTGAGCCGCCGTCCCTCCCCAGGCCCCAAAGGCCCACCCGGCGTTGGGGTGGGTACCAGGCGCCCTCAGCCAAAGGCAGGGTCTCTGCTCTAAAGGAGCCTCCATCCATGTCCTCTCCGCTAAGCCAGGGAGTTTGATGTCCAACAGTGCTCCCCGCCTCTCTGCTGACCACAGGCCCCCTGAAAAGGGCTACGCGGCCTCTGCTCCGAGCCAGGCTGGGCTCCTTGTGCCTGGGCTCTGCTCAGAAGCTGTCTGACGCCTGTACCAAAAGGAGATCTAATTTAAAAAGTGTTTCCTGTGAGCTGTAAACAGTCATAATTTTGGCTTTTTGTGGGTGTCTACTTCCCCTTGTAAAAATGGCCTGTTCTCCTTGCTGATCAGTTCAATTATAATGAAACAAAACGGAGGGCAATAAAAACAGGGACCTATCCTAAAAAGGGGAATTGTGGTGAAAGGGATTCATGGCCTTTTCCTCTGGGGACCTTAGCGGGGGTGGGCCGAGCCTTCAGTTGGCTTCCCTAGAGGAACATGAATTCTGTGATCGGTGAGCAGGAGGATGGGCATCTTGGGGTCTCGAACGCCAGGGGCCACAGTGCCCAGGGGTCCCCACATTTACCCCGTCACTGGCTAGGCCCTGACTTGGAGACTGTCTGCTCCAGAGAGCAATGCCATGGCAACTCCACTGCTGTAGCAAATAACACCACTAGGCCCGAAGGCCTCCCCAGCGGGCCAAGCCCTCAGCCCCTCGTCCCCACTGCACGCCAGGTCCTGCACGAACACCTCCCACAGATCATCTCACAACGACCCTGGGAAGCGGGCACCGTCGTCATCCTCATCTCACAGGACTGGAACCAAGGTCTGCCTGGCACCCAGCTGGTGTCTTCACTATCATGTTCTACTGACTGGACCTCCGGGCACATAGCAACACACTTGGATCACTGGGTTCCACATCGTCTCTTATTACTTTTTCTCCCACAGGAAACACAGCAAGGGCAGTGAGCAAGCTGTGGCAATAAGCATCCTCTTGGCAGTCAGAAATCTCAGGCTCTAATTCTGGTTTCATTACTACCAAGCTGGGTGACCTTGGGTAGTGACACAGCCTCTATGAACCTGACTTCTTTCCAGCCACACAATGGAGATGTTGGGGTATATTTACTGTAGATCCCAAACTTCGGTTTGCTGATGACTCTCTACAGGTATCCTGGGGCATTTGTAACATTACAGCCTCCTGGGCCCCATCCCCCATGTGCTGAATCAGAATATTCTGCGGACCAGGGACGCTGGATTCCCACCGGGCACTCTGGCTTGCGGGGCACCCATGGCTGGGTCTCCATGGTTCCTTTCAGCTACAAGATTCGCTGATTCTCAAACCCTTCGCCCCACCCAAGGGCCCTGTCCAGGGAAGGGAACAAAGGCAGACCTTGGGGGGTGGTGTTCCAGGTGGGGGAGGCAAACCCAAGACAACGTGAGAGTGGACAGGTCTACAGTTTCCTGCGAAGTCCTGGGAAAAGACTATGTTGGACCAAGAGTCAAGGGATCTGGGTCACTTAGTCACTCGTGGAAGATCCTCAGGCAAGACATTCAGTGTCTCTGGATCCCAGTGAGAAACAAGAACACACGGCCTGCTGGCTCGCGGACGAAACACAGCACAGCGGCTCTACGGAGAGCCAGGACCGCCGCTTGCCGTGGTCCGAGTGTGTGTGTCCGCCCCAGTTCCTACGCTGCAATCCCAACCTCCTGGGCGAAGGCAACCTCTCCTCACGTATGAGATCAGCGACCTTGTAAAAGAGGCCCAGGGGAGCCAGCTCGCTCCTTCCAGCACGTGAGCGTGTAGCAAAAAGAGCTGTCTATGAATGCGCGCTCACCAGACCCCAGATCTGCCTGTTCCTTGATCTCGGGCTTCCCGGCATCCAGAACTGTGAGAAATAAATTTCTGTTGTTTATATGCCCTCACAAAATGCCCGTTTATGGTATTTTGTTATAGCAGCCCGAACAAACTAAGACACTGCTCAACTCTCAGGCCTTTGTGTAAACAGCCTCCTCTCACACTCTGCGCAGTTCCCTCCTCGCCGCAGTTGGCCCAGACACGCCGGCCTGGGGACGCCACTCTTCCCTGCCACCCAGGGCGGGCTGAGCTGGTGCTGCGGGTCGCCCGTGCAGGAGGACTGTGATGTCCCCGCGAAGGAGCAGGAGGACTGGCATGTGTCAAACAGCTCCCAGCACCTCTTGTACATTTCTGAACCTGACACACAAAGCCATCTCCGGGACAACGAGAAGCACGGTGTCACTCATCTGTGCGTGCGAGTGGATTTTCTTAACCTTAACCCCATGAGGGAGGAAAGGATGTCATCATCCCTATGTGAACAATGCAGAACCAAACCTGCCCGGCTGATACACGGTGGAGAGAAGGTTTCTACCTGAGTTTTCCGACTCCAAACCCAGTGCTTTCCCCCTACACCAACCCGGCACACACCTGCTGAATAAATGCTGGTCCCCGAGTCCCCTCTGCTAGCTGGGGAGGGCACAGGGTCCTCCCAAGGCAGCTGTTACAGTACCCAGGCTGGTACCGGCTTGAAGGTGTTCCCCCTTCCCCAAATTCATGTCCTTTTCAGAACCTCAGAATGTGACCTTATATGAAAACAGGGTCACTGTCGATGTGATTAGTTAAGATACAGTCACGCTGGAGTAGGTGGGCCCCTAATTTAATATGCCGTGTTCTTACAAGATGGGAGAACAGAGACACACAAAGGGAGAAGCCACGTGAAGACCGAGGCAGAGACTGGAGTGACTGATGTGTCCACACACCAAGCAATGCCAAGGGCTGCCGGCAACACCAGAAGCTGAAAGAAAGGCATGGAACAGATTTCCCCCTAAGAATGGCCCCCTCGACACTTGATTTCAGACTTCTGGCCTCCAGAACATGAGAGACTAAATTTTGTTGTTTTAAGCCCCCGTGTTCATAGGACGTAGTCACAGCATCCCTAGGAAACGACGCTCCCAGCGTCTCTCTGCACAGAATCTGCGCGGCAAGGCTGGTCACAGGATAAACATCGGCCTCCCGGCCTCCCACTGCAAAGCCACCGCCCAGTGCAGAGATGAGCTCCCTTTCTTCTCTCGTGCCTTTAATGACTGTCCGGCCACCCAAGGGCACATCCCACCGGGTTGCGAGCTCAGTGGACCACGGGTGTCAGAGCGCAGAGGAGCAGGCAGCATGCGTGTACATGCAGGGCCCACAGTCTGGGTGCTCCTGCTGTGTTGGCTCCTTTCGGGCGAGCAAAGCTGCCCTCTGAGCCAGCTCCACTGTTCTATCAACGCACGTGCCCTAGAGCTATCTCACCAGCTTCTAACTGCGCCACGTACACACCAGCTGCGTGCTTGGAGGTGCCACACGCTGCAGGGCACACAGAGACTGGGAAGACAGGGTCTGCACCCTTGGGGAGGTGGCAGTCTAGGCAGGTAGGATTAACACTCATCAAACTAGAACTAAACACTGACTGAGTGACACAGACAGCCAAGGCCAGTGAGGTTCCAGTGTACCCAGCAGTGAGGTTCCCGGAGAGGCAGTGTGGGAACTGCGCACTGAGGAAGGGGTAGAGGAGAAAGCTGAAGGGCAGGAGGATCCACGGTGAGACAAGCCCGGCCCAGCACAGGGCATCAGACCCGGCTGCCGCAGGGCCCGCAGGGAGGGCTGGCACAGAGGCTGGGAACGTGGTCCCATCAGGACGGGCTGTGAATGTCAGTGAAAAAAACTGGGGCTTGATTTTGAGGGCAGCGTTGAACCAATAATGCATAAGTCAATCTTCTGAAAGAACTTTTCAGGTGTAATTAAAACAGGTTTTCAAGTTGCAAGCGAGTAATACAAGCTAGCCTTTCCTTTGAAAATGTTTCTCAGCTTGAGAGCTCTGAAGCGATGGGCTGGGTGTTTGATCTGATAAGGAGTGGCTAAGACAGCATAAACACTCCAAAGTGGGCATTATTTTGCTTTTTAAAATATGCCTTACAAAATGCTAGCCGTTCTAGGCCCAGGCGAGAGCCCACTCTGCTGGGAAGCCTCCATTGGCTGTGCGGGTCAGCCGAGAGCCATCGCTGCTTTCTGGGAGTTCTTGACCTTAGTAATCCATCCAGTGATTCCCAGGCTCTTGTCAAGATTTCGTGGATCAATAAAACAGCAGAAGAAATGTCAGGGATGGATACAGGGTTGCCAACTTTTTATTCTGCCAAGTATATATTAAAAGTAACAACAGCCATTTATTATCCCTTTCATTTCATAAAAGGAGGAGAAACAACGCGGGAAAAAGAGCAGCTGGCAACTCCCACACATCCCCAGCCCCTGGCCTGCACCCCGACTCCGCACTCTTCCTGTTTGTCTCACCCAGCTGCAGTCTGATACACCTTCACTGCAGACTGGCACAGGTCAGCCCACTGGCAGGGGACACTCGGGTCCTTCCCACTCTCTAGCTCATTACAGCTTCTGTGTCCTTCCCACCAAGGCATTCGTAGTTGGTCTGGCATCCAGTCCAACCAACCCATCTGTGGAAGATGGCAAAAACAGCCACAGTATTCTGCAGCTCTTGTCATCTAGAATCAGAGTCTATTTCCCCACCTCTTTAGTTTGAGCTGACTCTGTCACTTGCTTTGACCAAAACAATACCATGGAAGTAACATTGTGCAACATCTAAGCCGAGGCCTCTCGAGGCCTTGCAACTTCTCTCACACTGGGAACCTTTCTTCCACCACAGGAATAAGCCAAGGTAGCCTGTTAGAGAATGAGAGGCCACGTGGAAAGAAGACCCAGTCATCCCAGCCATTTGACCAAGGCCATTAGGAATAGCCATTAGCTCTAGCAATCCACCCGCTGACCACAGACACTCAAACACCCCAAGGAAGAGCAGCCAAGTCCTGCCAGGTCTGGAAGAACCATCCAGCTGAGCCCAATCCAGATTACCAACCTGTAGAATGGGAGCTAAGGGGACACTAAGTTTTGGAGTAGTTTGTTACGCAGCACAAGCTAATTGATATACCACCATTCCAACCACAATTTGCATGGGCCTTCCATACCCTCCCACCGCCTTTCAAATACAACCTGGGCTTTCCTATCTCTAAGTATTTACCTCAATTATTCCCCCCAGGCCTGAAATATCTGTTTCCTTTATCCTTAGATTTTACCCATTCTTTTCTGTACTCACTGCTACACCTTTCTCTTGGCCCTTAATCATACACTAATCACCAGGTAGCCTTTCTTACATACTATTGTAAATTAATTCTGATAATGATAACTTTACATGCTTTGTTACGTATCTTGCCTTCTTAAGTAAATTTCCAGTTCTTGATGAGAAAAGGCTTGTCTTATATTTAGACTTCACAGCTTTTAACCCAGTATTTTGTACAGGGTAGGTATATTTATTGCTCACTGATTGATAAGACATGGAAATTAATGGGTATCTGAAAATAACCATGCTGGGTTAGTTCTCCCCAATGTTCCTCCCGCCCAGGTCTGAGCTGTATGCTACTTCCTCATGCTTTTCCACGGGGTCCCAGCTCATTTCTCAGCCCTCCCACGAATGTGTTGGTGAGCAGAAATGTGGATGCTCATCTGTTCCCCCACACCAAGACCACAGAGAATCAGAGAGGCACACCCAAACCAAAGCAACTGAGACCGCTCTTGCCAAATTATTACTTGACTTCCCAAGTCTCCTGGGGCTTTCTCAAACCCTCTGGAAACTTTCCCTTCTCATTCTGGTGACCTTTCATTTGTCCCAGGCATTGGCATTGGATAATCCAGGCTTCCTGTGCCTTTCAGCCTTCACTAAAGTCTTTAAAGTGAACTATAAAGCTTTGAGGGGAAACAGATAAAAAGCTTAGCATTGCAAATGAGGAGAGTGTCAAGCCCAGGCTGGAAATGAGGTAAGTGCATTTAAAGCCAGAGCTCCAAAGACTGGCTGCAAAAGGTTACATTGCAATGGTAAGGCCAGGGCTCCCTGCTCTCAAGGTTTAACCCCGTGGTCTGGCCTTCTTAATGGCCAGTGGGAAACGAGCAGAAGTGAGCAGCACGGCCTGCAATCTGCAGCCCCTCCCTTCCTCCAGATCCTGCCTGCAGAGCCCAGGCCCCTGTTCCCTGGGCAGCTCCTTCTGCCGAGCCCGTTCTTTTCTTATAGTCTTGAACACTTTATTTTCTAATAGCAAAGATAACAAATTTCACGTTAGAAATTTAAGAAGACTCTTAGACAAAAAAACAAAAGAAAGGAAAATGAGCACTATTCCACTTTCTTGGAGTTAACCATTGTTAACATTTTGGTATGTATGGTTAATCTGATTCCTTCGTGTGTGCATATTTTTCCAAAATTGTGATCATACTGCTCATATCATTTTATACCTCCTTTATTTTTGCTTAACAATAGCTTTTAAACATCTCATACCTTGTTCAGTTTTGCCTGCAGTATCACTTTTAATGGCCTTACAGCATTGTGTAATAGCAGCAGGGACAGGTGAACTGTCATGCACTCAACCGATACTCTGCTTTTGGTGCTTTGGTTTCTACTCCTCATGGTGACCCCACCAGCCTGTCCCTCTCAGGGGAGCTGTGGCAGGGAGCCTGCAGCCCCAGGGATGCCACGTATCCTTCTTCCTTCCCTGCCCCACCTCGGGGCCCTCCTGCCCTCCCACGGAGCAGACAGTCACCCAGCCGAGTCCAGTGGGCCCTGCATCGCCCTCCAGGGTGCGGAGGCGCTGATGCTGGCCAACAGAGGGCCGTGCCCCTGTGCCACTGCTGAGGAGGGCCCTGGCCTTTCCAAAGCATAAGCCCCTCTGGCCTCTACACATCAGCTCCCCTGGCTTGGTCTCCTGGGAGGGGGCTTACCCCCACCTGCTCTTCACCCTCCCGCATGACTCCTGTGCCCTGAACGGATCTGGGCACGTCACAGTGCAACGGAAGAGAGGGAGGTAGGCAGAGGGGTCCTGGAGTTCCTGGTTCTTGGAGAAGCGCATTTTGGTGCTGCCAATGCCCGGGGCTCCACTTCCAGCCCAGCCCAGGAACTCAGCCCCCACACGCGTGTGAAAGAAAGCCCAGTTCCAGGCCTGGCCCGTCCACACAGTGCCATCGCTCTGCACCGCCCTGTCCCTGAGACACCACACAGCTGACACACGTTTAGCGAAGACTCAAACACCCAAGAAAGAAGAGTCTGCTCAGATTTCCCTTCCCCACCTGCGGACAGGCAGTGCGCACATTCAGCACTCCCTGAGTCGCACAGGAGTTCAGCTGACTGAGGTATTTCTTGCAAATTGCTTAAAATTTCTGCAGATTCACTGAAAATGGAGACATGCGGCGCTGTGAGCATCCGCTGGTGGTACTGACGATGCCATTAATGAAGCACCGGACCTTGCGATGCAGGGATTGAGGGAAATTTCCTGACCGATATGGAACCACCCAGTGAGCATGGGCCACTGAAGAGACACTGCCACCTACACAGCCTGGTCCCCGGAGGAGGGGACAGGGAGCAGGAGCCAGCTGGGGCTCACCCACTCGCCCAAACCACCGCGAGCCCCCAGGTCAACAGTGGCCTAAGAGAAGCCTCCACCCTGCCACTGACTTCCCCAGAATGACCTGAGGTTGAGGAGGGAGGAGTTCCAATTCCCCAGCTAACGTCCTCTCGGTGCTGGGTGTGTGACATGTCTCCTAAACACTGTCTTTACTTTTCTCTCTATCATGCCTGCTCCTTCTGACATGTGGCTCTAAACCATAAGGCAGACAGGGTGCAACGACTTCTGGTTCACATACAGACCCCAGGGTCACGTATCTGAGAAGAGTCCCAGTTATACCCTTTACTTGTTGCGTGTGACAACTGCTGCACCACCACCCACCACCACAAGCAGCACTATCAGCTCCGTCTGTTACATGTGCTCTGTATTCTAACCAGTGTTCCAAGACCCTGGCAGGAATTACTCCATTTAATCCTCACCACAGCATCATGGTGTAAGCACACGGTCCCTACCCTAGAGATGGGGAAATGGAGACACTGAAAGAGAAAGTCAGTTTGCCCAAACCACGCAGTGGTGAGTGCTACAGCAAGTGTTTGAACTTGGGGAGTCTGAGCCCAGAGTCCCATTACTTGACTTTTCTTA
Organism: Eulemur rufifrons; assembly: GCF_041146395.1. NCBI lineage: Eukaryota > Metazoa > Chordata > Mammalia > Primates > Lemuridae > Eulemur > Eulemur rufifrons. The sequence continues at coordinate 2,256,321 of NC_090998.1, read as the reverse complement.
GCTTTAATTTCTACATCTATAAGATGAAGACGATGAAAATAAAGCCTTTGGTTGTGGTTACGTACACAAAAGTGCTCTGTAAACTGTAACGTGCACCATCTATCCCAAAGCACAGCTTCGCTTTGGGGCAGAGAAGACCTTCTCATAAGATTATCACGGGATCATATAATTTCAGGGGGGGAAGGGAGCTCAGATGTCGTCTCGCACAACTTCCTGCCCGATGTCAGGTTAGATTAGAATCATGGAACTGAAAGGGGCCTTGCAAGCAACCTGGTCCAACGTCAGACAGGGGAAATGACCAACCCAAGATGACCCAGGAAACCAGGAGCAGAGGTGGGTGTGAAACCCAGATCTGGTGACCTGTCCGGGCTCCTCCCATCACACCAGGGACTGCTGCCTGTCACCTTACTGGCCACACTGCCACACGCTGCTCATCCATCCCGGGGCTTTGCTTGCTGGGGCACAACAGGACTTCGGAACCCTTCTCGACACACACTCCAGGCAGCTGCTATCAATCCCTCAGTGCTGACTTAGAACCTGATGCCCTTTCACTCTCCCTGCATGGTCGCAGGCTGGCCACAGAGTCTGTCATTCAAACACGGGCACTTGTGAGAGTGAAACAGGGCACTATTCCTGACGATATGGGGGACACAGGGAATTGCACTGGGATTATCTCAGCAAACTGGAAAATATGGCCATCCTATGATACTTCAGTGAGCCTCTCAAGGCATCCAAGATACCTCCAAGTCCTTGGAGGGTAGAAATGCTATGAAACTGACTTGAAGGAAGGCTAGTTGGGATCATCTTCCGAAGGATGGCGGGGAGGCACCAAGGGGAAAGAAAGGATATTCTTCTGGGAAGAGAGTGCGAAGGCCCACCCTTGTTCACTCGCTTGTCTGCAGAAGCAACTCCGCCCTCACTGGGTCACTGTCCCTGCATCCCGCTGGCCCGTACCAGCTCGTGGCCGTCCTGGCCAGAAGCAATGTGCATCTGCTAAGCCTCCTTCCTCCTTCTCCTCTTTACGTTGAATAATTGTTTCTACGGTAGTCTAATTAGCCAATTATGAATGTGTTCGGGCATCTTACAGCGGAAGAATCACTTTGTTTACTTGTTGGTAATTAAATGGGTTGCATTTGATTTTTGTTTTGTGAGATTTATGGGCATTTTCTGTTTCAAGATGGCAAACTTGAAAAATTAAAGTCTAAGTCTTGATGGATCTCCCCGAGTAGAGGCACAGAGAAAGGCATTTCCTTCCTTGCCAGGTCCGCCTGGCCTCCACAAGGCTGCGACAGGGCCAGAGAACTGCGACACCACCACAGAGCAGTCGGGGGACAGGAGAGGACGTCCTGGGGCTCAGGGGACAGAAGACTCACTTTGTGACTGGAAGGAAGCCAACTGTCGGCCTACTCTAGCTGCGCTGTGTGCCCTCTTCCTTCCCAAATCTGGAAAGTTCCTCTCGGATAACTGTTTCCCACAGTGAACCCCACTGGGCCCCCATAGAAGACTGAGACAGGCTTAATTACCAACATGAAACGTGCAGTGTGTTACGGTCTAACCAGGTGTCACCTCTCGTTGGCTTTATGACATCGACCAAGTCTTTTTTCTCCCATTGCCCTTACATTTTTCTCTTCTATGAAACAAAGTTTTCCAAAGTTATCTAACTGTGGGGTTACCTGGGCACATTATCCCATAAAAATGGTTGCACAGCCAGTTAGCACAAAAAATACTAAAATTATCACATTTTAAAAATACTTAATAAGTTCCCTGTAAGAGTTTTTGCTAAGCCTTAAGTTTTCTGACCCTTTGGGTTAGAAGTGTGAGAAAATACAATCTGAGAATTTTATTTACTGGCAAACGGAATTCTTCTGATGGAGACTTCAACTCTGTTTGCCACTAATAATGTACCTTTTTAGCTATTAGGGCCATTTTTAGCTTCACTCCCAGGCTGAAGTCAGAGCGCAGCGCACAGGGGCAGGAGAGCGGAAGGACTGCGGCCTCGCAGGCCCCCGGGACGCCCCGTGCCAGACCCGCACGGGGGCTTCCACAAAACACCAACAAATCCTCACCACCGCTGTGAGCAATGGCTGCATCTTCTCCCCATGAGGAAACGGGAATTAGTGCGGTGGAGCCGGGATGACGACCCAGCTCCCACCCCTGCCTGAGCCCCGCTCTGTCCAGCAGCCCATGCGCACCTGTCTCAAAGCCCCTAAGGACCTTCCAGAAACCCTACTTCAGGACAGAGACGACGTCTGATACATGCGGCCCCCATCAACCCCTCCCACTGCCTCGTCACCACAGCCGAGAGAGCCTGGTGGCAAGAGCCTGGTGGTCCTCGGGTGCAATCTCTCAAGTGAATTTTTTTTTTTTTTTTTTGAGACAGAGTCTCACTTTATTGCCCAGGCTAGAGTGAGTGCCGTGGCGTCAGCCTAGCTCACAGCAACCTCAAACTCCTGAGCTCAAGGGATCCTCCTGTCTCAGCCTCCCGAGTAGCTGGGACTACAGGCATGCACCACCATGCCCGGCTAATTTTTTCTATATATATATTTTTAGCTGTCCATATAATTTCTTTCTATTTTTAGTAGAGGTGGGGTCTCGCTCTTGCTCAGGCTGGTCTCGAACTCCTGAGCTCAAACGATCCGCCCACCTCGGCCTCCCAGAGTGCTAGGATTACAGGCGTGAGCCACCGCGCCTGGCCTCTCAAGTGAATTAACAGTGCCAGCCAGCAGGAAAGCAAGTACCCAGGGCCGAGGGAAAGAGGAGGGAGGTTTAATTAGTAGGAGTGGCTCCGTGTCCCTTTTGGGCTCTGTGGCTCTTTATCTCCCCGTACTCACTCTCCCTGTTAAATGCTCCCTCCCCCCAGTTCGCTTTGCCTGATGCTGGTCACCAGAGGGCTCTGTCGTCCTGGCACGCAGAGGGGCAGGGCTGTGGCCACAGTGACCCCATCAGAGAAAGCTTGGCAATGCCCAGAGCAAGGCTGAGTAAGTTCTGTGTTGGCTGAGCTGGAGATGGTGGGGGACACAGAGGTGGTGGGGAAGTGGCCTGCACAGGGCAGGCTCGGGGCCCTGGCACCCACCATGACGCATCTGTGAAGTCAGGGCCTCGGCACTGCTGTCCTCTCCCCAGTTTGGTGGCAACTGGATTGCAGAGTCAAAATCTCTTTGGAGGAGACGCAGTGTACACCCTTGAGAAGTCTGTTCTCATCCTTGACACAGCAACCACTATTAGCTGCGGGCCCACTGTGTGCCCGCAGGATGGGTCTGTGCCCGTCTGGAGGGACTGTTCTTTGAAGCCCCAAATCAGGACACGCAGGCTGACACAGCTGAAATTATTACGGAGCTGGAGGATGTGGCCCCTGGGCTGCCTTGGAAAATGTGAGGCTGCGTGGCCCCTGCTCATGCCCTAAAAAGGCTAGTTTGATGTGATAGGTGATTTGTGGCAGCTCTGGGGTGACAGGAAGGAAGGGCACTGGAATGGGGGAGTGGCCGCAGCTTGTCCCTCTGGGCCTCAGTTTTCCAGTCTGCAAAATGAGTGCCCCATCCCTTCACGCCCTCCAGAGTGCACTTTACGCTGTGAAATCCTGTGTGAAGCTGGGTGTGCATGTTTGTGTGCAGGCTGCCACAGGTCGGTGGCTTGCAGCAGACGGCAGGGGCTCTGTGACCCCAGGAGAAGACCCCCTCCGCGAGGTGCTCTCCCAGCCCTCTGCGGCCGGGGGAGCTGGGTGGTCTGCAGCTCCCAGGGAGCTCGCTCCGTGTGGCCAAGGTGGTTCCCCTGCGGGGCCGCCTGGGCTCCTTGCGGATCATTTTACTCACTGGAGGAGGGACCCGGGCCCTTCTGGGACGGCCCTGTCCTCAGGCTGTGTGACTGGAACACGGGAATAGGAACCTTTCCTTCTCCTCCCAGCCTCGCCCTCCTCCTCTCCCTGGTCGCTCAAACGCTGACCTCTGACCTCCCCCACAGGGAGCTGGCCTAACTGGGCAGAAGTGTGATGTGGGCAGTGCCTGTTGCCGTGGCTCATCCCCTGCCCTCTGGCCCCACCTCTGCCAGGCTCTGCCCTCTGCTGCAGCTGGTCCAGGAAGGGGCTGATGCCAGCCGTCCACAACTCACTGTAAAACCCAGTCCCGGAGCTCCGTCTCCTTGGGGCATCTGTTGGCAGGTGTCTGTGTCTGTACCATCAGAAGTGTGGAAGACCCCATCCAAAGGCAGAAGGATGTCAGGCAGCCTGCACTGGGGAGGTGGGGCGCTTTGCGGACCTCCTGGGGGACTCTGCAATCAAAGGCCACCTTCAGCCCTTACTGCGAGCCCTGCACGCTGGGGCCACCGAGATCACGAGCCCAGAGGGCAGGGCGGGCCCAGCCCCAGCAGAGAGCGGCGCCTTCGCTCTGCGTCTGTGGAGATGATCATCTAAGTAATGTCCCCTCCTCCTTAGGGCACCCCCGATGAGGTCTGGGTCCCCACCGAGGCCCTGGCGGCAAGCGCACCTCCTGCCTGTGGGCACCTGCTCAGCGGACGTCGGGAAGGAAGTCTGCCCCAGGACACCTCCCCGGCCCTTCCCTGCCAACCCTCGCAGCGGGGACTGGAGCACGGTGGAGAGGTCCTGCCCGACGGGCCTGCCCAGGCAGCGTCCTGCCGTTCCAGCACCCACACCACTCACTTCTCAAGGGGCTTTTCAAGGAGATGAGATTTTACCTGAATTAGAACGTTCTGCTACCTAAGAGGGATAATACATCAGCACGGACTAGTGTCTCTGCCTAGCAGCACAGCTACCTCTCCCTCGTCATCTGCCTAGGCCACCTTGCAGCCAACTCACGCCACCAGAAGACAGAGGGGAACACAGTCCAGGGCTCCTGGCTCCAAAGGCTGGCAGAGGTTGTCAGCACCGACCTCCTGGGGACTTGAAATGAAGCGCCTGGGCCTGTCCCCAGAGGTGAGGTGAATGGGGACCAGGCGGGGCCCAGCATCGGCATTTTCCAAAGCACCCACGGGACCCTGACGTCTGCCAGAGTTGGCATCCACTGAACCAGTGGCGGGTTTCTGAAGCCCTGCCGCTCAGGGCCTTGAGGGGAAGGTAAAGGAAGGGAAATGATGGGTCACAATTTCCTGCAGCTGGCCAGCCCGGGAAACCACCAGCCAGGAAGGGCAGATACAATATGCATCACAGGGTGTAGGCGCAAGGAGGCCGGCTCCCCAGCCCTGGGAGCTCCCGCTTGCAGGAAAAGGCCTTCTGCACCCACAGGGCACAAGCTGAGCACGATTTCCCCGTTGCACCAACCTCACATCCCTGCCTGAGGCCCGAGGCTCCGCATGTTACAGAAATGACCACAACACCATCCTGAATCAGTTATGAGCACGTGCAGGCGATGCGTGTGCGGAACAGGGACAGGCAGTCGCCAACCTCCAAAGGAAGCAGCGTGAGAAAAGGGGAGGACCTGCGTCTGCAGCCAGGAGACCTGGCTTTGAATCCAGCCCCGACACGCGAGGCCGTGCCCAGCCGCGTCCCACCGAGCAAGTCGCGGCGAGCGCAGCCCCTGCAGGTGGCGTGTCACTGGGATTTATTCCTCCGTGCGGTGACTGTGGTGGTGTTCCTGCTGCTGGCTGTTTCTCTCACTTTCGTTTTCTGTGGGCTTGGAGAAAATGCCGTCCAGTATTTCCACTTGGAAGAAAAGCTGAACATTTTAACGTCCCTGGCTCAGGACGACAGCCTGCCAGACGGGGCTGCAGGGACTGTGCGGGCTCCGCGAGGGCCCAGCAGTCAGGGCACCAGCCGGGCTCAAGCTCCGAAGCTCAGGCGGGAAGAGCGCACGGGGCTCCGGGAACAGCAGGCGAGCGGGGAGACACAGGATGACAGACAAAAAGACAAGTAAAAATCACGAGACAGGAAAATTGAAAAATACAAAGGAGGATGAAAAGGCAAAATAGCCGGGAAGAGAAACCATGCAAGAGCAAGAGAGAAGAGTGCACTCTCTGTCCACGTCTGCTTGGCATCCTGCTGGACGCCCGGGTGAAGGTCCCAGGTTCACGACACCCCCGAGGTCCCCAGCAGCAGGGGCTGTGCGCACCTGCGGCACAGGGATCCGTGGCACATGCGCAGATGGGCTGTCGCACACACCCGGCTCCCCCTGCGCTGGGAGCAGACCGCCTGGCGCGGGAGCCTGCTGGGGGGGATGCGGCAGGCCCTCCGCTCGCACTTGGCTCCGGGAGTCGGGGAGCACGGTGTTGGCTCCTCTGGCAAAAGAATTGGCACTTTGTACATTTTTTTTCCTAGAGAGAAAGCCAGTTATCCCAGTGCCTCCGCCCAGCTGAGGCCAGGGTGCCGCACGGACATCTGACTGTCCTCACACCTGTGGGCCTGGGCGGCACAGCGAGCGTGGGAAACACGGGCATAAGCAGAGTTAAGAGGCTTCTTTGCCCAGGACTCCGCAGAGCCCTCCCTGAGCTGGGGCGCCCTGTGACACTCAGACAGGGCTACTGGCTGCAGTGCGCTGACACGCAGACCGCAGAACAGTTCGGGTTTTTTTGTTTTTTAAAATCAGAACAGTTGTTAACATCTCAAAGCACACTGGCTTTCCTCTGAGAGCAGCGGGTGGGAAGCCTGGCGTAGGCGTAAGGACAGCAGCCGAACTGGGTCACCCGTCAAGCGTCCCAGCGTCCTTCCCTTCCCTTCGGCGTGTACGAAGCACCGGAAACCAAACTTCGCTCATCCACAGGAAGCTGGTGTCCTCCTCGTGGCTTACTGATGATGTCACCCTTTAATCGTCTCAGTGCAATCCCCATTCCCAAGTTCTGAGCCACAAAAGGAACGGGACGGTCGTGCTGTGTATGTGCTAGTCCTTTAAAAAGAGACACTGCAAGAGATGGCCCCGGAGAAGGGACGGACGATAGAAAAAGAGGCAGCGGCGCTGGGGGAGACGGCCACGCGCACAGGCGGTGAACCAAGTGACACTCTGAACATGGGTGACCAGTGTCATCCCACCTTACGGATGAGGAAACTTATCCAAGGTCCCACAGCTGGCAAATGAGGGAGCCAGGATTTGAGCTTGGACCAGTCTCACTCTGAACCCCACTCCCTTTGCATCCTGGCGCATCTCCCTTGTGCAAGGCACGGCTTGAGTGGGGGGCATGTGGGGGCGATTTAAAACTCGTAAGACAGCCTTAGCTTTCAGGAGTTTACGGTCCAGCAGGAGAGGAGAACCTCGTACACTCAAAAGAATGACGTAACAAGGAAGTGCCGGGAGAGAGGAAGGAGAGCTCGTCTCTGGCTCAGGGGAGGGAAGTCTGCATGGCAGCTGGCATTAGAGCCAGGCCTCAAAGGGTGGAGGGGCTCCAGGGGTCCAAAGGGCAGTGCAGGGCCTTCTAGGTAAAAGGAACATAGTGAGCAAAGGCACAGGTGGGAAAGGACTCCTGGCTTCAGGGACCCATGTGTCTCACACGAAGTCTACGGAGGGGCAGGGGGACTTCAGTGAGGCAGCAGGCTGGCAGCCAGGTCCAGCCAGAAGCAGCCGGGAAACCTCAAACACGGCTGCTTTGCAGTGGGGTCCTCGGAGGTTTTGAGACCGTGGGCTTTGGAATGGTGCATAGGTGCATTTTATCAGAGCTGTGTTGACACAAGTCTGGTCCAATAAATTAACATTTCCATCTCAGTTGACTTCATTTGGCAGGAGCAATAAATTCACATGGCAATTCACACAGAAGAGGGGAAGGGTGCAGGGAGAGCTGGGGCGGATGGACCGGGAGGGGCACTCACACTGCACCAAACCGTGTGTGTTGCTCATTTGTTCGTTCATTCATTTGTCCCTCTGTCAAAAAAGCACTGGGCAGGCCCAAGAGCGAGCATATTCTGTGAGTGTATCTCTACTAGCTTATTAGCTTATGTTGTGAACTTTACCTACAGTTTGCGCTGTTAGATTTGGGCAGAGCCGCATGGCTCCCCAGGGCTTTCCCAGCGCTGCCTCACCCTGCTTGCTCCACAGTGCTGCCGTGTAGACAGGTCCACTGCCACCACTCAGCAGGCCACAGCAACCGAGATTCAGACAACACAGCCCCCTCCTCCTGATTTCAGTAGTTTGAAAATTCATTAAATCCATTTTATAGGCATCTCTAATATATCTATTTGCATATTAATCAAGCTGGTTCTAAAAAAAATGAGATGATTCATTGAGCACTTACTATGAGCTGTAGATGACTGAATTAAGTTGAATTAATGGCAGAGAGAGGACCAGAAGCCGGGTTTCCTTACAGCCCCGTGTTCTCTCCCCCAAGCCCTGAAGCAGAATGTGCCCAGCCAGAGCCCCGGCGGGCACGGCTGCAGCTGGCGCCTGGCTCACCGCTGTGCCCTCGGCACTGCACGTATCTTACTCCTTGAGACCCCGGCTTAAGCAGCCAGGTCTGCTGGGAGCTGCCCCTTGACCCCAAGATCCCAAGAGACACAAGGAGGGCCTGAAAAGCACTTAATGAGTATGAGGTCACAAACCTCACCGTGTGACGCCAGTTTCTCTGAGAAACCCAGTAAGAGGTTATGCAGCCAAGTAACGGACTCCTCCTGGAGCATTTGCTGTTTAAGGGACTCAGCTACTGACCACACATCATGCTCCCTCAGGCACCCTCTTCCCCATCCCTTCGGGGGCTCCACTTCTGGGGCGTCTTCCCCAACTCTGTGACCAAGAACAAGGCTAGCAGAACCTTGTCACCACAGAGCCTTGTCCCCCGGTGCTCATGGGGCACTGGGGATGCGGCAGGAGGTGAGAAGTGCCATTTGAGCATCCAAGGACAAAGGCCAGTGGGTGCCAGCCTGTCTCCAGGACAGCGGGCTCTGAAGGAGAGTGGTGTGAGAACACTCGGACACTCGGACGGCGGCCAGTACCTTCTTTTCCTCCTGGCCCAGGCCCTCCAGACAGCCCGGCAGGATCCGAGTGTTCTCTTGGACTGGGTTAGACTGGGGCAGGGGGCAGAGATGCTGTGGCATGAACAGGGCCCTGGCTGGTTCAGACACACCCTGTCTGGGCCCCAGGCTGCTGAGCCGGCTGTGTAGGGGCTGGCCCAGGAAGGAGCTGGGGTTAAGCTGGTATGGCCTTAAGAAACCCGGGCTCAACCATGTTCTGAGACAGAGTCCTGAGCTGATGTTGTGGGTGTGCAGCTGCAAACCAGAGGGGCTTAAAACCAGTGGTGAACTTTCCACTGGCCATCCTCACCTCACTCTCACCTTTCCTGGCACCTCTTCTAGCTGTGTGACCTTGGGTAAATTACTTACTCTCTCTGAGCCTCGGTTTCTGAATTTGTAAAGTGGAATATAATCCACTGAAATGATCATAATAATCATTGTAATGATAATGTCAGCGTCTCATGGTCGTGTGGAGTTGAAATGAGACACTTGCACCAGGCCAGCATTCACCCGGACACTCCAGCATGCGTGCACAGGTTGTCCTGTTATCTCTTCTGATTGGTCAGCAAACAGTCCATATTTGTTGTTATATATTTTATCACCCCCTATGAAAAGTGAAGTCTAGGAAGTCCTCCATGAATGGTGGCTGCCCCAAATGACAAAGAGACTCCCAGGAGGTTTGTAACCTGCCAAGGACACTCAGACAATCAGTGGCAGACAGGATAAGAGCCTAGATTCTCTGCCTCCTGGCTCTTTCTTCTCTCCCACCTAAATCCCTACCTTCTGGATGATTTGTGGGAGTCAGCCTAGGCCCAGGCTGTCTTCTGCAGCAGGTGCTTGCCTGGTTTGTTGCTACCTGCTGAGACGCACAGGCAAGGCCACCAAACTGCCCCCTCCCGGCCCTGCTCAGAGGTGGAGTCCAGGCCTGTACACCGATGCATCCAAGCTGCCTGTCCAGTGGGACTCAGTCATCTTCTCAATGGCACTGTCTTCCCAGCAGGGCCTGAGGGGGACTGTGAGGTGCCCTGGGCATCCTGTGGGGGCCTGGGGGCTGCCTGGGAAGCAGCTCTTCCTGAGGGTCCTCTGTGGCCCACGGTGGCAGCTGAGAAGCAGTGGAAAAGTGGCAGGCCGGTGGGGGTAGCCAGGCAGGGGGGGACAGGATCCAGTTTGAACAAGATGGCTCTGGGCCCCAGAAAGCCTTTCCCTGCCCCCAGTGGAAGCTCCGAGGGAACCCTGGGAGGGAGAGGCTATCCACATTCCCAGGCCTCCCTCTCTCGGCCGCTGTGCCTCCTACTCGACTGCGGGAACGAAAGGAAACGGAGGCCTGCAGCTGCTCCCGGGCAGCACTTCGGAAGAAAGGTGTCTCCGCGGTGCCCCTCTGAGCCCGGTCCCGGGGCAGACGGGGCGGCTGGCTCCGTCAGCGCTGAGCCACCGTCTGCTCCGCCCTCGGGGCCTGCAATTATTGGGCTTCGTCTCAGCAGGCTCCGGGGACCTCTGGAGCTGTGGGTCACTGGTTTAAAGGTGAAAGGGCGGCCAGGCCACCTCGTGGCTGGGCTCCCGGTGGCTCCAGCAGCCCAGGGCTGGGGACTAGAGTGGGACAAGCAGGAGAGACCTGCCCTGCTCGGTCCCTCTGGCTCCCGACACTTCTGGACACATGGCCAGTGGGGTTCTGGGGAACGGTGTGTGCTCTGTACTCAGTGGGAAATAGAACCACGGCATGCTGGTGGCCCCTCATCTCCAGCCCCCATTCCCTGATTCCAAACAGGTCTTTCAAGTGCCTTGTCCCCGAAGGCCAGTGTCCTACTGCCTGTGAGCTCTGAGTTCCTTGGAGTCACCCTTTTTTTCCTAACGATCCACCGCAAGCTCTGCCTTCCACCTTGATAATGGTGATCCCAGGATGCTGGGCCTGGGACTGGGCCTGGAAACTGCTGTCTTTCTTCCCTCCTCCCAGGTGGTGAAGGCTCGGGACACCCCAGAAATTTAGGAGGTTTAGAAGAGGTGGGCTTTGCTGAGGATGCTGGAAACCCCGACACACACACTGTGGAGGGCTGGGGGGTGTCATGACGGTGGGACCCGTGCAGCCCCAGACCCTTCCCGATAGGGCAGAACAGGCATCCCTGGAGAGTGACACAACCTGGCAGTCACGGGGACAGGGCTAGGCATCCTGCTCTGCAAAGGGCTGTGGGAGAGAAGGGGGAGAGAAAAATCCACGTCGCTATGGAAGGCAGCAGGGAGAAGGGAAGGGCAGGGGACCAGCTTCATAGCTAGAATGGTCTCCTGGAAAACACACGCACACACGCACACACACCCATGCACAGGGTTCACACACTTTTTACTCCAGGTATATTTTTTCCTCATTTACTTTAAACATTCGGTTTTGGCTTCCTTTGCACAAAGTGATCCATGGAGATCATGGTCCCTTGGCAATGAAAACTGTATCGTGCACCAAGCTCCTCGCTGGGGTCCCTTCTTGAAAAACACTTAAGCAAAGAGCACAGTGACTCCCAGGGGGAGAGAGATGGTGGGACACAGCGGGCCTGGGTTTCCAGAAAATAGGTGGTGGGCTGCAAAAACAGTGCCCTGAGACGAGCTAGGTGATGTGGCCTCTGCAGTCACCGTGGGCGTTGCGACCGCCTGAGCCACACTGGCCCTGGGAGCGGCTCTGTCCCTCTCCAGGTTCCAACAGGAACAGGAAGCATAATCCCACCATACAAGGCTGGCAGACAAAAACACCCCGGAGCCCGTGCGAGGACAGAGCTGCCAGCTTGCTGAGGCCTGGCGGCTGGCAGGTGAGGATGATTCATCCTGGCTCTGATCAGAAATCCTCCCGTCTGCACGCCTGTCTCCCCGAGCCGTCCTGCTCATCCGTCTCCCTGCGTTAGTTCTCCCTGTGCGCTTCCTTCCTCTCCTGCCCCATTTTCTTCCCAGCCCTGCTCCTCTCTCCTCCCTGCCCTGACAGGGCTGCCGTTCCTCGCGCCTGTGCTGCTTCCGCCTCCCCTGATGGGCAGCGGGCCCTGGCGGGCTCCTCTCCCTGGCACAGGCTCTTGCTTTGCTAAGGTGGGTGCTTGAGCTTCGGGAGGGACGGAGCAGGGAGGGCTGTGATCAAGGCACCCAACTTCAAGGGGAAGTTATGATTTGGGTATTGCTTCAAGCACAACTGTCAATGAAAATTTACAAAGGAACCTAAAAGGGGAGCCTTGATGAGTTCTACACGTGCTGCCCACCCGCTGCTGGGTAATATATTCATCAGCGGGTCGTCATCAAGGCAGCAAACCTGCCGTGACACCTCCATCATCACCCTCCTGGTCTGACTGTGCTTTTGACGCTGTTAGAGGTGAGTAGCCTGAACCTAAAGATGGTTCGCACAGGAAGACTCCACAGGGAAGATTTAATTCTGCATCTTGCATTTCCATGATGAGGAATCGGAGGCCCAACTGTTTGAGGGAATGAAACGATCATCTGGTTCGCAGCAAACCTAGGACTAGAACCCAAACGCCCTAAGTCAAAGCCCACTGTCTTCACTGCCACCCCAGGCTGCTCCATCCACGAGCGGTTTCACAGTCAGCAGTCGTCATTCGGACAAAAGGACAAATCCGACACAGCATAGATGATCGCACACGCTAAGAGAAGTGTGAAAGGGACAGAAGCCGTAAGCTGAAGAAACTAACGCTTAGGACGAGAAGGGAAGTGTCAGCACAGGGAGAATAAACCAATTTCATGATTGTGAACGGGCACAACACACGGTCAACACATGCGGGAACTGCAGTGTTGAAATACAGGGCAAAAGAGACGTTGAGGAGTGAAATGTCATGGAAGGTGACAGGCTTCTTATTTAATGTTGTAACTGGTGCCCGGGAAATGTTTAGAAACATTACATAATATTTCAGAAGTAGAAGCCCTTGCCCATGAAAACTTTTTCAGCACTAAGTTTTATATCCTAAATTGGAAGGAATGAGACTTTGCTGGCTAGCAAAAAGAAATGAAACATGGACAGAACTCTTCACATAAAATAAAGTGGCTTGGAGACTTCTGCTTCCAGAAAGATGGAGTAGACATATTTTCCCCTATTTCTCCTACTAAGTGCAACTAACCCCCCCGAGCATCATATATAAAACAAACATAAGAAGATGCCAAAAGATGGAGGCAAGAAGATAGGCTGGCCAGGAAGCTCGGGACCTAGGGAACGACACAGCAGTGAGCTCTCTGGGATTCTGGGCAACCCAGAAACACCCACGGGTAAAGACAAAAAACAAAACATTAGGCCCCAATTAAAGTCTCCTCTCTCTAGTCAAAGCACCAGAAAAGGGGAAACCTAGCAAGACAGAAATGTCTTAAAAATTGTGGTAAAATATATACAAACTTTACCATTTTAGCCATTTTTAAGTATACAGGTCTATGGCATTAAGCACATTCCCATTGCCGCAACCGTCCCCACCATCTCCTGAGCTTTTTCATCTTCCCAGACCGAAACTCTGTGCCCATTAAATAAAATAAAAACTTCCCATTATCCCCTTTCCCCTAGGCCCTGGAAACCACAATTCTACTTTCTGTCTATATAAATTTGACTATTCCAGGTGCTTCACGTAAGTGAATCATACAATATTTGTCCTTCTATGACTGGCTTATTTCATTTAGCATAATGTCGTCAAGGTTCATCCGTGTTGCAGCACGTATGAGAATTTCCTTCCTTTTTAAGGCTGAATAACATTGCATTACATATGTACACCTGACATTTTGTTTATCCATTCAGCCACAGATGGACATTTGGGTGGTTTCTACCTTTGGGATATTGTGAATAATGTTGCTATGAACATTCATGCACAGTTTTTGTTTGGAAAACCTGTTTTCAATTCTTTTGAGTATATATTGAGGAGGGGAATTGCTGGGTTATGTGGTAATGCTGTGTGCAACTTTTTGGGGAATGGCTATACTGCTTTCTATAGCGGCTGCACCGTGTTACATTCCCCAGCAATGTATAAGGGTTCCATGTCTCTACATCCTTGCCAACACTTGTCATTTCCTGTCCTCTTGGCAATAGCCATCCTATTATAACAGGTATGAAGCGGTATCTTACTGTGGTTTTGATTTGCATTTCCCTAATAACTAGTGATGCTGAGCATCTTGTCATGTATCTCTTCTTTGGAGAAATGTCTATTCAAGTCCTTTCCCTATTTTGGAATTAAGACAGAAAACTTCAGACGATAATCACTCTACTCCAACCAAACACCACAGGCAAAACTGGTGAAGTTCCACCTCCACCTGCCCCAGCGAAGGCCAGGTGAGGATCCTGGACTTCCACCCTCCCCAGGCTGTAACAAGGCGCCCCAGCCCTTCTGCTGGGGTGGTGTCAGGACAAGTGGAGAACCCGGACGTTCTTTCCCACTCAGTGGCAATGAGGTCACAGGAGAAAACTGAACTTCCACCCCGGCCTCGGCAGGAATGGTGCACCCCACTTTCCCTGCTGCGGTGGTGTCAGAGGAGGCCTGGTGAGGACTCAGGACTTTCACCACTGCCCTGTGGTAGTGAGCCTGTCCCCCTCTGTGGAGTCAGTGAAGCAGTAACAATGCTCCCCTCTCCCTCCAGCCAGCGCGGTGCCAACAGAGATTGGCAGGAGCCTGCGCGGCACCAGCAGTCGTGAGCCCCGCCCTGCTGCGTGTCAGGGGCCGTCGGGGGGAGACCTGGACTTCCACCCTCTGCGATAACAAGATGGTGGCATCCCTCTTCCATGCTGTGTTGGTGTCAAAGGAAACCAGCTATAACAGAAGATTTTAAATAATACCCAGAGTCTCATAATGCCAAAAGTATCCAGGTTTCAATGGAAAATCACCAAGAACTAAGAAAATGTCAACTTGAATGAGAAAAGGCAATTGACAGATACCGACACTGACACGACCCAGACGTTAGAATTATCCAACAAAGATTTTAAGGCAGTTACTGTAAAAAACGCTTCAATAAGCAATTCCAAGCATGCTCTCAGGAAAGAAACAGAAGACATAAAGAGGACTAAGGGAAAATTACAGAAGTGAAAAATAGAACAAACTCCATGGATGGGCTCAAAAACAGAGACAACAGAGGAAGGAATCAGTGAACTTAAAGATAAATCAATAAAATTACCTGGTATGAACAACAGAGAGAAAATAGTGTTTATAAATTGAACAGAGTCTCAGAGACCTGTGGGTGATAACAGAAGATCTAACATCCACGTCATCAGAGTCCCAGAAGGAGAGAAGTAAGAGGATGGGGCTGAAAAAAGTACTCAAAGAAATAATGGCCCAAAATCCCTGAATTTAGCAAAAGACATAAAACTACAGATTCATGAAACTGAGTAAACCCCAAACAGACAAATCCAAAGAAATCCACACGAAGATACATCATAGTAAAACTTTTGAAAACTAAATCTTGAAAGTAATGCCAGGGAAAAGACATTTTACCTAGAGGGGAAAACGATTCAAATGACAGTGACTTTCTCATCAGAAACCATGGATACCAGAAGGAAGTGGCATACCATTCTTCAAGAGCTAAATGGAAAGAACTGTCGTCGACCCCAATTCCATACCCAGTGGAAATATTCTTCACAAATAAAAGAGAAGTAAAGGCATTTTCACAGATGAAGGAAAACTAAGAGAATTTGTCACCAGCAGACCTACCCTAAAAGAACAGCTAAAGGAAGTTCTCTAAGCAGAAAGGAATTTTTTTTTTTTTTAAGGGAATCTTGGGTCATCAGGAAGGAAGAAAGAACAGAAGGAGCAAAAATACAGGTAAATACAAAAGACTTTCTGTCTCTTCTCGAGTTTTCTAAATTGTTTGACAGCTGTAGAAAAAATCATAATAATGACACGTTTTTCATGTGTATGGAGGAAATATCTAAGGCAATTACATTGTAAAGGGTGAGGGTAAAGAGAGATGAAGTATACATACATCATTTGAACTGGGAAAAGTAATACCAGTAGATTGATAAATTAGGTATATATAACACTAGAGCAACCACGAGAAGAACTATATACAAAGACATATACTCAAAAACACTAGAGACAGATAAAAATGGAGTTCCAAAAAACGTTCAAGTAATCCACAGAAAGGCAAGAAAAGCCACTTATATAACATTCTTGAAATGACAAAATTATAGAGATGGAGAACAAATTAGTGGTTGCCAGGGGTTAGGGATGGTGAGGAGGACGGTGGGCGTGTCTAAATGTGCAGCACAAGGAAGATCTCTGTGGCGACGGAACAGTTCTGCATGTTGACTGCCTGGTGGTCACATGAATCTACAGAGGATAACATGACACAGAACAGCATAGATAATTGTGCCAAAGTCAGCGTCCTGGTTTTGATATTATGCCATAGTTATGTCAGATGTGACCATGAAGGGAGACTGGGTGAAGGGTACAGGGGACCACTCTGTACGACCTTTGAAACTTCCTATGAATCTCTAATTATTTAAAAATAAAAAATTAAAGTGACTTGGATCTGTAGACTGTATCTATACCTCCTCTCCAATTTTTCCAGATTTCTCGCAGAGAGTAGCTCAGTTATCCTCCAAAAATCTAAACCCGCAAGCTTTGGTTGTCAGACAGGGAAACAGAGGCAGGGAGTTCCCTCAACAAGGTAAATGTCTCTGTGCAGTTCAGCAATGTGTTTCCGGAACATCAGTTCTGCCCCGAGCACTGTGCTGGCAAACTCAGGGGAAACTAGGAATATGTACATGGATCCTCTTTAGAGCCCAAAGCTACTCTTTTTCCCGGGTTCTCTCTCAGTCAGTCACACTTGGCTCTTCACAAAGAAAATGCAAACAAAACAAAACAACAACAACAAAAAACAACAAATGAAAACCAGCCACAAACTGTGTAATCTTTCAGTGGGAACCTTGATTGCTTCGGTTCTTCCCACATTAACAAGCAATCCCCCAGAAGCTGGCAACATACATCATTTATCTTAATATGTATCTGTCCACTCAATCTTCTGGAACCCAAGGTACCCCATCCATCAGGCTGCGGAGCTGGGTTCTTCCCCCCCCCCACCCCGCCCCGCCCCAGGCACGTGAGAAGAGTCCAAGTCGGGATAGGCATGGGCAACGAGCTGGATCTCGGAGGTGACATTCAATTTCGCCTTCCAATCAATCGTCTCATTGTTCAGGATTGTATGTGGTTAACTATCCTGGATTTAATCTTGCCTAGAAAATACTGATTATAAATACACACGGTATACACCCCTGCCCCGTGCAAAATGCTTGCTAAGTGGACCCCTATGACTTAGGTGGGGGTGCCCCTCAGAAGAGGGCAGGCTTCACCCTAAGAAAGGAACACACGGAATGTTCGACTGCAGGAAGGTGGCCCCAGGAAAATGTGCTTCACCCAGAAGAGAGGTGCAGGCTGAGCCCGTGAGCAGCCCTGAGTAATAAGAGGAAGAGGCGGCAAGTTTCATTCTTGAGGAGCTTGGGGCTCTGACAGTTTCGAAGAGCTGAGGACAGACGCCTGTATTTCCTGGGATGCTTTAATACCCATCCTTGCTGGAGGCACAGGAGTGGACCGGCAGTGATACTCAGCCTTTGCCACAGTGTGGCCCAGAGACGGGGATACCACTTTCATGGCCTCCAGAGGGAAGTGGAGGAGGGGCTTGTGGCGGCCAGAAGTGACCAGCCCAGGGATCTGTGTCCTGACCCTGCCTGGCTGCAACCAAGCCCCACGGGTGTGTCCCAGAAACCAGAAAGGAGGCTGGAGGACTTCTAAAGACGCTTTCGCGGCTGAGAACGAAGTGGTTCTCCAGGGGGCAGGCGGGCAGCTCTGAGAACGTGCGTGGGGGCCCAGGACAGACCGGGCCGCAGGGCAGCAGCACTTTCCACACACCATCGCCACGGTCTTGGGGTGGGGAAGGCACCAAAGGCTCACGTAGCCCGAAGAGGCAGCAGACAGCTACCTGGGGCCCAGCTGGTTGGCGGTGGGGGGTGGACTGAAGAGCTGGGGGAGAGTCATCTTCTCATCTGCTATTTACTGTACTTGTCCTAATCATACAGTGTCAATGCATCTATAAATTATCTTGTCTCTCAGCAGCTGCCAGGAGTGATGAAAGCTGTCACTTAATCAAAAAAGTTTAAATTAATTAAAGGAAAAAAGAGGAAGGGAAAGGAAAAGCAGCCTTGGGGTGGGAGCCCCGGTCCTCGCAGAGCTGCTGAGAGGAGCAGCCGCTGCAGGAACCCCGTGTTGAGTTCTCCAAAACCCTTCTCCTCGGGTCTGCACAGCCCCACGCCCACTCCCGCCCCCCTGCCACCCCTCTGCCACCCCCGGTCCCATTCAAGAAGGGAGCCCTCCTTCAACGACACCCCCAGCTAGTCAGCTGTGGGGCCAAGACCAGAAGGTCAGTGGTACAAGATGTGTCTTTGGCCTGGAGTTGTGTCTGCCTTCAGTGGGATTTTGGGGGCAGGGTGGTCAGAAAAGAATTCAGGGTATCATAAGCAGGTTGATCTATAGCAAATGCTGGGAAGACTGTGCTTGACCCTCATCTCTCTTGTCCTGCATTCTGGCCCCATGTGTCCCTGTGCTGCCACCCCCATACGTGAGTCCCTCCCCCTCACCCACAGTGCCGTTCTGATCCCCCTAACTTGAAGACCCCCATGACCTGGCTGTCCCTTTCAGCTCTCACCCCTATCAAACACAAAGCAAAAACAAAATAAAAAAATTTTTGCTCCTAGTAGTAGAAGATCAAATAGGTAGGAAAAGATTTAATGAGCCTATTATTCATAAGGTATTATAATTGGTAACGGCGTAAATCATAATCCGCAGAATAAATCCTTGAAGGGAGCAATGCTCTGGTGGCGGTGGTGGTGGTACAGCACAAGCTTCCTGCTGCCCCTGGGACTAGGCCACCAAGGCTCCCGCTGACACTGGGGGCCCACAGGGCTGGTTCCGGGCGAAGGAGAAAGGAAGCCGAACGCGCCTTGCTAAGGGTGAGGCAAAGGCGTCGCCAGCACAGCGCTGCTATCTCCAGATTCCAACAACATCAGTGTGCACTTTAAGATTTATAAATCGATTTCCCATGTGACGTCATCAGGATTCCCATTTCACAGATAGGTTAAATGACTTGCTTAGGGTCACACAGCAGCAAGTGGCAGAGTGAGGCTGGGCTACCAAGCCCTTTGCTTTCCACAGTCACGCTGTTCTGTTCGCAGCGAAACTCCTGCCCCCTCTCCCAGCCGGTGGGCTCCTGTCCTCTAGGGCCCCGGGCCAGGCTCACGGAGTTGCCCCTTCAAACTGGGCTCTTGGGCTGAGGCTCCCGGCCGGCCACGCCACACACAGCACTCTATGCTCATTTCAGTATCACCCTCACAGCTCCAGGAACAAGACGAGAGCTTAACATTAAGGGCCTGGAGTGCTGCCAGCCAATAAGATAAACAGTCAAAAAGGTTAGGTGCTGCTTGGGTAATTGTCTAGCTTTGGTGGAGTCATAAAACCAGACTGGAAATCAAAGTTTTCTCAAGCAAGATGTTCCAGCATTAGCAATTAACACTGCCATCTCATTACTGAGATACTGTAATTCAGCTTGCACTCGTCTCTGCTGAGAGGCATGGACACACAGTACTCATGCAGAAAGGAAACCCACGGTGTTTAAGGCAGGGGTTTTAAATGAGGTCCTCATCCCACCTTCATGAGGCCCCCTCCTTATCTGGAGTCTTCGTTAAATAACAGAAAAACAGGTGACACTTCACTCCTTTGCGTCTTATCATGGAGGTGTTCAGAGGTATACAAAAGGAGAGGACACAGTATAAAGAACTCTACATATACTTCTAGGTTGATATTTTTACTTAACAAACATTCAGTGCTTACTATGTGCCAGGCACAGAGTAAGTTAATACCTGCTTTGCAGATAGTAACTCGCGTAATCCTCATAGCGACCTTATGAAATAAGCATTTTACCCATTTTAAAGATGGGAAAACTGAGGCATTAAGTAGCTTGCTGAGGAAACAAGGTAGTGGAGGCGCTGGGACTCACACCCAGGCAGTTCATCCTTTACCACCACAGACGCAACACCCAGCCAGCGGTCTGTGGTTGCTCTCCTGTCTGCTGGCTCTATAACCTCATCCTCTGTGACTCAGTTTTCCCATCTCTTCAAAGGAGAGACCTGTCCTACCCACCAGCCTCCTAGGCTGGCTTATGAAAATGTGTCCTTTACCACAAGTGTGTGATACAAACGTAAGTGTAATAAATTTCCTGCCATACATCTTTAAAGGCACAGCTTAAGTTCTCGCTGCAGGGTTGGGTTTTGGATCTTAAAACTGTGAAGCTAGAAAACAGGTCTGTTAATTTCATCTGACTCAATGCCTACCAGAGGACCACAGGCATAAAAATGCCACATGAATATTTTGGGATGCATGGGTGGTGACGATGAGGACAGAGCATAGAACATAAAAAGGCAAACTTTAGCCTTTTCTTCAAAAAACAAGGTAACCTCTCAGTCCCCTGCTCTTCCTTCCGACGTTGACCATGAAGCTTCCGCTTGATCACAAAGCAAGACAAAAACCACAAGGCCAGAAGCCCGAGGCTCAGATCACCCACACCCAGGTGACGTCCCCTACAACTTAACCGTGAGCCCCTTACGTGCCTCCGGCAGATGCGTCCCGAGGCCCCCTGCACACAGCCCTGCACGGGGCCTGCTGGGGAGGCGGGGGGCTCCCGCCCCGCCAAGGAGGCCCAACACACCCAAGGCGCTGGTGACTCGGGGACACTCAGGCAGCAGTGCGAGAGTGCCTCTGTCTCCTACCAAGCCCTGGGTGCCACCAGGAGCAGCCCAGCCACTCTGAGAAGGTCCTGGGAAGCCATGGGGAGAGCCTCAGGACGGACATGAGCGCGGAGTGGCTTCCAGACAGAGAGAGGAGCTGCGAGCGACTTGGGGGACAGGGCGAGAGGGAGGCGTCGGACTGGGGGAGAGGGAGGTGTCGGACCGGGGGAGAGGCCGAGGGGGGAGGCGTCGGACTGGGGGAGGGGGCGATGGGGGAGGCGTCGGACCGGGGGAGGGGGGCAGGGGGAGGCGTTGGACTGGGGGAGGGGGCGATGGGGGAGGTGTCGGACCCAGGGAGCGGGGCAGGGGGAGGCGTCGGACTGAAGCGGAAGGAAGCAGCAACAGCAGCTGTAGCTGAGGCGTTGCCACGTGCTAGTCATAGCCATCAAAGGTGTGTTACCTCTGACCAGGGGGAGGACCGAGTCAGGCCTGGGACTCCGCGGGCAGATGGGGCCTCGGTCTCGGAGCTCGGGTCACTGGCGCGGGTGGACCGGCCGGAGGGCAGCGTGTGCGGGCTGCAAGGCAGGAGGCCCTGGCTGCGAAGCACGCGACTTGCACTCCTTCCTTCGGTTTTCCGAGCACCTACATACAGCACGTGGCGGGTGCAGCGGCCCTCAACCCCGCCCCTCTGACCCCGAATCGCACGCTTGGAACCCCAGTGGTACGTGGGTAGGGGGTGGAGTCGGCATGGACCCCACAAGCACCTGCAACGCGGGAGCCCCTGGAGGGCTTCACGGGCGCCGCTCCTCCTCGCCGCGCGCCTGCCTCTGGGTAGCCTTTGTGTTGAGAGGCCACGGGACACAAAGGAAGGCCCTGTCCTAGTCCACCAGTGATCCGTGTACGGGCAAGTTATTTAACTTCTCCGAGCCTCAGTTCTCAGCTCTGTCAAATGGGTTAAATATTTGTCCACCTCATGGCGTTGCAGTGAGGCGTGAATGAGATAATGCAAAGTACCAGGCCCTCACCCCTGGGGGATGCAGGTTCCAGAACTCACCCCCTTTGCTTTCACCTCCCGGAAGTGAGATTTTTGAAAATTGGGCACAGCTGCTGTAAGACTGTCTAAATCGACTAAATCCGGAGGGAGGGCAAGCATGGGATCAAAGCCCGGGCTACAGGCAGACACACCGGCCTCTTCGTCTCCAGAGAGCAAGAGACAGGCGAGCCGGGGCTCAGAGTCCGCGCTGTCAGTGGTCTGAGGTGCCCTTTCACAAACACAGTAAACAAGTGTGGAGACAGGGCCAAACCGCACCCACAGCCCCGTGTTCCTGGGTCTGTGGCAATGACAGCTGCCGGGGCACTGAGGAGGCACCGCAGAGCCGTTGCCCATCAACCTGGGAGGCTCCAGTGCCACTGGCCTCCGCGGAGCCCAGCTGTCCCACTTGGGCCCTCTGTGCTCGTCCCCACCTGCCTGAATGGAGCGATCCTGGGTAACGGGCCTAGAAACTGTGTCCTGGTGGCAAGAGGAAGCCAAGAAAGTTCCGAGTGAGTCCTGGAGTCCTACAGCTGCGTGGTCTTAGGACAAACCGTGGAGCAGGCTGGAGCTGGGGTGACCTGCCCCCACTCCTTCTGAGCTGCCCCGACCTCTGAGATGCTGCCTTTGGGGCTAACTGGAAGCCTCTGGAAGATCCGGACACATTTAGGATGGAAAGGAATGGACTGCCTCATAATGGGGACTTGGCTGTGACCCTGGCCCTGGAGAGGAAGGAACCCTTAGGGACTGGACGGGCTTCCTCAGAAAGTCCCCTGCAGGCAGGCGGCGGCCCAGTCTCCTTAAGGACTGCCTTCCTCCTCAAACGCTGCACAGACTCCCTCGTCTTCGCAACACTCCTGGGAGGTATTTTTAGCCCCTCCTTCTCCCATTTCCTCCTCAGTAAAAAGGTCCTTTCAGGTCAGAAAGGTCAAGTGACTTGTTCAAGGTCAAAGAGCTGGCAGACTGTTAAATCTGTGAGCCCACCCTGGGCTCCAAGTGAGGGGCTCTCTGCTTCGCTTGGCAAAGGTCCCTCTGCCCGCCGGCTTCAGGGTACGAGCTGTTGCCAACTGCACGATTAATCCTCCATCTAAATCAGTTTCAACAATGACACAACCCGCCTTCTGGGGCCTGGGATAATGTATTCAATATTCCTAATATCAGTGCCGCTCAGTGTGACAGAACTGGCTGAGCACACCCTGGTTCTCCCACGTCCCCTACACATTCTCACTCGTACAGCCTGGCCTGTCCCTGCTCTGTTTCTCCTATTTTCACGTTCTCTTCTTTGACAGATCCCGGAGCCAAATCACTCTGCTCTTTGGCTCCCTGAAAAACAAAGCAAAATCTTCCCTTTGCTAGCCCTTACTGCGCAGGTTCCTCGCCCAGTCCCAGCCCCGCCCCGGGCCTTTAAGCTTTGCCAGAGAGGAGCCTCCGAGAGTCACAAACGCCTGCCCTGGGGCCGCGCTCCCCTGTGCAGTCTGCTGGGGGCCGGGGTCCTCCTGGGGTGCTGGCTGCACAGCTCCCCTCGCTCTTCCTGAGGCTGTCAGCAGTTGGGAGAGCCAGTGGAACGTTTACTGGGACATAAAGCAGCAGTGGGGAGGGATACGAGTGGCATGCGGGTCAGCAGGCCACAGGGCAAGGAGAGTCCTGGCACACTGGGTCAGAGGCTGCTTCCCCCTCAGTCTAGGCAGAGCCCGGGGCCCCAGGCAGGGGCCCCAAAGCTCCTTCCAGCTCTGGGAGCCTCCACTTACTGTAGCCCCGCAGCTTACGCACTGTGTCACTGGGCCACCTGGACAAGCCGGGCCACTCAATGCCGTGTCCATGCAGTCAGGCTGTAGGGCCTGCCCCAGCCACCCACTAAGACACTGCAGGCTCCTAGGAGGTCACTGAAGAAGGGGCCATTTGGCCTCAGAAGAGTAGAAGTTTGGGGACAGAGCCAGGCCCTGTGCTTGTGAACAGCAGTGGACCCTCCTAGGGCCACTCCCCATCCGTGGGGGCTGCACAGAGGCAGCAGAGCTGACCTGTGGGTTCACAGAGGACGACAGAGCTACCCACGCAGGGATGGGAGGGTGAGGGAGGCTGCACTACAGAGGTGACATGTGAGCTGCTCCTTCAAGGACAAGGCGGGGAAGCGTGTTCCGGGCAGAGCAAACTATGTCCAAAGGGCCTGGGGGGAAAGCCTGGGAACGGTGGTGGTCTTGGAGGGCTGCAGGGTGGCTGATGGTGGGAGAACAGCCCAGGGGAGCAGGGCCAGCGCCTGGGGGCCTTGACTGTCGGGACTGTGCTCGGGCACAGACTTGGTCCATCCTCGATGGGGTCGCTGAATGGGTTTTTAAAGGGATATTGCATGATCAGATCCACGTCTTGGAAACACGGCCCTAAGAGTTAGGCCGAGGATGGTTTGGAGAGAGAAGAAAACTGGTGGCCATACAATCACTGAATCTCAGGTGGCCCAAGGACCCGGCCCTCTCAGGGCGCTCCTTCCTGTGCCTGCCTTCAGGACTGCTCGCCTGGCTTTCGCAGTGACCGTATTTATGGCTCCTTTCTATCCTGAAGTCCCCAGATGAGAAGGTGTCAGGGCCTCCGTGCTCCCCTGCGATCTCCTACCCTGCTGAACCTCCCCGCCCCCCGGAGCTGTCTGGTGCAGCTGTAGACCGCACATCCTCTCCTCTGCACCCAGCACGTCCCCATCGCCTCCCGCGGCTCCGACCGGCGCAGGCAGCCCCTCTCCAGACCCAGACCCACGTGCCTCCCCGACAGAACCTCCATCAGTGATGACGATCCCAGCCGCCCAGCCTGCAGGTAGAGACACGTGGCTCGCAGAGTCACCTGGTCAGTGGCCGGTCTCCCGACTCACAACCCAGAGCTCTGCCCCCCTCAGCACCGCCCAGCCACACCATCCTTCCCTTCCACAGAGGCCAAGACTGTCTGTCTAGAAAATGTCAACGGCAGTCAGGCAACCTGTCAAAATATTTGTGAGCATCTGACGGTCGGAAGAGGCTAGCAAAAGTGGCGATGTCACTCACATAGGTGGCAGATCAGCTGTGGGCTGTTTCTGCTCAGTTGGGGCTTTACCCAAGGACAGGGATGGGGCAGAAAAGAAAGGCTGTGCTCCCCACAACTAAATCCAGGCAGGTACCCACACTCGCTGCCCCAAGCCCTGCCCTCCCCTTCCCCTTTGGGCAAATCATTCACAGCCAAAGCGTGCAGGATGCCCAAGGGAAAGGGACGCACTCTGTAAGGGGCACCTATCCAAATACAGGGCATGCAGTTTGGAAGTTTATTCAATTCGAAAACTGTTTATTTAGGGATGAAAAAATACCTCTTGCTTTTATAAAACCAACTTCACAAAGTAAAGCACAGTGCTATTTTCTTAGCCAGGGAACTCAAAGAAGGCCTCAGGGATTCCCCTGGGAGGGGGCAGCTATGTGGAGGAGACTTCAGAGCTCAAAGTGAGCTGGCTACTGGGGTTTGCCCAAGGGCAATGGAACTCAGAAAATGCAAATAATGGCTTTACAAGAGTGCATTCATTTTTAGAGCACGAAAAGTGAAAAGCCTTCCTTCTACCCTTTGGAAGAAGCCAAACAGATCTCTTCCTCTTAATCACCTCCCTAGCCTGGCCTGGGTTTGTGGGTGAGGGCAGGAGGCCTCGGAGCAGCCCTTTGGGGCCCCCAAACTTCAAAGCCCCTCCTGCCCACCAAGGGCTCTGGTTGTGGCCCACAGGGGGGACAGAGCGAGCTGTCTTCCCTAGCCAGCTGCCAAAGCACCTGACTGTGCTTTCTCCTGACTGTACCTGCCTCCCCCAGATTAGCAGCTCTGATGGAGCAGTTAGTAAGATCCTCACAAGGCTCACAGCTTGGAAAACAGGCAGGAAGCCCTCTGCAGACGTCTAATCCCACTCTGGCGTAAACAGGTGCGTTTGATCCTGGCAGGCTTTCCCACCCCGCTCTCTCTATCATCAGCTACCGTTTAGCTTATTGGGCTCCTACTTTGTGCCAGACACTTTGTACACCTTAATTCCCCTGCAACCGTGCGCTTCATTACCGTTCACAGAGCCGTAGACTCTGGACTCGCCCAGGGCCACACAGTCGATCAGCAGCAAGGAGCATCTGCATGCAGGGGTGTTGCCTCCAAAGCCTGTGTGCTTCCCTCTCGCCTGGCTGCTGCCGTCGGCACTGGCTGGAAACCAGGCCTTGTCCCCACTCTTGCTTATCTGACTTGCCCCTAGACCCCTAAAGCTCCTGGGGGCTCTGAACAATTGCCCTAGAGTGACTCTGTGCCTGGAATGGGCCTGTCACTCAACTGTGCTCCCACGCAGGCCAGTGAAGTCTGGAATGATTCCAATGATTGAGCCCCCCCATTCTGCAACTCAAGGATTCTAGAATTTCTAAAACAAAAAACAAAACAAAAAACAAACCAAAACCCCCTTGTTTGCTCTTCTTGATAAATAGCACTCCCCAGTCCCCCATGTCTAATCCTGGACGTAGCCGTTGTTAAGCGCAGTGGTTCTCCCTGGGATTCACAGACACCTTCAGAGGGCGGCTGTGAATGCCTCGCGGCTCTCCAGGCAGCGGCGCGCGCATGGGCATGGTGTGTCTTTCTGGGGAGAAGAGCCCAAAGCTTTCACTGGATATGAAAAAGTGAGTAAACCCTGAATAGTTAAGAACCACTGACGGCTGGAGAGACACAGACGTGCAGCACGCAAGTGTCCGGCCCAGGGAAGAGCTGCAACAGTGCGGCAGCCTCCCTGGGCCTGCCGCCTGGACTTCCAAGTGACCAGATTCCTGGGTTTGGGATCCTTCAACAGTTTGGTTTTATTAAGTGTTCACGTACTTCCGAATGGCACGGCTCAGCCAAGCTTGGACCCCTGCCTTTGGAAAACCGCTAATGAAACACTAAATAGTCGGAGAGGCCTCGCTTCATGCCAGGCCTCGCTTGGCCAGGAGGAGGCTGTTGTAGTCTGGCCACAGGCTGGGGGCTGCTAGGTCCCCAGAAAATTTAATAGGTGGTGACAGGGCAAGTCCTGGTGACAACAACTCATTCTGTTCGCAGGGGCCTTAGGTTCCGGGATCCTCGCTGGTGTCTTGGAGGACCACAGGGCCCGGGCAGCAAGCCACTGCTTGGCTGGATCAACGCTCAGCACATTCTCCAGGCCACAGGCCACAGACCCTGCCGGGCCTGCCCCCAACCACAGAGAGAGCAAGTCACCACTCCTCTTCCTGGGCAGGCCTCGATGTCCTCAGACTTGGAAAGGGAGCAGGAACCGCTTTGCTAGCGATGCGCGCAGGAGTAATCAGGCTGCAAGTGTTTCTACGTTTCCCAACGTGATCCCTTTCTTCACGTCTTTCTGCTCTTCCCCATCTCAGAAGGCTTAGCGAACAGTCACATGTCAGCCTGACACAGGCAGAACCCCAGGAAATAACCCAGCACCCTAAAAGGCACCCTATTTCCTAGAAGCTCTGTTTATTCAACCAGGGTGTTGGACGCAGCAGCAACACTGTACAGAAGTTGCTGTGCACACACACTCCCCACGCCAGCTGGCCCCTCCGACGGGCCAGGGCCACCACCGCTGGGGTTCCACATCGGGGCAGACCACGTGCCCCCGGTGAGCCTGACCCAATCTTCACGGCCCGATCTTCACAAATTAATCTCTCTGAAAACTGGGCAATCTAATACCAGATCCTGGCTTGTAAGGATTAAATAAAATGATGTGTGTCGGAACCTAACACATTCTAAATTCTCAATAAAAGGTAGATATTAGAACGAGCAACTGCGCATGGGGCTAATGTAAATGCAAAAGAGAAGGGGGCAGCTCCCTGTTCACTGCCACCTTTTCTCAAATCACGGGGCTCAGTGACACACATAGAAGTCTCGCCTTGTAAGAAATACATGGGAATCCTTAGACAGGAAAACAGCAGCAGCTCCAGCCTGGAAAACCTGCTTTCTCCTGGACATTCCAGCAGCACTGTCTCCCCGCCCGCCGCTCAGAGGGACTGACTTATTTCCCTATAACTGCAGCCTCTGGCCACTAGGGGCGCACCAACTCCCTCTGTCTTTTTTAAGGGTCATGAAAAAAAGCCCCTTGGCCTTTATTCAGCTAAAATAAGGCTGGGAATTTTCATGTGAAAACTTCACTAGGTAACTAAGAAAAAAGCAAACAAATACAAAATGCAACTTAAAATTAGGCAAGCTCACAGTGCAGAATTTGGGTCCTAACTGAAGTCTAGCCTCAGACTGGCTTTGCACATAGAGTTCATGGCACATCCAGCCTAGCTGGAGACGGGAAACCAAACCATTGCAATTTCCCACCTGCCTCAGGTGGGTTGGTGCTGCTGCTCGCGTTTTCTCTCACAGCGGGCTCTAGTTCCTGCTCTGACGGCCAGGTAAGGAAGCCCCTTCCTGCCAGGGGTCCCCACCCCCCAGTCCCCCACACCCAGAGCCCTTCCTGCCAGCCCCACCCTCTGCCCAATGCATGGCTGGGCCCAAGGGACGGGCCTTCCAGTGCTGAAAACACCCCACCTGTACACACACAGTGCGTCCCCAGCCGGGGTCTCACGGTGCTGAAGACACCTCACGTGTACACGCACGGTACGTCCCCAGCCGGGGTCTCACGGTGCTGAAAACCTATATATACACACAGTACACGGGATGACATCGTTTCCACTAAGGAGAAAAGGTGGCCATTCTCTCCAGGTGGCAGGGGATTTTATAATTAATTAACTAAAAGACTTAATATGTAAAGGTATACTGGGGGGGCAGCTAAGCCTTATTCTACCTGTTCCCTTGAAAGTCAAGCACTGAGAAATACAGAAATCTTTATTTTGTTAGTCATACTTTTTTTTTCCAAGAGCTTACACTCCAAAGCCTGTACTTTCCACAGGTGTGTCCAGGGCTGTCCTGTGAGGCAGGAACCAGCTCCTGAGTCCACACAGGAGTAGACAGAGGTGGCACTGGACCACAGAGGACTGGTCTCCGCCCTGGCCACACTGCCTTGCCCTGGCACCTTGGAAAAGTGTGTGGCTTCGCTTCTTTCCCAGAGTCCCTGTTCAGCCTAACTCAGAGATGTGGACCTTTCCTTGAAGGGTTGTTGGGGAGAATTTTGGAACTTGCAATCTTACAGGTAAGAAAGCCAGGACTCAACAGGATTTAAACCCGAGACAAAAAGGGGAACTGACATCTACAGAGCTTCTGTTTTAGGCGTTTTATAGACATCACTTAATCTCCACAACAACCCTGCAAAGTCAGTATTTTGATCCTCTTTTGCAGACTAGAAACAGAAGCTTAGAGAAGTTCGGTGCTCTGCCCCAAACTGTAGAGCTAGCAAGGGGTGGAGGTGGGATTTGGGCTGTCAGGCTCCCAAGCTCTTCCCACTCATCATGTGCCCAAGGCTACACAGCTGGTGGGTGGCAGAACCACAAAATGAGGATTCCGGAGTCAGAAGCCTGTATTCTAGCTCCCTGCTTGTTGCCCCGGCCTTCCCTGGAGGGGGCGCGGAGGGAGGCCCAGCCCGGCTGGGGATGAGCCCGGGTCCAGGCCTGGAGCCAGACTCACTCACTCCCTGCTCGCCCCCTCTTCTGCTCGGCTTGTAATCATGTAAAGAGGCCCCCGCAGCCCAGCTTCCATTTTCTGCTTAGTTTGTCAGGCAGTGTCTATTGTGAGACGGTGTTCTGAGGACCTCACGTCTCCTAGTGAGCCCAGATTTTTGAGGAAGGTGACACTGCAGCCTCAGCTTCAGGCTACAGGGGCAGTGCACTCAAGCAGGGGCTGCTAACTCAGGAGCCGCCACCAGGGCGAGGTCTGTCTCGGGGCTGGAGGTGCGGGGCTACACCTTGCTGTGCTAACCCTGGAAGGTTAGCAGTGGCTCACGGTCTGCGCGGGACACAGAGTTCTCACAGACAGCAGATTGTCCTAGAAGCAAAATAGCGAAGGCCAGACGGACAAAAAGAAAAGCTATTTGCCACATTTCTGCTGAATGTGTCCATGAACACAACCGTGTGGGATGGGACCAGCCCCGAGAACATTCTGCCGATATGCTCTCCTCCCCCAGGTAAAGGCCACAGGGGCAACCCTCTGCCTCCCACCTGGGCATCAGCGACATTTCCAGACTGAATTTAAGTCCTGCTGCACACAGAACCATGCAAAGACCTTTCTTTTAAACACAGCATCTTGGAGACGCAAAGTCACCCAAAGACAAATTCCCTCCAGAGGACACTGGGGAAAGCAGTGCAGGGAGACGGGGAAGGATGCTCTGGACCTCGGCCCAGACACAGTGGTCCCTCAGGAGTCCGCCGCCACTGACGGACGCACCCAAGGAGCTGGCGACTCGGAGGCCTCCTCCCCCCGCCAGCGGACAAGCTCTGCGTGGGGGCCCAGGCAGGTGGGAGCCAGTGGGGCCCAGCGGCTTCCCGGAAGGAAAAGAGTATGTTGCCAAATTTTCCTAATGAGCTCATAACTTTCAAAAAATTAGAAAAATTAAGTTGCTGTGGATGCACAAAGGCTAATTACCAGATGGCAATGGTCACAGGAGGTGACCGTGGAAAGACTGTGAAGAGATGGCTCTGCAGAAATAACCCGGGTTTTCACATCTCATGCGCATTTACCATCATGGAACAATTTATTACAGGTCAATATCTTGGGAAAATGTTGACTTTAAAATGATAAGAATTCCTCAGCTTATCTGATAAAAACATCATCTGGCTTCTTCAGCTCAGAACTGGGTTTGGAAACTAGGCAGCCAGTGGGTTTGGGCACCGACTCGGCTCTAACAGGTAGGGCTGAGAAGATGGCGCGGTGTGGTGAGCTTGGAGCCAGGCTGTCCCAGAGAACTTCCTGTGTGGATGGCAATGCCCTGTGTCTATGCTGTCAACACGCCAGCCACCAGCCAACGGAGGAACTGAATTCTAAATTTTATCTCATTTTAATTAACTTAAATTTAAGCAGCCATGTTTGGCTAGTGACTAACATGGGGGGCAGCGCAGGTCTAGAAGGCAACGCGTTGAGTCTTCTCTATCCAGACGATGCACGAGTAGGTCTTCTTTTAAGAATTCACTGTAAAAAGGAGCTTCCTTGAAACTCCATTAACCTGAAAGGAACACTACCCACTGCCTCCAGCTTCCCTCCATGTCCAAACTCCCTCCTTCGTCTCAACGTCACGTTTGAAAGGAACAGCCGACACTGGCTGTTTCCTCCCGCCACCCTCCCGCCCCACTCTAGTCACGCCACTTAGTCAAAACTGCTCTTTTAAAGGTCCCCAAATGACCAGCTGCTTCTGAGTCCCAGGCCACTTCTTGGTCACCTCTGGTTTCCCTGGGCATCCTCCCCTGAGTCTCTCCTGGCTCCTGGCTCCCCGACAGTCCTCCTCTTGGTCCCCTCCTGCTCTACTGATCATTCCTTCCAAACAGATGTTCCTGGTCCCCTTTCTTTGGAGTTAGATGTTTCCCAAAGTTCCCAAGTCCCCCCTTGTCTAGAGTTTGTTCCCCGAGTCACCTCTTCGACAACCACGTCTTCACTCAATCCACGGAGGACTCAGTATTTCTGACACGAATCTGCCCCCTGGGCCCACAGACACAAACTCTGAATGGCGTCTCCAGGTAGATGCACCACAAGCACCTGAGCACGTGCCCTGAGCTGCCTCCCGCAGCAGCAGACCTGGCGCCTGCATTACTGCGCGTCTCAGTGAACGGAGGCCTCTTCTTCCGGGTCCTCCAAAGTAGACTGGTCAGATCTGGGCGTCACTGTGTCCCTCACCTTCCACGTCAGTCACTAAGTCCCGTCGCTTCTACTGCCAACTGCTCTCTTATAGTTGTCTCCTCCTCTTCGTCTTCTCTGACGCTGCCTCGGCTCAGGGCCACCACATCCCACTGCCGTGTGGACAGTCCCTGAGGTGGCCTCCCCTCTTCCAGCGCTTCTCCCTCTGGCCTTCTCCACACCTTCACCAGATGTGTCTGCTGGACTCCGGCAGCCACAGCCCTGCTGGGGACCTCACGCTCAGAAAGCGGTCGCGATGCACGACGAACGACGCCTCCAAAGCGAACGCGCCAGGCAGGGCCCCGGTGTTCCCGGCTTCATCCCCTGCTCTCTCTTGTGCACACCGTGCTCTGGTTCTGCACTCCTCATGCCTCACCTGCCCACAGCCCCGCTCCTGGGGCAACCTGATCGTTCTTCACAGCCCCGCTCTCGGGTCGCCTCCTCTGATTCTCGAACCCCTCCGGCCTAATCACGTCTGCTCTGTTCCCAAAGCACTTTGCTCATAAAGCTATTGCTTGTCAAAACTTATCAGACTGAATTACGCTGAATTTATTTATGTCTCTCTCCCCCAACAAATTTTTAAGGCAAGGATTATATCTTATCCATCTTTGGTTCCAGTACCTGAAACAATGCCTCATCTACAGTACGTGTTCAACCACTATCCCCTAATGTTACACACCAGCCAAAAAAGATTCTCTCAGGTTCTGTCCCTCATACTCATCACAGGTAGAGTGACCTGTGTCCTGGCTACCCCATGACAGTCCCACTTTACATCCATGTTCTGGTGTCCTATTCGGTTAGGGCCCTTTTTTTCCTGGCCCCTCCCCCCAGAGCCCCTTTTGGTTCTTGCAGGTATCCCTGTTTGAATGCTAAGTTATGTGGTCACCCCAGCGTAAGGCCTGGGTTTGGGGATATTTTATGCATAAATCTTAAAAAACAAGATAGATTTACAAAAAGTTTAGAAATAGAACGGCCTAGAAGTAAGGGAATGGGTTAGATGACCTCTCAACTTCTATTTCAGTAGTAAGGACAAAGGATTCCATGATTTCTAGAGGTATTCTTGAGAGAAGCCATAATACAAATTCAGCCACTTTAATTTCTGCAGCCTGGGAAGAAAAGGCACCTTGAGCATTTTTCTGCAAACTCTGACAAGTGGGAAATAAGAGAGGAAGGAACTACGCGTTCATTCTAACCAGCTGAGCTTGCCCAGACAAGAAGGAAGGAGGGAAGGAACGGAGTGACTCGGTCCCAGAGGAGTGAAGGGCTGAGGAGGGGTGGGCTAGAGCCGTGCAGGAGCGAGAACAGAGCGCAGACACATGAATCCACGACACCTCTGCAGGCTGGTGACAGGAGGCTTATTTTAAAAAATCTGTCAAGGAAAAGAACAGAGGCCCAGCGTGTGGACGGTCAGGAGGCCGTGGGCATCCGCAGGAGCGGCCACCGGTGCAATGAGGCTGACCAGGAAGCCCCTCCGACAATCCCAAGTGTCTGTCAGTGGACACGGGGATTATAAAATGACACATGGCATCAATCACATCAAAAGGTCACTGTCCGTCATCCACAGAGGACAGGATGATAATCTTTCTTTTTACTCAAGTGTAGGCAGCTCGCCTCTCCTACTTCAAAACAAACAACGACACGAACAGAAAACATCCGATTCAAAAACTGCCCCCTGCTACCCCTCTCCTCCTCAGGACAGTGTCCTGAGTGTCCGGTGCTGGTCTCCATGGCCTCAGTGCAGTGTGCCCAGGCTCTGCCGCGTCCCTGCCCCAGCACCCCTGCCAAGCGCACCGTGACCAGCGTCTCTGAATCCAGTGGCCACAGCTCAGTCGTTATCTCACTTGACCTCTCCTAGCAGCAAGAACTTGGGACTCTGTTCACCACCCCTCCTCCCAGGCTGTCCTCCTTGGCGTCCGAGACTCCACACTGTCCTGGTTTTCTCTCTACCTCTGCCAGCAGCTCTTCCTGCTCTGATGTTTGTTACCGCCATGTGCTAAGAAGTCCCGTGCTCTTCTCGCCCCAGTCATTCTTTCTGGGCAGTGAATGGCCTTTGCTGCTAGAGTTCCCGTTCCCATAAGCTGATGCCCCACCTGTGTTTCTCTCCCACGCCTCTCCCCCGAGCTCCAGGTCCGACAGTGTAGCTGCGCCCTGGCCCGCTGCCGTGGGGGAGGCATGGACACGGCCAGCTCCCCGAGCCCAGAGAGGAACCACGGACGGTCGGCTCTCCCCACCTCTCCCGGATTCTTCATACCCGCCTCAACTGCATCACCAAAGCCAGTCTTCATGCCCACGATTCTGCCTGCTATTCGCCCGGCTTTTGGAGGTATAACGGACAAACGAAAACTGTGCATAATCGAGGTGTACGACTTGATGTTTTGCTATTCACATACACTGTGAAGTGACTCCCACGATCAAGCTAACCGGCGTATCCACAGTGTTACCTGTTCTGCGTGTGGCGAGAACAGGTGAGACCTACTCTCTTGGCAAATTTCAAGTATACGTTTTTATTAACCATAGCTACCATGCTGGACATGTGCTCTCAAAACGTCTTCATCTTCCAACTGAAAGTTCGTGCCCTTTGACCCCAATTCCTCCATTCCCCGTCCCCGCCCCAGACCCGGCAGATGCTGTTCCACTCCCTGTTTGCCCGAGTTTGGCTTCTTTGGACTCCATACGTGGAGAAATGCGGTCCCGCTTCTTAGACCCACGCCCGTCCCAGCGGTCTCTTCCCCCCACAGGCACCGCTGCCCCGCGAGGGCTCTCTACGTGCAGCCCCGCTTTCTGCCTCCGCAGTGTTCCCTGCTCCCAGCATGGGATCCGGACTCCCGGGAACGGCTTGTCTTGGCCCTCGGCCGTCACTGTGCACCCCCACATGCCGTGTGCCAGCCTCGCAGTTCCCTACGCCCGCTGAGCCCTCTCTGGCCCCGGAGCCACACGGGATCCTCCAGTTGCACGGACACCTTTCTACCTTCCTCTTCGCCTCAGCTGTCGGCCACGGACTTCACCTGCTCTGGGAAGTCTTTGGGGAACCCCCAGGCTAGGGGTAACCCCAGAGCCAGGTGCCTTCCGTTCTGTAGCACTTACCACCCTCAATGGTCATTGCTTGTTCAGTCACCTGCGTCGCCCACTGAAAGCTCTCTAAGGACAGTCCCCTCACCTGCCCTGTACCCCCCCTGCATCTCTAGGCCTGGAATAATGTTGGTCTACCGTTGAATGAATAATGAATGGGGAGAATTCTAAACCTGGGAAGCTAAACTTGAGTCAATTAAAAAAGCCTTGCTACCAAAAGAGCTGTGAGAAGCATCTTCACGCCGCGTGCAGCAGCGGCAGGCAGCAAGCACAGTCCAGCTGCGGCAGGGAAGCAATCAGCAGCCGGGGGTATGGGCAGGCAGCGGCGGCGGCGGGTGTTGTGCCCGGGAGGCACGAGACCTGGCTTCGTTCACTGATTTATCCACGAACCGTGCGCTGAGCACTCGCTCTGCTGGTGCCGCGGGAGTCCTGGGATGCAGGACACGGCCCTGCCCCTTGGGTGTTTCCTGCCTAACAGGGGTAGAGGTGGAGAGAGAAACATAATCTGCAAGTGCCAGAAATTCTAAAAGCACCATAATGAGAAGAGGTGCAGGCCACAAAAGCAGAGTGAGGGCCCTGTGGCCGGGGAGGAGGCGGCCCTGGGAAGAGCCTCAAACCGGACAAGACGCGGAGCTGGGTTTTGGAAGATTGACGGGTGCTTCCCAGGCTGACAAGGCAGCGACGGGTGTCCTGGGCAGAGGAGTCAGTGGGTCAAGCAGTAAAGACACAGAAGCAAGAAGTGACGTGGCAGATCTGGGCCACTGCAGTGGCCGTGTGTGGCTGCACTGACGGAGGCTGGGGATGGGGAGAGGTTTTCCAGGAGATTAGGCTGGAGAGGCAGAGAGGAGGCAGGTCTGAGCCGGTGTCTCTCAACTCTGCCTGCTCCTTAGGATCAACAGGGGGCGTTTTACAAACTATGTCAGTATCTGCACCCCACACAGTGACATCAACGTCTGATGACTGTGCCTGTGGGTGGGTGTGGGGGGAGCCGATCTGTAGCATCTGCCAATTTTCATGGTGTAAATACTCCCACCGTGGCCAATTTCACGCTACCAAGGAGACGGCACTGAATGCAGAGCCGGGAAGAGATGCGTAGTAGTAGCACCTGTTATATAACATTCCCACCACACAGATATAATCGATGTAAATAACCTCACGAGCACGGTTAATCACGAAAGGAAGTAAAATAATTAGGAAGTGATGACTTTTGAGTATTTATTACCTTTGTTTTTGATATAATTTAATTGTAAGTTTATATAATTTAATTCTTAAGAATGGTCCTATTTAACAACCCATTCACAAGATCCCTGAACATTTACCGGTTGGCTCTCCTGACTCAGCAGAGCTGGCTCCAGCCGAAGCACCAGGGCCCCACCCGAGACCGAGTGCTGGCATCGCTAGAGCGAGACCCGGCATCGGGAAGGGCTGAGAACTGCTCGTTTGTAGCCCATGTTGAGGAGTTTGATGGTTACCCTAGGGGCAGCTGTGACTCCAGCTGCAGAGTGGCAGCGGTATTAGGACGGAAGGAGGCGGGGAGACTAGCCAAGAGATGGCTGCAGCTTCCCAGGCAAGAGATGGCAGGGACTTAACCTAAGGCTGCAGAGGGAGGGCCACGGAGGCAGCAGTGGGCCCCAGGGGTGTGGGGTGCCGCAAGCTCAAGGTGAGGGAGGCCCGAGAACAAACTGTTGGTGGGGACTGAGAAAGTGAAGGAAGTTACATTCTGATCACCTCTTCCCCCGCCCCCATCTGAAACAGACGAGGCTCCCTTGCCGAGAGAGGGAGGCACAGACACACGACTCCCGTCCCTGCCACATGGGACCTAGCCGCGTGCGGTCCTGGCAGGCCGGCCCTCCCATCTATACAATGAGGGAGTGAGAGCAGAGCCCTCTGAAGTCTTTCCCAGCCTGGAGACTCTGATTCTGTCGCACTGGCATTTGCTCGTGTTTTCACTTTCTTAACTTCCTCTGTGACTCAAATTACAACCGGTTATGAGTAGAAAGACTCGCTTGCTCTGGGAACCAGGCTGTGTCTTTGTAAGTCTGCAGCTCCTCGGAAGTGACGTCCATCCTTGGGGAACGAGCACTTGCCTGTTTCTTTCTCTGCCTCCCTCTGTCCTCGTGGTCAGCGGGCTCCCCGCCCCTGAAGCTCCTGTTCCCAGCCCCTTTCCAGATGGCACCACCAGAGTCTCCTAAGCTGAACGCACAGACACCCCTTCTGGACAACCACTCTTGCAGTCAATTCTAGACGGCCAAAGAGGAGAGACAGATTTGCTAGACTGAGGAGTGAGCTCTCTTCAGACTGGGAAGGAATTTCTCCAAAGGCCTCTGAAATGCTTTGCCACAGAGTTCCTCTGTCCCTGCCGTGTACCTCGTTGGCACTACGCAGTGCCAGAGTGAGGACTGAGCCTGCCAGGGGCTGGAGACCCATGTCTCGGGTCATCTGTTGGCTTACTCTGCCTGAGCTTCCCTTCCCTTTCACTCTTGCTGCTCAGAGAAGGAGAAGTGCAGGATTGTCTACCAGGAAAGGAAAAACAGCATTCACACAAAAGGAGACAGGGAGGCTGGGGCCAAGAAGGAGCTTGTGTGGACAGGAGCATCATCTGCTCTTGTTAGAAAGAACGGAGCCCACAGCAGGGTGCCAGGAGCCCTCCTCTAACCGTGCCCACTTTTGCTAATGCCCTTCACGGATTCTATGCCGAGTTCCAGGATCAACAACCGAAGGAGAAGGAAAAGAACGTGGAGAGAGTTTAGCACAACACAGTAAGGTGATTAGGGCTGGAAAGCACCACGTGCAGCCTGGAGGAAGACAGCAGCCTGCCTCTTGGCCGTCTTCAAGAGAACGAAGGATGCTTCCAGAAAGACAGTGACCAGCGACTTCCCCATGGAGAGACAAACAGATGGTCACAGACAGGAAAACTCGGGCTGGGTGGAAGGAAGTGTTGCTGGTGGCACTAACCTGTGTGATCGATAGAGGCTGGAGGATTAGCTTGTCTGGAGGGTTTTAAAAATCCAAGAGGTCCTTACCAGTCTGCTGAGGTTCACGGGAGGTGCTCTAGGTAGGGGTGGCAGGGGTATGACCTCTTAAGGACCTTGCACCTGAAGGATCTGTGATGTTCCTGCTCCTTAGCACCCTGGGCAGAAAGGGAAGCCCAGGTATGGAATGCTAATCGATTAGAGCGCCTGCTCATGGACAGCTCTTCCCCAGCGATTGAAGGAGGAAGTGGAAACTAATGGATAAATTCAGGACTGGCCCGCTCTACAGTGGGCTGTCTAACTGGTTTCCCACTGGGGCAAAGCGTGCTTGGCTGTATTTCTGGTTCCTTCTGTTTTGATGTCATTTGAGTGTCCAGTTCTCCCCAGGAAGGCCTGGGAAAAAGGCTCTCTTTCTCGGCTTGGCTCTGAGACAAACTCCGTTCTTAGGATGATTATTATTACTATTCACATCATCATTACGGATGAGGCAATGAGAATTCCCCATTCGCCCTGCTGTCTCATTGGCCCCCACCCTCTGTCTGGGAATCTAGACCTTCTATGTATGACCACACGGTTTATTCCAGAGGTGGAAGCTTACCCCTCACTCAACCAGATGTGAAGACACTTAGAAGCCAAGGAGAAAGGGCACATTCCTGTTACCCAAAGAACTGTAGCCACACTGGTGGTCTCCTACCACCGGAGTGATGATGATTATTTGAATGACAATAAGACCAGGTGAAAGGGGAACTCCAGGCCCCTGAATCAGTGTTGCCACAAGACTCCCTCTGTAGTCTCCACTGCTCGCATGCAAGTCTCACCCACCCTTCTCTTCATGAGTCTTCCAAATGCTGCAGGGGCGGTGTGCATGCGAGCAGAGTAATAGCTACACTCGTTGAGTGCTTACGACAAGCCAAGCATGCCTACACAGCTCGCCACCCCAAATTATGGATAAGAAAGTTGATTAAACCACTTGTCTGGGTCACACGGTTTGCCAGTGATGGTGCTGGGACTTGAACCCAGAATTGCAAACTGGTTGTAGCTGGCTCCAGAGTGCGTGATCCTAACCATTCTGGCATACTGCCCACCCACCTAGGCCACTCTCCCCCTCTGACCCCGGGGATCAATACCAAAGCTTCCCTCCCTCCCTGGGACTCTAATGAACAGCTGACAGGGGGCTGAATAAACATATCTCAAGCTTTCTAAGGAGCCCTATTCTAGGTCGGTCAGTTCCACACCGACGCAAGTTCTTTTCAAATGCTCATGTGTTATTTTCCTGTTTAATGAGGAGGTAAAAGGGTGCCCAGAACACAGTACACTCTGGGATCTGCCAGGTCAGGGCCTGTGACTGCTGTCAACTCTCAGCACACACAGCGTTGGCTCCTGCATCTCCGAGTCCTGCCTCTCACGCCCTCGACCCTCACGTAAGGTGCCCAGCCTATGATTCAGACGTGAGCAGCACGGGACTGAAACGTGAACTGTCGATTTAGAGAAGGGGTTCATAAACTTTTTGTGCTCTGATGCCTTTGCTAGTTCTGGTGATGCCTGGGAATCCCTTCTCAGAATAATATTCTTAATTGGAAATACAGGACTCTAAGTAAAACCACTTATGTTGAAATATAGTTACCAAAAATATTTAAAAGATAAATTTGTAATATAAAATATATATGCTTCTTTTAATATAGTAAGTAACAAAATCTAGTGGAATACCAAAATTCTGGGGGCAAATAATACTTTTGAGACATCTGCAATCATCCGAATGTGATATGGAAATATCCATGGTTTCTAACAGTGTGCAAAGCCATAGGAACCGAGAATATGATCATGGTGTGTTCCCTATATTTTTAAAGGCATAACATGATAAATTTCAGTGGGAGGTCTGTGAAAATAAAGATCAATTATTTTCCCATCCAAGTTCATGGACCCTTTGGAATCCTATCTACAGACCCCTTGAACTCCAGGGTAAGAACTCATGATCAGAGCAAGAGAATGTTTGGAAAAACAAAACAGAGGGGAGCCTGTCTGCACCCGGCTAGCGGCAGCTCCTGCCCTGAGAGGGGCCTTCTGATTCCCGGCAGTCCCGGGAACTGGGCCCCCAGAATTCTCCCGGACGCTCCAATTCTCAAATCGAGTTCTTTCTGTTTTCTCCCAGGATACCACCTAGGACTCCAGGAGATTTTCTGGAGCATTCCCAGTAGTCAGACTCATCACTACTAATTTTACCAGTAAAATCCGAATGAGAAATGCTGCCCATCACACTGCAGGCCACTCTGTCCAAGTGCAAGCTACGGGACGTGAATTCCAGAGTGGGGGGCGCCAGCCCGGGAGACCGGCTTAGCTCTCCACTGCAAGGGAACCAGCAGGGCTGCCAGCAGTGGAGATGGTCTTCCGGGTTAGCCCCAGAACTGATACCCCTGCAGGGGTCTCACGTGGAGGATAATCTGGGGACGGGGAAGCCAAGCTTCCCAGCGCTGTTGCAGATGAGGTGGGAACACCAGAGCCACACCGTGTGTGGAACGTTCCTGGGAGGCGACTTGGTCAACTCCTTCAAAGCAGCTGATTCACAGGGCATTTCTGACACAAGTGTCCCTCAGCCGTCTCTGCAAACCTAACGCTGCATCGGAGGGAGCTGACAGAATGCATGAGGTGTGTCAGCTCTCAGATCATCGACTGGAAGAGCAAGATGGATCCCTGCAGAGCATCTCCTTCAGTGGCTCTTAACCTTTGGCTCAGGGGCCTCTGAGAACTGCAGGCAAGCAACTTGCAGCTCCTGAAAAATGCCTCATGCGCACTCACATTTTGCATATCATTTCAGGAACTTCAAGGACTCCTGAAGCCTGTCCAGGTTAAAATGTTTGATCTGACTGCCCTTGTTCCATTCACAGACGAAAAACTGAGGCCAGAGAAGTGAGGGACTTTCCCACAATGACAGGCAGGCAGGTCCGGTGTCTCTGCTACACAGGCCGCAGCAAGCCCAGGAAGGCGGGTAGCCCAGGGCTTGGTCCTTGCAAGGAAATTGCTTCTCTTCTTCACATACTTTAGTCTCCCCTCCCCGTCCCGCACTCTGCAGGGAGAAAGCACACAAGCCTGGCTCGCAAGGAGGCTGTACCTTCTGCAGGTTCCCCTTGGGGACGCGCCACTGCCTTAGAACACCATCCATCCTACTTGCTGTAATGAGGACACTGCCCCTCCCCCTCCAAGCAGGGCTCCCACGGAGGCTGGTCCTGTTATTTAAGACTTTATCTCCTTACAAATATTAAATGCAGAGAGTACAGGCATGGGAAAGTTAATTAGTATTATTATGTCTTTAATTCTAATACTGCTCGCTGGCAGAGCACTGTCATGCCAGACTTCAGCCCAGAACAAGCCTTTGTGATACCCACTTGGACAAATCCCTCTGCAGCAAGGGCGTTTCCTGTGCAGAGAAGGAACAGCATCTTTCCTTGGGGCTGAAGAGTCTGCAGGCGAGGCTGCTGTGTGAACGAGTTCCCCGTGGGGAAGCCCTGGGCGCTCGGTGCACGGCTAACATGATCAGGCCCCTCACTAGAACAGGACCATCTGCTGGAAACTGCCCCAGATGGCTTGTGCATTTGTTCTCCAGAGATGAAATGGGGGTGGGAAAACGTGGAATCTAACCAACCCATTCAGGGTCCAATTTATTAGAAAAGGTCAGTACAAGGCTTCGGGAGGGGTGAAAAATTCAGCTGAGTGTGATCACGTAGAGACCAACCAGTGAGTGCCACCATCACTGCTGCCATCAAAATGCAGAGTTTGAATGCCTGCATGCCCTCCTGCTGTCGTTCCAATCTTTTGGAAGCTATATTTGAATCATAAGAGCATTGTCCAGGAACCGCTTTTCTGCTACCCAAATTGCAAGCATTGTGCCTGTAAAGAAACAGGCAGCTCCGTGTGTTAAGGCTTGCAAACCCAAGTCCAAAAAGTATTAATAGCATGCAAGTGCCAAAGCCTGTTTTGCACAAGGTAGGGTTAGACTACACAGATGCTACACAAAGCAATTTACATAGAGACAGCATCCGTCTTCCAGAGTCACAATCCACCACCAATATCTTGGACACAAAGAAGTGTGCAAGGGCCGTCAGCCACTGGGGCAGAGTGTTTAACATCTGCTTAAACTGCCTTGGCCGTCACTTGGGTGGGGGCGGGAACCAGGGGACCGAGGCCCAGGGACAGCATGGCATCGTGGAGGGCTCTGTGACAGGGGAGGGGCCCGTGTCACTGCAGAGGCCCCTCAGACGCTCAGCGTCCCCTGAGTGGACGCTACAGGACATGAACTGCAGAGGCGGTGAGGGGTGAGGGGAGCAGCCCGGGGAGACTGGCCAAGCAACTCTGCCACGGACGCACCTCGGGACCTTGGGCCCGTCCCTCACCTCTCAGGTTCGCTCTCCTCACCAGTAAGATGGAGGGTGGCCGGACCGTCCCTACGACCCGCACAACCTCACGCTCCTGTGAGGCAGGCCTGGAAAACGCCATCCTAGCCCTAGTGTCAAGATCCTCCTACTGCCTTTATGCTTTTAACAACGCGGCTTCTTCCTTGCCCCCAGCCCCGGGCGAGAGAAATTCTCAAGGTTAAAAGCTTTTTCCACTTATGCTGAAATGTGGAAGAGAAAACTGATAAAGGGATGTGAACGGTTACTTAAGATTTCTCTAAACAGCTGAAGGAGCTAAATAAAGGGCTCGTGATTATTAGCCCAGGACAGCCTATCATCACTGCTACGCGGACAAATTGTACAGCGTGTCAGAGCACGCGGAACACGCACGATAATTTATCAGTCAGGACCCAGAAAATTGTACAGTGTGAGCGCCTCTGCCGCTCGGAGCCCCCCCGCCACGCCGGCCCTCCCTCGGCGCTGTCAAAGGGACCCTGCCAGGAGAGGCCTCTGATTTAGGCCTGGGTTAAAAAAAGCACTTTACAAAAACCCAAAATGAACTGAAATATTTCTGTGACATTTATAAGTAAACAACAAAAGAGGAAAACAGTATTTTTCTCGCTGTTGTCCTTCCCTCCTACGGTTTCTCACCATTCTTTAGGTAGTTTCCTAAATATAACCACAAAAAGGAAAACTAAATTTGTGTAGTAAACATGGAATTGACCAGGAGGACAAATGAAACTGACTATGGGTGGCCCAATGACTGAAAAAAAATCCCAACTAACCAACCAACAAACCAAGAGCAACCAAGGGAACAACCGGCCAGGGCAAGACAGCTTTGCAGCCTGCAACGTGTGGGGGAGGGGACAATGCTGCCCCAGGACTTTATCGCTGACATCACCTAGAACTGCCAGGGCAAGATGACGGCAAAAAGAAGACCGACTTTTTCTTGGTTTTATGATTGTTTTAAAATTCTCCATAGACAACACACCTGCTATTGTCCATACAGGGCAGATGGCTCCTACGACCTGTTCTTTGTAGGTCCCATCTACATTGGTTGGCGCAAACATGCTTATGTTTGATAATTCGAAGACTCGTGAGCAATGAAGACAGGAAAGCCGGCTGCAGAGGCTGCCGAGTCCGTCCGTCCGCCAGGCGCTCCGGCCAGCCCGCACCTGGGTGCCCTGGGACGCCGGAATCCTGCTGGAAGCTGCTCCTACTTTCCCCACCTATGTTTCTGAGGCTGTTGCTGCCGCTAGAATCCACTCACAAGACCCGATGCTTCACTCAGGCCCAAGGAGTTACTCAGCTGTGATTCTTAATTGCATTCTTTCTAGCTTTTATCATCATTATTACTGGAAGAAATCAAAGTCCAAAGAAGGGCGAGTGACTTCAGTGAGCACTCAAGTCACAGCTCAGCTCTGCTCAGGATGACACGATCACCTCCCCCCACTCCGCCCCGTCTGGGCTGGAGACCGCCGGTTGCTCAGCGAGTCCGGTCCACACAGCTCCTGTGCCCAGCAGCTCCGTCGGAGCCCTCAGGACTCCACACATTTCCCCGTGTAGGACAGACAAGAAATTCTCCAGTGGGGCAGAGGGCGGCCTCGGCCCTGTTCTGCAGGATGGCACGGAGAGACAGAAAGAGCTCTGGGCACCAGACAGACTGGCTTTGCATCCCTTCCCCTCCTCTTTAACCGTGTGGACTTGGGCCAGCCGCACAATGCTTGTGAACCTCACTTATCTCAGCCATAGGATGGGGACGTGCAGTGTGGGCTGCACGAGAGAAAGGGCGGAGCATGTGCTGGGTGCAGGGTACCTGTGGCTGTGGGGACGCGGGGTGGCGGGGTGGGGGGGTATTTTCCCAGTGGTTCCTGCTGTCTCAGCACCATCAAGACGGCAGCGTGAACGATGCTGACAGCAAAGGCGACGCTCCCTGAACCCCTCTGCACGAGGGGCCGAGCACGCATGCCGACGGCCTGCAGACGCGGGCAGGGGCCCGCTGCGAGGCTGGGCCAGACGCGAAGTTCCTGGGTCATGGAGGAAGCCACGC
Source organism: Eulemur rufifrons (assembly GCF_041146395.1). NCBI lineage: Eukaryota > Metazoa > Chordata > Mammalia > Primates > Lemuridae > Eulemur > Eulemur rufifrons. The sequence goes on along the minus strand of NC_090998.1, from coordinate 2,212,486 downwards.
TGTTGCAGCGGGCCCATTTGTTTTTTGTCACCATGTTTGTCCTTGTACTGCATGAGAGCCCTGGGCCTGGCTCCTGAGCTTGGGCACGGTGACATCACATCTCAGTGGCTGAGCGTCCTCCCGACTTCACCAGAGTAAGTTGTGCTCACAAATTGAGGGGGACCTGGAAGGGAGGGCACTGGGCGCTCACCAAGGCCCGGCTTCTCGGGTGAACCCCACAGCCAATGCTGGCATCTGAGTACTATCTATAGGTTCCCAGGACAGCCCATTTAATTCCTCCTTTTGCTGGGGGGGGTCCCAGCCCTCCCTTCTCCTCCAGGCCCCTCCTCAAATACCACACCAGCTGGGGAGCTGCCCCACCCCTAATTATTACCCAAGGGCTGCCAAGACGCAGGCTCCACCCCCGCGGAGGATGGTGGCAGAGCTCAGAACCTGTCAACAGCAGCAGCAGGTGGGCCCGGCAGAAAAGGCCAGATTATCTTCTCTGTGATTACTGTCATCCATCTGCAGCCAGGCAGGCGGGGAGCCAGCGTGCTGCTTGGTGCAGGCTGGGAGGCTCTGCGCTGTTCTCGGGGCCCTGGTGCTCACCCCGCTCTGCTGAACAGGGGAGGCGGGGCTTTCCCTGCAGAAAGGTACCCCCTCCACGCTCTGCTAGTCCCGGATGTAGGACCCTTTAGCCCGGAGCAGCAGCAGCCCAGTTAAAGCTCTGAGCCTGCGTGCTCCTGGGTTGGTCTTGTCCTTCACACACGTCCCCAAGGGAGAGGGCTCCTCTGGGCAGACAAACACAGCAAGGCACCACCCCCTGGCCTGTCACAAAAAGGTATGGCAGCCCTTTCAAAGTAAGCAAAGCTTATCTTCAGCAGCTCCCAGAACATTTCTTGTACATCTTTTTGTCCATCTGTCTGCCCAGCTGTTCACCTATCCAACCGCCAGCTCATTTCTTGTTGGGAACCTAATCAGCACCGGCGCCGTTCCACATGTGGGGAGACCAAGGTGGGCGAGGCTTTACCTCTGCGGGTGCCCCTCCCTCTCCAGGCGCAGCGGCTCAGAGTTCAGTGACTCGCCCAAAGTCACACAGCAGGGCACAAAGCTGGGAGTCTGAGCTGGACGTCTGGTCCAGGGTGCCCTCTGTGGCAGGGGGCTTTCTAATGGCAAGAAAGATACCACTTCCCCAAGCAACCGCTGAGACTTAAGGGGCAACTCTGGCAACCGTGGCAATTCAGCCCACGTTCCTCACACACCTGCTGGTGCCAGGCCACGGTCCACTCTCCCACCCCTCCTGACGTGCTTGCCCGGCTGTTTGGTTCTTCTCTGACAGAGTCTCGGCTGGCTTAGTCTTTGATGACTATGTGAGAAGGTGCTGACTTGTTCCAGCCGTGGGAGAGAAGACGGCTCTCGATCCAGTGGCCTGGCCTGCGCCTCCCACTTCGCAGTCCAGTCTGAGTTACCTGTGAGCCCCAGAAGTCCCGGGGCGAAGGACTCTTAGCTGATTACACCACCACTGCCAGAAAGGCACTGTCCCTAACTTGATATATTAAAAAAGATACTAAAACAAGGACTCAATTTAAAGATAACACCAACAAAAATAATAAAAAGCATCCTTAGGGGGTGAAGTATAGAGAGGAGAGATAGCAGGGGCCTGGAAAACCCACAGGTGACAACTTCAATATTAACTATAAAATGGGAAGTTGAAAATACCTCAAAAAGGAAACATCTGATCATCAATGAAGACCTTTGTAATTCATGGAAAATCAGTGAATGTGACCTTAAAGACTTCTAGTCCAGCACCTTCACTTTGCAGCAAGAAAGCTAAGGCTTAGACGGCTTGTGGCGAATGACAGGCAAATGGTGCCACCGGGGCCGAAGGCTGGGCCAGACCCAGAACATGCCTCTCCGGAGCACCGTGCACCGTGCCAGGCCTGTTCTGCTGCGACATGATGCCAGCAGTTCCCCAAGCCGAGCCTGCCCATACCCTGCAGACCCCGTGCAACCCGCCCCGCTGAGCAGCTCTGGGAAGACACCGCCCTTCTTCTGCGGGGTCTCGGCCATGCTGTTTCCTTGGTGGCCGCTCAGCGCAGGCACGTCCACGCCAGGCAGGACGGGCGGCATGTGAGGACTGAGCCCTGGACTCAGGGTCATGTTTCAGCGCCAACTTTCCTGGCCCACTGACCTAGGGTTAACCACTGACCCCCTCTCACCTTGCTTCCCTGCCTGAAAATTGGGGTGATAATGTTATCTCCAAAAGCTTTTGTAAAGATTAAGGCAGAGATTGTCACCGGAAGTATTTCATTACTGTCCCAGATACATGGCCAAACTCTGAGCTCTCCGGCCAGGGATCCAGATGTGGAACTACCCAATTCCCCAAAGCATTCAGCTTCTCGTGGCTGCATGACTTTGAGATTGAAAAAACGAGTTTCAACCTTGACATTTGCTTTCCCAGTTGTGCTGGTGGGATGCATCAGGGCTAATGTTGACTGGAGATGGTTTACTTGTCACCTAATGCTAATGTGTCATCCCTGCCACTGTGGTTATTTCCTGCTATTAGTATTCTCTGTCTGCTAAATGAATGGCTAAGGGGGCTCACTCTGGAGAGGGCAGAGGGCAGGAAGGACAAGTCACGGTGGTAAGAACCTATACGTGAGTGTGAGCCACAGGGGCTGTGGCCTTCTGTCAAGGCCGTGCAGTGGGAAAACCACCCTGGCTGAGCTCCCGCCCTACACCCTGGCCCACAGAAGGGCAAGGTGGCATGGACTGTGGGAGGCAGAGGGCTGGTGGTCTTGACAGCCATGCTCTGGCCGCTTTCTGGCATGTCAGCCTGGCACCCAGTTCCCAGCAGGGCTTAGGAAGGCATGAAGAATTTAGGAAGGCCCCAATCAGAGTCACAAATAACATAAAAGCAGAAAATGCTAAAAACAACAACTGCTACCACCATAAAAACCTCAGTTTAACCAAAACTGATGGCCAAATTTCCCACATATTGAAATCAACATTCTACTACTAGAAAATTCCAGCATACCAGGGGAGAACGACAGGACCTAGAGGAAGGCAGAGAAGATTAACAAGAAAAGGAGGAGAAAATAAAAACGAGTGCTGGTAAGTAAAAGTGCACACGGCAGACCACTAGTCCAGGAGTCTGGGAGGGCCGAGGGGTTGGCAGGGCGTGGGGGGCCAGCCCCAAACTCGCTGTGTTGCGACTTGGGCCTGGTCACTTTACCAGTTCGGCAACTGAGTTTTCTCGTCCGTAAAATAAAGAATAGACTTGGAAATCAAGACCCTGCTGGCTCTAAAATTCTAAGAAAAAGGAATTTACGACGTCCCCTGAAGGCTGGCATAACAAAGTTCACCCTGCACAAGAGAAGAAAGACAGGGCTGAGTTTATTAATTCTGCAGAAAAGGGTGACAGCTCTGCCCAGGATGGGCCACACTGGCCTGCATGTTCCGCCTGGGATGCCCTTTTCCAGCTGGCCCCAGGGCAGGCTCCTTGCTGCAGTCAGCCCTCGGCGTCACCTCCAGAGGCCTCTGCTGACCACTCACCTCGCCTCCTCTCCACGACTCCATCGCGTCACCCTCTTTATGTTCGTGTTTCTGATGTTCCTGTTCTGTGCTTATTGTCTGTTCCCCCACTGGAATGCAGGTGCCTGGAGCGGAGAAGCCCTGTTTGTGCCAGTCAGTGCGCAGGGTCTAGAACACAGCCTGGCACGTGGAGATGCTCAGTGGACATTTGTTGAATAAATAAGTGATCATAAGTAATCCAAGCAGAAAATCGTATGAGCGTTTTCCACAAGGAAAACAGCAAGGCACTTGAATAAAGGCTTGGGGGAAATCACAGATCCTCCTTCAGGGAGGTCTTTAAAGTCCAGCGAGATGCTTTCCTGTTGGGAATGACATGGGTCAACGTCACTTCTCCTGGCACAGAAAAGACCCTGAATGTGCCCCAGAGCCAGAGGCCAGCTCCCCACTGAAAACACAGAAGGCTGGCACCCGTCGCTCCCTGCACAGCAAGCCACCGAGCGCTCATGCCGGACTTGCTGCCCCTCCGGGGCTGCCCCCGCACCACTGCCCCCCTCGCTCACGAGCCCCCGGGGCGGAGCTTCCCGCGGAAAGCACGGCCCTCTCAGGCCTGCTCAAACAGCTGCCACCACCGGCGGGCCCGGGCCCTGCCGGACAGGCCTCAAGGGACAACGGCAAGCCACTGGGTGGGCTGGCCTTGGAAAGGGGGAGACAGGAACTGACCCTCAAAATTGTATCTTAATCTGACGAAGAGGCTAAGGTAATACTCTGGTTTATTTCTGTAGGTTGCCAAAGAAAGGGAGCATGAATGTAGTATTATTACTACTGTTGTTTGGTGATGTGGGGGCCGGAGGGCAGGCAGGCAGGACTGAGGGCCCGGGGCAGGCAACGTTTTTCAGTTCTACATGTGCCCATCTCTCCTGGATTCAATGCAGGTCAAAGAAGCCCCTGTTTGAGATCCGCCTGTGGTATAAGGTGCAACAAGACAACCTGATGTTGCTATAGGAACCACATTCCTTCCCAGTGCCATGGCAACGGACTCCGAAGTGTGTTAAGCACACAGTGTGCTCACACTGCACACCGTGAGCTTGGGAAGAGAGCAGCAGGAGGTGAGGAGAGCATGTGGGGAAGGCTGTGTGCAGATATTTTCCTAAATCCGTCAGCTGAAACATAAATGAAGCTCACTTTGGACACAATCACAGGAGCTGGGCATCTTCATCAGAGCTACTCTGAGACATCAGGGACATCATCAAACTTTGGGGGCCCATCTGCGGTTTCCTACATGATAAACTATCGCCGTAATCACAACAAGGTGTTTTAGTAAGGAAGGCTTCCTTTCAGGATCAAGTACAACAAATAATAAACAACAAAACAAAACCCAACAAAGCCAATTAGGGGCCATTCTGAAGCCCAAGACCAATACTCTATTTCCTTCACAAAGTTGTAAGTGACAACGGACTTCCCCACCATCTAGAAGCAGCTAACAGATGACAGAAGGGAACTATTGCACCCGGTCCCCTTAGAGCATCCGCCTGGCCTTGTGGGAGGGCTGTCCTGCCATCCGTGCAGAACCGTGGACCCAGAAAGAATGGACCTCCCAACACTGTGGACTTCAGTTCTACACATCTCAACAACACTGTCCCAGAGTCTGAGACGAGAAAGGAAGTTCTCCCTGAGCATGTGTCTCCCGTGTGCCACATACTATTGCCGAGCTTTCTATACCATTCTGCAACAGGCTTAAGAAAATCTCCTTATTTCTTGCTATTGAGATAAGGCAGTGGTTCCCAAACTGTGATCCCTGGAGCAGCAGTAGCAGCAGCAGCACCTAGGAGCTTGTTAGGAATGCAGATTCCGTCTCCCACCCCCAAAAGACCCTCAGAATCAGGAACTTTGGGGGTGGTGCCCAGCCATCTGATCTGAGTTTTAACAAGCTCGTTAGGTGCTTCTGATGCAAAGTAAAGGTTGAAGCCCACTGGCCTGAAGAGTCTTGCAAACTTCAATGCTTTTTTCCTGCCCAACCTAGGCCTCCAGTCAGTCATCGATGGGATGCAGAATCTCACAGCTGGAAGCGTCCTCTGATGCCTTCTAGTCCAATTTCTGCCCAGTGAAGCTTCTCATTGTCATTTCTTAAGGATGCTTTTTGCCCCATCTTGCAAGATGAACACTTGACTGCATCGTACATGGCTCTAAAACCTCCCTCCCTTTAACTCCTACCCTAGATCTAGATCTGCTTCCCAAAGCCACTCAGAATCAGTCTAATTTTCCATCCTCACAACAGCTCTTCGTGTATTTGAAATCGGCTACTACAGTGCCTGTAAATATCCTCCTGTCCAGGTAAAACGTCCCTAGGCTGCTCTGCAGTTGCTGACACAACAGGGTTTCCAGATGGTTCCCCTGGACTCCCTCACTGGATGCAACCAGCTGAGATGAAGACTCCCCTTGATCCTTTGGAAGCGTGGAAAGCAACGCCCCAAGGTACCCGACCTGCGCCGAGCACAGGGTCCAGTGCGCCGCCGAGGCACCCACGCTGCTCTGGCCACAGCCACACCACGCCCAGGGCAGTGAAATCCCCCGCGTCTTTTTCATAAATGCAACACCTAAGTCAGTCCTCTTTCATTTCTATTTTTTGAGCCTGAGCTCATGACTTTCTATTTCTAATAATAAATTTATCTCATTAGTTTTGGTCCAGAATTTTTATTCATATACTATTGAATTTATTTTTATACTGTACAGAAAATGTGATATTATGTATATTTATTTTCCTTTTAGACTTTGTTCAAATTCATATGCTGTCCATATGTTTTATATCCTACTATTAATGTAAAATGAACATTTCGACTTGTCAGCTTCAAAAATATAACTTTTATTAGCTCATAATATGAATTATAACACGATTTATTTAAACATTACCCTTTGATGTTTGGGTCTTTCCAATTTTTTTTTCTTTGCTGTTATACATAATGCTGCAGTGAACATCATTGTACATGAATATAAATCTTCATCTAATTATTTTCTTAGCCCAGATTCCTAGAAGGAAAATTACTGATAAAAGGGTATAAACATTTCAAAGACCTTGATACATATTGCTAAATTGTTTCTAGAAAGGTTATAATTTTTTCTCTTTCTACTATAGTATACGAGAGCCCGTTTCACCACACTTTTGCTAATGCATTCTGTTCCAAAAAAAAAAATCTGTCAATTTAATAAATGAAAAATGACATCTTATTTTAATTTCTGTTTCTCTTCTACTAGTGAGGCTGATTTTAAAAAATCTATGTCCTGACCAATATGTAGTTTACATTTGGTGAATAAATCTGTTCATGTTCCTTACCAAATTTTCTAATGGGGATGTGTTTCTCTCATTGATTTATAAAATCTCCTTACACAGCTGTAATACTGACCCTGTGTCTACCATCTTTTTAAATAAAAATTTTCCCAGTTTGTATTTGCCTTCCAAAATTTTCCTGTGTATAAAAGTTTTATATTTTTATGAGTTGAATCTCTCTCTTTCTTTCTTTTTTTTTTTTTTGAGACAGAGTCTCACTCTGTTGCTCCAGCTAGAGTGTAGTGGAGTCATCACAGCTCACAGCAACCTCCAACTCCTGGGCTCAAGCGATCCTCCTGCCTCAGCCTCCCGAGTAGCTGGGACTACAGGTACACACCACCATGCCTGGCTAATTTTTTCTATTTTTAGTAGAGAGGGGGTCTCCATCTTGCTCACTGGTCTTGAACTCCTGAGCTGAAGCAATCCCACCCCCCAACCCCCGCCACCTTGGCCTCCCAGGATTACAGGCGTGAGCCCCGGCCTGGCCAAGCTGAATCTCTTAATCTTTCCCTTTGTGCTTTTTCCCCATACTTTTATGTTTAAAAAGCCCCTTTAATTCTGAGAGCAAATACTCATTTTCCCCCCAATTCTTATGGTTTATTATTTTACATTTAACTCTATAATCCATCTGTAATTCATTTTAGCTAAATGTATAAGGTAGGTAAGTGAAGTTTTTTTCTTTCCAACTACTTAATAACCCAGCCCTGACCTCACCCGACCTTCTGCAGAACTTTATTGCCTCCTTTAGCGCATGGCAGGTTCCTATGAGCCATACACGCACCTAAAGAAGACACACTTAATTTCGTTCTTTAAGAAGCATTTTAAGGTTCTTTTTACTACACGTAAATTGCAGATAATTTTAAACTGATTTTGTAAGAGAAACAGATTATGTTTTCTAGTATGCAGTGTATGCCACATTGGCGACACACAGAATGATGAAAATTTTCCTCTGCCTTCGACTAAGCCATTGTCTAAAGGCTCTTGCCTTCCACTGTTAAAGCGGTGATATTGCACACAGGTGACTTTGAACACAGTGCTTTTCAAAAACCGTATTCTGTACACCAGCAAATACTATGACTAGAGTTTGTTTCCCGGCTGTCCTGTTTCATGGCTCTGTCCGGATTCCTTTGCTGGTACCATCCGGTTCGACGACAGCATTGACACAGAACATTTCCTTACACAGGAGCGGATCTTTTCCTATGTGCTTCACATGTGCTTCTTGGTAAATTCTGCCTATTTATTCTTCCTGATGAACTCTAGAATGATTCTTGCCAAGTATACTCTTCCTTCCCACTCCCCACCAAAACCAACCAACCAAACAAAAAAACCAACCAAAGCAAAACACACACACACACACACACACACACACACTCTGGGCTTTTGGTTGAGACTTTTTTAAGTTATGAATTAATTTGGAAAGATTTGGCATCTTAATAATATTCTGTCTTTCCTATAAAAATATTACATGTTTTCATTTATTCAAACTGTTCTGTGTCTTTCAGTTAAATTTAATTTTGTCATATGGTCCCATGTATTTAAGAATATTTTCCCTAAGCACATTTTAAAAGTTTTGTAGCTGTTGTAAATTGGAATTATTTTCCTTCTATTCTATTTTCTAACTGGTCATTTTTGATACATAAAAACTATTGTTTTTAAAAATATTTATGTCATATTCAGCCACCTTTCTCAGCACTTTTATTAATCCTAACCATTTTTAGATTTTCTAAGACTATAAACACATTCTTTGCAAATACTGACAATTTTATCTCTTCTTTTCCACTGCCTGCTTTGTTAGATCCACTAGACTTTTTATAATGCTGATTAGTAATAGTTCTAGTGCACATACCTTTCTTGTTCTTGATTTTACAGGGAATGCCTTCAGGGCTTTATCACCAAATGTTTGCTGTTGGTTTGAGATAAATATTCTTTATCATATTAGGCATCATTCTATGTCTAGTATACTAAGAGTTTTATTTAAAATGGATATTGAATTTTATTGCATGCTGCATTTTTTAGTTGACTTACCGAAGTGATACATTATAGTAATAAATTTCCCAGTATCAGATAGTCCTTGAGTTCACTGGATATTTGTGAATCTACTGGATTCAATTTTGTTTTGTTATTTTTCTTTTTTCATCTGTGTACATATGTAAGATTGTTCTAAAAAACTTTTTTGTGACATTTTTGTCAGGATAATGCTCATTTTAAGAAATGTTTAATCTTTTTCTGTGTTTTGGAACAAATTATCTAAAGTTGAAATTTTTTCAGAAAGTTGCAATTAAGATTTTCAAATTTCTTAGCATACAATCATGAATAACATTCATTCTCCATATGTTAAAATCTCCTTTGTGTATATCATTATGTTTCCTTATTAATTATATTTCTTTTTTATTTCTAAACTTTCCAGAGGTCACCTAATTATGTATTTCATAGCACAAGCTCCTTGATATATTTATCAAATCTATTCTTGTACTATTTTCTAATTAATTAATTTTATTTTTGGCCTTTCTACATCACTTTGTTTTTAGGGTGTCTCTTGTACGGAATATGGATGGATCTTATCTTTTTACCCTAAATCTGTGAGTCTTACACTTTTATTATAATAATAATGGTATTTAACCCACTTACATAATTTATCATAGTTAATATGTTCAACCTTACTTTTGCCAATTTATGTTTCTGGATATTTTTTTGTGTTTATTTTCTCATTTTTTTGTATCCTATGGTATACTTTGTTTTATTTTGGCCTCTTGATGTTTTAAAAGTAGAGACCCTGATTTTTAATCTTTATATTTATTAAATACATATGTAACTTCAACCTCTATGAATTACAAAGTTCAAAACTGTAACTCATTGTTCCTTCATTTAGATAAGCAATTTTAAAAATATGTGTAATACCTGCTTTCTTCCAGCACCCAATATTTCCTTGTCATTATTAATTTAGTCTTATATTAACATGTGGTTTCTTATATAATTATTTCTCAAAATATTATTTTTAAAAATAAATTCTAATTTCTACTTTGTAACCATAGCTAACATAGTTATTTTTATTAATAATATTAATAGGGTTGATAAGAATTATAATTCAATGAATACTTTACCTACATTCTCTTTTTAATCCTTATAGAAATCATACTTTTTTGGTGAGGTTCAGAAAGGTTAAATAACTCTTGCATAGTCCCACAATTAGCAGGTCCCAGAGCCTGTGCTCTTAACTATTATGCCCAAGCTCTATTTAATTGGTTTCAAGCTCACCATTGGTCCACTTTATACCATCTTAGGGTCCTTGGTTTTGATTCATCCCTGTCACCTGGAACATTAAAAATTAATTGATTCATTGTCTCAGGAGGACATGAGTGCTTCATTTTCTGAGATCTTGCGTATCTTAATGCATCTTTATGATATGTTTCTACCTGAATTACGTCATATTTGGCAATCCAGTCTTCGGGGCTGTCAGTGGGCAGACGTGTGGGGTGCAGGCCAGGCGTGTGCCTCTCCATCCACCCATTCCCACTGGTGGGGAGTCCACTCACTTTCTGATGCATGCTCTTCACGGCTTCATTTACAACGGGACTGTCTGTTTTAAACTTGTTGGCATATTATGGTACTTTATTTAGAAGTTCTTAGGAAGCATATCCAGCATGTTTGGCCTCCTGTCGTGTTCAGTAAAAAGCCAGTATAGATTTTGTAAATATTTTTTTCTATTCATGGCATTAGTCATCTCTCCCAACTTTGTGTCTTCAACAAATTTGATGTTTCTTTTTTGCAATTTCATGAAGGCCGATGGCAGACATGCTGACTGGGCCTGGGCCCCACAGCACTGCACTGTAGGCCCTCTCCCAACTGACGTCAGTCCACTAATCTGCATTCTTTGGCTGGTGTTGTCCAATCAATTACTAACCTATTATTCCTCATTTTTCACAAAGAAATCACAGCACCTGTTTCTAAATGCCTTTCTGAAATCAACACTGTCTTCAGGATTCTGTTGATCTAGGGCTAACAAAAGAAAATCTACTTAATTTGGCATGTTCCTAAAATTACTGATTTCTTTCTAATGCACACATATGCCATCTTTTAAGGAATATATCCCAAGAGTCTGCCAAGGATTAACATCGATCTTACTCTTCTAGAGGCTCTGGACTATAGAAAATCAAAATGTTTCCCTTCTCTGGCCCCTACACATGTTCCATAATTTCACTGAGATCACTGTCAGAAGCCCTAAGAAAATATCAGGAGGTTCTTTCACTATTTAGGATAAAACTGGTCAAGACAGACTGGAAGCCTTCGAGGCAGGTAGCTGCTATAAATGCACGTATTCAATCCCTCTGTAACCTTACTGGCTGTTCTCATGGATGTGGACCTGAGGCTTCCTTATTCTTCTTCCCTTAAATTCAGTGCAGAGGTCCACGTGGTGTCCTCATATCCTCTACAAGGCCCTGCTTGTTCTGCTCTTCTTGAACTATCTTCGGGGCTTTGAGAGCTTCTCATGGAAACACAAGACCATTTTCTTCGCTGTACTTTCCGAAATCTCTTTTGCAGGTATCCATGGGCTGTGTGCTGTAGAACAACACTCTCTGCTTTGGTGAGGAGGAACCCTCAAATGACTGGCCGCTCTCCTCCAAGACTTCCGCACCGCCACTAATTCTTCCTCTTGCTCAGGACTGAGGCCAGCACGGCCATCCCCACAGCTGCTCCCCTGCCTCTCCGAGGGCTGGAACTCTCAGTCACCCATGGCGAGATGCACTGAGATGCTCCGCGTGTAGCTGAATGAGACTTCTAGCAGAAAATGAGACATTCTGCCTCCGCACCTATTTTATGAACTGTATTAAGAAATCATTATTCCTATCTTTGTTTACACGGGTAGGTGCCTTTCCCGTGGTGTGGTGCATTTCCACACGGGAACTCAAGTTCCTCTGTCCTTCTGTCCCTACTGAGTCTCTGCACTGGGCTGCCACCGTCAGGTCTGTGGGTTTAGGTGACACTGCAGACCTCACGATGCGATACGTGGTCTCACTCCCCCCTCTGCGGGAGCTGCGCCCTTCAAACAGGGCGTGCTCTCTGCTGCTGCTGCTGCCCAGGCCACCGCTGCACAGCAGCTCTCAGAGCCGCCTGTGAAAACCGCACTTTCCCTTTTGCATTTACATTTCTAATTTATTTTCTTTGTCCTTATATGCATTCACCTAGAGACCTTCAAAATCACACCAATTACGGAAGAAAAAGAACTAAAAGGAGGGCATCGGCCTCCACTCTGACCTCCTCTCTCATTTAGGTCTAAAGACCCACATCAGACGCGGTAGACCCCGGCACTGGGACGGCTGACTGAGTTCGGACTGTCCTTGGAGGAGCCCAAGGACATGTCCACACTCTCTGCTGCCCCAGCACTCAAAGCTCTGAGTCCTGCTCATGGCCAAGCACAAGGGCATGAGGGCACTGGCTTCCCAGCTTCCAGGCCCACCAGGAAGTTTGGAACCACGCCTGCAGCTGTTGCTCAAGCGGCCTGAGACTTCACTGGCAGTTCACACGAGAGGGAGGCAGAGACCTTCTTTCCTCCCACCCCCCACGCCCCCAAACCTGAATAGACGTCATCGTTCACACCAAGATACTCTCGAGGCTGGAAGGGACCTTCCAGGTTATCTTCCCCAGCCTCCCACACTGTGGCTCTTCTTACATAGAGACCCCCTCCCGAGGAAAGAAAGAAAAAATTCTAGAACACAGGAAGACGGGAGGCAGGGAGAGGCATGGGGTGGCACTGTGGAAGTGCTCCCCGCACCCCCCCCCCCCCCCCGAGAACCTGAGCAGACTGGGGAAGAATTCACAGAGGAGGGAGGGGAAGGGAGGGGAAGGCAGGAGAAAGAGGGTCTGCACAGAGACAGAGAATCCGCATCTCCTCTGGCAGCTAACACGGGTCTTGCTAGAAAGGTTAGTAAACACTAGGAATGGACTATGACGAGCGGTCCCCAACTTGCCTGGCACCAGGGACTGGTTTCATGGAAAATACTTTTTCCACGGACAGAGGGGTGGTGAGGAGATGGTTTGGGGATGATTCAAACACATTACATTTATTGTGTACTTTATTTCTGTTGTTGTTACATTATAACACATAATGAAATAAGTACACAATTCTCCGTAATGCAGAATCTAATGCCACTGCTGATCTGACAGGAGGCGGAGCTCAGGCGGAGATGCGAGCCGTGGGGAGCGGCTGTGAGCACAGGTGAAGCTTCGTTGGCTTGCCCGCCGCTCACCTCCTGCTCCAGCCCAGCTCCTAGTAGACCTTACAGGGCCACAGCCGGGGGGTTGGGGACCACAGGACTATGGTATTAGTTGAGCCAGGTCAAAATGGTGTGGAATTTATAAAAATAGGAATACAGAAATGATACAGAGGGAGGAAGTATCATTCTAGTGATTTCTGAGATCCTTCTCAGTATATGATCAGATTAGACAAGGTGGTGTCTGGGGAGAGCCAGGCCGTCCATCAGGGAGCCCCCGAGGCGCTGTGCCTGGATCCTCACAGGTAACCCCAGAGGACAGACAGTGCTGAGTCAGCCAAGGAGAGGGCAGAACACAGGGGTGGAAGGTTCCAGGCTGGCTCCTGGGGTGAGAGCACTGATCCCTCTGGAGCACTGAGATATGAGCATGCGAGGTTGCGAGAGTTCACTCCCTGCTGCCTGACACCTACTCAGCCCAGGCCGTCACTGCATGTGACTGACAGCCAGCTACAGCCCCTGGAAGGATTTTGAAGAGGGAACTCCTCCTATGTAGAGGTTTCCTCAGGGTGAGAAACCAACTCTTATCTGGCTCACACCTGGGGAGGGGAAGGCTCCCCTGTGTGTGCCTGGTGCAGCTGCCATCCCTCGGGGCCAGGGTCTGGGCCGGCGACACGTGTGCCTCTGGGCGGAGCTGTCCGTGGCCTGCTCCCTCCTTCCCTCTGCTCATTCCAGCATCTGCAGCCCCCGGGGAGAGCAGCACCGGGGACCTGATCTCGGCTCTCGCAGAAAAAAATTCTTAACCTGTAAAACTCTGCTTTCTCCATAACAGTGCTGAGCACCCACCATATATTCCACATAGAAAGAATTACAAGATCTGGGTCTCTGCTTTCAAGAAGAATATAGTCTAGCCGGAGAGGACACACACACACCCCCCCCCCCCCAGTAGGAGAATGAAGCCCTGAACTGCGTGGGCTTAAAATAAACTCCATGAAAATGTCAAGGAATGGCTGGAACAGCCTGGATAGGCCCAGGGGTGCAGAGGGACTTGGTGGGGCCTAAAACCAGGCGGCCTTCAGAGCAGGAAAGGACAGAGGAGGCCTGCCGTGCCACAGGCCCAGCGACTAAGGCCGAGAAGCCTCACTCTGGAGAGCATCCTTCAGTCTCGGACTCTGTGCACGTGACAGCTTCCCAGGCCTGCGTCACAGTGTGTGGACACACACCAGCCCCATGCCTGGGCCCCACAGTGTGACACCGAGGCATTCCCGCCAGCCTGCGGGCCCCCCCCCCACCCGGCGCAGGGCTACACCACATTCGTCTACACCTCCCCGGTGCACAGCAGTGTCTGGACGTACAAACGTGCGGGTGCACACACACTAGCATCCACTACTTCTAAACACCTGTGTGCTAGGGACTAAACAAGACACCTTGGAAATATGATACTGAGTACTTACGAATAGCCTGTGAGGTGGGGATCATTATTCTAAGTTACAAATGAGGAAACTGAGGCCCAAGAGTATCACTTGATCACAGTCACGGCCAGCCAGAGGCAGGGCTGGACACGGCACCACACCGGACTCAAACTCTGCATCCCTGCCTGCGCGGGCACGGCGGCGGCCTGCTGCTCTCAGCAACTCAGCTGCGCCGCCTGCTCTTCACAGCAGCTCTCTGCCTTTGACAGGGCCCTTCACCATCTACGCCAGCTCCCCTGCAACCTATACGGATCTATCAGGGTTTGGTTCAGCTGCATAAATGAAACAGGCGATAACAGTGGCTTTATTTTCATCTCAAGAAAAAGCTGTCCAAAGGGAGACAGCCCTGGGGCGCGGCGGCAGCCCCACGGTCTCCGAGTCTCAGACCCCCATCCTTCCGTGCTGCCGTCCTCAGTGCTTGGCTTCCATCCTATGGTCTAGGGTGGCTGCGGGAACTCCAGCCATCACAACTGCATTCCAAGAAGCAGGAAAGGAGAAAAGGAAGGAAGCTTCTCTAAATTATAGCATACAGTACTTTAGCTTACATCTATCACTGCCCAAAACTCACCTGGTCATGCAGGTGGAAAACCTACTATTTTAGGTGGCAACGTGCCCCAAATCGGGGTTCAGTTACTAAGGAAGAAGGCTGGGGCAGGCAGCTAGAATTTGTTTCTAAAAAAGCCAAAAAACAAAACAACAGACTTCTGGACTTCCCTCCTGGCACCCACAGGAGGCTGCCATGTGGGTGAGCAGAGTGAGGACAGGGGCTCCGAGGACACACAGACGCAGCTCCAGCGCCCCTGCGGCTGGCCTCGTGGGGGGCCTGCTGGTCGAGGGCCCTGCCACCATCCTCCCTGCCACGTCCACGGACCCTGCGGTGAGAGGCTCTGCCGGCTCTCTCCTTCCGTGGTGACAGTGGGGAGCCAGCGAATGGCACCGCCACATCCCGGCGCTCACGGACTGAGGCCTGCGACTGGTCAGACCACCAAGTCCTCCCCACGCGGCCCACCTCTCTCCCGCACTCCTATTCTCCAACCCATCAGTCATTGCCACGGCTTTCTCCAAATGCTCTCCGAGTTCCCTCCAGTTCTCCTGAGCTGTCTTTGTTCCCAATTCTTTCCTTGAACAGTTTGTGTCTTGTGAGATTAAAAAAAAAAAAAAATTCCTGCTCCAAAAGGATTCGAAGGCTATTTTGACAGGATTAATTTAAGAAACCTCCCTGCAGCATCCCAGCAATCCGGGAAAGAGGGCAGGTTGCGTAAGAAAGTCTAAGGGTGGTGTCCATGGCAACACACCCCAAAAGTGGTCTGGATGCTTGCTCGGGCTGCGGGGTGAGTGCACAGTGGAGGCGCCAGCCGGCCGGGCAGCACGCGGGAGGGACGCCGGCTGTCCCGTCGGATTCTGTGACAACCCAGGGCTCCAGCGTGTGGCAGGGACGGAATGGAGTGTGAGAGCCCCAGTGGAGGGAAGGAGCGCAGGAGACGGGGTAACCCCGGGAGACAACAGCATCGGTCACTCCTGAGCAGAGATTCACTGGAGGAGACTTTTCAGGGAGGCGAAAGGTCCTCTAGGGCATGATGGGAAAAGTCAGCCAGGGAGGAGGAGGGGCCAAGGAAGCGAGGCAGAGAGCGGAACACAAAGAGAGCCGAGTGCCATGGCGGCCCAGACCCACTTTCTCCACGGATGGGAGACAAAGGCGGACGGCAGCAGAGGCAGGACTTGCCTCCGTGGCCTCGGGGCCCACACAGTGCCCACTGCACCCCCTGGGAGGAGGACAGCTGCGGGCTCTGCTGGGAAGCTGGGACAGTGGGCACCCGATTCTAAATATCTCCTGAGAGGTGATCTCACAGCACAGCCACGTGGGTGCGCGTGCTGCGCGCTCACCCACAGACTGCCCACCGCTTTGTGGGTAACCTGGATTGTGCAGCTTCCAGAAAGCCAAGTACACTTAGGAGCTCATAATGTAGCACGTCTTTTTCAAATTCCTTTTACATGCTATTTTTTTCCTTCCCAAGAAACCTGGCATGGATTAGTTTTAAATTCCTAAGACCGTGGGCATTGAATTTAGAGACACAGTTAATTGCCGGTGCTGCTACTTACTAGGTGTGTCCACAGAAAGTCTGTTAAAGCTTTGCCTCAACCTCTCGGTGCAATAAATGGACCCTTTCCAGAGGGTAGTAATGAGATTTAAAAGACATGATATAATTACATGCCAAGAAATGTTAGTTGCATGTGAATGCCTGTATCTCCCTCTGCGCTGGAGGCCCTGGGGATGAGAGGCCAGGCAGACAGATGGGCAGACCGGAGAGGCGGGCACCCCTTCTCCTGCCGGCCCACCGGCATGGGCAGGATGGAGCACCCCCTTCTGGAGAACAGCGCCTCCTCCTGCTACCCTATGATGCAGTCAGGCACGTTCTCTGGGAAGGCCCAACGGGGGCCGCCATGGCTGACAAGGTGAGGAGCCCCTGTGCCCCTTCTCCAGTGGCGCACGCCGGGTGCATACGCTCCAGATGTGACTACGATGAATTACCAGTGGGGAACGTGGTCTGTGTTCTTGTAAGTCCTTTTTTTAGAGGAAAAAAACAAACCGAGGCCTTTCTCCTCCCTTTGGTTCAATCCCAAACCATGGCCCAATAGCTAATTTTGTTTGTTAGCCTCTTTGTTCACTAATTAGTAATTATGAACAGCTGGAGACGGGGTTGCTCACCTTGAGAAGAGGGAATTGTGGGCTCAAGAGAGATGTCACTTAGGGAGAAAAGAAGAGGCTCTCCTGATACAAGATGAACCAAACAAAACATGTCCCAAATTAGACCCGTCGTTAGGAGGGCCCAGAAAAGAAAAACGCAGCTTTATTTGCCTCCGTATGGCCAACGTGCCGCCCCTGGTTTCTGGGTAGCTCCACTCTCGAGTGTCTAGTGTCATCAGGACACAGAAATACCAGTTGCCTCGCAGCAAGGTGACTCTCTTGTAATTTTAGACCTGCTTGAAACCAGGGAGCATCGCTGGGAACGGCAGGCTGTTCTGGATGGAACAGAAAATCTAATCTTGAAAAGACGGAAAGCCCCAATTCTAATCTTGTCCAATTTTGCTTCTCGTCAGTAAGCGAAACATAAAAAGCCCAGGGATCACTGTGTGACTTCCCAGGATAGCTTAAAAACACCCAGGAAAGCGGCCTTATGATTTAAAGACCCCACGAAGAGGATGGAAGGATGGGCAGACGCTGCATCTTTGAGAAGGGAAGAAAGCATGAAGCAGTGTTCATGGAGCGGCAGGCAAGGCTCTGAGCGTGACCCCAGTCTCTGCGGGTGCTAGCGGTGTGACCCTGGGCAAGCAACACACCTCTCTGTGCCCAGCAGCCTCCTCTGTAGCATGGGAACGCCGGGGGAGGGGACGGAGCAGGGCACACAGAACGCTGAGCGCCTCTGGGGAGAGGCAGCCAGATGGGTCCAGCCCTGCCTAAAGCACGTAATTTATGATTCCCATCCACAGAGGAGGGACCAAGCCCACAGGTCCGGGTCCGACTGTTAGTCGTGGTGTACAAGGGGTGGTCAAACACAGGTCACCCGCCCCTTTCTGCCTCACCAGAACGCCCGCAGTGGAGGGCCCCAAATGCACCACTGGCGTGAGAGGTGCCGCCTCTGGCAGGGCAGGGCTGGGCCTGGGGAGGTTGACGCACCCGCCTGCCTCACCCCTTTCCCTAGGACACAGATAAGGTGGGAGCATCCTCTTTGTGGGCTCCCACGTGAGAACGCGGAGCCCTGCTCCACACCATGCTGCCTCCTGGTGCCGGTTTGGGACAGCCCTGCGCTTCTCCAACCTACCCTGAAAGCCAGTCGAGGTGGTGGTGGATTTTGGCCACTTATTTTTTGGGGTGGTGAGGTGGTCAGAAAACTACTTGTGCCACTGAGATGCACGATAAATGAGGAGCTGAAACTATTCACAACCACAGTGTGTAAGCTTTTTCCATTTTCACACTTGTCCCTAAGTCCCTGCGTCCCCTTTCTCAGGAGCCTGGTCCACTGCACTGGCCCCTGCACACTTCCTGACAGTGAAACAAAGGGAAGACTGAGCCACCGCACAGGGTAACTGTAGGTCGCCTAATGATCTGCAGGGCAGTGTAGGTTCAATTCAATTTGATGCAATTTAACTAAATGAATTCAATTCGGCCCCATTTATTGAGTGTCCACCTGAATGCAATGTCTCACCCTGGTTGCTAGGGGGTGGGGGCTGGGAGGAATGGGTTGGGGCAAATACAAGTAGCAGCTCCTGCCTTCTGGGAGCCCAGGAGAGGAGGCAGACAGCCACAGAGACACGTGGCACTACTGACACGCTGGCTGGATAATTCTTCGTTGTGGGCCTGTCCTGTGCGCTGCGGGGTGGTCAGCAGCATCCCCAGCCTCCACGCACGAGATGCCAATAGCACCCCTTTGAGTTGTGACAACCCAAACTGTCTCCACACATTGCCAAATGTCCCCTAGTGGGACAAAAGTGCCCCCATTGCAAACCACAGCTGTAATATGAGGTTAAAGATCATTGGTTCTACAAAAGAGGTATAAACCAAGTGCTAGGTGGGTGAAGAAGCAGGTGGCCAGGACAGGACTTGCACACAAGGTGACATTTGGGCTGGGCCTAAGAGAGCAAAGGGGGTTTTGACAAGTATTTCTGTCTTAGTGAGGGAAAAGCACAACAGCGGGAAGTACAAGGACCCAGCGTCAAGGGACTGTCACAACTGCAAGTTACAGAGAACTTCTGAGAATTCTTAATGACCAATGCTCACCCACCAACTGAGCTGAGCCCTGGGAGCAGCTTAGCTGCGGGAGTGTGCGGCGGCGGGCGGTCCCAGGGCCAGCGGTGGCCCTGCTGCCGCGGGTCCGCGAACGCCAGCTGCACCCCGCCTCTGGAGGAGGGAGATCTCAGAGCTTAATGCACTCTTGGTCTCAAATGAAGGCTTCAAACAGCTCTGACCTGACAATGTTGAAAACCCTTTCCGGTTCAACAGTTCATGGGAAATACGATAAATACTGTGGTGTAAGGGGACAGAGCTAGTTTTGCTGGTGCAGGTTCGATACCCAACTTTCCAGAATGTTCCAGCCCCTGGGTCAGTGCTCCACCCCCACCCCCACCCCCACACCTCTAGGATTTAGCTTCATTTCTTTCAAGTTCCTCAGCCTGCCCAAGTGCGAACCTGGCTTACATTGATTTCCTTGCCAAAACAGGACCTGGAGTCAGGGGAAGCCACCAGCTCTGACATGTTTACTTGGGCTGAGCCTGGGAGGTAGGCAGCAGCCCCGGACCTCAAAGCCAGTCTCGCAGTGTCGGGAGAAAGCAAAGGCCGGTGCCAGACGCGCTTTGCTGTGCTCAGAGAAACCAAACTGTAATCCACCCTGTGGGCAGGAGAGCTGGGCTCTTGCCTGTGGCTGGGAGAAGGGAATGGGCCCCACTTCTGGTCTCTTCTGCAATACAGGCCCGCCCTCAGGCCTGCCCAGGAACACACACTCCTGCCAGCCCCAAGCGCGACCAGCAAAGCACATTCCGGGACCACATTCTCCCTCCCCTGGGTCTCAAAGACGGGATCCAAGTCAGCTCTGACTAGATTCTCGGCCCCTTTCTGAAACACTCTCCGGTTTCTCCAGCGCGTCCCTCCTGGCTGGGGCGTAGCGCCGCCTGGCTAGCTGGTCTGCTTGCTCCTCTAAAGAAAGGCTTGGCTTATCACAGCTCCAAGCAGGCAGCTGGAGAATGACCTGGAGACACTGGTGGAGACACAGAGCCGCGTGCACGGCCTTGCGCTCCCCGGTGCCTGCTTGGCCTGGGCTCCCGAGACGGGCTTGGGCAACAACAGCGGACGTGAGGGTGCTGCAGTTTGGGGGAAGGTGTCGGGGGACCATGCAGAGCCCCTGTGAAAGGTGGGGCTCCTACTGGGTTAGGAGCTTCTGGAAAACAGATTCCATCCAATCCTTCCCAACAACCCCTCACAACCTCCCCACCTGCATTTGGAAGTAACCCTCCAGCTCCGCCATCTTCACCTGGCTCCTGGGCCCCTGCAGAGGTCGCCTGGCAGTGTCTGTCTCCAGACTCTCTTTCCTCTGGCCCCCATGAACACAGTTGCCAGATCCATCACGCCAAAACATGACTAGCATTTTATACCACCTTTCCTGCCACACTCAGAACGGCCCCACTGCCGACAGCATGACACCAAAGTGCTGGAACCCAGCATTTGGGACCAGAAGGTGGGGGCCCCCCATTCTGACCTTTGCCTCTCTCCATAGGGCTCAGCCTCAGCCAGGCCATCTAATCACAATCCCCAACCTCCGGGCCTGCATGTCACCTCCCACCCCGTGTGGCCTCCTCTTCCAGTCCTGCCCAGGTCGAGGCACAGGGCATGGCTCCACTTCCTCCAGGAAGCCCTCCAAACCAGAGCACCCTCCCTGAGGCCCAGCGCCAATGCGAGGTAGAGGCTCCTGGCCCGCCTGCTCCACGGGGCCATTGGGCTTTGCCTTGATTGAAGCGGATCCTGAAAGCCCCTCCCCCCACTCCTGCTGCAGGGAGCCCCAGCACTGGGGAGAGCCTGCGAGGCGAGCAGAGCGCTCCTCTTCCCAGCTGCTCCCAGGGCCTGGTGCCGAGCGTGGCAGGGCCACGTTCCAGAGGAGTAATCCAGGCAGCAGTGTAGGGGTGTTCCTGCCATGGGACAGGTGGGGAGCACAGGAGCAAGGCCCAGAGCACACAGTCCCCACCCTGCCACAGGCCCCGTGGGCTTCAGAAGTTCCTGAAATCAAGGGGCTGTTGCCCTGCCTGAGCCACACCTTAGGAGGCGGTGGGGTGGGTGAGTACCTCTGCACAGCCCACCAGCTCTCCCCATGGGGTCCCACCCACCTGCCAGGACTTGGCACGATGCCACCCACACTGGCACAACAGCCCTCAGTGTCCCAGCCGGTGTGATCTGGTCTTCCTTGAAACTCCCGCCGTGTGCCTTGCCCCTGCGCAGATTCCACAGGCGACCTCCCCAGCGCACTGCCTTCCTCGGTACACAGAAGACGCGCAACCAAGACTATTTTAAGGGCTCTGGTCCTTAAAATAACAATCCACCCATTCTTCCACGATAACCCATCCATCCCTGTTGCGTATGCTTTATACTGAAAATGAGCTTGTCTTGCAGGGTCTCATGTGGTCCTCACCATTGCTCTGAGAACGTCAGTGTGAATGTCACCGTCCCCTTGCCCAGGCTGGCAACACTGGGGTTCGGGGAGGCCACTGCCTTTTCAGCGTCTGGATCACAACCACAAGGTAGGTATGGGCTAGTCCTGAACTAGTTCTCTTCCCCAGATGCTCAACTCTCCACAGAGTCTGTTTCTCCTGACAAACAATCCTGTGCTTATCCAGGGGTCCTTGGTGGGTCTCGGGCATCTCCCCTCCAAGGCAGACATGGGCAACCACTGGCAAAGGCGGGATGACAGCAGCAAGACAGAATTCACCTGGCACGTCTCGTGAAGGTCTTCAAACCCCACCACGTTTTACCGAATCTTCCTGCAACCCACGCACATCAATGCAGGCAGCTTATTTTGAATGATTGATGAGGACTTTTTTTTAACATAAGAATTTAATTACAGGGTAACTGCATTTCCAGAGAGCCTGTCAGCTGAGGTCTCACCATATAGATCTCTGAGAACCTTAGGCAGCCTAGGAGACTTCATTAGCTGAGCAGGGAAGTGGGGATGAGGGACAGAGCTGCGGGGGGGCGGGGGGTGTTTTCTAGGAGGGGCCTCTTGCCAGAGGCCCACAGCACAGGTCCGGGACATCAATCTGGTGATGCCCTGCACCGCCTGTCTTCTCGCCGAGCTGCTGAGAGTCAGCTGGAAGCACAGGAGGGGAATTCTGTGACTCTAACGACGTGGGTGATCGTGCTGCATTTGGGGTGAAGGGCAGATGTTTCCACCGACACTTCTCAGAATCAGCCGCAGAGAACAGGGCAGGTGCCTCAGGCCTCCTGCCCAGGGCGGACAGAAACCGCCGGGACGGAGCAGCCCGCACTCCTGGCTTCCGTTCTCAGCCTTCCCGGAGTCTGGGTAGGTTTCTTCCTTGCTCAAGTTTCCCTGCTGGATAATTTCAGGACCCAGGGCGTGTGGAGAGGTGGTGGCGTGTACCTGGAGGTAGGGGTGGGAAAGGGACAGTCTGGAGACTGCAGAACCACAGAGCCTCCAAGGCAGGAAACACGTTCTCCTGACACCAAGCCAGGACAGAAATGCTCGCGCTGTTTTCTGTGCTGTGGCATTTCAGACACCAAACCAAATGAGATGATCGTCGCAGACACATTCCCGAGAAAGGATAAATGGGAAGGAAGCACTAGAAATAGCCAGTCCCTCCACGACCCGCCTCTCCTTCATCTTCCCTCAGTCCTCACATCAGCCGCCTGTGGGGACAGCAGGGACAGACCCAGGGAGTGCGCGGCTCGCCCATCGCACTAGCAGACCATCTCTGGGGCAGGAAGTGGCCATGAGGACGTGGCTCGTTTGCTCTGGGCCACCTCAGCAGAGGCCAGAGGAAGGGCGGTGTTCTCTGCCCCCACACCCTCGGAGGCCGGGCGGGGCCGCCCTGAGAGCAGTGGGCACAGCAGAACTAGAGCTGTGGCTCAACCAGGGCTGCTTTGTCCCTCTTCCCCCCAGAGGACACTGGCAGTGCCTGGAGCCATGTTTGGTTGTCACAACTGGGGAGGGGATGCTGCTACTGGCATCTAGCGGGCAGAGGCCAGGGGTGCTGCTCAATGTCCTACGATGCACAGGGTTGCCCCCCAACAAAGAATTATCCGTCCCCAAATGTCAGTAGGGCCACGTGAGGAAAGCTTCAGTCAGAATATCTGAAAGAGTTCGGCCAGCATCTGCCTTCAGAAGGGCCTCGAGGGAACAGACCACAGGGCCTGGCCGGGCCAGTAGTCAGAGCCACTGTGAGGCAGCCTCTGGCTTTGGTTTCCAAGCAAGGCTGCCTAACAGTTAAGGGGTGATGGACGTGCCCCATCATCCCTGGATGAGTCAACAGGGCTGCCAAGACGACCACAAAGGGACTCCTGAATCAGGTAGAAGAATGAACCGGGTGACCTCCGTGGTCCTTCCAACCTGTAAGACACTGGTATCGAATAGTAGGACGGCCACAGGGCCAGGATGTGGGGGTGCCTGCCAAACAGGGTGGAGCTCAGCAGCTGCTCCATGGAGCAGGGGCTGGAGAAGGGGGTCTTAACAGCTGAGGCTGCAGGGAGCCGCCGCTAGCCCTTTCGGGGGTGTCCAGCCACAGGGCATTTGGGCTGCTCAACTCACGGACGTCACTGGCCACCCAACTCACACCCTCCTGTTTCCAACACTGGGGAGATTCAGTGCCGCCTCCCCTGGATCTTTCTCTCTGTGCTGCTTGGTGGGCTCAGTGATTAGGGGCACGGACACTAAAGCCAGATGGCCTGGCTCAGAGCCCAGCGCAGGCACAGACTGTTTGTGTGGGCTTGGGCAAGTTATATGACCTCTTTAGTGTCTCAGCTTCCTCATCTGTAAAATGGGATCATCACAGCGTCCTACCGCACAAGGTTGCTATGAAGGGAAGTATTCAGCACAGTGTCTGGCACGCACGGCCACTCGACCACGGCTGGTTATTACTAATATTATCACAGCCCACCCTGGGGAAGGGCCAGTAAAGAAATCCCCCCACTGTGGATCCTCAACTGACGGGCGTGGGCTGGGGGCTCTGGTCTCCCACTGTTGTGGCGAGAGAAGGCAGGCACAGCAACGAGGAATGCCTTACTAGTCACCAAAAAAGGATGGCACCTTCTCACTGGAGTTTCCCAGACAAGCCACTGAGTGAACAAACATGATTCCTAAGATGAATGTCTAGCCAGAGACCCAAAAAGGAATTCTGAAACCTTCTGTGAGCCCCGGGGCAACTCCTTTTTCTTTGCTCCATTTCTTTCTCTGGTCCTCTCTGGCACCACCACATCTACACGCGCTGATTCATGGAAGATTGCTCTCCTTTCCTCCCCAAGACTAAGTGAACCACAAAGTCCCTTCTCAAAGGGCACTGTGCAAGGTGTCACCCCCACACGGCGACCTAGGCCCGCTCTATGGGTGCACGATGGAGCCTCAGAAGACTGCAGTAGCTCCAAGCACAGAGCTGGGATTTAAAGCCAGATCCGTGGGACCACTGTGGAGCTCTTCCCTCCCTCCACCGTCCCCTCCTCCTGAGTCCAGGCACTGCCTTGCACACCCACAGCAGCGCCAAGCATGGGCCAAAATTCCAGAGAGGAGGAGGGCAGGGCGGAGGTGTGGGAGCTCTTCCCCCCTCTGCAGTTGCACCCCTACTCAAAATGCCCCAGCCTGGCAGAGTCAAGGATTTGCTTGTAAAACATCTATTCCGTGTGAGCCCTTCCATTTTCCTCAACTTCTTTAGATAATTCTAACTGAGACAGTATTACAGAATTTCCCTCATATTCTCTAGAAATGTCACATGTAGTTACAACCTGGCCCAAACTGCTTCTATGTCCCAAAGCTGCCAGGAACCACTTCCTAGACCGAGTCTCAGCTCACACAGGACTACGGAGCCTCACCCTGGTCACATCCCAATCCCAATGGTGTTTTCATGTTTTACCCCAGCGGTTTTGCCAATCCATGGGAACATGCCATTTGAGCACACCAGTCCCGCAGCCTTGGCTGGGTGCTGAATGGTAGTGAGACCTTGAGTAGGTCACCATCCTCTCCTTGGGCCGCTCCTTACCCAACTGATAGGTGAGGGGACTTGGTGAGACAACCCACAGCCTTTTCTGGGGCCCCCGTCGCTCCGTTCAGTGTGGGTCTGGTGACACCATTTTCTTCACCCATCTGGGCTAACTGAACTCCAAAGTGCAATATTCTCACGTTAATGCCGTCTCTAAGAGGAATTCCACGGTGGAGGCATTTAGGAATCGGGTTCACTTCAAAGGAGGCCTTTTCCTGAATGCTGACGCCACTGAGTCGCATCTGCCCTCATCCCCACCCTACAGAGTGGGCTGGGGAGTGACTTTCCCAAGGCCACCGGGCTCCTGAGAAAGGAATCTTCCCCTGAGACGCTCCCAGCTCCTTCTCCAGGGCGCCCCACGCTCCGGGTCCCTCCGGGAGAAAGCTCAGCGTGTGGCAGCAGACGGAAGCCGTGAGTTTATATTCAGCGTGCCAAACATTCTCTGGACGATTCTAAACATAACCAGGCCTTAATATAGTGCCTCTTCTCGTGCCGATGGCATGGAATCCATGCCTGAAATCCTTGCCCACCCAGCTTGGGAGCCCTGTTCCCTGGAGGAGACTATTTGCAGCCCCGAACCAGGTGCTTGGGCTCAGCGAAAAGACACTGCGGACGCTGGCGGGAGGGGTGCTCACGCGTGCCGATCACCGCCACGTTTGGATTGTCTGACGAAGTGCTGAGAAGCTGCGTGACTCAGTTGTGGGCTGGAAACCACTGGGAAGTCCCCCGCACGTGGGATTCGAAGGGTCTAGATCCTTATGGTCAGATTGCCTGCCCGCCCGCCCTGCACAGGGAGAAGGGTCTGCACCTGTGTCCCTGGAGCGGCGTCACCTGTGCTGCTCAGGTCCTCCCAGCTGGGGCAATCCCGCTGGCAGTGGCCCTGCGCTCCCACGCTGTTTCTAGGACAAGCTTCTCTCCGGGAGCCCTCGCAGAGTTCCCAGCTGGCACCGTCTCTCCCGGCAGGTCCTAAAGGCTCATTCCAGTGGTCCTGAGAACAGCCCCAGGGCAAAATCCTCTCCCTCCCAGCCCCTCGTCTGGAATCTAGTGTGAGGTCTGACGCCCCCTGACATGGGCACAGCCCCCTGGGGCAGGTGGGAGGGAGAGAGGGCAGGCTCCGGGGCTGAGACCTGCTCCCAAGGAGGGAACTTGTCCTCCTGCAGAGGCTGACCCGGGACATCCCTGGGCAGGTCTGGCTCAGTGTCCGAAGCTCAGGCACGAATCAGGCAAAGAGAGAATGGGGCCTGGCCACGTGGGTAGGGCACAGAGGACGGTCCCGGAAGGCAAAGCCTCCCAGGAATTCCAAAGGCAGGAGCTGTGAGATCGGCCCCCACGGCCCCTGCACTGCTATCTCTGGGCTTCTCTGAGTCCTGGGAGGTCACCCTGTGAATAGCAGGCCCAGAGCTGCTAACTTCGGTGACTCTCTGCTGGCTGCACTCAGGACCTCTCTGGAGCTTTCTAGTGGCCCCAAGGCACACGTGTGCGGCCCAACTTCCCTTCCCCAGCTACTTCCAGAAGGGCGAAGCTTCAGCAGCGTCAGAGGGTTCACAGAGCAGTCTGCAGGATGAAACGAAGCAATGAGCTCTGTGGATGTGCCCGGCACACAGCTCTCACACGCAGATGAAACGGTCTGTAAGACGGGCAACCGCGGCCAAGTCGCACCCAGTTCACTCCCCCTGGGAGATGCGGGGCAGGTGCAGAGCTGGTGCGGAGGTGACACAGGGCACAACCATCCATCCATCTGGATACGAGCTGCTACACGTGCAGGCTCACGTACCTCTGGGGTTCTGCGAGGAGTGAGGGGTTCTGCCCTCGAGGAACGTAGGGGAGCAAGGAGTTGCGAGACCAGAGACGGCTGAGACGGGGCGAGGCCCTGCAGAGGCGGTGTGGGCGCTCACCGGAAGGGGTCACGCGGCCTGCGTCCTGGCAGGGCTGGGGACTTGCACTCGGAGCAGGCGAGACACCGAGCACAGATGTGGCTGTGGAGGTAAGAGAGCTGGGATCACGCCACCCCCGACAGAGCCCCTGAGGGCAGCGAGGACTTGACTGCCACACACCGCGCTGTGTGTATCTGACCACGGGACTCCATATTCTTGTCTGAAGCAGATACAAAACTCAAGGTTTATTGCCCAAGTCACATTTGCCTCCTGATTTCTAAATGCTACCTGTTAAGGCCTTCCCGTCACCCCCTGCTGACCCCAGCAAAACTTGCACTTGGTGAGGTGGAAGACAAGGGGTCGTGCCCCAGTCGTGGCAGGCCAGTGACTTGCTCCAAGGTGCACGCTGCGCCAGGCCGGAGAGGCCACCGATGACCTGACTGGGCCACGGCCTTCTGACACAGGCCCGACATCTCATCCTGGTGCCCCAGATTTAAACAATAGCAAGCCCATTGTCCCAAAGCCCCGGACAGTGAACACGTTTCCACTAGGACCTATCAGACATGAGCTCGGCCAAGCTGGGGAAGGGGGTGGAGCACAGTCCTGCCCACACACGCAGACACACACACAGAGACACACATACAGAGACAGAGAGACACACACGCATGCTCCAGCCTTCCTCAGCTCCACCCACAGACGGGAGCCAGGTCTCGGGAAGGTTTCCGGAGAGCCCGGGGCTCCCTGGTGGCCCCCGAGGTGGCTGCGGCGACTCTGGATGGGACACAGAGGCAGGCTGTGCATCCTGAGCACGGCCTGGCCTCTGCCCCGGCTGCCGCCACACGCCTGAGCTCCTCTGCAGACGGGGTAGGCGTCAGCTAGTGGGGGGTTCATGTAGCTGGGCAGGCCCTAGAAGGGCAAGCAGGTTTGGAATTTGGCCCAGTGAAAAATGGAAAACTCCTGAAGGTTCAAATGCATAAACATCACACCCTACTCCTTGTTAGGATGTCAGGGACAGATGATCAGGGCTGAAAGATACAACCCAACCTGTTCCGTCACCTCCAGGTTGCCGTTTTGGAGTGAACTATTTCTCGTGGCCAGCCTAGACCAACCCTCGGGGACAGCAGCGGACAATTCGCATAAGGAGCCAAAGTGCTGTGTCATTAAGAGCACAGCCTTCCACACCAAGCAGATGCTTCCAATCTGGCCTTGCCACTTTCTAGCTGAGATTTTAAGGAAGTTACTCAACCACTCTGTGCCTCAGTTTCAACATCTGTGACATGCAGATGTTAACGGAATCTCGTTTCTAGGGTTATTGGTAAAGGTTACTGAGTTGTTACGTACAATAAGGTATTTAGTACTTAACTGAGTACTTACACTATTAAAGTACTTGGGAACTGGTTGGTTAGGAGCCACTGCCCTGTGCCCCTCAAGAATCTCCCACCCCATGGCCCTTCCTCCAGGGCCCCAGGGCCTCTCTGGGATCCAGCTCCTAGGGGTTAATGCCTGGCATGCAGGTGGCGCTGCCTGTGCCTACAGTGGCACTGGCGCCACAGTACTGCTCCCTGTCTGATGCCCCCACCCCAGACGCTCACAAACTGCCCTGTACCTCTGCACACTGTGCAAGCACTTGACAGACCTCCTCATCCTGCGCTCAGCGGGACTGAGCCCTCTCATGGACTTCAGAGGTTCCCGCTGGTGACAAGGGGACCCCCTCGGCTTCCTCCTGCCTCTGACTGAGCATGCACTTCCTCTCCAGCTTACTCAAACCCAGAGACACGGGGCTCACCTCCAGAGAACTTGACCTTGCGTGATTCCCAGCTTCCCTTCTAGGCCAGAGATGTTTGGGAAAGGCTGGAATCGATGTCCACACTTCTGTGAAGCTAGGAAAACCCCGAGGCTAGTCTCTTGGGGCGGCAGCACATGCTCATCAAAGTAAATATTCCTTAAAGAACCAGGAGTAAACCATCTAATTCCACCACCAGGCACCAGCCGCCCTCCCCTGGCTTGTTACGGCTGTCTTGGCTGGGCAGGTAGGAGCATGGCATTAAAGTCAAAAGGCGTGAGCTTGGCTCTCAACCCTGCTGCCACCAGCTGTGGGCATTCGGCACGTCCCTGAAGCCTCAGCCTCCGAGTCCTCACCTGTGTGCTGGGTGTGCCGTGGGACTCAGGCAGAGAGACCTTGTGCCAGGGCGCAGAGCCGGCCCTCAGCAAACTGCTGAGGAGGGAGGTTTGGGACTGTGCATTTTCATATGCGTCTGGTATGATAAGCACCCAAAGACATGAGTTCAATATAAATTTTAAAAGGGAGTAGATTGGTCTGTGGGTTTGTAATGTAAACACACCCAAACAGGAAGAGAGAGAAGGGAGAGACTCAGACAGGGGCACCAGGCAGGATCCTACCTGATCCCAGAGCACCTTCGTAAAGGCGCTGTGACCGTGCAGAGCGGGAGGAGGAGTTCACAATCAAGGCCCTTTCTCTGCCGCATCATTCCAGTTCATGGGCTGGCAAACTTCAACCTATCCCGCAAATGTCCTTTACCTGGGACCATCGCGGTAAATTCCCCAGTAGCAGGTAGCAACGAGCCTTGGAAGTGTGACTTGTGCAATCTCAAGAAGACATTATGGGGAAAAAAATGATATCCTAGATTTCAAGAAATTCTGAACTGCCTAGAAGATGTCTTTAGTGACCTAATTCCATTTTCAAGGCAGGGTTTCTACTTAGATCTTCTGCCTGGGGGAACCAAAGATTTTCAAACAATCACGGTCAGATCAACTTTGAGTGTGTGAAGGAGGAGGCCCATTTTCTCTGTTTTCATACAGGAACCAAACTGATCATTACCTTAGGCAGGAGATGAAATATTGTTACATTTGAAAAGTAATTTACTTCTATAGTCAAAGTAAACTGACCCTTGTTTGGTTGTGCG
This sequence comes from Eulemur rufifrons, assembly GCF_041146395.1. Taxonomy (NCBI): domain Eukaryota; kingdom Metazoa; phylum Chordata; class Mammalia; order Primates; family Lemuridae; genus Eulemur; species Eulemur rufifrons. The sequence goes on along the minus strand of NC_090998.1, from coordinate 2,182,432 downwards.
TGTGTCTCTGAGCCACGGCCTCTTCCAGTTTGCTGTTCTTTTTCATATGAATAGCTCCTTCTCCAGCGAGCTGCCAAGCCATTTCCCTACTGCTGTGTAAACAGCAGCTCAAGATCCATCTTTTCCAGGAAGCGTTATCTAATTAACACTATAGATTCTGCAACCCACCAGTTTATGTTCCCAGCCCCCTCCCACCGAAGGCACTGCTGTCGTCACCGTGCAGAGACTGCCCACCCAGCCAGAGCTCTGCTGTTGGTGCTGCAGACGAAATGGAGAACACCCAGCTCGATGAGAGCCTCAGACAGACGATAAATGACTTTTGCGAGTATGTCCCAACAATCACATGGGACATACTCACAATAAAAAAATTTTATTTCTTGTTTCTCTGAAATTCAAATCTAGCTGGGCACCTGGTTTTGTTCTGCTGCTTCTTTGTTTTTTTTTTTTTTTTGTTGTTGTTGTTAAATCTGGCAACCCTATCTGCTATCCATCTTCCTTGCTTACACAGCAGAGAAAAAGAAGAAAGAGGTCTGTGAACAGCCAAATAAAGACAGGTCACGAAGCCCATGCACTCAGTCTCAAACACTGTCTCCAGAGGAGAGCCTCTTAAACCTTCACCCAGCCATTTCACACCCAATTTCAGCCAGCTTTGCGGCAGATGACCAGTACCAAGCCAGAAGGAAGGCCGGGTGTTGCGATAGCCAGGAAGAGTGCTGGCACAGAGCCAGCCCGGTGGAGTCAGCACACTCGGCCGGTCCCACTGCCTCCCGCACAGCCACGTGGCCTCCACAGGTTGCTTAGCTCTCACAAGCTTCCGTTTGGGGCTTTTTTGTTTTGTTTTGTTTTCTCTTTTAATCAACAAATTGGAAATGATCCTATCTAACCTGCAGAGTTGATGTAAGGACTAAATAATAAAATGATGCACATGTAAAGTGCTAAATGTAAGATGCTCATTATTACAGAGAGACACACTGACAGAATAACAAAAAAGCATCCTCAGTTTCACTGCTAGGATGGGGAGAAACTATAAAAGTCAAACACCAGAGCTCACGAAGGTAACACACTGGACTGCTTTAATGCACGCGCAAACCACCCTGCACAGCCCGACGGGACAGAGTTGTGGCCGCATCCCAGCAGAACACTGGCGTTCCAGGTGACGGCTTCGGAGGATCGAGAAAAGATTAAATCGCATTCAGTGCCTTCTGTTTAAGAAGGCAGTGAGGTTTTCATCCTGGACACAGCCCCTTCAAAAACCCTAAGAGTTGCTTTTTAAAAATGTATTGAGGAGCCAGGTATGATGGTATGTGCCTGTGGTCCCAGCCACTCAGGAGGGTGAAGTGGGAGGATCACTGGAGCCTCGGAGTTCAAGTCCAGCCTGGGCAACATAGTGAGACCCTGTCTCCAAAAAAATGTATTGAGTATCTCAATGTGTCAGCACTGTGCTAGGCATGGTCACATTTATGAGCTTAGAAAGAAAAACTCTTTGTTCAAAGCAACTGGCTATTACCCCGCTAATAAGTATCTGTTGATTGAATGAAGAAGTAGATGAATGAATCCCTATGGTGAATTTACAAAGCGCTGAAAACACAAAGAGGACTCAGGATGTACTGGGGCTGGATCAACTTCCTTTGTATTGCAAGTGACAGTGCAGGCGGGGAGAGGAAAGGCGTCAGTTACGTGCAGAGAGTGGAAACTCAAACAGAACTGCGCCCTGCCTGAGGACCCGGGCACTGCTGCAGGGCGGGTGAGGAGCTGGAATTACCTGGGCAATCACACTCCTGCTGTCCCCCGCCAGATGCTGCTGCTCAGTGGGACAAAGGGAAGACACTCCTGACAATAATTTTTAAGTGGTTAGTATTTCATGAGTCATCCGCCTTCTCTACAATTTGGAAACTGCGCGTTTGGTTTTATTTCCTAACAAATGGCTGGGCTCCAATCCGCACCGTCATGCTTTCCACCCGAGGGCAGGCAGACCTGCCCGCGCATGGCGGGATGAGCACCTCCGCCAAGGGTGTCAGGGAGAGCTGCCCGCAGCTGTGAGCCCAGTGCGGGTTGGAGAGGGAGTGTTGCAGATGGGCTGGGATCCACCAGTGTCAAGAGGATGTCACAGCCAGGACCAGTAAGGCTGACCCCTGAAGTCAACTCCCTGCCAAACTCCTTAGCGACCAATCAGTTGCCACGAATGTGGGTCCACCACACAGGCTCATGCTGGTTTCAGACTTACTGAGGGTGGGGAAGCAACACAGGAGATGACAGACATGGCCTTGCCCTCAAGAAATTCATTTTCTAAACGGGAAGATAAAACCCACAGAGGCGAGAACTACAGACGTTGCTACAGACGTGTGGACAGTGCCGCAGTCCGCAGCACTGCGCAGCCAATGGCCCCCACGTGGGTGCTGAGGCTTGTGGTCCCCACGCGAGAGGTGAGGCCAGCATGAGCGTTGCCATCCTGCAAGAGGATGCTATGGACTCTGAAATTTATGCTCACAAAGGCAGGGCCTCGCTTGTGCTGGCTTGGAATCCTAAGGAAATTAGATCTAGAAGGGTTCTTAGGCATCAGATAATTTCATTGTTCCTTTGAACAGATGAAAAAGGAAAAGGACAAAAGGAAAAACGATTATCATGTGCCAAGCACTTAGCATGTTATCTAATCTTCGCCACATTCCAGGGGACAGCGAAATCATTTCACAGATCACTTGCCCAAGTCACACAGCTAGTGCATGGGGAGGAACTCGGACAGTCTAATCAATGCCCAGCTCTTTCCTGGCTGCCCCAAGCCACCTCAGGTGAGGACGAGAAGGGGCCTGAGGTGACAAAGGTAACGTGTGACAACTCCAGGGCCAGTGCACTTCCTGCTTCACCCTACACCTCTGGACATGGTCTTGCAGGGGCCCAAAGCTGTGTTTCATTAAAAGTCTGCAGCAGGTGTGGGGGAAAAAAGGCCCCAAGGGATACATTAAACTGTTGAGCAATTACTATCTCTTTCTTCAAGAAAATTTCAAATATGGATCAAAGTAATCCCATTTCACTACATTTCCAGGAACCCTGCAAATTCCTTTGCTACATTGGAATTTTGTTCGTTTTAACAGTAGGTAGAAATAAGGATGCTTCTGGCTTGGGTCCAGCCACATTTTGTTAGAGGTTTTACAGGTGGCTCTTGGGTTGTGTTTTGAAAGAATTGGGTTGGTTCAGAGAGCATTTTCCAGTGCTATATCCTGTTTATGTGTTTTTTCTTTCTGGATTAGTAGAGATAATGCTCAGCGAGTGGGCACGGGTGCGAGGCCAGGACTCTCACATTCTGCTGTTGCGAATTTAGACTTGGACAAGCTTTCTTAAGTGCCTTTGGGAGAAATATAGCAAAAAGCATAACTTTCCACCTATAAATCTCATTATTAGGATCCATCATCAGAATAAACAACTGCAAAAGAGGTAATACAGGATAAAATTATCATATGTGTCACTATGTATCGTGACAGTATATATGGCTATTCTTCACAGCACTGCTGAAACCGGTGAGAACCTCCTCATTGCTCTCCAAACAGGGAATTGGTTCAGAATCTTCATATAATTCAACATTAGGTAAATATTAAAACAATACTGGAGATTCATACTGAATGCCCCAGAAGGATAGCCTTGGTATGTAATTAAAGAAAAAACACAGATTACACGGTACTATGTGTAGTATGTATTTCTAGATTTGCAGGGTAAAGACTGCAAGGATACAAACGCAAAAGATAGTACTGTCCCTGAGGTCTGAAATTCTGGATGAGGTTTTGCTTTTTTTTAATACGTCATTTAGTTTTTCTATAATAATTATGTCATACAGTCATGTGCCGAATAACAATGTTTTGGTCAATGTTGAGCCACACATACGACGGTGGTCCCATAATATTACAAGGAGCCGCAAAATTCCTGTAGCCCTAGTGACATCTTGATCCTGACTCTGTGTAGGCCTAGGCTAACGTGTGTGTTTGTGTCTTAGTTTATAACAAAACATTTAAAAAGTATGTAAATAAATAAATAAATAAAATGTGTAAAAATAGAAAATATATCCTATGGAATAAGCATGTAAAGAAAGAAGATATTTTTGTACTGCTGTGTTTGTGGGTTGTTTTTTTTTTTTGAGACAGAGACTCACCTTGTCACCTGGACTAGAGAATGCAGTGGCATCATTATAGCTCACTGCAACCTCAAACTCCTGGGCTCAAGTGATCCTCCTTCTTCAGCCTCCAAATTGCTAGGACTACAGGCACGCACCACCATGCCAGTTAATTTTTCTATTTTTTGTAGAGACAGGGTCTCTCTATGTTGCTCAGGCTGGTCTTAAACTCCTGGCCTCAAGCAATCCTCACGCCTTGGCCTCCCAAAGTGTTAGGATTGTAAGTGTGAGCCACTGGGCTCAGCCGTGTTTGTGTTTTAAGCTAAGTGTTATTACAAGAGAGTCAAAAAGTTTAAAAAAATTTAAAAGATTATAAAGTAAAAAGTAAGTTAAGGTTAATTTATTACCAAAAAAAAATTGTTTTAATAAATTTAGTGTAGCCTAAGTGTACAGTCTTTATAAAGTTTACAGTAGCACACAGCAATGGCCTTCATGCTCACTCACTGACTCACCAGAGCAACTTCCAGTCCTGCAGGCTCCACTCGTGGTAAGTGCCCTACGGGGGCGTACCACTTTTTATCTTTTACACCATATTTTTCCTGTATCTTCTCTATGTTTAGAGACACAAATACTTATTATCACTGTGTTCCAACTGCCTACAATATTTAGTATGGTAAACATGCTATACAGCTTCACGGCCTAGGAGCACCAGGCTGCACCCTATAGCCTAGGCATGCGGTAGGCTACACCATCTAGGTTTGTGTAGGTGCCCTCTGAGATGTTTGCACAACCACAAAATCTGACAAAATTTTTTCAGAATATATCCCCATCATAAAGCAATTATGATGTGTAATTATAATTTTTAAAATTATTCCCTAAATTAAAATAAATGTATTACTAGTATGGGGGGAGAAAAGTATTTTTTCACTTAAAACAATTTGTAATTCATAGTAAGATAATCAAGTTAGCCCATAACACCTGTTAAGGTGGTTTAGAGTGATCAGTGTAATACGGTTTAGGGGGGCGCTGGGGGAAAGGCACTGGGGGAGGGAAGTTCCCTGCATTTACCTGGGCCCAGGGCAAGGCCGTGAGCACTTCCCAGGGTGCCCCTCCAAGGCTGCGACACCCTCATGCTTCCCTGGCCTGGGCCATGGATGCACAAGCCCACCTCACTGTGTCACTCTCTGCTCCAAAGTTACCACTTCAAACTCCCCTGCCCAACCAAAACCCTGAAACCTCAGGCCTCACCCAGTCTTGGCATCTGCCAGGAGAGCTGCGGAGATGAGCCGACTGTCATCAGGGTCACTGGCTGCAGGGAGGGTGGTCAGGGCTCTGGCTGTACCAGCTGCCACTGGGTAGGCGTGGGAGGACACTCCTGGCATGCCAGCTCATCCTGAGCAACACGGCCAGCGCTTGCTGACGGTGTGTGTCCACTGGTGCCCCCTGGGCTCTATCTCAGGCAGCTCCTTATCCACAAGACACCCACTGTGGGGCTGCTTCTTGCTCGACTCCATGGTGATGCTGCTATGGCCACCCAGATGCCCATTTCGTTCATTTACAGAGTCTCTGATTTATTGATTCAAAAGGAGTTTGCTGTGAATTAATTGGCCTCTGGCCAGACATCAAAGAGGCTACAATAGACAAGAACGAGTTGCCCGTCTCCAGCCTTCCTTATAGCCCCGGGATCTAAGTTGACATAGCGTGCGCCAACTGAGTCCAGCCTGGCCGTAGGGAATGCGTGTTGGTGACCGTGAGGGGAAGGCTGGGACAGTGGGACAGGACCAGGCCACGCAGAGCGGGGTCTAGTGCTGAGAGTGTAACGTAATCCTGGGAAAGTCACTGTGTGTGACACTGCACGGGGCTGAGACCAGAGGCAGACACCAAGCCTGGGGTCAGAGGCGGGGGTGTGGTCACCGCCGCTTTCAGAGAAGCTGGCCAAGGGCAGAGTTTCTGGTTCGGGAGTCAAAGTCCTGCATCAGCCTCCCCAGCCAGCCAGGGCCCTGCCATATGTCACTGGCTCCTCTGGGCAGCCCGTTTTTCATGGGTGAAATGCACATGATAACCCTGCCCCCAGGTCTCAAAGGGCTGCTGCAAAAAGCCAGGGAGGCTGGGTGCATTTAAAGTGCTTTGTTAAACTGTAGAGTGCTATACAAATGTTAGCTATTATTATTAAATGGCTGAGACAGTATTTTGTCAGCAGCTTAGTTCAGCTCGGCTGAACCCAGCATTCCAAACATTTCACCAAATACCCAGACAGGACTTTGTTATTTAGGGAAGAGATTCAGGGGCTTTCATGGAACACTGGAAAATCTAAACAGCAGCTGAAACACGCTATCCCAGCGTCAGATAAGCATCTCTACTCGGTGGTGCTGGGGGCTCACGACTGCTGGGACCCTCAGGCCACACGAGAGGGGGCCTGCACTCTGGTGCTCGGCTCCCAAGGGGTCCAGGCCTGGGGGAAGGTGCGGAAGGCGCACGCACGGTTCTGGCTTGCCCGTGTCTGTGTATCCCTGGTCCGCCCTGAGGACTCGTCCACCTCCGAGGAGCAGAGCCTCTCGGAGACCACAGAAGTGCGGAACCGCCTGACCACCTGGAATCAGAAAACCTCGGGTTTGGAAGGGACCTCAGGCAGTTGCCTCTCTCCCTGCTTCTCTCCCTCCCGCCAGTCTGCAGGCCTCTCGCGGTGGGCGTCGCTCCCCTGGTACCTGGCAAAGGGCCCGCTCGCAGCCAGCTTCCCACGTATGTTGCATGTCTGCCTGGACAGCATGAACCCCACGGCATTTCTAACCAAGAAAACACCAATCTGTTGCTTCTGCTCTTTCAGAAGGGGCCACCTTTTCTTCCAGTTTCACATTCTTCGGAGAGTAAAATCTCCCTGTGCCCTCACCTGCCTGGCACCGCGCCCCGTTCACTTCTTCCTCCCACCGTGTCTACCGGTGGGCGGCTCATGTGACCCAGAAGCCTCCTCCCCACGACGCCCTGGAGGACACGGCCAGTGGGCTGGCCCCATTTCCCAGGCCGGCAGCAGTGGCTCTACCCTGGGTGTGAGCTGAGAACTTTCCGGGATGGGGAGAACCTTCTCAGAGGGCAACAGATTTCTATTTAAACGTTTGTTTTCACTCAGCACAAAAGCTCCCCTTTAAACCCACATCTCCCGGTGAACAGACTATTCCTGCCCATCTGAGTCACACAGCGCCGGCAGCCAGACCTTCTGACTCACTGGTGGTTGAAATCTCGGATTCACAATACCCCAGAGCTGCTAAAAATAGGAATCATGTACCTGGGCCCCCAAATAGGGCAGAGACAAATGTTGCTCTTTAGAAAACGACTGCCCTGCCTCTGACATGAAAGTCACACAGGGCGACAACTGTCCCCGTTCACACCATCAGAAATTTGATAAAGCCGTCTCCATTCCTGTGGAAATCAGCGAGGTAGACACACAGATCCAATGGGTAGAAAGACGGACTTCTTGTTTTTATTAGAAAATGCTATGTCCTTAAATTAGCATGGGGGGATTTTCACAGCAGTCGTAGGGAAATGAAACTTCATCCATGCTTTGCTCGTTTCTCCCTTGAGAACTGATGTGGCTTAAAATAGTCAGGAAATTGTCACTGAGAAACAAAGAGGATGCTCAGGGTTTTTGTTTTTTTTGGAGTAGTTTTATATTTCCTTTCAAGGCTTCTGAGGTCTCCCTATGTTAAAATTTTATAGCTTTTTCCACTACTTGCAAACTATTTGTACTTGAACAGCCTTAGAATCGACCTTGATTTTTTTCAGCCTCCTTTCTTGGGGAAAAACATCTATACCACTGTCAAGTATTCTTTTTGGCAAAAGTCGTGACGACTTACTTCACTCGGAATGTCTACTTGAGAATTTTTTAAATACTTTTTTTTTTTTTTAATTCAGAGTATTACAGGGGTAACAAATGCTTTGGTCACATAAATTGCCTTTGCACTGCCCAAATCAGAGCTACAAATGTGCCCATCCCCCAGAAACCGGGGTACCCATTAGGTGTGAATCTACCCATCCCCTCCTCCACCCTCCCACCTGCCCGAAGCCCCATGACTATTACTTCCTGGATGGAGCTGGAGCCCATTCTTCTAAATGAAGTGTCACAAGAATGGAAAAACAAGCACCACATGTGCTCGCCATCAGACTGGTACTGATCGATCAACACTTACGTGCACATATGGAATGTCCACTTGCGAGTTTACCGTGGGCTTGCATGTGCTATCCCCCTCCGACCTCACAGCATCTTGCAACAAGGTCCGGCAGACACCATCACTCCCAGTCTACAGATAAGACTCAGATGCCCGGGGTGGGCAAGAAATGCTCAGAGGCAGGGCTGGGGCCCTGACCCAGGTTCTGCAGCCTCACCCTGTCATTCACTCAGACGCTGGGAGTTTGAAAGAAGAGAGGAGAGCAGACCTGCCTTCCAGGGCCAGGAGGGAGCCCGGGTGTGCACACCCTGCTCCGTCAGATAGGCAGCTGCTCACGGGAAAATGCCTTTCTGTCTTCTCCACTTGTAAATCTTTCTACATTTCAGGTCATTTTTTAGCTAATATGATCTGCCACAGAGCAGATGACCTAGAGAAAACCACCTCTGGAGACTTTCTCCAAAAGGAAGGAAACAGCTCTTGACATCATAAATCACAGCTGTTTGCTTTCACGAGAGTTTTTAATTCCCAGTGACTTCCGGCAGGTGGGAGGCTGCAGGCTGCGGGCACAGATCACTGGGCGATGGGACATAAATCACTGGGCCACTGGCAGAACCCAGCCCAAATCCCCAGCAGCCACAGTGAGGCTGCAGTTGAGTAAGGGGGACGACAGCTGGTCACGGACACACATTGGCAGTCGGGGACAAAGGGAAGGGTATTACCTGTGGCTGGGACAGCAGGGCTGCCAACCTCAGAGCACCTTCAGGGCAAGGCTGGGGCTCGCGAGTGGCCACCACTAGCTTGAAAGCATGTGTCAGAGTCGCTGAAGTGGGTGCCTTAACCCTGGGGCACTGTATGGGTCTAGGGGGAACAGCTTGAAGAAAAAGTGGGAGGGGCTCCGGAAATGCAGCTTAGGACATTTCAAAAAGGAATCATGGGCTTGTCTTTCTTGAACACCTAATGGAAACCCCAAAACATGGCATTTCCATTTAATTTAGGATGGAAATAAAGTTGTTGAGAGTTGATAGTGGCAGGTGGTTGGTCCTTGCCATCTCATTTAATCCTGCACGTGTACTACAGGACGGCTTAATACTACATTTATTTCGCAGCTGAGGAAACGTAGGTTCACTGAAGTTGAAGAATTTGCTGGAAGTCAAACAGCTAAGACGTGAAGTCAGCACTTGAACCACAATTTGCCTCCCAGCACACTTCCTCTCCAGGGCCCCTGCCTGGCCTGCTCAGTGGAGGCTGAGCCACCCAGTGGACCAGCACCCCTGTCCTGTTGAGCCTCGAATGAGCTTTCTTGACTCCACGTGGCGACACTGTCCCTGGCCCTTAGCTCCCCTGCACTCCAGCAGTGTCCTCAGTCGGGACAGTGCCCAACCGCGCAGCCCAACGGGGCCTCCCCACACTGTCCACCCTGCGTAACTCTCTTCCACCAGGCGGGGGTGACCTGAAGGAGGAAAGTGTCTGACCGCGGAGGGCCCATCTCTTGGAAGCAAACTCGTCTTGCGAGGCAGCGAGCAGTGTGAGAAACCGATCTAGCTCGTCCCCTTGCCCTGGGGCGTGACAACGCAGGGTCTCCCACTCTGCCCAGCGTCGCGCTATCTGCAGAAGGGACAAGGGCCTAGACGTCAGAAGACTGGCCTAGTCACCAAGGACCAAAGGCAAGTAACTTGCTTTCTCTGAGCCCATGTCCTTTCCTAAAGTGTCTCTCTCGCGGCATCCTCGTGAGAACCCAGGCGGTGCCCTGTGCCTTCGCACCCTGAACACCAAAGAGAGCCGCACCACGTGAGGCGTTTCTTCTCAAGGCTCTCTGGGGAGGGAGTGGATGGTGTCTTTGTGTAATTTATTTCTGCGTTTATTCCCTCTGGCTGTCAGAAAGCCTCCTGAGGGCAAACCTACGGCTCTCTCTGCTGTTTCCCTACGGTCCTGGGGTGTCAGAGAACCATTCCAACAACAGGACCTGCTGCCGCTTGAAGGCTCAGTGTATCACCTTTGGAAGGAGACTGGCGACATGGCAACGTCTCCTGCACTTAAGCAAACATTTCACCTTCTCCTTAGGCCACTGTGGGATGTGAATTCCAGGAGAAAAAGGAGAAGGATGCTTGCTACTTAACAGCTTGGGGAAATCGAGGCAGAGAGCAGGAAGCAAACTAGGCGGCTAGTCAGGACTGGAAGGTAAGGACCAGCACCCTGAGTTCACCCACTGCTGACATGACCCAGGACAGTCAGGACTGGAGTTCAGAGCATGCACTGGCCGAGAGTCACCCTGGCTTCACTTCTCATTGCGTGTTGGCCTCTGGGAGACACTCAAGCTCTCCAATACTCAGTTTGCTTTATCTACTGGGGGATTAAATGAGATTCTGTAGAGCCCACCATGGCCCACAGGTGGTCCCACTGCATGCTGTCACCCTGATGTTAGCAGCCCACCCTCTTCCCCCGCAAAGTCTTCACCCCTTTCTCCAGGACCAAGTCCGAGCGGGCTGTTCGTGGCTGGGGGTGAGGACGGTACCTACTCTTGCTTCTCATGTGCATGGGAAGACTCAAAATTTCATTGCTACTTTGTTGTTGTTTGATAACTTGAGAATATTTGTTGATAATAAAAATATGCAATTACTGAAAACCGTTTAAAAAGTAGAGAGAAATGCTACAAGAGTGGACTCTTAACATTTTGGCTTATTTTCTTCCAGATTTTTAATGCATATTTTGAATGTAATTGAGATTCTACCGCATGCACATTTTATTCTGTTATTTCACAGGACATTGTAAGATAAGCATCTTGCTATGGTAACAGCAACACTCTTCAAGGACATCATCCGATGGGCACACCATGCTCCGCGGTGGGCTCTACCAGCTCCCCACTTAACAGTGTTTGTGTCTCCAATTTTTTACTTTTAGAAGTAACACTGCAATAAGGTATTTGTGCATAAATCATCGGATTTTTGCATATCTTCTTTGAGCGGAAGCGGGGCTAAAAGTTATGAAATATTGTTGAGGTTCTCAATACAAATTGGCAAACTGCATTCCAGAAAAGTCTGGCCAAGGCCTTCCGGCCGACAGGGCTGAAAGCTGTTTCCGCCTCACCCTTACCCTCCTGCTCCTCCAATGGCTTATCCTCATTAATCCAAGAGGCAAAATAGAGCACTCAATTTTTTTAAACTTGTTGTTCTGAAATAATTTCAAACTTACAGGAAAGTTGCAAGAACAATGCAAGGCACTCCCATATACCCTTCACCCAGATTGCCCAATCGTTAACATTTTGCCATACTTGCTTTAGCATTCTCTCAATGGATCAATAATTACACGTATGGAACATATCCACACACATGCACAAATACATATATTTTTCTGAATCATCTAGACTAAGTTCCAAACATGATGCTCCTTTATGCCTGAATACTCAGTACGTACGTATTCATAACGACAAAGACATTCTCACATAGTATGATTAGCAAAATCAGAAAATTAACATTGTTATAATACTGTATCTAATCTGTGGGTCTTAAATTTTACCCATGTCCTTTACAGAAAAAAGAAATGGAGTCCAGGATTCAATCCAAGATCAGGCATTACACTTGGCTGTCATCTCTCTCTAGCCCCTTTTAATCTGAGACAGTTCTCTCAGTCTTTCTTTGTCTTTCACGACCCTGACATTTTTGAAAAGGACAAACCAAGATATCTGTAGAACATCCCTCAGTTTGGATTTGTCTAATACTTCCTCCTGATTAAGGTTATGCATCTTGGATGGGAGGAACACCACAGCAGTGGTGCTGTGTCCATCTCAGGAGAGCACATGGGCAGGTGCGTGATGTTAGTGCGTCCCATAGTGGGGAGGTTAATTTTGACCACTTGGTTAAAGTGGTCTCCATGTCTCTCCACTATAAGGTTGCTATTTATTTACTAAGTAATTTATGCAAACATTCTATTCCTTTAATGAGGAATTAAAAGAATAGAAATTAAATTTTAAAAAGTATATTTAATTAAAAATTGCATTTTAAAATTTAAACTAAATTTAAATTAAATTTTAAAATTAAAATTAAATTAAATTCTCTTCCTTTAATGAGGAATTCCTCATTAAAGGTTCACCTTCTAGTTTTAGCATGCACTGAGGATTCTCTGAAGCAATGGTGTGGTGGTCAGGCAGTGGTTTCCTAACTCCATTGCTCCTTCCACATCTGTTAGTTGGCATCATGTCCTAAGGAAAAGTTTTCCTCATTCTCACCCATTTATTTATTCATTAACTTACTCAGATCAGTATAGACTCATGGATTCCTATTTAATCTGTTAACCTCATTATTTATTTTGATCCTCTAACTGTCTCAGATTTAGCCAGTGGGAGTCTGTTGGAGCCGGTTCCTGAACCCTTTGATATGTCCTAGTCTCCTGTGAGCTCCACTCTCTGGTGCCAGAGGTTGCAAGAAGTTCTAACTTTGCCTTTGATTCCTTTTAATAAAGAACAATATTTAGAAACCAAGATCTGGATGCTAGATTTGCTTTTTGCTACAGGGAGTATCATTGCTTCTAAGTTATTCCAGCAGTAATAGAGCTAGAAACTGTATGTGTTTATGCACATAATCACACACACATATGTATATCTAATATGCATGTACAAATCTAATCATATTAACAAGGCATTTCTTCTTAAATTATAATTTTTAAAATTACTACTGAAGCTGAACATTTTTCCAAGTGTTATCAGGGTATTGTATGGATCCTTTGCCCATATTTCTATCAGAATCTTTGTATTTCTTATTGCTTTAGATATACATTCAAATATAGATATTAAGAAAAATAATACATTTGTGGTACTTTCCCAAATTTATTGTTTACTTTTTTACATCTGATATAGAGATTTCTAATCTTTTGAAATTGGAACTATTTTCAATTTTTGTAATTTCTTCCACTGTTTTGAGCTATTAAAGTTCTCCTCAGAGATTTGATATTCCTATTTTCTTCTTCTTTTTCCATTAATCTATTTAATCAACCTGGAATCTGCTGTGGCAAACTGTATGAGATGAGGATCCAAACTGCTTTGATATTTTTTCCCAGTAGCTAACCAATTGTCCTAGCACCATCTATTATATAATCCTTCCCTTCATCACTGATTTATCATTGTTGTTTCTAGAAATTGCTTTCTGTATCTCCATCTGGCCAAGTGTCTTTTGTAAAGGTTATAGGGTAAAACTGTTTTTCTCTCCTAATCTCACTTAATTTAGAACCTTGGAAAAACAGCCTCCTGGCTAACAGTCTGGCCCAGGTCCACAGCTTTCCTGCCTGTCAAATGGGGACAGTCACAGTGCCCAGCTCGCAGGTCATCTCTGAGGGTCGAAGGAGTCACAACACTTACAGTGCTTACAATGCTACTTACATGTGGAAGTAGCAATAAATGTTAGTAATTATCATTTTTAGAATTGTTTTATTGTTTTATGCTAACCCCTTTATCTCTCAGATGGGAAACTGCAGTTCAGAAACATGTCCCCGAGATCCCACCCCCGGCCCTCCCATGCCGGCACAGCCCCTGCAGAAAGTGGGTCCTTCCCGGCATCTCCTGCTCAGGCCAAGTCTCATCACCTGTGTTTTTAACTTATGCAAATTCCAGCAAGAGAGAGGGAGAGGGAGGAAGGGGAGAGGGAGGGAGGAAGGGGAGAGGGAGGGAGGAAGGAGAGAGGGAGAGGGAGGAAGGGGAGAGGGAGGGAGGAAGGGGAGAGGGAGAGGGAGGAAGGGGAGAGGGAGAGGGAGGAAGGGGAGAGAAAGGGAGGAAGGGGAGAGGGAGGGAGGAAGGGGAGAGGGAGGGAGGAAGGGGAGAGGGAGAGGGAGGAAGGGGAGAGGGAGAGGGAGGAAGGGGAGAGAAAGGGAGGAAGGGGAGAGGGAGGGAGGAAGGGGAGAGGGAGGGAGGATGCCATTCACACAGGGCGTGTGGTGCCGGCCACTTTCTTCCAGGACACGTGTGCGCACCCCGGGGAAGTGGGAAGATGCCAGCCGGCTGTTCACCTAGTCTTCTCTGGTTCCTGTAAGCTTCTCACCACACTGAGTGGGTTTCTAGTGCTTAAAGATATGTATTTTCAAACAACATGGCCCTTAAAAAATGTAAACCAACTAATGTGATCCCATCTGGAGCTCAACTGCCCCAGCAACAGACTTCCAGTCCTTGCGGAACAAGACTCAGCCGCTGTGGCCCCATGCGAAGTGGCGTGCCATTCTGCAGCCTGGCATTTCCCTGGGGACTCTTAGGGAATGTCTGTTCACTGTGTAGACCATGACGGTAATGTCGCAGCCACCAGACTGGTGCCCACGTTTTGCTGTAGGTCTGTCCCTTTCCAGTTCTGTTCTCCTGCAACGTAAACTTCATAAAGTGCACATCAGACTGCATCTTCCCCACGCGCAAAGTTCTTTACCACATCCCCGTTCTCACACACCACCCAGCATCCACAGCTGCTCCACAAAATGTTTTCCTTTTGCCACAGTGCTAAAATCAAGAATATTTGGGGGTGGGTGGGGGAGGTAAGACTTGAAGAGCCTAAAGTGACAAGTCAGGTAGATTGTGTGGCATGTGCAACACCAGGCCATGCCTGCTTGATGGGAGGCCCAAAGGAGCTGTGCTCAGGAGTGAGGACAGGCCTCCTCGGTGACCCTCCACACTGCTGAGCGGTGCCCTGCCCCCGCAGCTGCACCGATACCGCAGATGGAAAAGCCCTTCCTTAGGAGCAAGTTGGGCTTGAGTATGACAAACAGCATGATCATATCAACACAGAGCACCTAATGTGGCCAAGTACTACAGAGTTCCACGTGTGTGAAAAATTATAATAATTAAACAGTAGAAACTATTGATGCTGTTTATTCCACTAATCGAAACCATTCCAAAGCTACACACAGGAAAAGGACATGGCGCTGGCAGAGAAAATGGCTGGAGACCGAATGTGTCATTAGAACCGTGGCACCTATCAGAGGCTATAATGATTTTGGGGGTTTTTTTTGTTGTTGTTTGTTTTTTGGCTTTTGTTTTTTTGAGACAGGGTCTCGCTCTGTCACTAAGGCTGGAGTGCAATGGCATCATCATAGCTCACTGCAACCTCAAACTCCTGGGCTCAAATGATCCTCCTGTCTCAGCCTCCCGAATACCTGGGACTACAGGTGTGTGCCACCATGCCCGGCTAACTTTTAGATTTTTTGTAGAGATGGGGTCCACTATGTTGCTCAGGCTGGTCTCAAACTCCTGGCCTCAAGCAGTCCTCCCACCTCAGCCTCCCAAAGTGCTAGGGTTACAGGCGTGAGCCACCTCACCCAGCCTGTGGTATCTGTACATTCACAAGGTGGCCAAAGGGACCAAGAAGCCATTTTATACTGACATTACTAGTCTGGGTCTTCAGTTCTCTGTGACAAAACCAGGAGGTGCCCAAGGCAAACTTTGTTAATGTCCATTAACTTTGTTAATGCCCATACTGGTGTTGCTCCTGAAAAGATTCAATCTGAAGGTAAAAATAGAACAAGGATGGCAACAAGCAGTCCTTAATTTCACCTGGTTCATACACAGATAAATCCCACAAGGTCCCAGATGAGACGCTGACTGTTCTCAGTCATTCTGCGGAGGCTGTGCTGAGCAGCCCTGTCGACCCGCACTGCCAAAGCGTACACTGCAGCTGATCAATGGCGCAATGAAGAAGCATTAGCAACAACCAAACATGACTTTCTAATTGGAGCCAACACAATAAAAGCCCCCATCTAAACATCATTGTCTAGTTGCACCGAGATGGTAAATAAACGGCCCAAAAACGGACCAAGTGGCATTCACTGATTCAGTTCCCAGCTTCCGAAAACTTACCTGCCAAGCAATGTGCCCATCTGTGTTTTCCATACTGGAGCTGTGCGTGTTGTTTTGAAGAGTGACAATTCACTAATGCTCACTTTGGATTCCTAATGCCTTTCCTAGGGAGAATGACCAAGAGCAGACTGACAGTCAGGGCTACACTTTGAGTTCAGCTTGGCTAGTCCATCCATCTCTTTGTCTCATTTTAACAAACCCATTCTGGGGTCAGAACTAAGTGACAACTTGGACAAATTAAAATAAAACAAGGGGCAAAAATGCTAGAATCCTAGTGACAACACTGCTATGATAACATCCTGGGAACCAATGTTAAACCTTGGCACAAAGACCCAGAAACTGTCCCACAAAGAGAGCTGAGTGTCCCCAGGGAGCCCAGGTATCAAGGGGAAAGAACGGAGGGATCCAGGCTGTGTCTGTGACCCTTCACAGCTCAGGGGTCACCTGGGGGTCAAGAGAAATCACAGCCAGCACCCCCTCTACTCCCAGTGCATGGGGAGAAAAGGTACAAGCAGCCTTGCCTCTGTGACAGGTCTAACAAAACTGCTCTTTTGGCTGAAGTTCTATCAGAATTTTCCTCTGCAAAGAACTGGCCCCTTATCTAGGGCATCTGGAAAATGTGTCCTCCGACAGAGTAATCCATGATCTCATCCTGTGAACTGGCTACTCGGGATGCGA
This sequence comes from Eulemur rufifrons, assembly GCF_041146395.1. Lineage (NCBI taxonomy): Eukaryota > Metazoa > Chordata > Mammalia > Primates > Lemuridae > Eulemur > Eulemur rufifrons. Next base: position 2,165,676 of record NC_090998.1, on the reverse strand, counting down.
GGCCGCAGGTGAACGAAGGAAGGTGAGAGGGCCACTGAGGGCTTCTACCCAGGCGCCAGTTTTCTCGCGTAACCTCACCTCCCGCTGTTTCCACGTTCCCAGGTTTAGTCATGTCGATGTTTCTTAACCTTTGACTCCATCCTTCTTTACGAGCACTTACCATGAGGCAACTGAACTTTCACCTTGCTTGTGATAAGGCGACCTTCCAAGTTCATCATCTTTCTTCTAATTACACTGTTGCATCAGCCCCCAACTCCATCCACTTCCTAGTCATGCTTCCACCTGCAGCGTCACAAGGTGAGCCTAACCAACCGGCTGCGCACCACGCAGACACCTCTCAGCACCACACGCCGTCTCCTGGTACGTTAAACACGGACAGAGTGTGGTCACTGTCCAAGCTGTCACTGTACAGTGGACAGCAGCGACTGTCAAGGCCACAGAGCTAGGTACTGATAGAATCAGAACTGCATCCCAGAAACTTCTGATGCCACTGATGAACCCATCTCTGAGTAGAAAGAGGAAGATGAGCAACTTAATCAATAAATTGCTCAATCAACTGAGTGTTTGCTGGTTTACTGTAAATGCCTGGCAGTGTGTTTCGCTTTGTAAGATTTGCAAAGGAAGTGTAAGCACAGTGGGTAGCACTGCAACCAATTTATAAAGCTACCGGAAAAGCAAGAGGTCAACAAATGGGAACTCTTCAAAAGAATTCAACATCCTGGACTTGAATCTCAAGAAGTAGGCCTGGGTTTTCTTTTTGGTGAATTAAACAAAATAGAGGCTTATTGCTTCTTTCTTATGTCAAGCTCTGGAGGTGAACAGCCGACTCTACACAGTTCATAGCGACCAGATGCTCCACGTGCTCGGAGTCCGAGACAGCGGCCAGAGCTGCCCCCGTCCCAGCTCCGTCCTGGGCAGAGGACGAAGGAAGCAACAGTGAATGCTAGAGGCGGCTGATGTGTCTGCCACAGCCCTACAAAGCATGCTCACCAAATCGTGAGCCTCCCGGAGCCCGGTCTGGCACAGTTTTAGAAAGCTTCCTGAGGAGTTGCTGAGGCACATCCGGTTAAGGACGATTAGACTAGATTGTCTCCCAGGTACCTGCCAGCCACGAGCCATTCCGAGTGACATGAAACGAGGCGAGACTGATGAAGTGCCGCACTTGGCTCTGTTTCAGGCGGCAAATTCTGCGGGCTGACCGATGCAGCTAGGCCTCAGAAGTGGCGACACACAGGTGGGGCCCTCGAGGCCAGGACGGACACTGGGAGGGGCAGGAAGGTGTCTACCAGGAGACACAGCATGAGGAGAGCTAGAGCTGGGGCGCCCGATTCAATTCCTGGGAGACAGTGCCTGTAGTTTCAGGGCAGTGGCGGCCCCTCTAAGGAGACACAGAACCTGCTTTTTCCAGGGAAAAAAGGCTGGGGTTTTTGAAAATCCAGCACTTCAGGGGCCCAGCTGAAGGCTCAGTGCTTCTCAAAGTGTGGTCCCCAAATATCTCCATCAATACTGCTAGACAAGCTTGTTAAAATATGCATTGCTATGGCCCTAGTTTAGACTTACTTAATCAAAGTTCTAGAATTTGCATTAATTTTTTAAAAACCCGAAGTATTAATAAGATTCCATGAGATCACCGTGTTCCCTGGGAAGGAAGGACAGCTCACACACGGCACTGCCTTCATCCTCGGAACCATCTGCCCCCACCCATTCTCTGCCCATGCTCTCTCCTCCCTCATCATCCTCCTTCTCTCTCCCTGCCTCATTGAGTCCTTCCCTCAACATCCCTTCTGAAGAAATTCTGAAAAAACTGATGATGAAGAACAGAAACATTCCCCCCCGAAATGTGGGTGAGGCCTGACTCCCCCTGCCGCCCCAGGGCCCCTGCACGCCCGTCCTCCGAGTCCACAGGGGGGGACAAGCCGGGTGTCTGCCCTGCCTGGGGGCGGACATGCAGGGGGGCCTGTTTCAGTCCCCTGCTCTCCCCCCCGCTAGAGAAAGCACCTGCCACCCACAGAGCCAGGGGCCTGGGCACCCCAAAGTGAAAGGTGTGGCAACTCCGCCCTGTCCACACAGCCAGGGCCGATCTGACACGTAGGTGGAGCTGGCAGCTATCACATGACTTAAAGAAAAGCAGGAGAATATCTGCTTGCCCTGGAAGGAGGAAAAAGAGAAACTGGCATTACTGAGGGTCCCTCTGGGTGCCAGGCTCAGTGCTGTTGCTTTGTATACAGCATTTTGCTTAATCCCTGGGTTAGAAATGGTATAGTGGGAGCCCAGAGAGTTCGTTTAATTCATCCAAGTTCACACAAGGAGTAAGTGAGGGTCAGGATTTGACAGCTGACTCTGGAGCCTATTTTCCTTCCAATAAACTATATACCACGTGCCAAGAAAGAAAAAAATTCAACTATTACACATTTACTTCTTAGGATTGGCTCTAGGAGTCCCCTGTTAAAACAAATGTTGCCTAACAAGGTGCCACATTACTATACTGATCTACTATAGTGTGAATGACCAAGTATTCTTACTGCATCAGGGAGTTTCTTGGATTCTCCAAAGTGAGAATAGGTCAGAGGAAATTTGTCTTGAGACCAGACAGTACAGGTGGTGGGGGTTTCTCAGGAGGGCCTGCAGCAAGGGTAGGCACTACCACACACCTGGTGGCACAAAGAGGAGAGGAGACGGGGACCGGGGCAGGGCAGTACACTTCCCCACTGCACAGCACTGCAGGGGGCTCTCAGACGGCACAGACCTTGGAAACGAGAGTCCATGTCCAGGCAGAGCTTTGAAACCAGCCTGGGTTTAAATCTGTGTGACTGAACCTCTTGGGTTAGTCATTTAACCTCTCATCCGTAAAAACGGAGATGATAATTCCCTCCTCGCAGGGTTGCGGTGGAGATGAACAGTGCCTGGTGCAACTAGGTACCCACAGCATTTTCCTAACAGGGCTCATCACACAGACAGCAGGACAGACAGGCAGACCCCGCAGAGAGGCCCAGCGTCGCCCCTCCCCCTGCAGAGGTTTCCTCCGTGCAGGCTGTCAGGGAGGTGATTGATGGGGGCCTGCTTAGTTCCTTTTCATATTTTTAATGACCTTTGGAGTCTACTAGCAAGCCTGCCCTACCTCCTACTTCAGACAGAATTGCGCAGCGGAGAAGCAGCTGAAACATCAGGATCCGGGCACCACGCCTTCCCCAACAGGTGCGGCCGAGGGAGCGTGTTCTCCTGGAAAGGCAGGGCCTGAGCGGCCCGAGCGGCAGCAGGGACAGGGGTTGCCGCTGTTCCTCTTGCATGCATGGAATGGTCTTGGGCAAAAATGGGGCAATGCCAGCGTGTCATCTGGGTACACGCTCAGGTGCCACCAGGCAGAGAGAGACCTGGGCAGGAAGGGCATGGCTGGTCCCTTCTTGGACCAGAGAAATCAGAATATGAAAAATCCAAAAACCTCCCAAAAGCAAAATGAATACAGGAATGAACGCTTGTCAGGCCTCTCTAAGTGTGCGTTGTCCTGTGAGGTGTCTTCACATCTTGCGCAAGGCCCTCGGAAGTCCTGGAAGTCGTCGCCATCACCTGTGCTTCTGAGGGAAACTGAGGCTACAGTGAGTCACTTTGAAGCATCAGAGTTGAAACTTGCATTCATATTTTTAGACTTGAAAGAAAGGATTGACAATTCTCTGGACATCTGTGTTATATATAGAGCCGCCAACTGGCTTGTTCTCAAATGGAAATATCCAGACTGACTGCACAGCCCAGACTGGCCACGCGCACGGCCAGGGCTCCTGCACCGGGAGAGAAGGTCTCCGGTTTCTTCTGCCCCACCCTTCCCCCCGCCACCACCGCACACCTCCCCGCCTAGGCTCCGCCAGGAACCAGGCCGGGGTTCTGATCCCAGATGGAGACAGAAGTCCCACCCCACTCCCTGCCCCAGAAGTGGTCTGCAGGGTGACCCCGAAACTTGCCCAATGCTTCCTCCCTGCGCTGACTCACACGACGCCCTACACGACCTCCACTGGGTCACTTGTCAAGTCACTGAACCACCTCCCAGAGCCCCTGCAACACGCTCAGCGACAGCCCAGGAGAGGGAAGCAGCACGAGCCCTGGACACTAACTTGTGGGGCAGCTGGCACCGAGGGCGGGCAGCGTCAGGTCTGGTCTCTCAAGGATGCCTAGGGGACGGGTCCAGGGCAAGCATGGGCAAGGGGGTGGCGGAGCCAGGGAAGCTCCTTCCTCCTGTTTGGGTCCACTCTACCCCTGTCCCGATGGCTACACGCACTGTCCCCCCAGGGCACCTGATCATGCCCCTCAGATCCTGCCATCACAAAGAGAGGCCAGGACGGAGCACCCTGTCCTGGGAGAGCAGGGCCCAACAACTCTGTTGCCGATGAAGGCCACTCAGAGGTTTTTCTATAAATTATTTTCTGGATTGTGAGCTTAGAAGACATCTTCTAAACTCCACATTTACTTGGAGATGTGACTCAGCAGACTGAGGCAGAGGCAGCAGGGTCTGCAGCAAAGGAGCCACGGGTGACAGGAGGGCGCGGGACGGGGTGGGAGACGGGAACACAGGGCACTTGAGACAGTCACAGAGAACAGGCAGAGAAACAGAGAATCAAGGAAGGGACTCAGGAGAGCAGGGCTGGCCCACAGCCAGGGCAGAGCGGTGAGAGTCTCAGAGCACAGTCTCGGGAGGGACAGGTGGCACGGTGACGACAGGGTGGCCCAGTAACTCGCGTTCGTGGAGGACTGGCTTGCCATGTTAGCCACTTAATCTCCACGGGAACCTCCTGAGATAGATGTTGGTGCAAGTGGCTTAGGGACAGAGCCGAGGCTGGCGCGCGACAGTGTGTGATAAGAAGTGTCCACGAAGGACCTGGGAGGAGGAGAGAAAAGGGGGAGAGGGAGGGGGAAGGAGGGAGGAGGGAGGAGGGAGGAGGGAGAGGGAGGCGGAAGGAGGGAGGAGGGAGGAGGGAGAGGGAGGCGGAAGGAGGAACACTCGAACGTGGCTCCCATCTCTGGCCGCGGCAGTTAAGGTTTCCGGGCCTCACTCTCCTCTACACAGTGAAGACGGGGATTCCTCTCTTGCCTTCTCGTAGGCTGCGTGAGATTGTGCAGGAGGAAGTGATTCGTGACCGTACAGCTCCACACGTACCCGGGACATCATGACCGTAGGTGGCCATCGGGGACCTCCCGTGGTGGCAGGAATGCATGATACACGTATCACTACACACAATCCCGGCAGTCACCGTGCCGCCCCTCCCAGCCATCGGTCAGCCCTCCGGCTTTTGAAGTGAGGAAAAGTGACTACTTTCATTAGAAATAGAGGCCTCCATGTGAGCGTGGCCCGGAACCCCTGCGCGTGAGCAGGGGCGATGGGCACGGACACACGTGCAGGGTGAATCACTGGGAAGGAAGACAACGTGCTCACGCACCTATACGGCAACGCTTTTAACCAAAAGTACAGATTAAATTAATTTCTTAATAATGCCCTATAAATAAATTAGCTTTGGCTATTGAACAGTGATGAGCCTTGGCAGCTTGTCTAGTTCTGACAGATCTGGCAAATCTGGGACGACTCCCAGGAACTCAGCCCTCACTCCCAGGCAGAAGGCGCTCGGATGTACACCCCAGGCCGGCCTGCGCTGTCTTCCAGCAGGAACCGCACTACCACCACGTCACCAGACTTTGCTCGATCCTGCCTCAGGACCTTTGCACGAGCTGTTCCCTCTGCCTAGAATGCTCCTCTTCCAGATCCTTCCATGGCTGGTACTTTATTTGTTCACATCTCGTCTCAGATATCACCTTCTCAGAGAGCCCTCATCTCCACAGCACACAGCACTGTCTGAAATGCCCTTATTTACTTGTTTAATTGTCTCTTCCCCCCACACTCACACATACCACTAAATACAAACACTAACTTATTCACTGCTTTATCCCCAGAGCTTGAAGTTCATGCCTGATACATGGTAGGTGCTCAGTATTTATTAAATCACCAGAACTAATTAATAAACTCATTAATTAATGTCAACACAAGGCTAAGCAGTACCGCATTTAACCATCCCATCAGCCCTAGGAGATGGGTATAAGTCCCCACTGTACTGACGAGGGACTGACCCAGGCCCACGTGACTTCCTGGTGAGGGGACCCCAGAGCTCTCCTGCCTTGGCAGGGAGACACAGCGGAACCGGCCCGTCATACTCCAGGGACAAAGGAGGGGCCAAGGTTAGTAGAGGCACCTGCTCTGTCCCCCACCACACCCCTGGGAGCCCGAAACAGGCCCCTCCCCTGGGAAGGCAGGAGGATCTGGAGAGCCAACAGGAGCCAGCGGGGCCAGAGCCGCCAGGTCAGCAGTTCAGGCCGAGACGACGTGGGCAGCCCGAGCCGAGCCAGGCGGGGGCCTCGCTGGCTAGCAGGGCTGTGCCCCACACACCTCAGCTGTGAACCTGGGGTCACGGGCTGCAGCTCTGTCACCGCAGGCTTCTCCAGCTGCTGCTGTGGCCACCGCAGCCCCTCCTCTAAGCCTAGGCTTGCGGAGGCGCTGGCTGGCCTGGCAGGTCACCCAGACCTGTGATGGTCCCTGAGCCAGGAGTGCAGGGAGTCGGGGTGTGAGGGGGGCCGGGGCTTCCAGGCACCCGGGAGCCTCATCCCTTTCGTCCTCTGCTCCTGCCCGGCTGCCTTGGCCCCAGTGCCTGACCAAGGTTGAAACCTCTGAGCTGTTTCATCAAATGCCGTGCTTTTCTTGAGAGAAGCTGTGTTCTGAGGAAAGCCACAGAGAAGGGGGCAGAGAAGAGGCAGCCTTTGAGGGAGGCGGAAGTGACACAGAGAGAACTGCGCACCCCCGAGAGAGAAGAGAGCCTGGGGACAGCGGCCCACCTTCTCCTTCCTCCACACCACAGGGGGCTCCTCACACGCCACAGGCAAGGTGAACGGGAGTGGGGGCGGACGGCGATTACTCACGTGCATGTCCCACTAATTACAATAATTGCCATTTAATGACTTGTGTACATTTCTTAGACTGAGAGCACATACGCAGCTGCCTGATGGACTAGGGCATGTTGGTATTTGGGTTGCTGTTTCTTTTTTTTTCCATGAAAATATGCATATATATTATGTGTCAACAAATACATATGAAAATCAACGAAAGCCAGGCCAGCAGCCGGCCACAGAGGGGAGACCCGCAGGCTGCTGGGGCTGCCTGGAATGAGGTCAAGGCAGGGTCCGCGATGGGGGAGGCTGGATCCCACAGGACCTGAAGCCCAGGAGAGTGCAACCACTCGCTAACCACTGGAAACCCAATCTTGCTGCTCCATGTGGAGCCGGGGCCCAGGGTCAGCAACAGTGCGGCCTGTCCTCCAGCAGGGGGGACACCCAGTGGCTTTGCTGGGCCAGTTAGAAGTGGGATCCCCAGGGGTGGGGGGAGGGCGGGGAGCTGGCTCTCTGAGAAGGGAGAGGAAACACCTGCTGGCGAGTTCAGAGGCCATACCGCAGCACCCAGAGGGGCTGGCACTTGAAAGGGTGGGAGCTGGCGTCGCACAGCTGGTGGGGCTTCCTCAGCCCTGGGCAGCGACTTGTGCTTTCCCTGGAATGTCCAAATGACTCAAGACTAAGGAATGAATGGAAAAGTGGGCTGAGCGGCCTCAGGGGCTGCCTCCCTTCCAGGGAAGGCCCAGCCTCGTCTGCCCACACACCCCCACGAGCGCCAGCATTTGCAGACACTTCAGACACACTAAAAGCCACAGCAGGAGCGAGCCAAAGAGCATCGGCAACGCCCAAAGAAGGCAAGGCCCACCCGGAGAGGAGCAGCAGCCACGCCCCTCTCCTGGGCTCCCCTGGCAGCCCCCCTCGAGGGCTCTCTGTGCCCTGTGCGCCCCCTCGGGCTGGCGTCCAGTGCACCGGGCCGGGGCTCGCGGCAGGGACCTGGGCCCAAGCGTGGGGCAAGGGCTCTTCCTGCCTGGTTCACGGCAGCTGCACATCGCGTGCGCGCTGGGACAGGGAGGGGGCGCCTGAGAGGTCAGGGACAGGTGACAGGTGACGGGTGACGGGGCAAAGACGGGAGGGAGCCTGTGAAGGAGGGAGAGACTTACAAACACCCCTCTGGAGACTGGAGACGGGTGCTCAGGAAATAGCGCAATTGTCAGAACAGGAGCTCAGTTCCCAGTTCCCAGTTCTCAGTCCTCCTGAGAGCAGGGCGTAGAAGAGGGGCCTCCCTCCCTTCCCTCCCGCCCCCCCACCCCCGTCTCTCTCTTTTGGTACCACTCTGTGTGCCGTGAGTGCCCGCCAGCCAGGCCGGGGGGGTCCCCACCTGTTCCAGCCAACACCGGACTCCCCTGTTTCCTGCCTTCTCTGGACTATGAGCTGCTCCTGGGCCGGGCGAGCGCTCACAGGCCGGCAGCCCAGGGCCCGGCGCAGTGCGGGCACAGAGTCAGCACCGCGGCAACGGTGCACTTGGGCTGGTGGGTGCAAAGCAGGGGGAATAGGTACCTCCCTTGCGTCCCCCTCACGTCCCCCCCGATCCTGAGAGTGAAGACAGATTCATGCCAAGGTCATTGAGCTGCCTGCCCTTGGTCTTCATCTAAGAAGGCGGTCGCTGACCACTGGCAGTGATGTTCCGGGGGATTTGGTGCTGCCTTGTGGCTCAACAGGGCTTATGCTTAAGGAGAACTCTCCACTGTCACCCTGCTTAACATCATTGTTTAAGCGTCTGCAAAGTAAGAGGTTTCTTCTGACTTCCTGCCACCTGTCAGGGCTGTAATTACACTTCAGGGCTCTAACAAAACCCGTTCTCATTGTGTGGGCACCAGCTCCAGAGGGAGACAGACTGAGCCAAGGATCCTACCGATAATTCTTCAAACACCTTGTGAATCTGGTTCAGGGAAGAAGGTCAACCCTGTGGCCAGTGAGACCAAGCTGCTCTCACCTCACAGGGCCACTCCCAGCCCCACCACCTTTCAGATGTCCCAAAGCCTCCGCCCCGATATCCACTTCCTGCCTCCCTAGTCTGGGCAGGAACACACACGTCCCCCAGCCCCGGCCTCCCCGAGCTTCTCCCACCAATTAAAACGTGATGTCAGTTATTCGTTCCCGAGGATGAGTTTGAGTCACTGTGTCACCACCCCTCCCAGGGGCTGGTTCCAGTCTGATGATGAAATGAAAGGCAATGGCACTTGCTCTCCTCTCAGCTGAAGTCTGCTCCCCACCTGGGCAGACAGCGGCAGCGGCCTGCCTGGCCGCGCCCCTCGCCGCCCTCCCAGATGCAGTCCTGCGGGAGCCTTCTCCTCGTCCCGGACCGCAGTGCGCACTCCGCCAAGACGTTGCTTCTGTTCAGCTGGAGCCAGACGCAGCGAATATTTATTCACCGAGTTCCTTTTATCGTTTTCCATTTTCTTTTATTTTTTAAAAATCGTGGAGCACTTTGGGAGGCCAAGGAGGGAGGATCACTTGAGGCCATCTGTTCAAGACCACCCTGGGCAACACAGTGAGACCCTGTCTCTACAAAAAAGATAAAAGTAAAAAACTTAGCTGGACACGGTGGCACACGCCTGTAGTCCTAGCCACTGGGGAGGCGGAGGCGGGAAGATCACTTGAGCCAGGAGTTGGAGGCTGCAGTGAGCTGTGATCGTGCCACTCCACTCCTGCCTGGGTGACAGAGTGAGACCCTGTCTCAGGGCAAAAAAATTGTAGTGAAATATACATAACATAAAATTTACCATCTTAACCACGTTTCAGTGTGCACGGCAGTTCAGTAGTGTTAAGATTTACCATCTTAACCACGTTTCAGTGTGCACGGCAGTTCAGTAGTGTTAAGATTTACCATCTTAACCACGTTTCAGTGTGCACGGCAGTTCAGTAGTGTTAAGATTTACCATCTTAACCACGTTTCAGTGTGCACGGCAGTTCAGTAGTGTTAAGATTTACCATCTTAACCATGTTTCAGTGTGCACGGCAGTTCAGTAGTGTTAAAATTTACCATCTTAACCATGTTTCAGTGTGCACGGCAGTTCAGTAGTGTTAAGCACATCCACATTGTTGCGTGACGAGTCTCCAGAAGGCTTTTCAGCGTGTGAAACGGGAACTCTGTACTCATCGAACAATTACATTAAACTCCCCATTTCCCCTCCCCCAGCCCCTAGCAACTGCCCTACAACTGTGTCTTTATGAATCTGACTACTCCAGATACCGCATACAAGCAGAATCATACAAAATTGGTTTTCTTGTGACTGGTTTATTTCTCTTAGCAGTATCCTCAAGGTCCATGCACGTGGTAGCATGTGTCAGAATTGCGCTCTGTTTCAAGGCTGAGTACTACCGCCTTGTGTGCATATACTACACTTGGTTTATCCATCCATCCGTCAAGGGGAACTTGGGTGGCTTCCACCTTTTGGCTGTTGTGAATAATTTCGCTACTGAACGTGGGTGTGCAAGAATCTCTCTGAGACTCTGCTTTCGATTATTTGGGGTATAAACCCAGAAGTAAAATTGTTGGATGGTATAGGAATTCTACTTTTAATTTTTTGAGGAACTGCCATGCTGTTTTCCACAGGGGCTGCACAATTTTACATTCCCACTTGCAATGCACAAGGCTTCCAATTTGTCCACATCCTCACCACCACTTGTTTTCTGGTTTTTGTTTTGTTTTTTTACAGTAGCCGTCCCAGTGGGTGTGAGGTCATGATTTCTGTTTATGTTTTAGGCACCATGCTGGGTACTTGGCATTAATAATCTCACTTCATCCAGTGAATCACACTTACAGTGAGCTGGTAGTGACCACTCTCTCTCCCGGTCGTCTTCCGTGTCTGCACGCGCTGCTCTCCACTGCCAGTCAGCTCTTTGTGGCACACACCTGCACGGTCACGCAGGGTGCCAGGGTGGGTCCTGACTTGGCAGATACTTGGTCGTTTTTTGTTGGTGCACTAATGAGTTAATGGTGTTTCAGGTGTCAACAAAGAGTTGGGGTGTCTCGTCTCTTTTTGGCCACTGAGGTCTGCAGGATCACACACATGCTCCTCTGCCCATGCCTGAGCCCAAGCCTAGCGCCTTACACAGGACGACCAGGGCTTTCCTTACCAGCCAAAGCAAGCTTTCCAGGAACAGCTCACTAACCCCGCTGGCTCTGTGCGTCAGCAGATACCACGAAGGCAGGTCCTGAGAGCCCATGTCCGCACACGGCAGGTGCCTGGCAAGTATTTTTGTCTCCAGCCACAGTCGTAATAGCCAACACTTTCGAATGTTTACCACATGCCCTGCACATTCTATACACAGATTGATTTAATCTTTCTAACAACCCATGAGGTAGATATAATTATCCCCACTTTATGGATGTGGAAACTGAGGTCTCAGAGAAACAGAGGCACTTTCCCAAGGCCACACAGCTGAGAGGCAGTGAAGCTGGAATTTGACTTTTAACTGTTCTGTTCTGCCACCTCCCTGGATGTGCTCAGCTTTGGGGGCTTGCCCCATGTTAGCAGAAGTCCAGTAGGCCCAGAGCCAGCTCTCTGAGTGGAGCTGGTGGCCTCCCGGGTCGGGGCACAGGCCTCCAGTCACCTGCTCTCTGCCCACCAAGGTCCTGCCCTCCAGCAACAGCCGTGCTTGCTCTCACCAGAGAGCTGGGTACGGAGGCGCCAGCACCATCTTTATACATAAGCAACCGTCACACTGATCTTTTTGCTGTGTTTCTCCTTTTGCCTGATGAGAACAGGTTCCCAGCATTAGGTGACATTCAGAGACTTTGACCAAAAAGCCATATATTCTTAGAGCACTCTCATTCCTAGGAGGGATATAGGTAAAATCTCAAAAGATTTCTGTTCTGGGAAGCAAGCAAAGCTCTTTTAATTGTATTTTAAAACTAATCTTCATTTATTTGCTCGGTCAACTGTGCCCACACACCTAAAATAATGCCTAGAACTGAATATTTGTGCAGCTCATAGATTTTTCTTGCCTTTCACACCCCTCTCCCTCCGCCCTTCCAGGGAGGATGGGCGACGCCTGAGGACGCCGCAGCGTGTGGGGCTCCACGCAGGCACGGGGCGCACAAGGGCCCTCGGTTTCTTTCCTGAACAAAAATGGCCTTGGCTTAAAGGGCTGCTAGAGCCCATTCTTCTCCCCCATAAGTCACTGACAACACAGTTTCCTAATCAAGAAAGGTAGTAGCTGGAAGAAAAAAACCACAAGTGGCGTGTTCACCTGGGCACTCATCCATCTAGCTGAGGGAGGCTGGTCCCGTGTTGTCCTAAAGCCCATCTCAAGCAAACACTCTTTTCTCTCTCGTTCCCAGATGATTGGAGGACAAGGAATGCAGACAGTTGCAGGTGATGTCCATCAAGGAGTGTGACGGAGCCCAGCTTCTCCAAGTCCTCTGGAAAAATGGGAAAAGGCCACCCCGACAGTGCTCACCTGCCTCTGAATGCCTGAGGTTCAAATAAGGCACTTTGGGGAAGGTTATAGGGCAGAAGAATGGGCTGGAGGAGGTTTGCGGCAGGTGAGACGGATGTGTCCTTTTCTCTCCTACCTGTGGAGAAGGAGCATCCCTGCAGGCCAACGCAGAGGCAGCGAGGTCTGGTCAAAAGACAGCCCCGGACTTCAGACAATCACCACTTCTGCGTTTCCCAAAGGCAGGATGGCGGTGCCCAGGGTGGGTGACCGTTCTTAAGTTTTTCTACACTGAAAAAACTTCACTGCTGTACAACCACTTTGTAAAACTGGCAATCCTCGTGCTAAACACAGGCATGCCCCATGACCCGGCAATTCCACGCCTAGGTATTACACGTAACTAAAGTATATGTGCATGTTTGCTATTTTAAAAAACCCAAATATCCATCAACAGCAGAATCAGTAAAATACCGTGGTATATCCAGATGGAACACTGCACACCAGTGAGTGTGAACACAGGGCGACAGGCAACGACACAGATGAATCTCACAAGCATAATCCTGAGTAAAGAAATCTAGACCAAACATACGTATTTTGTGAATGTATTTGCATCGAGAGGCAAAACTGACCTATGCCATGAGAGGTCAGGTCAGGACAGTGGCTGCAGAAGGGACGCGAGAGGGGTGAGTGGCGTTTCCCGTCCCGGTGCTGGCAAGGCGGCCGCGTGCGCCAGGAGGAAACTCGCTACGCTGCGCACGTGTCAAGTCTGCGTGCCCCCCGCCGTGCACACACTGCACTTCGGTGACACTTACAGTCAAAGTTTCTGTTTAAAACAGCAGGTCGTGGAATTCTGAAGTCTCCCCCAAAACACTCAGTAGGATAAACACGTCATCCTGAGGCAGCCCTGCGGGGCCACATCCCAGCTGAGGCATCCGAACCTACGAGCAGCACAGGGTCCCGGGAACAAGAGAAAGGGGGGCTCCGGCCTAGAGAGAGAGAGGAGGTGCCAGGAGGTAACGGTGACAGGGCGCAAACACATTGTCACCAGCCTCAAAGAGACCAAGAAGCGGAAGGAGGAAGAGAAGAAAGGGGAGGGAGTGTGGACGGGGCTGAGCCCTCCAGCAAGATGGTAGCCAAGGCCGAGGGCCCCACGCCCAGACGGCCGCACGCGGGAAGCTGCTGTCCCGGGGCCTCCCCGGCCTTGGGAAAGACGCGAGGCAGATGACGGAGCTGCTCGACCGACGGCGATTATTTCCTGCTCAGACAGGGAGGCGATAGATCATCTCAGGGGAGACTCCCTAATTGAAAAAGTGTCAATAGATAAAAAGCAATAAAGCCTTTCCAGCTGAAACCCTGTCTGCATCAGTCTCCACCAACCTGCTAATGCCGCTTCCCCGAGAAAGGCCCTCCGGTCCTCTCAGCTCTTCCCCGACACACCGCTCTCCTGAAGGAGAGAGCGTGTGTTCACGTCGGAGGGGAAGGTCGGGAAGACCCACTCCCCAAATCTCTGAACCAACATTCTCAATGCACCGAGGAAACTGAAAGTTGTCCCAAACTGGCATCTAGTTTATTCCTCACTGATTACAGGGATGGTGTTTTCTTCTTGGGGATTTTCTGGGCCCTTGATCTCGGGTTCCTTCCCTTCCCAAAGAGTGAGCTAGCTTCCTGCTGACTGGTGCCCCACCAGAAGGCGCCAGGAGAAATGAAACTCAAACCCCTACTTTACATTGTGCACGGTTTTGAGGAGACTCTTTCTGGGCAGGAAGGAAGTGAAGTGTGAATTGTCACCTACAATGAGGTCTGGGGATGACCAATGTCTTCACTGACTGATTCACGCCACAGGACATGCTGGGCCCCACACACGCCGAGTCCCGCCTGCCACGTCGAGCCCCTCGCTGAACTGGTCTCGCGCAGAGTCCCTGCCAGTCCTGGGAGCACAGGGGAGAAACCCGGCTGGACGGTGGCGGCCAAGTGGATGCAGGGCTCTTACCACAGCCATGGGGCTGTCATTACTGGGCCACTGTGATTTGGGGAGGTGGCCTCTGTGCTCCAGGGCCTGTCCTGTCCAGCGTTTCATCTCACTGTGATACACAGAATTCTCACTCAGATGAAGACACAGAGACCCCCAAAGCTAGGGAGGAGAGCAGGCACAGGAGTCAGGAGTCTCAATATCAGATGCATTGATTCCAACATGATGAATTATAAGGTGTATGGTACATTTCTGGGTTTTGGTTAAATAAATTTAACTAACTTCAGGACTGGGGAACCCTTCCTCAACAGTCCTTCATGGAAACGAATACCTGGGGCTTGCGGTGATCACAAGCTTTCTGTAAGGCAGGAGTGATACGGTGGCTGAAATACAACACTGGAGTACAGTTTGCTTCATATACACAGAAATCCGCCACAGTTAGATTCAGCAGAGCAGCTCCTGTGTGCACACGCCTGCACGCTGCCCCACGGCCACACTGCAGGGTAGTGACGTCCCTCTCTTCCTTCAGGAGCCCGGCTAAAGCAGGTGGCCTCTGGAGTCTCTCCTAAGGGCTGCAGTCTATAGTGAGTGCAGCTACTTAGCTGCCTGCCAGCAGGGTCCGCTCTAACCACACGGAGGGGTGTGAGGGGCCCGTCAGCCCTGGCGGGTGGCCCTCTGGGAGCTTACACAGATGCCCCTGAAATACCACAACACCGTGTGAACTGTTCCCAGGGAGCCGCAGGCTCACTTCCACCCTCCTGTATCACATGGCAGGGGGCAGGGTGAGTAGGGAATATTCCAGGGATTGGCGTAGTTTGCATAATCCCCAAAAGCCTTTACAGCCTGAACATTTTGCTTATTTAGGGGGTAAAATTACACATTACATAAAATTTAGCATTTTAACCATTTTTAAGTTTACAGTTCAGTGGCATTAAGTATATTCACATTGTTATGCAACCACCACCACCACCATCTCCAAAACTTTCATGCTACTTTTAAATGCCATCGTGAAGTTAAAAAATTATTCCCAAAAGCTGTTTCTAGTTTTATCCGCCAAGTCCTAGATGCCACAGTTTTCTCTGCAGGCCCACCAGGAACGTGACCGTTCCTCTTTCATTGCACACACTTGCATTCCCAGTTAAAGGAGCGTCTGAGGCCTGCAGTGGCAGGTAGAGGCTCCCGTCTGTCCCCGGCCCCACGTCATCACGGCATGCCCAGCTTTGCGTCCCATGCGTCGTCTGCCTCCTGTCTGCTATGGCCGAGAGGACAGCTCAGGCAGTCTCTTCTCAGGCTGGGAAATTCAACCCCCCCCTGGGGAAATGGGCAGCTTGGGTCCAACTGCACTTTTTTCTGAAGGTAAAGGGAGAAGGTGATAATCCAGGCTCACACACTCCAGCTGATCTGCTTGGCCTGGTGTTAATGCAAACAGTTAATTGCAGACTCCTAGGCCTTAGAGAATGCAGGGTAGCTTTAATTAATTCCAGTACATGTCTTGCAATGTTTACATTCCGAATTAGCTTTACGTCAGAAGTATGTGGCCCAGAACCACAGTCTGGGGGCAATAAAATTCCACTGGCCGCTGCTTGCAGCATCTGGAAGTCATTTGCTAAAAGAGCCAGAGTTTGCTATTTGGGAAAGCTAGATACGCCTCAAGACAGAGATGAGGTGACCCTGGCTTCCCTCAATGCTACTGACACCGGGGAAGGACCCGGCTGGCTGCAAAGGAAGGGTGGTGACGTGCTCCAGACTCTGAGCAGAGAGGAAAGCCTTGCCGTGTGCTGCGATCAGCATGGAAGAGAACCACACTGAGATCAGGATTAGACTTCTCCAAGTTACTTTACGTTGTTGCAGACACCAGCCCCGGTTCTGCTGAAGCTGGGGTTGCCTTCCGCTCCCACTCCTTACCTACCTCCCCCCACCTGCACCTTCCAGGATTCACAGAAACTCCATCTGCATTAAGAAGGGTGTTGGGAGGCAACAGTTTGTTCTTTCGGCGTTGTGCTTCAGAGCACTATCGGTGGCTGCGTGGTATCTCCAAACACACTGGCTTCCTGGCACGCGTCACGCATTGAGAGCTGAACAGGGGCCCACTGGGGCAAGGATCCCGGGAGTGGAGGCCCCTTGCAAGCTTCACGCCGTCCATGCCCCTGCCGTCAGGGCTAAATACAAACCACTCCAGACTTTCAGTTACCCACTCTACCATTTCCCTCCTCAGATCTAAGAAAGGACAGCTGGGGTACGAAAAATACTTTGCATTTGCTCCTTTGGAAGTCAAATTTCCAAATGAGTCAACAATGCCAACGGGTTGACGGCATTTCCCTAAACAAATTAAAACTTCATGTAAATTCTATTATTTGTCAATGTCATTTTGCCTCCCCTGCATTCAAAAGCCAAGTTCGATTTGCTGGTGACGTACTTCAAGAATTCTCTATTCTCACGTTCTCTGTAACGGGCAGGGGCGGATGCTGCCCCGTCTTCCAGCTGAGGGAACTGCAGGGAAGAGAATGGAGGTCCTGGAGACAACAGGCCTGGGAGAGGCCCCTGACCCGGGTTAAGTGACTGCGCCTCTCTGAGCCTCGGCTCCCTTGTGTGTAAAGAGGGGACAATACTACCACTTAAGCTGATGGGGTTGAATCTTGAAGGGTTAAATGAGCTAATAATTATAGAGGATTTGGTATAATAAGTGCCCCCCACACGGCAGCCGTCCAGTGAGCTGAGCAGCTCCCGGGACCACACAGCGAGATTTAGACGTAGGTCTCCTAGACTGCCAGGCACCCAGGTTCCAGACTACAGAGTACCAGTGTGAACCCACACCGCGCCCTGCTGAAAACCTGAGACAGGGGAAGGGAGAGGAAGGGCGGGGGTGAGGGGAGAAAGAGAGACCATAGACCTTTAAGAAACCTTAGAAACTCGTGCAGCAATCTGGCTGTCTATGATCCCTGCTACTTGGCATGCCACTGCGGCTCCACCCCACTTCCTCATTCCTTCCCTCCTGGACTGTGTGTTCCAGAAGGGGACCATACCTATGCAGAGTGCTCACAGTGCCCCTGCAAGGTGCTGCTTAAGAAATACTTCCTGCGTATTTATTTTTATTTATTTTTTTGCAGTTTTGATTTTTCCTAGCTTTATTGAGGTGTGATTGACAAAATTACATATATTTAAAGTGTAGAACAAGATGATGTGATATAAATACATATTGTGAAGTGATTATCACAATCAACCTGATTAACACACCTATCACCTCATGTAGTTGTCTCTGTGTGTGTTTGTGTGTGCATGTGTGTGTGTGTGTGTGCACGTCCATGTGTGTGGTGAGAATCTTTAAGATCTACTCTCTTAGCAAATTCCAAGTATATACAATACGGTATTTTTAACCATAGTCACCATACTGTACATAAGATCCCCAGAACTTGTTCACCTTATAACTGAAGGTTTATACCTGGTTAAAGGGCATAACAAGTTGATACCCTTTAACCACAATGTCCCCATTCCCTGCCTCTTAGCCCCTGACAACACCTGTTCTACTCTCCACTTCTGTGAGTTAAACGTTTTAAGATTCCACAGATATGTGAGATCACACAGTATTTAATATTTGTCTTTCTGTGTCTGGCTTTTTTCACTTAGCATAGCGTCCTTCGGGTTCATCCACATTGTTGCAAATGGCAGGATTTCCTTCTTTTCAAAGAATAAATAATGTCCTATTATATATTGTAAAAATCACATTTCCTTTATTCATCTGTTGCCTAACACTTAGGTTGTTTCCATATCCGGGCTATTGTTATGCTGCAATGAACATGAGAGTGCAGATATCTCTTAGAGATACAGATTTCATTTTCTTCAGCTATCTACCTATAAGTGGGACTGCTGTATCATATGGTAGTTCTATTTTTTTTTTTGAAGAACCTCAATACTGTTTTCCACGATGGCTGTACCAATTTACATTCCCACCAACAGTGTACAAAGGTTCTCTTTTCTCCACACCCTTGCCAACACTTGTTGTTGCTTCTCTTTTTGATAACAGCCATTCTGACAAGTGTGAGGTGATATCTCATTGTGGTTTTCATTTGTATTTTGGTGATTAGTGTGATCACCTTTAATATATTTGTTGGCCATTTGTATGTCTTCTGTGGAAAAATATCTGTTCAAGAAACTGGATCCCTATCTCTCACCATATACAAAAATTAACTCAAGATGGATTAAAGACTTAAATGTAAGACCCAAAACCATAAAAATCCTATTAATTGAAGAAAATCGAAGAAAAACTCTTCTGGACATTGGCCTAGGCAAAGAATTTATGACTCAGATCCTAAAAGCAAATGCATCAAAAACAAAAATAGACAAATGAAACTTTAATTAAACTAAAAACCTTCTGTGCAGCAAAGGAAATAATCAAAAGAGAAAACAGACAACCTACAGAATGGGAGAAAATATTCACAAGCTATGTGACTGACAAAGGAATAATATCCAGAATCTACAAGGAACTCAAACAACTCAGCAAGAAAATAATAAGCAACCCTATTAAAAAGCAGACAAATGACATGAACAGCCATTTTTCAAAAGAAGCTATACCAATGGCCAACAAGCATAAAAAAAAGCCCAACATCACTAATCATCAGGGAAATGCAAATTAAAACCACAATGAGATACCACCTCACTCCAATTTGAATGGCCATTACTAAAAAGTCAAGAAACAATTGCTATTGGTACAGATGTGATGAAAGGGAATACTTAACATACCATTGGTGGGAAGGTAGATTATTAGTACAACCTCTACGGAGATCAGTATGGAGATTTCTCAAAGAACTAAAAGTAGATTTGATCCTGCAATCCCACTACTGAATATCTACTCAAAAGAAAAGAAATCACTATATCAAAGATACCCGCTGCACTCGTATATTTATCACATCACAATTCACAATCGCAAAGACATGGAATCAACCTAAGTGTCGATCAACCAGTGAGTTGACAAAGAAATTGTGCTGTGTATGGATATATACCATGGAGTACTATTCAGTGTTAAGAAAGAATGAAGTAATGTCTTTTGCAACAACTTGGATGGAACTAAGTGAAGTAACTCAGAAAAAAAAAATGAATGCCGCGTGTTCTCACTTATAGGTGGGAACTAACCTATGGCTATACAAGGACACACACAGTGGTATAATGGACACTGGCAACTCAAGAGGGGATGGTGGGAGAGGATGAGGAATGGAAAAGTACCTATGGGGTGCAAGGTACACTATATGGGTGATGGGTACACTAAAAGCCCAGACTTCACCATGATACAATATGTACACATAATAGAGTTCAACTTGTATTGCCTAAATATATTAAAACTTTTTTAAAAAATTTAAAAAACTCAGGGAGCTGTGTTCTAGTCCTGGCTCTGCTGCCTCCAAGGAGCTGTGTGATCCTGTGTAGGAAGAAAAAAAGAAAAAGAAAAACTTTACAAGTACTACCATTTTCCTTTATTTTAAGGAAAAATTTGGAAAATAAAAGGAAAATCCTATATGAACAAATAAAGAATTAAAAGATATAAAAAAGGGTCTCTTCAGGTCCTTTGCTGATTTTTTCATCAGATTATTAGCCTGAATAGCCAAAGCACTCTTGAAAAAGAACAAAGCTTGAGACATCACACTTCCTGATTTCCAACCATACTGCAAAGCTATAGTAATCAAAACAGTATGGTAATGGCATCAAAAGACATACACAGACCAACGAAACAGAAGAGAGAGTGCAGAAATGAATCCATGCGTACACAGTCAACTAATATTTGACAAGGGCACCAAAAATACACAATGGGGAAAGGACAGTCTTCAAAAAACGGTACTGGGAAAACTGGATATCAAACCCTATCTCACACCATATATTTAATACAAAAATCAACTCACAATGGATTAAAGACTTACATGTAAGAAAATATTTGCAAACTATATATCTGATAAGTAGTTAATATCCAAAATACATAAGGAACTCAATAGTAAGAAAACAAATATTTTAAAAAGTGATCATCAGGATGAAATCATTGTGCTACACGTTATCCACATTCAAAATTAAAACACCCCGTTTCTTTCTCTAACCCACTTGGACAATCATGAACCTGAATTTCTAGCCTCACATCCTAGCAAGTGGGCGTCTGAGTGATTCCTATTAGTACGCAGCTTTCTTTCCTGTGTATGTCAGCGTTCCTCCAAGTATGGTCTAAGGATGAACCACATCCACATGGGTGGGGGTGGGAAGAGCATGGGCTAATTAGAAATGCAGATTCCTGGCCTCTACTCCAGACCTCCTGAATCATAATCTCCGGGGATAGAGCCAGGGGTCTTCCCTTTAAATAAGCCCACTCTGAGTAGCCTCTGTGGCTCTCGGAGTTTCTGTTTCTACCTTTACTCTTCAGAGTCTGCAAGAGTGGGCAACTGTTGGTCTTTCAGCACTGAAGGTGTGGCCAGTTTGTCACACAGGTGGGTTTTAGCAAGAATTGCACCTCCTGCCCCGTGACAGAGAACATGGCGGTGCAGATGCGCCAGACGGCAGGCAGAGCCATGCAGTGCTCCGTGCTCCGCAGCACGGGAAGACGCTCCATCCAGAGCCTCAGAAGATGAAGCATCTTTCCCAGGAGATGTCGCTGGGTCCATCCCACGTGGCCCTGGTCCTTCAAGATGGTTGGTTCTGTAATATTTAGAAGGTGGCCTGGGTAGTTCTGCTGCACGGTAACATTTAAGAATCACGATTCAAGGCCACGCATCTCGGCCCCGCTGTCCCTTGCCAGGAGGCAGAGCCACACAGCAGCAAGACCCACGGGCCCCAGGAAGCAGGGAGCTGGGTTCTTGTCCTGGCTCTGCTGCCTCCAAGGAACTGCGTGATCCTAAGTAGGTCATCTTGGAGCCTTAATTTAACTATTAAATAAATCAGCAGCTTGCAGATTTTGTCTTAGTAATGAACTTGTTTTTGCTTGAGAAACCTACCCAGAACCTGGGTAGAGAACACAGATGAAACTGGACCAGCAAGCAGCCCAGGAGGCTCTTCTGCGGGGTCCCAGAGGACTGAAGAGCACAGCCCTGAATCCTCTGAACTAGTGACCTAAGGTCCAGGTCAGACTGGCAACTTTGCACATCCCAAGGCTGCGTCCAGCCCAGGAACAGATGGGAGGGAAGTCGACAGCATGACCCAGGAGAGAGGGGAGGAGCTGGCGGGCGGGGGGAGAAGGGTCCTCCCACTGTCGGCTGTGAGTATGGCAGGTGGCTAAGAGTGAGCACTGGGCAGCTCTGGTGGTTTGGCAGGGAGGTCCACTCCTCCTCTAAGGCCAGTCACTGGGGATGGGGACGGGTCTGTCCCAACAGCCGAACTCCCCTGACAGCACAAGCACACTCACTACCTGGCTTCCCCTGGCGGCCATCGCGGTGCAAACAGGCCTGGAAAGCACTGGCCGGAGGGACAGGGAGGGGAAGGCTTCAGAGTCTGCCAACTGGGCACTAGCCAGAGTGTCTCCAAGCTTCATCTGCATGTCAAAGGCCCTGGCAAATCCTGTGGCAAATCAACACGTTCAGCAGGTCTTTAAGCCAGCATGTCTCCAACTTTTTTTTTTTTTTTTTTACTAACAGACCCTTTTTACAAGTAAAATTTATGCAACATTCTTTGAAAGTCAATCTGTGATATACAAAGGTATTAGTTTCAAAAGTGCCTAAAGAATAGGGGTGTTGATGAATAGAAACTTCTCGAAAGAAGATATAAGAATGGCTAACAAACATATGAAAAAATGCTCAACATCCCTAATCATCAGAGAAATGCAAATCAAAACCACAATGAGATATCACTTAACTCCAATGAGAATGGTCTTTATCAAAAAAACCCAAAACAACACATGTTGGCGTGGGTGTGGAGAGACAGGAACACTAATACACTGCTGGTGGGACTGCAAACTAGTGCAACCCCTGTGGAAAGCATTATGGAGGTATCTTAAACAGATTCAAGTAGACCTGCCATTTGACCCAGCAATCCCACTACTGGGCATATACCCAAAGGAAAAAAGGTCATTCTTTAACAAAGACACATGTACCCGAATGTTTATAGCAGCACAATTCACAATAGCAAAGATGTGGAAACAACCCAAATGCCCATCAATACATGATTGGATTAGTAAGCTGTAGTATATGTATACCATGGAATATTACTCAGCTATAAGGAATGATGAAGATACGACATCTCTATGGTTCTCCTGGAGAGAGTTGGAACCCATTATATTAAGTGAAGTATCCCAAGAATGGAAAAACAAGCATCACATGTACTCACCAGAAAATTGGTTTCCCTGATCATCACCTAAATACACATCTGGGAACGACACCAATCGGACATCAGACTGAGGTGGGAGGTGGGGGAGGGGATGGGGGTATGCCTACACAATGAGTGCACTGCGCACCGTTTGGGGAGTGGTAACACTTGAAGGTGCTGACTCAGGAAGGGGGGGTGGGGAAGGGAGGGATATATACCTACATGATGGGTGCAACGCGCACGACCTGGGAAACAGACACGCCTGGAGCTCTGACTTGGGGGGAAAGGCGGTACAGGAGCAATGTATGTAACCTGCAATTCTGTATCCCCCATAACAAGATGAAATAAAAAAAAAAAAAAAGAATATGGGTGTTGGGGAAAGATTGACATTCTGAGGATTTAGGGGTGCAACGATGCAGAAGAGGAATTCTTTCTAGGGCTTTTTCTCTTTAATTTTATATTCCACAGGCTAAAAGACCACCAGGACTCAACTTTATGACCAGTCAAGTCCTAGGACTCAAACTAGCTATTTGTGAACAGCCTGCAGGGTCCCTCAAGGTCTGTCTGCTCCGACAGGCGCAGGAGAAGGCAGAGGCCCGGGCACCGTCTGTCACTGTCTCCTGCGGCCGCCTGCCGGGCCTGTGTGGCCCGAGGGTGTCAGCGCCCACAGGCTGAAGATGGGTCCTGTCTGCTCATTCATGGTCCCGCTGTGGACCCGAGGCTGAGAAGCAACAACGTGCACTGCCAAACCACAGCTGCTGGGGGTTTCCAAAGTCCCTCTCACATCCTGGCACCTGTCACTCAACAGCACCAGCGGCCCAGCAGGTCACGGGTCTTCCTTCACAGGGAAGATCTGTGCGGTTAAGAGACCCACAGCGGACTGCCTGGCTCCCAGCCTGGCTCCCCTGCTCGCCGTTCCGTAACTTCTGGCAAGTTTCTTAACCTCTGGACGCCTCAGTTTCTTCAACTGTGAAACGGGGAAGCTCAGTGTGAGGACGAGGTGAGTGAACGTGAGTGACATACCCAGCACAGCGTCTGCCCACAGCACACACTAGGAAGTGTCTGATTAGGTCGCTGCGTCAACGCCACCTCGCCAGCAGCCTGTTTTCTGCGGCGTGGGCTGAGATGGCCCAGCCTGAGCTGTGCCTGGACCCCCAAACCATTCACAGCTGGAAGAAAGACGGGATGCTGGGGAGAACATCCCAGGCCGACGCGTCACAGAGGCAAAGCTATGTGGTCACGTGGGGGAAGAGCACCAGACTGAGAGCCAGGAGGCCTGGCTCCAGTGAGGCTCCACCGCGAGCTTTCCTTTGTGCCCGGCGACACCTCTCGTAACTTCTCCCAGCTCCGGCTCCAGCTCCGAGGAAAACAATGGGCTTGAATTAAGTGATCTCAAGTCTGTCTCAGCTTCTCAATTCCAGGTTCCCAGGCCCAGGTTCTGGGCCCAGGGAGCACCAGGCACAGGAAAAGCCAGACTGAGTAAGAAATCAGCCTGCAGTGCGTGCACCTGTGTGCGGGACAGGCGCGCAGGGAGGACGGATGTTCAGCCGCCTCCCCGAGCCCCGGGAGAGTCTCTGCCCCGTGGTCCTCTGGGTGGCCCGGGCCGGCGCCAGTGCCAAGGCAGTCACCATCCTTAAAACACCCTCACGCAGCTGCCATCCCACCACGAGCACCGTGTTCAATCGGGGAAGGATTTAATGTCGAATTCAAGATTAAAGCTCTGCAAAAATTTAAAGCCCCTAGGTGCAGAGGCTTTCCTCATCCAAACACTTGGTCTACCCCACCCCACTGCATTTCCCACCCAAGAGCCCCCCTGTGTGCCAGGCATCTTGACTCCGGGTCTGGAGCATCTTTTGAATTTGAAAGCAACTGGCTGTCCTGCCATGAACGGGCCTACCTGTGCGGTGCAGAGGGCTCGCCCTCAGGGCGGTCTGGTCGGCCAGAGCCTCCCGGGAGTGTGCTCAGCGGCCCGCAACGCAATCTGCTCCCTGAGCCTCCACAGAGAGAAGGGGACATCGTGGCCTCCCCCACGCTCGTCATGGAGCTGGCACTTGCTCTCACAGCTTTGTCAAGGTAACACAGCCCTGCTCAGAGGTAGAATGGCGAAAACACAGGGGGACAAAATGTGTCACAGCAGAGGTGACTTCCCATAAAACCTGGTACTAGGGGATCTTCCTGTAGTGCTGGGTTAGGATATCAAAGGTGGCTTTTGTTGCTGCTGTTGCTGATTTAAGAGGGTGCCGTCTGCTTGCTGGGTGAAGCCTCACTGGGACGGAAGCAAAGGGTCTGCCTGGCTGGAGGACCCCCAGATTTGGGCTGGGCCTTGCACGCTCTCAAGCCCCCGCCACTCCTACACATACACACTTTCCACCCGGGGCCAGAGTCCCCGTCTGAGCCCTCAGAGGTCTGACAGGAGATGTGGCAAACACCACCTGCCCCTTCTGCGCACCCTGGGTGCGGGTGCCTGAGCTGCCCACCCGAGCACACGCAGCGGCTCGCTCGTAAGAAGAGATCACGCCTTGCCAGGAGAGAGGTGGGGCCATGTGCACAGAATCCCCACAGTCTCAGCTCTGTCCCCCAACTCAGAGGACACACAGTGAGTGCCCACTAGCAGATGGGACTTGGGATAAAAAGTCAAATTAGACCTGGCTCCACACCAGAGCAGCCTATGCCCCAAACCTGTGCGAGACACACTGGTTTTCAGAGCTGCCACCACCCACAGGGTGCCCGGGTGGGTGGGGATCAGAGGAGGTGTTTCACCCACTCACCCAGCACAGCCTCACCAGGAGGCCCTGTCCATCAGACAGAAGCCCTGACGGATGCTGTCAGGGGCTGAGCGTGGCCCCCCAAATTCATATGCTGAAGTTCTAACCCCCAGCACCTTAGAATGGGGCATCTTTAGAGATAAGGTTTTTAAAGAGGTAATTAAGTTAAAACGAGGTCATGAGGGTAGGTGCGGGCCAACATGACCAGCGTCCTTACAAGAAGGGACACAGAGAGAGTGCGAGGGAAGACGAGGTGAAGACAGGGAGAGCCGAGGAGGGAGGCCTCGGGAGCACTCGGCCCAGCCGACGCCTGGGTCCTGGACAGCCAGCTTCCGGAAGCGTGAGAAGGCCCATCTCTGTCGTCCGGGCTGCCCTGCCTGCGGCACACTGTCACAGCCCCAGCTGGCCAACGCAGACGCCCTCACTCAGTTTCCAACCTGGAAGACAATCGTGCGGCCGGAAGCCACATCCAGGCGCCCACAGAGCGCTGGTGCCAACACCAGGACCTGCAGCGGGGACTGCACTCCCTACAAGCCAGTGCCTGAAGCCCCTGCTGCCTGCTGCCGTTCCTCCCCACCCCCCGCCACCCCCCCACCCCCCGCTTGGCTACAGCTGGAGAAGGAGGCCAGGCGAGGCAGGTCAGACTGGCACCCGGGAGTCTGCGCGAGGAGGGCGGGTCCCAGGCGGGGCTCTGCAGGAGCTCCCAGCCACGGGCCAGCCATCAGCACCGAGAGCCACTGCGTACCTTGCTCTCCTTCGCACTGTGACTCCACACTTAGGAAGCCCCCCACAGCCAAAGGAGCCCCTCACCGCCACAAGGGCAGCCAGGGCGGCCAGGCCACTCGGTCTGGAAGCAGCCAGCACCAAGACGGAGCCGACATGCTCCCTGGGCCCAAATTAGAACACAAAGGGCAGAGAAACAAAACAGACCAAAATACCATTCTTCTCATGGGGAATATTTACTGAATAGTTTATATATACTGAATGAATCTTATGTAAGAGTCAACATGTTCGAAGCACTAAAAATAGGTCTGGATACATTGTGGCGAATAAGCTATTAATGTATTTAACCCTCCTACGGACAGAGCAGATGTGTGAGCGAGGTGAGTGGCCACTCTTACCTGCACGCCAGCCCCACCCAACCCTGGCTCCCGTGCAGAGCACTGGAGGGGAAAGGCCACAGACACAGGAAGGACAGGCCCAACAGGCAGAGCAGGAAAGTCCCCAGGCTTCCAGGAAGCCAGAGCATGAGGGGAGGAACTTCCAGGAAATGGTGACTTTGGAAGGCGATAGAGTATGGGTGAGGCAAGGGACCATGGCTGCCTGCTTTGGAAGGGTGACCTTGGCGTCTGCTTCTCAGCACCTGGGCCAGCCAGGCACCAGCGAGTGGGAGAAGGTGGGGGGCGGGGGGCGGCGTGGCCATGACTTTTTCTCCTGCTCTAACGGCCCCATTCTAACGTCCCAGCAGCGGGAAGGTGCCCCAGCGAGGGCTGGCACGGCGAATAGATTAAGAAGAGCCGCAAAGGAGGCCCCGGGGTAGGAATCCACCGTGCGAGGCTCACGGAGCGGCGCAGGCGGCCACGTTTCAGCTCAGAAACACCAGTCAGTCACGAAAACCATCCGGCCCCCAGAGCAGTATCTTTTTTAGAAACCCAAACACTTCTTGTAAGTGAACCAAAGTTTACAAATTTTTTCCTAATAAATCAGTTGAATCATACTCCTTTTTGTAAAACTACTGAACCAGAAACAAATCTAAAATGTCTCCAAAATTGCCTCAAGACCACATTGATGGTTCATTCAACTGCAAAGCCTACAAGTCTCCTCCCATTCTTATTTCCGGCGGTTAAGGAGTAAGGAACCGTAAACCAGGCGTGGGACCTGGGGCTCCGACCCCACCAGGGCCGGGCTGGGGAGGCTCTGGCCGCTCTCTCCGCACCCAGGGCCTGCATCTGCTCACCTGGGAGGGAGCACACAGTCATCTGCAAGGCCCCAGTGGGCGACCTTGCAGGACCTCAGCACTCGGTTTTTTGCAAAGGAGATTAGGCTAGGTCCTGAGTTCCAGAACATTCCCAGGGGCTGTGGGAAGAAGGGGACTGTGGTTAAGAAGGTCTGGAGGCAACACAGGGCTCTGTACTGCAGGACTTCTCGGGACCTTTAAACTGCTGGCGAGCATCTCCGTGGTCCTCTGGGAGGGGGTCAGGCTGCTGCATTCTGCTCACATGCCTCAGAGAGCCCTGGTTCACCCCCAGACCCTGCAGCAAATCAGGGATCAGGGAGCTTCTGTGGGAAATTCCACCCTGATCTGTGCCAAACTGCTGGCCCCAGACGGTAAGGTATAAAACCTAACCATTTTTTAAAAATGTAATTTTATAAGACCAGAAAGTTTTTAAGACCCCCAGTTAGGAAAGCAGGATATGGAATTGGTCTTCTGGACCAGAGGGTTCCCCTGATGTCCCCAAACAGTGGCACAGAGGAGGGAGGCCTCCTGCTCTTCTTGCTCCCATCAGCTCAGCCCGGAGCTGGGCGCCTCCCAGATGGCGTTCTCAGGCTGTGCCTGGCATTCCTGCAGTTCCCTGAGCAGACCCAGCCCGCAAGACGGGCTGCCCACAGGAAGGAGGGTGCGTGCCCACAGGAGGGAGAGTGCCCGCCTGCGGGAAGGAGGGTGCCTGCCCACAGACCGTGGCAGCTGTTGGAGGCCAGACTCAGAGGACTCTGCTCAGAATCTGAGAAGACAGGGACCCTCGCCTTCTGTCTAGGCAGGACAGCTGCTTGTCATGTCTGTCTTGACCGTCACCCTCGTCCCAGGCTGCTGCCCGAGGCCCCTCCCTGGACATCTGTCTTTGCGCAACCCGGGTCCCTGTCCTCGCTCTCCCCAGAGGCTTTCTCTAGCCGTCCTCAGGGCTCCTTGAGTTCCTCCCCTTGAATCCTCCAGCCCCACAGAGTTCCAATGACACAATTTAGCACTTAATTACACATCCTCTCATCTTGCTCTTGTTCTTCAAAGGGTGCTAACTTCGCTTCCCAGACCAGCCTGCCAGTGCCCCGAGGAAGGCTGCTCTTCTTACAAGCAATGCCACCAAGCGCAAAGCTGGGCAAACAGCAAGCACTATTCTCTCATTCTGCATGACAACCAGGACCTCACTGTCTTCCCAATAATGGCTTTTATTCTTAACAAATATGTCTTGAGTGTGACATGCGTTACCTTACTCCAACTCTCCCCAGAAAAGTTTTTGGTTCAGTTGCAAGTTTAAAACCAATTTACCCTCTCCAGCCTCTAGATTTGCCTCTGACTTAAGGGCCAGAGTTTTCTACTTCATATTCTTTAAATCTCATAAATCGCTCTTATAGTCTGTAGCTTCTATTTGAGTGACAAAGTGATGAAGCTGACAATGACGAGGTGACGGCCGGCACGCTGAGTGTCTGTGCTGTGCCAAACACGTCACCCGCATTTGCCCGCCCAACCCTCGGAACGCTCTCGTGCACCAGTGCGTAGCGTCACGGCTCCCGTTTGAGAAATGATGACACTGAGGCTTAGAGACACTGAGCACCTTGTCCAGGTCCCACGGCACAAGTGGTCTATTGAGTGAACCCCAGAGCCACCAGATGACCAAAAGGAAAGATGTGAAATCTTCTTTCCTGGAAAAGGAAGATTGAGTCTTCCCCTCCCAGTGGTTTCTGAGTCTGGCAGATAATCAGAATTACCTTCCAGGAAGCTTTAATCATAATGACCGTAATAAAGATTCCCCATTCCTACCCCAGAGATTCTGTTTCAGCAAATCTGGGAGGTGCTTAGGAACCTGAATTTTCTCAGAGATCACTGGGTGATTCTGATGATCGTTCAGGACCGAGAAGCACTGACGTCGTGTGTGCCCCATCCCTAACACCTGGGTTGGGCCACACCACGCATCAGAGAGCGACCTCTGGCCACACGCATAGAACATCACCAAGTGGGAACCGGCAACAGCTGGCCAGCATGCCACCCCCAGTCCTTCCCTCTGCACCCCTGGAAATGTATTTAATTTAGCCCAGTGGGCCTCCACCCTGGCTGCAGATCAGAATCACTTAGAGAACTTAAAAAAAACAAAGAGCCAACCCCCTGATGTCCAGGGAGGGCGGCAGAGCAGAGGAGGAGGTGGGCCCGGGCACCCACATCATTATTTTTAAAGTCTCCCTGGTTATTCTGATACGTAGCTCATAAAGTTGTCTTTTTTAGGATGAAACACTCTGGCCATTCAACCTTGGCCTTTGAAAGTTCCTTTCTCATATAAACAAAGTGAGCAGGGACTCTCCTTAGTAGCTCCAGCTAATTTTAAAACTAATAACAGTAAAATGTTTTAATACCCTCACTAGCTCGGTTCAGCCTCATTAGGCAGAGCAAATGAAACAGAGCACATTCCCACACACAAACTTAGGACGTCCAGTCCCTGGGAGATGGTGACCACGTTGGCATCATTCTTTAAGCCAATTTCCAACGCATTGTCCTGTGAGACTGCAGTAGCCAGGCCCAGAAGTCGGGGCTGGGAGGGCTTTGGAGACCCCCTTGATGTGTCCACTGTGGTCCCAAGAGGGGGACTGGCTGGCCTCAGGCCACACAAAGGACTAGCAGCAACCAGAATCCAATCAGCAGGACCCAAACCCAATTCTGTGGCTGCGTCATCACTGGGTCTACAGCAGTTGGTCTGAGAGGCTTCTAGACTCTCTATGGCCACTGAAGCCTCCGTGTGAATGTAAGACGCTGTCACCTGAGAGACACATGTATTTTAAATCTCGTTTTGATTACAGGACAAGTGATTCTGTTCCTTGTTAAAGAAACTTGAGACCCTTGTTGAGTGATTGTCACATGACAGGCAGGGTGCTGTGTCCTTTACGGGAGTGTCTCTCTTACGAGCATTCCAACCACCCAGCGTGCAGGCGGAAGTGTGGCCCCTCTTCCTCAGAGGGGAAAAGCAAGGCTTTGAGAAGTCCTGGACCAGGGTCACAACAGCACGTATGAGCATTTGAACCAAACTGTCTGACTCCAAAGCCCTCGCCTGTAACACTGTGAAATGTGATCTCCTTTAGACGCTGCCGGCAAGGAGAGAGGCCTATTTGGGGAAGAACTGATGAAACGGAAAACCTCCTTCCAGCAGTTTTCTTTTCTTTCCTTCCTTCTTCTTGTGTATGTGCAGGGTTTTTTGGTAAAGGCTGGACTGCTACAACACACCTGTACATACCCACCTGTTACTACAGATACAGACATACACGTTACAGACATGTGTATGCACAGGGTATGGAGAAACGATCGTGTAGATAATACACGTGTATCTGTATAGTTAGACTAAGCGGAGGAGAGGACCCAAGATTCTCACAAAGATGCAACCTGAATGATTTCAGTGTCAAAATATCACTCATAAAATTTACAAGTGCACCGTCAGGCTTAGCAATTCTGGGGAAAATACACACCTGGGTGTCTGCATTCTACAGAAACCACCCCTGAGCATCTCTCTCCACTTTGTGTTTCCTCTTAGGAATCATCTTCTCCAACAGCCCATTGTCTCTTGTGGAATTAAAATAACAACCATAATAACAGCACTGGTGAATCAAGCCAGTGTACTTGTCCACTAATGACAACTTTCTGATTCTGCCAAGGGTTTTACATTTGCCAACCTCCTCCTGGTGCAGGCGGGATTTCTCTCCCGAAGCCCAGGCAATAAGCTTTCAAACGCCTCTGTTAACGCTGCCGTCCGCAAGGCAGCCCTGCAGCGGCAGCTGCACGTGCTCTGAGCCGGTCTCCAGAGGCAAGACCGGCAGCAACGCGGAGCGTCGGCGGAGAGCATGAGTCTCGAGGGGCTTGCCAACACCATCGGAGTTGGTCTCGTTACTGAGCTGTGTGCTTTGCTTCCTGTACCTGACATCTTTCTTCTTACCATGGATATTTTTCTCCCACAGACTAACAGAGGGTAGCACCGCCCAGGGCAGGACCAAGGCCAAATGGTGATGAAGACAAAGTTAGCTCTCTAAGCTCTTCTCCGCAGTCATTTCTGTGGATTTATCTGATGGGTGATGAAGTGATTCTGATAAAGGTATTAGCCTTCCCTGGAGGATTGTGGAATAACAGAAGGAAAGCAAAACTCCAGCGGTGGAAATTCCGGCAGAGGGGCATGCACAAGGAAGAGAAGTTTCCACCCCGATCATTAAACCACAGACCAACTGGGGAATCTGACATTATTCTGTGTCCCTCAGAGCCCAGCCTTGCCCTGCCCTCTCCCTCATTCCTGGGCTCTGTGGTAGAGAATTTAGGTGGTCTATCGTACGCTGTGGAAAGCCCAAGGCAGGAGGCTGGGGACACAGAACCCAGTGGAGGAGGTGGTGGTGGGCAGTGGTGGGCCCAGGTGAGGATATGCTGAAAGCAGCTCCAAATGTTTCTTTAGCTTGACCTTGAAAAGCTGGGCCTTTACCCCTTTTGACCCCAGTAATTCTCCCCAGCCTCCTGCCTGTCCCAGGGCAGTGTCACAAGTGGTCTCGGACTCCCTGAGGAGCCAGAGGATGACGAGCCAAAAGCCAGCGTCAGGGTGAAGTTTTCCCTACATGTCGAACGTCTCTGTTGCCTGTGACCTGTCTTAAGGACCTGGAAGAAGGACCACTGCAGAAGTGCTCCAGCCACTGTCTGCAGCCAGGGGTGTCAGGTCCCTCTGCCTCTGCGGGAAGACCCCCTGTGCTCCTCATAACCATTAGGGCAGAGTGACTCTCAGTCCCCAGCCCATTAGCATGGATCATCATCTGTCACCATCTCCCTTTTCCCCACTCCCTTTTCATTTCTCTGGCTTTACTCTGAGGCACAGGGCACAAGTCATCCATTTTTATGATACCTGCTGAGTAGCCTCATTTTTCTGACCACTCTGGCATGTGACATCCCTTCCATGCTCCTTGCTTCCTACAAGACTGCGTCCATACAAGAGAGGAGGGCGGAACCCAATCACAGGGATAAGGAAGCAACAAGGTCACAAAAAGAAAACGATGCAAAAACCCCACACAACCTGCAACAGGAGACACTGACAGGGGACACATGTTGAGAGGTCAGGAGTGTGCGCCTAGAATCACACTGCTGTCCTACTTCCAGAGGTGCCACGTACTCGCCGTGTGGCCTTGGGCAAGGCACATCATTGCTCAGAGTCACATCTGCAAAATGGAAGCAGTGCCAGTCCACGGGAGGTTCCTGTGACCACATCTCGCAATGACGGTGAGGACTCCAGCACAAGGCCTGGCCCACTGCAATGAGTAAGTGGTGTTGTTATTTCTAAACCCTCACCACCAGCTGGGCTGCACCGGGACTCCTAAAGGAGAGTAACAGGGAATCAGTTCAGGGAGGTTGATGAGGACTTAAGGATGTTTATTGTCTAGGCTTTGAGGAGCCAAAGAATCTCTTTAAAAAGGGCACTAAAGGGCAAATGGGGGGTTAGGAAGAAGACTCTCCGTGGCACACGGGAAGACGGGTTAGTGGGAGGCCGTCTTGCAGTGATCCAGGCCCAGAAGTCACGGGGGAAGGAGCACTAGGAAGGAGGGTTAAGATGGGGGCAGATGCCAAACGGACCCCTTCCCTGGGACAAGCTTCACACAGACCTGCAGCACGCGTACTGCTTACTGACCACGGAGATTACACAACTGGGGCAGATGTGACATGCCCAGTACCAAGTGCCCTTGTCTGGGTCAGTGTGACCAACCGACAGCGCGTCTGCAGGCCCCACAGCTGCCAGAGACGCTCAGTGTTGAGGTGACATATTACATCCTAACTAGCAGCTCGCTCCGACTGACGCCTCTCCCTTCCCTGGCCTCCTGGCATCCTTGGAGCTCCACGATGGGCTCCAGCAGGACCCACGGAAGGAATCTTCCCGCCCTCAGCACACCAGACCTGTCATGACGGGCCCTGGCCAGCCTCCTGTCCGCCCTCCTCCCACCGCTCTCCCTTGCCCCCACGCCTCCTTGGGGGCCACCCGCGTGCCCGCTTCCCTCCCGGGCGCTCACGGCCGCCACGCTGGCCCATCTCCGTCTCCAGCTCCAGCCGCCTCACCAGCCCCCGCCCAGCGCTCCTCAAGCAGGGCCGCATTTGTGCCTTATGCTACGGACTGTGCTCTTCCTTCTACCTAGAACATTCCTCCTCCTTCCACCACCAGCACCACCACCACCCCCCCTCCGGCCAGCGCCCACTGATCTTCAAGACCCAGCTCAAATACGTCCTCTATGGAACTCGCGCTCTAATGCCAGGCAAAGAGCTCTGTTTCAAATTATGAATATGTACCTTCATAATATATTACCAATTGACATTTCATTTTAAATTATATAAAAACTATATCTTTATATTAGTTGGAGTGTCTGTCTCCCCACGTGGACAGTGAACACCTCTCTTGTATGGTCAGTGTTGTAGCTTTGTCTTTTTTTACTCCCCTTTTTGAGTCTCCAATGTCCTTTATACCACTCTGTGTGTCCTTGTGTAGCCATAGTTTAGCTCCCATTTATTATATAAGTGAGAACATGTGGCATTTATTTTTCTGTTCCTAAGTTACTTCACTTAGCACAATGGCCTCCAGTTCCATACAAGTTCCTACAAAAGACATTATTTCATTCTTTCTTATCTATGTCTTATATTACCTCGAATTACTAGCACCTGACAATGGCTGGCTCATATTATTAGAAAGGTAATAAATGGTTAAATTAATATATTAGTACAAAAGAAGACTTTCTATTAGGTTTATTACAAGAATTTCCTGTCACATCAAGAAAAAAATGGTGAATTATAGCATAGACACTGGCAGAATCTGGAAGCTTTTGTTATCTATCAGTCATTCATCAAACACTTATTGTTTACTATATTCAAGCCCTATTTTAGGCTCTAGTGGGGATATGAATAAAAATGATAGGTGAGGCCGGGCGTGGTGGCTCACGCCTATAATCCTAGCACTCTGGGAGGCCGAGGCAGGAGGATCACTTGAGGTCAGGAGTTCGAGACCAGCCTGAGCAAGAGCAAGGCCCCGTCTCTACTAAAAATAGAAAGAAATTATATGGACAGCTAAAAATATATATAGAAAAATTAGCCGGGCATGGTGGCGCATGCCTGTAGTCCCAGCTACTCGAGAGGCTGAGGTAGGAGGATCGCTTGAGCCCAGGAGTTGGAGGTTGCTGTGAGCGAGGCTGACGCCACGGCACTCACTCTAGCCCAGGCAACAGAGCGAGACTCTGTCTCAAAAAAAAAAAAAAAAAAAAAAAATGATAGGTGAATAACTTGGTTTAGAAAATATTAGTAAAGCACATACATTTGAAGAATAACTGATAAGCCAAAGCAAGCTATTCTAAAGGTCAAACTGTGACAGACTCTAGGTGTTAAAGGTGTTCGTGGGGTCAAAGGGTTGAAAAATACTAATTACACCAACACCAATTAAGCGCACTAGACACTTAAGACCCGTGGAGGAGAAACGAGGTGAGTGGTCAAGATGGCACCAGGCATGCAACCTCCTTGTCCAGATGCCCCTTCCCTTCTCCTCTTCCACTCCTTTCCCTCTCTCCCCTCCAAGCCTGACGCGCACCCACCAGAGCCCCTGTGAGCAACCAAATAGCACACACCGTGTTTGTGCCTGGGCACGCGCCAAGGAAGGAACAAATGAACTGCAGACGGAAGTGGAATTTCCTGGGTTGCCAAGGGGTTTTTAAAACTAATAAACACACCAGAAATTAAAAGACAGGAAGCAGTTATAGAAGGCTGCTTGGCAGACCCCTTTAACCAGGCACGCAGGTCCCACCAGCACCTCAGTGCGGGCCCGGCGCCTCGGGGGGCAGAAAGAGGCCGGAAGAGATGCTACAGACACATTCCCACCTGGACCTTGACCAGGGACAGCCCTCCCAGGCAGGGATCTGGCTGAGAAGCAGCAGCCGCTCAGGCCACCCGACGAAGGTGGCTTTGCCTAGACATGCACACGCCTGCACTTCCTGCCCTGTTCACCTACCTCTGCACGTCCCTCCAGGCCCCCTTCATCCCTCCAGCCTGTCTGCTTTGGCGGCTACACTGCCCCAGCGTCTGCACACTAGATACGCAGTAATGCTTGCTGACTGAATCCACGAGCAAGGTCACACGGCTGGTGGGTGCTGGCGACTCCAAACGTGGGCCGTCCGACACCTGAACTAGTGCTCCTGACCTCCAAGCTGCGCGACGCGAGGTGGGTGATAAAGGGTCCTCAACCTCCTGCTTCTCCAAACACCTTGCAGGGGCTGCAGACGTGTTCTTTGTGCACATAGATGGGACATAAAAAACGTGCAAGGAATTGAACCATCATCTCAGAGGTCAGGGACCACGCCCAACTCCACACACCCGTGTTTCCTTCTCCGATATTCTACAAAAGGGTGGACCTGTCCAAGGGGACCCATCGTGTGTTTCACTGTTGTACATTTATTTAACATGAGCTTGTGTTGCCTGCTGAACTCTCCTCTTGTAAAGGACAAGGTCAGGTCCTGGGCCTCTCTGCCTCCCCAGGAGCCAGCACAAGGCCTGGCACTTAGCAGTGCTTAATGGATGTCTGTCGGTTGACTGCTCCTACTTCCAATCCTGGTGACACCCTCCTGCTGCTCTCACTGACAGTCAGGCTCAGAGCAGCCCGGACCAGGCAGGTCATTAAACTCAACAGAACAGTGGGAAACTTACATGGTCCTTCCCTGCCTTCTCAGCGGGAAAAATGCTTCCAAACAAAATCTCAAAATGCAAGTGGCACAGCTCCCCTGAGTTGGGCCTCTCCCTTCTTCTGGCTCACTGAGGATTTCTGGAAAAGGTCTCCTTCCTGCATGGGAGTCACTTTTCCCTGCTAGTAAACAGAGGTGATGTTAATGGCGAATGGACCAACTTCAGTGGGTTGGTTACGTTCACCTCTCTTGCTTCTTGGAAAGGACAAAAGGCAAATTGAAAGTGGCCTGGAAGGTCTACCTACAAAAGGCACTTCCAACGCTGCCACTCGGAAGTCGCCTCCAGCTCTGCCACAGCCAGACCCCGCGTTCTCAACCGCAGGGTGCTTCTGTGACAAGTTTTAATAAAACTATATTTATGCCGAACACAAGACCAAACAGAATCTCCAGACTCTAACTTCTTATTTACAAACATCTCCATTTGAAGTAATCAAATCAGTTGCAAAATTACTATTTACCTTCCTGTCCTCCCTCCTCTCTGGTGTCCTGCTCCCCACGGAGCGGAACCAGAAAGGTGTGCATTTCCGCGACACCGCCAGCAGGGGGTGCAGCCAAGTTCCCTGTGGACGAGGAAGCGCAGGGCCCCTCGGCAGGTGTCTGTCTGGTTCCATTTTGATCGCTTTGGCTAGTGCTTCTGGGTTGTAAGGCCCCCTCATTAAAAGACTGCTCCGTTTCCAAATTAATTTTTTTGGCTTAAAAGGACAGAACTTTTATGGTTTCGTTTTAATCAGGGTTACCGTTCAAGTACCCCCAACATGCCAGACACACTAGCAGGGGCTTTACAGACTTTCAATCCACGCAACAACCCTATGATGTATTCATGATCACCTCGTATTACAAACAAACTGGGACTGGCCAGATTAAGTGCGCTGCCCACACAGTTGGCAACTGGGAGAACCGGGGCCTTGAATCCAGTGGACACGGCTGCTGTAAACCACCACAGTCCTTCCCTGGAGGCTGCCCGATGCAGACAACACGTTCAAGGAAGCCACAGAAGTGCTATCTCAGAGCAGCGGGGCAGGTGCCCCTTCGTACCAAAGATGCTGAGACCAGCGCTGGTGATGCTGGAAATTCCACTCCTGGACAGATCTCAGACCCCTGTGAAATGCACACCCTCTCCAGGAAAGGTCACCATCCCCTCTGGGCGGGTGTCCTTGGCTCCGTGACAAGGAGGGGAGCAGCGCTGGGTCCGGCAGGAGGCACCCCAGGTGGAGCAGCCCCGAGCAGACGCCCCCAACAGAGCACAGGCGCAAGCTGCTCCGCCACCTTCCACGGCCAGCACGACCAATCCCGCTCCCGCTGCAGGCCTCCCACCTGCCTGTGGTCATCTTCCTGAGTCTCCACGGCTGGGAAAGTAAGTTCTCGGACACAGACAGTTTCTTTCACCCAAAGAGGCCTTTTCACTGGCCCAGACCAGCACTTTCTCCCTCGTTCTTACATTTACCCTCCTAGCGTCTGCTCCAAGGTTTCAGTTGTGGAACCGCCACCCTGCAGGGCTTCGCAGAGGGAACCGACACCATGTCTCTCTGAAAACATGCACCTGCCCTGCCGAGGCCAGGGAGGCCCAGGCCCAGAGGACAGCACCCCAGCATCGGCACTGTCCCCTTCCTGGCGCCCTCTGTCATGAGCACACCCCACCCCAGCCCCCGCTGCCACGACATCTGCTGCGCGAGGCAGGTGCTGGCCGGGAGGCCGCCTTCTGATGCTGCCTCTCCACCTGTCCACACTCACCGCCCTGCAGACTGCAGCCCTGCCGGGCCGGTTCACTCTTCACAGTGAGGGAGTTGGCTACAAGCACCCAGAAACTTTCCCTGAACTGGCTTCCTGTTTGCCAAAGGTGAGGTAAAGTCAGAGAAACGCTAAGCTGGGAGGCAGGAGAGCAGACTTCCGTTCCGGCTTTATTGCAAGCTAGTGGCAACATTCCTGACAAGTTCCTTAATGTCTCTGGCTTCAGCATCCTCACGTTCGAAGGAGGAGGTTGGGCCAGGTGATCCTCCTCATGCAAATATTCAGCGGCTCTGTGTGACTTGACACAAATTTCCTCACTCTAGCAGAAGGGTAACCTGAGCTCAGTGAGTGTGAACACGTAAATGGCAACATAGAAAGCTGTTCTTTTGTAAACAGAAAAAAACAATGTCTGAGTTCGACCACTTAGAATCCTAAAAGGTCATTTCAGAACTAGGTGTCCCCAGCGTGCGCCCGTTGCCCGTGTGGCTGTGATGCATTGGTGATATAATGCCTGTGCATCTCCACACCCCCTGCTGGCAGGAGTCTTGGTGAGGGCGCCATGCCTCTCTCTCACCCACTGCCGCCTCCCGTGCCCAGCACCGTGCCAGCTCCTGGTAGGCATGCGATAAATATTTGTTGCATGAATGAATGAATTTCCACCGTAGTGATCTGATTTCCTTAATATTCCAGAGCAGGCAGCAAGCACATGTTTAATACACTCTACAGCTCTGCTCAATCCCTTCTTTGTGGATGTTTATAGGAAACTGGGTTTCTAATCATTCCGATAATAAGCTTTGTCCACCAAGGCTGCCCCTGGAGGTGGCTGGTTTCCCTCCGCCATGAGCCCTCCCTGGGCAGTGGAGCAAACAGGATGACAGTTGGGCACAGAACCTCGACAGCCACAGCCACTGGCAGACACACCCTTGCCGACGGGCCGCGTGCTCTCCTTTCCCACCTGCCCTGGCAGGAAGGTTGAGTTGAAGAACAGACTTTTAATTAAAATTTGCCTTCCTACACATGTGTCGCCCTGTTGTTTACATTGCAATTTTCAGGTGACACATCCATGTTAATTAGTGCTACCTTTTGGCTGCTGGCAGTGGCAGCTCTACTGATGAAGGCAACACTCAAGAATCCATCGAGTGGGGCTGCCAGAGCCACTGGGCAGTGGGCACCTTGTGGCTTGGTGGGCAATCCGTACGCTGCAGCTCGAGTTTGTCACAGACACCAGCACGGGCAGTGGGTGGCCCTGAGGGAGAACAGAGTGGGACACACGACCCAGAACGCAGGGCGGGTTCTCGGCCCCACATCAGAACCAGGCAGAAGAGCCACTCCTGGAGACCTTGGCCAACACACACCCCCTCAGGGAACACACACCCGGGCACAGAAAAGCTGACTCCAAGAGGGAAGTGAAGTTGAAAATATCCTGATGGGCAGAAGTGGAAAGGCCACTTTTGGGGTGCAAGCAACCTATTGCAGAGCAACTGACTATGCTTTTCAGGCTGCCAGGGCCGGCTGGTTGATTGATTGCTGAACTGCCCAAGGAGGCGGGATCTGCACAAGAGCCTCAAACTGCAGAGGGAAGTAAATAGGCCGTCCTCGTGTCTTTAGCAAGGACTCATCACACCTCAGAGAGCGCTGGCTGGAATTAGGGTAAACGGCATGTTATCCGCCACTTCCTGCACATTCAAGGAAAAGGGCAGAGGAGGGATGAAGGCTCAACTTCACTCCTCAAAATGACAAGGGAGAGAAAACAGCCGTGTGACCTTGGGCTCTGTTCCTTTTGACAGCCCAGTCACCAGCAGAACCCCTGAAAGTCCTTCCCTCTAGCTCGGTGCCCAGCACACAGCCTGACCGGCCAGTGCTCATCAGAGCGTGCAATAAACCCATGATCTGAAACAGTCCTTAGCCCCGACTACACGTTGGGATCACCCAGAGAATGTGAAAAACTTCAGATGCTGGGGTCGCACCTGCAGAGACTCTGATTCGGTCGTCTACACCAGTGATTCCCAGAGACCAGCAGCTCCAAGTCATCTGGGAGTGTGTTAGAAACGCAAATTCCCAGGCTCCACTCTGGGGCCACCACAACTCTGCGGTGTGGTCTAGAAATCTGTGTTTTAACAAATCCACCCAAGTTCGAGAAGGGTCTACAGCAGACTGCAGGATCCCAGCATTGTTTTGTCAAAAGACCCCAGGTGGCTCTCCTGTGTGGCCATGGCTGGGAATTATTAATGTAAAGAATCATGTGATCGGCCCCAGAGGAACACGCCTCCTGTACCCAGAGCCACAGAACCGCACAGGGCTTATCCTCAGATGGGACTGCACCTAGACCGTGCAGGCTGGAACTGCTCTCCAGGACGCTGACCTCAACGGACTCAACCTTCCCAAACGGCTGCTGAACGAACGAGCTGATCATTTTCACCCCATGCCATCTGCGATTGAGCTGCAGCTCTGCCGCAAGGGACGCTGGCCCAGTGGCACTCTCTGGGGCACGTGTGTCTGGATGCAATCAGGACGGGCAGGCGTGACTCCACACTCGCCCACCCTTCCCCTGGGGTAGGTCAAGTGCCAAGGTTACCCACTCCCAGAAACCCTCCCTCTAGAACATTCCTTGGGAAGAAGGGAGAGAAAGGGGTAAAAGTACCAGGAGACCTGAAGGAAAAGAGAGGCCCTAATGTGAGAAACCCAGAGGGGTGTGAATGGCAAAGAACCCTCTGCCGCCTGTGGGCAGGCCCCGAGCCCCCACTGTGCCAGGGTAATTGACACCAGCCATCCAGACAAGGCGCACAGCTTCTAAATGTCCCACCTGACCCCACCCCCAAACTTTGGATTTTATCTCTAGGAAACAAGAATAAAAATCTGCTTACAATTCCACTGGGGTTCCAACGTGCTTGGGG
The DNA here is from genome assembly GCF_041146395.1 of Eulemur rufifrons. Classification (NCBI taxonomy): domain Eukaryota; kingdom Metazoa; phylum Chordata; class Mammalia; order Primates; family Lemuridae; genus Eulemur; species Eulemur rufifrons. The sequence continues at coordinate 2,124,997 of NC_090998.1, read as the reverse complement.
CAGACGAGGAAGGGAGGGCCACAACCAATTTCTGTCATGGCAAATCCTGGCACCTAAGACACATTCTTTTAAGACACTGAGGAAATCCTGTATCTGTTAGGAGCACCGCTCAGTAAGAAACCACGTGACAGAGTCGTCAGGACAAGTCCCCAGCCCACATTCCCCTCTCCCCAGAGGAGAGCTGCTCACAAGAGCCATAAGGCCAGGTTGCACCATTATTTGTTTCTCGTTTGTCTCCTCCCCGACGTGGAGGGGGGGCTCCCAGGCGGGGCTGTGCCTCCCCATCTCTACGGCCCCAGCCCAGGTCTGGCTCGTAATCCACCCTGGACCAATGGAGCTGCTCAATGAGCGCCAGGGACCTGTTTGTCCATCATCGAGAGGAACCCTAAAGCCAGAACTACGGCCAAGCGTCTGACTGCGGGTCACCGGACCCCCCAGCATCCGCACTGTCTTTCCCCACATGGTCCCTGCGGCTGATCCTCCTACGGCAGATCCTGCAGACACCAGCCCTCCCCGTCTGGCATCCTGCCTAACGTGTACTTTCAACTGTTTGTTCCAACTCAAAGAATTCTGTTCCAGGAATGCTAGCCTCTGGGACAGCCCCTCAAGTTCCTTTATTAAATAGGCCAGAACCTAGGAAAGCCAAGGTTCTTGTTTCCTAGTCCCTTTTCATGCAAACAGCCAGACCTCTTCCCCAGGTGTCAGTGAGCTTTCACATTAACTCTGAATGGAAGGACAAACAGGCCACTCTAGTTGCAATGCTCTTTGCAAAGAAAAAAGACAAGCAGGACAGAAACGGCCAGATGCGAATGATGAGTATGTAGCTCTTGCTAACTCTCTGTCTGTTCGAACGTCCCCGTCAGTCATCCACCACTCGCATGAGGCAACAGCCCTTCAGATAGCGGAATGAGAAACACAGGCGACGGCCCGGGAGACCTTCAGTTCAGTTAAAGTCCAGCCACTGGGAACCTCTCTGGGCCTCAGCCTCCCTGCCTGGAAAATGAGGACTAAAGGACCTCTATAAAGGTGATGATTTAAAATACTAAAAAGCCTGAAAAGCTGTGCAATTTAAAAAGCAGCTCCCTGTCTACACTGGGAAATGACTGTCCTTCACCATCAACGTGGCATTCCTTGGACTTATAACTTAAATCCCTAATAAAACACTCCCTTGCACCCCTCAAAACACCGCTGGGTAGGTATGTACCAGCCTCTCTTTAAAGAAACACCCTGGCAACAGGTTGAGAAAAAAGAGTAGAGATAACTTCAGATGCAAAGATGGAGTTTAGAGAATAGGGAATGGTGGGGGGAGACTGGAGGGAGCCTAAGAACATGAAAATAAGTCTTGCCTGCAAGTCCTAAGTCTTGCCTGCAAGTCCTAAGTCTTGCCTGCAAGTCCTAAGTCTTGCCTGCAAGTCTGGTTTGAGCAGTTCCAGCTCTGCTCCAGGGCAGAGTCCTCTCACAGAAGATTAGCCCCTTGGGGTAAGGAGAGTGCCCACGACCAGAGCCCCTCAATCCCAAAGGCTGCTCAGTGGTGGCCACAGGCTACGGGGAAGCGAGGTGTGACTCCCTCCACCATCCGGGTGCTCCCCGCTCCCCACCTCACCTTCACAAGTGCTTATAACCAGTGCTGTGTCCATAAATGTTTTAACACCTGCTCTTAGGGGGGAGAGGAGGAGGAAAGCTCTGGTTGTAGCATTCGCCATTTCCATGGTGTAACAGTGCCACCCTTGCCCGCTGCACGCTAGCAGTGGGTGACACTGAACACGGAATTCAGAGATGTGAACTCAGTCAGCTCTCGCAAGCCCTTCCACCAAACTGCTGTCAGGCAAACACACACGGATGGAATGAGGAGACCCAGAGGGCTCCTGGACAGCCACCCTGGTCTCAGAGACAAGGTCCTGCCAGCACTCTGTGGCCCGTCAGGCAGCAGGAGAGAAGCCAGTACCACAGGAGACCAACCCAGGGTCCAGACCTGCCCTAGCCCGGGCCCATGCACCACGCAGGCCCCAGCAGAGGGCAAGCTGGAGGAAGCAAACAGACAGGCCTCCTGCCAGGCCCATGCCTCGCTGCCAGCAAGGTCCGGGGAGGACGCTTAAGGCTCCAAGTAAAAGGAAGTTCAGGGATCACCAGGAGAAGCTAATTGTCGCTGCTCCTCTTGGAGAGGCAGGCATTGGCCGCAGACTCACACTGAGCAAGGCTGAGCTGAAACTGACAGCCGCTTGCAGCTTAGGGGCAGGAGAACCGTCTGGTCCCACTGCCAGTCAGTCAGGAAACCGAACTAAGCAGGACCCCATAGAGTGCGAGGTCCTCAATTATGGTAAATTACAAAGAAACCATAATCGTTTACATGTGTGTGCGTCTGACAGTGTGTTCCTCACTTTCGCAGACTTTTTTTTTTTTTTTTTTTTTTTTCATTTTGATGCTGGGAGGAAGACAGAACAGTCAGTTCTTTCCCTAAAAAGTTGACAGCGTAGAAGTGGGCAGCGTGCCGACCCGGTGGGCCGTTCCAAGCTGCGCCCGGGGCCTGCTCCGCGCCCCCTCCCCCTGCAGCCCTCACTGTCTCCTCCTTTCAGCGGCTCTTCTCATTCATTCCATCTTGGCAGCAGCCTCTTGTGTAACTGAAACCGCAAGAAACTTTTTGTTTGGCTTCTAATTCAGAAGAAATTCCAGTAACTCAGTTCCCGCTACTTAAAAAAAAAAATCTAGAGCTCCACTCTAGAGAATTCAGCTTTTCCCGTGGGCACCAACGCTGACAAAAAAAAAATGCATTTTCCCTCCCTCTCCCTAGCTTTCCCCACTCCCCCACTGAAGCCCGGACATCTGAAACACGTCGGTCTCTCACTTTCTGAAGGCCAGGGCCAAGCGGGGGTGCCAGGTTCTGTCTCGTGGCTGCAGCCACGCAAGTTCAATGCCGTTGGAAGCTGTGCCTGGCTGGTCCCTCCTCACGGGGTCCACTGCTCAGCTCATTCTCAACAGGCAGGAGCCCGAGGAAGCAAGGGTCTGGGTGTCCAGGACCCCTGTTTTGGAAATAAGCACAACCACGGCCCATATCTAGTATCTGCTAACACCCTTACAAACAGCTTCTTGCCCGCAGGAATGAATAACAAGTATCCACTGCTAAGTCTGGACAGAGGACGTGGTGTATCCTGGGCCCTTTCTATTCCAAGCGGGGTCCAGGATTTGTAGCCAAAGCATCCCCTGGGAGTTTGTTCCCAGTGCAGCATCCTGAATCCTCATCCTGGATGCCTCCATCAGAATCTGCATTTGAACAAGATTCCGGGGGAACCCAAGTGCACACTAACGTCTGAGAAGCACTGTTTTAAGACCATGTGCTAGTAACTTTTTGGTTTAACAGACACTTACAGGGTGCCTGCTCTGTGCCAGGAACTGTGCTTGATGCTGAGGCAATGAAATTCCTTAAGTGCAATCTCTGCTCCAGTGAGCAAGAAGGACACACTGGCTCGTGGCAATGATGCCCTGTCCTGGTGGGCTGGGTGTGGACATAGAATAAGGGGTCTTCCTTCATGGAGGCAAAAGCTCTAACTTGTCCCAACCCAACCTTGTGACCTCAGAGGCTTCCACAGCCTGGGTTTTCAGTGGAATTCTGTGGCAAATGTTGGTTTGCTACCCAAACTCTTTCCTCCTACTCTCTTCCCTTTTGCCTCTTCCAATATAAAGGCTGAAAAAAAGCAAGATACTTTGTCAGCCTCCCTTGCAGCTAGTTGTAACCATGTGACTGAATTCTGGCAATAAGATAAAGGAGAAGTAGCCTTGCACCTTGCTACTCAAAATGCAGTTTCTAGCATCACTGACATAATCTGGGAGCTTGGTTAAATGTGAAAATTTAGGCTCTACCTCAGATCTACTATATCTAAGCTTGTATTTTAACAAGCCCCACGGGGGATACTTATATATCCTGAAGTTCAAGAAGGATTATCCTAGGAGACTGCTGGGAAAGCCTCTGTTTTGTGACCAGTGTTGCTGACACTACTCCTTCCTTATTCTTCCTGCCCTGGGTGGAGGTGTGATGCCTGGAGCCACATCAACCACTTTACAACTAGGAGGAAACCAGCTTGAGTATGGAAAACCAAAAGGCTTAGTATAAGGAAGTGAAAAGAGATCAGAGCCTTTGGTTCTCAGGGCATCTGGAGCTGCTGAACCAATCCTGAGGCTACTTCCAGGCCTCCAAAGTACCTGTTACTTGAAGCTAAACACATTCCTAACTGGCATGTACTCTCAGTCCTTTAGAAAGAGGACAGGTCTTGAAGCTGCTGACCAAGCCTGAAGAAAGAGCAATCTTTGGGCAAGACCTGCGCAGGGAGACTGCAGGTGCCCTCTCCTCTCTGGCAGGATACAGGTGGGCCCTGTCTACACCCGACACGCACATTCAGCGAGCAGAACTGGCTCTGACACCAGAAGCACACATGCGCAGAAACGCTCCTGTTCTTCCCCTCCCAAGTTCCTGCACTGGGCATCACCCTCCCCTCTGAAGCAGCTGGGGGGCAAAGTGGTCATGGTGGCCTCCTCCTATAGTCACTGCCCCAGGAAGGCCCTGCTAGGCCCAGGGGGAGCTCGGGGTTTCTCCCAGGAGCGGCTGTCCCTGCCTTATTCCTCAGACAGGCTCCTAGACTTTCCTGCTGGGAAAGAAATCCAAGCATTAAGCTCTGCCAGACAGGAATGCAACTGGGGGCTATCTAGTGCCTTCTGGCTCATAGGACCATCTTTACTTTGGGGACAAGAAAGAAGGAAAGGAGAGGGAGGAGGAAGAAGAAGAAACTGGATGTGCCCTAATCCAGCCTTCAAAGTGTGATGTCATGCAAAGTCCACCAAATTCCAAGAATGTCACCCCCTGGCTTTCCTCCTTCCAGAATCTCCAACCAGTAGTCTGGCTTTGGGAATGGAAGCTCTGGATTGGTTTAAAAATAATAATCATTATCAAATTAGATAAATATACTTGGGTTCTTCTAAAGGAAGGAAAGAAGAAAGGGAGGCAGGCAAAATATGCTTAGTAAAAAAAAAAAAAAAAAGTTTAGTAAACTTGAAGACACAGTAATAGAAACTACCCAAAATGAAAGAGGAAAAAAAGAATTAAATAAAATGAAAACGCATCAGTAATGGGTTTGACGTCAAGCAGCCTAACGCATGTGTGATTAAGTTCCCACAGGAATAAGGAGGCATTACAAAATGGTAGAAATAGCAGCCAGAAATTTACCAAATTTAATTTAAAAAATATAAACCCACAGGTTCAAGAAGCTCAATGAATGCCAAGGACTAGAACCATGGAGAAAAAAATCATACCAAGGAACATCATAATCAAATTGGTCGAACCAGTGGTAGAAAATGCTAAAAGTAGCCAGAGCGTAAAGACACATTTACATACAGCAGAACAAAGACAAGAATAATATCAGATTTCTTGTTGGAAGTAACATAAGCAAGAAGCCAGTACAATAACAACTTTAAATTAATGAAAGAAAAAACTGTCACCTCTGAATTCTATACTTTTTACAAAAATAAAGGTAAAAATAAAAGCTTTTTTTAGACACAAAATAGCTAAAAGATTTTACAGCAGACCCACGTTACAAGAAACGTTAAAGAGCATCCTTTAAGCAGAGGGAAAATAATGGAGGGGAGGCGCGGCTGTACGGAAAGGAATGGAGAGTATGGAGAGTACCAGAAACAGCACCTACACGGTAAGTGCATACAATTGCTCCTTGAGAAGATAACTGACTGCTTAAACCAAAATAATAACCCTGCATTATGAGGTTCATAACCAATGCATAATTAGGATGTATGGCAGCAATAGCACACAGGCCAGGAAGGGAGAACTGTGAGTACGCTATCGTGAACTTCCTATCCCGTACGTGACACGGTGTGACAACTGAAGGTAAACTGTGAGGATTGAGAACGTATACTATGAACCCTGTAGCAACTGTTAAAATAACAAAACAAAGAATTTTAGCTAATAAATTAACAAAAGAGATACATGGAATCATAAAAAATACTCCGTTAATCCAAAAAGAGGCAGAAAAGGAGGGAAAAGGGAATAAAGAACATAGGACTATTTTCTATTAAGAAAACAACAGCAAGACGATAAACTTAAATCTACTCATATATCAACAATCACATTAAATGCAAATGGGCTGAATGCCCCAATTAAAAGTCAGAGACTATCAGACTGGATAAAAACAGCAAGGCCAAACTATATGCTGCTTTCAAGAAATCCACTTTAAACATACTGACACAAATAGGTTAAAAGTGAAAGAATGGAAAAAGATACGTGATATACAGTTCTCCCTCAGTACCCATAGGAGACTGGTTCTAGGGCCTCCCGGCAGATACCAAAATCCACAAATGCTCAAATCCCTTACACAGGATGGCATAATATTCACATATAACCCACACACAGCCTCCCATATATCTCTGGATTATTCATTATACCTAACACAATGTAAATGCTATGTAAAAAAGTTGTTATACTGATATTTTAAATTTGTATTATCTTTATTGTTTTTATCATTTTAATTTTTATTTTATTTTTTGTATTTATTTTATTTTGATTTTTTTGAATATATTTGATCTGTGGATCTGAGGATACAGAGAGTCAACTGTATAACACATTAACACAAAGCAAAAAAACTGGAATGGCTAACTTAATCTCAGATGAAGTAGAAATCATAGCAAAGAATATCACCAGTGATAAAGAAGATTTCACAGCAACAAAGGGTCAGTTCTGCAAGGGGATGTAATAATCCTAAATGTTTATGTACCTATGAACAGAGCTTCAAAACAAATACATGACGCAAGCACTTTTCTTTGTAGAAACAGACAAACTGATTCTAAAATTTATATGGAAATGCAAAAGACCTAGAATAATCAAAACAACTTTGAAAAAGAAGAACAAAATTGAAGAGTTAACTAGCACTATCTGATTTCAAGACTTATTATAAAGCTACAGTAATCAAAACAGTGTGGTATTGGCGTAAAGACAGACAAATAGATCAATGGAACTGGACAGATAGCTTAGAAGTCACCCACACATATATGGAAAATGACTTCTAGCGAAGATGAGAGAGAAGAGACAAGCCACAGACTGAGATCAAATATTTGAAAAATATCTGGAAAAACACTTGTAGCCAGCCAGAATATTTAAAGAACTCTCGAAATGCAATAATGTGAAAATGACCCAAGTATAAAATGTGCAAAAGGAATGAACAGACACTTCATCAGAAAAGATATATGAATGACAGATAAGCACAGGAAAGATAATCAATATCATTAGTCATCAGGAAAATGTAAATTGAGAAAACAATGAGATACCACTGCATACATATTATAATGACTACACTTTAAAATACTGGCCATACCAGGTGTTGGTGAGAATGCAAAGGAACCAAGACTCTCATACACTGCTGGTGGGAGTATAAAGTGGTACAACCACTTTGCAAAACAGGTTGGCAACTTCTGAAAAAGTTAAACATACACTACCATATAATGTAACCATCCACTCCGAGGTATTCGCCCAAGAGAAAAGCAAAGTATTCGCCCATACAAGATTTGTACACAAATGTTCATAGCCAATTTATTTAAATAGCTCAAAATGGAAACAACCTAGATGGCTATCAAAGGTCAAAGGATCAAGAAATTGTGGTCTATCCATACAATGGAACACTACTCAGCAGTGAAAAGGAATGAACTATCAATATATCCAGCAACATATATGAACCTCAAAATAATTACGCTGAATGAAAGAAGCCAGTCAAAAAAGAGTACATGCTGTTATGATTCCATTTATATAGAACTATAGAAAATACAAACTAACCTACGGTGACGGGAAAGAGACAGGGGAGGGGTGAGAAGGGATGAGCTAGTGGGAGTTCCAAGGGGCAAGAAGAAACTTCTGGGGGCAATGGATATGCTCATTCTCCACTGTGGTGATGGTTTCACAGGTGTACATGTGTCAAAACGTTTCAAAGTATATACTTGAAATGTGTGTAGTTTGTTATATGTCAATTACACCTCAAAAAAGCTGCTTTTAAAAATTCATGGAACCATAGATCTAAAATGGGTGAATTTTACTGTACATATGAACATTATACTTCAGTCAATAAAAACAAACATCTTTTAAAGTAAATGGCAGATACAAAAGCCAGGAGAAAACATCTGGTTATGTGGTGACTCCACCCGCTGGTTTGTTCTTGTGGAATGTAAAATCAGATACACTTCTGTGCCCCGTGCAGATGATGCCAGCAGCCAGGAATTCCAGTTCCTGGAATTTCTCCCCCTGGCGGGGGTGGGCCGATGGGCAGTGAGGCTGTCCCTGCTGCAGGCCCAAGGCCCGAGGCCCGAGGCCCGAGGCCCGGTCAGCCCCAGCCAGCCCTGGTCGGTGCTCAGAGTGGTGGCGCTGTGGAACCAGCCTCAGTGTGATCAGATTATAAAGGTGGTTTTTACCTGACGTAATATCCGCAGGGCCCTCAGCTCTGCTTCGTCTCTGTGTGTGTGTAATAGGATCAAGCCCAATAATGAAGTGTTAACATGAAATAAAGAAGCATCAGAGAAAACAAATCCATTTGTGGTGAGCGGCTGGGGTGGAAGGGAGACGGGGAGGACAGGTAGGGGAGGCAGAGGGAAGGCTCCTCAGCTTCTTGGGATGCTGCCCAGCCAAGACTCAGGCCAAGCTGCTCAGGGATCCTCAAGAGAGAGGTGCTGGGGCGTCCTCTTGGAGATCTCCATGGAAGCCCACACAGGGCGGGCTGGACCTCCCTGTGGCTGCCTGAAGCCTCCTTAGGTTTCTGAGCGGGGGTACGGGCTCTGGAGGTGGTTGTTTTGTTAGAGAGCAATGGCCGGGAGATGCTGTGGAGAAGTGCAGGGTGAGCTGCTCTTCCCTATCAATCCTCAGAGAGGGGAGTGTGTGTGTGTGTGTGTGTGTGTGTGTGCATGTGTGTTGTCCGTCTACTAGAAGCAGAGAGAGAGGGATGAATTAGACTTGATGTTTCCAGGACACGAGTTGACAGATGTAACTGTTAGGGATTACTGTTCAGGGTGATGCGTCCAGGTGACGGCTCGCTGGGCCCGCGATCCTGTGTTTCCCCACCTGCACTATGGGGCCAATAATCACAACAGCCACCTTGAGTGGTACTGGGAATTACCTACGGAGGTGACATTAAGTGTGAAGTGCTATGCGAATGTCAGTTATCAATATTAGTTGAGGGCATAGACCCTGATAGGAAAGCTTAATGCTGGAATTTGGTCAGGAACTTTGTAAACCTTGAGATGTACTGAAAAGGTAAATTTAGGCGCTGGCAGAGGTATCAGGGTTTGCACACTCTAGGCAGTTTCACTGAGTAGCTAGAGTTTACGTGTGAGACTCTGTCTGGCCTCTCTGGTCCCTGCCTGCCGATTCAGGCCCCCTTTCTTACCCTGCCCCACCCTTAACCCAAAACCCCCCAGCTGAACCTGCCGTTCCTATGCTGCAAACGTTTCCTTCTCTCTACGAATATTAATATTTCCTTTATCAAAAACTATCCTGTTGAAAACCCCATTCTTTTATTGCCCTGGTCTCTGCTTTCATTACTCTGCTAAACACACCCACGCTAACTAAGGTGTGCAAGCTCTTAGCATCTCCACCTATTCATCTGCCCTGGTAACAGAGGCCCTAAACGCTGGAGCTCTAAAGGTTCTAGTGAGATGCCTAAGGGGCCTCCTTGGGAATCAGGAGGAGCTGAACACGCTGGCGCTGGACCATCCATTCTTCCCCATGCACTTGCACCTAAGCACCCCTGCTCTTTTCTGTTCTGTGCTGGGTCTTGTCAGAAGAAAGGTTCTTTGGTTATCAAATGTTTGCTAATCCCTGACTTACTCCAAAGGTCATTGCTAAAGGTAAAAACCCCAGGAAGGAAATGGCAGATCCCTTAAATCCCAGTACACGGGCTGTGTCTGCTACAATCCTGAAACCAGCTCAGCCCACTCTGGATAGGACGCAGCAGAGATCCCGGTTCCGACCCCAGACCTGCTGCAGCAGTAGGTCTTGAGCACGACCCTGCCTCTCCTGTAGGGCTCGGTTTTCTCCTCTGAATAAGGAAGCACAACTGGTGCTCCAAATCCGTGGGTTCCACATCCGTGGGTTCAACGAAGGTTGAAAATATTCAGAAAAATAAATTTAAAAAATAACAATAAAAAATGCAAATTAAAAATACAGTAAATACTAAAACAAAAAATACTGTTTTGTTTTAGTATTTACATTGTATTAGGTATTATAGGTAATGCAGAGATGATTTAAAGTATACAGGAGGACATGTGTACAAAGGGACTTGAACCAAATCATGGATTTGGTATTGGAGGGGTGCTCTAGAGCCAATTCCCCCACAGATAGGGAGGGCTGACCGTGATTGAGCTTGATGACTTCTGAGTTTCTTTCTGGCTCTAAAACGCTTGCTTCTTAAGCGTTCATTGTGGGCAACCCCCTCCAGAGAGGGCCTGCTGATAACACCCACCATTCCACGGTGCGGGCTCTCCCCTCCCCACCCGAGCTTCCATGGCAACGTGGCGGCTTCCTCCTCATCCTGGCCTGACCATGACAGAAAAGGCCATGGCTCCGACGGACTAAGACTGGCCACCTTCCCACAGCGAGTGGCGCAGAGCTGGCGGCACTGTGGGCTACGAGAGGTCAGGCCCAACTGTGCCGTGGGTACGGGCTCCACAGTGGGTGCAGGTGGAGAAGATGGGTCAAGGGAGGGGACAGGCACCGTGTGGGGGCTGCGCACTGGAGCTCAGTGGACGGGGGGCTGCCCATGGGATGGAAGACTATGTGCTGGGGGCGGGGGAGCAAGGTCAACAGCGAAGAGTGAGGCCGTGCCGCTGGGAGGTGCCCGACAATCTGTGGGGCACAAGCCTTCTGGGAAGATCCAGCCTGCAGGCTCGTCCCCGCCCCCCGGGTGATGCTGAGGAGCCAGGGACCACAGACGGGCACACACGGCCATCCCCTCCCCTCGTCCTAGGCTCACACAGAAGCTGATGTGCGTGGGGGGAAGGAGCACGTATGCTGGGCAGCGCTGCCGGCAGTGACTGCCAGCGAGCAGGACGACCATTACGTACCAAATGTACTGCAGCAACTAATTTTCAAGCAGATCAAAATAAATCAGAAAACAAAACCATTCTGACAGCAGAGAAATGTGGAAACGTGTTAAGAGGTAATTACAGTCCTTTCCCCTTGTCTCACCGCGTCTCTGCTGCCACTGTTGCGGGCCTTGAATCCCAGCTGTCTCGCCCTGTCAGGAGGCCCGTGCGCGCTGGCGGGATCGTGCAGAGGACGCTGGGCTGGGAGTGCTGCCAGCACGCCTGGCTGCCGGGGACCTTCGTTCACTGACAGGGACTTTCGTCCATCCCTGACGCTGGAGGACTGGGGAGGCTGGCATCCCCTCCCAGGCGGGACCCCCACGCCAGCAGCCCAGCACCCGCCCCCCAGCACTCCCACAAAGCAAACCCCGTCACCACTTGTCCGGGACTGCACCCTCGTGCCACGCCAGAGAAAGAGCACAGCTGTGGAGTCAGACAGACTTGGGTTTGGATTCCAGCTCTTCCAATTCCGCGTTAGGTGGCCTTGGGCAAGACACTTAGTCCTACAGGCCTCAGTTTCCTCATTTGAAAACGCTATCCGAATGCTGCCCTCTGCAGTGACTGTGCAAGGCGCCCGCTGCCGGGTATGCTGTCCTCAGGCTGCTGAGCTCATCACTATTGCTGTCGTTCACAATCCCAACTGCTGACACTTTTACCACAACCCAGGCTTCCTGGTAGTTGGGAGTGGCCCAGGACCTCTCTCCATGGGACAAAAGAGAAACGCTCCCTTTTCCAATCAAGCTTCTTTCTATCACCCGAGGGAAGCGCTCACAGCTCAGGACATCAACAGAGACTTCGGAACTGAACGAACGTGGCACAGGGGCCTTTTCTTACGAAACCTACCCGAGAGTATTTATAGCTTCTGAAAGGACACCTGGGCTCCGCAGCACTTTTCAGGGTGGCTGCTGGGTGCCCAGCGGGGAAAGGGGTCCGCTGTACAGGAGGAAGCCGTGCAGACAGGGCACGTGGCTCTAGATCACCACCATCACCATCTCATCAGCAGGCACCTGAGTGTGATCTTACACCACCCCTTAAAGCCACGGCCAGCTTTAACACAAAGACCAGGATAATCCCTGCCGCGTGCTGAACAGAACTCACAGGGACAAGCCTGCGGGAAGCTGCCATCTATGACCCACATTTCTTGCATTTGACAGTCAACGGCTCGCCAGGTCAAGGTCAGAGCATTTGTACTGAGGGAAGGAGAGAGTCTCCCTGGCCTGCTCCGGGCTGTGGAGAGGCAGCCCTTGTCCTCTCTCTGCAGGGCCTCTCCCTAAGATGCTCTTTTGGAGTAACAAGTGTCTTCTCTTAGCCCATAGGAAATTTTGCAAAATTTCTTGAACAACCCTCTGTCTGGGCTTTATTTGCCAAGTTACTCCAAGAAGTCTAGATTCTCCCTCTGGTTGCACTCTGATTCGATGCCCAGAAGAGGTCAGGGCCCTCCCCCCTCCTCTGAAAGCAGCAGCTGTCTCCATGGTACTGGCCGCCCTGCTGGTCCTAGGCCAGCACCCTGGAGGGGCTCCCAGGCCACAGGGGCAGCTCTGGGGCCCCCTTTCTTCTCCACCTGCTCTCTTCCTTCCCCGAATGACAAGTGGGGTCCCCTGCCTCCCCACGGTGAGCTGTCAATACAGTTGGCCTCCGTCCCTGCAGGTTCAGCATCTGGTGATTCAACCAACCACAGCTTGCAAGTATTTGGAAAAAAAAAATAATACAACAATAAAAATACAAATAAGTAAAAACAATACAGTATAACAACGATTTCCATAGCACTCACATTGTATGAGCTATTGTAAGTAACCTAGAGATGACTGAAAGTACACAGGAGGATGTGGGTAGGTCATATGCCATTTTTGTATCAGACACTTGAGCACCTGAGGATTCTGATGTCCCCAGGGGTCCTCGAACCAACCCCCAGGGACACTGAGGGACAACTGTATTTAGATTTTGGGATGATTCGAAAAGTCATCTGGGCAAGTAACCTTTAACAACCAGGCTACAGGCAGTAAGCAAAGATATCATTGAAACATTCTTCTTCTAATAGGGACAAAATCAAAGTGTAACACACAATACAAGAAGTTTATTTTTAAGAGCCAACATCAGAGTTTTGTTTGCTTATACATTGACTTCCTTCAGCTATGGGCTTACTGTATTCAGATCCTGGGCCTGTGGACGCGTGTTCGGTAGAACAGGGAAGTGTGGTGCGGGCGGCCACACAGGGCAGCGGCCCCGTTTCAGGAAAAGACGGAGCCAGAGGCAGCAGGCCCCGCGCTGCACTGACATCTCACAGCACCTCGAACGCAGGGCAGTCTCCACGTCTCGGTTACGACGTGGGCGAGAAACAGGAAAGCAAAGCAAGTGCCTTGGGGAGGCCGCTCCCCACAAAGCCACCCCTGCAGAGCACCAGGACACCAGGCCCCAGGAGTAACTTCTAGGAAGTAGCTCCTTTCCCATGTTCTTAAGAATTGTCAAAATTATAGAGGCAAACCCACAGGTTTTCAGGCTCATGGCATCTGCTACTGGCTTCCCGCTCACGGTGCTGTCAGTGTAGAAAGCCACAGGCCCATTCGGAGAAGACTGAGGGCACAAGGCAGGTGCCACGACACAGGATGCGGGAAGGGAGGCAGGCGCTCAGGGGACAGGAGCCATTCAGGCCTGGGTGGCTTCACAGCAGAACTGGAGCTTGAGCTGGAATCGAAAGGACGAAAGGCTTTGGAGGGAGGGGTGAGGATGGTGGGGTAGGGTGGAGGCGAAGGCAAACGGAGTGTTGGGGCCATGAACAGCCCCCCAGCGAAGCAGGGGCTGTGGCAAGCAGTGGGTTTGGCTGGAAGCCAGAGAGCGAAGAGGACTGGTTTGGACACGTCTCCAAATAAGCAACTCACTGAAGGTTTGTGAGCAAGGCAGTGATGCTTGGGGACATTTACCCCCTTGGTGGCCTCATGTATACCCCAGCTCTCCAAAGTCGCAGAAGCATGCTCTGCCCGGAAGAGCATGCCTTGTAACAAACAAGAGAAGACACTTACATGGCACATAGCGTGCATTAAGCACTGCTCTCTGCACCGGGCACACTTTAAGCCATTTAACCCTCATATCAATTCCCTACCATAGATACTATTCTTATCTCTATTTTATAGCTTAGGAAATCGAGGAACTAAGATGTGAAATAACTTACACCCAGCTACTAAGTGGCAACACCAGGACTCGAACTCAGGCAGTCTGGCTCACAAGCCTTAAGCTATGCTGCCTCTTAGGTAAGAGTCTCTCTGATTATCACTCCCAGGCTCAGGCCAGTCGCCATTTTCTGTTTCCTGTCAAAATAGAAAATACCAGCTCCAGGGCTGCACCTTGGACTGAAATCTACAGAAATTTTTTCCATTTAATACAAAACTGGAAAAGATAAACACAAGAGTGGAGGAAAATCTGCATTTCACCCAAATTGGCATTGGAAGCCAGGAACTGGATTCCATACCCCACCCCTCCCGGGCCCGTCCGGCCCGGCCTGGGCAGTGGTGCTGGCCACCCCACACAGGCTGGAGATGACAGAGCCCCTGGACCCAGCACCCACGGGGTCCAGGAGAGGCGGAGACAGCTACCTGAGAAGGAACAGGTCTGCCATTATTCCTGAAAGATACACTTTGTCCTGGAGAGCGAGCCTCAGGCCACCAGCTCCCAGCAAAGGGTGTGTCCCGACAACGCCCTCCATCTCCCCTTCCCCTCCCCACTCACCCACCCTGCAGCCTGGCCAGCCAGGGACGTCGCCACCTGACCCACTAGGACACGCTGATGACTTCACGTGCTCTCCCCTTGTGTGGACTATGACTTCACCCAGAACAGTCAGTTAGTGGCAATAGAGACACTGTGGCTTCAGGATGGAAGATACATTTAGGCACCAGGATCCATACATGAGACATGGCCCCGGCCAGCCTTAGGCCAGAAGGAGGGTCGGACGGCTTTCCAGGTGGCCAGGCCCCTGCTGGGCCGCGAGGCTATGGTCTTCACCATGGAGGGCTTTCTCCTCCCCTGCCGAGTGCTGTGGCCCTCGCTCAGGGGGCCCGTTTGCATTCTCTCCCTGGAGAACTCAGGCCACTCAGCACGGCGGCCACCTTGTTGCCAATTTGTCAGCCTCAGAATGCCAGCCAGGGTGAGGGTCCACGGAGCCACGTGCCGGGGACAGTGTAAAGTACTGCACACGGGGGGCAGGGTGCCATTCAAAACAAGTGGCAATAAAGTCTCAGTCCCTGCCCTCAGAGAGCAGACACGTCACAGAGAAGGGGTGCATGTGGGACATTTCGGATTTCACTGCCGTGTGCTCAGTGTGTCTTGTCAGGTGAGCATGCTTGCCCCGGGGATGGGGTAACTTGCAAGTGGTGACCTCTTTTGAAACTCCCCTTCTCAGGACGAGCTTTCTGGGGTTGACGACATGAAGCCAATGCTGCAGAGGAACCACCAGCGGACTGCCCTGGTCCCGCCTCCGCCCTCCATGCCCATGCGCCTGCCAAGTCTGGTGCCCGTGGGCCGCGCCTGCCAGCTCCCCCGACCCCGCGTCAGCAGGACGCCGGAGACAGGAGGAAAGGTAAGTCAGCTGCTTGCTTTCCACACCCCCCAAATTTGGTGCCATGGTCCCCGCAGTGGCTGTGTCCTTCCATGAGCACAGTTCCCACAGACAGTCCCGGCCCAGCTCCTGCTCCCACCGAGCCTCATAACACTTGTCCCCCCCTGCCCTCAGGCCTCAGGGGTGACAGCTCCCTCCACCGCCAGCCATGGTGCC
The DNA here is from genome assembly GCF_041146395.1 of Eulemur rufifrons. Classification (NCBI taxonomy): domain Eukaryota; kingdom Metazoa; phylum Chordata; class Mammalia; order Primates; family Lemuridae; genus Eulemur; species Eulemur rufifrons. Next base: position 2,109,123 of record NC_090998.1, on the reverse strand, counting down.
CCAGTAGCATTGCTGGTCCCCTGACCCCTCTGTGAACACGCCCTTCACAAATTCTTTCCAGCTGAACCATCTGCGCAGAATTCCGTTTCCGACTGTGATGCCAGCTGAACACTCGACACCCATCCTTCGTGCTCAGGAAGGTCGATACAGAAAACACAAAGCTTCCGCAGCGGGTGGATGTGCCCAAGCCTGCGCTGCACAGACAGCCGCCGTCTCAGTTCTCACACTCCACACCACGGCGCCTCCGTGCTGCCTGCAGGGCTGTGTGTGATTCTGAGTCCAGAACCCGCGGCCCGGGTTCCTCCACCCTAAACCTCGGCCGGGGACTTTACCGCCACTCCCTCGGTGGAGAGCAGACAGCTCCTCAAACCTCATGGAGCCACGTCCTTAAGCACACATGCGGACAGCAGAATTCAGGCAGGTTTAGCAGCTGATTTCTTTCAGACAGTCCATAAATCAAGCACTAATCCCCATTAGTCCCTCTCGGCCTCCTCGGAATGTCTTTTGCATATTGAAGTCATTCTGCTCACTGCTCACCTTCCCTGAGAAGAGGCGGAGGCACATGCAACTGTCAGTGCTTTGACAAGGCACGAGTATCTAATCCCCTGCCCCACGGCTCGCTGGGACCTGCTGCCAGGCCAGGGCAGGAGGCAGAGCAGGAAGCCCCCGCGGCGGGGCCTGGGCAGGGGCGGGGCCGTCCCTCCCAGAGACACTCAGGTCTGCCCAGGACCCAGTGTGCCTTCTCTCCCCCTTCAGGAAGAGAATGCTCAGCCCCGCGTGAACAGCACCAAGATTAACTAGGACAGAAAGGACCATCTCATTCTATCCTCTGCCTCTTCCGGAACTAAATCATCCTTGGCAGATGGTGTTTCTAGCCACAGTCTCCCTGGGCAACCTCCCCCAGTGCCTAGCAACCCTCCACACTGGAGAGTCCCTGCTGCCGTCTGGCCTAAATGCCCACGACACTACCGGGCTCGGGCATCCTCTAGACAGGGCCTTGGAGGGCCCCCACAGGAGCGTGGGCACCCCAAGCCCGACTGTTCCCCCCAACACTCCCCACGGCCCCCCTGCCTGCCCAGAAGCACTTCGTTTGCAGCCACCTCAAAACTTCCCTTTCTTAAAAAGAAACAATTTTCTGAAGCCCAGGGAGTTAATCCATGAAATCCTCTGGAACAAAAGCAGCTGGCCCGGGCCCTGGGTAAGTCAATCAACAAACATGCCAGAGCCCTGCATAGTTCAAAGTGTTTTTGTTCCAGCTGCCGAGCCCTGGGACGTACTGGGTCCTGCCCGTGACCCTGGGCTTCTCAAAGCCTCCCCCCTCCGGCCTCAGCCCCACCCATGCAGCACCCTCGAAAGCTAAACCCTCTTCAGAGGGACCACATCATCGGTTCCCTCAGTCTCTCCCTCTTTCAGAAACCACCTGATTAAAATTGTTGGAGCAAGGCAAGGTTCAATGACAAATGAAAACAAACTGGTCCCTTGCAAAAGGCACAGGCTGTTCAGCGTAAGTGGAGGCCCCATATGGTTGTTATTCCGAGAGAGAATCAAAGAACCTAAAAACCTGTTTCTTAGACGACAACAACAGGGGGAAAAACACAAGAAAACCTTTTTTTGAATACCCGCTCTTCATTGTACATGCAATCGATCCCGGACGGTGTCCGAGGTCTGGCGGGCACCCCGGGACCAAAAGAGCAGTCAGGGACGGAGGACCGGCGAGGCCGGCCAGACAGCAAGTTTTCCCAAGAACCACCGAGGGGGAAGACCCCTCCCAGACGTGCCACATGGAAGGAATTCTGGTGGCTCCGTCCCCATGGCCCTCAGCAGTCAAAGACATTCTATCTCCCTCCTCAGAGAAGGAGGGAAGGCTCAAGATCCTACTCTGAGAGGAGAGAAGGACTCAGAGGAAATCAGTCTATCTTTTTTATGGTTCAGTTCCTTCACTTGGACTCTTCCAGTCTGGAGCTGAGCCTCAGTTTTCTCATCTGTAAAATGGGCATTTTAATACCCATGTTGTGGGCTGGTCAGAGGGATATATGACATCATATATCTTCATGGGTGGTTGATGACAAATCCAACAGGTGCTTGGTGTTTCCTCCCTGCCCAGTCCTGCCATGCCCTATCCCCAAAATCCAAGGATGCTCTAACGAGGACTGCACGAGAAGGCTTACTTCCCTGATTCCTAGCTAGGTAAGCTGGGCACACCACTTAGCCTGTCTTGGCCTCATTTTACTCATATTTAAAGTGAGGATCATAATCATATACACCTAACAGGCTCGTAGGGACTAAAGGAGAGAAGCAGAGTAACCCCTAGTGTCCCTGTACCATGGCGAGGCACGGTGCTAGGCTTCGGGAACACAGTGGTGGGCAACACCCAACAGAGCCCCTGCTCTCACAGGGATACCACACAAACCGGCACAAATCCACGCACAGTAACATGTGACGGCAAATTCTCCTACATTGTGTGGAAGTGGTACGAAGAAAAGGAACAAGGGTCCCCACTCAACATAAACATTCAGTGAACAACAGACGCTCTTGTTAGGATTACCAGTCACCAGCCAGCATAGCTTTATCATCCCCCAGTTCACAGAAGAGCAAAGAGAGCTCAGAACAGTTTGGTACGTTCCTCCAGGCAGCACAGCCTGAAGGGCAGCACCAGGATCCGCACCCAGCTTGGAGCCTGCCCTTCCCTCAGGGCCCACGGCCTCCGTGTCTGATACGCAGACACCCTCTGAGCTTTCCTGAGCTTCCCATCATCTCACTGCGTGTTTATGACCTTTCTGGAGTCGGGAAGATCTTGTGGTTATCTTCTTTCTGCTTATAGGGAAACTGAGGCCCAAGGCCACGCACTCAGCGTGCCAGAGCTAGGTCTACTTTTCTGCAAGACCACATTGACTCCTGCTTCCACTGGAAGCCAGCGTGACCTCCCAGCTCCCGGGTCCACAAAGGGAGCAGGGGCACAAACACATACATGGTGCCAGCCCTGGCAGCGCCAACCTTCAGAGTCCCAAGCTTCAGCTAACAGGTGTGCCCCGAGCACCACAGGGTCACTGCAGAATGCATGTGAGAGCAGGTGGCAGGGGCTGGAGTGTGCCCAAGGCCCCCGCAGCCCCTGGATCGATACGTTCAGCCTGATGACTTTCGGGGCCAGGCCAGTGGCTGGTGCATCCAACTCGGAGCCCTGTGCAGGATAACGAGGCCATATGCTCCCAGTGCTGGCCCGCCCAATGCATTCTCAGAAGCCAGCAGGCGCAGAGGCATCATTCTGGAGGTGGAGGAGGGGAAAAAGTGAGGCAGCTTTAGGGAAAACTGGGGCTTTGGGGCAGGAAGAATGCACTTTCCCCTAATGATATGCACACAGCGATCCCCACGCCTGCCTATTCCTCTCTGGCAGCCGTGTTTTCTGAGCTCTTTGACAGCAGAGAACTGTTAGTCTGTGTCCACAGAGCCCAAGGATGAGGCATTTATCGCATCAGATTGTTGAGATACAGTGTGGGTGTTTGGATGTCATTACTGCACGGATAGCGGCGTGCAGTGAAGGGGTGCAGAGATACCGAGATAAATAACACAAGGAGGCCAACAGAGAGCTGCAGAGCGTCTGAGCCGGGAGGGCCCAGACACTGCCGGCCCACCCAGACCTCCCTTTCTGCGAGACTGAGGCTCAAGGCAGTGAGAGAAGTCAGGCCTACACGGCAGGGAGGGGCGGAGCACGCAGTGCCCAGGCGGCGTCCTCCCCCGCTCCCGGCTGCTTCCACCACTCCGCAGGTCTGCGCTCGGGCACCTCGAAGGGGAAGAGACGACAGCAGAGGGGCACTGCCCAGCCTCACCCTGCATTTGCAGGCAAGACGGGCCCCCAGGGATGCTCTCCAGCAACCGCAGATTCAAGAGGTTTGATTACCTGTTAAGAAGGGACAGGGTTGCAGGGGAGAAGGAGATAGGGCACAGGAGTCCCTGACCCTAGCTAACACTCCACCTCCCCTGCCATCCAGCAAGGCAGAAGCAGAGAAGGGCACGATGCCAGGCAGAGGGGGCGTCTTCCCTTCTTGCCTTGGTTGGAATGAAGTATCAAGCACCTCTGGGTTCAGGGAGACCCTGGCCTAATCTTTTTGCCTGAAACAGGAGTGGAACAGAAGCCCCAGCTTGGTGGTTCCAGCTCTGTCATTCAGAATCATGGCCGGGGGGCCAAGGGTGGGGTGCACCTCACCCAGACAGCCAGCCCTTCGCGGCAATGCACAGCTCCCTCGCAGTGCCTGCGCCAGCCCAGTCACTCTGCCCGCCTTCAGAAGGGCCGAGGGCCTCCCCCTAGGCCGGCGAAGATGCTCTTCAAGCTCACTGTCCTGGAATCCCTGGTGTTGCTTAATTCGCCAGGTCACTTGAGGGTAGGAATGACCTCAGCTCATCAGGCAAGCATCCTAGAGCTGATATTTAAGGAGAAATCCAGAGGCTTAACAAGTAGTCGAGAAAAAGGCAGCTCAGACGACTGCAAGGACAGAGGGACTTGCAGAGAGCAAAGGGACCAAGGTGGGCCGGGGCAGGCCAGAGAAAACAGCTCTGGGATGAGGTGGGCTCTGGCCGTGGAGAAGTTGTTCTTGGTTCAGAGCTCACTCGCGGCCTCACTGAGGACACGGGGGACAGCAAAGCCAAGAGGACCATCAACTTTAAGCAAGACATTTCTTGAGGAGGTACTGGCTGCCAAGGGAACCCACGTCTCATCCAACGGGGAGGTTTAGCCAGACTTCCAAAAGGGCTGGGTAACCTCAGGGCTGCCAATCATTCCCTAAACCCCGATCTGGCAGCAAAAAGCCTGTGTGGAGGAGGGTCAGAGAGAAACAGGAGGAACTGTGAGCACGCAGCCATCTCTAAGCCAGGGCGCTTGGGAAGTTGCTCTGTGCCTGGCACAACTGCAAGGGTTAAGGTCATGACGCTTCTAACTTAGACCAGCCACGTCCTCGCTCAGGACCTCGACTACCTCATTTGCACAAAAGGGCTGGACAGGGTGCTCCCTACGGCTCTCGTCAGTTCAGTCTGCAGGTGCAATCAAGGGCTCCTGGCCTGCCAGCTTCGTCTCCCAGATCACTGTGGTCATCTGAAGACAGTCCGGGAGAACAGCAGAGCCTGAGGGCCGGCCGGGGAGAAGCAGGGCTTGGCTCCTCTCCGGGAGGCCCCCAGGACCCCTGCAGAGGCGCCCTGGCCACGGGGTGTCCATTCCAGTCCCGGCAGGGCCCCCGCCCTACTGCCTGCTGCCTGGGAGTCATCCCCATTTGGAGTAAGGCTTTGAGCCCTGTCTTCTGCCGCCCACGAGTGGCAGGAGGGACTGTGCAGGACCACCGGGAGGAGGAAGGAGTGGAGACTCCTTGGCTACTCTGCCGCTCTCTGGGTGCAGGCCCAGGGTTGGAGGCTGGCCCTGAGATGTCCTTTCATTTGCACGTTTGATCCCAGGGGTAGGACCTGGCTGAACAAGAGTTGCTGCTGCTGTCTCTCTCTCCTTTGCACATCTCGACTCTCTCTCCCTGCCCCGGCCTGGCCTCTCCAGTCAGCCTCTGCTTGGACATCTCAAGCTTATGGAGTCCACACCCCAACTCCTGGCCTTCCCCCACCCCCCAACAAGCTGCCACCCATCTTGGATCACAGCTGTTCTTCAGCATTCCAGCTGCTCAACCCAAGAAATGTAGAGTCCATCTTCATCTTCTTTCTCTCACGCCTAGTGTCCAACACATCAGCGAATCATTTCAGCTGTGCTTCTAAATGTATCCAGGATCTGGGACCTTTTCTCCACCTCCACCTTTGTCACCCTGGTCCAAGCTGCTGCCATCTGCCTCCCGGACTACTGGTCCAGCTCCAGCAAGCTCCCCCCACCTAGTCTCCTTTGAAACACAGATCAGTCACTCCTTTGCTCAGAACCCTCCGTTAACTTCACACTTCACTGAGTACAAGCTACAGTAGCAATGAATTAGAAGGCCCTCGGTGTTCCTCCTCCATTCCTCACTGGCCTCTCCGCAAGAACTCACTGCTGCGGCCACGGCCTCCTCCCTGCTCCTCAGACACACCAGGCCCATGGCAGCCTCAGGGCCTTTGTACCTGCTGCGCCCTCTGCCCTTGAATGTCCTTCCCCAGATGTCCACAGAATTGACTTCACCACCTCCTGCAGGTCTCTGCTCAAATGTCACCTTCTCAATAAGACCTTCCCTGACCCCTCTATTAAAATCATAACACCACCCTGAAGCACCCTACCTCCTTCCCTGCATTCATTCCCCCTCTGTATCTAATACTACATAATTTCTGTATTTTTATCCTTTATTTTCTCCTTCCCTTTACTTTCTTCCTCCCATGAAAGTATAACTCCTTGAGGGCAGGGATTTTTGTCTGTTTGTTCACTGATGTAACTAGTGATACATCTACAACAATGCTTGACACTCAGTAATTATTTGTTGAGTGAACAGTAGCTCCCACCACTTCTGTAGGCACTCAGAGAACATTCTAAAAAGCAGGGGCAAGAAGTCACTTTCTAGATCTACCATGTGCTTCTGATTTTCTATTTGTGGTCACTCTTTCCTGCTCCTACTGACTTTCTGGACCAATAGGAGTCAGCCCCACCAGCACCCCAGTTCTGTGAAGCATCGCTCTGGCTCCGGGCTGCCCCCGGCCTCCTGTGTCACCAGCCTCCACATCAGAGAGATGCTGGTAGCTGTGACTGCAGGAATTTGCCCAGCTCAGACTCCTGGTCCCAGCTCCCTGCCCTTCTGTCAACCTACAGCCACACACGCCCACTGCGGATGCTCAAGACACGGCCTTGGCCATAAGAAGGCTGTACTACTACACCTGCAGAACTGAGCCCTCGTCTGATTGGCCAATGTTCCTTTTCCCATGGGGGGAGATGAGGGAGGAAACAGATTGGGGACTCAAAACACACCAGGTGTTTAATAGATGGCTAAGTGAAAAGGGTTTCCAAATCACATGCCAACACAGCAGCTTGCCACAGCTTTCAGCCCACTGCTTGCATTATGGTTTCTGGGCTCAGAAAAAGGCCAAGGGAAAGGTGGTTGGAAGTGCCAGCTGATGGCCGCATGGTTTGCAAGTCTCCTGCTGGGAGGACAAAGTCATGGATCTGGACTGCATCTCCAGGGGACTCTGAGCATCTCCTGGGTTGAGCAAACAAGTTCTGTTTCTAGCATTCAGTCCCAGCAACTGTGAGTACTGAGAGCACTCCACTGTGCCGCTGGCAAGCCTCTGCCTAGTCCCTCTTTAGCCTGACTCTGTGCTAAGTCAGAAAGGCAGGCCCACGCCTGGCCCTGAGTCTCGGAGTGAATGAACTGACTCTCTCCCACATGGCAATACTGAAAAGACAAACAAGATAATGGAGAGGTGAGTGCTTTGCCTCCTAGGAGGAAAAGCTACCATGTGATGTCCATTTAACATTACCCCCATATTAGTATGTGTGCATACATCATAAAGCTGTAGCCTAAAACACATCCAGACACTTTCAGGACTTCTGCTGGCCAGATGAGATGACATAGAACTGCTTAAATTGATTAATTTTAAAACTGATAAGATTTTTTAAAAGTATAGCTCTTGCTCTACATTATATAAAGAAAGCTACAAGCTTTGATCTTATACAGTGTGAAAGAGAGAGTCAGTTCATTCACTCAGAAACTCAGGGCCAGGACTTGGACCCGCCTTTCTAACTTTCTGCAGAGTCCTATTTATTTATTTTTGTGTTGCTATGATTGCTTTTGGGGTCTTCTTCATAACTTCTTTGCCTAGGCCAACGTCTATCAGAGTTTTTCCAACATTTTCTTCAAGAATTCTTACCGTTTCATACCTTAGGTTTAAGTTTGTTATCCACCATGGAGTTGATTTTGTGAGAGGTGAGAGATGCAGATCCTATTTCAGTTTTCTACATGTGGCTATCCAGTTTTCCCAGCACCATTTATTGAATAGGGATTCTTTTCCCCAGTGTATGTTTTTGCCTGCTTTGTCAAAGATCAGACGGCTATATGAGGGTAGTCTGTCTGGGTTCTCAGTCCTGTTCCATTGATCTATGTCTCTGTTCTTCTGCCAGTACCATGCTGTTTTGTTTACTATAGCCTTGTAGTATAGTTTGAAGTCCGGTAAATTGATCCTACCAATTTGTTCTTTTTGCTTAAGGTTGCTTTGGCTATATGGGGTCTTCTCTGGTTCCATACAAAGAACAGAATTATTTTTTCTAGATCTGCAAAAAATGATGTGGGTATTTTAATAGGGATTACACTGAATCTGTAGATCACCTTGGGTAGTACAGACATTGTAGCCATGTTGATTTCGCTGATCCATGAGCATGGTATGGTTTTCCATCTGTTTATGTCCTCTGCTATTTTCTTCCTCAGTGTTTTGTAGTTCTCCCTGTAAAGCTCTTTCACTTCTTTAGTTAAATATATTCCTAGGTATTTTATTTTCTTTGTTGCTATTAAAAGGGTAGTGAGTCTGATTTGGTTCTCAGTTTGACTGTTGCTGCTGTATGTGAATGCTACTGATTTGTGTACGTTGATTTTGTAACCTGAGACTTTGCTGAACTTATTTATCAATTCCAGTAGTCTCTTGGCAGAATCTTTGGGTTTTTCTAGGTATGAAATCATATCATCAACAAAGAGCGATAGTTTGACCTCTTCTGCCCCCATTTGGATACCCTTGATTTTCCTCTTGTCTGATTGCTCTGCTAGGACTTCTAGCACTATGTTGAATAGAAGTGGTGATAGAGGGCAACCTTGTTTGGTTCCAGTTCTAAGCGGGAATGCTTTCAATTTTTCTCCGTTCAGTATAATGTTGGCTGTGGGTTTGTCATATATGGCTTTTATCATTTTAAGATAAGTCCCATCTATGCTTATTTTTTTAAGCATTCTTATCATAAAAGGGTGCTGAATTTTGTCGAATGCTTTTTCTGTGTCTACTGAGAGGATCATATGGTCTTTGTTTTTACAATGCTTAATCCAACACTGACAGGCTCCCCTTGGGTCACAAAAATAAGTATTTCTCTACCACTTCCTCCTGTCAAAAGACCCTCAGAAATCCTGTCCTACTCTTAGCTCTCCAACACTCTTAGTTCTGTAACACTTCAGAGAAGCTGTGTTTCTTAAAAGAAAACAGGCAACCCACTTCTGGTCTTTAACCACTAACTTGTGAGGTTTGTTTTGTTTTTAGGACAAAGACATTAATTTTCCTCATTAGCATTTTTATTTCACTCAGATATGTTTTAACTACCTAGTCACTATACAAATGAAGAAGTGGCTTCCAGCTGCTCTCAGAGACTAGCCAATTGGTCTCAAATTTTAGCATTACAAAAACCTGGTGGGCTTGTTAAAACACAAATTTCTGGGTCCTACCTGGGACCCATTCTGTAGAATTGGCACCTTAATAAATTCCAAGGTGATTTTGCTGGTTCAAGGCCATATTTTGAGACTATGCTTTAAGCTACCTTTCCTGGCTTCTTTGTAGCCCTTGAATATTTTTTTCCTCCAGATGGAAAAGAAAAATCGTTAAGTAAAGGAAATACTGAGCTCTCTGATTTCCCCAGGCTCAGGTAAAAAAAAAACCCAGTTAAAAAAAGGCTAGGTTGATAATCATGCTTAACTCACTAGTATAATTCTATCTCCCCCATCAAGTTTTGGAATTTTAAAAAATGTACAAGTTAATTTATATTGAATTCATAATATTACTTTATTAATCCATCTCTCAAATGGATTACTTTTTAAAGAAGCTTTTTGTCTTTCTCTCTCTTCTGAAAACTTTCAAATTCATTTTAAAGGAACAATACTAACCAGAATTTGATCAGAAATACTCAATGCTTTTAAGAAGCTCATGCTCATGTATCTATAATAATAAATAAGAAAAATATTCAAGCCTTTTAAAGTATGAGTTATCTGAAATGGAGAGGGAAGAGATTAAAGTGACACTGTAATGGGCAGTTTGTAAAGGGCAGCATTTACATAGTAAAAGGAGCCCTAGATTGGATCAGGACCTGAAACCCAATCCTAGTTACCACACTGAGTAGGTTTATGGGCTCAGAAAATTATTTTTCTGGATCTCAGGTTCCACATAGGTAAGATGAAGATAATAATCTTTCTCAAAAGATTATAACTAAATTTGTTTTAGCCCACATCATTTTTTTTAAAAAGGACTTGAGAGTTTTTTAAATCTCACATCTTAAAAAACACGAGAGAAAAATGAGTTATCAAAAATTAATAAGTAAAATATATTTTCTGAAAAACAAATATGCCAACCAGAATCACAGCACAATTATTCCAACTAATCAAAAATGCTGGCCTAAATCTCCTGGCAGTTAAGTTGAAAAAGGAAATTATTACAGAACTCTCATCCCATTAATAGAGAGGCAGAAACAAGTGAATTCCTCAAAGCAATTAAATGAGATAAAATGTGTGAAAGCTTTTGGTAAATAACCAGAAATCAGATGTCATCATTAAGGTTCCAGGAAGAGGTGGATATGAGCTTACTCTTATGGTGGGATAGCGCAGATCCAAATCACACCAGGTCACAGGGTTTAATGCAAAGGAACTCTGTCTACATCTTCCCTTTCTTTTGGTTTGATTCTCAAAGAAATCTCAGCCTCCCGCAGACTGGGAGTACACTCACCAAAGGCAGATTGAAGGTGCTCTCAGAGAAAGCTGAGAGTGTGGCATTCACTTATGTGAAAATGCCATTCCCATGGGTCACACACAACCAAATATCGGTGATTCCATATGGTTTAGCCTAACAGTAAGACCAAGTAAAGTGGAGGAGTAAACAATGTACAACTTCAGGCCTGCCTTTTCAGTCCTAATAATTAGAAAAGAAAATTCTGAAGACTAGAGAGTTAAAACTAGTTTTGAGCCTCACAGCTTGAGAACCTGGAAGAACTGGGAGGAGATCAACGAAAATGAGGGAAGAGCTGTAGAGCTCCACCGACATCCTCACCTCTCCTCCCCTGAAAACTCGTCACCTGCTAATCTTGCGCCGTCTCCTCCTCATCTCTAACTGGTTAACTGGTGTGCTTGATCAACTCAAGAACCCTGCCCGCACATCAGGGGCCAAGATTATAGCTTTCATATTTCTTTTCTGAACAGCATGAAGCTAGGCAGGTAATAAAAGCTCAATCAGCACGTTAATTCACTTGAGTCAAGCAGTTATTTTCTGCACCATCAGAATGAGGGGGAAAGGGCTTGTCTAGCGGCTTAGGCATGGGCTAGACTTGGTGAAATGGTTCCAATTGTGTGTGATTCATTTTCAAGACACCAATGTGCTCAAGGAGGTGACTGATCGCCCTGTGCTTTGACAGAGAGGTGGCCAGTTCTCAAACTTTAACAGGCACAAGGCTGAACTATGAAGCTTGTTAAAAATGCAGATTGCTGGGCTCAGCCGCCAGTAGTCAGAGTCTGACCTGGTAGTTCTGAGCAGGGCACAGGAACCTGCATTTATGACATTCCTCCTCCTGCTATCCACAGTTTTGTATGCAAGTGGCAAGAAACAGGGGGCGTGACTGTAAGTCAGCGAGGCCGCGGTCAGGTCTGTTTTGTTTAACATTACATCTGTAAGGCCGACCACACTGCACAGCTCACAGTAAAGTCTACTATGTGTCAAACTGGGAGGGCATTCATCTGTCTGATTCATCCTAAATACTACCCCTCCTTGAAGAAAGGATACGAACTAGGTGACCCTTCTGGTTCTCTGAAGGCCACCAGCTCACTGTCACATACTTAGTAAACTGGGAAGAGCCCCTCCTGGCTGCCTCAGCCCCATCTGCTCAGAGTTCTAATTGAGGAGGCCGACCTCCTCTGATTGGCACTTCCTTCTTGCTCTGCCAGAGACCATCTGTACCCACCACCTCCTGACAGCTCAGACAGCCCTTCCTCCTTGCGCACGCAGACGGGCAAGGGCACCGGCAAATGAACCCGGACCCAGGAGTGAGAGCCTGCCTTTCACACCCTGGGCTGACCCCAGACCGTTAGGCAGCCCTGCACAGATTCTCAGAGCCCCCTGCACCTGGGAATGGTGTTTCCTAATAACCAGGTCTTGTTCTGTGACGGAATACTGAGCGCCCTCTTCCCACAGTCTCACAGTACCTCACTGAGACCAGCAGGTAGCAAGTGTCTGCATCCACATTTTGCAGATGGTGAGCAGAGAGGAAATCTGATCCGCCCAAGGTCACACAGCAGGTCAGACACGAAGCCAGGGAGGGCATCTGAGCTCAGCACACCCAGAGCCACTGCTCTCGCGTGGCCAAAGCACCTTCCCATGTATGGGGACTTGCAGGTGCTTTGACTCAAGCTGCCCCTCAGTTTGCATTGAGGGCATGTGTTCTTCGGAAAAGAAACACCAAGCTACGCTTTGCCTCCCTCATTTAAAAGACATTTGGGACAGATCTCTTTCAGAGAGACTGTTCTTCAATTTCCATCCAAGGTCAAGAGCGGATGGAAGGATGACGAAATGCCATTTTCTGGGCAGCAGAAGTGGACTTTTGGTTCTCCAGCTGGGCTGGGGCATACAGAGTCACCCGAGGGACCCTCGCTTGCACACAGCTTCCCCTTCCCCAGGCTCTGACAAGTCGGCCAACTAACTCCAACACTGACTTCTTAACAAGTAATGAAATGGAGTAGTTTGAGTGTCTTTTTCCCCCTGCCTTAGCCCACTGGGAAGGTGTTAACAGCAAAGAGGACAGGGGTGAGCGGCAGGATGGAGAAGCCCAGACCAACAGCAGAGGCCAGGGCTGCAGCATCGTCAGCAAATGCAGAAGACACAAGAGCAACGGGGCGTCAGACAGTCCTCGCACCCCAAACCTCATTCTTGTACTAAGAGGCACTCAGAAAATACAGGGTTACAGAGTTCACACGCAGAGCTTAAAGGAAAAAAATCCCAGTGGAACATGTGGGTGAGGAAGAAATGAAACGGAAGGGCCACTCTAGATAATTGGGGTTGCAAAGATAAATAAGACAGCTCATGTCCCCAGGAAGCATACTGACTAGGTCTCTCTAAGCCCCTCTTCTGCACTGACACCCTCCTCCCCACCCACCTGGGAGCCACTTGTGGGGGCAGGGGACGCCCGTCCAGGCTCCAGAGTGGTGAACACAGCACTGTGCGCCCACAGTAAAACTCCAGCAAAATCAGTTGCTTTTGCATCACAAGTTTCTCTAGACTGTGTCAATTTCTGCTGTAAATAAGGCATAGCCAGGTGAGGTTCACCAGCAACGACTTCAAGGCTCTCCGTCACATGCTCAGTCCTGTCAACCACCAGACGGCTCCTCTGGCCCCTCCCACTGTTCTTCCTCCCACTCGGCACGTGCCCTCGTTTGACTCTTGGTTTCAAAGTTCTCTCTCAAAGGATCCCATAAATCAGGAATATGAGATAGAAGGTTTTCTCCCATCATGTATAAAGCTTATAAACTGCTTCCAGTAAGATGAAAGAAATGGTCCTCAAGTGCAGCAAGAAGGGCATGTTTTGGACATCAGAATGAACTTCCTGGCAGTACCTGCTCTTTGAGGGTCACACAGGGAGCCAAGGGATGGGGGGAAGAGACAGGCACTGACATTGACTAACGACCTACTATGTGTGCGTGTCATTATTTTAGCTAATCCTCAACACCCTCCTGCCAGGCAGGTTCAGAGATACAGAAAGAAGAAAATAATAACATTTCTATAGCAGATGTTCTTTAAAAATAAGAGCCACAGACGTAGGTCCCAATGACTTCCAAGTAGTATCTGGCAGGGAAGAGGGTCCACAGAGGTTGTCGGCCTCCAGTGGACCCAGAGCTGCTCAAAGAGCCTTCGTGTGCATTAGGCAATGACCAAGGGAGTTCTGGGCTTTGTGTGGTGGCCAACAGATAATAGTCCTTTCTGCCTCTTCTAAGCTCAAAATCCATTAAGAAGTAAGACAGAGAAAGCACACAGATTGAAATCAAACTTAAAGTTTGATTATGAACAAATTCTAAAACGGAAGTGCTTAGATGGGCTTCAAGGAGCTTCCTAATATTTCATGCATAATTAACCCTACTTAGCCAAAAGGTGGGACCATCATAGACTTTTCCCACAGGGCCAGAGCCAGTCCTGTTCACCAGGAGCTTGGTGAACCTGCTCTGGAGATAAGTGGACTCAAAAGAGAGTCCCAGAGGGGGTGAGCCAAACTCGCCCATCAGATACGCCACTTCTCCCCTGGGGACAGGTGAGGAGACCCTCCCTTCAGGGGATGTGAGTTGGTAACACGAGGAGTAGGGAAGAAGTGCTCTTTGGGGGGCTGGGGAGGGGCTTCAAAGTTTTCAAGCTAACTTGAATGCATATGGAGAGCAAGGAGTGGTTTAAGCCATAAACCAAGCAAAGGGCCATCCTCTAAGGGATGACACAGGAGGCCTTGGGGGGACCCAAGAAGGTCCTGGGGAGAGAAGGAGCTTAGAAAAAATAAAGAAGGGGTTTGACTTAGCAGGCCTGTAAATAAAACACACAGCTGTCCCCGTACCAACACCTTGATCTGATCTGGCGTTTGTTCTATGTAGAACCTGAACAATCTCTTGGGACCAACTGGGCCTCTACCACCCGCAGAGGCAACCTTGACATTCAGAGCACACAGCGCCTGTCCCTGCTTCCTAACGGATAGCAGAGGCCGCACACAGGCTGAGCGATGAGTCACGCAGCAGCCTCCAGCCCTGCTCCGCTGCTCCGTGAGCCCTCAGCTCTTGGCTGCTTGGTTTCTTCTTTTCCGTCCCCTTCCCCTTCCCACTCAGTGCTTTGCCCTCTCTCCGCGCCCCTTCCCAGACCATCCTGGAGACCCGAATGTTTGTGTACCATATCGGAGCTGACAATTTGGAGAGGCCCTTGACTGTGGCCAGATCACAGAGGCCAGTCTGTATAAACCAGCCCTTTTTTGGACTTTCTCTTTTAGGCAGCCTGAACATGTACACACTGGGAGCAAGCCCTACAAGAGTCCCCAGCAGATAATACATTCATGCAAGTAGCCATCTCTGGTGGAAAAAAAAACGTTATTAATTGGGGTTATAGCACCCGTTTTAACTGCAGCAGGAGCTGAGCCAATGCGATTTAGTGGTGTGCTGGCTTTTTCTAAACTCCAATGGATACTTCACAAATAACAATAAAAATTTTAATGGTAGGACAGACATGGAGTAGGCGACACAGCTTCGCTCGCTAAACAACCTCATTCACCACGCTCAAGGATTCAAGCGTTTCATGTGGCCGCCGCTTTGCCTAAGCCTGCTGCAGATGACAGAGTAAACATTCACGGTGTAGAGTTGCAGTAAGAAGCAGGTTTCATTGGCCCTGCTTCGCAGATGCAGAAACCCGAGGCCAGAGCAAGGAAGTGATCTAGGGTCGACCAGAGGAGGTGCCAGGAGCCCATGCTAAGCCCCACCTCTCACCACAGCCTCTTTGGCTTCTCATTTCCAAAGTGTTCGTTTCATGGAGGCTAGGAAGATTCCATTCTCTGTAAAACTGCAGGGCAGCTGTTTCTGATTATTTGTCCAAGAGAGACACATAACCAAAAGGGTGTTTTGGTTATAAAGCAACTTATTTTCTACTCATCAGAAGTTATATAAATTCATTCCCACAGGATGGGGCTGAGTTTGGTGACAGGGCAATTGCAATGTCTAGAAGGACCCCTCTGCATCAGCACAGCCAGTGACAGGGAGCCCTGGGGTGACTCCAGGGCATCTGGTGGCTTGCTGGTGGCTCCACTGACCTACGTCAACCTCCCTGGTTTGAAACCTCTGCCTGCAATTTCACAGGAGCTATTTCTCCCCTTGTAGCACTGAATTTTTATTACAAATGGGGGTTTCAACATGGTTCAGCTGTGTCCTTTCCTACGGTTGTCCTGGAAAGCTGGGGTAGCTCTAACCAGCCATCGACCATCTACCCACTCACGTGCTGAACACAGTTGGATGAACCACATTCTCCGCCAGCAACTCAACTTCCCTGTGCCCTTCACCCCCACGACCTTAGCATGACTGCAGTGTGTTCCACTTTCTCCCGTGCACTTCAGACGCTCTCAGGAATGACTCTCCACTCCCCAGATATTGACGAGACAGAAATGAAACGAGCAAGGAGTATTCACACAAATAAACACACGCCCTCCAACTCAGCTCTTTCAGAAGTGACATGACCCTATGAGCTGAGCTGTCCCTCTTTCTGCCTCCCACGGAGAGTTGCTCTCAGTGCAGGACGTGGCAGAAGTCGCCGTGGTGGATGGCATGGTCTCTTTTCCAGCAAACCCACAGGGAAGGACAGAGAAGCTAGCCTGGACTGGTTAGAGAGAGGAAGCTTCAAGGCCACAGACTAAAAAGTAGAGTTGTTATTCTTGGTAGCTTTTCTTCATCTCCACAGAGAGCAGAACAAACCCTGAAGTGTGTAGAATTTCCACTACAGCCAAAAAAGAAATGTCGGGCAGTGAGGTCGCAGACAATGGAACGAGTACCCAGGGGCACGGGCTGGCACTGCCACAGTGATCAGGTCGGCAGGGCCGGCGGGGGAGGAGGGACTGTCGCACAGGGCTGGAATACCAGGACCCCAGTGGCTCGGCGGTTTAGCACACGGCCCAGGGCGGCGTCAGGCCCTCTCAGCCCCGGCTCACCCCTCTCAGGCACGCCGTCACCCACTTTGTCCTCCCTGAGTGGCTGCTGTGAGGCCCAGACGAGATCGTGGATGTGACAGTGTTCTGCAAACGAGGAAGCACTACCCAGAGATCAGTTGTCACCAACCGTGCCCTCGGTCCTGACTAAAGGTCTAGGGATGGAGAAGGGTCTTGCTTGGCCTGTGCCTGTGAGGATCTGGTGCTACCAACGTGACAGGGGTTTCTCCCTGGTAACAAGCCAAGCCCTCCCGACTCCAGCAGCGGGGCAGGTGAGGGGCCGGGGGTGGAAATGTCTCTGCACGGAGCGCTCAGTGCTGGGGGCAGAGGACAAACGGACTCCACAGACACAGAGTGGGCTGGGTGCTGTCTGTGCCTCAGGGAGAAGGGCATATATAGAGAGGGACAGACGTGTCCCGGTCCTCGAGGAATCCACAGAGCAAGCGAAGCAGATGGCTCCGACGCGGGACCACTAGCAGAGCGTACCCTGCACCAGATTTTGGGCACGACCCATCTTGGGCAGGCCACTTGGGTCCTCCAAATCCCAGATGCCTTGCCTATAAAAAGGGGGTGATCATGACCTGTCCCTACTTTGTAAGACAAACATGAGAGTCCGGGGGCCACAATGGTAAAGGGGTAATAGCAGTGATAACAGCAAACACTTACTGGCATCTACTCGGTGCCAGGCACTGTTTAAAATGCTTACGACCAGCAGTCAGCAAACTTTTTCTGTGAAGGGTCAGGTAGTAAATATTTTAGGATTTTATTTTAGGATTTGCAGGCCAGACGGTCTCTGTCACAATTACTCATCTCTGCTGCTGTAGCAGAAAAACAGCCATAGACAGGACGCGAATGATCAAGTGTGGCTGTGCTCCGATACAATTTTATTTACAAAAACAGATGGTGGGCTGGGTTTGGCCTGCTACCCGTAGTGGGCCAAATCACGCTTCACATACATCCGCTTGGCATGACCCCATGAAGTATGCGCCACTTCACACTCATTTTACAGACGTGAGAAGCAAGACCCAGAGAGGCGAATTAACTTGCTCGAGGTCAGACAGCCATGAACTGGCAGTGGCGATTCAAACAAAGGCAATCTGGTTCCAGAGCCTTTACCTCTCTGCTGATCGCCTCTTGGGCACACTGGACGTGAGATACAACAACTACTAAGTAAAACTGCAGCGCCAATCAAATGTGACAGTAATAATAATAGTCAAATTTACTGAGATCCTATTCCATGCCGGGCACTGTGCCAGGTGCTTCCCACGCACAATCCTCACAGCAGCCCCGTGGGCACGGCACTATTACCATGTGCATTCCACAGATGGAGAAACTGAGGCTGAGAGTTAAAGTCAAGTCACTGAAGGTCCCAGAGTCGGTAGACATTAGAGCCATAGCTGGACCTAAGTCTGTCTGCCTCCAGGGTCAACCCTGTCCCCAGTCTGGCCAGGAGCCAACATCTGTTCCCTTCTTCAGTTTACTTCTCCCCAGAGCAGAGCTGGACACTGTTCTCTCTGAGAGTTGCTGCCCACTGTGCTCTGGACACACGAGCAGCTCTGCTCTACCCTGGGGAGACCTAGCCCTGCCCGACCCCGGAGGAAAGGAGGGCTCCCTCCTGCTCCCACTGCAGGCCTGGCCTCCCCAGCACCACCTCTTGCTTGTCCTGGGTGTCACTTAGCAGCACATATCATCTGTCAGTTTCTACGGCACCACGGGCTGAACATCTCACTCGCAGGCTGCTAACTAAACATACAGGAAAAGGGAGCACAGGGATGGGGCCCTGGCTCCTTCACAACGGAAAGGGATGTTCCCTTGGGTCCTCGGTACAGCTGCAGAGAATGTTCCCTGGAAGGACATCACGGAGATTCCCAGCATTCCAACGCTGGCTCTCAGACTCATCTGCTCCTGTCCTTTGCTGGTCAGGAGTTGAGCAGAAAAGAGACACTGCTCACTGGTTGCATTTGTAGAGAAGAATCCAGAAGCCAGGAAGTAGAAATTATGAGAATGTTCAACATAAGCAGAGCGTAGAAGTGCTTCTTAATTACTTTAAAATGAACATCTGAGCTAAGCCTTCCTAGGTTAGCTAAGTTGTGGTGTCACTGTTTCCCCAATAAACAAAACACACACATTTACACACACACACACACACACACAGAACTTTAGAGTTAAAAAAAAAAAAAAAAAGTTTCAAGTGCAAAATATGCCCACAATCCAGCTCAATTTTAGAAATAACTTTCTTGAGAATGGGAGAGGAGAGGAGAGTTCTTTCCGGTTGACAGAGACTCTCAGCCACTTGCCCACCCTCTGCACAGGCCATGTCACCTTCTCTCCTTCCCACATGTGGTGTCCCATTTGTTCATAAAATTCAAGTTGTCTTCCTGCCCTGGGAGAACACAGGAAGAGCAGAGGGTAAGAACAAGGGCAAGTGGAGCTGATGGAGAATTAAAAGAGAAAAGACAAAGAGGCTTGGCAAGAATCCAGAATTTTAGAGGGGAAAAAAGAACAAGTGATGAAAGATCTAAAGTTTCAGCAAAGATTTCCTTTTGTCCCTTTGCAAAATCTTGCCATCAGAGTCCACAGGGAACTGAGGGAGAGCAGGAAGCCTGGGTCCTGCCTCGGCCGCTCTCCGGGGAGGCCAGGAAGCCTGGAGCCCAGCCATGGGACAAAGTGCTGCCAGGCGGATGAGTCTGAAGTCACATTGCCATGGTAAACTGGGACACTCCATCGCAATAGGCACGGTCGATTTCTCCCAACCCAGAAATCTGTGAGGAATTTCCCTACAAAGGTTATATCTCATTTTGGCACATGCAAATTTAGCTAATTAAAGTCCAACCCGGAAATGGAGTTCAAGGGCAAGAGGGCATCCGACTTACAGGAAAAATAGACCCTACGGCACAGACGGGGCAGAGAGGGCGCGGGAAGCCACGGCAACCTCACAGGAAAACGCAAAGCTGCTCCCAGTCCATGAAATCCACTGTGCGTACAGAGAAAGTGCATTCATAAAAGGCCATCCCCACTCCCCAAGAAAAATGTTCTGGACATTTTTAAGGCAAGAATAAGATTTGTTTCTGGGATGATCAGGGTGAGTGGAAAAAACAAATTCAGAATGAACTGAAGGGAGCTGTGGATTTGCAGGAGTCAAAGGACTGAAGGCGGGAAGCTGATGTGGCCTTTCTTACACTACAGTCTCAGGCTTTCTTACATTTATAACAACTTTTATTCTACCTATCAGGGAGTTACTGCAGAGCTCACAGTACATAAGCAAGTGTGCAAAGAGGGGAAGAATGGAGGGAGGGAAGGGGTAGGGCCCAGGGATGCAGCCCCTATTCATGAAGCTGCCAGCCCAGGGCAATGGCTCCTTGAAGATATCTAATGACATTTTTTATTGGTTGGGTCATAAACTTCAGAACATCACCCCTCGCCCCCAACCTTGTCTAATGTGCCTTGGTCTCCACTTGTCCTACCCACACCTGTCCACCACCGTCACATTTTCCAGGGGAAGAAGAGAGTGCGGAGCCAGTGGGCTCTTCCCTGCCCAGGGGCAGTGTGGACTGGGGAAGGGCTTCCTTGCTGGGATGTGTGGAAGAACAGGTGAAAGCAGAGGGTCGCAGTTAAAAGCATACACACGGGAGCCCTGCTGGCTGGGTTACATCACAGACCCTACACTCAACTCATGGGACGCTACACTCACAGACCCTACACTCAACTCATGGGACCCTACACTCACAGACCCTACACTCAACTCATGGGACCCTACACTCACAGACCCTACACTCAACTCAACTCAACCTCACTGCATAACCTCTCTGTGCCTCAGTTTCCTCATCTATAAAATGGGAATAATTATAGTACCTATCTCATAATAGAGTTGCCACGGGGTAAACAGCTAAAGCATCATGAAGAGCGCCTATTACGTAGGGAGTGCTATGTAAGTGCCAGCTGTTATGACTCAAAAACATGTTTCAGGGCAGGGATCACGGCTCACGGGGATAAGGGAAGCCTGGGATTTCAGATCCAATGCATTCTGGGAGCCCGCATCCAACAAAGACTCACCAAAGCCGGTGCGTAATTTGGCAGATTACCTTTCTGCTCAGAATTCCACCTTGGCCCCCGTCCCCAGAATTGGGTCCATGCTCCTCCGCTGGGCAGCCGAGTCCTCTAGAGTCCGCCCCTTCCAGCCCCGCCCAAGCAGCCGCACTGCAGTTGTCCCGCTGCAGCTGACAGTGGGCACTCTCCACCTTCATCGTCACCACACCCTGCCCTGTCCTGTCCACGGTCTGCACACACATCTTCTCCTGCTTTGCTTGCTGGTCCTTCCATGTGCCACCCTGATGGCAGGTGCCCAATGACGACTCTGGACGGGGCCTGGTGCCACGACCGCCTCACAACCGGTGCACGATGCAGAAGAGGTAAGGTCCTGAGCTTTCGCCCTAATCAAGCAACAGCAAGCAGCAGCGCTCACTGTGTGCAGAGCTTTTTAGAGATCCACGTTTGTTACTGGAAACTCGTGGGGCCAAGTGCATTTCAGAATTCAGACTTTTTCAGGTTTTCAAAAAGCCATTTGAGTATCTATTGTACGTAACACCACAGCAGGCTGAAGGATGCTAGAAGCCAACATATTTCTGCAGTGAATCCTGTGAACATTCAGTCTAAGCCAGCCGAATAAGACGGGAACTACTCTCCTGTCAGTTTAGGTCCACTGTGCCCCAGATGAGTTCAGGATAGGTCAAGTTTTGCTGACAAAGGGATAATCAATGAATTTTCGCTTTTCAGAGATTCTGGGATTTCAGAATTACAGAAAAGGGGCTGTGGCTCTGTATTAGGTGCTCTGGGGACATAAAGATAAATATTTAAAAAAAGAAATAGACAATATGATTGCTGCCTTTTGGAGGCGCAATGAAAGGAGCACAAGCTCAGATGTGTTGCAGACCACCTTCAGCAAGCCTCAGTGTCACATCCACGACATGGAATCACGCACACCAGACAAGGAGAGGTGCATAAGGCACCTGAAAGTTCCTGCCCAAGGATTCTGAATATGTTAGTTCCTTCCCGTTACTATCCAGTCAATGAAAATTTAAGCACTCGGTAACTAAGTACACAAGTGCTGAAGAGACGAGTCTCGCAGGAGAACCTAGCTGCGAAGGGCTCTCGAAGAAGCTCCTTACTGGGAATGGACACAGAGCAAATCCTCATGCTCCAGTTTTGTTGTCTTCATATAGGAAGAACCGAACATCATTCATCAAACCACCTTCTTAGAGTATGTGAAATCCCAAGTAAGAACGCACATCCGTGGCTGGTGTGGGCCTCTCCGCCGGCCCGTGAGGTCTCTGCCCTGCCTTCCTCCTTTCACCCCTTCCTGGGGCACTTTCTTTCTGAAAGACCTCAAACGCGCAGACACGGTCAGGCCATCAGCTCAGCAATGGAGCAGTCTGCAGCCCGAGAGAGGCACCCCGGGATACCAGGGTGACGAGGTAAGACAAGGAAAGGCCCTGGATCCGTGGATCCAGTGAATCCATGTTTACAGTTTACTATTTGGTTTTTGTTGATAAAAGTGAAGTTTTCCCCCCGATTCCCATTGTGGAGAGTTTCCTTTTACATAAATGAAACTAATCCCTCTGTTTACTAACATGAAACTTGACGTTTACAGCCAAGTGCCTCACCAGCCTTAGCCAATAATCCTCAGTGCACTCTTGAGGGAGAAGTTTACATAAGACTCCAAACTGCTCGACGAGAGCCTTGCAGACACCAAGGCAAGCACGGCGCTGCTCCAAGAAGCTTACAGGACTACCTGTGGGCTGACACCTCACGAGCCTACCTACTGGAATTCTGCAGACCCTTCTAACCAGCTCCTGCTCTGCCCAAAAGACAGCAGGCACAAAGTGGCTAACAGGAAAATCCTGAACTGCTTCTGGGACCTGGGGTGCAGTTTCTGGCTGTGCTTAATGGTTTTGCAAGGTGTGTCACCGAAGGATGAAGTCTATGTTCATCTGGGACCTCCCCTTGGGAAATGCCCTTCCCTGCACAGTGATGAACGCAGGCTTGGGGCCCTAGGTGCTTCTGTTCAAGAGCAGAGCTGCAACCTTGAGTCCACACTGCATTCCTAGGCCAGCAAAGTCAGGGGCAGAGCAGGCAGCTGACGTTCTGCAAAGCCAAGGCCCCTCCACAATGACATGACTAAAGGCTGTAGCTCAAAGAATCCTGAGCAAGTGACTGACTACAGACTGACGAGGCTAAAGGCCCTGAAACAGAAAAGCGAATCCAAGCAAAGAGCAGCAGGGGATGGACCCGCAGAGTAGGCAGAACTGCTCAGAAGAGCTATCCAGAGACTCTTCTCTCTCTGGCTAAAGTTTTAACCAGTTCCTTAGTAAAGACGAACTGGAATTCCACAGCATAACTAGTCGCATATCCACAGTTGTACACAGTTGGCCTTAAGCTTAAGTAAATTGAAAACAGCTCTCTTCCCATATGTGGACCTAGTCATTCTCCAGGTCTATATTGTCTTCACAAAATCTCAAGTTCAAAGGCTCCTCCAGGTACTGATGTAAAAGGAATGTCTGTATTGAGGGAACCTCATCTGACAATGCACTGAGGGATTCGGTGCCCAGCACTGGCAGGACCCGGGAGCAGTGCTGTCATGAGCCCTGCTCTGACAACAATTTCAACGGCTGTGCACTGCCCGTGAGGCCTGGCCTGTGCCAGGCACACCCCAGACACAGGAGGTAGGTCTTGTTACCCCACTTTGCAGGTGCGGAACCTAAGGCTCAACAGAGCTCAATTTCCCCACAACTAGGAATTAGTCCAACCCAGATCCGACTCCAAGATGCTGTTTCCACTCTTCCTTTTCATCCCTCCTAGCCTCCCCACGTGGTCTTCCTGGATGGCGACCCCACCGATGGCAGCCGCCACACAGGCTACCACACACATGCGATCAGAGGCTACTACACTGTGAAGCAAGGGTTCAGCGTAACTGAGCCACCGGGCCCCTGACGGTCCTCAGGCACAGCCCAGCTTTGCTTTCAAGCTATGGTTCTCTCTCGGGTGGCATCCCCACCTTCCCACAACTCAGTTTATCAGCAATCACTCAAGAAATGCGTCCACGGGCACCTCAGCACCAGACCATCCTGCCTCTGGGTACTCAGACAACCTGGCTAGGGAGGTAAGGTCACCCCGTACCAATAACCAGAGCCCATGACCATGCTGTATGGGTAAGCGCTAGCCTGTGAGGAACACAGAGCATATGCTTGTTAGTAACAGTAATAGCCCATGTAGTAATAAGCTCCTTATTCCTTAAGTATCCATAAAGTACTGACCAGCTTACCAAGACAGATCTCATTCTATCTAAAAGTTTAAACAAAACACCAAGCCACAAAGCAGACAAAAGACCCAAATGCCAGGGCCAGCTCTACCACCGCGAGCTGTCTGATGCTGGGTAAGTCACTTCCTTTCTCTCCTCTTAAATTAAGAATAACAATACTTTCCAACTCTGCCGCACAGGCTTCTTCTGAGGATCAACTGAAACCAGGTGTGTGAAAGCACTTTGAAATTAAAAGCCAGGCAACTGCACAGTTGTATGTTATCGGACAGGGCAGAGACTACGGCTTTCATTTACAAATGAGGAAACTGAGCTGGAAGTAGGACAGACTCAGGCCTTCAGGCTCTTGGGCCAGTGGTCTTTCTGCTTCACGATGCTGCTTCCCTCACTGGGAGCGGCTGGGAAGAACGAGATCCGGCTGGGCCCCAGCAATCTGGGAAGGCCGAAACAGAGGTCACACATTGGAGGCCAGCCGGCCAACGAGACCCACAGGTGTGTTTTATTTGGCTGACACAGTTGATAACAAGAAACATTTTTGAGTCAACCTTTAAGAAGCCGTAGGTTTCACGCAAAGTCCGCATTTCCCATCTTGAACTCTCAGCAGAGCTGGTACGGGTGCAGACTCCTTGGCAGCGATCGTCTGCGGCAACGGCGCCTCAGGGAGCGCCTGCTCACTTCAGTTAGTCACTGTCCCCTCGTCCCCTACCGTTCCCCCAGCACGGAGGCAGAGTGTCAGCAGCCAGTTATCATTTATTCTTGTATTGTTGTTTCATGTAATAACAGAAATGAGCATGTCTCTGTGAGAAAGTGAAGACTCTTCCTGCACTTACGAACCTTTCCTGCCTGGCTCTGGCAGGCATTTGAGTTTGCATCCCCTGACCTGAAGGCCAAAGAGGACCCCAGGGGGCAGGAAGGCAGCACTGTGGGAAGAGCAAAGTGCTGCTGGGAAAACAGCACAGGCCTACGGGAAGCGGTAAGGACACAGTGTGACCGGACAGGGGGTCTGCGGAGGGGAACGGGGACAGGTCAGTGAGGCCATAGTCAGGGGCAGGAGCTTGAGTGGCGATGGAGACATCAGGGGCCAGGGAGACTGTGCATGGCAATACTACCTTAGAGAGCAGAAGAATTGGAAATGCTGATGGTTTAGAATTAGGAGACATGCTTTGCAAACATTCATTCAACAAAAGTTTACCGAGCACCCACTGTATGCCACGCATATGGTGTCCCCTGGAAATACAGCAGGAGATAAAACAAAACTCCCAGCTTTTATGGCACGTACAGTCACGTGGGAAGGATCTTCCCAGAAAATCCCCATTAATGATTACGGACAGGTGACTGTTAATGGGTAAGGATGGGTATTTCTGAGCCAGGGAAGACAAAAGCAGGGCTGACAGTGACAGGGAGGGGGCAGGTGAGGAGTGGGGTTGACATGACCCTCCTGCCACTGCTCAGCCTGTGAAAGCACAAGGCAACTCGGCGCCCCTCGTCAGCCTTCTGAAGACACTGGAGGAACGTAGCCTGAGCGCACACACCGTGGGGCCCTCGTTCCCCGGACCGGCTTTTCCAGGCTGTGCCCTGCTATCACACACACAGCCCGCACGCTGCTGCTCTCTTCTGCTCCCGGCGCTCTGGAGTGAGAGTGCATAGTGGGAGACAAAAACAACGACATGGTATGACAGAAAGATCTGGAATCAGGAAAACTTGCCCTCTAGCTCTTCTATATGACCTTGGGCAAACTGCTTAACTCTAAGCTTCTGTTTTCTCAGATTTAAAAACGCAGGTAACAGTGTTTGCCTCCAAGAATTATTACAAGGGTTAATGGCACCATCTAGGAGAGCGCACAGGACACAGTGGGGCCGCAGTCAGCGCTGTCTTGACCTGGAGAAGCGAGGCTTCCTGAAGGGCTTGCAAGTCAGGAATACAGTGCTGGGAGCCTTTCAAGGGGAATGCAGCCTCTTCCCGCCCTCCTTGCCTCACCTGGTCACGTAAATGCCTCTCCTAGGCATTACTCACCTGTCCCTCCCTGACTCCTTTTAGGTTAAAGTCTGTCTCCCCAGCAGACCATTAAAATGCAAATGTAGTCTCAGGTGGGATTTCACACTGACCAAAGCCCCACTGAGGAGGGGAGGGGACTCTCACCTTGGGGGCAGCTGCCAGAGGTCGGGTGGCAGAGGCAAGGAGAACGGCCCACAGAGGGTGGGGGAGGCGGGAGTGTGAGGTGGGCACGGCCCTGAACCATTCGCTAAGGACCAGGCAAAGGGGAAGGGGCGCCTGGCTCCTCTCGTCAACATCCGTCAGTACCCGCCACGCAGCAAATGCCACCAGCCACTGTGCCAAGGCTGGCACTGCCTGAGACCTTACTAAATGTCCTGCCCCTCCAGGGGTCCTTCCAGCCGCAGGGATTGGGCACAAACATCGAGGCTGTGACCATCAGCCCATATTCTGGGCCCAGGTCAATGGCTTTCGTTTGGGTATTGCTGCCTCAGCAAAGTCGCAGAGATTTCCTCACGCCATGGACCCCCACCGGCAAATTTCTAAAATGCAATCCAAGTCCTTCTTTAACCTCCCTACTTTTCTCATTTTCAGCACTGTTCAGTACCACTGACTTCATGAAGGACTACGTCATGTCTTCTGGTTTTGTTTTGTTTTGTTTTAATAGGGGAAAATTTGTGCACCCACCACCCACCTTTAGCTCCAATGAGAAATGCGTCAAGGGAGGGGAAACTCCGCGTGTCAGCAGACCAGGCCACGCAATCGCAGTCTCGCTGCTTCTCTGAAGACTGCAGAACACGCCGAGCAAAGAGTCATCATCCCGAGCTATTTGTGTGTCATGTAGTAATGCCCTAATGATTCAATTAGCATTGATTCTTCAGCGGCAACAATATTTTCTGACTGATCCAACAATTTAGCGATCACTGTTGATTGATACAATTCCTATGAGTAACAAAACAGTTTGAAAGACATTTGTCTCATTCTTCACAAATCACTTTTTAAGACATTTTAATTTTATTTCTGTTTTCTGCTTTTTCCCCGCCAGTGGACCCTTTGCACTGAGTCTCCCGTCGGAGTCCCATGTCGCTGATCATCGCTTGGGCCAGGTCCTCCGTGCCCCCTGTCTGGGTGTCCTCAGCCTTCACCGCCCCTGCACATGCTCCGTGGCTGCAGCCAGAGGCACAGATGGGCACAGTCGCTGAGCCCTGGTGAGCGGCAGCTGGGCACACAGCCTCTGTGGAAGTGGCCAGGTCGAGCCACTGGAGCTGGCTTCCTGAAAACCTGCCCTGGTAACACCGCCAAAATTGGAAACGGGGCAGGGTGTGGAGGGGAGAGGGGGAGGCGGGTGGGAGGGAAGAGGGACCGTCACAAGCAGGGAAGGGAGCTAAAACAGACAGCTGGAATAGAACCTCTTACCAGTGAAACACTGGGCTTCCAGGACAGGAGCCGAGACCCGATGGCGGGTGAGAGAAACCCCGGGGATGGGTGGCTTTATGATATCAGGGATCGGACCACAGGACCATGAGGTCTGTGCAGCCGACTCCTCTGCAGGCTCTACACACTCACCCCGAATCCTATCCCCAGCAGTGCCCCTGCTGTGGCCGCACCAGGAGCCTCCGGGACGAACGTGTGGGTAGGGAAGGGCCGGGAGAGCTACCGTGGCTCCAACCCTTGCTGTCATTCAGGTGACTAATAAGCCACCCCATGGCCAGTGGGCCTTGGTGGATGGGACCAGGCCAGGGTGCTCTGGAAGCAACTGCCCCCAAATCGTTTCCTTGCCATCCTGATGCCAACGCCAGTGCCTGCTTCTTGACCATCTCCACAGCTCCTGCCCACTTGCCCAGTCGGGCTGCTGTAGCAGAACTAGAAGTAGTAAAAATAACTTGTACAATTTCAAGTTATGGGATGGGCATGGTGCTAAATGGTTTGTACGTGTTACTTCATCTAACACTCTTAAGACTTCTGGAACAAAGATCATTCCCACTTTACAGGTGAGGAAATTAACGCTTAGGGAAGTTAAGAAATTTTATCAAAAGACACTTAATAAGCCAAGAAGCTGAACTAGTCAAAATGAAAAACTCTGACTTCCAAATCCAGGATTAGGGCTTCCAGAATCTCTCTGGATTATGAATTCCCATATTTTAGCCAAAGCCAGGCAGATTTTCTCCTAACTTCACTTATTCCTGTCTACGTCCTTCCTGCAAGTCCAACCCTCTTCTTCTTCTCTGAGAAGGCAGAGATGTGGAACACCTTTTCAAGACGACTCTCCTTAGGCATAAGTGACTTCTACCCAAAGGACCCAGCATTCCCAAGAGCGGCAATGCCCTCCTCACACAAGAGACTTCCTGATCATTCCCAAAGCCATTCTGCGCTCACTTGCCTCCTGCAGGCCCGTCAGAGCTGCCTGCTGACTCTGACTCACAAGCAATTGGATGGACCGAGTCTTCCGATTCCCCCCTAACATCCGGTGTGATTTGGGGGGGTTCCTACCATGGTTTCCCAATCTCACACCTTCCACCCTTCACCACTATGACAGCAGATAGTAGAACAGGGGACCCTTCTGCGCCTGCCCCTCAGACACCACATCCAAGGCAAGGGTGAGGAGACACTTTCTGGCTGGCTCCATTTCTTTCCAAATTCCGTGAAGGTTTATCTTTGCCTACATATGGTCTAGCACCACCATTTCCATGGTCAGATCATGTCACAGTCAACCAGCCACCTGGTTACTCCTTCACAGAAAATCCTTCTTGGTTTACATACACATCTTGCTTCCTACTTATACTGGTTATTCTGTTTAAAAAAAAATGTTTCTTCTGCATAATCAAGCCCTAATTTCACACGTGTGAGCCCTGCTCCCAAACCGGATTCTGTCTGCCTTGACGATGAAGACTAGAACAGAGACTCTCCGGAAGCAGCAGCATTGTGTGGCTTTTACATAAACCTACATGCAAGAACACAGATAGGAGCAGCAATCAAAACTGCATTTATTAACACTGGGTTTTCTATTAAAACCGATCACTGTCACTTTGATACCACTGGAAATGTTTTGGGGAAAGTACGTTAGGGCAGAGATCGGGAGGGTAGAGGGAAGCAGTGTAGGTCCTAATCTAGACTGAGAGCACATTTGCCAATGCTCCATCAATGGGTGCTCTTTTCTGAAGTTTTGCTTAACAGTAGAAACAGTGCTGTTGGCTAACATGGGTTTCTTGAAGCTTGGATATAAAAATGAAGAGTAAGGCAAGTGAGATTAAAATCACTATCCACTCAGTTCTTCCCAGGAAACAGCTTCTTAAGGCAACATCATTCAAAATGAGATTCCATGGGAGGCAGGAGGCCCATCTTTCCTTCCCAGTTGGTTATGTCTCAAAAGAGGTCACACTGGGAATTCCATGCTCAGCATCTTCTTAGAAACTCAGTTCTGCGTTTCCATGTCTGAAAGGTGCCTGTCAAGTTGTCATGTGGCCAAGCTGCTGCAACTTAGTTCATTGTTTTCTTGCCATCAAACAATAGTAACAGAAATCGGCATGTACATTCCACTGGATCATTTTGGTTTCTTTTTTCTCAGCTCCATCAAATAATAGGTCATCTTGCGGGTCTCAGCAGAGAGGTACAGAGTGCTACTCTAATGATGTCCTCCAACGAGATGGACAAAATGAACCAACACTCTCATCCCCTGGGCAATGGATGCCACCGTGGAGAGAGGCAGAAGAGAAGAGAGGAGATGGTTCCAAATAATAGAAGGTTGCTTTTTGCTTTAACATAAATATGTAAAAAAGAACAACCTGATCCAGAAAGTCACACTTTCACTGGTTCCCATACGTTGGAATTAAGACTCCCCAGGAGGCCACCGTGTGGTAGTCTGGTCTGCTGGGGCCCAGTCACACTGCACTGGCCACACGCCCTGCTCCACAAGTAGGCAGATAAAGCAAAACACTGACACAAGAACACAGCCACACGCAGATGTAGCTCCCAGAACACAAACCAGAAGAACAAGAGTAGCGCAAGGCGCTGCAGTGGTCTCATAAGGTTGGAAGTTTGGGACCAGAAACGCCCTGGGGGCTCATTTCAGGATTCCAGGGAGGTAGGAGATTTTAAGTGTCTGGAATCTTCAGAGTAAATGAAAGCCCCCTCCCATGGGGATGACAATACGGAGGCCTAGGATGGGCAGGGCATCACTCCCCTCCATTTCCTGGGAGAACAACTTGGTTCCCTTCAACTACCAGCTCCGCTTAGCTTGCTGGGCACACTCAGAACCAAAGGATGCAGTTTCCATGGTGATTCTGCTTTTGTGATGGAATTTAACTTTGTGTCTGATCCCTTGTACAGTAGTAGCATGTGATTGGGAGAAGGAAATATAATAGTAACTCAAAAAAGTTAAGACTGAAACTCATCCAGAAATGCCAAGTTAAACCCAGAAACAAAGGAAAGACCCTTGGCTAAGACACAGAAGAGGGGAATATAATCTTCCATTTTCCATTAAAGTCCTAAGAAAGTTTTTACATAAAAATTGATTACTCTCTGCTACTATAGTTCTTTTCTTCTCCAGTAGATCAATCACATGAGTTCATACATGTAGAGCACCTAGACTAGGCCAGCCATGTGGTAAGCACAGCACACAGCAAGCACACAAGGGGTAAGGCAGCATGGACGCAACCGGAACCTGAAGGATGGAACCCAGGAGTGGTCTCCCCAGCTCCTACGCACCTGACTCTACCCCGCCCGACACAGACAAGTTCTCTGGAAGTCATTCATCCCTTTCCCCGTCCTCTCGCATCTGACACGGCCCCGCTTTACACCCTGTTCCCAAGGAGCCAACAGCTGTAATCTGAACAGAGTACTGCACTTGACCCCTCACAGCCCTGTGCAAACCGGCATCACCCTGGATGGTCTAGGTAGCGTCGCCAGGCAGCACACGGGAGAGCGCGCCCCTCCAGCGATCACATGATCTCCTGATTGCCTACCAGACAAAAAAGGCTTCAGAGTAAGCCAGCAATTTAAAAATATCTAACCCGTGATTTTCTGGGTGAATCAATTAGCCCTGAGTTGCTCCAGCCCTTGGCATCCTCGCCCCGTAATGTCGGGGTTGGTACAGTGCCCAGGGGCTGCGCTGGGGCGGAGGGGAGAAAATCCATGCTGGATCTTGGCCAAACGGCTTTCCTGACTTGGTAGCTCCAGATGTTAGCTTGTCATTGTGGAGCAATTGCATTAATTAGGAATTTCTGTCGAATCAGAATTCTGAGTAGTAGAGAAAAAAATAGAAAATAAGATGCAAAAATGGCTACCCTGCGCCAGGAACAATGCCGGCTCTCCATACGTTCATTCCCCTGGGGGCCGGCCGCAGAGGCCGGGGACGCTGGCCCTCGCAGAACCAAATGAAGAGACAGCTGGAAATGGAAGAATGGATGTTGGGGAAATCAAGGAATCCTGTTGCCA
The DNA here is from genome assembly GCF_041146395.1 of Eulemur rufifrons. NCBI lineage: Eukaryota > Metazoa > Chordata > Mammalia > Primates > Lemuridae > Eulemur > Eulemur rufifrons. Next base: position 2,077,798 of record NC_090998.1, on the reverse strand, counting down.
TAATCGCTGCCCCGAGCAGAGCTTGCCTGGCCCGACTTCCCAAAGGCTCTGGGTCCACGCAGGGTGCTATCAAGAAGCTGCCTTCCCAGGAACTTCAGCCACAGGAGTGTCAAAGCTCCCACGACAACGATCTATGAGGACGCCTTCCCAGAATCGCTCACCACTCTACTGTTTCGCCTGAACCAAAGCTCCTGGGAGTGCTTGTCCCCTCCGGTCCCCGCCTCTTGCTGTCTACATTGTCTATTACTTTTAATTGAAATCATTGAGCTATGTAGGTCAGCTAACTTGAAATTCTCAAGGGCAGATGTCTGCATTACAAGCAGGATGGGACATGCGAGGCTGTTCTCTAAACTGGATCTCACATACTAAAATACACACAGAGAAAATTTTTGTGAAAAGCACCAACATAAAAACTGAGGGAGGCACTAAAGATTCGCTTCCATAATTTGGCCCCTCATCACCGACCAGGCTCACAGCTGGGAGTAAGCTACCTTAGGTGAACGGCTCTACACCGCAGAGGAGCAAGTATAGAGTCACCCACCTCTGGCAACACCTTTGGCACATCTGGCAAATGGATTCTCAGGTGCCCGGAGCCTACATTACTTTTCAAGGCAAGTGCAGGTGATCTGTATTGCCCCCACGCTTCCAACCACGGCGGGCACGGCCCTCAGCCTAGCCACAGCTTGACTGTTCCCTTCCTCCCGAGAACAGGCAATAGGTCGGCAATTGTGTATATTTTGCATGCTGAGAGCACACATTTCTTCAATAACACAAGACACAATTTAACAGATGCCAGAAAAGAACCAATGGAAAGAGAGAATCAGCCTTAGCGTGAATTTTCAGCACTCCCATCTTTCCAGAAGTAAAGGAGACAACAGATGCTTTAAGCCAACTGACTTGTTTGAACAGGTTGCATTGTCCAGCCAGAAGAATGCTCCTTGCCAGGGACACCTTTCTAGGCTGAAAAAGTGATTCTTATTCCAATTCTGCTAAACAAAAAAAAAAAATCTAAAGGAAGTGCTAATAACTAGCCAAAGGGATAAGCATTGCAATAACGCCAGATTGTGAAGTCAAACGGGAAGTATAAGAGGTGGGAGTGAGTATAATACAAATCCAAGTGACCTTAACTGACACCACTCTTAATCTCCTTCCATTTGAACCCAGATCCAGCTTGATGTGTGGGTGGAATAGCTTAAAGTCAAGGAAAGGAATCTCTGAACACACTGCTGCTGAAGGGACCCTTTTGGAGTCTGAGAGTGATCCGAAGAGGAGTACTCCTACCCAGCCCCAGCCCCGTGGGGCCGGGGGCACTGACGAGAGAGCCCTACTCTGGCTGCAAGCTTGTTCTTCCTGCTGCAGACTCTCTTTCATATGCTGGTGAGAGTGAACAGTTAAGACTCCAAAGCTCTTGTTAAGTCAAAGTACGTATCTTCAACCTCCTTGTGGGAGGCCTTAAAAAAGTCAACCATCTAAGTGTCAGAAGCAAGTCGTGGGCAGAGGTCTTTAAGGGCACCAAGAGGTACTGTGCTAAGAGAATGGTCTCTCCAAATTCTAACAACCTCTGCATCTGAAATCAAAACTTAAAATCCCCTAGGCTGAACTTACATAGTTTTCAAATGCTGAATAATCTGAAATGAGTTCTCATAATATGCAGTACCAAGAAAAGGAGTAACGTCACCTAGATTTCAGAGAAGATACTGTATTATAAGCTCCTTAAGTGTAGAACTTTACTCACCAATGTAAACCCAATGCCTATCACAAGACCTGGCACACAATGCCTACAAAACACGTATTTGCTTAATGCATGAGTGAAAGAATAACACTGATTCATGACTTTAATTTGATGGAATTTAAAATTACCACCAGATGGGTCATATGTACATGGTGACAAAGCAGATCTTAACAATCACTGAGACTGGAAGTGGGAGAGTCACAAACTGTTACTGGTCCATGACAAGATAAGGACACAGCATCAAAATTGGATCAACACTCTGCTTCTTTCATCAAGACAGTCTGGATACGAAAAAACAAGTTGATATCAATGAGCATATCTATACCCAGGTTTTTAAACACTATCACTCTCCAATAAAAGGAACCAGGGCTCCGTGGAGTAGTAGTTGATTCCAGGGCTGGGACAGGAAAAACACAAGATGAGCCTGGAGTATCTTGCAGCCCAAAGGCAAGAAAACACTTGGAAAAGGACAAGGGTATGTCGAAGGGTACCAAAGCCAGCATGAAAGAGCACCCAAAGGCCAAAGCTAAAACAATTTGAGCAACAAAATAAATTACCAAGAGTACTGGATTATTACCTATAGAGTAAAATAAGCAAACATGATACTGGCATAAATTAATGACTGAATAAATAAAGAAACAGAGAAGGGACAGCTCTTCCTAACAGAAGCACTCTAATTAATAAATGCAGAAGGAAGAAGAACAACAGGAAAACCATCATTAGGCAAACACCAGCGTAACAACTGCTGTAGATCCACCAGGGAATGCCAAAATTATGGGCAAAAGTTTGACAAGAAACAGGATATTTGCATAGTCTTAAAATATCTTCCCCAGGATATTTATTAGAAGTGGGGAAATCACACCCTTACAGCGAAGAAGTTCAACAGACAACACTTCCCCCAAGTGATGAGGGTCGGCAGCACCAGTAAAAGGACATCAACATCACTCACCCCTCAGAGGGATGGTGTGACGGGCACGGCACTTCTGCGCTGTCAGAAGTCTGTATTCAGCAGGCACACAATGCATAGCCTCAGTCTAATCATTAGGAAACCTCAGGAAAAAAACAAATTAAGGGACATTCCACAAGAAAACTGACCGGGACTTTTCAAAGGTGCCAAACTCATTAAAAACAAGGAAAGAGGAGACCTAGCACAGGATGGGCCCGAGTAAGGAGACTAAAGGCCTTGTGGGATCCTGGGTTGATCCTGGACCAGAAAAAAGGACATCATGGAAAAACTGGTAAAGTTGAAATGAAGTCTCAATTTTATTAAAAGTATTGTGCCAATTTTTCAGTTTGGGTCACTATATTATGGTTATGCAAGATGTTAACATTAGAGGAAGCTGGGTAAAAGGTCTACGGGAACTCTGTTCTTCAACTTTTATGTAAGCCTAAAATTATTGCAAAATAAAATGTAAAAAAAAAAAAGTCAGGCAAACTAAGCAGCGTGTTTATAGACACAGTTGATTCACAATCTGTCGCAAGCTGCTGATCCTGCCAAGAACTGGTTAACTGATAACTGGTCTCCCAGTCAGAGGATCGCATTTTGAGCAGCGCTGTGCTAAACTGCTTGCAATTTACCAGAAAAAAAGGAATCAAAACACTCCATTGTGCACACCTGGTGAATAGTGAGGCCCTATGTCCAGCGTTGCACCCAACAGGTGTGTGTACTGACGCTGTTCGCGGAACAGAAAATCAGGAGATGACGGTTCTGATCTCTGATTTTAGAAACAAAACCCAAACCTATCTGTGACCTTAAGGTATCTCATTTGTTGTCTCAGACCTCAGTTTTCTCATTTTCTCATAATTAAGTAGGGAAAATAAATAACATGTGTCCTACCACCCTCACAGGGGTTAGCCAGAGAGTGAAATAAGATAAAGTGTGTGGAGGGTTTTGAGAGTCATAAAAATATTACTCAGCCATAACTGTCTTACAGTTCACATATTTAAAGGTTCGCATTTCCATTGTTTTCAGAACTGAATGGCTTAAGTGATAACTGGCTTCCAAATACATCCATGCAACTTTAGCAATCACTTCGTATTACCTGAGCACCTACTGCGTTCAAGGCACTGGCTTAGACACCACCGTGAAGGTAACAACGGATTCCACCTGGACTCTGCCTCAGCGAGGTTCCAGCCTTAGGAAGGGGATGACAAACACATCCATAAATTACGACATCAAACAAGAAGTGGAGGGACTGCCGGCACCAGCTGCCTGGCACGTGCCCCACAGGGACATGGGCAAGAAAAAGGACTTAAGCCAGTTTCTTCTTCCCTTTCTGACCACACAGTTCCTGTGTGTGTGTTTGCACATATTGTTTCCAAACTCCCTCACAATATTCCAGGTGGCAAATAAGAATTAATTACAAGACTGATAAAGTCAGAAGCGTGAGTTTGAATACTGTCCCCAGCACTTACTAGCTCTGGGTCTTTGGGCAAGGTCCTTCCTTGGTTCCTTCCTCTGCAAAATGGAGACCGTGGATGCTGCTGACCTCACTGGCTTATTCGCAGGATTCAAAGAGTTGATACAAACCAAGTACTCAGAACAGTACCTTGTACAAAGTAACTATTAATGCTACCTAAGAATTAGTTTGTTGTTGTTACTTTTTTCTTGTCTTGGGGAAATGTATTTATGGTTTTGCAATTGACAGTGGAAAAAAGGCCCACACAAGTTATAATAGAAAATTCTAGTTGCAAAGGCCTCCTTGCTGCAGAAAGGCCCAGCTCCCTGTCAGTGACCAGGAGAAGGAAGAGGACACGTCAGCAGAGCGTGGACGGGCCAGCCCCCGAGGCTGTCGACGGCCCGGGTGACCATTGTGCAGCTTCATTCACCATGTCCACCTGTGTTCTTCTCAGCCTTCTGCACACTTAGGTCGCACTTGCAGCTTTCAGCTTCTCAGATTCTTCTTGAGGTGCTGGGGTGATCCACATCCACACACTTGCAGTTTCTCACCTGTCGGTGACTGCGCCTCCAGGCTCTGCACCCCCCTTTCCTGGGACCTCCCACTGCCCCTGGGAACCAAGGCAAGGCAAGAGGTCCCCTCCTGGCCCTCACGTCTAAGCCCTCGCCCTCGGTGCTTGTTTCTGATACACACGACACCATATGCCTTTCCCGGCCCCTCCCACCACATCTGGACACGCCCGAGGCCCAACCCCAGAAGCTCCTCACTTCCTGCTGCAGCCTTCCAAGCTCACAGCGAGGGGAAGCCATTCAGAACAGAACGGAGAAGGGCCAAACCCACAATGCGAACCGCATTTCTCCAGGCCTCGTCCTCCCCCGCTACTACCCATCTTCATTTGGCCTTCTGACCCAAGGTCAGCATCCTGAGCTCAAGCCAGAGTTCTCTGAAATACCTCTGAGACACACACACACAGAGCAGCCAGTCACCTGCTGTAAGCGTCAGACCACGCCAGCCCTCAGCCGAAATCTCCGATGGCTCCAGCCCCTTCCGGGCACAAACAGCCGCCCCCACACCTGCGCACAGCTCCAGGCAGCTCGGCCCCCTTCCCCTTCTGCTCTCGAACCCCTCTGTCTGGGATGCTGTCCTCCCCACGGGCTGTGCTCCAGCTCCCCTCGGGAGCTTCCCTAATCATTTCACTGACAACAGAAACCTCCACCCACACCCACACCCCCACCCCCACCCCCGTTTTCCTGCTTCGCTGTCCTCCACAGCCCTCACCGCCATCCAAAAACTGTTTTTCTTATTTATTTTATTCAATTGTCTTTCCCTACTAGAATGTAAGCTCCCTGTGGGCAGGGATTTGGGGCTGTTTCATTTACTGCTAAGTCTCTGGCACCTAGAACAGGGACCCAATAAATACTCGATGAATGAAGGAAGGAACTGTAACATCTGTGTGCAGGTGCACAGCACGTGTGTGCATAGTCCCGTGCGGGCTCCTCAGGGCTGCCCCGCGTGGACGCCCACCACATCTCAGGCCCCGATGGGGCCGTTATCAAGCACGGCACTTCACAGGACTGTCCGAGTAACTCTTTCAATGAAGCCATGAGAAAAGCAGACTTACCCATGTTAGAAAAATGAGGAAACCAAAGCTTAGAGCTTAAGGAACTTGCCCAAGTAAGCTGGGGAGGAAAAACCATGCTGGATATGCCCTTCGGAACCCCAAATCCCCTGCCCTTTCCACCGACCCACACAGCCTCTCGGTCCTCATGCCCCTGATAACTTGCCCCGGTAACAGTCCTCACTACCAGACTGGGCACGCCTGCGGCCATGGCAGCGTCTCGTCTCTGTTTTTCCAGGAGACAGATAGACACACACACACACACACACACATACACACTATACTTCCTGGCACACAGTCAATCTCACGCACTGCTGGAAATGTTAATTTCCCTTCCACCTGAGTTGACAGACCTTCGAGCACTTACTCCTCCTTCCCTGGCAACTGGGGCATATCTGATTCAAGGCAGAAGGGAGAGAAAATCACAGACAGGCAAAGTGGGGCACTGTTCATGCCAGGCAGCCACCTCCCCAGCCCTGGGACGGTGCTGGCACGACGCCAGAGGCAGAAAGCCGAACGAGGGGTGCTGTAGGAGAGGAGCTGCAGACTCACTTGGAAAGGCCCGAGATCTAGACTGGGCTTTCCTCCTTCCCATCGCCCCTTCCTCCGGAATCCAGATCTACCCTGCATCTTTAGCACATGGTTTGTCAGCTGCATCCGTAGTAGACTAAAAGTCAGACTTAAAGCCTAATGCTGTTTCGTCATGACCACTCACTAAGGCAGAGAGGGGAGCATGCAAGGATCCCTCTACCAATGCGAGCTGGGAACAAGGTGTTAGGCAGACTGGTTCAGATCACAGACTCTGGAGTTGGAGAGATCCGAGTTCAAGACTCAGGCAAGTAAGTTAACTCCTAAGCCTGCGTTTCCTCACGTGTAAGATAAAGATGCAGAAGTACCTACTTTATGGAGTAATGGTGTTAATTAAAGGAGTCCATACATGTCAGGTGCTTAGCACAGTGCCTGATACACAGTAAACACTCAATAGATGTTTGTTAAGCAGCCCAACCGGAATGTCACAGGAGAGGGAGCTCTCTGTGGAAGGAGTTGGAGGCATCCTGGGGCCAAACACAGAGGTGGAGCTGCTGCAAGCCCCCCGAACTCTGACATGAGAATGCAATCCTAAGTGCCATTTACATTCGATTCAAATGTGTCCCAAGTGCCCAGAAACGCTTCCTCCCGCCGCTCCTTTACGCAGATGGCAGCCCACCACACGGGGACACCGTGCAGATGACCCAGAGCAAGGAGCTGGGAAGAGGCCTATCAAGAAGCACCAGGTCAGAGCTGCTATTTGCCACTTAAGTCCAGGGAATTTAAAATCATGTTTTTAACAGTAACCACCATCTGTCCATCAAATGTAAAGTTGTAGATTATAAGATATGCCCATTATTTTATGTGCAAATAAAAAAGAAAAAATGGTGCCAACTAAACTGCAACCCAATTTTAGAGAAATTACATTGTAGCAGGAAACGTATGTCTTAGAATCAGTGGATTCAATAAAATATAGTCTGTGGAGCCCAAACCAAACTGACACCTGGTGTGTGTCGACCTTCGGCTTCTCCTGCCCTGTCTGCACGTCGGTGACCTCCAACAGAGACAGAAGCCTTGGGAGTTCTTTAAGACAGAAAGAGGAAAATGGAGCTGCAACGCAGTGGCTCTCCGTAAGGTGAGCATACCCACGTGTTTTACCTGGTCTTATTTAACCCTCCCAACAGGACAATATCATCATCTTCATTTTACAGACTCAGAAAGGTTAAACAACTTGCCAACAGTGAGAAAAGGTGGTGCTGGGATTCAAACTCAGGTCCCTCTGGTGAGTCACCGGCGTGCGCTACCTGGGAAACCCCTGTGGCTGGATCAAAGCCCCAGCTAGCACTCAAAGCTAGAAATGCTCATGTTCTCGGGAAAAACTGACTCTGAAGTGTAAGAACCATTTTTCCAGAAAGTCCATCTTGGTGCGAGGAAGGAGGGGAGCAGGAAGGAGGTCCTGGACCGAGGTCGGGAAGAGAGAATTTCTGAGAGGATGGTGAATAGCAAAAAGCAGGAGGCCAGGGAACAGAGACGGCGTGGCGGCCCCTCGGCAGCTGCAGAGGGGGCTCTCGGCCAGGACCACCTCCCTGCACACGCAGGCCGCAGCGTCAGCGGCCACAGCAGCGAGGTCTGCACTCAGGCCCAGGACAGGGATGTTTCTAAGCCTCGGGCCAGTGCAGCGCCTTCGACCTGGACCCGGACTCAGAGGCAGCTCCTGCAGATTTTACTGCCTGCCCAGCACGCTCATTAGAAAGAATTTGTACTACGATGGGCCATTTTTCAGGAGCCCTCCTCATGCCAACGGAATACTTGAAACTCCTGCTGCAAACCAACAGGGAGCGAGGCGGAGAGCTGGAGGAAGATGGAGTCAAGCTCCGTGTGTTTAATCGCCCTCTGAGACCCGGGCACACCGAAGGACACGTCCGGCCTGCGAGCTTCCCTTCTGCGTCTCCTCTGAGGAAACAGTGACACTCTGCAATTACCAACAGCAGCAAGTCCAGTTTTAACCATTCCGTGTGCCACAGTGACACAAAATAATAATTTGTAAAACATGAGCTACTGACAGGAAATGCAGAAACTCTAGACGGGGTTTGAAATATTTGTATGCGCAACTTGTCACAGAGAAGTGGTCTCTAATGACAGGGGCTTTGGAATGCTGGCCACCTTCTAGAGAGAAAGGCGGGTGCTACGCTCAGAGACCTAGTCTCCGCCTTAGAGCTACACTGGTTGTGTGACTGTGGCCAAGTCCTTTAACCTCTGAGTCTTAGCTTCCTCCTGTGTACAATGGGGATAATTAGTATCAGTCTATCCTACCTTGAGAGCTAGTCTTTATGTCAAGTGAGATCAAATCAGTGAAAGGATTCTGTAAACTACAAGAGAAACACAAATAATAGCTCATTTAATTAATTTCCTGACAGGTTTTACTATGCCTCTAAGAAGAAAACCGTGTGTGTGTGTGTGTGTGTGTGTGTGGTGTGTGTGTGTGGTGTGTGTGTGTGTGTGTGTGTGCGCGCGCACGCACGTGTGAGTCTAAGCAGCACACCTCAGGGGTTTAGCTTTTGTAAGAAGCAGTGGGGAATAATTTAGTAAGTAACCCAGGCACCCCCTCCCTCTCCTAGCACTGGGAAGCGAATGGTAGTCTTCTCTCTGGGGCGAACCTTTATGTTTAACTGGCGGGGAAGTCAGATGGACAGGACTTGTGATCCAGACAGCTCGGTGACTGCACCGGGACGGCCGCCTTGCTCTCTAGGCCTCGCCGTGTGGTCTCGATCTAATCCTCATGAAGGCTCATAATTCAGGGAAGACCCACAGTGCAATGACTACAACATTCAGCAAATGCACGATGGCTGCCCACAACCCGACAGCGCCCTCTCTAAAGCACAGACCTTTCTCCTTACGGGTCTCCAGCCTCAATGTCTGAGTCTTGGTGGACCTTGGGGTAGGGGGAAGAGACAGTGACAGAAACCCAAACACCAGAATCCCAAGCAAAACTCTGCAAAGGACTTCCTCTTCTCCCTATCCCTACCGGGGTCTCCTTTTTGCTTTGCCCCAGCAGGCAATGTTTGGCGATTTCATTTATATAAAACAAGGTTCTCATATGACTTAGTTTCAGATACGTGAGAACTTTTTGATCATTTTATCTATGTATTTTTGACATGAGTCCCAGCTTGATAACTGATTTCTTTCAGTACCAGTTCTTGTTAATTATTTATGCTACTGATATTTGTATAACATAAAAGATAACATTTGAATTATTGCTCTACTTAGTTGCCTAGTTTCTGCCTTTCTAAGAAGATATTAGAATATAATCTAGCAGGCAAGGCAGGGATCTAGTATTTGTAATTCTCTTTGTGCAGCACTACATACGTGCTGAATAAATGCTTTCTAATGATGCAGCAGCTGAAAGGGTTCCACGCGCTATCTTATTCGTACTGAAGACATCCTGGCAAAGTGAGCAATGTCTCACAGATGGAGAGACAAAAGGCAGAGAGGTGAAGTGCCTTGCATGCAAGCAGCAAGTGAATCAGAAACGGAGCCTTGACAAGCCTTCACATTCTTCAGTTTGCAGGGCTAATGTTCATTCATTCATTTGGGTATGACAAAAAGCACTTTATAAATTGTGCTAGAAAGAAAACAGCCCTAGCAGCCAGCTTAGGTACATACTGTTTCTTTCAACCAATCTCAGAAAAGGACTCTGTAAGCAAATATCACATTATCATCCCCCGGAGACAACAATGGCAATGGCACAGTGGTGTCTACATGGGCATTCCCACTTTGGACCCCAGGTGCTTAATAATCTAATTATCTCTGACATTGACCTGTTTGCTTATACAAAGAAAGCCAAGTTGCCTTTTCTTCATCAGGAAATTGATGGCAAATTATGCTACTGCCCAAGATCCCAGTGTGAACCAACCAAAGAACCTGATCTCCAAAGTCACCTTTTAACACAAGACTCCAGACCAAACACCCTATTCTTTCCTTAATATTAAAATACAACATAACTTACCATCCTTACCACCACCTTGAGGTGTCCGGCCGAGAAGGGGATCGGGACATTGGGAGCTCATGTGGAAGGCAGAATGGGAAGGTACCGCATGCTGTTTTAGACTTAAATCTAAGAGAACGCTGGATAACCAAGATTAGATGCTCAGCCAGGTGGACTGGAAGCTCAGAAGAGAGTACTGGAATAAAGTTCTAGAATATAGATGTGTGACTCGCGTGCACACAGGTGATCATGAAGAAGAGATCAAAAACCGTATCAATACTTTCTCATGTAAGTCTCCTGTGGCCAATCACATTTATCACAATAAAAGCTCCATTTCTGCATTCTGAGTTGTTAATATCATTGTGAAGTGGAATTACAAAGAAGAAACCAGCCAGAGGCTCACATGGTCGTCTGTAAGAATCAATCAGCAGGCAGCGGGTCCAGTTATAGCCTGACGGGCCAGGTCGGTGTGGAACTCTCCTCTCCGCGTCTACCTGTCCAGGTGCCCACCATGCAACTTGGTATGCCTCTGATTTCTCCAAACAGACGTATTTTCTCCCTTCTTTAAACTCCCAAAGGATTTTATGTGTGCAACTTTATGAGATGCATCATTATCTGATTGTGGTTATAGATATCTGTAAACTAAACTAGAATGTATTTGTATATTATTGTTTACTCAATATTTATTGGGCTTTTGCTATAAACTTCAAACTCTTAAGAAATAATAATATATGTATAAGTTTCTTGAGGGATGGAACCACAATTTATTCATTTTCTACCCTGAGCAGCACGTGGCACAGAATGGGCCCTTATTAATATACATGGGACACAAGTGGATTCAAAGCCAACAGTGCTGGAAAATGACTCAGGACGAGGCAGGGTAATGGAGGGCTTCAGAGCACGAACCTTAGAGTCAGAGAGATCTGGGTTCGAAGCCCAGGTGAATACCACGTTAGCTGTGACCTCGGAAAAGCTGCTCATCTTAACAAGTGCGTCAGTGGACTCAACCTATAGAAAGGACGATGAATATTGTATCAAAATGATCTGTACTAGTGACACACTTCGTTGGCAGCTACCAGCCTATTTGTTCAAAATGGCAAGGTTGGGGTTCTCTTCCTGGAGTCAGGAGGCACTGTCAGCCACCAGCATTCTTTCCCACAAGTCAGTTCAACCTAGTAGCAGTTACCCTTGTTGGTAACTGGTGTGTGCTGTCTTTTCTGCACCTCAGTGAAGCCGAGAGTCTCCCAAAGAAATAAGCCTCAGAGGTTGGTCAGACCCGACCACTTGATCTCCCTTTACCCAAAAATGCCCAGCAGAAAACAGGGACCCAAACCCTCATGCTGGAACCTTGGACCCGTCCTCTGTACAGCTTCTCTTTGGAGGGGTGACTTCCCATCAAAACTCCTAACTATGAGCCTTGTAGAGCCAGGCAGGACGTCCCTGGCCTTAAACAATTCAAGGATTTAAAAATTAAGTGCCCACTGAGCTGTTCATCAGCATGTCCTTCCCAGTACATAAGGACTGTGACACTTCAGATGCCAGGGGCCAGGGGCCATCAGAAAGCAAATGTCTCCTCTAAACAGAGAGGCAGTGCCTGTCTCCTCCATCCTGACCCGGATCGGTACCTCCCTCCCCTCCTTTGCAGCTTCATTTCCAGTAAGTTTATGTAACAGAACAGCTGAGCAATATGCCAAAGGGGCTGCGGGTGCGGCTGCTGCCGAAATGGCATTTCATTGACAGCACCCTGAACGAGAACGCACTCCTCATTCGAGAGCTGCCTGCCGCTCAGGACAGGCTAATTGTACCCTAACTTCAGACTGTTCGCTTCATCCAGGGCCTGGGGTTAGAAGCGAGCTGGCCTAGCTGAGTCAAACCGTGTCACTGTGTTGCATGAGACGTGCGCTGTGGGCACTGTGGTGTGCCACGAACGACCCACCCCAAGACATGCCCGTGCCCACTGTCAGGTCTGTGTGTGAAGAATTGGGCCCTGGAATATTAATATTTATACTGTGCTTTTCCTCTTATAAAATATTTTCTATCTTGCTATCATTAAATCCTCACAACTCTATGAAAACATTATTCTTGTTTTTATTATCATCATTCATTCCTATTTTCAAATTGAAGGAGCCAAGGGTCTGTGCATTAGAGGGGGGCCTAGTTGCAAGATCACAAAGCCAGTAAGTGGCAGAGCTGGGACTCTAAGTCCACGCCTTCTCGACACGACTTTCTGAACACAAACAGCTGCTCTCTGTGTGGCAGCGTGCAGGGAAGGGTCACCAGTTCACTGGTTTAGTCACCGCTCGGATTTATACTCAGGCATAGCGAGATACTCATCGCTGGTTTTTAAAAAATTACAGGGTTTCTTTTTTTTAGTTTTTATTTCAAGTGTTTATTGTAGAAAATTTGTAAGAATCATAAATAGAGAATGAAATAATTTATAAATTTGTTCCCTGAATTGTTCCCAGGCTACAGTATATCCTGTCTACACATATATGAGATGTAAATAGAGTTTATAACTTTTATAAAATTTGAGATATCATAGATAACATTCTACATTTTTTCACTTAGCAATCCAGTTGAACATCTTCCTATGCCATTAAATATCCAAATATCCTTCCATATCATCATTTGAGTGGCTACATGGTGTTCCACCCTGCAGATGGATCCTAACTTATCCAACCCTGTCCCTTGGTGGCTAAAGAATGGACGGAAGAAATTAAATTACTCCAAGTTTGGCTCCACTATGAATAAGACTACAATGAACATACTTGTAAATAATCCTTGTGTGTATTTCTGATTATTTCCATAGGATAAAATCCTATGAAATTGTTGGCTCAAAAGGAATGAACATTTTTAAGGCTTTGTATGTTTTGCCAAACTCTCCTCCAAGTGAGTGTTACTATTTACACTGTCATCAGCTCTGTCTGGAAATGTCCAACTCCCCAATACTCTCATCAACACTTTCATCATCGATCATTATCTTGGGCCGACCACCCCCACACACTGCCTGGCATCCTTCTGGACCTCCCTGCCCAGCAGCCCCGCGGCCCAGAGCTCTGTCCCCAGAACACAAGCCATTCGTCCCCATGGACAGACGCCGCCCATTCATCTCGCCCCCACTGCTGGGGCCTGGGCCCAGCCTCTTCCTACCCAACTCACCTCTCGCCCTCCCGAGTCCACTTCCTAATCCACAGGCTGAACGACCCTCCCTCCCAGTCACAATCTGGCCCCTGCCTGCCCTTCCTCCCAGACACTCACCGCACTGCGCCAGCCTCGCTCTTCTGTCTCTGACACAGGCCAGAGCTGTCCTGCCCCGGGGCCTTTGTGTTTGCTGTTTCCTCCCCTGGAAGGTTCTTCCTGTCTTTCTTCACAAGCCTAATTTCTTCTCATCTTCTAGGTCCCAGAGGGGCCTTCCCTGGCCACCAACTTAAAGTAACCCCCTCCCTAGAGTTGTGCTGTGGCATCACTCTGCTTTGTTTCTCTTTGATTTCTTTTTCATGGCACCTACCGTAATGTGAAGATCTCTCATTGATTACTTGTTTACATCTATATGTTCTGTCTCCTCCCCCTTCCCGCCGTGTGCACACAGAACGTAAACGCTCGCTCTCTGCTGCATCACCGGGGCCTGTCAAAGTGCCCGGCACACAGCACATCCTCAAGAAAGACTTGTTGAACAGATGAATGCGCAGGAAAAAGGAACTAATTTTAGTATTGTCCTAACCAAGCATAATATTCAAGCTAAATCTAATGTAAAACAAGTCACCAGCTGCCTTCTAGAAACAAGCAAAAATAGACAAGGGACACTACATACAATGGTGAATGAAGACTGACTGGTAACTACAGACACCCCAAAGCTCAGGCTGTAGATGCTTCTCCTACATCAGACTGAATCCACCCAGGTATCAGCACCCGTTCACACCTGTGCTGTCCCATGGGCGGGCAGAGGCAATGCCTGTGCCAGCTACCGACTCCTGAGCCCTTACCAGGGAGCCGGTGCTTTACCTGGTAAAGCACGTTTAGCATACAGAACACTTATGACTCTCTGTAGTGTCAGATCCCCACTCTTACAGATAAGGAAACCGAGGTTCAGAGTGGTTATGAATTACAGAAATCTGACTCCACATGTGTGCTTTTTGACAAGGGCCCAGGGACCCACAGCACTGCCAGTTGGAGAATGGGAGTACCCAGATGCCAGCCCCTGCCCACTTCCACCATCTTGTGCTGATTCCGGGTGTGAGAGGCAAAACACCATTCGCTTGACCTCTGAGAAGGAGGAACGCTTTCTGCAGCAGAGAACAGCTTTCCTCGAATGGCTTCTCGTGACAACGACAACGTCTGGGAGCTCAACCAACGCCAGACAGTGCTCTTCAAGGACACCCCCTGCTGGGTTCTCCTCTGCCTGGGTCAATGAGGCCTACTCCGGTCACCAGGCCAAACCGCTTCTTGAATTTCCTCCCTCTCTGGGGGCTCCCTTGAGATACTCCTCTGAAAATCCTTTTCACATTTAATGAAGCCCTCGGTGTGTGTGAAAGAAAATGCTTCCAGGGTTTCATGTGCTCCAAAAAGAAGCCTTCGTAGTCATGCAAAAAAATTAGTTTATCTCTTTAATGTGCATCACCACCAAGAGACAAAGCCAAGCAGGTTACGGGGCTGGAGCTGCTCCCTCCGAGGGTCTGGCAGGAAAAGCGGGACACAGGATGCATTTGACCATTTCTATTTACAGTCCAAGGGAGTGGCACGATCCTCAGACATACTTGATTCTGTATTTTTTTCAAATAACTGGACAAAAAACATAAAACATGGTTTCTAGTTGACCAGGTGCAATCAGAAAGGAGCGTTCCCAGGGCTGAGCTGGCAGCCCTGGCTGCTGTTCTCTCTGCCTCACGAGGCCTCGGCATGGTAAACAAAGAGAAGGCAGCAGGGGGCGAACAGCCTTTGCTGACACCACACCAAACAACAGGGGAGCCAGGAAGACACGTGTGGAAGTCTGGGGGCAGGAGCAACATGGGAATTGGAGCAGTCCTGTGGGTTCCCTCCCAAACCCCGCACGGCCAGTTAGCCCACAGACGCACCCGGGCAGGCCTCCCTGAGGGCAGAGGCGCCCAGCAGCCGCTGTGGTTGGGACCATCATGAAGATGAGACTCCACCAGGCTGACTCTTAAAAACGCATCACCAGACACGAATTTGCTGAACCTAACTCGGCACAGGCTGGGACTCAACCCTTCCCCTCCACATGGCAAGTCCACAAATGCACATCGCAGAGTTAAAACCGACAGTGCCGAGCGCCTGGTTTGACTCGAAAGGCATTTCGTGGGCTGAACTATCGAGACATATATGACACGTGTAGCCACGTGCAGGCTGCTAGAACTGACCAGTCAACACTTGGCCAGCACCTGCCAGATGATCAGATTGCCGTGTGCAACCTGTAACTGACTTGAGGACCTCCTCCCCCCACCCACCTTTGCTCTTTCTATTGCTCTAACAAAACAGATCTTAAATATATTTCACATATTACAGTAGCCTGGACATCAAATGTTTCCCAGAGTGAAATTAAATATAGCATTTTATTTGGAACAAGCCAGCCTAACTGGATTTTCCTTCCCAGCATTGCCACACGGAGACCTTCCATTTGGCAGCTGAAAGATGTGCTCAGCTCTGAGCTGGACGCAGGACTCCTCTCCATGCTCCTGATACCCCATCTGCTTCCTCTGCCCCGTTCAAGCCCTGCAGGAGTCATGATGGGACGTTTGCCCCTCTGCCCCCTCTCACTCCAGCAGAGCCTGCCCACGCCCCTGCAGAGCACGGTACTGCAGCATCAGAAGTGGACCTCCTGAAGGAAAGGCGAGAGCTTTGCCACGCAGCAGGTCTCCCTTCGTGGGTGGAGGGGTCCTGTGTGGGTGCTGTTGCAGGCTGTCAGATGTGGTTAGTGATTGACCCAACAAAACTACATCACGGCCAAGCAGAGCGGGAGCCTCTCTGTCAGTACCGTTTACTGGACACCCACCGAGGGCTCTGCAGCCCCTTGGGGAGTCAGAGGTTACGGAGAAGCCAGGGACGTTACAGCAGGGTTGGGAGGGTACCTAGAGACCCCAAAGTCCAATGTGCTAATGGTATAGATGTAGTGATGGAGACCCAGAAAGGCCATGATGGTGCCAAGGTCACAGCACCAGGAGGCAGCCCCAATAATTCCTAAACCTCAGATCACAGCTTCTCTGCAGCCCTATCACTAGACAAGGGAGACGAGTCACGAGAGAATACCTGTCCCAGGTATGCAAAGGTGTCAGTGGAAGTCCTCAGTGATTCTACGGGAACAGCTCCCATCTCATGAAGGCCCGAGCAAGGACTTGGCACCTAGGTTGTCTTTAATTTCTAAGACAACCCTGAAATGAGGACACTTAGGCTCAGAATCAGGCCCAAGGTGACCCATATCATAAATGCGTAAATGTCACAGGTGCAATTTGAACTCCATCATGTCAGATTCCAAGCCCGGAAAGAACGATATGTTACGTTTTGCCCACCTAACGTATCACCTCACTTACCCTGCCCCTGAAACAGGATCTTCTCCGTAAGAAGCAAGTATTAAAACAACACAAGTCCAAATGAAAACCCAGCTTGCAAAAAAGCATCATAGAAAATAAGATTCAATGTGTGCGTGTGTATAATGTGTGATTAAACACACCCAGAAAACGAATATGCCTAAATACCAAGGGGTGACTTTTAAATTTTCTCCTTTATAAATTTGTTTTTCCAAAATATTAAAATAAATATATGATTCTTATTAATCTGAAATTAATTTTTTAAACTGCAGTCAAATATACATAAAATTTGCCACATCAACCATTTTTAAGTGTGTAATTCAGTAGCGTTAAAGTGCATTCGCGCTGTTGTGCACACATCTGCAGACCACTTTTCTAATCTTGCAAAACAGAAATTAACCCATTTAACAATAACTCCATGTTTTCCCCTTCCCCCAGCCCTGGGCAACCTCCCTCAACCTTTTGCCTCTTCTCGGCCCTCATATAGGTGGAATCATACACTATTTCTCCTTCTGGCCTATTCCACTTAGCGTAACATCTGCAAGGTCACCCAAGTTGTAGCGTGAGTCAGCATCTCCTTCCTTTTTATGGCTGAATAGTGCTCCATTGCGGGTACAGACCACATTTTGTTGATCCATTTATCCACTGATGGACACTTGGGCTGCATCTACTTCTTGGCAGTTATGAGTAATATCAATATGAACCATGGATATACAGATTTTTTTAAAGCCCATAAACTTTTAAAATCCTCAAGTATAATTTTAGGGTGTGTCACTGTAAATTAAAATCAGAATATGCTTTCTATTGGTCTCGGCCTGGAAAACAGCAAATTCTGTGCCAGGGTCCACACATTTTTGCCTTCTGTCTTTAAATACCTCTAAACCTCTCAACTCTGGCTGTACATTAGACTCACTTAGTGGTGCTTTTAAAAACCCTGATTTCCCAGCCCTAAAAGACTTCTGAATTAGAATTCCTCTGGGCTGAGGCAAAGCTGCCAGATTATTCTAATGTACAGAGCAGAGTAAGAATCACTGTTCCTAAACCCTCTTCTTCTGGGGGCACTTCTCTTTATTGAAGAAATCGCTACCCTGTGAATAATTCCTCTCCTGCCCTCCCATCAAAACCCAGATGACCAGTCAATCCCTCTAGTCGTCTGACTGATCACATTCCAGACGAGAAACACCCACTCTGCAGCGTTACCTTCGGTCCCTAACTGTGGAACGACAGCCTGCTTCTTTGCAAAGAGTAAGCAGGTAGGGAAGCATTTCTGGGGCTGCTCAGTCCTGAAAGTAATTACAATTGACTGCAGGGACAGTGACGGGGTCAGTCCATCTCCAGCACCCAACTGAGGCTGTGAGGCTGCTCCCAAGGCCCAGCCTCACATTCCTCCTACTCCACCCTGGGGGCACCCCAAGCTCTGGCCTTCTCACTCTTGCCCAAGACTCCCAGCTACTTGATTTGGTGCCCTGGGATGTGTGGTGTGGTATGTCCAGCTCTGTCCTTGCTAATTTTCTCTGTAACCAGCTCCCACGCTTTGACCTAGAGCACTCTCTGCTGCATGTGCTCTCTGGTTGCTTGCTCTCGACCTGGAGAGCAGGAGGGCTTCCTGGCATTTTTGCTGGACACCTCACGACCGTGGGCAGACTCGTTAGCAGCTCTCCCCAGTCAGGCAGGCCTGGGGCTCCACAGCCCTTCAGTGCACCTTGGGGCTCTTCTGCCTCTTTGCGGAGAGCCCTCTAAACAGGGCATCAGAAGCCACAGCAGCAGTCCCAACATTCCAAGGACTGGCTCATTTGAGACCAGAGAATATGGCCCCTCCCTCTGCTAGACCCACCCTGAGCCTGTCCCTGAGGGGCTGGGACATCCCGGATCCTCCATGGACAGGTCACCTTAGTTCCCAGGAGACCAGTTCCAGTGCCCTATATGTCCATGTGAAATGCTAACACAATGCAGCGTCAACTGTGCCGGGGGACAAAGGACTGCAGTAGAAGCTCAGATGAAAGGCGGGGTACGAGCTAGAGGGGTTGGGTAGAGGTGGAGGGTGCAGAGGGTGGGGTGACCCCAAGGAAACAGGGGCAGATGGGTACGACGTAGCTGAGGCCCTGCTCTGAACTCTTCTCTGCCCTCCCAGGCACTGGGCCCCACCACGCTGGTGAGCTGTCAGGGTGGGAGGGCCCTCTGCGCCTCGACTGCTGACCAGAACCCACCCCGATGGTGGGCAAGCTCACAGAAAGGGAAGGGAGAGCAAGCGAAGACAGAAGCCCTGACTAATGCATCAGGACACCCAGAAATGTCAGAAGATTAAAGCTAAGCAAAGGAACTCAGACCAACATGTCTCTGACATCTCTCCGAGCAGGGAACCCTGAATATGCAGTCAAACATGACTTTGTCCACCTCGTGTAGCAAACGTTTGCTGAGCATCTACTACCCAAAGCCATGATGCAGATCTGAACTGCTCCTGGTTTCTCCCAAATCCCACCCACAAGGTGCTCAAGTCCAAACCCTGAGAGAGCACCTCTGCCACGCCAGAGGGTGAGGAAGGGAACACGGGGACAAGCCGCTGAACGTTCTTTGTCTTTCTTCTCCAGCTCCTCTTTTGGGCAGGGGTGAGCCACGGCTGCACATGCTCTAGATGGAGAAATGGAAGCACAGAATAGAAGCGATGGCGTCCACATGGACCTCGCTCGTCAATCAGCTGTATGCACTAACCAGAAGCATCTGCGGTGGCCCGGGTGTGACGAGGACTGGCTAGTGAGGCCACCGCTGAGTCAGAGTGCCAGTGACTCCCAGGAAGTCAGCCCCAAGGCCTGCTGTGGTTGAGATCCACTCTCAGTGCATTTACACAAGAAAACGAGCACGGGGTGAATGAAGGAAGAGATAGATGGGAATTCAGACAGACTTAGGTTCAAACAGCAACCCAGGGACATTTTTAGTTCTGTGACTTAGGGTTTCAGCTTTAAAATGAGAGATAAAAAAACTGTTTTAGGGACTAAAAAGAATCCTGGCATTATGGTGGCGGCGATAATAGTTGCTTACTATTGTTACTAACTGATTGCTAGCAGTTAGGCTTTCTTAAGCTATTTCCCGATGATGCACATACTCGACCTCATTTACCCAGAATAACAATGAAGTTTTTGAGTTGTCTGTTGAAAATGAATGGGGTCACTCTCACAGATTGCAAACTGACTTGGAGCAGTTTCCCAGATACGCTGTCAAGTGGAAAAGCACACACTGTGTGAGGAAGCAGCAGAGCCCCCTCGGGCGTGTACACGTGTGCGCACGCATTCCCTGCAAGGGGCAAGGGGACTGTCACATACGTCCTTCTGTGTATTTTTTCTTTGGTGTCACATGAATGTGCTACCATTTTTGACATGCATAGAAAACTTAAAAGAACTATCACCCTGATAAAAAATAAATAAATAAAGCTGTTACACGCCGCTGAAAACTCTGGGAGAGCCAGCAGGAGTGAAGAAGCGGCAACGTGCTTCCTTAGCGCAACTGAGGGCTGGCTGCAAAGGACCCCGGGTACCGAGGAAGAGTGCAGGGCCCCGCCGAGGCGGCTGCGGTACAGAGCCTTGCAGCACCACCCTCCAGGTGAGCCGTGCCAGCCAGCTGCCACATCTCTGGAGGCAATGCTTACCAACGATGGTGACACTGTGTTCACGTAGCACCTTTTATCCCAGGAGTGCAGAGTGCTCAGGAACCCTCCCGAGGCCCCCAACGCCCCTCCAGGAGCAGGAAGCCTTCACTGTGGGGCGGGCAGGGCCAGCACCTTCGGGCTCACGGTACGGTGTGGCAGCTTAGAGCACCCCAGGCTTCAAGGCCAAGCCTGTCACTCCCAGCAACCTTGGGCGGTGCTCGACCTCTCCACGCCTCAGTTTCCTTCTTTGTAATTTGAGAATAATAACAGTCCTTAGTTCACAAGACCAGTGTGAAGATTAAATAATGACCACACATAATAAGAACTAAGATTTACTGAACCATTATTTCATGCTAGATACACTTTATGCACAATTTATCTGGTTGGAGTCTTTCAATAATGCTCTGAGGTAGGCCCTATTATTTTCCTTAATGAGGAGTGGGCAAACAGGCCCAGAGAGCTGCAGCAGCCACCGACATCACGGAACAGGCGAGCCACAGCCCCGAGCACTTCACACACACCCTCCTCAGCAGCCGACCAAAGGGCTGTGGAGGCTCAGACCAGCGCCGCTTCACAGACGACAAATGGGGCACGGAGAGGCTGGGGGGCCTGGTGCTCTTTCTCACACGGACTGTGATGCCCTGGACGGAGCCCTGAGCAGCAGATGTGGGGGGCAAGGCCAGAAGGCGTGGTGGAGCTACTGACTCTCAGCCCAGGGGCCGGAGGTGAGCGTCCTCCCCAACACGAGCGCCTGTCCCCCTAAGACCAGCCACAAATCCCCTCCTCTAGGGACTCTGCATTCACAGCCTCACTACCAACTGCAGAGAAGGTGCCATAAAAACCTGCTCAAATCCCAAGATGCCCTGAACTCGAGAAAACTGGTTATTGTTAAACAGCCTATGGCTGCCACTTAAAAATGTGCAGGGCTGGACCGCAGGGAGCAGGGCAGTGTGCAAGGCCAGCGGGCCCATCTGCAAGGACAGGACAGGGTGGGAACATGTGAGCAGAACCATAAATCCCCCGCCAATCCTCCGCGCCTTTCCTCTGCGGGCAGGGCCCTGGAGGCCTGCACAGAGGACAGGGGGCCAGCGTTTAGCCCCCGATGGCCAGGAAGGTAGCTCCACGCAGCCTGTCTGTCACAGAGCACCCGGTAAGACAGACACACAGAGAGCTTCACTCATTACCATCGGCGTTGCCATGACAATAAGCTGTTGCCAGGTAGCAGCGAACTAGGAGAAGAGTGAGAATTAGCAAAGCCTAAAAATAAAGCTGTTATGTTTCTTCCCCCGTCTAGATGTCCATGTGTAACAGGCAATAATCTCGCCGCCGCCTCCTCACCCCAGCCCTGAAAGCCACATGAGACAGACGGCACCCAGCACAGAAGGGCCAAGGTCCCCTCTCCGAGGGAGGCAGGGAGAACGGTGCCTAAGGATAGTGACGCCAAAATCTGAAGGCCGCACAACAAAGAGCACCAGGAAAAGCTCAGAGCAAAACCTGGGCGGGATTTTTTTCTTCCCTTAGGAAGTTGCTGACCTGAAGGGTTAACCTCAACTCCCACCGACCGGAGCAGGGGCCCCCGCAGGCCGGCGGACACTGGCCCAGCCCCTGGGCTCTGGGAGAATGGGCAGTGGCAGGTGCCCTCTCCTGACCGACCACTTGTCCCCAGAAAGCGCCTAGCTCAACCCGGGCCTGAGGCGTCTGTGGGTGTAGGAGCCTCGGCTGAGCAGCATGGGCGGGTCCGTTTCTTTTACAACCGTACTTCCACCAGAGGCAGAACAATTCCAAACAGGAGGATATTTTAACAATAAAAATCACCGAGCAATTTGTAATATCTCCCGGGCACGAGCACTGGGATTACTGTCAGAGTCACCTGCTTTGGTTCTGACATGGAGGGGGGAATGCACGGTGTCCCACAGTTCTGCGCTCCCTTTGTCCGTCTCTCCCGCCAGACCTTAAGCTCCAGGAAGGCAGAAACCACGTCTAGCTGATCACGCTTATGACCTCGGCATCTGCTGTCATCCCAGACACGTCGCCGGTGCACAGTAAACACAGAGGGAAGCGGAGGCGCCACGGACTCAGGCATAGCAGAGTCAGTATTCTGGATAATGGCAAAGATATTAACAGTAATAGTATCTGGCTTAAATGAAACACATCTCTTTCTAAAGTTGCAAGCTCTGCATTCTAAGGACTAAGTCCTATTCCTTATCTCGGTCTCTATTCTTAAAAAATAAGTTATAATGTATGCAGGTGTGTCATGCTTTAAGCAGATCAGAAAAATTAAAATCCAGAATTCTGGTGGCAATGATTTCCTTTACAATTAACCATAAGATTTCCTCAAATATAGAAGCTACCTAATTTCTCTAAAGTATAATTTGTCTAATTCAGGTAGTATGTAATACCCAGAATCTGTACTTTGAATGAAGCCAGCAGCAGCAACTGGATTCCTGGTCTCTTTCCTGCAACCGCACTTGCTTTGAGTTCTCTCCCTACCACTGGCTGATGTGCAAACAGTAGTTAATTTTACTATCAGTGCAAGAAGCACACACTTGTGAAACGAAATCCATTGTTTCTCTCACCATCATCCCATAAAAATATATAACCTAGAACAAAATATAAATAAATTCTTGGCTCTTCAACTGTTCTGGATTATCCAGCCATTAATTCAAATGCCAGTTCCTGCTTCTGGTCCCCCGAGCTTGCATGAATAACTTAAAAGTACCAGAGAGAATGACAGGTGAAAGAAAGTGGCAGTGATACAACTGAGGATTTGAGACCAACCCCTGTTCATGTCTGTGCCCCCCGCCCAACAAGCCCCAACCTCCAAGCAAGACCAATCTTGTATAAATTAATTTATGCTCTTGGGAGAACGAGAGTCAGCTCGTGGGTCCTACTGAATAAGTCATAAAGACGCATAAAACTGCTATTGTTAAGGAAGCCTCCAGAGAGGCTCATATTTTTACTAAAACACGGCAGTAACAGACGTAGAGTCTGCTCTTAGCATTGTCCCCAGAGGAGTCACAGTTCACGGACACACTCCCTCTCTACCAGACTTCTACTGGAGAGGCCACGTGTTCCCAGACCTGGCGTTCTCCGGGCCAGGCACAACCCTGACCAATCCGATAGAGCTGCTGAACACGGTGACTGCAAGGAACGAGAAAGTGCACAGTGGCCTATGAAGTCCCAAATCCCAAACCATATCCAGCTTTGACCTGACGGCCTTGGGAGGACGTCCAATTCAGTGAGCCTGCCCAGTTTATTGCTCTCCCTGCTAAAGCTGAGGGTGCCTTCTTGCCAACACCCACCCTGACCCCTGGGTTTTTAGCAGGGCCTTCACTGACCACGGAACAAACAGAAAAGTCAGTCCTGACACTGACTAGAGAACAGTACTCTCTTGAATGTCTCTGTTCCTTTCTGCTAAAATGCACCCCAAGAGACAGCTCTACCATCACTACACAACCATCTCAATATATTAAAATCCTAGCTTGTCTTCATTACCCCGCTGCATATTTCCCTCCTTCTCTATGGCACAAAATACTAGCTAGAGCTGCAGACTCAGACAGAAAGGAATGACCAGAGAGGAGATGACACTGCACCTAGCTTCAATCTACCCCCAATATAGCCTCCAGCCATGTGCTGGGCTCCTAAAGGGTAATCAAGAAAGATATGCTGAATGAAAGAATTAACTTCATCCTTTTTTTTCCCCCCTCTAATACACTTTAATCAATGGAATGTTTCTAAACTTCGAAACTTGGGCCCAGTCCTCTGGGACTCTGCCAGTCTAAAGGTGGTAATGTTTGCCTGTTACTGACTTCCAGATCACACCGCGCAAAATGTCCATGTCAGCACAAGTGCCCGGTGGACTGAGTTGGAATCCACTTCTAACCTTGAGCTGCCTAAGCCCCCCAACATTTCCTGACTTCAGGATGGAGGCACCACCATCAGTCCCAGACTTCCTCCCAGGAACAGGAAACAAGGCGAGCTATTTAAATGCTTTCAAAGGAAGATGGCGTAAGTCCTAAGCCTGCTGTTATCAGCACCATCATCCCCATGCCACCAACAGTATGCACCACGTCACAGGCACTGCTTCGGCCCGCCCCATCCCCAGCTCCCAACTATGTAAAGCGTCCGTATTTTCCATCGTGGCCCTGTGAAATGAAGCTCCATGGCCCTAACGAAGCTACAGGGACACAGGCAGAACCTGACTCTGCACTAGCCTCCCAGATGTTCTACTGCAAAAGCAGTCAGATAAAAACACATCACACCAAGCTGAAGATTAGTCTCCCCTCCCTGCCCTTCCTTCCTCCCACAACAGACAAACGTGTTTTCTTACTTTGCATCTGCCATTTTTAGAAACAGCTGCAAGTAAGACTCGAGCCTCTCCTGGAGAGAAGGATCTCTCTCTCCCCTCTGGCGTGTGCTACTGAACCTCATGCAGCTTGCCTTGCCGCATCTCTGATACGAGCCACTTACACACACGACGTAACAGACACACATTTTAAGAGTAGGCACACTTAAAATAACCGGATTTTAAACCTTCTTATTTTAGTGGAGAATTTGATTTGGGGACTACATGGATCTTGGCTCTTGAGGAAACAAAGCAATTACTATCTTAAAGGAACATGTGAAGAATCTTCGCTTAGTCCATGGACTGGAAGACATAAGAATCTGACCTGCTCTTTGCCCCTTGAGACCCCCTGGGAAGAGCAAATTTCCCTCCGGGTATGGTTTCCAGAAATGAGTTTTCTGAAGCTCAAGACAGTTATTTTAAACTTCAGCTCCTTATATTATATTTCTAAAACATCGATATAATTAGGGATCCTTTATTCTTGGGCAAACAGCTGCCAGCAGGGCCCTGCGTGTACGGCGGCACAGGCTAGCGGGCAAACTCACGGAGCAGCCCCCAGAGTGGCCGCGGACGCGCCTCCCTCCGCCCTGCCCCCTCGCACACACGGATGGAACACCGCTTGTCTTCCGGGAGCCCCGTGACTCCTCCTCCCAGTAGATTTCTTACTATCACAACCAGCAGACATACCCCTGCCCACTCTTTTGTTCATGAGGATCGCTGGTGTTTGTTTTACTTTGGTTTTCTTTCAAACCATACTGATTTATAGAGAGAAGGCTTACAAAAATGTTTGAAGATGTTTGATTATTGTTTTTTATGAAAACAAATTCTCATGATCATACGCTTCATCCAAAACCAAGGCTCCAATGTGGTACTGTGCGATTTGTTGCTTCTCACTGGCAGGGGGCGTGGAGGGCGTGGGGGCCAGGGTGGCAGCTGGACACCTGGGCACCAGGTGCTGCATAAGCACCACCATCAGAACGGACACTGGCAGCCAGTCCTGTGCTCTGCCACGCACACGCCCTCCATTTGCTGGGTGGGGGTGAGGTCCAGGGATCTAGGGCAGGGGGTCAGGGTGGTGGGGGCACTTTAGGGTAACTAGAGTGGTCAGATAATAGGTTTCTCAACTATTTCTGTGCGGGGTACCTTAAACCCTAAATTAGACCTTTAGGTTAAGCCAGGCGGAACAACCTCAGAGAAGAGCAAGACATTTGTTATTGGGTAAAATATATAGTCTTGGGGCGGGGGGTGAAGGGGAATAGATAGCCTATACCTCTGGCTTCATTAGCTTACCTACCCCTGGGATTTTAGTTTGGGCTAATCTTCAGCTACTACATAGGATAAAAACATACTGGTCATTAAATATGAAAAATATTGCTTTACTGTTTAGTAAATAGCCATTGCCCTGAGGCTCCCAAATGCCACCCACTGTGCAGGTATCCTTCCTTAGACCTTCTGGATCCTCCTTCCAAGCCAGTACAGAGAGGGCTTCTGCTTGGCAGGGCAGGGGGCTGCAGAGCCCCGCCACCTCGCCCGGCCGGTGGCATCCGCTCTGACAGGCACTGCAGGGCCAGTGGACAACCTGGGCAGCCCTCGTCAAGACCTGCCTTGAGAGCATCTCAGCCAACATAACTACTCAGCCAAAGCCACGGCAGCCTCGTCCACACGCACGTCGTCTCCCTTCTCGGCACAGGCTTTGTCCAGCCATCCCTCTCTTTTAGCACATTGTAACTTTCTACCTCGAATCATGTTGCATTGTGTTTTTTTAATGTCTTCTCATCCCTCTTAGATTTAAAGACATTCAAGGCAGGCATCATGCTATGTTTTATGTTTCTTTGCTTATCACTTTATACTCGGCACAGTACCTCATGCAGGTATTTAAGGAATGTTCACCGGCAGAAACTGCTGAAGTCTGAAATTCAAAGAACCATGTCCTACATGGTTGTTCCCAACCTCTCCAGCCCTCTGTCCTCAAAGATCCACCTAATTTGACTGCATACCCCCTGTGTCCTTTGTTTTGTTCCTTATGTGAACATTCCATTCTTGTTGTTTGTCCTGTCACCCCCAAAGACATCCACCCCTATCTATGAAGATAGGGGCCATAGATAAAAAGACACATCAATAATCGTTTTCTAAAAGTCATACGTTCTGTGGGAAATGCCAGCCTATTTCCCTTCTAAACAGAAAAAATTATAGTGCATTACATGTCAACCCAAAGCCAATATTATAAAATGTAACCAAAATACATCATCATCATGTATTTCCCAAAATGTAACAAAATACAGCATGATGTCTATTATATAGTATCATATAACTATCACACGAACTACCACAATGGATAGAAAGTGCTTAAAATATTAATAGCATTTCCTGGTCTCTCAGTTTAATGTGCAGAATCCTGTCAGTTGATTTCACCCAGCCCTTTGGAAGGACCAAATGAATAACCTCTTTCCAGGAAGGCAGCGGCCAGAGAGCAGGCAGGGCAGGGCAGGAACCCAGGGGTGCCGTGCTGAGAGGCAGCCTTGTCTGCCTCCCAAGCCTGGCTTCGCACATCCTCCCACACATGCAGCCAAGACTCGCACCGTGGGAAGGGAAACATGCTCCTCAGATGTGGTCACACGGCCCAGACACACCTCCAGTCCTGTCCCCTTTACTGATGCTCAGCACACTTTACAATCACCTGCAAGTGATTCTCATGTTCTAACAACTGTATTTGAAATGTAACTTGAGACTTTTCTCTAAAATGTTACACTGAATTTGGAGGCTGTGAATATAAACTTTTCCTATATAAACATCAGCTTATTTTATTCGGAGCTGCACATAAAATATGAAGCAGGGGTACTAAGAATCCAAAAGGTATTCTCCCAGGGATATGTTAATGTGGGAGGCAGTTCAGGATTAATCTGTATTCCTTCTAAATCTCTGCCACCCTGAACACAACCATGGGTCCATTACCTGTGCACAATATGTGTCTACAGACTCAGTAGCCAGCAGGTGTGACGGCTGGCTACTCGAGAGAGAAAAGGAACTAAGAACTAACACCCACTGGACACTCACTGGAAGCAGGCATTGCGATAGGTATGTAGGTACACATGTTAATATCATCTCATTGAATATCCATGACAACCCAAAAGGAGGCATTACTTCGCCCCATTTTACAGGTAAAAATACTGAGTCGCAGACAGGACAGACAACTTGGCCAAGAGCCATACGACTGATCAGTGGTGAAATCTAGAATGAAAAGCAGGCTCAACTCCAAAGCCTGAGTTCTTCCTTCCTCCTACAGCGCCCCTCCCGGGTCGGAAGCAGCCCCCACTTCCCACATGCTACCATCCCCCACCCTCAGAGTCCCCTTTGCTTTTTAAAAATACTACTCTGTGCTCCTGAAAGCACAAAGCTATGCTTTATACGTCATCAGCTGGCCTCCTGCCCTCTAGATCTCACCGCCAGGGCTGGATCACATACCTCCTGGAGCCCCCCGAGGGCCACATCTGCAATAGGCTCCCAGGATGCCTCAGGCGTGGCTTACACGGGGGACCCAGCTTTGTCCAACTTGCCCTGCTCCTCCCTAAGCACCGCCCCAGCATCAGAGCTAACTCCCAGTACAGTCCCTGCACCATGTCACAGACCAAATGTCGTGTCCCTCCAGATGCCTGTGTGGAAATTCTACCCCCCGAAGCGATGGTATTAGGCAATTAGGTCATGAGGGCCCTTGGAAGAGAGGCCCTGGCCCCTTCTGCCACATGAGGACACAGCAAGACAGCCAGGGGGAGGGCCCCCACCAGACGCGGATCTGCTGGCGAATCGAGCCAGGCTTCCCAGCCTTCAGGGCAATGGGAAACACATTCTGTTGTTCGTGAGCCACCAGCCTAGAGTATTTTTGTTCTAGGAGCCTGAACAGACTAAGGCAACACCAAACCTCTGCCTACTTCCTACTTCAACATCAACACAAGGATTCTGCCGCCACTGCCCATTCGTTCCGTGGGTCCCTAGATGCCAGCGCTGTGCTAACTGCTGGGGGTACGACAACGGACAGTAGACGGGATCCCAACTCACGCAGTTCATCATCTACTGGAGGGACAGATTAGCGGAGAAACAAATATGTAATTACACGTTGTTTTAAGTGGTATGGGAGACAAGAGCACAACAGGGCCAGATGAAAGGTTGAGACAATTTAGAATAGGAGTCTATGGAAGACTTTTCCAGGGAAGTGACATTTAATGAGACCTGAAGAGAAAGACACATTAAGAGTGAACACTGCTGGGTGGTCCCCTCCTCCCTGTGCCCAGGGCTGCCTGCCACCTCCCAGGGCCCTGCCCCCACCAGCCTAGCTCCCACAGTGGACACGTGGTGCAAACCCAGCCCTGAGGCGGGGCGGGGGGCACACTGCGCTTCCGCACCGGGGCTTTCACAGCTTAACGTGCGGAATCCCGTTGCCTGATTTCACCCGGCCCTTTAAAGGGGCCCAAACGGATGCCCTCCTTGGAGGGTCGCACTCGCGCACTGTGGGCTGGAAATGCACACTGCCTCGCAAACTGCCCACCACTGTGGCCAAGACCCTGTCCCCGGGAGGGAGTGAGGGTTCTTTGGGGACCAGCACGAGTGCGAGCCAGTGGGTGTAAGAAGTACTAAATGCGCACTCTGAGAGAAATGTCACTCATCCGTTTCTGACTCGTTCATAGCTCGGGCCAGTGGAGGGAAAGGGACAGGCTCGGCCACGGGATCAAGTCAGGCTCCAGAATCCTGACTCTTCATTGGTTCTGGGTGGTGTTCAAGCGGAGCTGTCTGCCTGCAGGAGGCGCTGCGGAGCGGGTGGGGGCATTTGTGGCTGTCGCAGCACCTGGGTGGAGTATCGAGAGCAGGTGACAACCAAGGATTCTAAACCCCCTTCAGTGGGCAGGACAGGCCCCAACAAAGAATGGTCCCCGCAAAAATGCCAACAGCACCCAACTAGGAGATGCTGTAGGAAGAAGTCCAGCGTCCACGGCTGCTGCTGCCCGTGGTGCCGCGGGGCGGGGCAGCACACAGGGCGCCAGCAGACACCCTGCCCAGCACTCCTGCGCCCTGACGCTCAGAATACGCCAGAGGCACTTACCGCTCTGTGGGAAAGACTGCACATGTGTCACTTTGGACAAGGTACGTGTGGCTACAACCATCAGTGAGGAGACCAAGTCACCTTCTAAATGCTCCAGGGGACTTTACCAGGGTGCCAGGATGACTCCATTAGCACAGAACAAAAAAAACTTTAGGAATGCAAGTAGCCACCCCCTAAGTTTCTATGAGCATGCACCTGGGTTTCCAGAAGCAAAGCATCTCTTCCCAGAGAAGAGAGGCCTTCTCCTTGGACTGGGGACATGGGATCTTTGTCATATGGACACCTTCACCCGCAGGGCACGGAGGATGCTCGGGGTCCAGGGCCTTCGGTTCCTGCTCTTGTCTCTGCCTCTGCTCAGGGGGAAGAAGACAACAAAGCTCAGAATTTACTCACAAACATTTTTAATTAAATAAGGGTCCAAGAATGGTGTCGGGTAGAACACTCTTTCCCATGTGAAGCAAGGCCCCTTTCCCTCCTCTGACATGGCAGAGCCCCCCTCAAAGGAGGAAGGAGGCAGAGGAGGTATCGCCCAGCTGGTGTGATTCTGAAGGACCAGGAAGAGGACTGACGGTCCCACACACCCCAAAATAATTGCCATACCTGTTAACCAATGATTGAAATGCCTCTGCATGATTCAAGAGAAACTTAAAATATGAAATAGCTAATAATTCATGCTGAGCTATAAATGACCACTAGTTAGTTCTTTAGTTCTTGTGCAGGCTTTAACTGAGATAAAAACTTAAAAGTGCACAAGAGCATTGATTACCTGGAGGGAACAGGGACCAAGCCTCATGAAAGTAGGAAAAAAAGACACAAAACGAGAGCCTTGCACACCGAGGGAAGGAACTCTGAGACATCGGGCTGGTCACACGGCAGCTTGAGCCCCAGTGTCCCTATGTGTGAAAGGAGAAGACAGAACTGTGCGTCCTCTAAGGCTTCCAACTCTGAAATCCTGCAAGTCAAGCCAATTTGTCAGAAGCAACATCTGTGCATTGGATAGGTCCAGCCCAGGCAGGGGGAAACAAAGCTCAAGGTCATCACCATTTCTCTAATCATCATAACTTAAAAAGAAAACCAAACACTTTTGTGTATGATGGACTAGAACAAGATAAAGGGTCAGTATCCTGAGTCCTTGCCAGGAAGACAAATGACAAATTTGGAATCGATGCCCACCCAGGAGCAATCCCTCCCTTCCCCTCGCTGGCAGCATCTAGATTTTGTTTGGGTGTCCACGCCTCTCCCAGGGAGGGAGGCAAATCCTACTTCATCCACACTAGTCAAGACAGCCCCATTCCCCTTGTCGAGAGACATCAGACCAACCGCTGGCCAAGGAAACACGGAGGAGCCAACAGGAGACTTCTTAGGAAGAGGTACTCAAGGAAGAGATGCCCCCCCCACCCCCGGGATCCTCAGCACTGCTTGATAGCGAGAGGCAACGACTTCTTTTTAGGGTCCTTAGGTACCTGAAGCCAAAAGCAACCTAACGACCCACGAGCTGTAAAACTGCTACATTTACACCAAGCATAAATACATCCTAGAAGTACAGAAAGAAAACCTAATTCCTTTGACATTTCCAAGATTGGCAGCAAAGACCTAAGGGAAGACATTTATAGTCTCCCGTTCAGTCTGGGAGAACACGGACACAGAGGTAGAATTGCTGGGACTCTCTGAACTATGGACGGGGTACTGGTGAGAGGAGCAGCGAGACTGGTCGGTGGAGAAAAGCATTAGTGGGTTTGCATCACAATGGTATTGCACTGAATGCTGCATTTTAGGAGCCTGATAACCTAACAGATAAGAACACCCAACTAGTATTAAGGAAATCAAAATTACTTTTCAGGCTCGATTATTATTACTGAAAATCCAACCGTATCGCTGTGTTCTGGGGAAAGTCTCTCCCCCTCTCTGTGCCCTGACTTTGTTATTTCCCACCCTGCCCTCTCCTGCAACCACGGGTGTGACGTGGCTCTCCATGCGCTGAGCAGAGAGGTGAAGCTGTGGAAGTCCACGTGTCAGGAAAGAGGAAGAGGGGCAAATTTGGTGGCAAACCTCAGGAAGACAAATCACCACTCCTAAAGAACTTACTGAAGGCTGAAAAAAATTTTTTTAGGAAGCCGGGCTCTTTTCAAGGAATGAGATATTATAAAATCATCATCATCATCTCATGGTTTTTCAAGCAGACTTCTAGGCCACCTTCATTGGATAAAAGTACCATTTAAGCCCCAGAATGACTGGCTGTCTTTTAAACCAACCTAAACCCCAGAGTCCTTGGGAAACTATCCCTTCCCCTGCGCCCTGCCCACTAGCACACACTGTCCCCTCCTCACAGTAGGGTCCCCCAGCTCTCCGTGGCCGACTCCAGCTCGTCTGGGTCCCAGCTCATATGCCACCTCCTCAGAAAACCTTCCTGCCACTCGATCTAAGTCTCGCCCACAGCTACCATGAAGGCAGCCTGTCGTGTGCCTTCTCGGCCCTCGTCGCTACCAGTTTATTATCTGGCCACCCGATTCCACCAGAACATAAGCTCCACAAGAGCAGGGGCCTTGCCCCTTTGCCACTGTGTCCCTAGACTCCAGAGCAGGCTTGTCAACCTCACACTATGTAACATTTTGTGCCAGATACGTCTTTGTTGAGGGGCTGTCCTGTGCAGGATAGGGTGTTGGGCAGCTCCCCTGGCCTCTACCCACTAGATGCCAGTAGCAACTCGCCACCCATCACGACAACCAGAAAGCCACAAACCTCCCTAGACATTGACGGTTGTCCCCGGGGGGCAGAATCATCCCGAGGTCAGAACCCCTGCTCTAGAGCAGTGCCTAACACCTGGTAGCTGCTCCCTAAAAGCCCGCTGAAGGCCCCTCACAGACTGGGCAAGCCGCAGTAAGCGCTCTGAAAGAAAGTACTCACAGGAAGCTTTTTACGTTACCAACCTTCCTAATGGATCTACTGATATTATGAAAGTCTTCAGTGTTGCCTGGATTAAAAAAAAACAAACAAACAAAAGGAATCCGGGATCCATCCATTCACTTATCCCCGTAATAAGCTTTTGCTGAGCGTTGCCGTGTGAGGCGCTGCTCTCAGTGCTGGGGATACAGCAGTGAGCAGAGAACATTCTGGTGGGAGGCAGACAACAAGAAAATAAGTAAAGAAATGAGATCATTTCAGATAGTAACTGTGCTGTGAGAAAACTAAGACAGAATAATTGGATCTCAAGAGACTCCTGGGAGCGAGGTGCTGGGAGGACGGGGCCCCTGTGGACAGGTGGCCTCGGAAGGCCTCTCGGTGCCGGGAGCAGGAGCACTGAGCCGGGGCAGGCGGGCAGGGGCGGCGGGAAGAGCCGCTGGTGGGACAGAGAACCCGGCTGGCCCTTCAGCACTGTGGGGCAGGCCGTGACGCCTCACAAAGTCAATGTCATGTCAGTTTTGACTCCCCAAAAACTTAACTCCTAATAGCCGGCTGTTGACCAGACGCCTTACCGTAGCATAAAAAGTCAATTAACACATATTGTGTGTGTCATGTGTATTATATACTGTATTCTTACCATAAAGGTAGAAAAAAGAAAATCATAGGAGAAAATATATTTCCGATTAAGTGGAAGTGGATCATCATAATGGTCTACACTGTAATCGGCTTCAGGTTGAGTAGACTGAAGAGGGGGGAGGAGAGGGCTGGTCTGGCTGTCTCAGGTGGCAGCGGCAGTGGACCCCACAGCTCCAACCCGTGCTGCTCAAGGGTCCACTGTAGCAAGTGCAAGGTCCCTGAGCCCAAAACAGGCTAAAAAGAAATTTAACAGAGCTGGAGCATAGCCAGGGCAGGAGGGGAGGGGAGGGGAAGGGAGGGGAGGGGACGGTGTGGGGAAGGCAGAGAGACGGGGTCAGGAGGATTCATGCCTAAAAGGGGTCAGGAGGATTCATGCCTAAAAGTCTGTCGAGACATAACAGATGCGCTGGAGTGACAACCTCTTGGTACAGCTCAACAGGAGAGGTGACTTTAGGCTGCCAGTATTTAACTGATAACGGTTAAAATATTCTACTTCAGGAAAAGCGTTTTTCACAAATTTTTGGATAATGGAGCATAATATATGATTAAGAAAGACGAGAGTATAGTAAAATACTTGCTCACCTTAAAAACTTATAAAATCACCTAAGACAAATATGGCTCTCTGCACGTCGTCACCTACGGCTGGCCCGTGAGCATGAACGCCCACAGCGGCCGTGATGGCCTGAGGGGCAGTTGCCTGCCCTCTTCTCCTGCAGCCAGGAGCCCTGTCTGCACCCCCCCCACCTCTGCCTCACCGGGCTGGGAACTGTGAGCCCCAGGGCAGAAGATACAAAGATTTCACACCAAAGACATTGTATGAATTTGCCTTCTCCTCCAAACCTGGTCTGGTTTCTGTTTTATAAAACTGAAGTCTTCACAATTTGGTGATGTGGCGCAACTCACTAACACTGTGCAACACTGAGGCCGCACCCCACGCATGCAGCGCCTACAGTATACGGAGCTGTAATTAATTGTTAAATGGTGAGTCATCCTCATGCCCAGGAACACATTTAAATAGCCTCAGAGGGAGGCCTCTGGTTCCACGGAGACAAGGAATTCTCTTGGCCGCAGCCAGCAGCAGCCTCCTCAGAAGCCACCTGTCCGGGGGCAGGCGGAGGCGGGAGAGGGGCCAAGTGGGAGGGAAGCAGGGCGGGCAGAGCTCCAGGTCACCAGCCCCCGCTGCCTGCGGAGATGCTGCCAGATCCTGATATTTAGTCACGCAGGACAAAGGCACAAACACAAGACCTTCCTTCCTGAGGATGTCCTTCTGCGCTCCCAGCTTTGCATGGTGACTCCACACTCCCGTCCGAGCCCTGGCCAGCGCTCTCCTTGCAAGGCCACCGCACCCTCTGGGGCAGGCAAACTGCGTAAGGAGAGGAGGTCATTTCCATACAGAGGCCTTCCGGTAGTAAAAATTCACTTAGGGGAAGTGAATTTGAATGAAATTTATTAAACCCAGAAAATGTTAATCAGGGGAACATTCCTGATGAAATCACAGCTTGGTTTGGAAACGATTTTCACGCTGCAGTTCTAGATCGGGTTCATTTCTGCACCTAACTGATCCAGTAGGGTTTATATTTACAGAAGCTCTGGTTCTATTAAAGGGTCCTCAAAACTGACCCATTTTGAAATTCATAAAATTCATTTCGGTTTGGTGCTTTTCCTTCAAAAATTAATTATCCCCCAGTTTATTCTATTCAATAACTGACTTAAAGGTGAGAAAAATCTCGCTTATCTTAATGTTTTTGAAGGAGAGGGAAGGAGGAAAGTTTTGACTCAACTGATGAAAAATTCCAAAATTGCTGATTTTTGAAGAAAGGGGGTTTTAGTACTTGTATTGAACATACTATAAGCTAAGATTTAAATGAATACTAATAAGTAAAATTAAATTGGTCACTAAAAAATTATTACCCATAATAGGCTTTTATTACATAATAATAAATTACATTATATCACTGAGTCTTAACTTTTTAAATCAATGGGAAACATAGGCTGTGTCAGGTTTCCTGGGGTATAATGTGAATTTACGTCGTGCAGCGCTCAGGACTGGGCATTCTCCATGGCCAGTGAGAGGCTTCGTTCGGGTGGATGCTAGATGCAGGGGCAGGGGCCTCCCCGGGGAGGAACGTGCATGCCAGGGGTGGAATCTCCATTTACAGGCCCTGGTGGAGAAAAGCAGCAGAGACAGCTGTGCGATTTAACTTCCCAAGGGTGTGATGGGGGTGCCTGGCGACGTGAGGGCCCGTGTGGCGTGCCCCTGGTTCTGAGAGCCCCCGCCCCACCGCAGAAGCGCAGCAGCAGGGTGCTCCCCAAAGAAGGTGGTGTTTGGGGCCAGCCTGTACCTGCCAAGAGCTGGGTTCTGGAGGGCACGGAGCACGGGACTGCTGGCCTCACCAGGGTCAGGATAAACTGTGAGGGCAGCTCCAGCCCATCCACTCTGGACAAAGGAAGCACTAACAGGTTCCGTCCTGCTCAAAACCAGAGAAACCCTAGATCCTTTGCCTCCCCCCACCCACCTGGTTCCCAACAGCTCTGGCCCCAGGGGTCTGCATGAATTCTGAAATACCCAGCGAGCGGTGTCTACAGGAGACCATCAGGCTGAACACAATCACGGCCTCAAGAACATCAAACCCCACTGCTCTGGTTGCTGCTGCTCCTGGGTCACCCTGCAGACACCTAGGGACCTCCTGTTCCTTCCGCATGTCCCTCTGGTCAGAGTGAAGATGAATGGGACACCCTTCCTTTACACCTCGGTGTAAATGCGTCCATGCTCCGGCTGGAACTCCTGAAGGCCTTTCTTCCGAGAGTAGTTCAAGACAGAAGGAGTCTGTAACTTCAATTCTATATTATTCATTTGCAAAAATATTATTTTTTATTATGATTTATAGTAAATATACAATGTTTCAGCTGTGTTATGCGTAAAACAGGCCAGCCTGGAAAACTAAATACCATTTACAGTTTTCTAAGTTTGAAATACCAACTTAATAATATAATAAGAGCAGTTTAAAAGTTGGGGATCCTCTATAAATTACTTTTGTGTGAAAAACTCAATGTATCCTATTAATCAGACCTTATTTAGGCTTTCACTGCACCTGTGCTAGGAGATCCTGACTCCCTTTCACCACAGTTTGTCACCTGAGAAGTCACAAAGAACCCCAGATTCGTTACCCCAATAAGAAGCTGGCTAACGGCTAGACCAAGCTGGCAAACCGCAGGCGCTCAGGGCGGACGGACCAGGGGGCTGCCGGAACGACAGAAGGACTCCAGACCCTGTCCGAGGTTATCCAGCACCAAACTGGCCCGCCCCACCCATTTTAGGTACAAAAGTAAGTCTCAAGACAGTTTTCATCAATTACATCATCATCTCTAAAGCAGAAGTTATTAGAAGAGAGGCTGAGAAATCCTTATAAGCGCCATAACCCTAAAGTAAGCCCTATTCTACCAAGATCCTCCCTGGTAGAGCGGGTGGCACACCTGGTGGGCACAGCCACGGGACCATCTGATCTAAAGACTCTCCTGTCAGAGCTGCTCTGGGAGCTGGGACCACGTGGCCAAAGGCTGGGGTCTCCACTGATGCTGATATAAAATGAAGAGGTGGACTAAATCGTCACTGGGGTCCCTTTTCAGATCCAAGTGGGAAACCCCTACTGCTCTGGGCATTCCCTATCACCAAGCAGGCTCGAACGTCAGGCTACAGAGTCTGAGATGTCTATTTTTGTGGCTCCTCGAGCAATCAGGTCTAGAATTATTTCCCTGTTCCATGTAGGATGTTTGTCCATCTGCCCCCTCACCTTCATCCCTACCTCTGCTTCCTACAGAAACGGTTTCCTAACCATTGCTTAACCTCATTCGGTTTGCCCAACAGCAGAACACATTTTGATAGAAGGCATTTTTTTTCTTGTGATGTTTTCCAAAGGAACCTATCTCTGCAATAATGGAGACATCAAATCATGGAAGTATAGTGCCGGCAACGCTCTGGAGCACGTCTGATCCAGTCCCACCACCTTCCCAGGAGGAAGGGAGGCACAGAGACCCACCCCGTGGCAGCAGCAGGGGCACAGCCTGTGTGCCGGTGGGAAAACTCCAATTCCTGATTAAGAACCTCTACTTCCACAGGGAAGGGTGTGCTGCGGCCCTTTAGGGCAGTGACACCTGCCCCTTGGGACTTGCCGTGTGGACTAAATGGCAAAGATGTGCAGACACCAGCACGGTGCTGGGCATGGGATGACCATCCCTGTCATCATTGCTGTCACCAGTGATTTAAACACACACACATTTCTTCTTCCACTCAGGGAAGTGTATCTTGTTCATTTTCAAGACAACATTAGGACACATTCTCCATTTTAGTAACTTGAAACTTTCTACCAGATCCCATTGTAGCCAAAAAGACATGCTAGGCAGTGGTTGCCCCTGGGAACAGTCCCAGTATCCTCGAAAGACTTTAGTGTGGAAAACAGGGAAAATGTCCCTGTTTTCAATGGAGATGAAGTGTTCACATGTTCCAGCATTGGACACAGAGCAAGTCCTGGGGAACACTGTGCTCCTGGGAGGAAACCGGGTGAACCCCTCCCCGCAGGTGCTCCAGGACAGGGTCAGATTTGGGGACAAACGTTCCTGCATGGGAAAACAGAACAGAGCCAGAGGGGACATAAGTGGTAACAAGGAAAGACGCTCAAACAAGCAGAAAAGGCCCCAAACCCCTGTAATCACCGCAACCCCCGGGGTCACAGTGGAGAAGGATGCAGGCAGGAAGGTCACGGAGCAGGGAGCGGGAAGGAAGACAGGCAGAGGACCAGGAGAGGGGAAAACCGTCAATGAAACACATTTGGTAGAAAATATCCAAGAGAAGGAACTGTCCAAAAACAGAAAGAGAGAAACAAAGCTTACCCACAGCACAGCTCAACATGAACAAGCTATGGAATATGGCTGCCCGGGGAGGGGCAGGGGCAGGGGTGGGTGGCAGCGTTGGCAGCGGCCTGTGATCTCGGGCTGCATCCATGGGAATGAGCTGCCCCGACAGGAAGCAACGGCCTCGCACTCCCTGGGGGCCAGTGGAGCTGAGGTATCGTGGATCGAGAACCAACAGTACAGGCCTGAGGGGAGAGGGTGCAGGGATGAGGACAGCAACCTCCAGGGAGACGAGAAAGAGGCACAGGAGTGGTCTCCAACAACAAGAAGGACACCGTGGGGAAGAGAGAACACTTCCCCCTCCCAGGGCAAAGTAAAGAGCAGCAGGTGGAAGGTAAAGGATGGCAGCTCTTAGAAAAACCTTTCTTACAATCACAGATCTCCCCCACACGGATCTCCTAGCCCTGGAGATGTGGGGCACAGGCTGGATAGCACCCATGACCTCTCAGGCTGCTGTGGGAGAAGGACCTTCTCAGTTGGGTGGGCTGCAGAGGCCCCTTCTAGCTCTGCGAGACCACGAGAGGCAGGCAGAGAAGGGTCCCCACCCAGTGGCCCTTGCCTGGTTCAGATCGCCTGCTCCCAGCACTCCAGGTCTCTGGCGGAAAGCTCACAGCACCAGCTTCTGCAGCGGTGGAACCTTCTAGCTCTGTCAGCCTCTTCCCTTCAGGTTCCTTCATGCAAACCAGTTCCTCTGAGGTGATGAGTTTCAACCAGACCTTCCCGGCAGGATCAGTAAGCCACAGCACGCCTGGCAGGAAACCAGGATCCGCTACCCTCGTTCCAAGTACGGAATCTTAGAGCGACTAACCACTTCTCCTGGATGTGCCCTGAAAATCAAAGCCTACGTGGAGCCACATCTTGAACCATAGGAGGGAAGAATTCTGCTGAAACAGACAGCTATTCTAAAAGGTTCTCCTCCCATTTGTATCTGATGAGCTCTATTCTGACTTCTGAGTACAGAGGATAAAGGACTCTCCTCTTGGAAAAACACACAGAATGAATCTACTTGGCTCCACTATCCCTCTCCAGCTCTCTCACTGCCCCATCAACTCTCTGCACACACCACAGCATCCCCCCACACCGGGTCCTCTCATGCTCTGTGACTGTGTGTGTGTGTGTGTGTGTGAGAGAGAGAGAGAGAGAACGTTGCCTTTCAACTGAGGATCTACTGTGAGCCAGGCACCATGTTACACACTTCCACACATTATCTTATTTAATTCTTAACAATAACCCTGCAATTTTAATGGCAACATTCCCATTTTATAGAAGGAAAAACTGAACTTTAAGGAAATTGAATGTAAAAGGGAAAAAGAGTTACTTGAAACAAAAATTGGGACCAGGCGTGGTAGCTCACGCCTGTAATCCTAGCACTCTGAGAGGCCAAGGCAGGAAGATCACTTGAGCTCAGGAGTTCAAGACCAATCTGAGCAAGAGCGAGACCCCGTCTCTACTAAAAATAGAAAAAATTAGCTGAGTGTGGTGGCATGCACCTGTAGTCCCAGCTACTTGGGAGGCTGAGGCAGGAGGATCACTTGAGCCCAGGAGTTTGAGGTTGCTATGAGCTAGGCTGACGCCACGGCACTCACTCTAGCCCGGGCAACAAAGCGAGACTCTGTCTCAAAAAAAAAAAAAAGACATGAAACAAAAATTGACACCACCCACTTCTGCCTTCCAAGACAGTGACACACTTCAAAGCATGGGAAATGGATCTCTCTGCTGCCCCTCTCCCCTGTGGAGGGACACAGGGTCAGAGCCACATCAGATGCCTGCCATGCAGTCAGCAGGCACATTAACAGACATGCACAAGGCTCCGCGCTGAGCTTAGGGACAGGGACTGGACAGAGCTGAACTGCTCTGTATCCTAAAACAAGTAAGAGGGTCAGAGTTGTTTGGGAGCAGCGAAGGGGAAGGGGTGGAAAGGGCAAGAAATATATAAAAACACTGAAGCCACAACTGGCAAAAATGCCTAAGGGAATGTCTAAGCACAGAAATTTCAAATATTCAACATTCACATAATGGTATGAACTCCCTCCATCTTCCCAAAACTGAGTACAGACGGAAACAAAAACCTTGTGTGGGAGCAAGGTGTATGTGTAAATGAGAGAAAAAGGATCAGGTCCGTACCTGGGTTAATCTAGAGCAGTGGGAAAGGCACAGCCAGAGAAAGTGACTCTTGGTGACCTGGAGTCAGCAGTGACTGCAGAAGGCCAGCCCCAGGTGACACCCGCATCCGGGAGAGGGCATGGCATAAAGGGCTGAAGTTGACACCTGGGACACCCAAGGATCTGGCCCAAGGTCACACCGTTGGCACCTATGGGGCCAGCACTTACATCCAGTTCTTTCTGAAGACACATCCAAGCTACTCCAACTTCCTTTGCTCGGGCCACTCTTCTCACACCCTGTCACAGAGCCAGCCCCCAGCATTCCACACCTGCACCCGGCACACTCCGCTCAGCCCTCAACCCTCACCTCTGACTGGAGCCTCTCCTGACTGCCCCAGGGTGGAGGAGTCCCCCTGGGCACACAGCTGAACCATGCTGCACGGCTCCCTGGAGGAGGCAGGGCCACAGACAGAGTCCCCGCCAACAGGGCTTGCAGGAAATGACCGGCACCACTTCTAGGCCTAGACCCTAAAACTTGGGTGCAGCTTGGGCCTTATCTGTCAGCAGGATTCAGGAGTCCAGAGCAGGATTCCAAGGCCCAAGGGGATGGCCCAGCCTCTGGGCAGAAGGAGCCTGGGACCCTGAATGGCCCCCATTGCCACTCCGCCAACCCCGGGTTGAGCTGTGACACAAGCGAGAAATAAACCTTCCTCCTGTTAAGCCACCAAGAGTTGAGGGCTATTTGTTACAGCAGATAGGCCAGTCTGACTAATACACTCTTTCTCAAGGCTCCCATAGTGATGTGTTCCTCTCTCTACCACCTTCCTCGCCTACCAGGTTGGATTGCCATTGTCCCAAATATGCCTGTGTGCCCACTGGGTGGACCTGCTCGAGGAGAGGAACTGTATTATACTCATTTCTACGTCCTTAACACCTGGAACACGGTCTATGTCTTCATTACGTGTGCAATGAGTAAATAAATGAATGAATGACGGAGCCGGCTGAGCCCAACACATGTCTAAAATACCCTAAAAAATGCAATTAATAAAACAACAACAACAGCAAGAAAACAGACCCAAGGCCAGCGAGGCCCTGGGTGGAGAGAATGAAGGGCTGGAACACACGCAGGGACCGGCGGGCGTGGGACGTGGCTCCACTGCGCAGGCACTCCCTGAATGACAAAGACCTCGCCCAGGAGAATGCTGGCTGGCAGGAATTTTTCACTGTGCTCCATCCTACAGTATTTTGAAATCTTTTGTTTAAATCGATTGGCAATGTTTAAACACGCCATTTCACACAGACGTACAATATTACTAATTAGGCAATAAGGAGTAAGACAGCGTCATTTTATGGTAATGCCTCATGTACAAGAAAGCCCTCCCTCCTTCAAATAAATTTTAAAGGATTTCACATAATCTCATTTTCAGTGCAGAAAGGGGATTCCACTCCATTAGCAAAGAGCAGGTTCTGGCTGGGTTCTCGGAGAACCGCGAGGCCCGAAAGCTGCCTCACCTGGGCTAAGTGCTGCCGCCCGGCCCTGAAGGCTGCAGCTCTCGCCTTGGTCCGGGGCAGCCACTCTCAGGACCCCTTCGTCTTCCTGCACCAGCGAACTCAGGGATCTGCATCTTCTTTTCCAGTAGTTAACCGCCTCACGTATTTTTGTCAGTTTCTTCTCTAAAATATCACTAGTTCTCAGAGCCTTCGATGAGCTCTTCACTTCAATGGGGCTGGTCACAACTTCATGCTGGTTTTTTTGTTTTGCTTACATCAGGTAAATCATCGTGCTGAGACTGGCCAAATGGTCCCTTCTTTCTCTCCCACACGTGTTCTGGCTCCACTTGCTGATGGTCTCCCGGGCGTCTACCTTGAAGTTGCCCTTTGGAATCCGGACCTGGGCCCCTCGTCTTGGGCAGCACAACCAGAGCCCAGCCTCAGTCCCTGAGCAGGAAGCCATGACGTCCCCACATGGCAGTGTCTTCCACTGCCAGGGACTGGACGCTTCCTGCACGTCTGGGCACGCCAGGTCCCTCGGTCTGGAAGGCTTTGCGGTAGCCGTCCCTCCTTGCATGTACCCCACTGCTGTCCCCGAGCCAGTTCCTCCCCGGGCCCTCTGGGGCTCAGTATTCGCACACTCAGCCTGCAAAGTGCCTCTGTCCTGGCCGCATCCAGTGCAAGGGCTCTTTTATTGGGCTGGGGGGGAAACCCTGCACCTAGGTCATGCCAAACGCACACCGCGGTGCCGACCCAGGGCTCCAGGAGGGCCACTCCCTCCCGCCTCTTTAACCACTGCTTCTGAAACCCAGAGCTGTTTGATGCTGTCATGCTGAAATGTACATCCTCCCTTCTTTCAAAGGATTTTGAGGCAGCTGACTTAGTATCATCTGTTTGGGATACTTAGAAATTTTCCACATTTCTCAGAGAACAGATATTTTATAAGGACGCTACCAAATAAGAGACGAGAGGACCTGAGAACCTAGTATAATACAGGCCTAGAAAGTGAGAACAAATTTGCTGAAATAGTCTTTATTTCTTCCTCCCCCACCCCCGGGATGTGGGTTGGGGAGGAATAGAAGTGATTTTATCCACTACGCACAACAGACACAACACTTATACCCTACAAGCTTTTCATCGTCCTACAAAAACACTTGAAAATCAACAACAAAAACAAAACTAGATTGGGTCCAAAATATAAAACTGCAAAATCAAAATGAATATTTAACATAACATCTACAAAACTGAACATTGTGTCAACTAGTCAAATGCAGCTCAACTCAAAGAGTTATTTATCAGTATAATAGAGTTTATGTTGCAAAACCAAAATGAATAATTTATTCTTAATAAAGCTCAACATTATAAAAATACAACCATTCTTTCCGATTTTGTTACAGCAAACATATTCTACGTGATGTGGGAGGTAGACACATTGCAAGATGTTCAACATGCCAAGTATCCGAGGGCCTTGGGAGGTCCTAGCCGACCCTGGGGAAGATGGTGGGCATTAGTGAGTGTGGCACCCCCAAGGTATCATGCTGATAATTTCGGTTTTCGGTTCTTTAATTCTGAGTGAACAGACTGACGCAGGCTGCTTGTTGTGTTTGGGTCCTTGCTCTCTCTGACAGCAGCCCTGCCCTCAGGCGTGCCCCGGGCTTTCCAGGGAAGGCAGCTCCCAGGTGGTCACTGACACCGCCATGCAGGCCACGCTTCCTCCCTGGGTGTCCTTCTTGCCGTCTGTGTGGACGGAATGGCTCAGCCCCTGGGGTGGGGTCAACAGACTTGGCTCTAGATCGGTATGACACGTCAGGGGCCCTGGAGCCGCTGGTGTTCTGTCACAGGCGTGAGGATTGTGGCACCAGGAGGCGTCGCCAGGGCAAAATCTGCTTTTGCTTGTTATTTTCCTCTAAAGGAGAGGAGTGGACACCAAAGCCATGCCCTGGCCCGCTGCGGACACTGCCAGCTTGCTTCCCACTGCCGGTCCTCTCCACGGTGCCTGCCCCGCCCCACCCTGCGGCCCGCAGGTCACCAACTCGGACCCGCAGAAAGCTGGGCCCCTTCACACCTGCCTAGAAGAATCACCTCTTTACTTTGTGGGAGGGGAGACGGCCCAGGAGGGCCCAGCAATGAACAACCTGAGCTGCTGCTCAGACGCTCGGCCCTGGGAAAAGGCCACAACCTCCAGGGGAAGTTCCCGTGTGCCCACTCCGTCCTGCGCTGCCCCATCCCTGTCCACACCAGGTCATTTCCTGGCCATTCCTCGGACTCATGGCGGAGTGGCTGCTGTGGGGATGCGGGCTTCTCAGAGAGGGCCCTGGCCAGGTAGAGCGGGGCCTCAAGCTCCACCCGGCCCTGTGGACAGTTCTGGCTCCACCACCGAAGCTGTGCCCTGA
The DNA here is from genome assembly GCF_041146395.1 of Eulemur rufifrons. Taxonomy (NCBI): domain Eukaryota; kingdom Metazoa; phylum Chordata; class Mammalia; order Primates; family Lemuridae; genus Eulemur; species Eulemur rufifrons. The sequence continues at coordinate 2,033,492 of NC_090998.1, read as the reverse complement.
CTGCAACCCTGGCAACCACGGACGCTCTCCGACCTCGGCCTTCCCATCCACTCTCTGCATGCAGAAAATAACGTCCACTCACAGAATGATGGTGAGATTTAAATTAGACACTGATTGGGAAAGCTTCTGAGAACGTGGAGCGTAAGATGAATTTTTACCCCGGGTCTGCGAGCTCAACTCTGCCGGCAGCAAGTAAAGCACCCAGTGACTGCAGGGCAGGGGTGGGCAAGGGGCGGGGTGCTCCCGGCCGATCTGGGGGAAAGAGGACCCACAGGATAAAATGGAGGGTACAGCACCAAGCAGAGGAGAAAGCAGTGTCACATATGTTTAGGGTGATAAGCTTTGGGGTCACACAGGCCTGAGTGCAGAGCCCTAGCGCTTGCCCTTGCTAGTCATGAGACCCACTCTGAGCCTCGGTTTCCTCTTCTGTGAAGTGGGACTAATTCAAGCCCTTACAGGATCGCCACAGGATTCACGGAGGTCGTGCTGGTAAGTGGCTTGACACAGTGCCTGGCACAGAGTAATCACTCAAGAGGTCGTGCTATTATTAAACTGATGTCCACATTAGGGCTACACTCTGAAAATCTGTAAGCGCTGGATCCCAGGCATAAGAGGGAACAAGCCAGGGACCAACAAACGCATGAGCAATGTCCCAGCGCATCCTCTGGGCTCCTCTGTCCCTCTCCTGCCCTCTCCTCCTCTCCTCCTATATTCCCCCCACGCTGTCTTCTGTCCTGTTGTCTGTCTGTCTGTGTCTCTGTCTCTGTTTCTTTCTCTCAGACTCTCCAGGTCATCTCAGTTTTGTCTCTCAGACCCTGACCTCTGGAGTTCTCTTAGTCTCTCTTTTTCTCCCTTCATTTCTTTAAAATAAAAGCATCAAATCCCAGTTTTCTTGGGAAGAGGCACATTTCTCACTGAAAGGGACCCTCACCGCCCCCCAGGGCCTGCGGCTGCTCCGGGAACCCTGCGGGGGTGGGCACCTGGCCTCACCCAGTCACCCCAGCCTGAAAGAGCTGCCTTCCCACCAGCGTTGGGAGCCGAGCCGAGCAGACCACCACGCAGCTGGGGACGGTGACCAGCGCCCGAGAGGGAGCCCCGTGAGGCTGTGCTCGGCCACACTACAGGGACCGAAACCCTGCAACCGGCCAAGTCTCATCAGTCCTGGGCTGGGCAGGCTTCCGACAAAGATGAGAGGCCTGAAAAGCAGTCACGGAAAACCACAGCCGTGGTGGGAGCAGCTGCTGACGCGAGTGTGGCCACAGCCCCTGGGAGGCGGGAGGGACTGTGTGAGGCCCCGAAAGAGGGGCCCCACTGCGCTGGGACGGGATCAGGCCACAAGCGTGCACTGGGCACTCAGCACCCCAGGGCCACGCAGACACAGAGAAGTCTAAGCGGCTGCAGGACATCTAGGCTGCTCTCAGGAGCTGGCCGGGGCCCTGCCAGACAAGGACACCATGGCGCACGGGAAAGGGGAGCGAGGACAGGGCCGCCTCTGGCCAGGGCCACACAGGCAGGGCAGGAGGCCTGTGCTCAGGCTGCCACGACAAAGTGCCACAGACAGGGCAGCTCAGACAACAGAAAGGGGTTTTCTCAGAGTTCGAGAGGCGGGAGGGCCAAGACCAGGTGTCGGCAGAGCTGGTTTCCTCTGAGCCCCTCTCCTCTGCTTGTGGAGGCCGTCTTCTCCCTGTGTCCTCACAGGGCCCTCCTTCTGCAGGGCTGTGCCCTCATCTCCTCTTCTTACAGGGACACCAGTCATATTGGATTATGCCCCCCTAACGATCTTATTCTAACTTGGACCTCTTTAAAGACCCTGTCTCCAAATGCAGTCACATTCTGAGTCACAGGGACTTCGACACATGAGTTTTGGGAGGACACAACTCTCAGGAGTGCACCGAGAGACAGCCCTCGTGGACAGGCACCGTCGTGCCAGACAGGCTTCCCGGGGCTGGGGCCGGGCCTTGAAGGACAGTAGGTGGGGTGGGGGCAGGTGAGGGAAGGTGCTCCAGGCCAGAGGAAGGACCCTGCTTCCTGTGGTCTCTCAACCTCACCTGCCTCCCATTAAAACAGAGAACCTGGGCCACTGGTGACGTGGCAGTGACAAAGGCCAAGGAAGCAGAAACCCAAGAGGGAGACAACTTGGAGAGTGGCAACGGGACATGTGGATTTGCCCACTACTTGGAAATGGGCACGCTGAATGAGCTACAGCTGCATCGAGTTGTAAATACAGCCCGTCTGGGAGAAATGAGCCATGCACTAGATGCCCTGACTTCCAGTGGGGCCTGCCCCACCCCCAGGAAAAGGTTAGTTCCATACCCCTTTCCTTAGACTTTAACCTCAGTTAAAAAGCAAATACCCAGGGCAGGGGTCAGATTTTAATTTACTGTGAGTCATTTAGATGTTAGTGCTAATGAGTACATTTGGGGATAGGGGAAGTGGAAATACGAAGAGACCAGGCCTCCCAGGAGGCTTAGAAAACAAGATTCTCTGCCTGCTTCTTCGTGTTGCCCAATTTGCCTGTGTTCCTCACTAGAACGCAAGCTCCATGAGAGCAGGGCTCCGACTTGCTCCTCACTGTGCTTCCAGAGCCTACTTGCACAAAAGCAAGAAAGACTGGGAATGAATGAACAGACAAATGAACAAACTACACAGAAAGTTGGCTCTTGACTATTTCATATTCTAGACGTAGCCTCACGGGGGAGGCAAATCACAGTCTCAGGCCAACGTGGAAACGTACCCAAATGCATACCCTAAAGTCTTCAGGCAAGACTCCAAATGAATGCAAACTTAGCTCAAATTATCAGGGGACAGATCATCCACAGGAACGGGAAGTCGTTGTGAGCCTCTGCCCCTTTTGTGGTAAACTCACGGGCATGGCAGAGATGTCAGAGCTCCTCCCACGGTCTGTGGAGCATCTTAAAAGACTTACCAAGAGTGAAGAAAACAAGTCAAAAAGCCCAGGTCCCCCAGCCTCAGAAGACGTGTTGAAAGACAAGGCCCCTCAGCTGCTACCCACAGAGCTGACATTCTCTTCCTGCCTGCTTTTAACGCACACCCCCCCCCCCCGAAAATCCTCCAGAACACCCCCCCAACCCGGTGCCTGCGCCTTGCCAGGAAACCAGAAGTCACGGGCCGTGGGGGATGAGACGGGGAAAAGGGAGGAGACTCTTGACAGAAAAGGATTTGGCCAATGAGGAAAAACTGCAGAAGCTTTCAGACCATGCAGACACACACCAAATCTCTCCATCTCTCTCACTCAGATGGATCTAATTCGTAACAGATTTTACATTTACAGGAACAAGGCTGAACCATTTTCCATGTCAACTTTTCAGGCTGGTTACAACTAAGTATCTTAAGAACATCTAGAGACAGAGCTGATGGGACACATCTGTTTCCCCAACCACTTATCTACCTGCCGGAGAGCCCTGAGACCGACCAGCTGCTCCTACTTCCCTGGCACGCGGGCAAGGGAAGAGGCCGGGAGGCCTAGCCCTGGGGCCATATCCTCCGGCCCCACCTCTGTGCCCACTGGCGCACAGCACACGAGAGTGCCGCTTCATTTTTGTGGGATCATGAAGCACTTTGAGATTCTGATGAAAACCAGGCGGTCTCTCTCCAGAAAAATGCACACACACACACTTTTTTGGTATATATTTTTAGCAGGTCTCCAAACCTAACTACGCATCAGAATCGCTTTCCCGATTCCTGTGCAGCCCCTTCCCACACTCGCTGAATAGAATCTTCAAGAGGAGCAACCCAAACTTTGCATTTAACACATTAACTGCCGTGTGAGTTGTATTTAACTCACACTGGTTTTGAGCCCAGGGCCTGGTGAAGCATATGTAACTCACATGTCTCTTTACACTGAGAGCCACATGAACTATCTTTCAAGTTACATATAACTCACACACAGATAATAAAAAGTAACAAAATTTTCATTAAATTAGAAAGGATCATTTTGTTTTTAAAGTTTTTATTCTATTTTCATAACAAAACACCATAGCCCCAAGGAAAAACTTTTTTTCTAGTGCAGCAGTCACTGTAGAGACCATGCCTGGTGATTATGAGAGCCAGCTGGGCACCAACCTGTGACCAGGTGTTTGGGAACCTCTGCCGTAGGGACTCATGGACCTCGGGTTAAGGATCTTGATTCTCCTCCAAGGTCAGGAAGAAAAAAAAAATCATTTTTTTTTTTTTTTGAGCCAGGGATTATGCTAAGTGGTTTGCCTAAATTAACTCAATTTTCACAGAAATCATGTAAGGGAAGTACTATTATCGCCATTTAGTAGGTGAAGGACAGACGCTCAGAAAGGTTAAGGCACTTGCCCACGATTACCTGGCATCTGGTGGGTTGAGGGCTGACACCAAGACTCCCTGGTTCCACAGTCCTCTCTTCCCGAGGACAGCGTCGTGAAAACCCTGCCCAGGTGACTCCTGGGCGAGCGTCTCCCCACACGACCCCAGGGCCAGGCGCGCCTTTGGTGGCAGGCCTGGAGGACTGCGCCCAGGGGGACTGCTGACTTCCTCGCCTCCCTTAGACTCAAGACACACAAGGGCACGTCTCAGCTGCCCTGGCATCTCCAGCTCCCAGCAGAGTTCTGGTCCACAGTGGGCACGAGACAAACATTTCATGGATAAGTTAGACAAAGGAAGGGAGAGAGTGTAGGGTTAAGCTGACCACTTCTCCCTATAAAACTTCATTTCCCCAAAAGGACTTTACATTTTGTAACCTCAGTCCCATAGGATAGCAATGGACCTACCTCCACACGGCTCACCGGTACGCAAAGAGACTGCGAAACCTCCACTAATGTGAGCAGATTTCAATTTAGGGTGGGGTAGGGGAAAAAGAAATCCCTGCAAGGAGACTGGGGAAGGGCCCAGTAGAAGCAGAAGCCGGAGAAACCCCCAGCGCAGCCGGCGCAGTGCGGGAACGCCGCCGCAGCAGTGCTGTGTCCTCACGCGCAGCACACCGACGCCTGCGTTTTGCTTTCCCAGTATTCTCGCATTCACTCACACAAGTTTAGGGCGGGGGTTGCTGTTGGGGATTGCATTAAAGAAAATTACACGGGTTTGAAGCAGGTACCACCTTTTTTTGCAGACATCATCTCATTAGCTCCTTCCCAAAGTCCCTTCTTCAATACCTCCGCCAGACACCCAGTCTCTGCCTGAATGCTCTCAGGGACGAGGAGAACTCTGGGCCTCCAAACGTGTTCCATTTCTGAACAGCTCCCTACTGACCCATAACACCCACCACTGGTCTGACTCTGACATTAACAGGCCACGCAGAGCCAGTTTACTCTCTCTCTGCACGTGTTCTTGCCTGGGTCCTCTCGCCGTTCATGACGGGCCACAGGCAACGCATCCCTCGCAATCCATCACTTTCTCTAAGCTTCAGTGTTCTCATCACCAAAATGGTAATAACAATATCCACCCCACGGGGTTATTGTAGAGATTAAACAATAAGCTGTCAATGATATCATGGATGTAGGGTCTCTTGGCCTAAGATAACTCCAAAATATTAGCTATTATTACTCTTCTTCTGGCTTACACACTATTAATTATTCATCTACGGATGCAGCTGGAGATTATGTCATATTTTTAGCAGCCCTGATCACAACAAGAGTGACATAAAATACCTGGATTTGTTTTCATGTGAACTACCCTCAAGTCTGCTCTCCCTTTTCATATGTTTGGGCAACTGAGTTTTGGAACCTAAATGTCAGACTCCAACGTCTCCTGCTGGCTTCAGCTCACCTTGCTAGTCTGCTGTGATCACGCTGACCTCAGCTCTGTCCCCACCGAAGGCCTGGGTGCTGTCCCTCCCCTGGTATTTTAGAGATTCTCTAAGGAACTCCAAGCATGAGCTCAAAGACTAGAGAGTCAGGGACTTCCCCTCTGAGATGACTGTGATTCAGCTGCACATTTCACAGATGAGGAAACTGAGATGCAAAGAGATTAGCAGGCTCACAGGAAGGCGTGGAGTAATGACCACTGTAACCACTGGCATGCGCTGAGCCACGGGGCTCCAGCTACCTGCTTCCCACAGGGGTCCCCCCGAACTGTAATCCTCCCAGAGGGCAGGGTCCACGTCTGCTGCATTCGGCATCCTGGGCTCTGCACCCAGCACGGTGCCTGGCTCACACTAGGTACTCAATAAGTACTCGCGGAATAAACATTCGGCATTCCCAACGACGTTCATTTTGAAAATGGTAAAAACTAGACTTCAAGAGACTGAACTCACTCAAGGTCCCCGGCTGATTCCGGATGCACTGTGATCAGAGCCCAGTCTGCCCGGCTCCAAAGCCAGCCCTCAACACCTCACTTTAGTGCCTCCCTATTGGCAAAAACGTTCTAGAATGCGGTGCTCTGGATAGTTGGGGGACAGCTCTTCACGTTACGTCTGAGAACTCAGCCACTGCAGTCACATGCCTCAAACTTATATCTAAACAAGGGAAGTGGGAAAAACCTACCAAGACCTAAAATATCTTTGAGCAGAGAAGATCCTCTAGCCTCTCCTCCCAGTGACTCACTCTCTGGTTGCATCCTCCCACTGACTCACCCTGCCGGGACATTTAGCTTCCTCTGAAAGCAGAAGGGCTCCGTGCCAGGATTGCCAGTGCGCAGGCCCTGCCGGGCCTCCGAGCAGATGCTGCTTCCAGGGAGGAACAAGAACCAGAGCCTCTGTGTCCTGACACTTTCCCCACCAACCCTCGGCCCTTTGCCAGACGCCAGGGAAGAAAGAAGGGGTTCTTTCTCTGCACTGACATTTACAAGTGCATGGTGTTTCTGTGTGCAGGTGTGTTTACACCTGTATGTTTGCGAGTAAAGAATGAAGACCTCATCATTCATTCATTCACCTACCATATGCTCAGCCTTGCAACAGACACCAATGGGGTTACAGGGAACTAGAGGACACGTGCCCCGTTCTAGCAAGCATGAGCCAGGGCTCAGAGGAGGGCCAGCTCGGGAGGCAGTGGGTGGACCTACCCGACCAAAACAAAAGCTTACACTGACAGTTAGAGAAGGCAGGGTGGGGCCTGGAGGACACCAAGCTAAGAAAGCCCTTTCTCCTGTCAGACAAAGAGAAACTAGGAAAGTTTCGTTTGAAGCAGAGAAGGAACACGGTGGAGGTCAACTCTTAGGAGCTCAGTCCAGTAGTGGTGTGTACAACAATTTGGGGTGAATAAACCCAAGGCAGGAAGGCAAGAGCTTTTCCTGAGAGAAGACTAGCATCATACGCGTGTGGAGCAAGGACCCCTCCACTTAACTGCTGAATGACTACTCATTTGTGGCCGTCATTACGAAACCCGGACGGTTCCCTTTTAACCTACTGACTTGCTCGTTGCGCAACTCTTCCATTTTCTAACTCCACTCGCGCCTGGCGCTTCCTCTGGACGTCCTTCTTTCTGAATCTCTTCCAATTTGGGGATTCAGGTCTGCAGCCAATATTCTAGCAGCATTCCATTAATTGCATTAATATTTTCTAACAACAACAGGGGTCTGGGTCAACGTTCAGTGTGCGCAGCCCAGAGTTTCTGTGGTGATTGTCCATCAAGCATCCAACAGGGCAATGGGCTAAATGACCCCAAAGGTCCTTCTAACCTTAAAGAGTCTATGGATATAAGTGGCTGACCCCACTAATACATTTGTACTTTTTCCTCTTTCAGACAACTCACTTGAGCAGGAACCTGGCAAGACCATCAGTTCCCTAACCTACCATCAGCAGGCCCAGCGAAGGCTCCGTAAGTCCTCTGTACTGTGCCCCCAGCTCCCACTGGCAGGTGCCCATAATGGCCATGAGTGCATGAGATACTGGAGAATGCTGGGATTTTTATAAAAGACTTGGAATTCCAAGTCATCAAACATTCATCTTAATATTTGTTTGCTCTAAACACGGAAAAGACCCTCTCACTTCTGTCTTTCCGTTCACCTCTCAGGGCCTGTGAATTCACCTGGAAAAAGTGCACGTCCACAGGTCCTGTTAAGAATCTGGTACTCAAGCAGCCCCCAGGCCTCCCTGGGGGAACCAGGTCATGAAGGAAGTCACGGAATTTGCGCTGGGGTCAGGAACGGAAGGCACTTTTGGGAAACAGAGAGACGCTGACAGTCTTCTGTGACAGCCCCAGAAGGGGCCCAGACTCCAGGCCACACCCAGCTCCCCAGCCACAGATGCCTTGATACCACAAGACAACTGCTTAGAGTCTAACTCAAACCCTTTTAGCAAAAGCCTCCTGTGGACCCCCAGACTGTCCGAAGAACATAATCCTACACGCAGCATCAATTCTGAGTTAGGTTCATCTCGTGCAAAACGTAAGGTACTTTCAAGAAAAATAGCTAACCATGCAGAAACTTAGCAAATACTAGTTCCCTCCCTTCCCAACAGGCCCTGACCCCTTCAGAATCCTCCTGGCGTGAGAACTCTAGTTCCTCTTCCGCTAAACTGATGGGTATGGGTAGCTACCAAGGACTGCTGCCCAACTGAAATGTCTGCCAGTCCCCAACAAGCAACCTTCCTTTCAATGAGAGACGGAGAGCCCACGCCTAGGCCACGACAGCTCTTCCCTGGAGACTCTGCTTCCTTTGCTATGTCCTTCCCTTTGCTCTCAGGACCTGCAGTTTGAGAAGCAACTTGCAGCGTGGGGAGGACGGCCCTCCCCTCACCACCTCCTTGCTTGGTGTGTCTCACCTTCCTGCCAGGCTTGTGGGAAGGAATCTCAGAAGGTTACAGAGAAGCACCGGAAACAAGGACAAGGAATGATGAGAAGCAGTGCTTGCAAGCTTTCTTTGAGGCAAAATCTGCTTGAACTCAATTCCATTTATTTACTTATTTATTTAATTTTACAAGCCACTGTTCCAGTTCAGGTGGAGTGTCTCTCTGGTTGCTTTCATTGCACATGCAAACCCTGAGGCGAAGATGAACGAGGGGGAACAGCTACTTGACAGGGACAGAGGCTGCTTGCATCGTCCCTTCTCCTGGTTGCTAAGCACCCAGAAATTCATAAGCAGCCTATGAGAGCAGACAATTACAGGCAAAGATAGATGCCCGTCCACAAAAAGGCTCTCCAGATGCTGAGAAGGCAGCCTGGATGAAAAGGGGTGCTCCGAGCTGGTTGGGCAAGTCCAGATGGAAAGGGGGAGAGGCCCCACTGGTCTGCACTGTGTCATCGGGCACCTCTTAGTTAAGCCACCCTCACCAGGGTTGGAGGGGTGACCCTCAACAGATGGATGGCCCCAGCTAACATTAGCCTTGAGCCTACCTTCAAAACAAATGGAACTGGAATCTAACTTCACAGGAAACATGGAGGACAAATGCTGACCCAGCTCTGGAATCATCCGAAATTCCCACTGATGTACTTGGCTAGCCAACACCAATTCTCCAGTGACTGCAAAGGTGTTCAAACAGATTCACAACCAACCATGAGAGGAGATGGGCCAAGTGACAACACTGTCCCCATGTATCCCACTTCCAGCACGGAACAGAATTCCAGTTCTGTGGAGTGACGGACATATAGTCACTCTGCCAGAAGTCTGGGAGAGGACGGTTTCTGCTCTGGGGTTTTACGTCCTGAAGCACTCGAGGACAATGCTACACCTAGGGATTTTAAAGGATGGCATTGAGAGGGAAGCACTGCCTGTAGTCCAGCACATGTCAGATGCACGGAGTTCCCCTGTGAACAGATGAAGCACCTGCCGTCCCGCTTACCAGGTACCTATGGGCAAGGAAGGAAGCTAGACCAGGGCTAAAGACTTTCTGCTTTTAAGTTGGAACTCGTTCAGTTCTGCTCTTACCTGCCTGCTCCCTCCTCCTCCCCACACAGCCAGAGGGGCCCCTTAAAAACCTAAGGCAGCCTGGCCACATCTCTGCTCACCATCCCCCACTGGCTGCCCAGCTCACTCAGGGGAAAACCAAAGTCCTGGAAATGGCCTGCCCTGCCGCCACCCCCCTGGTCCTGTCTCCTACCACCGTCCCCTCTGCTCACTCCACAGCAGCTACGCTGGCCTCTCCCCACCCCAGGCACCCTACTGCCACAAGGCCTGCTGCCTGGCCCACACCTCTCCAGCAATTTCTCACCTTCTTCAGGTGAGCCTTCCTGACCCTACTGAAAACTGTAAACCGAAATCCCACCCCCCAGCAGTCCCATGGCCCACCCTGCCTGACTTTCCACCCTGCCTGACTTTCCTGCACAGCCCTCGTCAGCCCTGACCCGGTGTACACACTCGCTGCTCCGTTCTCCGTCTGTCTCTCTCACTGGAATGCACGTTCCAAGAAAGCAGGGATCCTTATCTGTTTTGCTCACTGCTGAACCATCAGAATTTAGAACAACACCCAGCACATAGGAGGAACTCAATAAATACTTGTTTAATTAATTAATTAGTTAAAGATCAGTTCTCCTTTGCGAGAGCACCAACTCACTACTCTGAATATTGGTCAATGACAGAAAAGCACCTGCCCTGCTTTTTCTGCCAAACCATATTTTCAGGATAACCAAATCGTTGAAGAGGGAGCAATCCTCTTTACAGAAGAATTCCAGCTACTAAATGCGAAAGGAATGATGGAATCAGAAGACGCACATTTCACAAGCCCTAATGAAATAACAGCTCCGGGCAGCAATCACGAACGATGCTGAAGCCGTCAGATGAAAGGTGGCCGGGGCTCTCTAACAGAGGATGGGCCGATGACCCCTGAACCCACGCACCAGGCTCAGCCTTGACAGGATGCCCAGCCCCAGCCGGCACAGCCCTGACCTCCCTGCGAAACAAATGGAACCTGAGTCTGACTTCCAGGTCACGGAAAACATGGAGGATAAAGGAACAAATTACATGACAAAATGAGGAAACAATCGCCCAAATTGAAATATGGGACATTCTACAGGACAACTGACTCAGTCCCTTTAACAAACAAACAACATTCAAAATGGGCGGGGGACAATTACAGATAAAAGACTGGTGAGGCACACAAATAAAGGTACTGCACGGACCTTAACAGGATCCTGACTCAAACTAACTGTCAAAGATATTTTGATATAAGAAGGGAAATTCAAATGTATTAACTATTAGATGATATTAAGGATCTCCTGGGTTTTGTTGTTGTTACTGGTGTCTGGAGTGACATAGATATTTGCTTACATTTTTAAAAAATCCTTGCCTGTTAGAGACGCATTAAAAATCCTTGTCTGTTAGAGACGCATGCTAAAGTACAGCTGACCCTTGAACACCACGGGTTTGAGCTGTGCGGGTCCACTCACACGGGGATTTTCTTCTGCCAGCCCCCACACGGCAAGCCCAACCCTCCTCTTCCTCCTCCTCCTCCTCCTCCTCCGCCTACTCATCATGAAGACAACCAGGGTGAAGACCTTTGCGATGATCCACTTCCACTGAATGAGTAGTAAAGACATTTTCTCTTTCTCATGATTTTCTTAATATTTCTTTCCTCTAGCATACATTATTGTAAGAATACAGTATACAGTACCCGTAACATACAAATGCATTATATGTTATGTGTGTTTATCGACCACTTATGTCATCAGTAAGGCTTCTAGTCAATAGTAGACTATTAGTAGTTAAGTTTTGGGGGAGTCAAAAGTTATACACATATTTTTGACTGTGTAGGGAGTTGGTACCCCTAACCCCCACATTGGTTAAGGGTCAACTAAACTTAGAGGTGAAATTATACGATGGCCAGAATCTGCTTCCAAACATCCCAGAAAAAAAAAGGTCTTGAGGGAAACAGATATAACCAAACTGGCAAGTGATGAAAATTGTTGAAGCTGGAGCCAGGAGAGAAATACGTGGAAACTGATTATGTCTCTTTCATCATATTTGAAATCTTCCATTATAGAAACATTTTTTAAAAATAACTTCCTATTTTATAGATGAACTTAATGAAGTAAAAATAAAATCCAAAGCCCCTAGAATAGTTCTGTGCACTCCATCAATTCTGGCTGGAGGTCAAATACGAGAAGCAAAAGAGCGGGTCATTTTACCACCGCAGATGCACCCAAGTGCCTCGCCTCCCGAGTTTAGAGAAAGCGCCTCTGGTTTTTATCCTGAGACAAAGGCCAGACGCTCTGGTGACTTCTCAAGTTTTCTCTCCTGCCTGAAATCCCAGGAAGACTGGTGGCCGTGCGCCTGGCTCCTGCCTCCCCTTGCTGTGTGAGGCCACATCCCTCTCGTCTGCTTCCTCCGCTTGGGCAACCCCTCTGTCCCTCGTGATGTTCTTTAACCACATCTAAACATATTAGGTATAATCACAACTCAGTGAACTTGTGTGGAGAGTGTTAAAACTCACGCTTTGATGTCTGCTGCTGATTTTAAGGGGGAAGGGAGAGTAACTTTTATTGAATTCCAGGCCCTTAAAAGGTAGGTCCCTGTTTCCCACACGAGGAAACTGAAGTGCAAAGAGACTGGGTGGGTTTCTGAACCACAGAGCTAGTCGTCACGACAGCCAGTGTGTGCAGGTGCCTACTCGAATCCGGAGCTGCTCTAGGGTGAACCCACACGAACCCACTCCATCCTCACTACAACCTTGCAAGTAGGTCCTACAGGGAGCCCCATTTTACTGATCTGGAAACCAAGGCACAAAAAGGTTCGGTCACAGACCTCATCAGTGGAGTGGTGGCGGGGTGGGCAGGGGGCAGGGCTTGAACTGGACCCTGACATTGAGCAGATGGGCTCGGGCACGGGGAGGGAGTCCCACTCCGGCAGAAGGTGGGAGACAGGGTGGGGACGTGCCTGGCACACACAGCACGCAGTCATTGCACCGAGTTTCAGATGGGTGATTACGTGTCTCTCAGGGCACGAGCTGGGTGACCAGGTGCCCAGGTTGCCTGGGCCAGTCTTTGCGCATCCTGTCTGCCCACACATCGCCATGCCCCCTTTCTTCCGCAAACGTGCCCCAGTTTGGATGATAAATTGTATCATCAGCTTAATCATAAGCTCCTCTGGGGTAGGAAATGCACAAAATAGCCAATTAATTAATACCTGTTGAATAAGAGATGAATGAATTTTTTTTCTATGGTGATGAACTTTCCTGGAAACGGAGGGCTGACCAAGTAATGGTCTCCGCAGTTTCCTTGGTGACTCTTCTGAATTCTCTGACTCATAACCCTTTTCTACTGTCTTTCCTCAGACTTAAATATCCACCTCCCCAACTCCCCCGGGGCACCCACCGCACCTCCTGGGGTCAGTGAAGAAGTGGAGCTGGTTAGGGCCAGGCATGGAAACCATGACTCCCACGTGAGAGGCGGCGCTGGGCACATTGTCATTCCACCATTTCCCGCACTCACGTGAAGTCCTGCTCTCTTGGGGACACATGCCAGTCTCCCGTCCTCAGCCGTCCCTGCCATTCAGGACTCAATCCTCCTGACGACCCCCTCTCAGCTCCCCATCGACTGTGCTGTACCCTGCCACTTCCAGTCCAGTGAGGCCTCACAGGTGAAATGTCCCCTCCCCGAGCCCACTGGCCATGGCAGGTCCCACAGGGGAATCTGTGCTGGTTTTCTCCAACCTTGGCACTTCGTAGTCTCTAATTAACTTCAGTCCCTTATTTGTGCTTCATCTCCTTATTGTGACATTAAGATAATCCCACTTCCCTAATCCCTTCGCTATTCTGGTGTGTTGCCAGGGAAGATTAGCTACCCTTGTGGGGTCAGAGATGAAGACAAGGGAAAGATTTGAGCCTTATTTGAAAAAGTCTGAAGCCATTTTCCCAACTTCTCTGTGGGTTCTCATTGCCTCCTCAGGTAGGGTATTTAGACACATGATCTTAGTATGTGAATTTTGAGCTCTTCAGAAGAAAAGCAGACATAAAATTGTGAGATTTTATTATCATTATTAATAATATTAACTTTTAGAGCTAAGATAATTTGGTCTTGATTCACTGCAACCATATGGCACTTATTGGACAAGCACATGACTGCTTAATTAGAGGACCGAGAGCTGCCGGTGATGTGACAGAGTCTGGAAAGGCTGCCTGTGGACAGGGGGGCCTCGGGCTCAGGGGGCCTCGGGCTCGGGCGGGCGAGGACAGCGAGCAGCACAGAGCGCGACGATTAGCTTCGCTGTCCCAAGCTTCCAGGTCTCCCGCGCTGCTCTGTATACATGAGGACTTCTGCTGCGGTGGTTCGGGTGGCACTAACCGCTGTAACAAACGCACGCCGACACTGAGGTGGCTTAACACAAAAAGGCCATTTCTTGTTCCGGGCCGAGCACAAACAGTTCTGGATTCGGGGGCCAAGCTCTGCCCTCCTGAGGGCGTCGTGTCGTGGTCATCTGCACACTGGTTTCCCACCTTGGGCCCTTCTCCCAGAGCTCAATGAGGGACTCTTTATCCAGGGCCACGGCCCACACAGAGCGCCCGGGGCACGGCCACACGCCCCTCGCCACCCCGTGACCTGCTTCTCTGCAGAGCACTTACCAGGATTTCAAATCCTCTTACTTATCCCAGCGTCCGCCTCATTTCTCTCTTCCTGCCATGGTGCCAGCCCTGTCTACATTATTCTTCCCTGCATTTCCAGCACTCGCCACCCTGACGGGCACTGAGAAAATATCTATGAGGAAAAGGAAAGGCGGAAGGGAGGCAGGAGAAAGGGGGAGAAAGAAGGCTCAAAGAGTTTAAGTGACGTCCCTGAGGTCCCCCATGCAGGAAACGGCAGAACCCGAGAGGAGCCAGTCTGAGCTTTTCCGCTGCGGTCCTGCCCCGGCCGCACAGGCTCCTCACACCAGAGAGAAGCACCGAGGAGACTGGCGCCCAGGCTCGAGCCCCCGCCATGGCCACGGTGTGGGGTCGGCCCACGCCCTTCTCCAGCCCCCCATCTGTGAGCTGGCCAGAGTGGGGACTGCTGAGAACAAAGGTCATGAGTTCAGCCTCCCCGGGGGCCAATGTGGCTCCAAGGCAAGTCCTATTCCATCAGACACACCTCCAGCATTGGCAAACAGCTACAGCAGGAGTCGCTCTGACAGGCCATGCTGCCCCTGCCCAGGCCTTCAGAGCAGATGTCAGTTTGCTCTCCAGACCCGCGGCCACCTATTCGGGGGTACCCCAGGGAAAAGCTGTTTGTACCCAGCCCAGCACTTGCAATGCTGTTCCACGAGGTCTGAGTCCATCTCCCCCCGCCATGGGGCATTCTGCAGACGGGGGCAACCAAGATGCAGAGACCCTCCAGCCCTTCTCCCTGCCTCCAAGGAGAATGCTTACCCCTCCCCCAAGCAGTGGAGGTAGGTCCCACTCCCATGCGGAAAGCCATGTCCACCCTCAGGACCCTGCAGGCCGGGCATGTCTGGCTAGGATCCAGGGACCCATAAGCACAGCAAGCCACATCCGTTTCTGCCAGGCCCCTCGTCTGCCTCCAATGAGTCCACTTCAACCTTTCTCGACCTCTAATGCACAGTGGGTCCCCCCTTCCTTCCCAGTGCACGTGGGAGGGAGAAAGAAAAAGCACAGGCAGAAGAAAAGAACTCAGCCCCTCCCCCAGGGCCCCCCAGCTCGGGCTTCTCAGACACACTCTGCTTTCCCCAGGGAGGAGGAGCTGGCGTCTTCTCCCTCAGCTCCCTCACTCTTCAGTTGGGACATAATGTCTTCAAGATGGTGACTCACTACGGCAGTGAAAACTGACTAATTACTGTGATGTTCTTGAAGTCACTTGCCTCATTAGTGCATACGCTCCACCCTGGGCCAAGACCCAGTCCTGCACAAGCTCGGCTTAGTCAACCAAACACCAAGTGGCAGGACAGCCTGGCCTCTCTCATTCCTTTCAGTCATACGTTAGGTCCTCTCTCTCCCTTTCTAAAATGAACTCTTTCCTCCAAAACGGGTCTGATTTTAGATCTGTTTTTCTGATCTCAATCATGGCAGGTAAATCAGAGCAGAGGCAGTACCCCCTTTCCTCATAGCCCTGGTGACACCAAAGCCACACTAAAAAGAATGAGACAGAGCAAAAATTCCACTAACCAAAAATGCAAAGAATCCTTTAACAGGCCGGGCGCGGTGGCTCACGCCTGTAATCCTAGCACTCTGGGAGGCCGAGGCGGGTGGATCGCTCGAGGTCAGGAGTTCGAGACCAGCCTGAGCGAGACCCCGTCTCTACTAAAAATAGAAAGAAATTATATGGACAACTAAAATATATATATACAAAAAAAATTAGCCGGGCATGGTGGCGCATGCCTGTAGTCCCAGCTACTCAGGAGGCTGAGGCAGTAGGATCGCTTAAGCCCAGGAGTTTGAGGTTGCTGTGAGCTAGACTGACGCCACGGCACTCACTCTAGCCCGGACAACAAAGCGAGACTCTGTCTCCAAAAAAAAAAAAAGAATCCTTTAACAACTCAGCCCTGGCCAGGCTGAAATCAGGGCTGAGATTCACAGAGTTCACTGCTAGCCACAGCTGGACCTGAGGCTTTCATTTCCTGAGCATCTACTATGTGCCAAACATGAGGCTAAGTGCCAGGGATACGGGAGTGAAGGAAACGGGCAGAGAGCCCGCCAACACTCAAATGGGGAGGCTTGCTGCTTCCTCCTATCCCTGCTCTTCCTCGACCCCTGAAGCTCACCCCACCTCCCACGTTTGCTGGCCACAGTTCCCAGATCGAACATCATAATATGTTAATGTGCTTCCTCAATCAACTGCTTGCAACATGCTGAGCCTTCATACACAGAATTCTGGAGGCAATGCCCAACACATATGAGTTACACCACTGGCAGAAATTTCAGGCACAGAGGCAAGGAAGTAGGAGACGAACTGGGAGCAAGACTCATAGTACTCTCAAATAATAGCAGAGGGGTCTGAGCACAGCCTGATTCCACCAGAACCCAGAACAGAAGCTGGCAAGTGTCAAGTGGGACCTAACTTGAATATCACAGGCCCCAAGCACATTCTCTACTCCCTTCTGTTTTGGCCAAATCCAATTCAGTGATCATAATGTGAGAGAAGAGAGAGAACCACTATGGAAAGGCACAACACATTTACAGGCTCAGTTTCTGCAGAGCAGGAAGTCATGTCGCCCAGGAAGGGGCATGGGCAGGTACTTAGACTCGGGCTTTCCTGAGGACAATGACCTTATCTTAGTCATTGGAATAACCTCAGGCCAAGCCCAGGTGCATAGTAAATACCTGAACCCACCCTCCAGACTGGGAACGGATCAGAGAAAAATTTCAGAGCCATGTAAGACAATATCACTTAGTCAAGTCTGAGTAAAATGACATTCGCCAAAGTAAAAAGCCAGGAACGTATTTCACCAACCGCCACACCAGCCCTGCAATCCCAGGAGGAAAGCCTTGGGTTACAGCTGCACTTGAGCAACGGCACATGAGAATTACGTTGCTGCCTCTCCAACTCCTAAAACCTGATGTTTCAAGAACTGAATGTAGGATGCATTTACGAAGGCGGTGCACCCAGCTCCCTTTAAGCACTAAAAGACCTGAGCCCCTACTGAAGCAAAGCACATACAAATGTGTCACACTGAAGGTGAGCAACTGGACCCTGGGCTCCCCTGCCCAGCAGGACAGGTGTGGCTTTTCAGTGTGTCATCATAGTTTCTGACTCATACCAGGGAAGAGCAGCAGCTCTTTGCTCTCCAGGAAGCCTCAGAAGGGGCAGGACATCTGGAGGCTCAGCGAGTCTCACTTTCCCATTGGTTCAGAACCAGGAAAGGATGAAAACAACAGGCCCATCATACCGCCATCAGCACCTCCCAGCAGCCTCAGGAGACTCTGATAGGGTATCTTCCCCTCCTACCCAATTTGGGCACCCCTAGTGCAATGGATCCATACCATTGAGTTCCTACTAGGTCCATTCCTGTCTCTCCAAGGACTGAAAAAATTCAAAGCCAGATTAATAGCAGGCTGTGTAAGATCACATGAAACAACCAGATACCTGTTGTGATACAGAAGGTCTGAAGGGAGAGCTGCAGAAATTCAAAGGCTCCTAACCATCCACGGTGTAGTCATGGGTGTTGTTTGTGCCCCCATTACCTTAATCTATTCTTAAGCCATAAAACACCACTAAGTATATTTGCCTGTAATGGCATCTTTTAAAGCTTGGGCTCCAAGGCTATGTATCGTGCTCTGCAAAACACAGCCTTGCAGAAACTCTCAGCTCCAGTCAGGCCAAGTGAAGGCATTAATGGGAAGATCAGAATATTAGAGCCACGAGAGACATAAGTGATCAGCTAGTTCAACCCCTCCTCTTACAGAGGAGAAAGCAGAACTCTGCTTCCCCATCAGTCTCCCAACTACCTTCCTACCCCTCCTGGCTCATCCTTCATACAGACGCCAAGCAGCATTTCGAACATACAGTTTTGATCACTTCACTCTTCTGATTAAAGCTCTCTGTCACAGCCTTCAGGACATAGTTCAAATTCCTTAATAAAACCCAGAAGGCTCTTGATGATCTGGCCTCTGTCTTCCTCTAAGCTGTGTGTCCTTCCAGGCCCCTGCACCAGAGAAAAACACACACACACACACACACACACACACGCACACCCTCTAACCACGCTGACCTACTTGCAATTCTTGAAATATCCACTGTGGGAGGTTTGCTTCCAATATCTTAGAGTAGCTTATATTGGACTTATCATCTGAGCATAACATTACTTTACTTAAAATTAAAAATAACTATTTGTATGCACCTGAGAGCAACCCAAGGCAGGTAGAAACTGGCAGAAGGGAGCTGGATGAGTTTTCTGAGTTTCACTACTTTTTGCTTGAGAGCAGACCCAATCGGCACTAACACAGAAGGACTAGAAACTAGATAGAAACCTGCAGAATCAGAAGGTAGAGTTTGGGGCAGCTGGAAAATGCAAGGAGAAACCCCCAAAAGAAGAGAGCCTCAGAAGGGGAGCTCCAAATTCTGCATATAAACACCATCCAAATCACTGGCTAACTCCTGAGCTACACAAGCACAGGACAGATTCCAAGCAAGCTATCTAAAATTAATAGAATTGATCACAGATTTCAGCTTCTGCCCACCATGGTGGAAACAGTTTTTAGCGTTTGAACTCAAATTCAATCAAATTAAATGTCTACTAAAATAAAAAATTAACACTTTTCAGAGGACCATAATAGCATCCTTAGGTTCTCCAATATATCATCAACAATGTCTACAACACAATCCAAAATTACTAGACATATAAAAGTGTTGCCCATACTTAAGAGAATAGTACGGAGACTGGCCGCGAGATGGCTCAGATGTTAGAATTAGCAGACAAGGATTTGTCACATACAGTACTCTGTCATCCATGCCTTTGCATATACAGCAACCTCTACCTGGAACGTGCTTCTCTCCTCACTAGATAATTCTTACTGATCCATTCTCAGGCATCAACTCTTTCCAAAATCCTTCCCAGTGCACGTCATTCCTCTGCATCACTCAGGAACTTGTTATCTAATTGTCTAGTTAATTACCTGCCTTCTCCTTCAGCTTTCTTAAGGGTAAAGAGTGGATCATGCTTATCTACAACATCAAGGAACAGCACAGGTTTGATGATAAATGTGGGTTGAATGAATGAAACAATGAATGAAGTAACTAAGAGTGATATTAAAAGCTTGAGTATTATTGACATGCATAGCTCTTTTGTACCTTGCTCGCATAGTCTTGAAAATGCATGGGTCTTTTTTCTCTTACTATGTCTGATGGAGATTATTTCTGTGGCAAGGAAGATGCAGGCACTTAAGCACAGAGATTTGCTCACACCCTGCTCATATACTTACTCCCAGACTCAGAAGCCTGCTGACTGCTGTTCTCCTGACCCCCACTTTTTCCAAGATGGGTCTTACTCCTTAATATCAGTTCCAACATGCCTCCTAGTCCTTTCCCGTAGAATAGTTAACATAATTCTAGCTAACTTTTATTGCGCGCCTTCTGTGGTATCAGGCAGGCACAGTGCTAAGTAAGGAGTTAACAAATACCAACCCATTTCATTCTAACAGTCCTATTACTATTGCCATTGCACACATGACAAACCTGAGACTGCAAGAAGGTCACTTACATGGTTAATAAATGGCAAACTCCTTTGCCCACCATTCTAGACAAAGAAAGAAACTTCAAGGGAAGCCCTTTCTTCCCCTCATTTTTGAAACTCCTTAAATATCTCACTTCTAATTTAGAGGCATTTTGAATAGGGACAGTGGGCCTACCCACCATTAAAATCCTACATAAATATACAAAGCCATATGAAGAACTGATCAGCCAACTTACAGACAACCTGAGCACATGCTGCTTGCCCATTCTGTTTAAGTTTCTCCTGCCTTCCAAATGGGTACGAGTGAGAATCCCACAGGCAGGCAGGAGAGTGGAGGCATCTCTGCTCCTGACTGGGGCTAGTGAGGAGAGAACAAGCCAGAGGAACGTGGGTAAAATGGCACAAAAGCCCAGAGCTCAGCAGTGTCAAAGGTTTACTGGGCCTAACGGGACTGCAAAAGTGAGACCTCATGTAACACATTTCCCTAGAAATAATCAATCTCTGAGAAATCACTGGAGCACTAATGGGACTGATGGATAAAAGACACACCTTTGAAGTTTCACCCTGTCCTGTTTTATCAAAAGCTATGACTTCACTAGCTTCGTGCCCTCTGCACGTAAGCCATTTCCATTATTTCTTTTTGCTCTCTGAGCATTTATTAAAATTGGGCTTTCTGGTTCTCCTTTATCCTTGGAATCCTTTCTGACTCTGAGAGTCATTGTTAAATGTTAAAACTCAGTTAAACATAAATTATCAAGACAAGACATAGGAGATCTGGAAGTCCTAAGTCTAAGGCTAGCTCACCTATCAATGATGAAAAGACATTATTTTGATCAAACTATTTCTCTATTATTTAAAGACATTGTATGCTGGAAATCTTCACAAGTACTTGAGCTTCAGGCGCACACGCACACGCACACACACACAGACACCTGGACTCTGTCCAGAAGTTGCTGGAAAGATGATGCTCACTCAACATAGATTTTCACTTAGACAGAAAAAGATCATCTAAAGTTTTATTTTCTCACTAAAGCCAGGCTATGTTCATCCCGGTTTCACTCTAAAGCTTGGTTATGTTCACCATCCCATCATACCTTTTTTCAGTGAATAAGATTGAGGTACCCAAGGTTAGTAAGTGATTTTCCCAGCACCTGAGAGCAAGGCAGTTAGAAAATTTTGATTTGGACCGAAAGTCTTTCTTTAGTGCTCACTTCTTAGATCACTGAGCCACCCTCCAACCTTAACACTTGAGAAGGCTTCAGTTACTGGAACCCAGAGCAGCTGGAAAAAGAAAAGCAAGTACAACAGTGGGTCTGTTGTTTTTGGTAGTTCAGGGACAAATCAGAGAGTCTCTCGTTAGCAAATCACTTCAAGAATGAAGAGTCTCATTAAAACAGTTTCTTATCATTGACTTTGTTCCATTTTTCACAACTTAGTTAAAAAGTACAGGTTTACACTCGATTGATTTGCACTGGCAGGAGGCACAGGTAGTCTGTTCAAATTGCTCACCAGAAACCTGAGACTCTAGAGAGTCAGCCCATGTTTTCATAAGTCTCTCCCAATTCCATAAATCATGGAACTCTATTAAAATGCTATCATGTGCATAATTAGTACTGCTAGTGTTCTTATTAGAACTGGAATGGTTTTCCTCAAATCATTACACTGCTTATTAAAATGATAAAGGCATTGTCTTAAAATACAACCAATAGTTTACAAATCAGAAAATGCTCACCAAAGGACGGGAAGACACGCCCCTTTGCTTCCCGCACCCCTCCCAGTTATAATTACGATTACCACCACTATTCGCTGAGCTGGAAACTGTGTGCACCACACATGGATCACCTCACTGACTCCACTGTCGGCAAGATCAGTATTATTAACTCCGTGTTTCTGAAGAGAAAGGCGGTGCTCAGCAAGGTAACTCACTCAAGGTCACGCAACTAGTGAGTGGGGGGCCAAGGTTTAAGCCTCGACTTGTCTTGACCCCCAAGCCTCTGCTTCTAAACACTACTCAATACTCCCTCTCTCTCCTCGGTGACCTTCCTCTGAGATAAGAAGATAATTTTTTAAGTTGCATACAGGCAAATCACAGGAGCAAGTGATATGCCAAAGACAGCTTAAAAGGCTGCCAGGTGAGGGAGTGCTTATACAGACAGGTAAAAGCAACAAACATCTCTCTTCATTAATCTATAAAATTAGTCCTAGAACTCTGGATTTGGAACAGATTTTAGCGATGATCCAGTTCCACGCTTTCATTTTACAGATAAGGACAGAGCAGCCCAGAGAGGCCGAGGGATCTGCCCTGGTAACAAAGCCCGGTCCCTGGGCTCCCAGGTGTGTCCAGTTTTTCTGTGACCCTTCACTATGTTTCATTAAATGAATCTGTCAGCCCTTCACTTGTTCCCAGCACAGTCAGGCACTCTGAGAAAGAGAGAAGAAAGCAGACCCAGTGTCTGGCCCCAAAGAATGCCGTCGAGGTCACTGCCTATGAAACAGCCATAAAATGGCACAAGGGGATGTTTAATAAAGCCCAGCATGGGTGACAATCAATAAGGTCACGTGCGTTCTGGGGACGGAAACTCCAAGGAAGAATCAGGGCCTTGCCAGCAAGGAGGACTGAGATGGCCAGAGAGAGGGGAGACGGCCACCCCAGGCCTGGGGGACAGAACGAGAAGCTGAGTTGCCTGTGGAACACAGGAGGGTAGTGGGCAGCTTAGTTTTCCAATGACTCAGCCAAACCTAAAGAAAGAGACACTACTCTTGATATATGCTACACATAGTGATGGAAGCCTTCTACTCCAGCTGGGTTGCAGGCCGCAGCCCCTGAGAGGCCAGCCTCGGACACAGGTGGCTCCAGTTATGTTTGAGCTCAGCCACAAATAGCCCTTGCTTTGTACCAGGGCTGTGACCCTGACAAGTCATCATCATCATCGCTGGAATGCCTCAGAGGCCAAGGGAAATATGTGGAGCCACCAGAGCCGCAGCAAAATCCATCCAAAATCCAGGGTGCGGGGGAGGCAGGGCCTGACTCAGCGATGGTGAACTCACTTGCCAAACTCTCTGGCACCTGGACCAGGCTTGAAGACATTTCTGGATCCCATTTTTCTGCGAACCTTCACCACAAGCTGAAAGCCATTTCAGCCTTGGAAACAGAAAACGCTGTTCATGATGTCTGCCATCAAGGAGTGATAAGAAAAGTAACAAGTCTTATTTCTAGGTATCAACAGCAGGGTGGAAGAAGCATCAAAAATGACCAACAAAGGAGCACTAGATGTGGAGTCCAAGGACTGCCTTGGCCACTGACTTACTGTATGAACTTGTCATGGCGCCCAAGCCATTTCGGCATCCTTACCTTTAAAATGAGAACACTCTTAGCAACACTGCCCACTTCACAAGGTTGTTACTAGGCTCAAATGACATTTGAGGAGGAAACGCATTCTAAACTTTAAAGCATTACACAAACTTCCATGGTCATATTTTTAATAGGGAAGGCATATCCGTGAGCTTTCCAGGCTCATGGGCAAACGAAGGGCAGAAATTATTCTCATTTTAATGAAGATGTTCAAGAAGGCCACTTCTCTGCGCCGATTCTCAATGAAGTGATCCACAAAAGCACACCAACACGGAAATTTCATCTCAGCAAAGTTCTATCCTTACGGCATGGATGTCGACTCTGGGAACAGCAAAGCCACTACTGACAATAACATCGCTGCGGGCCAGGCAGTGTGCTAGGGTCTTACATTCACCATCTCCAACTCTCCTTGTTCGGAAGGCAATCTCTCCTCCAGCCCGCTGTGTACCCCTCTGCCACGGATGGAGGCATTCTTTTCCTCTCTCCACCCCATTTCCAGGTCTCCTTCGAGGGGGAGTGGCTATTGCAATTAGTTACATCCAGAAACATTCAATGGGCAGGGTCAATGTGTCTCAAAGACACACCCTCCTTTTATTGTTTTGTGGCTAAGGAAGAATGGACCATTCATTTCCCTCTGTGAGCTTTCCTCGTTCTTTCCCCCCAACTCTCTCTTGCACGCTCAGCCTCCACATGGAAAGCATACTGGGCGGAGCTCGCCTCTACACACATGAAGTCAGCGCCTCATCCAGGCGGGACAAGTGGGCCCAAATGGGAGGGGTGCTTATCCGGTTCTTTTAGAAAGGGCTCTCTTTCCCATTTGGATGTTGTTTGGAAGTAAGTTGCCCTGAGAGGCCCTGGAAGGGAAGAAGAGTAGATGGGATGATTTAGACCCAAAACTAAACCCTGAACCCCTAACACAGTAAACCTGCAAAATATTCATTCTCATCCTCATTTTACAGATGAGAAGCCTGAGGCTTACGTGTAAATAAACTGACATCAGTGACCTGAAATCTGGTTGGAAACACAAAACTAGAACACATCGAAACAAACGGAGAACAATTAAGTGCCAAAGTCGGTGGCAGCCGTTTTAAGTACCATGGAGGTCAGGACGTATTTACTGAGGGCTTCGGCTGCCACACATCACTCCTTCAAAACAAGACACAGAAGTCCTCAACAGCCTTTTCTGCCTACTGAGTCGCCAGAGAGGGAAGCAGGTTAGCAAAGTCTGACACAGTCTCCAGCGTGGCTTTCTTTAGTCGAGGTTCAAAAGCCAGAACGCCGGAGGCCAGAGAGCGCCTCTGTCCGGCAAATGGTGTTCTCACATATCTCCATGCCACAGTGAGGATCGGCTTGGCTGTGTCCCAGAAAAGTGCAAGTGACTTTACAAAGCAAGAAAGTAGGCCACAGTCCCCATCATTTTTCATGGCTTGAGGCTCCCATTCCCTCTGGACTCATTTGGCGTGTTGGAGCATTTATCTCTGCAGCCACCAGGCTCCATGACAGGGTCTGTATTGCACGGAGAGGTGACAGGCTGGGCCCCTGGCACAGCAACACTGGCTCCCTTGGCTAGCCCTCAGCAAAATGACAAGGCAGGCTGGCCAGCTGACCTTCGTGCCCTCACACTGCTCTTGGCATTTCCTGCTCCGCCCTCTGTCTGGGCCCCTTGCCCTCAGCTCAGCTGCCGACAAGTCACGGGACCGAGTGAGCGGTGCACTGTGCCCCCATCTCTGCACTCCAAGGACCCCTTCCTATTCCACCAATGCCAGCACTGCCTTTGGCAAGGTCTTAACCAAATGAACTGTACCGATAATTATTGACTCCCTCTCTTTTCTTACGTTTATCAAAGATAGACAGCTACCACCCCGAGCGCCTAATCAGCACAGGATAACCAGAGCCACCACACCGAGTGGACAGATACTCTTTCAGCTGAAAGCAAAGAAACTTGACATATCAGCTACTCTTTGCAGCCTTATCTTGAATAAATGGGCAATTTCCATTAGGTGTTTTGAAATATTAAAAAGAGATCTCTGGCCACCATTATACCCATTATGAGACACTGGAGTGTGGGAACTCCAGATTGGAAATTACCGTGATGATGGATCACGGTATTTTTCCTCTTAGGGAAATTTTTACTTTTCTTAATTTCCAAATATCCTTCAAGACTCAAAGTAATGGATGTCAAATAGATTTCAGGTGGCAAAAGCTAAGTATGTGAGGGTCCAGAAGGCTGCACCAGGCCCCCCCAATGGCCCTTTCTGCCGAGGCTCCGAGCGTGCGGGAAGGTGGGTGTGTGGTCCTATGAGGAGAGGCAGGAGAGAAGCAGCAAGCACATGCACAGATACCATCTTCATTCACCCACTGGGTTGTGCTGCGTGTCAGGCGCTGTGCTAAGCACGTAAGCCAGAACCTGTGCGGTCTAGGACTTTGTGGGCAGGGCACGCTTCCCCACCTTAGACAGAAAAGCAAAAGGTACCTCCCCTGACAACCTGCCATGGGAGAGCATGAAAGAAGCATTAACGGAGACTTCCCTGACACCACGTTAGGGCCATAGCCACACCCAGCAGAAATCTAGGGAGAGAGGCATACAGGACAGGTGGTCACCTGCTCCTTAAACTTAGGGTCACAGCAGGACGGTCCAGAACAGGAGTGAGGAAAACAGGAGGAAACACTGAAAGAGGAAATTGCCTCAATGCCCAGCACGTAACAAATACTCCAAACAAGATTTGTGGAATAAATAAAGGGACAACGTAAGACTTGTTTTATGTGAAACAATTCCAAAGGAGACAGCCACTTATTGGTAAAAAGTTATTAATTTTTCCAATTTTTAATTTGGTCTGCTACACATATACATAATTTAAAGAATCAAATAGTTTCTAAAAGGCCTATAGCAGGGAAAAAAATCACAGTTCTTTTCTTATCTCCATCCCTTCCCCGACCCAACAACAACCTCCTTTGATTCCTTAGCTGTTTCTTTTGGTATTTAATTTCATATTTTTAAGTAATATGCTTATATAGCCTCTTAGTGATTTTTCATTTTTTCCCCCATCATAGAAGGTAAGAATGTAGCCCACTTTCACCTCTCCCCCATCCTCTCCAACAGCTGTATCACGATTTCATTTAGATCAATGTCCTGTGTTCACATTACCATGACTATGAAGGGTCCCCTTTCATGTATTCTGTGCATGAGGGCTAAGTTGTTTTTCTTCTTTGTTTGTTTTAGATTTTTAGCTATCTGAAAATGTCTCTGTTCTGCCTTCGTGCTCCAGTGATAGTTTGGCTGGATATAAAACTGTCGACTGGAAACCATTCTCCTTCAGAGTCGTGAGGGCAGTGTGCCACCCCCTTCTCGCTTCCCAGGCTGCTGTTAAATCAGAATGATTTAACAAAGTGATACCCTTTTTCTTTCTAGAAACTTGTAAGATCATCCAATTGTTCCTACTTTTCTGAAATTTCTCAATGATATACCCTTGGTATAAGCCTACTTCATCCATTTGTGTGGGCACTTAATGAGCACTTTTGCTCTGGATACTAATCTCTTTCTGTTCTAGGAGATGTACTACAACTGCCTCGATCGTTTCCTCTCCTCTGTTTTTTCAGTTCTCTTTTTCTGGCACTCCTCATATTCACATGCTGGACTTCTTGCACTGGTTGTCTAATTGTCATATTTTCCCCCTAATTTCTATCTCTGATTTTTTTGCCCTACTTTCTTGGAGATTTTATTTGATTCTTTATTTTCCAACTATTCATAGCCCTCAACTATCACATTTTTTAATTTTCAATTTTCAATTTTTAAAATTTTTCTTTTTACATGGCAATCAACTTCTGTTTCAGGAATGCAACATCTTCTCTTATCTCTCTTAAGACAGAAAATTATGTTGGGGTTTCACAAGTTTTCTTCATGCACATTCTGTTTTAAATAGGCATCCTTGGCTTGTTTGCTTTGGTTTCTATTTTCATTTTAGAGGCCCTTCCTCAGATGTTTAGTGATCCTTGACTGACTGATCATATTTAGGAGCGAAACACCACAAACTTACAGGACACCCTGAGTGGCAGGTGTGACGTGTCCACTAACTAGGCTTTGCTATACAGCGTCATGGCTGGATTGTTCCGTTGGATACACCCTTGTGCACCTTTAGGGCTTTCTTTAGGCTGACGCCCTCTGCAGGGGAGGATGTTCAACTCTCCTGCCTGGACAGCAGAGGTCTAGGCACCAGCACGCTGAGGGCCAGTTGGGGGACAGCCCAGGAGTCTCAGCCCTGTGTTCACCCCTAGTATGCCGCCGCCAGTTGTGCCGGCAGTGTCCCTGTGACACAGCTTCTGCTTTATCCTTATTCGAGGACAACCCTCTAGCCTTCAGCTGAAGCGGGGAAGGGTACTGGCTGCTAAGAATGGGAGTGGGGGTGTGAGGTCTACTTATTTTTTCTTTAATTGACAGATAAAATTGTATGTATTTACTGTGTACAACATGATGTTTTGAAGCATATTTACATGTGGAAAGACTAAATCTAGCTAATTAACATATGTATTATCTCACATAGTTATCAATTTTGTGGTGAAAACACCTTACATCCACTCTTAGCATTTTTTAAGAATACAGACGTTGAACCAATTCTCTAGTTTTTAGTCCCATTTTCACCCTTACCTCCAAAAATACCTGATACCACTAATTTCCAAACCTTTTGTGGCTTGTGAGCTGCAAGTTTAATTGCCTCTCAATGATGCCCACTGCAGCCTGGGATAGCGCACATGCAAAGTCCGACACTACTCGTGCATCCATGTCCCAGCCTTCCCAGCTGCCACCAGGCCCCACGGAGGCAGAGCTTCTCCAGTGAGTTCAGGATTCGGCTCCAACCTTAACCCACCACCATGGCCAAGGAAGGTATTGCTGCTGGGGGGAATGGACATTAACGCTGCTTTAAGTGTCGAAGACCACCCTCATCCACAGTGGCCCAGCTTGTGGC
This sequence comes from Eulemur rufifrons, assembly GCF_041146395.1. Classification (NCBI taxonomy): domain Eukaryota; kingdom Metazoa; phylum Chordata; class Mammalia; order Primates; family Lemuridae; genus Eulemur; species Eulemur rufifrons. Next base: position 2,005,229 of record NC_090998.1, on the reverse strand, counting down.
ATTCGTGTGTACATATATCCAGCTCCCCTGAGTCTACGTAGAAGAGCCTGGTCAAGGAACTCTCTGTTGACCACCACATCAGCTCAACCGAGGTTGATCATAACAGGAAACTAACGGAAAGGACAGGCTTCTGCAAAATCAGCAGGAAAGCAAAGCCCGGTAAAGCAACTGGCTGCAGCTGTGTGGTTGTTAAGCACCACAGCGAAGAATCAAGGCCAAGTACATCATCAAAGAGCATTTCAAAAATATAAAAAATATAAAAAAGAACCGATAAAAACCTAGCCCTCAAAATACACACACACACACACACACACACACACACACACGAGTATACATGTGGTTGCCATTGTCTTCCTTCCCGTTCATTTGGTCTTTATGGTTTATGCATTTTTAATGATTCCTTTACCATCATTTTAGTGTGTTTTTGAAAGACAGCATTCAATCCGCCATATTTATCTGTAATTTTTAAGCTACACTTTTTATTTTTCTGATTTCTATTATCACTTTGTTCTACTTTTATGAAATGTAACATACCTTTAGCGAAGTACATACAACATATTTTTACAGTTTAATGAATAATAAAGCAAACCCTCATGTAACTGCCCTCCAGATCAGGAAACAGAACACTGCCAGCCGCCCAGAAGCCGTCCCCGTGTGTCCCTCCCCATCATAACCCATCCCTCCTCCTGGTGAACGCCGGTACCTTGACTTTTGCTATAATCATTTCCTGACTTTTCTTCATGGTTTTCCCACTTATCTAAAAGATACCTTAGCCCACTTTTAGCTTATAGAAATGGAGTTCTAATGAACACACTCCTTTGCCTTCTTTTACTCGAACTTAGGTTTGTCAGATTCTCTTGTTGAGTTCATCCATTTTTTTAAATCTTTACTCTTCATGGAAAAACACTTTGCAATATTAATCAAAAATGGGAGTCACTGGGGATCTGTGGAGGAGGTATGTAAAGAAAGGGAAATTAAACAAATTGCTCGAAGTTTAAGAGAGAAAATCTTCAGATTCAAAAATATTCCTCTCTTCAGTGTGGAACATAATTAGACTTTTGAAAGCAGGAGAAAAGCACCCTCTAAAATGGCTTTCCAGAGATGTCTGGATGTCATCCTCCCACCTTTGGGTAAGTCTAAACCAGTCTAAATGACCCTTTTCTCTAGGAAAGAAGATGCCCTAATTTTGAGTTGGTGATGTCTTCTAAGAGGTGGCCAGTTTCTTCTCTCAGCAACCCAAGGATCCTCATAGTGCTTTTACATGAACCATAAACCCAAGTGACATGAGTGTCTAAAACTGATTAGGTCCTTCCAATAAGAAAAACGGACTTAACAAATAATTGAGTTATTCTAGTCAGTTCTACAAAGGCCAAAGAATGGTGAGAAAATAACAATAAAAACTCACTGAGTCTAGAATTTTGAAAAAGTCCTTACAGACCCTTTAGGGGAATCCTATTTTTTTGCAGATAAGGAAATTGAAGCCCAAGTACAATTAAATTGTCTATGTCCCAAAGCTAGTTGGCCTCTTAAGCTCCCTGGGTTGCAGTCTCTCCATCTGTGGAGAGAAGGTGTTACACTGCGTGGTAGCTAAGACGCTGAAGAGCACTAGCTCTCCCACTCCTGTGTCTGCAAGCAAAGCAATCCCACCACCAAGGGAACTGCCGCCAGACAGAATGTTTGTTCATGCTCCACGTTCTCCATGCACAACAACGCCCATTACACATCAGCGGTGTGACGGTGTCTGCGCATGTGTGTGTGCACCCACGTGACTGCCGGTGGACAGAATTATGTCTGCATCAGAACAGTCTTCCCACAAGGCCACAGGGTTCCCCAACTGAAAAAGTCCTTCGTCTCCTGACAACTCAGTAAACAGAGACAGATTGCACCTAGACCCCCAGGAAGGCAGGATGGAGCCCTTTAAGAACACAGAGCTGCCTCAAGAAGCAAGCCTGAGGGAACACCCCACTTTGGGGAGCTCTGTCAACATCAGTATGACAATCGTGAAGCACCCGCCTACCCACTGTCCTGTGGGGAGCTTCTGTCTCACTGGCAAGACAAGGTTGAGAGATGAAGCTGTGAGAAAACAGTATAAAGCAATGTGTGCGCTACACTCTGATCAGACATCCTGTACCTCTGGAATTGCGCGAAGGAAGGAGGCAGCAGGGGTAGGAGCCATGCGAGAACGGAGCCTTCTAGGCTTTCGTTTCCCCCTGCCTATAAAACCGCCTGGTAAACTTCAGTGCCTTCTGCCCTGGAGCCCGGGATCCTCTCCTAGGCAAACCCCAAGGCGATGCAGTTGCGGTTCCAACACAGGACTCCTGACAGCAATGCATTACCTCACACGGTTATCACACGGAGAACCCTGAGCAACGCTGGCCCAGGTGAGAAGTCACCTCCCTCCAACACCTCACTGTCCCTGCTTGTTAAGTGACCACCAGGATGCTGGACACAGACAGCCATGACTGCAGTGAATGGGGCAGGGAGCAGGCAGGCTCCAGGTTTGCAGGAAGGAGGTCGCTCTGCACATCTGAGGTGAGTTCTTTTTATAACCTGGCAGATTTTGCTATCCGACCGCCCACCCCTTCATTCCCCGCCAGGTAATCCGGGGCCCCAGGGTTGCCTTTCCACGTGTGTCATCCCTCGCTCGCTCGCTGGCCAGCCTCTGCAGCACGTGGGGCAGTGGGATGCGGCATTTCTTCGTTGTTTGTTTTCTAAGCAGGGCCTGTCACTGGGGGCAGATGACTAAGCCTCCTTTTGTCAGGAAGAACCCAAGCTTTTTAAACAGAGAAGCTGAAGAAAAATCCACAGGGAAGACCTGTTGTTGAATTTTATATAGGAAATCTCTCTAGTCAGAGAAGAGGCCTCAGGAGTGTCGCTGGAGAGAAAGGTGAAGCCTTAGTTTTTCTTGCATTTTAAAGAACTACCCAATATTTTGGGAGCAGGGAGTAGGGTGGCGGCAAGGGGAAAGAAATGTTCGAGGATGGGTCAAAAGTGCAATTATCGTGGTGGGGCTTGGCAAGATCCTGTAATTATTTAGCTTTCCTGAGATAGTTAATATTTCATATCTTGCCAAGTATATTCCAACTATCTTATTCATGCTCTATGCCTGTGTGTTTCCAAATGAAGAAGGCAGACACCAATTTCTTCACCTCCCAGTAAGGAAAATTAAAAGATACAGTGATGGAAGGCACGTTCACACAGAGCCACCACACCCTGCGTGGAGGACAAGGGAGAAGCACCGTCTGGAGTCCTCGTGATCCCCGTCACACGGCGCCTGGCTCCTCCCCTTGGGCAAGGCGCTCACGCGTGGCTCCAGCACCCCAGCCAGGGCCGCCTTCAGTAGCAAAAGGACAAAGGCTGTAGGGCCCCACCTGCATGACGTCCCTAGAGGAGACAGACCCACACACAGGCAGTAGAACAGTGGTTGCCGGGGGAGGGGAATGGGGCGTTAGTGTTTAATGGGGACAGAGTTTCAGTGTGGTGAGTCTGGAGATGGATGGTGGTGACGGCTGCACAACCGTATGAATGTCCTTAATGCCACTGAAATGCATATGTTAAAATGGTTACAGTGGCAAGTTTTACCATGTATTTTACCACGATAAAAAAAAAATGTAGCTTCCATCCTAAAGTGGAGAAAGAGTCATGCGAGCAGGATGCTTCTGTGACGTGCGTGCTGTCTTTCATTAAGCTCAGGGTAAGGCCCAGCTGCTCAGGTAAGTTACAGTGGGCTCTCATAGGACGACAGACACAGGCATGTGGGGTTAAGAGGAGAATCGACAGCTTCACGGACTCACTGGTCACTGAAATCGATTAATTACAGTTAGATCAGAAGCCAGGCTGTCCTCTAGCCCCGCACTCTGCTGTCTGTGCTGTACTGACCACTCACTGAGGGGCACTGGATGCCCCAAACCTTCTTTTTCTGGAACTAACCCCTTGAGCCTTCACCTTCCAACTTCAACTTGTCATCACTTCCGATCTCTAGGAGAGTCCAGTGCCAGCATTACCCAATACGAAGGGCCGTGTAGGACACTCGGTACCAGTGGAACCTACCGATCTTCCCCACAGAGCACACCAGTCCTAGAGGTGAGATGGGAACCAGGACAAAAGGAAGTAGAAACAACGCGCTTCCACATTCTGGTTCTGGTGTCCTGCCTTTTTGGTGTAATTTGAACTTGGCCATCTTATCGAACTACTATCTTTTGTTTTATTTTCATTTTTCTACTTTTTCATTTCATTTTTTTGTTTTCTAAGATCAAAGTTCCCAATAAATAGAACTCAAGTGATAAACTGAGCTATGGTTGACAGAGACCAAAATAACAGGGCTTACCCATGAGAGTCATTTATTTACACTCCCCCATGAAAGCCTCCCGCCAGCCATCAGTGGCCCAGGAGCCCTCTGCGTTGTTGCTCCCTATCCCTAGGGGGTTCTTTCGTCTGCACCAGCTGAAATGGCTCCCCGCCATGGCTGCCTCCCTGCCAGCAAGACGTAAGAAAGGGAAAGAGGTGGCATGACTTTTTCTTCAAGGGCACAACCTGGAAGTTGCAGGTATCACCTCTGCTGACATCTCACTAGCTAGGACTTGGTCATGCAACCACCCTCGGCTACAAGGAAAACTGGAGCTCTTTTTCCAGCCGGTCATGGACCCAGATGAAAATTTTATTGCTATGAAAAATGTCCACCATGATGTGGATATCTAGGGAACTGCATATCTCATGTTTTCCTGAAACTAAATAATCAGGACCATAAATAGCAATGAGATTGAGTTCCAAATTTCTCACCCTAGTCAAGGAACTGGAAACACTAGGGTTTAAAATCTGCTCAGATTGGCTGACTGTAAGTCCCTTCAGCTGCCACATCACAGCTGGTTCAGATCTCTCCCAGGCACACTGTGTCCCTGGGGCGGCACAGGGCCAGGACATACCTGGCAGGTATTAAGCTACTGAATGGGCCTCTGCTCAGTCCTTGGCTCACCCACTCATGCCTCATAAAGGATTCCTGAGGGTCCGCTGGCCTATGTATTTGGGGTGGAAGATGACAAGCTTTACGTCTGTCTCCCAGAGTGGCCCGGTGTCATCCCTACCTTTCTGCAGCACTCTCATCATGATGGAGGCCAAGGCAAGGTATAAACCTCCCTTCTTCATCAATACAAAGTCATTCTACAAATCTGGCTCTCTGCCTGGCTTCACAACTCGTTCTATGGTAAACACTTGTTCTCTGGCTGGGACCAGAACCCTTGACCTGGCTACTGCAGGATGTGATAAGGACAGAGTCCAAAGCTAGGTTCAGGCTCCCAGCTCCACGGCTGCCTTGCTTTGGGTGCACCCCAGCCTGGACCACACACATGCACAGAGAGTTGACGCTCCCTACTCGGGGCTGACTCTCTTAAGTCCGGGTCCCACTTTCTGCCCTCAGCTGAAGGAAACCCCTCCTGCCCTGCACTGTAGCCCACTGTCTCATACTCAGGGTAGCCCCGATCTAAGAAACTCTGGCATGGCAGACAGTAAATAAACTGCCAGAAAAATTAAGATACTGTTGAAAACCAGAACAGGTAGTAGTCTACTCTCTACTACTAGGAGAATCCCTCCAGATGGATTTCCCTAGACTCCAATTTCCAAAACACCAACAATGGAGATAAGTCTTGCAATTGAAATATTAAATGGGTCTTGGGCTTTTTAAGTGAGTCCAGAAGGGACTGTGACATTTCCCATGATATTTTTTACCAGGCCTCTCTCTCTCTTGGCTTTGAGCCCAGAATGGATGCACACTCAGCCTGATCTTCACGCTGGCTGGGCATGAGCCTGGACAAGTGCGTTCATTTGAGTATTTCCACAGCATCACCAGGACAAAGCACAAAATCCTAAGATGGGTCAGAGCTGCCCTTTCTTTCTCAACCTCAGATAGCCAAGTACCCTTTGTGAGTTCTCAGATCAAGCAAAGTCATCAGTTTTTTTGGTTAATTCCACATTAGCCCCAAATGTCATCTTGTCAGATTTCTGCTGCTGCTCAGGTGACCCCCCAACACTACATCTTCCCAGATGCGAGATATCACTTTCCAAGTCTTTATAGCCAACCCTGGGAAAAATCAAATTCTGTGTGGAATCTCCACTGGAAAGGTCAAAACATTAGAGCTGGTCCCGAGAGCATGCAAAGCCACAAGTCCCAGGGACATCCCACAGGATTGGGATGCCCACAGGATTGCTTCTAATAGTACACAGGGCCAAGGGAGCATGGGACCAAAGGTGCATCCTCCAGACCCCGGGGAGGGGAGGCTTTCCTTGCTCACTCCTGTGGTCTCAGATACTGGAACATCTTTCCCTCTCCAGGCCCCTTTTATGCCACATCTGGAATTATGCCACATCTGGAATAGACATGGACTCAAAACATTCTGTACACTGGAAAGAACAAGGCTTGTGTGATGTGAATCACACGGGACCTGGTCCAAATCCTGGCTCCCCCACTCCCTAGTTGATTGGTCCTAGCCAGTTACCCTGCCTCTCAACCTGCTTCCTTGCTTACAAACTAGAGCTGAAAAAACTTCCTTTACAGAGTTGTTACGAGGATTAAAGATTACAAACTGAAGTTCCTAGCATATAATATGTGCTCTAGAATTATACTGGTAACTGTTATTAGTATGATTAAAGGTAAATGAAAGCAGAGGGAAGATGTGGCCCAGAATTCCTGGAGCCTGGCCTGGCCATGGAAAGAGCTTGGTTAAATATGCAAACGTGAGCAGCAGGGATTGCCAGCTGCAATCTCTGAGCAGTGGCTGGAAGACAAGTTTAGATGCCTTCTTGCCCACAAGTGGGATCAATATCTCCATGGCAGGTCTTTTCAGTGCAATATTTTAATATGAAAGGCAGAGTCAACGTTTCCAAAAAGAACTGTCAGGCAGGAGGGAGTTTAGTTCACAAGAGATTTACCAGAGGTTTCTGCAGTTGTGTGGATGACTGGTTTGCTGCAGAGTGATATATTCAGGCTTTTTCTCATGTCTTTCTCTTCTTTAAAGTCCCTTCAGAGATTTCTTTATGGCTATATGCTAATTCTTTCAAATTTTTTTGAAAGATTTGACAGATTTTATATAGGTTTGCATGTATGTGTATATAAGCATGTGAACATACAATTTGAAAAAGCCCTAGAAGTTGCACACATGTATTCCTATTCCTACTATCTCCTGTCACCAGATATACTGATGGCACACTGCTTTCCAGGGGGGCTCTGTGCAGCTGACATGGTAATCTTAGGCTTGTGAATCAAGAACATGGAAAAACCCAAGTGTGAAAGAACAAATTTTTCAAAATGATTCACCTGTTTGAAAACCTGCTTCCAATTTAATTACCAAAAAAAGTCCCCAAAGAGGTTTGAGATAGATGGAAGTCTCCTTATACCCTGGAACTTACATTTCCTCTCCTTCCAGTCTGGTCACAGTATTTTCAATAATTTCCTTTTTATACTTTATCCTAAGACTTACACGCTTCCTCTCCACTTCTCTCTTTATCTTCCCTATTTCTCCAGTTAATCCTGAGACACACATGCTCTTTTCTGTCTCCACAGTCTCGCCTTTCTGCTTTCTCTATCAATGACTGAGTTAATGGAAATTATCTAACACTTGTCATCAAGAGGCAACAGGTCCCTGGGAAGTATTTAATAGCAGATAATTTTGGTGAATCCCCAGTACCAATACAGCCAAGAGTCTGCTTTGCCCACACTGGGCATTTCATGCCCCAAAGGCACCTAAGGAAGTTGTGAATAATTCTCCCATCGTATTGATGACCCACAGCTGCCCACCTGTCTGGAAGAGTGCCTGGCCCGGCTAAAACAGCAGAATTTATTTCCACCTTCAACCTCCGCAGTGCACTGTTTCCAAGTTTCCTTTCTCTCTACTTGGCCCCCTTCTTGAAATTTAATCTGAATTGCTCAATTCCTTTGAAGCTCCTGAAATACTAAACAAGTGAATCACAATGTTTTTGGGGTTGTCACCCTCCCTCAGTGATTTGTTTGTTGTAATTTCCCTAGATGCCATCCTCATCTTTAAAGCCTTGAATTCTACAAATACAGAGATACAGAAAGGAATAAGGATAGGGCTAGGATACAGATACGATTTTACTTTGATAATATGAGGGGCTGAAGAGCTCTCGGGGAGGATTTGTCCGTCTCTCTCTCATCTGTCCACATCTGGATGGGCTCAGGCTCTCCCTCCCCCTCTCTCTTCCCGGCCTACCCCCACACTCAGCCCTGCTTGGGTCATATTAACCCTTAGACATTCACCCTGAATGATTTAGGGCCTGAAAAATCACAACAAAACCCATTCTGCAAAAATGAGAGGAATCAGCGAGGAGGATTTGGTTGTACGATTCTCTTCCCACCGGGCAGGTAAACAGAATGCAGTGTTGAGAGCAGAAAGCTCTCACACTCTTCCACGCTTTATGAAAAAATGGATAATTAAAGGTTATCAATAAGCAGAACCTTGGAATGCCTCACAGACAGCTCTGCTTCTGTCTAAATCCTGCCCTTCCTTAGGCCGGGCCACCACCTCTCCCACGCCTTTCTCCCAAGCCTGGGGCTGCCCCTCCTCTGGCACTAGCTGCTGGAGGGACTTTTGTACCTTTAGTCATCTTTTTTTATGCAAGTGTCCTGACTTCCCAACCAAAATGTATCAGTGCAGTGTGTCCCTTGCTGCTACCCACTCAATATTGACTTTATCAGTGATGAGAGTAGGAGGGTGATTCTGAACCCGTGCTGACGCCAGGCAAGCTCAGGGCCAAGTGCAGCATTCTGGGGCAGGAAAGGCCCAGAGAGATTCTCACGCCCCCCACGCCTCTCCTCTTCTGTGCCCGGGTTCTCTAACTGGTGCTTGTCTCCCCAGTCTGATCATCACCTCCCTCAGGGCAAGGGCCAGACACACCCACAACACCTCACACAGTGGCAGAGCAAAGTGGGGACAATAGCCCTTTCTTCTTTTGTCATGCCCCTGGTGTTCAATTAGGCACTCAATAATAAAAATAACAATACTTTCCATTTGAATAATGCTACACAAATTTTCAAAGAGCTTTTAAAAGCATTATCTCTAATGAGATAATGCTCCTCACAAAAAGCCTTCCAGTTAAGTAGGTATAATTAGCTCTAAGTAACAGATGGAAACTGAGGCTCAGAAAGGTTAAGTAACTTGCCCAAGGACAGAGAGCAAGGCTAGCCTTTCTGGTCTCAGATCAGCGTTTTCCTCTGCACTGCAGGGCCTCTCCAGTCTTTAAAACATCCCTAGCATGAACTATCAGGCACATTGAGGCAAGAAAGACAAATGCCAGGAAACTTCATGCCTTCCAGCAAGGCCCACACTTGGCAATACTTGACATGTACAGTAATAGAGATTACTCTAGTGTTTTCCCTGCAAGCTTGTGAACTACTTTAGTCCAGTAGGTGCAATGTCTTCTGTAACTGAATGCCCCTGGCCCAGGGCCTAGTACATAGTAGGCACTCTACATGAACTACATAGTACGCACTCTACATTAACTACATTAAATGAGCAAATGATGAAAAAAATAAATAGCAAACAAATGAATAAAACTGCAATCAGAGGTGTGTTGTAGCTACAAATGTAACCAAAAACAGATTTCAAATCTAAAGGAATCCATAAGTTTAAGACAAGCTGATTTCAATTCACAGAACTGAGATGAAACAGCTCTAACACAAGCAAAGGCTCACCAGAGTAAACAAAGACTTTTATTACTTAGCTCCAAAAGGCCAAAATCAAGAATCCTACATTAGACAAAATGAAAAAAAAAAAATTATTCAGGCAGAAAATTCTCCTGATTCCAAAAGGATAAACTGACTATAACAAATCTTTTTTAACAAAAATAAACAAGCTTTACTAGAAATGACTGGCCTTGGGGTGGCGGCAGGGGGGGTAGGGGGTGGGGGTGGGGGGTGACTTTAGCAACTGAGAATCTAAAATCTTCCCGATAGGTATGGAATGACAGCTGGCAGCCCTTAGCAACTTAGCATCTTCCCAACATGTACAGGTTTTTTGCATCCTAACTGAGTTTTCCGTTTAACAATCTCTCCAACATAGTGCTGCCCACCTACCTGCCCCTGATGTGGCGGAGGGTTGAAAAACCAGCTCAGTTCTTTACCCTTGGGTATGTTTCCTCTCCTCCCAGAGTTCCCTCCTGGTCCCTCACGACAGGTGTGGCTGTACTTCCAGCAGACCCGTGGAGACCTGTATTGCCTCCTTACTCTTTTATCCCTTTCATTCAGCAAGTCTCAAGTTTTATAGTCTAGGGACCACTTCAGCACTATGAAAAACTACACAAACAATCTACCCTAAAACATGTTTTCAATCACAATTTAAAAGAAATGTCATCTTCATGAGACAGCCCCCCTCCACTTCCAAGCAATAAAGTGATCATTGGTTTGGGTTTTGTCTTTTCAGTAGCTTGAGTAAAATATTAATGGAAAACAAACATAGTCACACCCCAAACATGAACATTTTAGAGGCTAGTTATAATTGAATCATTAATTATTTAAATAGGTACTGAATAACTATCTCCCTTAGATAGAAGGATGTCCTGGTTTTAAGGTGTTTTAACCACTGCTGGGAAATTCCATATTTATGTGCCAAAATGGTGCCTCCTGCACGGAACTGTGTCTCCTCTTTCCTTACCTGGAATCCCCTCACTCCCCCCATCGGTGCAGTCAATTCCTCCGCGTCCATCAAGACTTCACGCAAGCCCAGCTTCTTCCAGGAAAGCCTCTCCTACGCCAGCTCCTGCTGACCACGCCTTCTTGCCTTCTGATAATCACACCACAGTCAGAATCCTACAGACAGCCCCTAATTTCCCGTGCCTCTTAGTTTTGCCTTCTCAACATTTCCACAGGCGTGATTATGCCCCTTGTGTGCCCCGTGGTGCTGGCCACAAGCAGCAACAGAGCAGGGCTCGGCTCACCTTTGCCCAGATGGACCGACTAACCCGTCTACCACACACGGCTAATACCACTGATTTTACATTTATGGTCAAACGTCTTTAGGCAACTGAAACATAAACTAGAGACACAACTTCCGGCATACACACAGCGTGTGAACAGCGTGGTGCTTCGGGGGATGGAGAGGTGAAATGCCAAATCAAAAGGAGGGGCATTGGGCCGGAGATGGGAGAAAGTCAGAGCAAGGCTCTGCATAACCAGATGAGGTACCACCACCCAACAAAAGCCAGGAAACCCCACATTAGTGGCCTTTTCAACAAAGTCCTGTAAAATTTCCCCCTAAATCCAGCCATGCTTGATGACGGGGATACGGTCTGAGCAATGCATCATTAAGCGAACACGGCAGAGGGACTTGCACAAACCTAGATGGTCCCCGACACACCTAGGCTGGCTGGTGCGGGCTGACGCTCCCGCGCCAAACCTGTGTGCCCCTACACTGAACACTGCAAGCAGGCAGAACGCAACGGTAAGTTCCTGTGTCTCCAAACACACCTAAACATAGAAACAGTACAGTAAAAAACACGGTATAAAAAATAAAAAGAGGTACTCCCGCATAGGGCTCTTACCGTGAAGGCAGCTTGCGGGACTGGACGCTGCTCTGGGCGAGTCAACGTGAAGGACATTGCTGTCCACTAGACTTTATACACACTGTACACTTCGGCTACACTACATTTATAAAAATATTTTCTTTCTTCAGTAATAAATTAACCTCAGTTTACTGTAACCTTTTTACTTTATAAACTTCTTAATTTTTTAACTTTTTGACTCTTTTGTAATAACACTTAGCTTAAAGCACAAACTGTACAGCTATACAGAAATATTTTCTTTTTTATATCTGTTCTATACTTTTTTCTATTTTTAAAAATTTTTATTAATTATGGTTTACTTTTAAACTTTTTGTTAAAAACTAAGACACAAACATACACAGTAGCCTGGGCCTACGCAGGGTCAGGCTCATCAGCATCACTGTCTTCACCTCCACGTCCTGTCTCACAGGAAGGTCGCCAGGGGCAGGACACGCACGGAGCTGTCACCTCCTGTGATAACAGTGCTTTCCGGGACACCTCCTGAAGGACCTGCCTGAGGCTGTTTTAAGGTTAACTTTCTTTTTATAAGTAGAAGTACACTCTGAAATAACGATAAATAGTATATTAAATACATCAACCGGTACCGCAGTCGTTCACTGTCGTCATCGAGCAGGACACACTGCACACAACTGCCCGTGCGAGGCTTCGATGCAACCGGCAGCGCAGGTGTGTCACACCAGTGTCACCACAGACGTGTGAGTCATGTGCTGCGCTACCACGTTACGATAGCTATGAAGTCACTAGACGACAGAAACTTTTCAGCTCCATTATAACCTCAGGGGACCACAGTCACACGTGTGGTTCACCACTGATCGGAACATCGTTACACGGCGCGTGACCATGTGGTCTACCCCCCGCGGTCGTGGCAGGAGATGGGCAACGCATGTCACGCACCGAGCTGCGCGTGACGGCACTCGTGCACCTGAGGCACCCACACGCCAGGAAGCGGCCGCCCCAAGCCAGACCTCCCCTACAGCAAGTCCTGTGCCAAGTGAAGGCGCGAAGGCGGGGAGTGGACACCCTTCCAACACTGTCCCTCCGAAGAGCTGGCCCGCGTGTGGCGGGGTTACCACGGCTTACGTGAGGCCGCCCGCCGCCCGGCTGCGAGGAAGGAAGGGGCAGAGCTTGGGGACGCAGGCTGCCCTCACCCTCGTGCTCCCAGGCGTACAGAAGCCCAGAGGCCCGGGCCGTGCGGGGCCCTGTCTCCACACTGTCCCCCGACAGCCACAGCTACACAGGGCCAGGTGCCCCTGAGGGGGGCAGAGGAGTGTGTGTGCTCCCTGTGGCAGGGCCAGAGGGATCCCCTCGTGCAAGTGGGTGCAGAGAAGTCGCTGGGTAAATGAAGGCTGGATGGCAAGACGGCCACGCACAGAGAAGAGCCTGGAAAATCCCCTCCTCGGGAGCCCCGCCTCCGCGGCCCTGAGGCATTCCGACAGGTCCCCCCCACAGGTTTGAGTGGCCGACTTCCCTTCCAGAAACGACAGCCCGCGCCTTCCAGTGCTCTCCTCTCTCCGCGAGCTCTCCCCAGGCCCGCTGGCAATCACATCCATCGCTCTCGGCACCCTAAACCCTCACCTTTCTCTGCTAACTTTCTAGCCCTCTTCCGACACTTCCCACTGCCGTGGAGGCCCGTGGAGGCTGACAGACCTGCCACCACCACACTGAGAACAAACCCAAACCCCTCATCCTGGTCCCTGGGATCCGGCCCCTGCCCACCTCTCCAACTCTCCACCTTACTCACGCGCTCCAGCCACACAGGCCCACACCCCGCTGTCCTCTGCCCGCAGGCTCCTGCCCAGGTCTGCCCTCAGCACCACACCTCGGCCCCAGCACCACCCCCTGGAGAGACCCCCCTGCCTGTGCACCCCAAGTGGGCCCCACCCTGAAATCCTCCATCTCAACAGCCTCGTGTGCTTTCTCCACAGCACTTTAGCCCTCTGCAATTATGGTGTTTATGGACTTGCCTAGCTGCTTACTGACTGGCCCCACAGGACATAAGCTCCATGAGGGCAGAGACCCCATGCACCCTGGTTTCTGTGCGTGCTGCATTTCTGGCACCTAGCCTGGTACACAGTAGGCGTTCAATATTTATCGGATGCATGCATGAAGGAATATACTGATATGACGTCAAATGACCTATGTATGTATCAGGCAAAGAATCACATAGGCAAAACATAAAAGAATCACCTAAATATAACCCTCTGCTGGATTATGAAAACTGAACACACAGAGGTCAAGAGAGGTAAAGATCACCCGAGGTCACCCAGTGGTGAGGAGCAGGGAAGGGTATGGAATGGAGGGTCCTGACCTCTCGTCCGGCATCCCCTCAGTCATGCCTCACCCTGCCAGAACCCCCCATGCACGGACAACTTCTCCTCTTCACATATCCATTCAGTTATTTACTCAGCAAATATTTATTCAGTGCCTTCTATGTTTCAGGAACCAAGCTAAGAACAAAGTCCAAATCCAGAGTGACTAGAAGCCCCTTGTTTGCAATGCCAAAGAAATCGCCCCATAGTTGTGAATGATGGCTCTTTTTGCTGGGCGGGTCTCCAGAATATTCCCCAAATCATCCATTGCTGTGACTGTTCAGAGTGAACTGGAGCCCATCCCTGTCTCAGGATAGAGATTCTCTGGTTATGGGATAGGTCTGGCCACATAGGCATGAGCAAGAGGTCTAGAGAGACGCCCCTGAAAGAGTGTGGAACAAGGCTGGGTGCAGCGGCTCATGTCTGTAATCCTGGCATTTTGGGAGGCTGAGGCAGGAGGGTCGCTTGAGCCCAGGAGTTTGAGGTTGCTGTGAGCTATGATGACACCATTGTATTCTAGCCCGAGTAACAGAGCAAGACTCTGTCTAAAAAAAAAAAAAAAAAAAAAAAAAAAAGAGTGTGAAACAGCTTGGCTAAGTCACCCCTGAGACCTACTCATCCTGTTTGGACTGAACCCTGGCACAGATAAGTCCCTGGTGAGACCTCTGCCAAACCTGGCTCACAGTGCCCTGAGCACCTGGGGGAAGAGGCCAGCCCGTCCCTGAACAGCCCACCACAGTGCTTGGGGACCTGGAAGGAAAAAACCAGGGCTCCATACTGGTGGTCTGGCAGGAGGCCCCTCCTCCCCACTCCCTGGGATTGCTGTGGCCGGGAGCACCACCTCTGCCATGGACCTCCAGCTCCGACTCGCATTTCCCCCTCCTTTGGGTGCACGTCTGAGGCTAGTGGGCAGAGGAGGCAGAGAGAGGGGAGGAGTCAGGGCTGAGCTGCAGGAGTGAGCCAAAACCTGAGACCCTCAGGGATGCAGGACACCTCCTCTGCTGAACAAGCCACTGTCCTCCAGGCGGCTCTGCTGTAAAAGGGTCCGGGAGCCCACCCTGCCAGGAGCTAACAGGGAAGGAGCAGCGGCCCATTGGGACCTGCTTGCCTTTCCCTCGGAAGCGTCCCTCCACCAGCCCAGCCAGGCACTGAGCAGACGTGCGTGAAGCTCCTGCTGTGTTCCAGGCACTGTGTTGGGTGCTGGGTGGACGACATGCCCGCTCACACAGACCTGACTGCCAATGAGCGTCCCTGAAGGAAGGTATGGTCAAGTCCCGACCACCATACCTGGGAACGTGACTTCACTGGGAAATAGAGTCTTTGCAGATGGAGTCATGTTAAAATGAGGTTACATGGATTGGGGTGGATTAGCCTTAATCCAATGACTGGTGTCCTTCTAAGAGGAAGGGAATTTGGGCACAGAGAGACAGATGCCCAGGAGAGAATACCATGGGAGGATGGAGGCAGAGACTGAAGTGATGTGTCTAGAAGCCAAGGGCCACAGAGCATTGCGAGCAGCACCAGAAGCCTGGAGCAGCACCCCCTCAGAGCGCCCAGCGGGAACCACCCCTACTGACACGTGGATTTCAGAATTATGGCCTCCAGAACTGTGAAACATATATTTCTGTTGTTTTAGCCACCAAATGTGTGGTATGTTGTTACGGCGGCCCTAGGAAACTAATACAAGAGACACAAGTAAGCAGGCGATTAAAAGTGCTAGGGCAGAGATATCCACAATACTATGGAAACGGGGAGGGTAGCACCAAATCCAGCCACGGCAGATCAGAGAAAACTTCCTGCAAGAGTCACTTCTAACCTGAGCCCTGGGATGAACAATAGTCAGCGGGAGAATGAATAAATAAAGCTGATTTCCAGGGGTCAGGGAAGGACAGAGAAAGTGAAGTCCACCAGCAGCACTCGGCCTGGCAGAGTGGAGGAAACACTGAACACCAGGGAGCGACTCGAGCAAAAGCCCCTAAGTGAAGGAGCCCCGCCCGAGCGCAGGGACGTGGGGTGGGAGTGCTGGAAGGGCGTGGAGAGTGCGTACGGGTTCTCAACTGCTGCAAAACAAATGACCACAAACTCGGCAGCTTCAAACAGAGCCCTCTGGTCATGCCACAGTCCTGTAGGCCAGAAGTCCAGGCTTGGCGTGGCTGAGTGCCCCACCCCGGTGTCTCAAGGACGAAGTCAGGGGCCAGCCGGGTGCCTTGTCATCTGGAACTTGGAGTCCTCTCCCAAGCTCTTGCGACTGTTGGCAGAATGAATTCTTGGCTGGCTATCAGCCAGGGGTCGGTCTCGGCTCCTAGAAGCCATGCTCAGATCCTTGCTACACGGCCCCTCACCTTAAAAACCAGCAACAGAGAACGTCTCACACATCAAATCCCTGTGTACTTGGAATCTTTTTCTCCAGGAAGAGCTTAGTCCCTTTTAAGGGACCACCTGATAAGGCAGACCCTGCCCCCTTTCATTTTCCGCCTTTTCTTAAAGTCCACTGTGCTAACCTAACCATGAGAGAGATATCCCATCATATTCACGGGACGAGCCACACTGAGGGGAAGGGGTTGTGTGAGGTGTGGGCCACTGGGGCCCTCTGAGAATTCGGCTGCCAAGGCAAGCCTGCAGACCAAGGCCACCCACTTCCCTGCGCCGTTCTCCTTTTATTCCTCCTCCGGCCCCACCCAAAACACTCTCCTGAGGCCTGCAGCTCAGCGTCCGGAGGGAACCCGGCTCCAACAAGGCTCCCAGCACTGACGCACCAGAGATCCCGCCTGTTAATGCCACCGTGTGTGGCCGCCTACCCAGCAGCCAGTGGCAGTGAAGAGCTGAGCTGAAAGGCCATGCTGAGGTTCACCCCTCTCTGGGCCAACCTTTGGAACGTTCCTCCAGTGGGCAGGGAGGGGAAGTTAGCCTGGCCTGCTGGTGGCCACTCTCTCGTCCACTCTTTTGTGTCAGTCTGGCACAGGTGGGACTCGGAGTCAGGTCCTGGCCTTCAGCACCTTCTCCCCTGAGGCCCGTCCCCAAGAACCCACCCCACTGCCACGGCTCAAACCCAGCTGCATTTTGAGCTGTGCGCGTAGCCCAGCTGTCAAGCATAACACCCGCCACTTGCCACCTGCCTTCCCCCGAGCAGCCAGAACAGTCTGCAAGCACAGGCTGCCCGAGGGTCATGCTCCCTGGTCCTGCTGAGACTAACCGGCCGTGAGCACCACGGCACGTCCAGCCAGACCTGCAGAAGCCCTGCACAGCCCGTAGGGCTCTTCCTGGACACGCCCCCCCTTATCCTTGAGGACTGACCCTGCTCCTCAGGACTCAGGGGCGCCAGAGAGAGCCTTTCCCACACCACGTTTCTGTCTGAGTGCCCACAAGCCCAGGGAGAGAAGCCCCCGGGTTTCTCATCACTCCCGCTGTGCATCGGAGGAAGGCTTTGCGAGTCGCAGGGCAGCGCTAAAGGAGCCACTGAAAAGCTGCGCTCAGCTGTGCCAGACTTAAACTAGGCCAGTGGGAAAACAGCAGAGGGCTGAGCTCCCGCGGGTGCTGTGCGGATGGGCCGGCTCCGCCCGCGTTCCCAGGCTCCTGCAGCCCAGCTGGGCTCCCGGCAGCAGGCAGGTTCCGGCCACACCACTCACCATCCGTCTTGGAAAGGTCAGGAACTAAATTTGGAACTTGGCTTTTAGTTCTTTTGCTTAGATCTCTAAGTTATCTTGAGAGGAGTCTGAGGGAAAAGGTTCACAGAGGAATGTGCCAGAAAAAAAAAGGGTCAATATTTTAGAGACAGAATATATCTGTCTAGTCTTAATAACAACAGTAACAATAGTTATTGTGATAATGCCCCTACATTTATATGGCACTTTGCATTTTCCAGAACATTTCTATATATCCTCTCATTTCCCTTGCCAGGACTCAGTGAGGTAGGAACTGTTATCCCTATTTCACAGCTGAGAAATCGCCAAGTCCAGCGAGGTGAAGCACCAAAGCCATGCCGCTAGCCAGTGGCAGAGCTGGAACCAGAACCCAGGACCATGCTCCCCAGCGCACAGCCTAGCATTCAGGCCACGGCTCTACATGTCTCCACATCGCCAACAGGGCCTGGGGTGCTCAGGCATTCCCAGGGCGGCCTTACGCCATGGAAGGGGCGTGGCTCTCACCACATTTGACATTCCTGGCCCTGCCACCCAGACCAGTACTGACTGGGATCCCAAGAAGGGTTCAAGTGCAGGCCCAGGCAGCTCCCAGGAACTGCTTCTGATGACTGAGTCCACGAGAAGGTCCTGCAAGTTTTAAGCTCACCTCAGGAAGCTGGGCTGATCCTGAGTCCCCCTCACCCCAACCAGAGTCTCATCTAGGGGCCTGTTTGGTTGAAGATCTCAAATACTAGGCATCACTGGTCCCTGGGAGAATATGGCCTCAAAACCAAGTCAACCTCTCAGGCCTTCGTCTTGTCCACCCCTGCGCTTTCCAAATGGCACAGGCCAGGGCTCCGCCACTCCCCTAAGACGCTCACAGGCAGTGCAGCCTGAGGAGCTGCATTCCCTGCTGCTGCTCCCCTGGGGCCCCTGGTAGAGACAGACCACAGGTATCACACACTCTGGCTGAGGGTCCCGTAATTAAAGGACTGCATTCTAAGCAAAATGCCTCCCTCTTGCACCTCAGGGAAGCCGCACTTCCGAGCCTCACGCTCGAGCCGGAATCCCAGCTCTGCTGCTTCACAGTCGTGCGACCTTGGGCAAGTCACACATCTCCCTGTGCCTCTTCCTCATCTTTAAAATGGCAGGATTATAATTACAATGAAGGTCTCTCGGGACTGTTGAGAGGACGGAATGATTAACACATGTAATGTACTGAGAACAGTGTTCTCCAGAACGGAGGACGAGTGTCCCCGTTACTGCGGCCATGACTGCCACTTGGCACCGATCCAACAGCTTCAGTCACGCCGAGACCAGTGAGAACAAAGGGAATCAAGGTGGGGGGAGGCTTCTGAGAAGCCAAAATCAATGTTATACAATCCATAAGTTAAAGCTAATGTGCTTTATTCATAAGTGAGCCTTGCAGGTCTTCAATCAGAATCTATTTACTCGTACTTTGCACATTACTGTAAGGGACTCGTTATCTGGTTTCTGGGCCCACAGGAGAGAGGGAGAAGCAAATTAAAAGGGCCGGCACTGGAGGGGGCAGACACCCCAACAGGGTGGTGTATAAAAAACACGTCCAAAATCACTCTCAGATCATAACGTGCTGGGACCCTTTGGAGGTTCCTTAGCTCTCCCGACAGCTTCCCGGTATTACAGCAGGTTCAATAATTGAATTTCTAATGATTGTGCAGTCCTAGAAATAGCACGAAATATGCTCAGAATCTTTCTTTTAAGGATCCAGGGATTTGTATTTTATATTCTAGAAAGACTTTCTTCAAATATACTTAAATTACAAGGAGTTTGGTATATGAAAACTGTCCCATTACATAAAAAGTGAATTTATATGGAACATTCCCCACAAAATGAATAAAGGTGTATAAAAATGGTGCAGGAGGTGTCACCATATTTTGACTTCAAAGTCTCACCTCCCCTTACCCCATCCATCGGCAACTGTAGGGCAGACAATGCCTTGCCCCTCCCCCCCCCAATGTTTAGCACGCAAACACAGAGGGCAACAACTGCCCCGGGCACCCTGGGGTGTAGACCGTTCGGTTCAGCACAAACCCCAGCCAGAAGACTGCCGTCTCCTCTGAACTGCACGTTCCTGACCAGGCCGAGCCAGTGGTGTCTGCCGGCCTCCTCTCCACACCAGCCTTGCAACACGTCCCATCCTGTGCCCAGCTCCGTCCTTTCTCCCACGGCATCCGTGCTTGGGGCAGTTTTCTTCTCTGTGGTTTTAAGCCACTGCATTTCTACAGAGCAGCGTTTACCAACAAGGTGTGATCCGAGGAACACCATTCCTCAGGACGTCTGTGACGGTGTGGGTTGGAAAGGTGACGCACTCTCTGCCTGGCCCAGGGAGTCACGGGGCACTTCTCGCACGGTGGCAGCTGCAGCGTGATGGCCAAGAACACAGGTCTGGGGACACAATGCCTGCACCTGCGTGCCAGCGTCCCCACTTCACAGCTAAGTTTCACACCTTATTTCACAAATCACATTTTCTGGGCTTCGGCGTCCTCATCCATAAAACGGGATAACAGCATCCATCGCATAGCATTATGATGATGTTTAAATGCACTAATATATACACAGAGCACTTAGGACAACATCTGCACAGGATACGAACTCATAAATCGTGTCCGTTGCTATTGTGTTAAAGGCTTGGAGAAGTCTTATAATAGTTTATTTAACTTTGGTTAACTTGGCATTTACTGAATTTATTTTCCAACAGAACCAAGTTTGTTTGTTAATATCTGTTTTTAAATACCTGTTAGTACTGCTACAGAGAATTTGATCTTTGAAACACTTCACTTCTACCACACTGGGTCCTCACAGCAACCCTACACATTCCAAGGAACAGAGCAGAACCCAACCTACGGCTTCATACAGTCCTGAGTTCAAATGAAAGCTCTGCCCCTGGCTCGTGATGCCACTTTACTTCTCTGAGATTTTACTTCCTCATCTAAAATAAAGAGACAACACCTGGCAGGTTCATTCACTCACTCAGCAAACACTTACCTGGAGCCTTACGTGTGCCAGGAACTGCCCAAAGCACTGTGGACACAGCGGCAAACAAGATCGATACCGTCTCTACCCTTAAATACACAAACAAACAGAACCTACACTTTATGGCTGTAGGAATTAGAAATATTGCATGCAAAGCACTGGCACCTGGTGGTCACTCAGAAAAGATAATTATGATGATGAAGCAGGTATTATTACTCCCACTTGCCAGAAGACATACAAACAGAAAGATTAAGTGACTGACCTACGGCCACACAGTTCAGGTCTCTCTTCCTCGGTCCATGCCTGCAGCCCTGGCTCCAGTGTAGCTTTTAAGACATACCCACTCAGACCAGTTCAGCTGCAACCTGGCTCCTTAGAAGCACTCTCCCAGTGCACCGTGTCAAGCTCATTCTCTCAGCTAGAATTCTCTCCACTGCTGCCTCCCCTTCCCCTGCTCCCCCACTGCACGGCACAGGACAGGGTGTTCCTACATGACATGGTAGCTATGTGGTTTGTTCCCTGCGATTATCTATTAGTGTATCTTACAACCCTAGCATTGCTGCAAAGTGTGTGTGCCTGATGCATTAGGACAACACCTAGGAGATAGCAATAAAAATCTTGTTTCAGTACGATCATTACTGTTGATGCATGAAAGCCTCATAAAAAGATCTCTCACTCTTAGGCAAACCTAATGATAAAAGAAATTCACAGCTCACTGTAGGATGAGGGAATCCCAAACTGGCACCGCTGCTCACTGCTCAGAGCAGGTCTCTCTCAGAGTTAGGGGTGTGACGGGGGCAGGACTCAGGCTCAGCTCAAAACTTGTGGTGTCCAAATGCAGGACCCCAGCTAGGGTGTCCTCAACTCAGCACTGCCTGGGAATGGGGGGCCTCAACCTCACAGTGCCTCATACACTTTCTGAGTGGACCAGCCCGAGACACGCAGAGCCTGTGGGTGGGGAGTGGGGTCCCCCAGACGACCCACTCAGTGCTCTCCCACTGGGGTTCTTCTTTCGCTATAAGTGGGTCCCTGTTCCTCTCCCCATATAATCACAAAACACCAATCCTGCTGGATCAGAGCTGCCAGCAAACACAGCATTTG
This sequence comes from Eulemur rufifrons, assembly GCF_041146395.1. Classification (NCBI taxonomy): domain Eukaryota; kingdom Metazoa; phylum Chordata; class Mammalia; order Primates; family Lemuridae; genus Eulemur; species Eulemur rufifrons. The sequence goes on along the minus strand of NC_090998.1, from coordinate 1,983,619 downwards.
GTCTCTTCTCCCAGCCTTCTGGGGCAAAAACTAGGACGAGGTGCCATTGATTCTGACTTAGCCCCAGGGAGTGGACGCACAGGGGCCATCACATGCGCCTGTGACGCATCCCCACCCCACAGGCTCTGCGTGTCTCGGGCTGGTCCACTCAGAAAGTGTATGAGGCACTGTGAGGTTGAGGCCCCCCATTCCCAGGCAGTGCTGAGTTGAGGACACCCTAGCTGGGGTCCTGCATTTGGACACCACAAGTTCTGAGCTGAGCCTGAGTCCTGCCACTGTCACACTCCTGAGGGACACATGCGCCTGTGCCAGACACTGTCCTATGTATTTACACACGTTAACTCACCCAATCCTCTCAACCAGGTTACGGCGCCGCTCTGCCTCTCACAGCCCCTGAGAAAGCCCAGCCCAAAGACGGTTTCTTCTCTGGCCTCTTCCCCTCTCCTCTCCCCCTCCACTTCAAGCCTGGCTCTTGCTCCAGAAAGTACACAGCACTGTTCTCTGCACAAGGTCAAATGCCAAATATATTCTCTTAATATTCCAACTCAAGCCAAGTCTTTGTGGACTTCAGGGTTTGCAAAGAACAGGGAGTCTTTGAGTCTGCCCTGTCTACAGAGGTATTCAACAGACGCCACAGAACTTACCTACGGGTCACAGCCATGGGCAGGTGAGGTTTACAGTGGCTGTATTATAAACCATGTGCGCACAGTAGGTGGCACTGCCAGTAACAGGACTGTGAATATAGAGAATGGAACAATTCAGGTTTTATTATGATTCACTAGCAGGCGGAAAAGATAAAAAAAGATGATGATTGTTGGTGCAAAAGTGTATGTTAGCTGGGGCATAAAACAGACTTTTATTTAAATAATGAGAGAAAGATCTTAAAAACAAAACCCTTTTCTGGAATAGTTTTTATCTTTTAGAAAGAGGAAAAAGCGAAGTGTTACAAAAGTAAATGGGGATTAAACCAAGCAGGTGGGGGAAAGGCAAGGGCGGCCCAGGAGCCAGCGCAGATGTGCATTTGCAAGTGTGCGTGAACAGAGACGCCCTCCGAGTTCCGCGAGGCGCGAGTGTGCTTGGCTACACAGCTTGCTCTTGAGCCCAGCAGAGTGGGAAGGCGCTCGGCGTTGACGCGTGTTGTCTTTCTGTCTGGATTCTCCGAGGGGAGCTTGCGGGGGGGACAGCAGACTGCGGGGGGAGCTGAGGAGGTCCAGTCCCAGGCTGGGGACCATTCTAGGTCACTGTTCTCAGGGAACAGCCCGGGACCACCTGCATCAGAGCCACCAGGGAGCCCACAGCAGACACGAATTGGGACCTCTGGGGGAAGGGCCTGGGAACTGCGCCTCGCCTGCCGTCTACCCAGGTCTCGGGCCGCAGAGCGCCGAGAGCCCCACCGCGGGCAGCGTAGTCTCTCCTTTGCTATTTCTCAGAGTTGGACTCTGAAACAGCAATTCCTTATTTTTCAAGAAGAGTTATGAAACTAACAGGTGGGTTCTCAAGCTTCGTTTTGGAGGTACCTAAATGATCTGGAGCGTCCCGTTCCAGCATGACAAGGAATGTTTCGGGCAAATCACTACCATGCACCTGCCATTTCAGGGCCTCCCACCCGTAGCCCTAAGCTCAGCTCTTCTCGTACTCAGGCCAACCCTCCTGTCATCAGCCTTGAGTTGCTGTAAAGACACGCTTTTGAACTACCAACCGGTCTCTCTTTTATATTTTTAAACTCTCTGTTCCCTTAGCGTCTGAGACTCCACGCTTGGCGATTTCCCCTGCTACCTCTAAGGTCAAGCCTTCCTCCTCCACCCTCTGCAGGGTATGGCGTGGCCTCCCCTCCTGTCTGGCTCCTCCCTGTCGCGGCAGCTCTGGTCCACGCCCAGGGCTGCTTCTCTGTCTCCCTCCTGTTGCCCCCAAGTCTCCATCCTCAGCATGAACTGTCTCTCGGGCTCCAGGCCCTACTGGCTGCGCACTGGACATGTCCATCCACCTGTTCCATGAGCTCCTCACTTACCAATCCCTAATTGTCCACATCATTCCCTGTCCCTTCAGTGTGACCTCCCTCCTGAAGTCCTTCTCCTGGCCTGTTCCCCACATAACCGTCCCGAGAGTCAGTCCTCTCCTTCGTCCACAATATCCAGCTGGCCACAAGGCCAGGCAAGCCTCCCCCTAAACCACCACCCTCTGACCCTGCTGTCACTGTCACGCAGAATCTAACAAGGTTTCTTTCGCTCTTCACAGCTGAGGCCTCCATCTGAGCCATCTTCCTCACGCAGCAAGAGTGGTCTCCCGCCCCCAAAGCCTTCGGCCCCCTGACGCCCCGCAGTGCATCCAGCTGTGTACAGGCCAGCAAGCTCTGCCCACTCCCTGGAAACCAGCACCCTTCCTCAGGTCAGGAAGAGACGGACTGCAGGGCCTGTGCACGTGGGCACACCTGCAATGTCTCTTCTGGCCTGGAAATCACCTCTTACTGGGAGATGCAACTCAAACACGTCATCCTATGTGAAACCCGCTATTCCTCCCTTCCCACCAGCAACATGAATCAGGCCTTCCGCCCTGACACCTGACCGCCTGTGAGACCTTTCGCTATTCGCAAACACCTGTCCACATGTTCCTCCTCCCTGTTGGTCACCGGCTCTGCCTTCTGAAGCATCCCGAGCACAGTGCCTGGCTCCTGGTGCAGATGTGTGCCCGTGACTGCACGAGCACGAGGGAGACCGGTGGGAGGGGGGACCAGAGACAGACCAGAGGGAGCATCCAGGAAGGAGGCAATGAGGCCTGGGTCGGGTGACAAGGATGACGACAATGACAACAATAACACCCACCGTGAACAAGACCCAACACTTAGCCTCTACCATGGCACTCTTCTAAGAACTTTACGTATTTTGACTCATTTAATCTTCACAGCAACCCTATGAGGTAGACTCTGTTACTATTTCCATTTTATAGATGAAAAAACAAAGGCACAGAAGGTTTAACAAGTGACCCTGAGAATAGAAAGGAGGCTAAATGTGATATATTGCAATTAAAATCTCCAGAACTGGATGCCTGCTCAGTGGGCGTGGAGAGGGAAGAAGATGGCAGCAGTGACTCTGAGTGACAGCAAGGCCAGCCACGCCCCCCACCCAGCCAAGGGCAAAGAGGAGCAGGTCCCCTAGGGGTTGATTCTGTTTTCTCTTGGGGGACGGGCTGTGTGGTGGGAGAGAGGACGAGTTCCATTTGGGGCTTGTCTAAGGCCCCTGCAGGACATCCTGGCACACATACCTGTTTGCCCAGACCGTGCCTGGTGCGTCACTGTTGCCCCACTCTCCTCGGCACCCTTGATGTACTGTCACCTCCATTTGTACAGGCAGGGAACTGAGGTTCAGAAAGATCCAGTCACTAAAGGTTAAGATCCAGACTTTCAAAGTAGTGAAGCCAAGATTCAAACTCAGGTCGGTCCAACTCAAATTTTGCTCTATTCAAGAGGCTGGTAGCTCCCAAATCTGATTAATCATTAGCACCCCTATGAGGAATTTTTTAAAATGTACATTTCCATACCATGCCCCCGAACTACTAAATCTGAACCAGATCCACCGAGTGCTGGACTCAGTGTGACCTCAGCTCCCCAGGTGGCTGCAGTGATAGGGGTCTCAGGAGCCGCTACACCTGCACAGGCCTCACTAATGGAAGAGCTCAGAGCTGGAGATGGAGGTCTCAGGAATAACCTGCCTAGGAAAGGAACTGAAATGCGTGGATAGGGATGAGCTCACCAGGGGGAGATTACAGAAAAAGAAAGTCAGAGGGCCCAGGATAGAAACCTGGCAAAAGTTCCTATAGAAGCAAGAAGAAGCAAGGGGTGAAAGTGTTTCAAAAAGGGGGCATTTGACAGTAAGATGCTGCAGAGAACGAGGACGAGGAGAGCCCAGATCACGACCCTCACAGCGCTATCTCCATGGAGCAGAATAACATTCTGATCTATCAGCTGAGGGGAGCTTCTGTTCGCTTCTCTAGCGGTTTTCTAATACCCCTGACTACCACCTCCCATCTCCCCATTCAGCTGGCGGCATCACTGCCCCAGGGAAGGCATGACACTGTGGAATGCAGAGGATGAGAAGTCAGATCCACAGCTTTATTAGGGTCTCACTCACACACCATAAAATTCACCCATTGTAAGTACGTGATTCAGTGATTCTTAGCAGTGATGGTTGCAGTTGTGCACTCATCACTGCCATCTATTAATAGTTCTAGAACACCTCCATCGCTCTGTGGTGTGATTTTCAAAAAGCGCTGTCCCTCCCACATCATCTGTATGCAGCAGCCTCACTTCGGCTCCTGGACGAGTCCACGGTGACCCTCTGTGCTCTCCCACCGGCCCCTCTGCCTCCAGGAGGTACAGGGCCAAGGGTCTCGGCCAGCCCAGGGCTCCCTCCACCTCAGCTACCCAGCGGCCCTGCTGCTCCTCCTAGAAACCACAGGATGCGGGGGCTGTTGCGTGGCCACCTCTGGGGCCCAAGATAAACCAACTGATCTGCCCACTTTGCCACTGCTTGGGCCTACGGTAGCCCAAAGCTTCACTGGCTTAGGAACAAGACATGGATTCCGTTTGTAACCAGAGCTCCTGTTTAAAAGGTGCAGACTAAGGGTAAGCTGCAGGGAGACAGAGGACTGTGGCAGTGGAGGGAGGGGGACACAGAGAGAAGCAGCAGGACCAACGGAAGGAGGTCCTGCTTTGGGGAGACATTTCTGCATGTACTTATCTTGCCCCAGTAAACATTTCCTGCCCGTTAAGAGACAAGGTCATGCCTCATGGACCGCAGCTTGCCCTCTGACTCCCAGCACGTCACCGCCCAGTACCCACCGCCCAGCTCTGAAACCTTCGGAACTTGTTCCCAACACACAGCCTGGCCCAAGCCACAAGACGCAGCCGCCTCACACACACTGGACACCCTCCCGAACACAGATCGGGACCAGCAGCTAACTGTGAAAAACTGGGAAATGGCAGAGAAGTTTAAAATGTGCATCAGACGTATTTGCCGAAAGGGCCAAAGGAAAGCTCAAAGGTTTCAAAACACAAGAACTACCCATGATGGGCCAGCAGCTGTGAGAAGGAGAATCCTATAATCAGACAGTCCCACCTCGTTAATCCGAGGAAGGTGCTGATGATGGTGGCTCTGGTGACCAAACACACTTTGCGGACATCATGTGAAAAGCAATGGTGTCTTTGCAAGGAGGGGGAGAGATGGGATTTTCCTCTGCGCCTGCACCGAAGGCATCCTGGAGTGCCCCAATTTTGCCAACTGCATTCCAGAGCTCTTTTCCTCACATGCCCAGACGGAGCAAAGGCCTTTGTAATGACTTCACGCTCAGCCAAAAGTAAACACACTCTCCACTTTTTCCATGGACAAATTCTAAACCCAAATTGCCAGCACTGGCCTCTCAACAATCCAAACAGAAAGTCGCCTTTCCCAAGAAAATAAAGCCTTTTTAACTCAATAATACATGTTGGCTGCAAATGCAAACTTTCCTAAAAGCTTCCTAGAAATAATTTATTGTGCAGCGATGCTACAGATCACCTGAGCAAACCCTACCGATGGAACAAAGGCATTTAAAATAAATACCAAAAAAAGGATCCAAGAATAAATGCTCACTCCGGCAAACACCTGTACTCGAAACTTATGCAGCACATTTTGTAACACTCACAGGATCTGCTACTCAAAACACACACACACCCACAGAGCTCACCACCACCTAATTGCAATATTCTTTTGGAAAACAGGATAAGACAGGTGCTGATTTGAATGACGAGCCAAACAGCACTCAGCATCTGAGCTCTGCCGGGCTTGTGTATACGCCAAACACACATCTCGCTTTTCTTCCACATTCCAACTTGAATCCATGTGATTCAAGCCCAGTTCTCCATCGAGTAGGAAAAGCAGAGGCTCGAGGATGGTGGACTTACCAGGTTGGAATTGGTGGCGTTGGAATCATCTTCTGGAAAGGGAATATAGATCGCTAAGGCCACACAATTGGCAAAAATAGTCAGTAAAATAATTATTTCAAATGGTCTGAGGAAGGGAGTTAAGGAAGTTAATGCTGAAGAAAGCACAAGTGAAACAAATATACATTTATATATTCTTTTAAAAATGCATCAAAGATTCATAAGAATTTTGTTTAAACAATACATTCCAAGCCCCTTGTATTCTGAAAAGAAACATATGCCTTTTTAAGTGCTCCTAGTAGGTCCCCGCCAAAATTTTCCCTAATATGTCAAAAGCAGTGGAGGCCCGTCGCGTGCCAGAGTAAACACAGATTTCTAAAACCCTTTTCCCCTCCTTTTATTTATTTAGATTGCATTTGACTTCATTCCCCCTCGTGTGTGCCCGGGGTTCCTTCTAAAGAGCAGTGTCTGCCCCAGGCACCCCGCTCCTCCGAGGAGGACCCGCGCCCGCCCGGGGTGGGAGACAAGGGTGAAACAGGATTCTAAGACAGGGCCACTCTTCTTGTTTTTCTTTGAAATTTGGAGATTTTATTTTTAATCTTTTAAACTAAAGTTAAGCATGGTATTTTTTTCTTTTCCCTCATTTTCTGACATCTTCCAGAGAACCCAAAGCCTGGCTGGGAGCTCGGGACCCCAAAAACGTGGCAGGAAGCGTACTGTGTACCTGGAGAGGGACTGCCACCTCCCCTCCAAGGCTCAGCCTCACAGGGAACACGTAAAGCCACTGTGGTCTGTGGGGGCCCTGCCATCAGTGGCCACGGCTGACACTCCAGGTCCTCGGCACCCCCGCTGCCGTGTGCTGGGCTCTGGGAGGCCAGCCCGAGGCTCAATCCCCAGTAACAGAGCACACCGAGGTTCCGTGCCCTGATTTCTCCATCAAAGTATCGGGACAAGATATACTCTCAAGAGGAAAATGAGCTACTGTGATAATACCTCTTCCAAGGAGACCCACCCCCAACTCACAACTGAAGGCCAGAAAGGGGAAGATTCACAGGAATGCCCCACCCAACCCACTGCCCAGTTGCCAGCCTGGAGGAGAAAAGGAGGACAAAGAGGAGGAAGGATGCAAATTACTGGGTGAAAGGACCCACTTAATTCTTCCAGGGAAATCCATACTCACAAAGTTAATGAATTGTGAGGAAGGAAGAGACCTTAAAGGTTATCTAGTCCAATGCTCCAAGGCCCAGAGAGCCCGAGAAACTTTCCCAAGGTGCCACAGCGGGTCAATGACCAGCCAGGACTAGAACCCAGTTTCCTGACCTCCAAGTGCAGCGTCCACTCCCCTGCCATAGGCAGCCTTCTGACTTGTGCTCACAGTGCAGCCTGGCACCGGGAGGAGGCTGAGTGATTATCTCAGCAACCGGGCCCTCAGCCCTAGGGGTACCCCTGAGGCCCCACGTACCCGGCATGGACCGGTCCAATCTCCTAACTTTACAGGTGCAGAAAGTAAAACAACCTGCCCAAGGTCCCAGTCTGGAAAACAGCAGAGCCAGGACCACCACCCCGACCAACTGCCTGGGCTCTTAGCACCCTGCTTCCCTCGTGCTGAACAGGAGCCAGCCATGAAGGTGGGAGCTGACGGTGATGCCGGGGACGATGACAGCAAGGACAGAGCTAACGTCTGCTCAGAGCTTATGCAGGGCCAGGTTCTGTTCTCACTGCTCTACACAACACCCTGGCCCCACTATCTAAATGAGGAAACTGAGGCACAGAACATTCAGATGTTAACCTGTCTAAGGTCACACAGTTAGTGGTAGGATGGGATCCAAACGTGGGGAGTCTGGCTCCAGAGTCTGAATTTCTAAGGACGACTCTATCCTGATCTACTCTAAAGCAACCCTGAAGCATTTTTAGGAAGTCAGTTCTTTTAGCCCTCCCAACGCTTGTCTCTCAAACCTCTTCCCATCTGCTCAGGACAGCGACACCCAGCCCAGAGGCTGGTGCCCTGTGCTCCCCCCACCAGGGCAAGGGCGCAACAAGCCTACTGGGCCAGATCTCCGCGCAGCTACTCCTCGGATGTCTCTCGTTGCCGCCACCCAAGCGGGGTACAGCTTAGCTCAGGTGTTTCTCCTGCTGTCGGCTCCCCCACCTCCTCCCGTTCAGGCTATGCATCCTTCACCTTATGCCGGGGCTAATGCCGGAGAAGATAATGAGTGAGGAAACCAATCAGGCAGACAAGAAAAGCCACCAGCTAAAAAGCAGAGAACCCAGGTAAGCCCCGGAAGCGCTCTGTGTCACCCTGTGAGGCACAGATCGATTTTTTAGCTGCCGTCTCTCCCTAATGACAGCGTCAGATCCTACTTTTTCAAGAAAAACTGACTGGCTAGTATGCAGGCTATCTCTGTACCTCCCCAGCCACCCTTCCTAGGCAATCTGGGAATGCCACTCACTAGCACTGCTGAGGCTGGGTCACTTCCTCTCCTCCAGGAGGAAAGGACATTCCCTAGGAGGGGTGGCTGCAGCACCCAGGCAGTGGGCGTTCAGACCCCAGATCCAGGTCCCATCGCGTCCCCTGAATATCCACCCTAGTCCTCTAGTCCTGCTTCGTCCTGCCTAGTACTGTGGGCATACAGCGTGTGGGCAGTGCATGGATTTAGGGTTCAGGGGAATCTGGATTTGAAACTAGCTCTGTCAACTGCCACCTGTGTGATTTAGGACAAGTTCTTTGGCTTCTCTGGGCCTCACGCCCTCCTCTCTGGGAGTGCCTGACCTGCAGGGCTCCCAGCTCTCCCCCAGCACGATTCTGCCACAAGCAGCCTGATGGTGCTGACCACAGCCGAGCCTCTTGCCCAGCCATCTGGGGACCGAGACCACCTTGGCACTCAGGACACTGCCATGTGGCAGTAGCTACTTACTTTGAATTGCATTCTGTTAAAGTTACTTTTGAGTTGAGAGACTCAAACATTTCTAGAACTCATATTTCTTGCTAAACAGAAACTTTCTTTCATATCCAGGTCATCTTCCTTCAACCAGTGCCTAAGACTTTTAAATCATTCCATGGAAACTCATTATTGAAACCTAACATTCCCATCCGAACCTGGAGGGACACGGTAGCCTGCTACATGAATTCTCACTGCAAAGGTGCCCAGCGGTGAGTGCCAGGGTTCTGGTCCCAGCTGTTACTGACCAGGTGACCCGGGAGAGCCTCTCCTGCGGGGCTCAATTTCATCACTGACGGAAGTCGGGTGGACCTGTGGATCTTTAAGGTCCTATCCAACCTCTGCAACCCCATGATCCGTACAGCGTTAAGGGGCTTGCAGTTTCACAGTGAGCAAGCCCCACCTTTCAAAGCCATTCAAAGTCCCATTCACTGGGTTTTTTTAATTGATTAATTTATTGATTTATTTATTTATTTTGAGACAGGGTCTTGCTCTGTTGCCCAGGCTGGAATGTAGTGGCTCAACTATAGCTCACTGTAGCCTTGAACTCCTGGGCTCAAGGGCTCAAGCCATCCTCCCACCTCGCCCTCCCAAAGTGCTGGGATTACAGGCGTGAGCTATCGTGCAGGGCCTGGAGGGTTTCAGATTGCCTGGGTGGAGCTCAGTCATTTGTAGTCTGTTAAAACCCTCCAGGTGATTCTCACGAGAGCCACTGCTCCTACACCCTTGAGCCAAAAGCCAGGGTCACTGAGGCTACTGTTGCACCTCCTGGTCCTTCACCCAGGACACCATCCCAGCGGGATGGCATAGGAGGGAAAGGTGGTTACGAAGTGGCACATGATGACTATTGACCCTACACATGAGGGAATCCCTGCACAAGCTATGTGAGATGACATTTCATAGCCTCCTAGCCTCGTTTTTGCAAATGTTGCTTATTATATGGGGGGGAAAGAGCAGCTTGTTATACAAGCAGATTGCTGGGCCCTGTCTTGTCCCCAGAGATTCTGATTCATCCAGTCTAGGGCAGGGCCTGGAACTCTGCATTTCTCGGCACCGCAGTGACGCAGACGCAGTAGGTCTGAGGACCCATCTACAGCTCAGCACTGCTGACACAGCCCGCGCCCAGGAAGGCTCGGGGGGCTGGCCCAGGGTGCAGGCCCCAGGAGCACCCTGCCCTGCCCGGAGCACAAAGGATATTTCCACTCCACGATGCTGATGCATGCCCTCCGGATGGGGTTCTTCAGGGTCAGGCAGAGCAGGGCCCGGGGCGGGCGTGTGGCAGTCGTGCTCCCCTGCTTCTTGGGCTTCCCGTACTGCTGCCGCTTCCGCTGTGTGGAGCTGATTGTGGAGATGGTGGCATTGCCAGCACTGCCCATCAGCTTGGCCTGCCGGGCTGCGTCGATGGCCGCCTGCCACGACAGGGCCGCCCCCGGGGTGGGGATGTGCTCGGGGGCCAGTCCGGCGGCAGCGTTGGCATTCATGTTGGCATGAGCGGGGCGTGGGCTCCCATAGTTGGACCCTGCAGCAAGACAGGAAAAAGGATGACAGTTACTGGAGAGGAAACAGGAGCGCTTGTGACAAGCTTTGGACCCCAGACTCAAACGTTTTAAAAAACCTTATTTCAAGCTATTGCAGGAGGTGGGGAGGCAATGCACAAGAACGTAAGTGTGAATGCTGAGGAAAGACAGCCAGGAAGTCTGTTCTGGTCCTGGTTCAGCTGGGTGACCCTGGACACGTCACCCCCCTCTCTAGGCTCATCACCTCATCTTGGCGGACAAGAGATGAGATCTGGGCATTACAGCACAGAGAGATCTCAGTAGCATGGTGCTGGCGAGAAAAGGAGGATGCAGAAAAACATAAAACACCATGCATCATCTGTGAATTAAAACATACGTATACGAACACACACAGAGGAAAGGATACTCATTAAATAGAACAGAATGGTTGTTTAAGGAGTGCGAGGAGGGAAATGGGAGTAAGACATGGGGACAGGGAGGAAGCACAGATGAGTGAGTGAGTGAACTGACAGTGACGAAGGTACGATGAAGAGTATGATTCACTCGACTCTCTGCACCTGAGTTCCAAAAACAAAAATAAATGTAACAAAATGAGGAGCTTGGACCAGAGTAAGGTCACATCCAGCCACCTCAAATCCATCTGGGCATTAAAAGTGTCGGCTGCACAGGCTGGGGTAGGGGAGTCAGGACAGTTTTAAATCACGTCAGCAAATCCTTTGACATCTGACATCCCTCTCACTGAGAAAGATCTAGACCCCCTCCTCCTGAAACGAGCTTGGCCTCTGGTGACTGTTTTGACCGAGAAAGTGCCTCGGAAGGCACGAGGAGACTTCCAAGCCTGGGTCAGAAAGGGCAACGTTTTCAGGCTCTCGCCATGGTCGCTCTGGAGGCAACCGGCCACCATGCCAGGCAGCCTGACAGCCCTAAGGCCGCCATGCTGTGAGGAAGCCCAAACTAGCCTCCATGGAGAGACCATGTGGCAAGCAAGACTCCTGCCAGCCCCCAGCCGCTCCAGTCCCCACTATCTGACTGCCCCTCATGAAAGACCTCAAGCCAGAACTGCCCCAAATCAGGAACTTCCTGAATTCCTGACCTACAGAAACTGAGAGCAAGAAAACAAGGTGTTTGCTGTTGTGGACCACTCTGTCTTGGGGTGATTCGTTATACAGCATTTGGTATCTGGGAAAGGAACTGTGAGGGGCAGAAGCTGACAGGGTGGGGGGCGTGGGACACCCTCTGGAAGGAAGCCTGGCAGGAACCAGGGAAATCGGAGGGGCCCACCTGAGCAGGGACAGCTGCATTGCTCTGCTTCCAAGGCAACAAAGCCTCTGAGACTATTCCTAAGACACCACACATGCTCGCAGGCATACGAGGCTGGGTGCCTCAACCCAGAATCTGCAACCCTTGCCCAGGGATCAGCCCAGCCTGGGCCCAAACCTGAATCTCCCAGAACAGATGCGTGACCTTGAGATGGTATCACTGGTCAATAGGCCAAGTGCAGAAAGATCAAGAAAAGCCTCGGAGGGTGGGGTGCCACCGTGGGCAGTGTGCCTGGCATCTGATGCCACTCCAGAGTTGTCCGGGAGACTGTGGCCAGAGCAGCCAGACCAGTGGCACGTACATCACTTCCAAGCCCGCCCATGATGACCTTCCCTGGTCTTCCAGGGACACCACTGGGCCCAGAGCAAACTGCCTTGCTGGTCCCCTTCCCTGTCTGTGGCTCACTAGCACACAGATGAGCACTTGGCGCCTCTCCCAGCCACTTCCCCACTATCTTGGGCTGATCTTTCTATGCTTGACCTCCAAGATAACTTTGTTCCCAAAGTGACCTGCTTTCTAGAACCCCTCACCCTCACCTTTACCCCGTCCCCCACAGCCACTCAGGACATTTCCACCGCAGAGTCTTCCCCAGAGACAGAGCTCTAGCAACCTCACCAGATTCCTCTCCAGCCATGGCTGAGGTCAGCCTACCCTGAGCCACACACAGGTGAGCCACAGGCAGGTGAGACAGGTGTGGCCTCGGTGGGGGGGTGCTCCACTAGGACCGTACTGCAAAGCCCAGCTGAGCCTCCCCTTCTCCAGGTCATCTTCCCCACCCAATGTGATGACGAAGTTACTTAAGTAACTTAGCTTAAGCTAATCTGAATTGGGGCTAGGTCCTTTGCAACCAAAAAAGGCCTAATAGGCTTGCTCAGTGTCCAAAGCTTGTGCCTGGCTGGGCTGTCACTTCTGCCAGGTTCCAGAGTCTATGTCCTTTCCATCACACCAGCGACAGACAGTAAGTTTCAACTTTTATGCCAACTGGTTGACAACACTGTCCAAAATGCTGTACTGAAAGGAGTCGGAGACTTCTCTGAGTACTACAGGAAAGCCGACCGTGACAGGCCACCGATGCCTGCCATGGCACAACACGTAGGGAACCGTACCACACCTGCCACGTGTCTCCCACCCCGATGATCCCAGAGGAGCACACCAGGTCTTCCTTAGGAGCAGCGGCCAGCTGCCTTCTTGTCTGCAACAGCTGCATCCTGCACTATTGCCATCTGGTCCCTGTGGCATTCCAGCCATGCCCCCCACGCCCCAGGGCCTGGAATATTGCCGCTTTGCTATACCCGATTCATGGCCACATTCTCAACGTGACACTGACGCCCAACTCACCATGTATCCCTTCGCCCACCTCCTTTTCTCTGCCCCAGCTGCTCCAGGCAGCACTGCACCCCCAGGCAGGGACAAACGCATTAACCAGAACATCAGGTTCTGGGAGAACCTGGCACTTCCCACATGAGAAGCTTCGTCTCCCACAGAGCCCGTCCCTGACCTGCCAGCACCCACCATGGGGATCTGAAGCATAAAGCAAGAAGACCCCAAAAAGGCTGGGACCTTAACCTTTCTTGTAAGACCCAGAGGAACAAAGCGACAAGAGCGGGTTTGAGCTGCTTGAAAAACAGCAAGCGAGAGTATCTCCATTTAGCACAAACGACAACACAGGACCGTATGACTCATTAAAGGGTCACAAAGTGAGACGATGGGAGATTTCTGCAGCAAGCACAGGACTCAGTTAACTGCTAGACTGCTCCCACCTCCTCCACTCGCTCTCGCACACGCACTCCGCACGCGCGCACACGTGTGTGCTCACCTGTGTGCTGACGAACAAAGCTCACGCCTGCTGCGTTTCTCTGCAACTCAAGAGGGAAGGGGCTGCACTTCGCCCGAGAACATCCTTCACGCGGGATGCGACCGTCGCGTGACAGCACCCACCACGCGAGCAGCCCCTGCCGCAGCCCTCAGGGCACCTCGGGGGCGAACGGAGGTGGACAGTGTCCCTGTTTCCATTTGCACACGGGAGTCACCAAGTCCAAAGCGGCCTAAGCTCCTGTCTTATTTGGGTCACCAGAGAAGGCTGGGACTCGAATTTTGCTCTGTTCAATCTGTGGTATATAATTTTTCCTTCCTAGACTCTCAGTTTGGCATTGACCAAATTTAATAGGCTCTATTTTGGTTCCTAGACCAACTTCTCCTTTTCCCTCACACATTACACATAAAAGCAGCCCTGTCACCCTGCTGTCAGCCTTCCCAGACCACGATTCCTGTCTCCAGACCCTAATCTCTGTTCCCAGCCCCAAGCATCGCCCTTAATCCCCTCTCACATGGCTGCCAGGTCCCCAAACCAAGCAGTCGCAGGAGTTTGAGAACACTTGGGAAGAGGGCAGGAAGCGCCGGGCCAGAGAACACAGGCCTTGCTCAGGAAGGCTGCGCGCAGGGAGCACGCATGCATCCTGCACGGGAGACAGAGGCTTGCGAAGAGCAAGATGGCAGCTGTCTGCACAGAGCCAGGGGGCAGTTCTGGCAACCATGTCTTGGTAGGCTGACTTCTAAACCCCCCACAACTCCATGGGGGACCTTATTTATATTGTGAACCATTCCCAGAGCACAAGGACCTCTCTGGAGCACACCATCTGGAGAAAGCTCATATGAATAGGCCCGTAGGGAAAAATGGAATGTCAACCTCTCCCTAGCCAGAGGACAAGAAAACAACCTTCAGTATTTTGGTCCTGGCAGCTCCGAGCATCGCTACAGCCCTGTGACATGACTAAGGGCCCTGCCACAGGAAACACAGAGCTACACACAGTGAGACAGGTGTGGCCTCCCGGGGCTGGCCTCCAGGCAGGCTGTACTGCATGACCCAGCTGGGCCTCCCCTTCTCTAAGTCAGTTTCCCCACCCAGACCTGAGGTTCTGTGAGTATCTCCGTGTCATCCACAACAAGGTGGCACAACTACCCAAGAACCCCAGGAGTGGAAAACCTCCATTTCTGGCTCAATGTTTTTGAATCCAGAGTAGAGCCATGAAGGCAGGGCAGGCAGCATTGTGTCCTTGATGGCTTTTGTTAACACGAAATAACCACCCGATGCAAAGAGACCAATTTTCAAATTATAAAGCTGATTCAAAGCTCTGTCTCCTGGCTGCCAGCTGAAAAGATGCCACCATTTAAGTCTGCTCTGGCTCTGCCCGACTGGGCTATCTCCACGGATGCTCTCACCCCAGAACGATCCCCAGAGCAGCCACTTAGCAGATCAAGCTACACACAGGCAGGTAGGCGCCACAGCAGTGATTGCGTCCGGACATGAAAAAATGACTCCCGCTTGTCAAATGACCCAGCTCCTCCTGCACACAGGTGTAGCCACTTCTCCAAGGGACCAGGATGAGGACAAGACTCTGGCACAGCCTGGTCAGCCTCATGCCATTCTGCTCTGCCAGGGTCCAGGTGAGGAGTCCGCGTCAGGAGACAGTGGCTTATGCTTCCTTGGTGTCCCCTGTGAGTGAGGCTTGGTGCCGGGGACCTGGAAGGTGTTCAGTGGTGAAACAGTTGACTTTTCTTCTTTAATCCATTTCCGCCCGTGCATCGAATTCAGGGCCATATCCCAGAAAATGCTCGGCATCTATTTCAAATGACTGTATGGATAACGATGCCATGATGCAGCTGAAGGTGGATGCCGAGGCATTAAGAAAGAACTCGCTGGGGCAAGTCCATCCGTGCCCCAAGGAACAGGCTTGTGCTCACGCCAGCAGGCCCTTCCACTTACTTCTCAAATGTGTAGTGGGGGGAGGTTCTGAGCAGGGTTTCCATCCCCCAGGCCACCACCCTAGTCCAGCCACCATCTGTGTCTTGCCCAGAAATGCTGCAGCAGCCCCTGACATTTCCCTCATCTCCGCTCTTGCCTATCCCCAAGCCGATCTCCATGCAGCAGCCAAATGACCTTTTAGAACTAGACCTTATAAATCAGTCCCTGTCATGGCCCACATCAAAGCCCTTCAAAATCCACACTCTTTGCCATGGCTGATGAAGCCTGAATAGGCTGGCCTGGGCCCACTTCTCTGAGCTCATCTCGCTCTTCCCGCAGCCTGGTACAGCGCACTGCCGACATACTGGCCTCATTTCATGCCTCACACATATTCAGTCCTTTTCTGCCACAGTGCCTTTGCATGTACTTCGAACATTCTTCCCTCTGCTCTTTGCTTGGTGATTGCTTCTCACACTTCAGGTGTGGGCTTAAATGATCCCTTCTTAAAATCCCCAATCCAAATAACCAGAAATCAAACTTTAGCTGCCAGTGTTCTCCCCATCTCCCTGCCTCCATGCCACCCTTAATAAAGATGCCCGAACCTCTGGCACCATAAAAGGATTCCCAGTTGGCCATGTGTGTAGGAAAAGGTCTGGGGCTACTGACCTGCCTCAACAGCATAGGTCTTCTTCTTTAGCCTTGGCACCTCTGCCATGCACAAAGGCAGGTCACTGCTCGTGAAAAGCCTTTGTACACACAGAGACACTCAGACTGATTTAGAGAGAGCACGCAGCAGCAGTTCACACCCAGAAGGGAGAGAGCTGCAAGTGAATTTCCTCCTAAAGTGCTGACCACTTAGCAATCTCTGCAGCGCAAAGGAAATGCTTTCTCTCAGGCCAAGGTGTCACCCAAGATCTTTGCAGGAGCCCGTTTGCTTCTCAGTGTCTGTCCCCTCACTGTGGTGACAAGGAGTCCTGCATTCCCCTTAAGAGTATAGCAGCCAACCTGAAACACAAACCGTACTTTCTCTGCCCATCCAACCTGAAACACAAACCGTACTTTCTCTGCCCATCCAACCTGAAACACAAACCGTACTTTCTCTGCCCATTAGAGGCCAAATGACTAGAAAGCAGGAGCCACTGATCTTCCCATCTATTCCCTTACAAAGGTAGTTGGAAAATGCAGACTGAGACGCTGTTTCATGGTCTTGGGAGGTGGCCCGAGGCCGTGTCCACCTTAAGCCCAGTGGTGCTCATCCACAGAAGATCACGTGTGGCCCCATACCTGCAGCCGGTGGGAGACTGGTGAACTGGCTAGCTCTTCCAGCCTCTTCTCCTACGCCCCCCCAACCCCAGTTGCAGAGACTAGAGAGCTAAAAATAACAGTTCCCAATCTCCCTCGTAGCTGGAATTCCTGATGCAAGTTCAGGACTGGCCCATCAAGAACTGAATCGAAGCTAAGTCAGGTGGGAAGGGTATGTATTCCACTGGCATAGAGCTGGCAAGCCCCTGCCAATGGCTTCTTGATCCCTGGATCTTTGGTACAGTGGGGTGATCCTGAAGCCAGCCCTTGGCACAGTGATGTCCACATGTCCCAGCTTCCTAACTGGACCAGAGTCACAGCTCCCCTGGCAGGCCTATTCTCTGGTATTGTTCCGGGAGTCCTTCCTGCAGACCCAGCTTAGAATCAATTATTTATAAGCCCTTAAATTCCTGTCTTAAGTATCTTCCCTCTTAAGGCTACAGCAGTTTCTGAGCCTGAGTTTCTAAGCCTGAACCTTGACTGAGACACACCAGTCTAGAGCAACACTGTCCAATACAACTTATACAATAACGGAAATAGCCTATAATTCTGGGCTGTCCAACATGGTAGTCACCAGCCACATGTGGCTACTGAGCACTTGAAATATAGCCAGTCCAACTGACAAGGTACATTTTACATCTTACTTTTCAATTAATGTACATTTAAACAGTCACATGTGACCACATACTGGACAACATGGTCTACATTAACAGGCAGTCCTCACGGGAAGAGCACAGCAAGGAGTAAGGCGTGAAAAGCAGGAGTTGGTACTGACAGAGCACGTAATTCTAAACTGTGAAAAAAACTTTTTAAAAAAGCAATCAAGAACTGATTCAGATGTTGATGGGTGGGTGGATTTTCTGATCAGGAATTAACCACTCTGTGCAAAAAGACATATTTTCAAATCATAAGAGAGTCTAAGATCCAACAAACAATGTAGAAACCCAAAGTCCTTTTTCAGTGTCTAATGCTCTTGACAAATGAATGAGAAATTAACTTCTTCTCAATGGGCATATAGAGAAGCTGCACCTCCCCCAAGCCCAAGTGAGAGGGAGCCCCAGGATGTCCCAGCTGAGAGGGACGAGGGACGCCTTCTCAGCAGAGTGAGCACCCAGGGGGCTTCTGGCTGTGTCACCTGGTGCTGTGCACCTGCCTCCTTTTTCCTCTCACCTGAACTATGTTCACACTATTTCCAGCAGCTTTCTCTTACTCTCTCTGCCCTCCTCTTCCCTCACCTGCAAGGGACACAATTTCAGAAGAGACGGGACCCTCAGAACAGGCCCCACAACCACAGTTGCAAATCTGCTCCAAAACAAAGAGACAGTGAGGGGCCAAGGACACCCCAACTCAATCAATCGGGCGCCCTCTACATAAAACCATCTCTTTTCTATGCTACATCCCACCTGCCTCTGGTGACGGGGCAAAGGCGGGGGAGGCAGAGAATCTGGAGCATTTCAGGGGCCTGAGCCAACTGGAAAAGTGGAAAAGCTACCAGCATTTGCACCTTCTAGCGAGCCAGCAAGCTAACCTCTTCTCTGTTCTTTACAGGGCAACTCGCAAGGAAAGAATCCCACCTGGCAGGGAACCCCACTGGAGGCAAACCATCCGCAGACGACCAAAAGGCCGGCATTACCTTGGCCAGAGGGCCCTAATCACAATGCCCTTTCCATACTGACTTCGGAGAGCGTAAGGAAGAAAACAAATGGATACACATGGCTAAACCATAACCTTCAACCAAAAATAATACATCACACTAATAAAATCCTTCTTCCACTTACTCCCAAGCATAGAGAGGAGGGGAGTCTCGACCTCTTGCTATTTTAACTAAGGCACCTCTCACCACCGGGTGATGGCACACCTAAACTGCAGGCCCTAGCCCGGGATTACTTCAAGTTTATTGAAAGTCAGCACTTCAGCTTTCTAAGTGTGACGGCAGAGTCGCCTTTGAGGTGAAAAACAGATCTGGCCCTGACTAAAGACAGGTGCCCAGCTGGAAAACGGAAATCCTTCAGGTTGCTTACATCTGGGGAGCAGGCTGGGGTACAGATAGGCGAAAGAGTGCCACAGAGGCCTGCACCTCACTGCGGGGACCCCAACACTGGCACAGCCTCTCCTCTGCTTCAGCTCATGAACTCCTGAGATGAGTTAAACTCTAACATCTGGGTCCTTCTCTTATTCTCAATTCACACGCTCCTTGAGAGCAGGACTCAGTTTTGCGGCCTCAGAAATCCTAGTACAGGCCAGACAGGGTGGCTCACGCCTATAATCCCAGCACTCTGGGAGGCCAAGGCAGGAGGATAGATTGAGCTCAGGAGTTCGAGACCAGCCTGGGCAACATAGCAAGACACCGTCTCTACAAAAAATAGAAAAATTATCCAGGCATGGTGGTGGACGCCTGTGGTCCCAGCTACTTGGAAGGCTGAGGCAGGAGGATCACTTGAGCCCCGGAGTTTGAGGTTGCTGTGAGCTATGATCATGCCACTGCCCTCATGCCCAGGCAACAAAGCAAGACCCTATCTCCAAAAAAAAAAAAAACGGAATGAAAGAAAAGAAAAGAAATCCTAGTACAGTGGTTACTAGTAGGTGTTCAAAACACATTTGCCACACGGAAGTTCTTTATAAAACTTTTTTTGGCCTTCAAAGGTTTGTGTACAGATGTATACCTGGATGATGCTGTTCGATTATCTTAAATTAGTGCGTTTGCCATATGTTAGAAGTGTCTGGAAACAGGAGCCGTTGTCCACTGTGCTCAGCGCTGTATTCTCAGAGCCCAGAACAGCCTGGAGTGTGGTATGTGCACAATGAAAATTTGTTGAATGAATGAATGACTCAAAATGTAACTGTCCCAAGACTTTTTTCCCCACAATATTAATTCCCTAGGCTCCTGTCCCCTGACACAGGGTGTTTTGCTGCGTTTGCCCACTTCACAGGTAAGAAAGCAGACGGGGGTGAGTGAGGGCCCCCTTCCCAGTCACCAGAACCAGAACACAGGCGGCAGTGCGCCCTGGCAAGGACAGTGGCCCCGGCTTCCCTCCTGCCACACCTGACACAAGGAGTGACAGAAAGGCACCCTGGGCTAACGCTCACCCTACACGTTCACTGTCACCCACTGCCATGTGCAGGGCACCCTTGGAGACAGGGACCAGCAGTAACTGCTCTGACCCCACCGCCTGCTTCGGAGCGCCCAGCCTCACGGGCCACGGGGGGCTCAGTGGGCTGGCACAGCGGCACCTGCGGAGGGGAGTGGCCCTGCTCCTGAGCCCCGGTGCTTGCCGACCCACAGACCCAGACCCAGGGGCAGGGGAGGGCACTTCCGTTCTGTGCTGTGAGGACAACGGAGCTGTGCCCATAGCTCCCCGGCCCACCCAGGATGGGGACACTGAGCCCTGAATCCTGCCCAGTGCCTCTCTCACTTCACCAAACGGTAGCGTGATCTGAAACGCCCTGCCAGCAATAGCACTGTGTGATGAGAGTCGTTAAGAAATTCCAACATCTGATGACCTTCCTGAGAAGCTATCCTAAAGGACTGACCCAGGACTCCGGCGGAGCGATGTGCCTGGTACTCACCACAGCATGAATTATACTAGCACCACACTGGACACAGCCTGACAGCCCACCGTGGGGGCTGCTTAGAGAAACCAGTGCCTATCCGTAGGACAGAATCTTAGGAAGCCACAAAAATTACATTCTGAAAAATATTAAATACTATAGAAAAATAATAAAATTTTTTCACAGCATAATAGTGAAGAACACAGAGTACAAAAAAGTGTTTGCACTAGGACCCCAATTTCATGCAAGATGTTTTTTCATAGAAGAAAGACTAAAAGGAAACACGTAAAAATATTACTAGTGGTTATCTTCAGGGGGTAACATTTATTTGCAGAGAGGCAGCACAGCCTAACACTGAGGGGCATGGACCTGGAAACCAGGAGCCTGCGTCCAGCTCTAGCTCTGCCAGTCACTAGCTGCGTGACTGTCACACAGCCTCCCCGTGCCTGAGTCTCCTCACGTGCAAAGCGGAGCTATAACAATGCCCATCTCATAGCATTGTTGTGGTGCTCAAATGAGTTAATAAATGTAAAGCTCTCAGAATAGTGCCTGAGAGTAAGAGCCTGATAAATACTAGCCATTTTTTGTTATCATATATTCCAAATTCTGTACAGTAAGTAATTCTTTGGTAATCAGAAAGGAAAAAAGTTGTGGTTTGGTTTTGTTAAGTACACTTCCAAAATTACTATGGCCAAACCAGCGACAGATTCTTGTCTAGATGCTAACAGTCCCACTCCGGAAGGGGCACACGGATCCCACCCGGCAAACAGGCTGCCCACCTTCCTTGCCTGCCTGAAGCCTATTCCTGCTAATCCCCGGCACCACCAGGAAACACAAGCATCCACCTGCGGCTGCAGAGATAGAAGAAAATCCTCAAAAACTCAGCACACACCTCTTGGCAGCCTCTGCTGACTCCAACCTAAGCTCTGGACGAAGGATACTTTGCACTCCTAAGTTTCCAACTGGGGCACTCTGCAAACAGAATTATCTAGGTTTAGGGCAGCTTTTTCTTTTCATCTTGTTTAAAAACAATTCCATTCCGCATCCACTTGCCTCCATGAAGTATGAACAGGGCCAGGCGCCACAGTGACACCACCTCAACTCTGAGGCAGAGGGGCTGGGGGACATGGGCCGTCCACGAAGCCACTGCCCCTGGAGGAGTCAGAGTAGAACTAGACCTCAGAGGGGGCGTCTTTCCCCAGCCACATAACCAGGCGGCACCAGAGCCCAGGCCCTGACTCTGCGACCATCCCCTGCACCAAGTGCCAAGTGACGTGCACGTGTTTCTCCACGCCTCAACTTACTCATCTGTAAAACAGAGATACGCTCCTCACAGGACGATCGTAAAAACTAGATGAGATTATGTCTATGAAAGTACTACCCAAATATAAACTATTATTTAACAAGAATAGCCCCACAGATACCCACACATAAAGCCTCAGGGCACCAAAGAATCCTTCATTTCAATGAAGTGAAATAAAACATGAAAGCTGTTTTATCAAAAAAAAATCTTTTCCCCAGAAGCACGTCCTCCATGTTAAGCAATTACCTCTTGAAAATCGTGTCTACATTCCATACACAAATATTAATGGTGTCAGTTTGTGAGAACAGTGAATCTATCCAGAGCACTGAAAATACGGGGGTCCCAGAGAGCCTGGAAGATGGGGCTCTCACCTTCCTATGCCACAAACAGGATCCTCTGTTGGTGAAAGGCTCTGAAATTCTCCCATCGCCAGGGGAATCACGCTGTGTGGAGAAGGGAGGTCACCCCACATGTTTACACACTAAAAACATAACACACACAAATGTACCTGTACACGGCCTGTTTGCTCTACTCCTGGATGTGCCTAATTCTCATTAAAGCAGGACAAAAGAAATAGCATTAGCTTATTCCTATACACTCACCGGCCATTCAGTAACAGTGCTTTGTGGAAAGTATAATGCTCCTTTCATTTAAAAAAGTCAAAGCCATTTATCTCATTAATCCCCACAAAACCTTTCCAGACAGCAGGCAGACAAGAAGGTGGAAGGCAATGAAAAAATATGCAAGTCTCCCCTGAGGCTGTGGCTCCTTGGTAAATACTACGCTTCATATAGCTATAAAGTTATCCTCCTGACTCTTTCCCAAGTTTGGTGGGGAAAGAACCAGGCCAGAAATCAAGAAATCTGAGTTCCAGACCCAGCTCCATCACCCATTTGCTCTGTGCACTCGGGCAAATCGTGCTTCTTCTTTGGCTCCCAATTTCTTCTTCAGAATGAGGAGCACAACCGGACACTGTGAGGAAGCCTTAGAGCTCAGACACTCAGCTTCCAGAACTCTGGTCCTGGCATCTCACCGCTCTGCCCAACCTCTCTAACCGGCCTAATCCCCACCAAGCGTTCACCCCTGGATCTCCTCCCCAGGCCTCAAAGGCAGGGGCTGGGCTCTCGCAGCTGGAGAGGTGGCTTGGAGAGCGCTCAGCCACTCCAGTGCTGCCCCCGCTGGCCTGTGCTTGTGGGCCAAGTGCAACCGACAGGGCCGCTGAGCTAGGAAGGGCAGCACAGGGAGCACTGGGGGCTCCCCATGGTCTAGCAATACATGGACATCCTCAAGGCCAGAGAGGGCACTGCACATCCATTAGGAAGGCTACTATCAAAAAATAAGAAAATAACAAGCACTGGAGAGGATGTGGAGAAACTGGAACCTTCTTGTATTGCTGGATGAGAATGTAAAATGGTGCAGCCACTATGGAAAACAGGATGGAAGTTCCTCAAAAAATTGAACATAGAATTACCATATAATCCAGCAATTCTGCTTCTGGGTATATACCCAAAAGAACTGAAGGCAGGGACTCGAATGGATATTTGTACACTCATATTCATAGCAGCATTATTCACAATAGACAAAAGATGGAAACAACCCAGGTGTCCACCAATGGATAAATCAGTAAACAAACATGGTATGTCCACACAATGGAATATTACTCAGTCTTAGAAAGGAATGAAATGCTGCTACATGCTATAACATAGATGAACCTCAAAGACATTATGCTAAGTGAAATCAGCCAGACGCAAAAAGATAAATATTGTATGATTCTACTTACATGAGGTACCTAGAATAGTCTTAGAGACAGAAAGTAGAATAGAGGTTGCCAGGGCCTGGGAAGAGGGAAAATAGGAAGCTAACGGGTACAGAGTTTTGGCCCTGAATGATGAAAAAGTTTGAGAAAGAAATAGTGGTGAGGGTTACGCAACGTGGTGAATGTACTTAATGCCACTAAGTTGTACACTTAAAAATGGTTGAAATGGCAAATTTCATAGTATGTGTGTATTTTACCATAATAAAAGTTATTTTAATTTAATGTTTTTTCAAAAGCCAAAGCTGAGTGTTGGACTCAGAGCACTTGAAAGAACATCCCAAGAGAAAGCAGATCTAGGGAGGGAGATCTGTCCTGCTCAGGGGGAGGGAGCCAGAGGTGAAGGCATTTGGAAGCCGTCCCTCAGGAAGGCAGGGAACTGGGCCAGGCCAGAGGGGAGACAGGTGGCAGGACAGGCTGCTGCCCTACACAAGTACTTCCGTAGAGCCCTCAGCACGTGACACGGGCCCAGAGAAGGATGCAAAGAATTCTGGCCATAAATTGTTTTCAAATATCACATAAATCACACATGCACAAGCACAAACATGCCTTCACAATTGAGTAAAACCAGACTCATGTCCAAATACATCAACAGTTGTCTCAAGCGCCATTAAACATCAGCCGTCAGAACTTTGTCTGGGACAGATGGGCGATCCGAGGTTAGATCCACCCCTAACTTTTCCACAGTTTCAGTCCTGTCCAAAAGCTCCGCTCCGAGCACCTGGGAGTACCTCCAGGGCAGGCCATGGCTTGCTCATCTCTGTCTCCGTGCCTAGACCAGAGCCTGGCACACAGCTGGCATAAAAAGCAGCATTCAGCAGAAGGAACGCTAACTTCAACTCCTGATCGCTTGAGTGAGGAGGCAAATGACGTCATTCCCGTTGCTCATGATAACTGCCAAGGCAGGGAGGGGCACACAGCTAGGACGGCCTGACCCGCTCCCAAACCTCCCCGACCTCTGACATCTTAACTCCACGCTCTGTCCTCAGATCCTCCTGCGGCCAGGAATGCGGAGCTCTGCTCCTCCACTTGCGCTGTCTCCCGTCCCTGTGCCCCTGTGCTGCCCTTTCTCTTCCTCTGACACTCTGGATCCAGTGGCATCTGACCCCTCCTGCCCCCCTCCTCTGGCACCTCTTTCTCCTTGTAGGACTGAGGAAACATCTGGTGGGGTCATCCTTGTGTGGGGCAGAGACTCAGGGGAGCGGATGCCACCTAGGTTGTGGGTTCTCAGAGATCCAAGTCCCCTGCAGGGGCCGAGGGCACGTAGGGTGCTACCCGGATTCTTCCCAAGGTCTCAGCTGCAAGGAAACGCTGGGCCAAGAGGGAGCAGATGGGGAGAGCCAGGGAAGACCCTCTTTAGGAGCCCAAAAGCAGAAGGCAGAGGTCAAAGGCACTATCATTTCTCATCTCAGAGCAGAATCAGGATTCACAGAGCAGAAACCAGGGCTATAAAAATGCTGCGAAACTCTACACTCTCTGTAATTTTGTCATCCTGTTTGTGTTCCTCTCCTCTATGTCCCCATAGTAATTAGAAGGGTCATAACCTTTAAGACAAATTGGATCTGGTTCTAGTCTACAAAGACAGCAAAGAAAAGGTGGGAAGTGGAGTGTGGGATGTAGAAACACGGAGTTTTAGGGGGACAGCACTGCAGGGGAACTGAGTGAACACGGCAGCCACCTCCCCGAAGAGAAAGGAGCACAGTCTAGCGGTTAAAAACACAGACCAGGAGTCCGAAGTTCCTACTCTGTATGGCTTTTACTAGTCCTGTGAGCCTGGGCAAGTTACTTAACGTCTCTGAGATGCGGGTATCCCTGAGCTGCGGCAAGGGTTTGAACAGTTTATAAGCACTTAGCTTCGTGCAGCCCTATGCCAAGTTCAGGGGGCAGCAGTCATTAACTGGTATGGTTTCGCTACTGTTAAAGGGAGCTGAGCCCCTGCGGCCCGCAGCAATGGAGGATGGGCACGGGGAGGGGTTAAGCTCCAGGAGGCCTTGCGGGCACCCAACAAGGACCCTGCCCAGGTGTCTGCATTTCACAACCCCCCACGATGCCACTGAGGCACAGGCAGCTCCCACCGCTCCCACTTCCTGGTCAGCTCTCCCTCTCCACTTACTTTTTCGAGTGGGGCTGATGCCTAGGTCTCCTCCTCCTTCCCCCACCGAGGAGCTGTGTGACTCTGGACAAGTTCATCCCCCCCCCATGTTACAGTCACCTCATCTGTAAAATGAGGGGTTTGCCAAATGATCTCTAAGGTCCTACGCACTGGTTTGACATTCTGTGAGTCTAGCATTCACACGTTGAGTGATGGGGAAGTTTATTGTTCAGAACATGCTGGCAAAAGAAACAGGCTTCCCAGATGGGTCCTCAGGCCCCAGCTCACCCACCCTTGAGTTCTCTCCTTTAAAGCTGATAAATGCTTGAACCTGAGAAGCACCTATTGAGTAGGACAGCCACTTCCCAGGGCCACTCCCCTGAGTCTCGACAAACACGGCTAGTGGGCCAGGAGCACCAGGACTCCTTGAGAGTGGGATGCCCACTCCCCAGGGGGCCGCTGAGAAATGTCTGCTGGTGTGTGAAGGTGTCTTCCTGGCCTCCCTGGTGCACTCGAGAGTGAGGAGCAGGATGCCACTGGAACCACAGCTACCTGCTCACCAGCTTTCCTTGAACAGGCTCTTTGGCAGCCTTCCTGCCTTTGCTTTCCCAATCTGTGAAATGGGGCTAATAACAGGTATCCACATCAAAGGAGGCACAAAAGCATATATGTGGGCTCTCGGGGGTGACTTGGCAATATCTTTCTAAAGATGAAAGCTACCTAGTTTACACACAGGTACAGAAGGTTATTGGGGGAAATGATCTGCTCTATGCATTCAGCATTCTGCAGGAGAAAGATGTCCTTTCAGCACAAAACACAGACAGCCTAAACATAGCTTTGTCACTAGGTGGTCTCCTGGTAGCCTGCAACCACAGACACTGGGGGCTGAGTGCCATCAAAGAGGGGCGGTTTTCCGTATAAAGCCATGGTCTTGCAGCTCGCACTCAGGATGGCAAACGCCTGGTCCTCCCAGCTCAGCCAACAGCTATGAAGGTGCCACCCACTGTTCCCAGATCGTCAATGATCACACAGTGTATGACAGGATCAGTCATGGGGGAAGGAACAGCAGCTGCCACCTGCCCAGGATAAGGGGCTGGGGATGCAAGTCCTTGTGTGACCACACCGTCCCCCTAGAGCACATGCACACAGGTGCAAATGTACACGTACAAACACATGTGTGTCACCTGCGTGGGATGTGGAGGCCCAGAGCATCACTTGCATCTGTGCAGCTCACAGCCTTGGCTACTGCCTTCCTGGTATCCATGTGGCTTCTCCCTGCTGTGCAAGCATAACCCTGAGAGCAGAGCTGTCTCACTCCACTTCGTCGTCCCCAGTGCCTAGCACAGGGTGGGTGGTCACACAGTGTCTAGATGCGTGCCTAGCGTGGGCTCCACGGGTGCAGGAGGGACCCACAGATGTGCACACAGTCACACACCCACGTGCACACTCTCCAGGAACTTTGTCCAGCCAGGAATCTTTCTCTTTCAAGCATCTGGAACTAAATTTGGACCTGAAACCAAAGCAGCCAACGTGAGACTGGCCCAAAGGTTAGCCACAGGCAGCTTAGCCTTCTGAAGCACTTGGCTGGCCTCCGCTGCTCCCACCTCTCCAGACTGTGGCTCGGCACCCCAGTCAGCAAGATGCTCCTCCTGCATCGCCCACAGCTCCACACTCCACTCCCAGGGGCAACAGTTTTAGGTGAAGGGAAGACCCAGGAGACATGGTGTAGCACAGCAGGAGGAAGATGTGTTTTGGAATCAGACATCCAATGAGACATTAGACTCATCGCGATCTGAGTCTCAACTCTCCTCTTTTGACTGTGAGATCTTCCTTTGTTCAGCTTTCTTATCAGTAAAATGGGAATAATATAATATTAAATAGGGATTGAATAGGGTGCATTAACTCTAATGTGTGCTTACTAAAGGGTAACTATTTCAATTTCAAGCCAAAGTCCTCTCTTCAGTTGGCAATGATGTAGAGAGACACGAGAGAAACACAAGGGCCACACCCTTCTTCCCCAGCCACTAAAAGGTGTCAACCATGCTCTCAACTTCTAGCCCACTACAGAGCACAGCTGAGCCACCTGTCCCAATTGAATGAACGACACCTGGTGATGTCTTGCCCCTCAACACCACGTCCAGGGTGCAAGGCTCCCTGCGTTCCTTGGATACGGCAGCCCAGACCACTCACCACACAGACTGGCCACAGGGAGACACATCCTCCATCCGGCCAGCAATTTACAAATATTTGACCTTATCAAGCTTGAACTGGAAAAGAAGGATAACTGAAGTTTCATAGGAAATTTCTGTACAAGTTGTGTATGACCCAATTAGGCTAGAGGGCACAGAATGGGAACCCTCCCTACGAAAACTGCTCTAACCTCTGCCCTTTCATGGCAGAGGCCCAGCACACCAGGCTGAATGATGACAAACCCCCTAAAGATGGCTATGTCCTAATCCCTGGTACCTGTGAACATGTTCCCTTAGGTGGTAAAAAAAAAAAAAAAAAAAAAAAACTCTGCAGATGTGATTAAGTTAAAGATGTTGAGATGCAGAGATGATCTCAGATTGTCCAGGTGGGTCTGAGGGCATCACAAGCACCCTTACAAGAGGCAGGCAGGAAAACAAGAGAACAAGATGCTACACTGCTGGCTTTGCAGGGGAGGAAGGGGCACAAGCCAAGGAATGTAGGAGCCCTCTGGAAGCTGGAAAAGTCAAGGCAGGGAACCAGATTCTTCCCCCACTGCACACAGAAGGAACAGAGCCTTGCAGACCCGTTTTAGACATCTGACCTCCAGAAGTGCACGATAATAAGTTCATGTTGTTTTAAGCCACTAAGTGTGTGGTAATTTGCTACTGCAGCAATAGGAAATGAATACACCCAGCATCAGTCTCCTCTGTGTAAAATTATTGCCAGGTGAAGGCAGAAAGCAACAGGCAGAGGTAACCAGTCTCCAGGGGATCCTGGTTGTCTGGGTGATGGGATGAGTAACCCACATATTTCGGGGACTTCTTAAGGGGGAAATCCCTGCTGCCCTCAGCCTCTGCTGGTGCAGGATTGGTCTGGCCATCTTTACAGAAACAGGCCAACTCCACATGGCCAATTCCAATGTCTGAGCAGCATGGGCAGGGCAGAAATAAAAGTCTCTGGGTGGTGATTAAAAAATGGGCAAAAGACTTGAATGGACATTTCTCCAAGATCATATACAAATGGCCAACATCACTAATCATCACAGAAATGCAAACGCAAACCACAGTGAGCTATCACTTCATACCCACTAGGATGGCTACCATCGAAAAGCAGAAAATGACAGGTGTTGGCAAGTGTTGTGCACTGTTGATGAGAATGCAACATCGTACAGCCACTGTGGAAAACAGTATGGCGGTTCCTCACAACATTAACAATGAACTACGACATGATCCAGCAATCCTGCTCCTGGACGTGTATTCAGAAGCACAGAAAGCAGGGGCTCAGGTATATGCACATCCACGTTCAGAGCAGCACCTCCCACAGCAGCTAAGCGGTGAAAACAACCCAAGTGTCCAGTGAAAGAAGAACAGACAAAATGTGGTGTATACATACAATGGAATATTATCCAGCCTTAAAACACAAGGAAATACTGACATATACTACAACACAGATGCACTCTGAGGACATATTCTAGGTGAAATAAGCCAGTCACAAAAGAAAAACAAATACCATATGGTTTCACTTATATGAGGCATCTAAAGTATCAAACTGGTAAAAACAGAGAGTAAAATGGTGGTTGCCAGGGGCTGGAGGGAGGGGGAAATGCGGAGTTGTTTAATAGATATAGAGTTTCAATTTTTCAAGAAGAAAAAGTTCTAGAGATTTATTTCCCAACAATGTGAATATACTTAACACTACTGAACTGGAACACTTAAAAATGATTCCGTTGGTAAATTCTATGTTATGTGTTTTTTTACCACAATTTTTTAATTTTAAAAATGTTAAAAGTCCCTGGCTATATAACACACACCAGACAAGCCCAGCAGGGCCCAAGGACTCTCTGGGACGACACAGGTGGCAGTTCTCGTCACTGTGTCTGTATCCCACATTCGTCACAACCTTACTCACCATGCCTCTCCCCCCCAGGAGATCATGAGCTCGCTGAGGACTAAAGTCAGGTCTTGCTCCTCCAGGTCCCCACACGGCACCCAGCATGGTGCTTTACACACAGGAGGTGCTCAATGAACATTTGTTGAATTTATTTTTTCAAAAGAGTGTGGCCTTAGCCTTATGCAATTAAATCCTAGTCTTCCAAACCAGTGCTTAGTCTACCACTTGTCCCCACCCCCATCCATGGCTTGCCCCACGGTCGGGGGACAAGGACGGGTGGCTAAGGGCTTACAGAAGAGGCCCAGGCTGTAAGTGACACGTATAGCTACTGTCTGTACGCTCATATAATGTCATTTCTCTAGCCCTGCCCAGCCTTCCTCTCGTGCGTTAAACAGGTTAAATCCCCTTAAGAACACAGAATCAAAGGTAATGGCAGAACGACTCACTGGGAACGGTGAGCAGCTTCAATTCCGTTAAACTAAAAAGTGCAAAGTCTCAGAGCACCACAGATTCTCCCAGAAGTAATAATCCAGGTCTGGAAGCACAGCCTGCCCTACCCACTTAACACCTGACTCGCTTGGGAACACCAAC
Source organism: Eulemur rufifrons (assembly GCF_041146395.1). Lineage (NCBI taxonomy): Eukaryota > Metazoa > Chordata > Mammalia > Primates > Lemuridae > Eulemur > Eulemur rufifrons. The sequence goes on along the minus strand of NC_090998.1, from coordinate 1,953,457 downwards.
AGGGAGCACGCTGCCACTCTGCCTCCCGCAGCGGCAGGACTGCCGTGTGCCCTCAGGGCCGCCATGTGCGATAACCACCTCAGCTAAATCCTGCAAGCGGACAAACTGGTTTCTCCACGTGTTGATGGTCATCTCTCTCTCTTTTTTTTTTTTTTATTTCAGCTTATTATGGGGGTACAAAAGTTTAGGTTATGTATATTTCTCATGCCCCCTGCCCCCCAAGTCAGAGCTTCAAGCGTGTCCATTCCCAGACAGAACATGACTTGACCCAGCATGAAGACAGTGCAAAGGTCCTTCTCCTCACGTCTGAAAGAATGAAGGCTGCCCTGCGCCCTCCAAACACACTCAGCAAGTATTACAACAAAGGAGAAGGCACCTGGGGCAGGGCGTCTCTCGGAAATTCTTGATTAAAAATAATAGTTAATATTTACAGAGCAGTTCCCATGAGCCCGACCCTGTTCCCATGATTCCATGTATATTAATTCATTTAATCCTCCCAACATCCACTTAAGGTAGGCACTACCGCAACGCCTACTTGCAGGTGAGAGCGCGGAGACTCAGGGCAACTAACTTGTGCCAAGCCCGGGTTCAAACCAAGCAGCCTGACAGCAGCGCCTGTGCTCTAACCACCTCGCCATGCCCTCCACAGCGAGCTCCCTGCCTGGGAGTGTTGGCCTCCAGCCTCCTCCCTCGTCCCCAGCCCCCAGCCCAGCAGAGGGTACCATTTCAGCCCTCAGTAGGAGAGGTGCACAAGTAAGGAGCTATTTCTAAGAAACAGTATTTGCAAAAACTCAAGGCAAGAACCAAAGAACCAACATACAGAGAAATGCACCTAACAAAAGATAACCGTATTTCGAATGCCCACAGGATGTTGTACTTATATACTCTAAAGCATGTTAGAAACAGGAGTTACTTCTCACCCAAATCTCTGGAAAATTCATCCTGTTCTCATCCCCACTTAATAGATAAGCAGGCCACCAACAGAACAGAGGCAACCTGCCGAGCTGACCATGCACAGGTAATGGAATTCAGGTGGTTCCTGACACCTTACAAGACAACACCCTTTCCATTTGCAAAGTCATTTGGAAAGTCACCCAGAGACAATCACTTTAAGTGTGTATGAGTCAAGAGAATAACACCCAGCTTTTTTTTTTTTTTTTAAGAATCACAAAATGATGGAAGATTTCGAGCCTGCTCACCCATCTCCTGCTCACCCATCGGGTCTCTGCTGAAGTACCCAAGAAGGGCTCTGCCCACGTGGCTTTTCCCAGGAAAGCACATTATTTAACCTCTCTCAGGAACCCATACCAATATCCCCAAATTCTAGCATTCATGGATTCTTTATCTCTTACCCAAAGACCTCACACTAAATGAGATACTTGCTTCTTTTTCAGCGTAACTAAGGAACATCTACTCTAGCACTAACACCTTTAATATTTTTTGAAACCACTTTTTACGTATAGAGAAAGATTAGCTGCCCTTCAGGCACGTCCTCTGCAAGGTACACGGCACGGATTCTTTTGCTTCCCAGAGGCCATGTTTTCCAGTAGCTCTCACTGTGACTCTTCAAGTTCTCTAATTGTCTCTAAGAGTTCAAATCCACATCCTGTACACACAGGAAGGACTTCAAAGCACAGGACAAAGTGAAGGGACTCTCTTCTGTCATGCTGGGACTTGGAATAGGGTGGGCTGTCACCCAAGGAACACATCTGGCAATGGCAGGCAGGTACCAAGGACCAGATGGTCTGGTCCCAGATATGTGAGCAAAGCAGAGATGAGCTCTAGGAAACTGAGTCAAGTACAGACAAGTCAGCAGTGAGGAGGAGTTAGGTACCAACTCACAAGAGGATCTGAGAGAACAGAAAGGCAAAGAGCAAAGAGCAAAGATCAAAAACCCAGGGTGGGAAATAGAAGATGGAAGCACTTGGAGCACAAAAAAAATCCTGGACAAGAAAGGCCTGGAATGCAGCCCTGGGAAACATGAGGTCAGAGCCTAAGAATGGGTGCAATGGCAGGGACTGTTAATGCTCGCTACTATCTGTGTTCCCTTTTGCTTCCTAGGGTCACAGCTAGCTACATTTGCCAGCGCCCTGGCAGGTAGGGATGGCCACGTGACTAAGTTCTGGCCAGTAAAATGAGAGCAAAAGTGCAGGTGTGCTGCACACTGGTCTGGCCGTGAGCATCTCCCACGCACCAGCTCTCTGCTCCCTCACCTGCAATCCTTTCTCTCTCTCCGTACATTAGCTGGAGACCTCAGAGAGCGCAGACCTGCTAGATGAAAGGGACCTGGGTCTCTGAATGGCCACCTGACAAGGAATACCTGCACTGGACTCCCACGTAACTGAAAAATACACTTTTACTGGGTCAAGTCAGTGAGATCTGGGGGCTGCTTGTTACAGCTGTTAGCCTTCCCTAACTGATTCAAGGTCAGAGAAACAAACATGTAACTAAGCAGTAAAAGTGGAGTGTCACAAGCCTACATTGAATTTGGTAATTTGGTATACCTCTGGAGAAAAAAACTAATCAGTGTCAAAGTATCTCTTTACCTTTTGAATGGCATTACAAGGCCAGTAAATCAAAAAGGTGCCAAAGACACAGAATCACAGAGTAACACTGAAAAGGGAAGTAAAGGTCACTCAGACCAGATTAAACTGGAAATTATTTGTCAAGCTGTCCACTCGCTCACTTGTTCAACACATCCTGAGTGCCCACCACTATGTGCTAAGGGTTGTGGTTGCAATGATCAACGGAGCACAGTTGTTGCCTACAAGAGACCCCAACCAAAGCAGGCAAGGCAGACAAGTTATCTGATGGGTGTGTTTAGAGTGTTATGGCGACTCAGAAGAAGGATGCCTGACTCAGTCTGGAGTTGTGGAAGGAGTCTCAGAGGAGGGGATGCTTGATCTGAGTCCTGAGAGGTAGAAGTTAGCTGACTAGGAGGGGTGGAAAGGCATTCCAGGTAAAGGGAACAGCATGTGCAAAGTAACACAATGCAGTTGGGAATCAGCAGTACATCTAAAGTATAGGGTTGGCAGAAGGGATGGTATGAGATGAGGTTGGGAAGACAAGTAAAGGCCAGACAGTGAAGGACCAGCCATCACATACAGTGGACAGGGAGTTGGCAAAGTGCTCAAGGCAGTATAGTGGTGTGATCTGACCACTGTTTCTGCTTCCTGGTGACATGAGAAGAGAATGAGCCAGAAGGGGTAAGACTAGGAGTAGGGAATCTAGCCAGGAGGCTCATACTACTGGACAGGAGAGGCACGTCGAGATGTGACGGAGGCAGACTCTCTCAGAGCAGCTGACTGAATTCGCTGTGCAGTGAGAAGGAAGTGAAGACACTGAGAATGGCTCCCAGGGATCTGGTGTGGCCAACGTGGTGGCGCCATCACTGAAATTGTGATCACAGAGAGAAAAGAAGGTTTTAGAGGGCAGGGAGATAATGAATTGACTTTGAAAAACTTGAAACATCCTGCAAATACCTAGTAAAAACTTAAAAATGTGAACTTGAGACCAATACCTGGGCTGAAAAAGTAAATTTAAAAGTCATAATCCTTATGTTCATGTAACAAAACTGCACTTGTACCCCTTAAACATATACACATTTTTAGAAAGGTCATAATCCAACCAATGGTGGTTCAATAATGGGAATGGCTAACAGTGCTTAGAAAATGAGATGCAGAAGAGTCAGAATGAAACACAACTCGCATCACCAGTGTGGGTAATACACTCAGGTGGGTCTGGAGTCAGCTGACCCAGAGATGCGCTGATGGCTGGCACCTTCACAGGTGAGCTGATTCTACACACAGGTGCCTAGGGCACCGACTCACTGATGCATTTAAACTTAGAAGGTCTCTACTGATGTGACCCAGGCTCTGTCTTTGGTTCCAGCTTTCTTAACACTGAATTAGGAATTTGGACAAAGACAAATTTGTCAAATGTGCTGCTGACACAAGTCTGGGAGGAATAAGCTAGCAAACTGGAAGGTTGAGTCAGGACTGAAATGACCTCAATAAGCTAAAACTATGGTCCAAATTGACGAGATGAAATATCATAGGCGTGAATGTAAAGGACTGAACTTAGATGAAAAAATGCCATGCTTAAACGTAGGGTAGGAGGAACCCTGGCTTATTTCAGTGGTTTATATGACAAGGACCCTAGGGGTTTTAATAGACTGAAACTTAGTGTGAGTGAACAGTTTTGCACAGCTGCCAAACAGCAAATGCAATCCTTACTTCTCTAATCTGCATTCAGAGCCCAGGCCAGCCCTCAGCTGAAGCCCCATTGCCCTTCCCGGCAACAGACACCAGAGGAGCTGGCAAGTGCAGGCTGATGAGCAGAGGCCGAACACAAGGGTGAACGGTGAGGAATGATGCGGTAAGGGGACTTGAGTAAAGAAAGTGGGGACAAGAAGCCTAGAAAATGTACCCAGATGAAACATGGTGGCCTGCCTCAAAACTCTGGAGGGCTAAAGAAAATGGACTAAGCATATTTTGTTTGCTCCAGATGGAACTGGTGGGCAGAAGTTATAGGGTGGCAGATTTTGACTTAGTATTAAAAAGAACATTCAAAAGATACAGGCTGCTTAAAATTGGAACAGCTGCTTTTTGAAGTTAGTGAGGTCCCCTTCCCTGAAATTATCCAAGGAGAAACTAGGGGACCCTCGTTAAGAATGCTGACGAGATGCCTGCACTGGGCAGGAAGTTAGGCTGGATCAGTGGTTCCTTGGCTTTTGGATTTCAAGAACTAACATACCTTTTTTTATTTTACTATGTAAAAAGTTTTTCAAAAATCAACTATAGGCCAGGCGCGGTGGCTCACGCCTGTAATCCTAGCACTCTGGGAGGCCGAGGTGGGCGGATCGTTGGAGCTCAGGAGTTCGAGACCAGCCTGAGCAAGAGCGAGACCCCATCTCTACTAAAAATAGAAAGAAATTATATGGACAGCTAAAAAAATATATATAGAAAAAATTAGCTGGGCATGGTGGCGCATGCCTGTAGTCCCAGCTACTCGGGAGGCTGAGACAGGAGGATCCCTTGAGCTCAGGAGTTTGAGGTTGCTGTGAGCTAGGCTGACGCCACGGCACTCACTCTAGCCTGGGCAACAGAGTGAGACTCTGTCTCAAAAAAAAATAAATAAATAAATCAACTATAATATCAGCCAGGCACAGTGGCTCACACCTATAATCCCAGCACTTTGGGAGGCTGAAGTGGGTGTATTACTTGAGGCCAGGAGTTCAAGACCAGCCTGGCCAACATGGCAAGACCTCATCACTACAAAAAAAAAAAAAAAAAAAAAATCTACTACCACCATCACTGCACAAAAGAAGAGACTTTAAAAAAAAAAAAAAAATTTTGTAGCAACAGGGTCTCACTATGTAGCCAGGCTGGGCCTCAAGTGATCCTCCCATCTTGGCCTCCCAAAGTGCTGGGATTACAGGCATGAGCCCCTGTACCCAGTCTGAAAGAAGAGACACTTTAACATCAAACTGCAGTAAAGATACACTATCAGTATAAAGAACAATCCTTTATGTTGAATATATTTAACTTTATGAAAACAGCACCCCTAATTTTTCTGACTTTGTGAAAGCCAGAGGAAACATTAATCCGGACACCACTTGTTTCATTCACGGTTGTATTTCCAGTGCCTGGCATTTAGTAGGCACTCAATAAATACTTGCTCAATGAATGATCGAATGAGTGCATGCAGTTAATATATAGAGCACTGGCTTGCACATTGAGTCAAACAGCTTCTCTACCTCATCATTAATCAATATTTATTGACAGCTCTCATGGTTCCTGGCACTGAAATATGGTAGAGCAAGGGCCATTAACTTCCCACAACACATCCTCCAAGCACTGAGAGTAACAATGCCTTATATTTGTGTTGTATTTTAAGGTTTACAAAGCATTTTCTGCTGTATCATCAATTCTCCTTACAATGTGGAGATAAATATCAACAATTTATGGCTGGAGAGGCTTTCCCAAGACCACGTCTGAGATTGTTGGTTGAGTTGAAACTTGAACCCAGTTTCGCCAAAAGCCAGGTGGATTCCACCCAGCTCAGCTGTCTCCCTAAGAAAGGTAAGCCTGATCCTGGCACTCCCCTGGCGAAGTCGAAATGCTCTGTCTTCGTCACAGGAACACAGGACACAGGCCGCAGCAGCACAGGCTGCCCTGGCAACGCCGGCATCTATAGCCAGGGCCTCTTTGGAGAGGAGAGATTAGAGGAGCCCACGGCTTCCATCAGCAGAAAGCCAGGAGCCTTTGTTTGCCTTTAAGACACCATCTGTCCACCAGGCCTGCTAACACTGGCAGTTTAAATGAGGAGCCCCTCTGGTATGCATCTGAGCTCAGGTCTACCCAAATGTACCAAGAAAAATCCTCAAAAGAACGATGACACTATGTAAGAAGCCAGTAATCGGAACCCCAACACATTCAGAGCTCCCCTTTCATTCTGTGTCCGAGCCAGGCCATGTGGGACTACCTGATTAACTGTTTTGCCTGAAACGAACTGGTAATTCAGGAAACCAAACAGCACAGTCCATGATTAAACAAATCCAAGCGGCAAAAAAACAAGTAGTAACAGAAAACTATCTTCACAGATTTAACCAGTTATTAATTCAGTATGTGTACGTGTGTGCGTGTGTGTGTGTGTGTGTGTGTATCTGGGATGTAAGTAGACTTGAGCAGATACAGGGGCTTTGATCAGAATATAAGAAACTGAATGAAAATTCCTTGAACGTGAGACATCTCACTCTCAGCACCTCTCCTCTAGTTTGTGACTAGAACAGGGTCCGGTGCAGCTTAGCAACCTCAGGCTCTGGCTTTCTCCCTGATATTTCCTTGGTTAAAGAAATCCAAACTCTAAGATCCACAGTCTAGAATGCAGTGGAGCGCTCAGTGTGGCAGGGTCAAGGTGCCGGAAGCATCCTGAACAGATGGTAAAGGCAGGTGTGTGTGGGAGGGAGGATACAGGGCCCCTGCTCAACATGCTACAATCACTGTTACATTTCCTGGCTACACCGAGTAGGAGATGTTGTCTGAGTGCCACAGACACAGGGGAGAGACAGATAGCCCAGGCTCACCGAAGTCAAAAGAGAGATCAAGCAGACACTGCTGGTCCATGTGACACACAGAAAAGACACAGCCAGGATGTCAGGAATGGGACAAGCAGTAAGAGTAAAGAACCTGTGATGGGGGAAACAGGGTGTTGTCCTACAGGAAGTCCAGAGTCACGTCTGACTATTCCAGAAAGCCACTTAGCCAGAGCAGGAAGCAGCGAGGGCAGAGCACTGCAGAGAGAAGCGCAGAGACTTAGAGGAGAGGCAGACCCGAGTTAGAAAAACGGCTCCATCACTTTCTAACATGGACATGGGCAAGTTGTTTCCTGTCTTTTAACCTCAGCACCATTTGGTTCACCCACATTTACTGCATGACATAGTGCAATATATCATTTTGAGTAACAGGAGTACAAAGGTAAATACACCCCGTTTTCTTACCTCTCAAAATGGGCACATTACCTTTTCACATGGTTGCTGTGAGAGTAAATCAAATAACATACTGGAAGACCTTGGCACACAGTAAGAATTCAGTATATATTAGTCATTACTGTTGTGATCATGATGGTGTCCACAATGTCTGGGTATTTCTCTCTTTTACCTTTTCAATTATAAAATATTTTAAATAATAATTCATTATTGCTCTGAAAAATACTGAGATCTTAGACGATATTGTATTCTGATCTTTGCACTACCCTACTACTCTCACCAACTGTCCACCCTACTTTGGTTCAATGTCTAAAACCACCTTAATTTTAACCACTTGAATCATCCTAAATCTTAATCTTTTTTAAAAAAAACAAATGCTTCTTTATTAAACGTGTGCCTGGGTAGTTCTTTCAGCAAGGATCATTATAGAGGTAAATACTCTCAGTCTTCGTTTATATGAAAGATGTCTTTTTATCCAAACTCTTGAATGATAATCTAGCTTTGTCTAGAATTCTAGTTTGATATTCACTGAGCACTTTGAAGATATTATTTCATTGTCTTCTGGCCTCTTTTGTAGCTGATGAAGTCTGTTGTTTATAGACAAATAATCTCTCTTTTCTCCCTGCTTGCTTTTAAGATTTTCTCATTTTCTTTGAAATGTAAGCAGTTTTCCACACTGAGTGTCTAGATGTAGAAGGTAGATGTATTTTTAATTACAATACTCAGATGTTATTACAATCTAAAAATCAGTATCTTTTAAAAATTTTGAAATGTTCTTGGCATTATCTGTGTGTGTGTGTGTGTGTGTGTGTGTGTGTAGACAGGGTCCACTCTGTCGCCTGGGCTAAAGTGCAGTGGCATCATCATAGTTCACTGCAACCTCAAACTCCTGGGCTCAAGCAATCCTCCTGCCTCAGCCTCCTAAGTAGCTGGGACTATGGGCACGTGCCACCATGCCCGGCTAATTTTTCTATTTTCTGTAGAGACAGGGTCTCACTCTTGCTCAGGCTGGTCTCGAACGCCTGGCCTCAAGTGATCCTCCCACCTTAGACTCTCAAAGTGCTAGGATTATAGGCATGAGCCACCCTGCCTAGCTGGCATTATCTTTCAAACTATTAATAATACCTTTGCATCGTTCTCCCTGTTATCTCCTAGAACTCCATTTAGACACAAATTGATCATTTACATTCTCTCCTCCAATTCTTTCAATGTCTCTTTCATACCTGCAACATTGTAATCTCTGGGCTGTACTCTGCACAACTTCGTCAGCTCTACCTTCCCATCCACTGATTTTATGTTCTGCTATGTCTAACCTGATGTCTAACCCATCCATTAAGTTATTTTTTTCAATGTGTTTGTCAATGCTACAAGCATAATCGGGTCCTTTTTTTTTCAAATCTTGTCTTTTTTCATATAGTACTATTCTTTTATTATGTTTTCTGTTTCTTTATTTATCTCTTTGTTCTAAAAAAAGTTATTTTATATTCTCTTCAAATTATCCTGTTACTTTAGTTCTTGGGGCTTGCTGTATCTGCCAAATGTTCCTCATGGTAGTTTATTTCGTTATTAAGATTTATATTTTTTTATTGTAAGCTCATGTTCTCCCAGGACTGCTTATTTTATAAAAGGTTCAAGGGCCCTGAGCTGCAGAAATATGCTTCAGAGCTGTCTGTGTTTATTTTTGAAGGGTCCTATGGGTATGAGTTATCCTTGATCCATTTTTTTGTTTTTGTTTTATATTGTGGCAAAAAAATACATAAAACTTACCATTGTTATGGACTGAATCTTTGTGTCTCCCCAAAATTCCTATGTTGGAATCCAAACCCCCAGTGTGATGGTATGAGGAGGTGGGATCTTTGGGAGGTGATCGTGTTATAAGGACGGCCCTCATGAATGGGATTGGTTCCCTTGTAAGAAGAGCCATGTGAGTGCTCTTCAGCTGTTCTCTGCCAGTAAGGATGCGATGAGAAAGCAGCCATGTGCAGTCCAGAAAGCACGTCCTCAGCAGACACTGAATCTGCTAGCACCTTGACCTTGGACTTCCCAGCCTCCAGGATTGTGAGAAATAAATATTTGCTGTTTAAGCCACCCAGTCTACAGTAATTCATTATAGCAACCAAACTGAGTATGACAACCATCCTAACCATTTTTAAGTGTACAGTAAACTCGTGTTGACCATATGTACATGGTTGCGAACGTATCTCTATAACTTACTCATCTTGCATGACTGAAACGCTATAGCCATTGAACAACTCCCCTTATGCCTCCCCCAGCCCCTGGCAACCAGCACGCTACTTTCTAAGAGTCTGACTACTGCAGACACCTCATGTGACTGGGTCACACAGTGCTTGGCCTTCCATGACTGGCTTACTTCACTCAGCACAACATCTTCAAGGTTCATCCATGTTGCAGCATGTGACAGGACTTCCTCCTTTTTTGAGGCTGAATAATATTCCATTGTAGTCAGCTCGGGCTGTCATAACATACCGTAGACTGAGTGGCTTAAAAAATAGAGATTTGTATTCTCACCGTTCTGCAGACTAGAGTCCGAGATGAAGGTGCTAGCATGGGGGGTTTCTGATGAGGGCTCTCCTCTTGGCTCGGAGACGCTCCCTCTTGCTGTGTCCTCACACAGCTAGGGGAGAGAGTGAGAGCCAGCTCCCAGCCATCTCTCCTTCTGAGGACACAAATCCCACCGTGAGGGCCCCACCCTCCTGGCCTCATCTAAATGCCATTACCTCCCACAGGCCCCACCTCCACATGCCATCACACTGGGGCAGGGCGCCAGGCCACAGCAGTATGGATATACCACATTTCCTAATCCATTCACCAATGTCCTACATTTTGGTTTGTTTTTTGTTTTTTGTTTTTTTTTTTTTTTTGAGGCAGAGTCCTGCTCTGTCACCCTGGCTAGAGTGCCGTGGCATCAGCCTAGCTCACAGCAACCTCAAACTCCTGGGCTGAAGCGATCCTCCTGCCTGAGCCTCCCGAGTAGCTGGGACTACAGGCATGCGCCACCATGCCCGGCTAATTTTTTCTATATATTTTTAGTTGTCCAGCTAATTTCTTTCTATTTTTTTTTTTTTTTTTAGTAGACACAGGGTCTTGCTCTTGCTCAGGCTGGTCTCAAACTCCTGAGCTCAAATGATCCGCTCGCCTCGGCCTCCCAAGTGCTAGGATTACATTTTGTTTTTGTGTTAATTTTTTTATCCTAACGTTCCTGTGATGTCCAAGTAATATAAATTCAAACCCCACAGCTGTGAGTGGTACCAGGCCTATAGTTTTCCTTTCTCAAGGTGACACAGCAAGCCCCAGGACAGACAGTAAGCTTCCTTACTCCACAGCAGGATGCGGAGTGTTTCTCCTCTCTCTTTCTGGAACAAGAAGCTCTTAAAGGTTCTCGGCTTCATCTCCATTCCAGCTACCCAACTCTCACAGGCTGAGGCCATAACTCTTGCCCACAACCAGCCCCAAACCCTGTACCCTATAACCAGCTACAAATTGCTCTTGGCATTAGCTATTTTGAACCTGTTCTCTCCTTTGTTCAGTTAAAATACTCATCTCTACAGCACATGACTGTTATGAGAATTAAATTACACAATTCACATACAGTTCCTGATATAAGGCCTGGAATACCCTAGATACTCAATACAGTGTGGCTATTTTTACTTCGAAATCCCAACTCAGCCCAGTCTAGCAAAAACCACTCCCCTTCCTCTTAAAAAATAATTAAAAATTGTGATATATAACACTATATACCTTGGACTACCCATACATTAAAATCTCCCCTTTCTTTTGAAAAAAACAAGAACGGAAAACAAAGAGATATCTGCAATCAATTGCAAAGTCTGAACCCCAATATCTTTTTATATGTGAGATGATACCCCAATATGAAACACTTGCTAGAAAGTTAGCTAATGTTCAAATTTAAACAAAATGCCCAAAACTCTTGCCAACCTACCACACACAGAGCTATTAGTTGTACCTAAATTAAATTTCCCAGTTGATCATAAAAGATATACATCTTAAATCAAATCAAAGTGGGCAACGTGTTGCATTGAACATTGGTCAACGTCACTGCTAAACACAAAGCTATGGCTGTTAAGGCACACACCAGCCCGGCACCGTCTGCTCCAGGTCATGACGTGTGCCTGTCCCAGACGGTGCTCCTGCCCCTCTCCCTGGATTCTGTGGGTGGCTGGTCCACGTCCCATTTCTCAACTTCCCTTCCAGTGGAAACTACTACAGAGCAGGTCCCAGTGTCCTTCAAAGACAGCAACTGCATGTACCAAAAGCAGGAGGTTTCCTGGGCCCCCAACAGAGTGGCTCGTCCAAGAAGTTCCATCATATAAAGCAGGGGTTCGTTGTAACTGGGTCATCTCATAGAAAACTGCAATGATTACCGACTGTAGAAAAAACGGGAACTGAACTTGGAAAAAAAGTCACAAGGAAATAATTTTGTGACTGAAAAATATATGGTGCTAGAGATGCAATCTCTGTTGCACTTTCCTAGCCCTTGGGAAACTGTTTTGTTCAATGAATGAAAAATGTATTTTGCTTAACAAAGGAAAGAAGGGAGGGAGGAAGGGAGGGAGGGAAGGAGGAAGAGAGGAATGAAGAGAGGAAGGGAGGGAGGGGAAGGCAGGGGAGAAAAAGAAATGTGGCTCATCCCCAAAAGCAGCACACCCACACGGAGCAATGCCGCCACTGAGATCAATGTGCTATGCGCTCCTTTATTTATTGGATCCTCTTGGAATGCGTTCAAAGCAAGAACATTAAGCATGTGTAATATCCAGAAGTGAAAACAGACCCTCTTGACATTGCTCTGCAAGTTTCTGCCCTAAATTAGACAGTGAATCAGAAGGTTACATCTGCGAGTGGGTTAGGGAGAGAAAATAAAGAGCCCTACAACATGTGAGCATGTTGGAGAAAGGCTGAAACGAAGGCAAGCCTGTGTGATGATCTTTTTTCAAGTCAGGAACGGCAGATCCAGGCGAGTCCTGTTTTACTGCAGTGCAGACAGTGACAATTCCAAACTGATAAAGACAGACCCTAAAATAGGCCCAATGTATCGGGCTGCCCTGCATCCCTGGGAAAGGGCCATGTGTCAACTGCATGTCAACCCTAGCATTTTCGAACTGACCGACCTCCCTGACTTTTATCTCTGAGCATACAGATAAACACATACAACAGTCTCTAGAGATTATTTCTAAATATACCCGCCCCTGTTTATACCAAAACGGATCCCCTGACTGTCAGCACTCCACGGGTGCAGGGACACTCCCAAGCATAAGCCCTGGCACATCCGCTCCCAGGAGAAACCTGGGAGCACAGCACAAACCAAGACTCTGGGAGCCCTGCTCCTCCTGTTCTCTCTCTGAGGCTGGGACAAGGACAAGTCCATCACACTGACACCACTTCCATGACGACACACATTCCTGACCCGAACTTGCCTCTGACTGGGGGAGGTCAAAGCAGGATCCACAGGCTTGTTCTGCCAGCATATGGGCTGCTGTTTAAGTAACCAAGAAACATCTCAAAAGCCCAACAACCATCCATCCAAATTAGATGAGAAACAATATAATCATGGCAGAGCTTTACATGAGCAAGGGCTCAAAAAGCAAGCTGCCTAGGTTCAAATTCCAGCCTTAGGTAAATTACTTAAACTCTTTGAACATCAGTTTTCTTTCCTGTAAAGTGGGGTTTCTGTAAAATTTTCTGTTAAATGTAGCATTTATGCAGCTCCCACCTCATAAATCGGAGGCGAGGGTGCAGTCAGACAGTGCATGTGATGCACTTAGCACAGTGCCCACCAGGAGGGCCCCGCCTACCCCAGGGTATACGAGGGCTCCATAAACAATAGCTTATTAGTCTTCAGAACGGCCTCCCTAGCATCCCTGCAGCCACTGAAGTCTCTGGCTGTAGAAACAAATACAAATGGAGGCCTGGGCTAAGGAGAGTGGGGATGAGATGTTGGCTGGCATGACTCTAAACTGTTTATAACCAAAGGAATGCATTAAGACGCTCACACTCAGGGAGCTGATTTATGTTAAGTAAATGGCCCACGTCCCTTGGACGTCTCCACTTGAGTTTTCTCGACAGCCCGGCCATTTAGATACATGGCTTGATCCGAGTCCCCCTGTGGATGTTGGCAGGTTGAAAGGCACCTCCAAAGCCAACGAGCTCTAGAAAGCCAAATATGGCCAAACTCAGACCACACGAGGTGGACCATGGGGAGGCCCCCAACGGGTGCCAGAAGATGGTGAGGGGTGACTCAGACGGCCTTAGCTGACAGCTTCAGGGCATGAATGGCTATAGGCTATTTTCATTTCCAAACAAAATTTTCCACCCTATAAGCCCCAAAGTATTTTACTGAAGCAGTGGGGCCTAAGTCATCAGTTTGCTGCTGAAAAGGCAACCTCTTGGGCAGAGAATAGACAGCTAGTTTGAGTCACTGTCCCCTACCCTAGAGAGAGGATATCAGCAAGAATTCACTGGATGGAAATTTCCACCCCCCAGAGGAGACCACAGAGGAGACACAGAAAGTTCATGGTACAAAGGAGAAAGACCAGGGACAAGCCCTCACCTGCTTAGACTTGTCGCTTCCCCACCTACACGCTAGAAACAAATCTGTCACAGAATCAAGTGAGAGTAAAATGAGACAATATGTGTGAGATGTTTTGAAAAATACTTAGAAAGTGCAATCAAACTATAAAGTACTATCCAGTGACTCCTTCAGGGAAGTTTGATACAGAAATTAGAAGCTCTCAAATTAATTCACCTTTGAAAATATGTCTGTGATTTACCCACCTAGCAGAATAAAAGGAGAAAAACATAATTTTTAATGGGTAGATTTTTCTCCTTTTTCTATATTACACCAAACACATATTTCAACTGATTTTCTTCATTGAATTGGCATAACTGATTGAATCAACTAGTTAGATAAAATACAACCTAAGCATCTCTCTGATTCTATGAAGGATGGCCAAAATAGCAGGTGTGTCATTTGAATTCCCTCCATCCTAAGTCTGTGGCAGACATCACTAATCCATCCTGAATGCTGCCCCCTGGGTGCTTAGGCAACAGTTCAGAATCCCTTCAACACAGCACTCCAGGCAGCCATAACCAGTCCTGAATCTGCACAGGACCTGAAACTTATTTGTCATGTTAGATATCTCCTTTGCCTAATTTAATTTGAAATCACAAGCTCAGTAAAATCATCCATAGAATGATTTTAGCCTCACTAATTGCTCCTGAACTTATTTGCTGATGTCTGAAATTCCTGGAAAGGAGACAAAATCTTTTATTTCACAACTAGAAAAAAGGCTGAAAACGCAAGTGCTTCAGAGAAGATAAAGTGACTTAAATTTATACAAAAATGTAAATAGTTGATTCTGTTCTCCCTCTGAGCAGGTTCCAGGTAGCCCTGCTCCTTCTGGAGGGCTCTTAGCTGCATCCTTAAAAGGACCATTCTACTCACACCCTGCACTTTCTCTTGAAGTCGAGCTGGAGGGACAGCGAGCTCTAGGACACACCCAGGATTGCCAGGATGAGCAAGAACAGTGCTGGAAGGGCCCTGGCTCTGTGGGTGTGTTTTGGCAGAAGGAAGGAGAGGTAATAGGGGAGAGCTCTGGATCCCCAAGGGTGAAGTAAAAGTGGCCCACAGCAATGGAAAGGGCACAGAAAGGTAAGATGACAGCCAAAGATAAACTTCAGTTACACAGAGATAGCAACTTGACCCCACAAAAAAAATCACCTTTCATCCTATGTTTGACCCCTTTATATCAAAAGCTGCTGAACTGCTGGGCTAGGTATTTTTAAAACTTGGTCCTTGATGGGATCAGTCTGTACACTGGAGCTCCATAAAAAAACTGAGCAAGACTTTCAGAGTCCGGAGGATTCACTCACTTCTCAAACAAGCATGGCTGCAACAATGGACTGTGTCACCCACACTGAGAAATATCATAATGCCATTTCAGCCAGTGGCTCCACTGCTCTACAACAGTAGATGCCTATCTGCTTTATTCATCATTATCTAGCACTCTGGCTGGCTGGTATCTAGTAGACACTTAATACATGGCTGTCAAAATTGGTTACACTTGTTTACGCCCTCTGCTAAGTGGCTATTCCAGTGCCAAACTCACTGTAAGCACTCATTTAACATCGACTGATTGATTGGTGATTGATAGTCTGTCCTGTGTCTGGTTCCCTAAATGAAGACAGTCGAGTAAGTCAGCAAGATATACCTGGTATACACCTAATAGATACCCAACGTACCAAACGTATATTTTAATGCGGACCTAAAGCATTCCTCTTATACCAAACTACATACTAAAAGATTAAAAATAAGAAACAATAGGCCAGGCACGGTGGCTCACACCTGTAATCCTAGCACTCTGGGAGACTGAGGCGGGCAGATCATTCGAGCTCAGGAGTTCGAGACCAGGCTGAGCCAGATCCAGACCCCGTCTCTACTAAAAAAATAGAAAGAAATTAGTTGGACAACTGAAAATATATACAAAAAATTAGCTGGGCATGGTGGCGCATGCCTATAGTCCCAGCTACTCGGGAGACTGAGGCAGGAGGATCACTTGAGCCCAGGAGTTTGAGGTTGCTGTGAGCTAGGCTGACGCCACGGCACTCTAGCCCGGGCAACAGAGTGAGACTCTATCTCAAAAAAAAAAAAAAAAAGAAACAATGAACTAACATTCTGAAAGTTTAAAATACTCTGTAAATGAGTAAGTTCCATGAGACAGACCAAAAATCATTAGGTGCCATGTATGGGAGGCAACAGTTGAAGGAGGTAAGATACTAAATGTCATCATGTCACATTGGTTGCTGAGAGTTTCCTCATATAAATATGGTTTTACTAAATGTCCAGTTCAAGGGAGAATTATTTCACAAACCAAGCAGAGGTACATTTGTCATAACCCCTTTCTCATAAGTGTATCAATACTTTCCACATGCATTACCTCATTTGCCTTCATGACATCCTTATGACGGAAGTGGAAGTACCACTAGTAGTCGGTAAAACACAGGTGCGAATTTCCAGTTCTAGCAATATGGAAGACTATACGTAGACAACCAAGGAATGGAGAATCATGCATTTTTTTTTTTTTTTTTTTTTTTGAGACAGAGTCTCACTCTGTTGCCCGAGCTAGAGTGCCATGGCGTCAGCCTAGCTCACAGCAACCTCAAACTCCTGGGCTCAAGTGATCCTTCTGTCTCAGCCACCCGAGTAGCTGGGACAACAGGCACGAGCCACCACACCCAGCTAATTTTTTTTTATTCTATTTTTTAGTTGACTGGCTAATTTTTTTTCTATTTTTAGTAGAGATGGGGTCTCGCTCTTGCTCAGGCTAGTCTCGAACTCCTGACCTCCAGCAATCCTCCCACCTCGGCCTCCCAGAGTGCTAGGATTACAGGCGTGAGCCATTGCGCCTGGCCCACATTTTGTGAATTCATTCACAATAGAAACCACAAAGGGAAAAAACTAAAGTATTTGGAAAAGAAAAAATAGAACTTTTAGGAATAAAAATCATTAAAATTAAAAATGCCTTTAAGGTTAGACAGCAGACCAGATACAAATGTGAAGAAAACTAGTGAACTGGAAGATCTAGCAGAAGAAATTACTCAGAATATAGCAAAGATAAACAATGAAATACAGAATATGAAAAAGCATTTAAAAGAAAGGGTAAAATGAGCAACATCAATATATATTTTAATAGTAGAGTTCCCGAAGAATAAAATAAAGAGACTGGGAGAGAAACAATATTTCAGAAGATAATGACTAAGAACTGGTCAACTATATGAATCCTCAGATTGAAGTGTCTTACCAAGTCCAAGCAAGATTTTTAAAAAATCCATGTATTAATTTTTTTAAAAAAAATCAGAATAGTGATTATTCTTTCAGATTGACAGCAGACTTCCCATCAACAACAGCACATAAAAGACCAACAGCAGAGTCCAGAAGATAATGGAATATCTTCAAATTGCTAAAGGAAGATAACTGCTAACACAGAATTCTGTACCTGACTAAACCCCCATTCAAGAATGAGGACCAAAAATAAAGACAATTTCAGACAAAGACTGAGGAATTTTACCACTCATAGACCACTGCTGAAAGAAATACAAAACATATGCTTCAGTACTAAGGAAAGAAACCCAGAAGGAAGGAAAGGGATTCAAGATGCAATGGCTTACTCTAAAAGATTTTCTCAGAGGGGGCATGACTTCTTAGCCTCATCCACTGTGTGTGAGATAAAGCACCCCCAATTCAAGACCCCTCTCAACAGTTTCTCATATAAGCCATAGAAACAAGGGTCCATCCCTGTGCCTTTAAAGCCCAAAGACCTTTTGCCTGGTACTATTTTTGAAGTTATGGAGCAGGATTGTTTCATACTCTTCCTGCTCCACCCCCAAGACATTCTTTCTTGGTGCAAACTCAGCTCAAAAATACTCTTTAAGCATGTGAGCCTATACCACACTTTCCCAAAGCAACTGGTAGTACACAAAGGCCCAGACACAAAGTTTTCTCCTGCCATATTTCAATCAATCCCTTTGCAATACTGAAGTAATATTCATAAAGAGGGTTAAAAGAATAAACAGACTCTTTATGGGGGGAGGGGACAGAGACAGAATCCTAGACATGGGGAAGTGAAATGGTTCAACCAAAATGCCACAGCAAGAGGCAGAGATACATCTAAATCCGACACCCTGCGCCCAGACATGGTTGCTGCTTTGACAACACGCTGTCTTTCAGGGGCTTCCAGCCCAGCCGCACTGCTCTCCCCTCCTCTCTGCTGCTTCTCTTCTCTCTCTCACACACACTCTGCTAAATTCTCTCTCACACCTATAAATGCGCGCACGCACACACACACACACACACACACAGGCAAAGCAAAGAACCTATAATGGTTTGGCCCCCAAGTGTTAAAGGAACCTCTCCCTAGAGTCTTTGGTTTACAATTTCTCTTCATTTACTTCTGGACCTAAAAGACACAAGTTAGATGACCTTTACTTCCATTTTATCTTCTCCCTTTCAAACTGACCACGACCTCAGAACCACCACAAGGAGGCGCTAGCTGTGCCAGTCCATGGGCCAAGAAAGCCCAAATGTGACTGCACACAGCGGTATCTGTGCATCCCCAGAAGAGCTGAGTCCACTTCTCAGGGACACTGGCCCATTCCAGGGCTTCACCCAACTCAAGGACGTTTTTCTTTCAGTCATTTTCTTCTTCAGGATTTTCTTTTCTCCTTCATTTTATTAAAGCCAAGCCAAACTCCGAAGAAATGCCGAGGACCAGTTGTTTGGAGCACGACAGCAGCTGGAATTGAGGAAACCTGTCCATCTGGACTCTGAGTTCATTCCACAACTGATACCCTCAGAGGAAAACATTTCGGTCTGCCCAAGTTTCACTGGAGTGGAAAAAAGGAAAAACCCCAAAGCTTTCTGCTGCCCAGACCCAGCGAGAAATGGCACTAGGGTCAGCACTGCCCTTGAGGTTCATCAGGAGGTCAGACTCTGCCAGTGGGTTTTCCAGAGGCGGCCAGACAGGGTGAAATGGTGCCCACAGGGCCGGCCGTGCCAGCTCCCAAGAGGGCTGCCATAACACGCTGTTTCTGGACGAGGCAGACAGATGATTGGTGCTACTTTCCCGGCCAAGAATGGCAGAAAAAAGGCAAGGCCTTGGGGCCACTGGACTGTCTATGCATCTCACCATGTTGGGCTAATACTCCACTCCAAAAAAACATGCAAATTGGCATCGACAACTGAGAAGTCAACAACTGTGCCTCTTTTGGGAACAATGCCAACATATAAGAATGAAACTGGCCTCCATCTGATGCACAGGCCTGGCCGGTGCAGAGAACTTGAGTGAAGTGCAGCAGCCTCCCCGACTCAGAGACTCCAGGCATTTGCAGCCACCGTCCCTTCCCTTGCCTCTGGGACAAGCCCCCAGTCCACTACCACTGCCTGCCAGACCCCTTACATGTGAAAAGGACTGGGGAAGAATCTGGGGGTACCTCCTGGTCATTAACTATTTCCTGAACAAAGAGTGAACTCAGAGCCACTCTGCAGAGTGCATTTCCATGGCATTCAAAGAGTTACTGTCCTTGGCACCCAAAACTCACATCCTCTCATGCAACATTCAGAAGGTCATATTTTTCTTGATTACAGGGAAATGCAGGCACTGCAAGGCTCAAATGGGATCCAACCTGAGATTTCCCAGTGGTTTATAACATTTTTGTCATGAGATTATAACAGAGAAGAGGATAAAGATAAATATAATAAAATGTTCTGTTCTCAGGAATTTGATATTCTGATACAACTATAAGAATATAAAAGCACAGGGCTAAGCTTGGTGTGGTGTGGACGGGGCAGGGGAGACAGGGCGCGGAACAGCTTGGGGGGTGAGTGTTCTCCAGGCGAGCGCTCTAAGGTGGGCACTGCCAGGCTGAATTGCCCAGAACGCTCTTCCTCTCTACCGTGGCACCACGGCTGAGGCCAGCAATGCCAGGTCCTTGTCTGTGATGCCCAAGACAGTGTGTGGGAAGCCTGACATCTGACGTCCCCTCCACACCAGGCTCACATCGCCTGCTTCCTTCCACCCATGTCTTGAACGTGACCCCAGGTCTCTGGGCCATGAGCTTTCTCTATGCTTTGGTGTCAGAGTCTTCTCAGGAGGCCAAACTGTGAAGCCAGTAAAGTTTGTCTTCACATGCCTACCCTTACACACACATGCATGCACACACACACATGCACACCCACCACACATGCATCCTACTCCACGACCTTGAGGCTACCCTCCTTGAACCACCTCTACCACCCAGGCTTGCCATTTCCTTCCTGTTGTCATGCTTCCCAAAGGAAGTCCACCTGCCTCTCTGTACATCCACTCAGAACTCAGGGGCCAAGCAGCTATTCTGATGCACAATGCATGTGGATAGAGGCAGGCTGGAGGTCCAGACTCCCTGACCCCTGCTGTAATTGTGTGTCCTGGGACCTGAATTCCCACCTCGATGGTCCCAGGCAACCATCTCGATCCTCCTGCACCAGCTCCAGCTTTGTGTGCCTCCTTACAGAGCTAGGGACCTTGGCCCCTGAGCCTCATTAGTGGCTGTCTCACTATGCCAAACTCAACTCTGGGGGACCTCTCTAGGAATGCTGACCACTACTGGCCCTTAACTCATGCTTCCCTTGGTGACTTCTGTGGCGTGTCCCACAGTGTTTCCCCTGACTGTTCCCTGTTCCAGTCTCTTCAAGCTCAGACTCGACTCCAGCTGCCGCTGTCTCACACAAGTCTAGCACCCCCTCCCTGAGGCCCCTAATGCCCCCTTTTCAGCTTCCCCCGCACCCCACATGCCAAATACCACTCTGCATTTCCTTGTCCTCTGCCTCCTTCAAGTCAGCTTCTGGAGACAGAGCCCCAGCCCCTCTGCTGGGGTTAAACCTTCCACTCATCCCTGCCCCCGCTGCCCACAGCCTTCTCCCAGATCTGCTTCATCCATAGCCCCTCTCGCAGTTCCAACCTATCCTGTGCTAACAGATCCCTCCCTTCTTCTTTCATTCCTAGCCAAGTTCTTGAAAGAGTGGTCCCTGTGCATCACCCCTGCATCACGCCTCCCCATGCCTCAGCACTGCACGGTGGGACTGGACAGCAATCGCTCTAGACCCACTTTCAAAGGCCACTGACGACACCAAGTCATCCAGTCTGGTGGGTCTTCCCAGCTCCCACCTTTCCCTCCACTACTCCATTCAACACTAGCAGCCATGCCTCCTGGGAACACTCTCCTGCCTTGAGCTCCCCAGCCCTGCAATAGCCAGGCTCTCGTCCTACCTCCCTGGCCATCTCTGTCTCCTCCATTTTACTCTCTTCCTGTCTGTCTTTAGCCATCATCATTCCTTCTCCCTATTCCCTCTTCCCAATAATTCCATTCCCACAGCTTCCAATAACACCCTCTTAAAAAGAACTCTGATGCCACGTGTATGCTTAGTATCTTCTATTTGCCCTCCAAATACACCCTCTGCCCTTCCCGTTGAGATCACAGCCAAGAGCTCCCCTGCCATCTGGCTTTCTGGGGGGAAATCACTCCTTCCCCCTCTCGCCTGGACAATGGCAATAGCCTCAGAACTCTCCCTCCACCGGCAGCCTTTGCTCCCCACCCTGGTCCTCCAGCCTGCTGCCTGACTACACTTCTGGAAGAGCAGCTCTGATCGCACCCTTCCCTCCCTCACACACTTTAAATGGCCCTCCACTGCCTACCAAATGGGGTGCGAACGCTTCTGCCCAGCACGAGGGCACTCCACGTGCTGTCCGTCTCCCGCCGTTCCAGCCTGCTCACCCCTTCTCCCCCAGCACAATCCGTGCTCCAATTCAACTCACCGCTTCCCTGAAGTCCAACATACATGCGTATCAATACATTATTGACCGTCCTATTCTTTCTGCTGGGAACATCCATCCTTCAAGGTTCAGCTGTGTCGCCACCTTCATACATGCTTCCTTCATCTATTCATCTGCCTGTGTCACACACTCCTTCTTTAAGTCTGTGAGTCCTTTGTCTCCCTGTAACATCAAGTACATTCTGCCTTTTATTATACTTGTGTGTGTGTCTGTGTGCATGGGTACATATCTCACTCCTTAGAGGAAAGGATGACTGAGGGCTGTAACCTTGAAGGTCCCCTTGAATCCAGAGATCCTACGAGCAAACTGCCTTACAGGTAGCAGATGCTCAGTAGCATTTTGTTAATGACTAACCATTTTGATTCTGGGGGAAAAGACTATTTAGAATTGTTGTTGTCACAAATGGCATGAGATACTCCATTTTCAGAAATATTTCACAGTCAATTTATCCTGGAAAAGGCTTCTTATCTTCTGGTCTTTCAGACAGCTGGGCATAGGTCAAAATTTTTGCCTTTTAAATAATTGAAAAACAGAGGCACAAGATCCTATCCACTGCAGACCAAATATGAGCTCTGAGTCACTGCAGTACACTCGGATGTGGAGCTTGGATCCCCAGGAGGTCTCGGGCAGCCAGATGTGGCAATAGAAGCTTCCACCTTGGAGAAACACTGTGCAACATTCCAGCTCTGGACAACGGCCAAGACACACCTGTAAGCAGGCCAGGGAGGGGACGGGACCACAGACCCATGTGAGAAGAATTTTCTAATAGCTGCATTAAGCTAAGTGCACTGGCCTTCAAAGTGCGAAGTTGTTTGCGTTTCACACACCTTCGTGAGCCTGTGTGGTTTTTACCCACAACCAGGTCTCTGATTGGTGGGTTCAGCCCAGGCATCAATATATGTGTCTATTTCTTCCTCAGAGCTGCACAGTTCAACATGCTAAGACAGAAGTGCAGCCAGTGATATTACTAGTTTTAAGTCAAATGATAACCAAAGAAATAGCCATCCCAAGACTGGAAAGAGGCTTCCAGAGTCATCTAATTGGGTCATCTACGCTGCTATTTCCCCTGGCTTGCTCACTCCCTGCTTGCTTCTTTCTCTGCTTCCTCTTTTCCTGATCCTCTCCTCCTACTGCTTACTTTTCTTCTCATGTTTTTGTCTCCCTCGCCTCAACTCACATGTGAGGAGCAGGTGAGAGTCCTGGGACACTGCCCTCCCCCTGCCCCTGAAAGGCAGCTTTCAGGCTGGAGATGGAGACCCCTCATCGAACGGCCATGCTCAGGACGGGGTGGGCTGTGCCTTGGCCAGCCAGCATGAGCACACAGCAGCCTACTCCCCATGGTCCCCCGAGGACGCAACTCTACCGCACGTCGGGGGAGCCATCCTCTCCCACAGCCCTGAGGATTACGAGACTGCACACCTCTGTCCACAGGCATGTGCTCCTGGACTAGACACACAGGCAGAGGGAGAGACAGGGACAGACTGAGCAGGTTTGTCTTGCCAAACACCAGTTTCCTGTCGAGTTACAAGCCAGGTCAGCAAGGAGGCAGAAGCTGAACAGGATATAGAGACTCTCTCCCTCTTTTTTTTTTTTTTTTTTTTGGAAGAGAGGTGGTATCAGTCACTCCTCATCAAAAGGCAGCTGCTAGACTATAAAACACCCAATTAAAGTTGTATGTCTGATTTAGGCACTGGGAACCCAGAGAAAATACTAGACCCTACTACTGACCCAGCAGGATTTCCCAATGCTGCATTCTTGTCCACACAAGGTTCAAACCTGAGAAAGCACACAAAGAAGTAGACGCTGACAACTAAAAGGTCATAATTCAGACCCAGCAATTCCACTCCTAGGTGTACACCTGGAAGAACCAAAAATAGATTCAAACAGATGCTTAACGCTAATGTTCACTGCAGCATTATTCACAATAGTCAAAAGGCGGAAACAATCCAAGTGTCCATCAATGGATGAACAGATAAACAAAATGTATCATAGCTGTGGTCCCCAACCACTGGTCCACAGCCTGTCTGTCTACAGCCTGTTAGGAACCAGGCTGTGCATCACCACCTAAGCTCCACTACCCCTGCACCCCACCCCCCCATGGAAAAACTGTCTTCCATGAAACTTAGGAACCAGCAGGAGGCGAGCTGCTGAGCAAGCTTCATCTGCATTTACAGCTGCTCCCCATCACTCGCATCACCACCAGAGCTCTGCCCCTGACGTCTGGGGAAAAATTGTCTTCCATGGAACCAGTCCCCGATGCCAAAAAGGCTGCGGTAGTATATACTAACAATCGAATATTATTCAGCCTTAAAAAGAAATGAAGTTCTGGCACCTGCTACAACATGGATGAACCTTGAAAACATTATGGTAAGTGAAGCAGGACAGACACAAAAGGACACTCACATGAAGTATCTAAAACAGGCACATTCACAGACAGAAAGTAGATCCCACGTTACCAGGGCTGGGGAAAGGAAGGTTAGGGAGTCATTGTTTAACAGTTACAAAGTTTCTGTTTAGGGTGATGAAAAAGTTTTAGAAATCGATAGTGGCGATAGCTGCAAAACATTGTGAACACACTGAATGCCACTGAAGTGTACACTTAAAAATAGATAAAATGGCATATTTTGTTCTATATATATATATATATATATTTTACCACAATGAAAAAAATTTAAACATCATAATTCACATCTTCAACCATCAGTAGGTCTGATTTAATCTGACTTACAGAACTAGCTTCACTAAGATACTTAAAAGAAAAAAATCTTAAAACTACATTTTGTGTAATTGAAAGAAAGTGCTTAATCCTACCTCCAAATGACTCCCAGTCCCTAACTAATTTCATATGCTTCCTTTTAACTCCATCATTTATCATGTAGATTGTCACGACATACCGAGGTCTGAAATTCGTGAGATGTGTTGCCAACAATTAGATTACACGGCGAACTCCAATTGTGGAATTATTATTAATGTCAATGATGCATGAAAACCCAGAGAGACAAAAGTAAATGTGCAGTTGCCAAGGGCTGTGGGGAGGAGGGAATGAAAAGTGACTGCCAGTGGGAAAAGGGTTTCTTTTTGAGGTGATGAAAATATTTGGGAACCAGGTAGTGGTGACAGTTGCACAACTGTAAAAATCCTAAAGCCCTCTGAATTGTACCTGTTAAAAGGGTGAATTTTATGGCATGTGAATTATATCTCAACAAAGCCATTTAAAAATAAATAAATAAGTGATGCATGAAGTGCGGGGCACTCGGTTTGCAGGGATGGTCCCCTGGACTCATCAGAATCTCGTTCGAGAACCGAGAGTGTCTATGTTCCAGGAGACAATTACTGAAAAGACATTCCGAGAAGGAGCCATGAAGCAAGGCCACACCATGAGTGGTCCCCTCAAAGACAAGGCTTGCTGACCTAGCATCGTGAAGGGCTAGAGAAGGACCAAAGAGGCCCTGGCAGAAACCATGGGAATAAGGGGACAGCCAGAGGCTGGGACCAGGAGGAGAGGCTGGGTAGAGTGACCACATCCCAGCCATCAGGTAAGGACAATTGCTCAGCTCCTCCCCCACTACACTGGGCCAGCAGAAGCAGGCGTTTCCACAAAGCAAACTTAAACAAGGCTCCATAAGGCTGAGGCAAGGTAGTTTTCCCAAGATAGATGGGTAGTGGGTTCCTCTGTCTGCTCTTCCCCATGTGGTGAAATGGAAAGAACAAATGTTTTGAAAGTCCTACAGACCTGAATTTAATTCCCAGCCCAGCACTGTCTGGGTGCCTGTGGCCACATTACTTCAGATCATTGGTCCTCAGTTTCCTTACCTGAAAAATATCATGAACACCCAAATGCAGGGTTGGTATAAGGATGAAATTATATTATGTACATGAAGCACCAAGACCATTGCCTGAGACATGCCAGGCATTCAATAAATGGTAGAAATGACTCCTGCCCCCATTCTAAAAATATAAAAAGGTAGATGTTATACTTCAATATGGCTTTGTTCTTTAAATAAAAACTAAAACATGTATAGCTCCACAGATCACAAGACCAGAGGCTGGGAGAAGAGCAAGGCACAAGCAAATGCAAAAGCTCCCCAGCACTTTCTGATGATGGGATTATTTTTACTTTGGGAAACTAAAGGCTAATCCTGTCACTTAAAATGTGATGTTACAGCCCTTTCCTATTTTGATAAGTGTCTTAAGGAGCTGTATGGAACAGTTCCCTCTCTTTATCTACAAACCTCCAGCACTTTCACTATGGGGAAAAAAAAAAAAAAAAAGTCTATTTCCCAAAGCAAAGGTTTACTTTTGAAGCACAGTTTTATTTTCTAGTCTGTCCTCCTGTTCTGGGAAGTTGTGCTTGGGTTGTGGGAATTCATGCTGGAAGGTGAGGAGATGTCTGTTTGCCCAGGTGGCGTCCTTCCTGCCCTCAATCGCCCTACTTTCAGATATTCAGCCCACCCCAGGACTTCAGGCCAGTTTGGCTTTGGACATTGGGCCAAAGGCAGGGAGCCACGTGCCGTGGCTATGAGGGACAACAGGATGGCAGGAGGACAGCTGCTGGGACCCAGGGAACTCTGCGTCCCCAGGGCCTCACCCTCAGGCAGGAAGCAGCAGTTCAGACCCTGTCCTGGGGTCCCACTGGCCACAGGCTGGGAGAACCTCTGCATGTCAAACACCAGGCCTATCTTGACGCAGTTTCACTTCTTCCTTGATTATTCTGGAATCAGACAGAGCACCACAGACTCTTGTTTCTCTTTGTTTTTACATTTTCATCTTTAAAATTTTGAATAATGTCAGCCCTCCAATAACACCTCCTGAGTTGTTTGAAATGCTGTGAAAGTTGCTTCATGGTGTTGCTTTTTCAGACTCTGGTGCTCTGCTCTCTGATGAGAAGAATAAGAATAACTGATATTTGCACAGTGATTCACACTCATTCTCCCACTTAGAGCCCCACAGCTACCCTGTAAAGTTGATTAGCTAAGAATTATTACCTCCATTTCACAGATGGAAAAAATGAGACTTGATTCCTTCAAAACTCTCAAGGAGATCAAGTCAAAGAATGTGACTAAAGTCATTTCTCTAGCTACAGCCTTATTTATTTTTATTTAGTTATTTATTTTGTTCTTTTGCTAATTAATGTCTTTGAAACGTAGATTATTTTGGAAGAAAAAACAGTAAAAATGGCTGAACATGACACAATGGTTATAAAGTAAATGGAGCTTAATTGAGTAATCAAGTCAACATTTCTGCCCCTAGGCAACACAAAGAACATTCATTTACTGTCTGGATGTTGGCTTGGTCCTCTAAAGGACAGGAGACAAGATTATTTTATTTTCCTTTTAGCTAGGTTCAAGCAGGCAACACAGAGTGTATTAAAAGAAACCCCTGTTGGCATATTGGCAGCTTGAATATTTCATGAAATTATCACAACACTATGTTCTGAAATGGCTTCCTCCAAGAGCTCAAAGGCCACATCTCTAAGCATGAGCCTCTGTCTTCAAGCTAGACCAAGTCAGCCTCAAAGGCCTTCTAGTTTCTCAGAGAGGACTTATAAGAGAATCAGACGAGTCAGCCAATGAACACTTCAAGGATGATGGTAATGTCAGAGGCAGATCCTGGGTGAATTCTCTTCCATGTGCTGAATCTAAACCACCACTGCTGGGAATGTCTCCTGGGAATAGGTTGGGGGTCCTAGGAGACCAACCCAAGGGAGCAGGAAGAAGCCTATGCTCACCCAACTCAGGTAGAGCCCCAGGCAGTCTGTTCCTTACTGTTCCTTACGCTCCTCCCTGGAGCTAATCTGCATGTCGGTGCCCTGGCCCACAGCGAAGCTGAAGCTGGCTGTCCACGAAGCACCCCCACAGCTCACCAGGGGAAGTGCCTGCAGCACAGCCCGGCTTCCCATCCCCCACCACTCTCTGGAAGGGGTTGAAACAAGCCTAGATTGGGGCAGAAGGAAAGTGAGCAAATAAAAAAGGCTTACAGGCCGATCTGTTTGCAGACAAAATTGTGATCTGAATTTTGTAGGAGTCTCTTGTGGACATGTATGAACTTCTACTCTGTAGTCTAAGAAATTATTTTTAAATCTTTCCAATGATACACCCCCCACCACCATCCTCCCAACTCTGTTCCTAAATCTAACACCTCAGAAATTATTTTAAGGCAGCACAAAGGTGCAGGCAGGGGGAGGAAGAATAGAGAGAGGCTCAGAGATTTACTAAGCAAAATTTAACCAGAGGCACTGGGCAACGCTCTCTCAGGGGGTTTCGCAGACGCCAAGTGCGGTCAAGAGAAGGCAGAAAGATAAAGACATTGAAGACCTTGTATTTAGTCAGGTCTCTGCCTCAGTGACTCCTTAGGAGCCTCTGTTTTCTCAAGGGGAAGTGGGGTCTGTCCCTACCATTCCTTTGCCTATAAAATGTTCTGATCCTAGACAGTAAATCCCCACAGAGACATTACATTTATTCTGTGTTTGACAAACACTTCAAAGAATATGAGCCCAGAACCCTCCCCTCTCACACTCTCTCTCACGCACACATGCACACACGCACACACACAGCACGGCACAAGAAAGCCATGTTGAAGAAAATGTATCATGGAGAGTACTGGAAGGAGAGGGACTGAGGAGTTTTGGCTTCTTTCAAGTTAACCCCCCCTTCCCTCATCCTCTGATCAAAGCCATTTTAACCCCTTTGGCTCCCTCGGGCCCTGGGGAAGTAAGAGTCTATTTTTAACCTTCGTTTGTCTCCTAAGCTCCAGGTCCAAACTTCTCTCCTTACAGTCCCTAAAACCTCTATTTATACATTTAAATTGTTCAGTTCCACATGCTGTAGCTGAGCATCCCCTACAACCTATGACCTCGTTCCCCAACCCCACTCCAGACACCCACGCAGACCTCTGCCTGCTTTCCTCGTCTTCCGCTCCCCCAGCTCCAGCCAACTCACAGCTCTGCTTCTCCGTGAGGACACCCTGGGCTCAGTCTCCCAGCTGGGGTCCCACCCACATGGCACACACAGCTAGAACTGAAGCAAGGCTCTCGAGGGTCCCGAGGGTTCCAAGTCTCCCGCTTGAATTCAGCAGGGGAAGAGGGCTACAGAGAATGGGCTCCATTTCCCTTCTTGCCATGAGAAGCAGCTGTCTCCAAGCGTCCCTACTCTACGGAAGCAACTGGGGTCTGCACCGGGCCAGTCAAGCCTGGTCTTAAGCAAATAAGCACCCCATCTGGAAACTAAAACACACAGGAGACCCCTTCCAGAGCACCCAGGCTTCAGGTTCAAATGATGGCAAGAACTGCTTCAGCCCTCCATTTCGCTTCTTCTGCAGTGGGTTCAGTTGAAATCTACACGCCTGGCTTTGAAACCACACAAAAAAATTCCATTTTCCCAGAGGGATGCTGTCACTTTTACTTGTTTTATGCGGTGTCTAACCTTGAGGTACATGTAAACAGGTGTTTACTAAATTATTTTAATAATGACAGCCATGGCTCGGAGTGTTGTTTCATTATCAGAATGTTTAGCACTTATGTTGCTAAATATTTAGCACCTGATATTTTGCAAAGCAATTCCCCATGCCTTTTTTAAAATCAATCTTCTGTTCTCCACAGTGCTGTGCCCAACTTTAACTTAGGCAACTGTGAGGAATCTAGAAACAGACTAAATCGGTGTGATTATTTTGCTAATTAGGCTTGTTGTTAAGTCTCCAGGTGTTTCCCAAATAGACTATCAGTTTTCTTTCGTCCATATTGGGAAATAAAATTGTCTCCAGAATTTGAAGGCTGAGCACTTGATTTCAGAGTCCTGGCGAGGAAGAGCTGGGTGACGCTGGCTGACCTGTGCCTCCTGCAGAACAAACAGCTGCTGTATCAGGCAGGAAGAATTACTGTAAAAGGAAGAAAGTGCTGCCAGCCACTCACCCCTGCTCAATGCAGTGCCAAGAGCTTCTCAGACCTCACAGAACTTGCCACCCAACTGAGAAAACCCAGTGAAGAAAGGGATAGAAAAGAAAACGCCAGGAGTTGGAAAACATCACTGGAAATTAGCACAAATCTCAGTTACTTCCTAACCTATGTCTCCGGAGCTTTGCTGCCGTTACCCGGCAGGAGACCCAGGCAGATTGATAAACAGACATCAGCTGTGAAGTGTACCCAGTTGTTTTTGTGGGTTTTTTCCCTATTAAAGTTAGGAACATGCCTTCTTGCTTTGAGCCGACAAGCTTTGTAACCGCACAGGTTAGAGCCTCCAGAGCCCAAGCTTCAGGTCACCTCGTGCTCCACTGGGCTTGGTAACCACTGGGCCCCCTGGTTACTAACCATCCGTGGCAAATCAGGGAGAAAATTAATATATGGCCATAATAAGTTCAGCTGATCGCCCAAAAGGCTCCCTCAAGGATGCTGTCTGTGCTGGAGGGAAACAGAAATCTGAGGGAAGAGTGTGCAGCCGAGGGGGAGAACCACAGAATGGGTTTTCAGGACCAGAGGGTGGAAAGGTCATGGAGGGACTGCGAGAGACTGGGGCGGGGGGTGGCACGGAGACACGCGCTCGTCTTTCGGCTTCTCTGCAGGGGGCAGATGTAGGCAGGAGGCAAGAGGCACAGCTCTGACAGGAATCTGTCTCCAAACTCCCCCAACACCCTTCCTCACTGACAGACCCTGGAGCCCCTTTCCTGACTCCTAAGCCCTGTGGCGCCACCTACTGGAAGAGGCAGAAGACACAGCCACCGTCCGCCTTGCTGGCTGCATTCATTCGTTCACGCAGGCAGGCATTCAGCCTTGCATGGGATGAGCAGGGGTCTGTACTAGGAAGTGAGAATCCAAAGATCAGCAGGGCCTCGAAACCTCCACGTAGGATGCTCCTTGGACCCTCTCTGTAGGTTTTATTCACAGAAGAACCCAAACTCAAGCCATTTTAAGTCAGAGAAAATTAAAGGAAGAGTCCTAAGTCACCTGAGAAATGGCTCCAGGGGGCTAATGGTTCACTATTTCATTTACAAAGTACTATATCGGTAGTATCTACCTGTACAGAGCAAGTCTTCTCTTAACATAGGGAAGAAATGTCCAGTCTTAGGAGACGGCATTATCAACATACCTCTCTACAACACCCTGGGTCCCTGAAGTGCATTAAGCTCTTGTGTAACCTATTTAAAACAGCTGTTCCTTATTCAGAGTATGTGTACAGGCACACATGGAAATACTGTTAGCATGTAATCTATAGAAATGAATAATTGATTCTTTTTAATATATTCTATCATGTCATATTCTGATACTTTGAAAAGTATCTGGGCAATACTAAGAACAGTATTATGAACTCCAGTTGCCCTTTTTCTCCAGTTTCCTCCACGCGGTATCAAGAGAAAGAGAAGCTAATGTCACGCTTTCTTTAACCTGCACAAGCTGATGTGCAAGCAACGTTGTTCTCTGACCATTTGTAAAGAAAATTAACTGTGATCACTGTTATTACTTTACTATGATGATTATTATTCTGGCTGTACCGTTAAGTAGCTGACAGAAAAGCACAGTGTGTCTTGCACTCCCAGAACACATGTTTCTCCCCTTTGCCTTGTCTCCAGCAGATAAGGGACATTCTGAGGTTTTATTTGTTCAATGGTTGACTATTAAGACACTCATTTGCTAGCTGGAGCCCGCAATGGAAAATCAGCTCAGAAAAGTGGGAGGCTGGCACAGAACCAGAGCAGACAGGGCACCAGAGGCAAGATGAGGCTGGTGTGTGCCACTACGGCCTGAAACCCAGGGTCAGAAGCCAGTCCTGTGAACGTCCAGGCTGTTCCCATGCACTGACCTTCTGTAGCCACAGCCCAAATACACTCACTGCCCCCCCCCAACTGAAAAGGTGGCAGAGCAAGGGCTGATGCATGCAGTGCCCTCAAGCATGCTGGGAAGAGAAGAGTGCACAACCCAGCCACCCGCAACTTTCCTGGTTCTCCACTGTTTGGTTTGTCACCATTACTAATCTAAGGTAATTATTTGGCCTCTTTCAGCCTCCTAAAACTCTAACCCCCAATGACATTTCATGGCCCTTTCAGTGACTAGCCACAGCCACCTCTTCCTTGTCAACATTCCTGCTCTCCATGACTGCCATCCCCAACTCCACCACCTTCCTCCCCTCTCCTCCTCCAAAAACCTGGGCAATGCCAACCAACCAAGGAAGAGGAGATACAAAGTGGAGGGGTACAAGGATCCTGGTGCTCTTTCACCTGAGAACCGCATCTAGGAATGGAAGCAAAACTGTTCCTGTGTATTATATAATCACTGCAGCTTCAAGGGAGAGAACTGGAATTCAGGTTGCCATAGTGTTTGTTGGCATGTTACTGGAAAGGTAGAGCTGCCGGCCACCAGCTCTCTAGCTGCCTTCCCCTCTACCTTTCTCAAGAACTTCTCTGGGGCTGGCACTCCTACTTTTTTAATGTCTGCTCCCAGAGGGGAAGGAGGTGTTGAGGGGCAAAGGGCAAAAGAAAAGAATCAGAGTTAGGAAATGGGCTCAGAAGGGTTTATCCCACACTAAAAGGAGACCTTGTAAACTACTTAGGATTATCACCGTGTGAATCATTATTATTACCACAGTATACTGCCATTGGCAGTAACAGGACAATACTACTGTGTTGTCGTCAAGGTTGTATAGACTGAGGAGGTGGGTAAAGCATGCAGTCTCTGAGAACCTGGAGGGGAGCGATGCATCCCCACTCTGCCAAAATATCACCCTTTCTTTTGTGTCTCCTTGCCTCCCTCCTAATCCATCCACTACTCCATCAGGTAGGAAAGGGATAGGGCATCAGGTGAGGGAGGGGGACACCGATACAGAAATCCAGGGACAGAAGCTCTCGTAACCCCAAAGCCCTGGCTCACCCGAGAACCCATGACCCCTGACATGATTCCTTCTCTCAAAGGAGGCCAAAATCCCCACTTTCCGCCACCCACGCTGGAAAGCAGAGACAATTGGCCACGAAATCAGTTCTAGGATGGATGGCAGCTCTGGCTCTAAAGGGTAGAGGCCCTGTCCCCAAAGGATGGAGACGAGGACTAATGGAGGGAGGAGACTGGACAAAGGGACCAGGAGACTATTCCTTGCGCCAGGCAGGTGGGTCTTCAGAAGATCACTTGGAAGTACCCAGGGAAGGAACAGATACCAATAGCGATAGGCTTTCAGGGCAAGAGATGGAGAGGAAGAGTGTAAACAGGGAGGCTGGGGGAACTAGGAGAGAAAAGGGAGAGACAACATCCAAAGAGTCACAGAGAACCATGGAGAGAAGACAGAGATGCCGCTGGAGGTTGCCAGCCACCCCAGTAGACAGGCAGGATGACCCTGTCTACACCCCATCAAAACCTTAATTGCTGAGCTATCTCAAAAAATTAACATGTTAATGTGGGGTGGGGGGCAGTGAGGAGAAAGTTTCCGAGAAGTAGGGAGTTACCTGAATGCCTTTCACCAACACAGGAGAAGCTGGTGACACTTGATGCCAAGGATGGAGATGCTCAGAAAACACTGGGCAATAGTATGGAGCCGCGTGAGCCAGTCACACCCTTTCATTATTTCCTTAAAACATGAAAAAGCAAAGCCCACACGCCGCCCGAATTCTAACCGCTCACATCCTCAGGTGCTAGCCCACATGTGGGTGCGAGCAAGAACACCCGGGGCGTGGGCGCGCTCAGGGTCAATGGCAGTGGCGAGGTGGGTGGGCGTAGGTGAGCCGGGGAGGAGGGAGCCAGAGAGCGAGGAAGGGAAGGAGAGGAGAGAGGGGCGCGCGGAGACCCGCCTCGGCATCCCCCGCCCCCACCCGCCACCTGGAACCCGCTGCCGGGGAAGGGGCGCCGGCAGAGAGGGATGCCCGGAGCCCAGGGCGCCCGGGGGCGGCCGGGGCGCGGGTCCCCGCCGGTGTAGGGTGCGCGCGCGCGCTCCCAGCCGCGCCCCGAGCTGGGCGGCCGCCGGGGCCCCCGCCTCCCGCGCGGCCGGCCGGGCAGTTGGGCTTACAAGGCGAACGCGAGAAAGCGAGGCGGCCGCAGACACTTGGGGAACTTTTCCCCCCTCGCCTGGAATTTCATAGGAAACACATGGAGCCGGGGCCGGGAGGGGGAGGGGCGGGAATTTTCCGCTCCGTCTCGCGCGGCGGTTCGGGCCCCGGTCCCGGCGCAGGCGCCCCCGCCGCCCCGCGCCCCGCGCCTCTCGCGGACGCAGCCCGGGCCACTCCGCAGGGACCGACCGGGCCGCGGCGGGCGCGCGGGGAGAGCAGGACCGGGTGGAGAAGGCGGGGAGCCCGGCGAGGCGGCGCGGTCCAGCCTTACCTTGGTGATTTTCCTCTGGAATGTACATCCTCGTATTTTCATTGACCATTGACCAAGAATTGCTTAAAAAGGAGAAGAAGCCACGAAGAGGCAGAAATGCAAAACACCCCCAAGCGGGTCTGGATTAATCCGTCCTCCGAGGTCGGCGGCTTTCGTGCAAAATTCGAGGAAGCCGTGGGTCTGCAGTGTTTCTTCTTCTCTTCAGACGATTACCTGATTCCCATTATTGCATCAAACACCAAAAACTGCTCCTTCCCACTACTGCCTCCGTTAGTGAGGTTGTAATGCATCCTCAGTACATCCGGGCCCCTTCCAAGATTTAGCCCCGCACCTCTGGCGGCTACAGCGTTTGAAAAATAAACCGAGAGGCAGAGCGAAGAGCGGCGGAGAGGAGGGGCGGGGGCGGGGGGCTCCGAGGCGGGGACACGCGGGTCCGCCGGGCCGGCGGGGGTGGGACGTCTCCGCCCGCTCTTGGCGCGTCCTCCCCGAGGCCCCTTCTCGGCTTTTTTCCGTCAGAAGGCGCCGCCAACTCCCGGCGAGGAGGCAGGAAGAGCCGCCGCGCCGCGCCGCTCTGGCAGGCGGCAGTTTCTGCAGAGGCAGGGAGCGGGAGGCACGGGGCGCGCGAGAGCCGCGCTCACCGCCTCCGGCCCAGCCCCGCGCGCCCGCGCCCGCCCGCCCGCGCCCGCCCGGCGCGCCTGAGGCAGACGCGCTGAACGCTTCCAGATGTGGCGGCGGCGGCGCGCGGCGGCCGGGCGCGGGGCGCGGGGCGCGGACTTGGGCCGAAGTTGACGCCCGGCGCCCGCGGCCGCGCCGCCCGCCGAGCTCTCTGCCCACATAACGTCGAGGGGCGCGGGCCCGGGCGGCGGCGGGCGAGGGGTGGCGTTGAGCGGCCGCCAGGGCAGCCCGCGAGGCCGGCGCGTGGGGCCGCGGCGCCGACACACCCTCGCGCCCCGCGCCGCGCGCCCTGCCGGCTGGCGGCCGGGCCTCGTCCCCGCGGCGGCGGCGGCGCGTCCCTGGGGCCGGCCACGCCGAGAAGGCCTCTATGAGCGGAATTCCGAGGAGGAGGAATACAATTTGCCCAACTACCAGAGTCTCTTTTCAGATCGGGCCACTAAAACAAAACGGTAGAATGAGCCGTGATTCCGTGATTCTGTTTGATCAATTACAATCAGCGCGGTTGTAGAAGTGACACAGGGGGCGACGGTGGGAAGAGGGAGGGGGAGAGAGCGAGCCCGGGAGGCGGAGCGTCCTCGGCAAGGCAGTGGTGCCCAGATGTCTGAACAGACTCAGACTCAGGTTTTCTAATTCCTTGGAGGCAGCCGAGCACGTGCTCTGCTGGGCTATCCCTACCTACTTCTCTTAATTATTCCTGCCGCTCCGGCAGGAATCTACCAAGCACCTCTCCTTCCCGGGAAGCAAACACTGCTGTCCATCACTCAGTGCAGCCACTGCAAGTTCCAGGGCACCCCCTGCAGGCCTGGGCTCCCCTCGAGCCGGCCTTCCTGAGCCCTTTCAGGGGGCCCTGCACCTCCCTCTTGGGAAAACTTCTTCCCGCCTGCCCTTAGATTCCCTGCCCCTCTCCACTGTCATTCCCTGGTGATGCCAACCATTGCCGTGGCTTCCAGCAATTGTCTATATCAAATGGATCTCTCCAGCCCTCCAGCCCAGACCTCTCTGCTGAATTCCTGACTACAGCCAACTCCACACGCATGTCTACTAGACATCACCAACCTAATATATCCAAACACTAAATTCCTGGTCTCTACCAAACCTGCTCTTCACCCAGCCTTCCCCATCTCGGTGGATGGCAACCCCATACTCCTAGTGGCTCAGGTCAAAACCCTGGAGTCACACTTGCCTCCTTTCTTGCATCATCCCACATCTGGTCCCTTAGGAAATCCTGCTGGCCGTACCTTCAGGTAAACTCAGAACCCTGTGCTTCTTAGTTCCTCCAGTGCTACCACCCGGCCTGAGCCAGCATCCTTCACCTGGGTTTCTGTAGTAGCCAGCCTCCCTTCTGTCTGCCCTCCTTCAGGGTATTCCCAGTAGACGACCAGAGTACTCCATCTCAGATGTCACACCACAGCATTTCTCTGCTCAACACCCTCAGTGGTGCCCCGTTTCACTGAGTAAAAGCCAAGGTCCTTACAGTGACCTGCACCTACAGGAGCGGCATGGACAATCTCTCTGACATCATCTCCTGCTGATCCCCCTCCTGCTCCAGCTGCACGGGCCTCCTTGCTCTTCCACAAACACTCCAACAATGTCACCACCCCCCCACACACACATCTTGAGTCCTTTGCTCCAGCGGTTCCCACTGCCCAGAACACTCTTTCTTTCCCCAGGCATCCACTTGGTGAACTCCCTTGCCTCCTTCCAGGCTTTCCTTCAATCTCATATTTTCAGTGAGGATCACCCTGCCCTCTCCTGATTGAGTACTGTGACCTGCCCAACCCCACCAGCACTCCCACTTCCCTCTTACTCTGCTTTTGACCTGGTATTCGATGCCTGCCTAACATACTGTATGGTTCTTTACTTTTATTGTTTATTGTTCTATTCCCCTGCTAAAATATAAACCCCATGAAGGCAGGTGTCTTGTCCATTTTGTTCACCTGTGCATAGAGCAATGTCTAGCAGATATAAGTACATAATATGTGATGAATAAATGAGTGGCTGCCTGAGATGGTTTCAGGAGTGTTGCAATTCACTGTATAAAAATGTCTCCCTGACCCCTGGTAGATACTTGAAACCTTATCACTCCTGCTTCATTCCTTTGTCCAGTGGTTTTGGCCCCAGTTTAAAATGCAAGTGCCCCTGGGGGAGGTATTAAGCTATATCAGTCCTCTTCATTCTAATGTAAATAGCGGATCTAGATTTTGTTGGTTACAGGAGAAATCTGGCCTCTTTGCCATTCTGGTGTGTTCATACTCAATTTTCAACCTAACAGAGAAAATTAGAAATGACACAAATCCAAATATCCCCCATTTACTTTAGGATGCATTATAAGCCTGAGTTTCAGAGGCCAATGTAACTGGTTATTTGTTTAAACCAATAGTGAAATTGGTTTGCATCCCCTTTCACACTATAGTACAGGAAGAATAATGATAACTAACACTACCCAGTGATCTATGCCAGGTACTGTGATAGGTATTTTGCAAGCATTACCTCCTT
This sequence comes from Eulemur rufifrons, assembly GCF_041146395.1. Lineage (NCBI taxonomy): Eukaryota > Metazoa > Chordata > Mammalia > Primates > Lemuridae > Eulemur > Eulemur rufifrons. Next base: position 1,916,109 of record NC_090998.1, on the reverse strand, counting down.
TCATCCTCATTGCAACCCAGTAAGGGACGAGTTGTTATTATTAGCGCCATTTTCCAGATGTGGAAACTGAGATGTAAAGACTTAAGTTACATGCCTAGGGTCACCCAGCTGGAGAACTGTGGAGCCTGGACTTAGCCCAGGAGCACCTGATACCAAACTCAGGCTCTACCACTCTCACCCTCACTTCTGAGAAGATGACTGAGGGTGAGCTGGTGGGGGCAGGGCTTCAAGAAGATGAGCAGTATAAAATGACAGTAAAATGATTGCAAAATGTGCTGCAGATAATTCACAAAGAGCCAAGTATTTGAGAACGAGTGTATGTGTGTTAGGGGTCACATGTTGGATTTATAGCCTGGCTTTTCTAAAGGTAGGCACTGTATAAATCTAGCAAGTAAATATTACCTTCATGCTTCTTTAGTTTCATTTTTCATTTCTCTTTTCAGCTGTGAAATGTGTTCTTTCCTTTCCAGAAAAAGGTATTTCCTAAATATTTGGTCTTATAGTGTACGCTTGTATCCCAGCTTTTAACTTTGGAACACAGCCCTGGGTACTCTCTTTCAAGGTAACAAATGCTCAAAGTGACAAAGGGAGACCATTCTAAATTCTGATTTAGGGATGAGGGAGGGAGTGGGAGCAGAGGAGGATGTCTATCTTTTACTTTCATTGAATGATTTGATTCTCCAGCTACAGGTACTCTCCCTTCCACTGTCCTCTCCCATAAGTGTTCATTTGTGGACTCTTTGTACATAGTATTATACGTGCACGCGCCTTCTCTCTTCCCTCCCCTGCTACATTTTAAATGTTATAGGAAGAGAACTGTGTTCATTCTTCTTTGTGCATAACATAATGCTTTGTACATATGGACACTCAGTGTGTGTTGAGTGCATGATTCACTCTGGAAAAGATTCTTTAATGTGACCACAAATATTTCCTTTGGAAGCAATTAAGAGTGCACTGAATTTGTTAATCACAGTGTATTTTGCAAGAGTGAAAAACTTGGAAATGATCTAAATATTCAACAAAGATGTCAGTTAAGTAATAATATTGAGAGACTATTGTAAGTTCCTCATATATATAAAGTCACTTGCTCCTCAGAGCAACCCTTTGAGGGAAGTATTATTCTCCCCATTTTCCAGGTAAGGCAGCCCTAGCACAGAAAGGTTTACTCACTCACCCATGTTGTCACAGCCAGTAAATGTTGAAAGACCTTGCAGTCGAACCTCAGCAGTCTGTCTACAGAGTCTATGCTCTTAACCACTACACTGATAAACTAGGGTGCATTTACACAATGAAGTCCTATACAGATGTAAACAATATTAAGGAATAAGATCAGTGACAAGGAAAAAGACTACTTTCACTAAAAGAAAAACAGGTTACAAAAATATTATATATAGTATGATTTCATTTTTCTTTTACAGACAGGTGGATATTTAAACTAGGAAACGGACTGAAAAGGATTCACACCAAAATGTTGACAGTAGCTTTCTTTAGGAAGTGGGATTGCAGGTAAATTGTTCTTCCTTTTTCCTATCTGGCCGAAGCCTGGGAAAGCCAGGTTGCCAGGCAGCCTCTCAGGCTCTTCCTCTTCCTTAGGCATGCACACCTTCAGGGACAGAGCCCTCGCCCCACTGCCTGGCCAGGGATGATGCCTCTACTGAATGTGTCTGGAATAATTCTCCCATCAAAGCCCCAGAGTGTCCCTTCCTCTCCCTCTGCCCACCCTGACAGCCACTCAGCACTAAATGCTGCCACTCACCCGCAAAAATCACCTGTCCAGTGTCCCAAGCCCAAATACACTGACTGTATTTTCCTCACTGCATTCCAAGGGGCCCGGTTAAAGTGTCAGCCACTCTGTGCTGATGGCAGAGAACTAGGAGCACCAAGGTAATGGGTACATTTTAACAGCGACCTTCTGGGAATATGTTTCATTCTTTAATTTCTTATTCATAGGATTGCCTGTATATAAAGGTGGGAACTTCAAACGAGATGAAAATGGTCAGCAAACTGGAGGAGGAAGAGATGAGCCAGAAGGCCCAGCTTAATGTGCTTTCCCACAGGTGGCCTTCACCTCTACACAGGGCCTTGCAGAACTATTCCTTCTCGAACATTAGTGTGCTGGTTTTGTATTGGGTCAGCTTAACTAAGCTGGAATCATATTTCCCAGAATTGCCTTCCCTATGAGCTTCCAGGTTATGGTTGTTCACAACAGGCGTCTGGAAGATGGACAGGAAGCAGCAGCTCTCATGCCGTGAAGGTCAGTGGATGGCCACAGGGGCTGCTTCAGTGGGCTCCATTGTCACTGACCTGCCGCTTAGCCTGTGGTGGGCCCACAGCTCCTCCGGCTCCTACTCCATCTCCCACTTCAGCCTCCCTGAGTCCTGGGCAAAGTGCACGTCCAGTTCCAGATTTATATTTCATAGTCAAGGTCTCAAGTGATGAGGGACAAATAGGGGTTCTGTTTGTCCTCATGGGGCCACTTTGACCTCACTCTCTCCCAGATCGCATCCTGCTTTTCTTGCTGCTTCTGGCACTACCGCAACTTCAGGCCCCTGGGCAGATGCAGAGCAACAGCTTCGGTGGCTTCCTCCCAGCCCCCACCACTGGGCAAGGCCTAATCCCTGTGATCAGTCCCTTCCTCCGAATCACTCGCAGTGGCACTGCTTTCTTGGTCCAACCTAAGCGATGCATCGGTGCGGTGTTCCCACCTTTTACCCGGTTCCTTGTTCAGGTGATTTTACAAGTAAATAGTTAGTGCCTGGCACATAGTTGCCCTCAATACGTATTTGTTGAATTCATTCTAACTATCATCATTTAATAATACCTGTGAACATCAGGTTCTATGATAGGCACTTTAAACACAGCTAAGAACCTGTTCTTTGGAGACAGGCCAGGCACAGAACCAGGCTGCTCCTGCTATGAGCTATGGGAACTTGGACACCTGACTCTACCTCCCAACACCCAGTTTTTACAAAATGGAGCTAATGATGGTAACTACCTCCACAGAGTGGTTGTGAGAATTAAATGAAATGATCCAGCTGAAGCATGTGGCCTGCACAATGTGCTCATTTAATGCTAGAAGCTGTCATCCTATGTCCCCATGAGAAAGATTTGTTGGGTATCTACTATGTGCCTGAATTCACCACAGCCCTGCCAAAGAGACTTACTGCCCTCATTCTATGGTGCAAAACAGGTACAAAACTAACAAGTTAACTTTCTTGCCCAAGATTGCTTGGTCAGTAAATGATAGAACTGAGATTTGAACCCAAGGCTACACAAACCCAGAAGCTCTGCACAGTCCCGTACTGCACTAGAACTAAAATACAGGAGAGAGGAAGGCTTCAGGGAAAGTCCCCCAACCCCCAGTTCAGAGAGCAAAATGGAAGAGGGTGCAGAGTGACCCTTCTTAAATGACACTGATGCCTTCACAACCCATGTCAATATTTAAGAACCTCTGCTGGCAGAGTTCTCTCCTGTATCACATCCAAATCTTCCCTCCTGGTCTACTTGTTTAGAAGCCACAGCGCCAAGCAGATCCCTGCTAACCCACTGGGCTGTCTGCATACATTGCATTTGAGGAAAAGCCTCCTGGCAGCTCAGCCTGGATGTCCATCCTGAGGGGAAGCCAGCGTGTGTGGCGTGAGAGGGGAAGCCAAGCTGTAGAATGCCACAGCAGCCTAAATTGCTAGGATGACAACATTGTGGTAACACGACTGCCCTTGTGATGTTCAGCAATACTGAACCCCCAAAGATAGAAAGCATGAGATGGCTTACAGCCTGACCCTGGGGCCTGGCTCCCAAGTTGGGGGAATTCATATACCACACGTGGCTCCAAGTGATGGCACTCCCTACCTTGGCAAGTTAATGGTCCACGCTAATTACAAAGCTAGCCTGTACCCGTTTGCTCATTTGCAAAATGGGGACACGTGGCCTCATCTCCTGTGGCTCTTTGGATAGAGAAGCTGACACCAAGGGAAGAGCTAAACTGTCAAAAAGATATTAATTATTTGTTAAGGCCTTGAGGAAGTTTGTTTCATCTGGGGGACCTGCTGACCCCCAGAAGGAACCCCTCAGTTGAGGCTCAGACCCAGCTCAATATTGTGTCCACGTTTTGAGGTACTCAAAGGCCACTGCAGAGTGGAAGCCATTCCTCCATGTATTCATTTCCTAGGGCTGCCATAACAAATTACTGCTAACTGGGTGCTTTAAAATAGCAGAAATGTCTTCTCTCACAGCTTCAAGTTCAAAATCTGGCAGTCGTGCTCCCTTATGGGGAGAATCCATTCTTGGCTTTTTCCAGCTTCTGGTGGCTGTCAGCATTCCTTGACTTGTGGTCACATCACTCCAATCATTGTCTTCATGGTCACATTGCCTCCTCCTCTCCTGGCTTCACTCTTACAAGGACACCTGTCATTGGATTTAGGGCATCACCGCATGATGTCTACATCTAAAGATTCTTATGTTAATTATATCTACAAAACCTCTTTTCCTGATAAGCTAACATTCACACTTTCTGGGGATTAGGACATGGACATATATTTTGGAGGGGGGGCATCATTCAACTCCCTATACTGCCCTAACCTACCCTAATACCCCTTCACCCATTTTCATTTGAATCTCAAGTCCAACATTTACTTGTTCCTGAAACTGTAGCAACTTCTTTCTTTCTCTGAGGTTCAGTGTATTCATTTATAAAAGAGAAAGTATGACTATATTTTAAAGCTTAAATGAGTGCTAGACTATAGAACTGTTGAACTATAAAAGGTGCTTCTTTCTCTCAGTACTCAATCTCACACTTACAACAACTCTTTGGGGTAAACATTGTCCTCAGTTTTTATTTTATTTATTTATTTATTTTTTTTTTTTTGAGACAGAGTCTCACTCTGTTGCCCGGGCTAGAGTGCCGTGGTGTCAGCCTAACTCACAGCAACCTCAAATTCCTGGGCTCAAGCGATCCTCCTGCCCCAGTCTCCCGAGTAGCTGGAATTACAGGCATGCACCACCATGCCTGGCTAACTTTTTCTATGTATATTTTTAGTTTTCCAGCTAATTTCTTTCTATTTTTTTAGTAGAGACGGGGTCTGGCTCTTGGTCAGGCTGGTCTCGAACTCCTGAGCTCAAACGATCTGCCCGCCTCGGCCTCCCAGAGTGCTGGGAGTACAGGCATGAGCCACCACGCCCAGCCTGTCCTCAGTTTTTTAATTGGAGAAATTGAATGCATGAAGAAGTTAAATAACTGGGCCAAGCTGACTTAGCTATGTAGGAGTGGACCTGGCTTGAAACCCCAAAGCTCGTCCTGCTCCCCAACTTCTCTAACCCTTCACCTGGACAATCCAAAAGGTATTCACCGGAGTGAAATAGAAAATGTTTTCCCAAAGGAAACTGAAAAATGTTCTCTTCAGTAGGTCTTCCAGAACCTTCCTCTTCTAACCAGCTTTATAAATGTTCTCTCCTTCTACCCTTCTCTGAATGCATTCTAAATTCTCTGTCATCTTCAAAACACAGTCCTGAGCATAAACACCTTTCTCTGGCCATCAGCTATCAATTCTCTTGTTCTATTCACAGCCCTCCCGTTAATATAACCCTTGGTAATTTCACCCTTCCCTCCGTATTTCAGCTGACATTCAATTTATAATGTCTTCTCTCCCTGACCCCTGGATCTTCTCCTTCTCACCCCTGGATGAATAGTAAAGGATGGCTCTGTTCATATTTGCACTCTGGATTACTCTTTCCCAAATGTTACTTTGCATTCACCCCTCTTGGAAGGCATTAATTTCCAGCCTGCTTTCCTACAATATCAGAGATCATGTTAGACTACAGTTTTGTGGCTTTGAACATTTCTGGTTCCTAGTCTGACATAGGTCAAGTAACCCTTGCCTGATACATTTGAGGCCAGGCTACCTTATTAGACACAGAATGATATTTTTTTCCTAAGACCTCATTTTTAAAGATGATCCTCTGTTCTGGCTGGGTGTGGTGGCTCACGCCTGTAATCCTAGCTCTCTGGGAGGCTGAGGCGGGTGGATGGTTTGAGCTCAGGAGTTCGAGACCAGCCTGAGCAAGAGCGAGACCCCGTCTCTACTAAAAAAAAAAAAAAAAAATAGAAAGAAATTAGCTGGACAACTAAAAAAAATATATATATATACATATATATATATATATATAAAATTAGCTGGGCATGGTGGCGCATGCCTGTAGTCCCAGCTACTTGGGAGGCTGAGGCAGGAAGATTGTTTGAGCCCTGGAGTTTGAGGTTGCTGTGAGCGAGGCTGACACCATGGCACTCTAGCCCGGGCAACAGAATGAGACTCTGTCTCAAAAAAAAATAAGAATAATAATAAAAAAAAAAAAAAAAGATGATCCTCTGTTCTAATTGTAGATTCCAAGGATCTTTTGATGGGGATACCCTTGGGTCAACCTGCAGCAGTGCCATCCCTATATCAAATCTAAAAGAATATAGGCTACACTAATAGGAATAATTCCAAATATTTACATTCTCTGAACATTAAACCCAAATGCCCTGTAACTAATTAACATTTGGTACTAGTTCACTCTACCTTGTAAGTTGTTGATTAGACCGTTTTCCAAGTCCCAGGGTACTGGGGAAGTTACAGCTAACCATCACCACCCTTGTAGTGAGGTCTATACTCCATGGTATGTCTAGAAAAAAATTCAGACACAGCAAAGTCAAGGGGCTTACATGGTCCACAAAAGGGATCTCTGCTTAGTGACTTGCCAAATGACTTCCATTCAGTGGCCAGGTGGAACCTGGTGGGACCAAGAACTTGGCAGAATTTTCAAATATGGCAGGACACTCCCAACCATCTCTTCATATGACCCTGAAGAAGTAGCTCTACCTGCTAGAAACGTATTAGGTCAAAGTTATACTTGAAGGTAAGTTTCATTCTTCCAAAATTACCATTTTTGCTTTTTTCCATAGCAGATTCAAATTTCCTGCCCTGCTCACATTCAGTCCTGCTCATATAATCGTTTTTTTGCAATGAACATAACCTTATTATTTTATTATCAATGCTTGGTAATCATTTTTCCCCAAATTGACCAATTCCGTTTATAAAGTGCTACCCATATCAACTTCTTTTACAATTGAGTTAGCAAGAATATTCTGTTTTCCTTCCTTTGGGCAGAGTACAGTTCCCAACCACTCTGTCTTTGGACACAACTTTTGGACTAGTTCTGACTAATGAAATCCAAGTAGAAGTGCCATGTGTCACTTCCAGGTTGAGGTGATGAAAGACCCATTGCCAGTCTCCGTCTCTCCCTCCTGCCATATAATCCAGATGGCGCAGCTACAAGATGGAGATCCCGAGTGATGATGAGGCAGAACCCCCCTCTATCCCCCTCTGGACATACAATGTACGTTTTATTGTATTAAGCCCCAAGAATTTGGAAGTCATTACCATAGTATAGTGTTGCCTATTCTGACTAACAGACTGGCACAAACCAGCAGCTCTCTATGTGCAACTCATGTGTGGTTATGGAGTTGCCAAGGTCTGATTAGTTGAATTGACGTCCATTCCAATCAGCATAACATCAGTCAATGATTCTAATTCATAAAAGGAGGCAAGTTGTAACCATAATGATCTTCTGTTGGGGTGATATTGAGAGCATTTATAATTTATGCAGCATATAATAGTTTTTATTTGTTCTAGATAAATCAGTGACAGTATCCATTGCAACTGACTCCACAGATGAAATACCCCAAAATACATTTCCCTTTTAAAATCTGCTGAAAGTATAGGCATATTTGTGCCTCTATTATGTGGAATAGCTTATACAAACTTTTCTTGTGTGGATGAATCAATTTCCCAAGTGCGCCTGGAAAGTGTTTGGAGTAGTTTAGGACATCTTCAAACTGTGTATGAGTAACGTTACAGTCCATGGACGGTTTAACAGGATCCATTTCTAGATCCTCCACTTTCGTCTGTGCTCAGTCTTAGTACTAGGACAATCTGGGGCAGAGGCTGGAGCCCACCTGCCGCTTCCCCTTTCTCTCAGAGGCATCTTTCTCCTACTCTACAGCAGAGAGGCACACCTGTCACGCACCCCCATCCTTCCACATCCATATCCCTGTGGTGTGAATACCTCTAGGGCACCAAACAAGGAAATCTATGAAATACTGGTGCCCAGACAAGGAAGACAGTTGAAATATGGGTGCCCGGTAAACCTCTTTAATCAGACATGACACCCCTCCAGCCAATCATCTATTTTTTTAAAGGATGTATTTCCAATACTATCTTAATTTTATATTAATAACTACATTAAAGCCCATAGTGTAATTATTTTGTTTCACTCAGTTGTACATTAATACTACTTGTAATGATAATTCAATCCAAAAGAAAGGAGTAACACAAAGCCTTACGGTCACAGAAAAATTTTTTATATTTAAATTTCAATTTATATATCTCTTTTTGTTGCAGAGTAATATGAAAGCGTGATCAATGAAAAACTTCCAAGCATAAAAATATATTATATTAGGTACAATTTTAAGGAGGAAATGGAATGTAAATATGTTTCCAAGGAGAAAAAGAAATGATGCAAAATCTTTGACTGTTAAAAGCAGGGCTTTTATATGTTTTTGAATAGATAATAGAAGGTATCAAAGAGCTATGGTGTTTATATTTTATTGGAAACTTTTAAAGGAGTAATGCAACAATTTTATTTTAAACTGTCAAGATTTACAAAGCACCAGAAATTGCATCACTTACAACCATTTAAACTTATCATGAAAATTTTGGGATGTCAACTTGAAAATGTATGATGAGGCACATACTTTTTCAAAACTCTTTTTGGGGGGATGTGGAAGCAAAGCAGTGTGGAGACTCCAGCTGAGGAGGCCCAAGCTCCGCAGCCCACCCACGGCCTGGCTCTGCCTCTGAGTACTGGTGCCGGCTGCTGCCCTTCAGAGGGAAGGTCAGGGCTACAGACCTTGGCATATGAGTAAATGCTCGTGAAACAGCTCTGGTTTCTCACTCTCCTTCTGTCTTCTATCCCCAACATAATCTTGAACAATTTGCCTTCCTTCTTAGGGCTTTTAATCTTCTTGAGATCCTTGGAGAAAGATGCAAAATGTCATGTGGTCACACTATCCCAGAAGATGCTGAGAACATCCTTGGGAGCACCAAGACCCAAACACTCCTGAACAGTCTTTGACCCCAGGTTATTTGTATTTTATCCCATGACAGAGTAATTCAATTTTTAAGCAGGTTTTTAATCCCGAAAGGCCAAACAGCAGACACTGGGACTTCACTGCCTATATCTACCTTTTCAACGATCTGAGATTGAATTTTCTCGGCCTCAGAAGAAATTCTTTCAGTTCTGGCCTTCAGTCAGGATTTATGAGACAGAACTGAATCTGCTGTGTGTTTATTTACAGTCTAGAAGACAGAAGGGTTAGGCAACAGAATGAAGTCTGAGTTCAAAGCTTGTGCCTACTGCTGCCCCGCTGTGTCACTTTAGCCGAGTCTCCTATGTTCTTGGAGTATCAGTTCCCTCAACCATAGACTGGGGCACTCTCAAGGAGAGGGTTCTGAGTACAGAATGAAATATTAAGATGAAAGTTCTCGGTAAGTAAAAGTATAGAAATAGCAGGATATTTATTACCAGGAAGATGGAATTTTCCATCATCTTTGACAATCTGTCATAGCACCCAATAATCTCTCTTGGTCCAATCTAAATGTCCATATCATTAAGCACAATTCCAACCCTTTTATTTTTGCCTGTTTTTCCTTTTTGGAAAAAGAGGATACTTGATCACCATCTCCTCTATAAGAATCCATTATCTCGTTGAAGAGAGGGTATTTAAAACCAGTTCTTCAGAAGTGGAAGTCAAGGATATTCAACATCTCCACATCACCCGGCCTACCACTTAGGGGGATAACCAAATTCTGCCAAATTTCTTATAAAAGTCAAATTAAATTTCAACAATTTTATCCAAGTAACCATTTTCTGCTTGAAAATTTCCCATAAAACTCTGAAAGCTGACCCTGTAGGGGCAGTAGTCAGATCAGCTAAATTATTTGCTGTCACCTCTACACATTTAGCTGAGGCCCCGCCAAGAGGGACCTTGTAGGGGACAAAGCTGTGCAGGGGACAAAGCTCCACTTCCTGGAACTGATCGGTGTTGCAGAAGTTTGGGAAGCACGGGCTAAAAACAGTTCCCACCACATTATTTAAGCCATCTTTAATAGTTTCTAAAATGCCCAAATCATGAATCTGTTAGAAACAAACAAACAAATAAACAAAAGATGGAGATTTGTTGTCCAACCTCAAAATCTGCTGGTTAACTCTCTCAGTGCTGCAGAGTTGCAGGCAAGCCACTGCTGGGTAGGAAAGCATGTGGATGGCAAAGCAAGTTGAATGAAAAGGTGATGACTTGAAAGAAAAATCTGGTGCCGCCGCCGCGCTAACGACACACCGGTCTCTGCCATCCTCCATCTACTTTTTGCATAAATCCGCCCTCCCCCCCCCCCCCGCCCCCACCGCCAGAAGTACTCTCTCTCCACACACAGGCTTTCAACACCAATGTGATGTTCCATGGGAACCCAGGAACGGTAATCTCCCGCCCAGGCACAGGCATGCTCGCCCCCTACCCACACAGCCCAGTGGTCCAAAATCATCCCTTATTCCTTTTCCCTTCCTACACCTAAATTGCCAACCTCCATCCTTTGCATCTGTCTGCAAGCTTCTACTTATCCTTCAAGACGCAGCTCAAGAGTCAGGAGTTGAGTTCTTCCTCCTCTGTCCTCCCACACAGCCATATAGCCATCCGCATTAAAGCACTAGTTGTACTGCTACAGTTATTATTTACCTCCCATATTCCCAACTAGACTTTGAGCATCTCAAGAGCAAGAACCATGTTCTACTTACCTTTGAATATCCTTTACAAAGAATAGTATTTGGCTCATAATAAGTGCTTAATAAACATTTGATGAATAAAGGAATTATTGCTCTATCAGTCCCTGTTGGTGTAGGGAGTTAATCCAAAGGAATATATTACTAATGGTGCAATTTCAGGCACGTTGCAGGCTAGTTCTTTCAGAGGAGGAATTTTGAGACCAAGAGACCTGCCCTACTTGCATCAATCATTTCACAAAATTATCTGCATGAAAGGCTGTTCTTGAACTGGTAGCTAATGTTCCTGGAAAAGCCCCCTGGAAGTTACCCGGGGAGATCAGTTTAAAGGGTGGTTGCTACACTTTTCCTCTTACTGTTTAGTGAGTTACTTAGTTAAACAGATCTTCTGTGGGGGCCGGGACTCTGCATCAGAGTTTCGGCTTTCCATGAAGAGGCCCAAGTTGTGTGCAAAGGGCTGACTGTTGGCCCCACAGGCCAGCATTCATGGCATCTGTCTTCTGCAATTTCCCACCTATTAAAGGTATGTTGACTTACATAACATTTGTAATCCTGGCATTTGCCAATATCCCATCTGTAACACCTGGATTTATCCATTTCTATTTCCCAACATTTGTCTGTTACAAGCTCTTATTGACAAAATCCATGTTTAGGGATTTCACCTTGGAAAACACCCGGGTCCAGGACAGTCAGGAATTTGCTATGATGTTGAATTGGGTCCCTAGGAAGAGACTGGATGAGAAAAAAAATCAGATCAAGCAATAAAAAGAATAAATATCATGCAAGCCAGACCTAGTCCCGCAATAACTGGAAATAAAAACGGAGAAGCACTCATCACACGTCAAAGCTGCCCAGCAAAACCCTAGCAGCCTGTTAAGCACGGGTCCAGCTATCTCCAGGAATAGTTCCTGAATCATGCCTCAACAATTCTCTTCTTTTATGTTTCTTTGGCTTATCAAAAACTCTCCTAAAATCCATTGCTTATTTTGAAAACTGGACTTTGTATCTTAAGTGGCCAAACATAGCAAAGTAGTAGAGATAAGAAAGACGTGTCTAAGGCGCAGCACTGAGAATCCAGCGTCTGCGGGGAACGATGAGGACTTGCTGAGCTGACAGCGTTTGGGTCAGTCTTTCAGTAAGGGCAAGTCTGTTACGTAGTTGGATTAAGTAGTCGCCCACATAGTGTCATATGAGTGGTTAAGAAAGTCACCCTACCCCCAGATATCTACAGTCCCCATCAGAGTGCCACTGTGACTCAAATGCTATGAACAGAAATATAATCTTTAGGTTAAACAGTGATTCATTAAGTATCCTATTTTAGAGTGCAATATCCCTATGAGAAAGATCCCTTCAAATTTCCAAGTCACCAACAAATTCATATGAATTATTTAATCATGTCTCTTTTCTCCAGTAGGTAAGGGCCCTGGGCCACATTGAGTGTAGTCTTTGTCATTAGGGTTTTGTCCGGGTGTTTTGGGGAGGGCAGAGTGGAGGGGAACGGAGGGAAAAGAAAGCTTGAATGAGAGGAAAGAATATTAAAAAGTAGAGACAGTGGTCTCAAAGAAAAACTTCGCCTGCTTCACAAGTTTGCCCAAAACCCCGACCCAAACTTCAGCCGAAGGGCCCCGTTTTCCAGTGGGCCAGCTCAGTGTGCCTCAGACTTGAATGTGTGTAGAATCATCTGGAGATCTTGCTAAAATACAGATTCGGACTCAGTAGTCCGGGGTGGTGACAGAGATCTGCATTTCTTATGAGCTTCCAGGTGAGGCTGATGCTCCTGGCCCCCAAATCATACTTTGGCAAGTGGGGAGCTATGTCGAAGGCCCAGGGATCTTCAAAACCTTGTACTGTTCATCTGGTGGGGCACAGGTAGGATCCTGGGCTAATGGAAACCCTGCCCTGACTGGCGTGGCTCTGCAGTGCACCCCTGCCTGATCTGCGCCAAGTGGGGCACACTGTCCTTCCCCAAGAGAGTGCCTCTGGGCTGTGACCATCCTGCCCCTTCCTTCCCCTTCAGAGGTGCAAGGTCAGTTTTGATGTACCCAATGCCTTTTAAAAATTTCAAGACTGAGTTGGGTCCCAAGATACTTTTACTCCCAGCTAACTCTGAAACGATAATATTAAGAATTGCTGTCAGCAGACAGCGAGCCCCATGTAGTGTTTGATGACACCAGTAATAAAAGCAGGAGAAATCCTACAATCTCACATTTACATGTGCAGAAGATTAAAATTCCTCGAGTGCCTACCCAACAAGGAAGTCTTTATTTCTCTCTCCTTTTAAAGAGCTCGAGGAGGTAAGAGTAGACAAGTGAATGGCGGATTAGTCTGTCTCATGATGTGATCCAGTCATCGGCTGAAGCTGTGTTTACTCCCATGTACAGATGAGGCCGGATGCTCCCGCGCTTTGGCTGGTGGAACTTTGCCCAGGATGAACTCTGCCTGACAACTGTCCCCTGAAGTGAGGTAACTAATGCGCCTGCAGCTACATCTGGCTCCTAAGGACACACACACACCAAAGCTAGCAAATGAGAACCTTTTGAAAACACGGGAAATAGGGGAGGCTTGCCGCTGGTGGGGAGGCTTTGTTTTTGCTCTTGGCAAACCTCCCTCCCATGGGCACCCGGCATCCTCCTGTGCTGACCACGCCATGCGCAGACCCTGCAGCTACTCTGCGGCCTATTCCTTTTTTCTGACAAGGAGTTGACTGGTCACTAAAGGGCTACCTGACAACGGTGTGAGGTATAACTCTTCCTGCAGCGCTTGCTTTTTAAAGACAGGCAAGGGTAGGGAGGGTGAAAATTTAGCTTCCCAAACAACTGTCCTCTGCTGGGTGCTCATTTTCTGAGCTCTCCAGAGTAGAGGCTGGGGCAGCACCCACAAGGCATGGCATGACTCCCCTTTTCTGTGCAATAGACCTGCGATTCCCAAGCCCGGCCTCGGACCCGGCCCAGGGCCCTGCCGCCCTCCTCCCATCCCGCCCCCTCTCGTCTGTGGAAAAATTGTCTTTCCTGAAACTTAGGAAGAGGGGTGGGGGGGCGCACAGCAGGAGGTGAGCCGGCAGGCGACAGCCCCTCCCCATCACTGGAGTCACCGCCTGAGCTCAGCCCACCCCACCCCACCCCACCCCCATCCGGTCTGTGGAAACCGGTCCCTGGTGCCACAAAGGTGTGGGACCGCTGCATTAGATGACCGGGTGCCTACCCTGCAGTGACATCTGACAGATAGGGCTGTGAGTGGCTGCAGCCCCTCGGCCGTTGGTTCCTTCCCACAGTCCCAGCCATTGTCACTAGGAGAAAAACGGCTTTCTGGACCAGGCCTATGCCGCATCATTTCAGATTTCAGCTGCGCGCTTTTCATGCAACAAAGCATCATTATTTCCACAAAGTATTGAATTGCACAGGATACGGACGCAGCATTTTTCATCTGAGAGGTCGTAGCTTTTATGAGAGCTAGAAGAGTCCTTGGGAACTGTCCCTAACTCAATCCCCCTGTTTACCGATAATGCCAATAAACCCCAACGAAGGCGTTAAAATAGAATAAATGATTCCCAAGCCAGCAAAATTAGGGCCAGAATCATCCCCGCCCCCCTCAAACAAAAGAGCCACAGCGTCTACCCTCAAGGAAAAAGACTTAAATCACAACGGAGGAGATTTAGATTCGTTGTAAAGAACTCGCTGGTAATGAAGATGATTAAATACTAGAACAGACAGCCACAGGGAATTGTGAAATCGCCCTCCCCGGGGATCTTTTAAAATAGGACAGTCAACCATCTGTCTGAGACGGTTTAAGTACAGTCCTGCCTTGGAAGTAGGAAAGTAACCAGATGATCCCCCTCACCTGTTGCATTCTGGGGTCCTGTAAGCACATCTGGACGTAGGTGCACGTGTCATGGGAACCCCAGGTCGAATCTGGGCTGTGTCCCCCTGGGATGCGGGAGTGCAGCCCCAGAGAGCGTGGGGGCCGCCGGGACTCGGATGGGACGAGGTGGGCAGGTGTCTGCGTAGAAGAGGTTTGTGCTGGGGTTTGGGTGGGGGACCTGGAAGAAATGCAGATGTCTATTTCCCAGGACCCCACCCCTGCCACGTGAGTCTAACGGACCGCAGGGGATGCGGGCAAAACCTAGGCACCCCAAGAAGCACAGGGACACAAGCAGCCTCCTTTGTTTCCAAATGACAAGGCCTAACACCCAGGAGAAAGAATAGTTTGCCTGTTTCTTTAACAAATCCACAATGGCTCTGGCCAAGTGAAAATGTCAGGGCAACAGCCCCGTTTCAGGACTGCGAAGGTGGCGTTTTGGAACCGAGGCGGCACGCGGGGAGGGACCGGCGCCGGCCGGCCGAGGGGAGGCCACGCCCCGGGCCCAGGTCGCCGCGCGCCGGCAGGGGGCGCTCGCCGGAGTGCACCGTCGATGTCGCCGCCCTGCTGGCGCGGGGCGCTCGGCCTCGCCCTGGCCTCCTCACTTTGCTGGCCCCTGAGGCTCCTTCCCTGGCCCACAGAGGTGGATTAGGCATTTCACAGCATCCTGTACTTTCCTAATTGTATTTACGCACAGAATTTAAATCGCCCGTTTACACGTCTCTCTGCCCTTCCCACCTGTAGATTCCTGGAGGACAGGGACTATGTGCCCTTCACTACTGCCATCTCCAGAGCCTGGCACATAGTAGGCACACGGAGAAGTTTTTGTTGAAAAAGTGAATGGATGAATGAATAGGAAATGCTGAGCTTTAATGACACTAGATGACCCAGCTAGCCCTTGAATTATTTCAAACTGATCAGGTATTGACCCAGAATATCACATTGGCCTTCTCTTTGAGCTGTGTGTAGAGTCATAAAACCGGAAGGATGATCGGGGTCATCCAGTGAACCCCTTGTCATAATATTAAATAATCTTCCACTGTACCCTCAGCGTCAGTCTGTCAGCCTCTGCCTGAAGACGCCCAGGGACTGGGGCTCAACCCCAGCTGGGGTGTTCTTCCTGCTCCTGACAGCTCGGACTATGAGGAAGTTCTTTGCTACGTTGAGTCGAATCTCTGTTTCTTGGATATCTTCCCTGGCATCTCACAGAGAAAGTGTATTCTCTCTTCCACATGTCAGGGAGACTTGGAAGAAGGACCATGGCCTTTGGATCAAGAAGGACTTAGATATGAGTCTTAACTTTGCCACTTACTAAGTGTGTGAGTTTGGGAAAATCACTGAACCTCTCTCTCCAATCTTCAGTTTCATCACCTGTAGAATGGGAATAATAATACGCACCCAATGGGGTTATTGTGAGGCCTACAGTGAGTCAATATCGTTCCAAAAGTCTAAGACATAGCAAATATTCTGAATGTGGTTGTTGTTACTGGCAAATGTTTCAATATAGTTAATATTTTATTTTCCTTCCTTTTCTATGAATTTGTCTTCTCTGACCAAAACATGAGCTATTTTCACACCTTCTGCCATCCCCATCTCTCTTTCTCTACCAGTGTTCCCCTCAAGACACACGACCAGACTTAAACTGTCTCCCAGGGTGGTAGGACCATCACCACCTTCATTTTGGGTGCTATACTTCTTTGAACGGTGCCTAAGTTCACTTTAGCTTTATTGACATCTGCTTCTCCCATGGTTACTGGGCATTTTACCCATGTTACTCTCATCTCTGCAGTGGGATGATGCAGGCGATTGGACCTGGGAAAGGTGATTCAAAATAAGAGGGAAGGTGGGGCAGGTGGCTCATACCTGTGATCCCAGCACTCTGGGAGGCCAGGGAGGGAGGATCCCTTGGGGTGAGGAGTTTGAGACCAGCCTGAGCAAGAGCAAGACCCCATCTCTACTAAAGATAGAAAGAAAGTAGCCAGGCAACTAAAAAAAAAAAAAAAAGGAAAAAATTAGCCGGGCACGGTGGCATGTGCCTGTAGTCACAGCTACTTGGGAGGCTGAAGCAGAAGGATTGCTTGAGCCCAGGAGTCTGAGGTTGCTGTGAGTGAGACTGACACCACGGCACTCTAGCCCAGGCAACAGAGTCTCCCTCTGTCTCAAAAAAAAAAAAAAAAGAGAGAGAGAGAGAGGGAACTTAGATTTTATTGTTGTTCTCATCTGTTTTAGCATGAGGTTGTCAGAAAACCTTTGTTCTTAGGATTATACTATACTATGGGTCATTCAAAGACCTAAAGTATAGATTATAGATTATACTATAGTATGAGTCATTCAAAGACCTAAAGATAATGCCCCCAAAACCACAAGGACAGTGTAAGACCCCAGAAGACATTTAGCACAGAAGAATGGGGGTGAAGCTGCATTTTCTGGGATGGGGGGATAGTCAGCCTTTTGTATTTTGAAGGTGTAAAAGTAGCCTGGGTTTGGAGAGAGAAGGGGATCGGTGTTCTAGGTTCCAGAGATGTCAGATGCCCAGAGCCCCACTTAGCATCCCAGGATAGGCTCGTGGCCCAGGAAGTAGCTGTGTGCGTGAATGGTGGATTCCTGCTGAGAGTGGGTGTCATGGCAGCACCTATGTCAGGAGCCAGAAAGAGGACCCAGCAGGGCACAGAGCTTGGGCTCTACTTTATGAGAGATCCTGCCCACACATTTGCAGGGTTCCTTGTAAGTCAAGGAATAAGGAGCTCATGCACCTCCTCTCTGGAGGTGGAACAGGACAGCAGAACTCACCCATGACACTTCAGCTACATTACTATGCCAAACCGGATGCTCCTTGTCAGTTTCACAGGGTTTGCTTGGCATTTTCCTCCACCACCCCCTATCTTCAGTTTAAAACCCTTTTGATCAGATTAGCAAACTTTTAATTTTTCACAAAGAAGGCCCTACAAAAGCAAGCCCTGTGGGGGTGTTTTATAGGGAGAGAGATTCTCTCTCTTTCCTGACTTGGGTTATTATTTCCAGCACAAGGGCTTCAGCGATTGTTAAATCAGAACCTAGTTCTATAAATATTTCTGATTTGAAAAGCCACATTCATGTTCTCTACTTCAAAATCTAAGCCCGAGATGGCAGCAGCATCTCAGGGATACGAAATATGAAGAAAACACAGCACGACTGTTCACTCCAGCTCCTGATGTTCTGAGCTGCCTGTCCATAATTCAGAGGACAAGACAAGGTCACTAATAAACACCACTGAACTGTGTCTCCTTCCATGGGTTCTGCATAAAAATATTGCAGCCCCAATGAATATCAAACAAGTGTAATGGATTGGTCTAATTCACATTTGAACACCCACAAACACAGTCACCTAATAACACTCCTACTTGTCAATTATTCTGAAACATCAACTGTCCTAGCTTTGACTTTAGTTAAACATGCATTTGGTAGGTTTGGTTAGTAAAGAAAGCAAAATCACAATAGTGTCTCTATTTCTTTAACTGAATCCTTTTCAAGAGCAACCGAGTCCATTCTCCATATGTGCCATCCATAAGCATGGGCTCGAGCCTCCTAGCTGGTGTGCTAAATGTCCCTGGGGTAGACCCAAAATGTGTCAGGTGACAGAGAGGTTGATGTTCATTTTAGGAATCATCCATGACACTGAGGCTGCCGTGTCATAATCAGGTAAGCACTCACATGAAACCTAAAACTGGAAGAGCCCGCAAGCAGAGATGGATGGGTGTTTGGGGCCATGGGAATTGCCCCATGTCGTGTCAGAGCATGCCCTCCACCTCCAGGTGCCGACGGTGCTCCCATTCACTTCTGAGCCACTCTCCAGACCTTGCAGCATGGGGGTTCCATGTTGTTCTTTCTGTTCTTACCCACCTCAAATACACGCCACACTCTCTCTCCCCCACACACACTCATATACACGCACAGAAAGAACAACATAGTTGTCTCTAGGATGGAGAAATAACCAGCAAACATGACAGCTGCATGCTCCTGTTAAGACTAACCAAGTTCTGCAGCTGCCCTTCTTGAGAGCCCATCAGTATTCTTAGGACATCTCTGGAAGGATTGAGCAGGACTTGGAGAACTCTTCAAGGAAAAAAATATTTTTAAGCCCCAAATAAAACCACTGAGCCATCTATTAATACATTCAAAATGGTACCAAAGTGCCCCTTATTGTATAATAAAATCCAGTGGTAAATTGTATTGGGGGTCTAGCCTGGCCATCAGGATTTTTAAATCTCCCCAGTGAATCTGTTTTGCATCCAGAGTCTTTATTCTAGAGCAAGGGGAGCAAGAAATGAAGAGAGCCAGAGACCCAAGAAGACTGGCTTTAAAGCTTCATGTCCATAGAAAATAAGGATAGAAATACAAAAGAAACTCATTCTTCAATCCTCTTTTGTTCAAACAAAAGACATGGGACAAGAAAGGAGGCAGAGGAGACAAGCATGTATTGTCTTCTGGAAGGTTTAGCCTGGAGAACCCTGCGCAGCCTCCTACTTACCATGCTGCCCACCTGTGTGCCAAGGAATCTGGCCCACCATTTAGCCAGCTCAAACTCACCTGGATGCCAGAGGGCTGGAGAAGGGAAGCATGGAAAAGCTCTGGAGTGTCATAAGTCTTGGTTTCTCCACACTGAGACCATAATGCTGAAAAAGGCAGAATGCAGGTTGGACCCCCAAGAGAGTGATTGGATATGCCGGGTCTGAGGAGGAGGAAGGGCCTGCCTGGGAGGGAGGGGCTAAGGATGGCCATGGGCAGTTAAGCAGCAGGTCTCTGGGTCCCTTTGTTACAACAGAACAAAATCTATTGTTAGCAGCTCACATAAGGTAAACTCTGAGAAGGTCTAAGCCTCTGTCCATCCTTAGTTAGGGATAAGTTGCACCTGCAGAGACTCATCTTGCCTTCTAGCAGCAAACGCACACCTGTGGGTTCTTGCCCAATGCAGGGGACAAACGTGAAGGTCAAAGAGATCAGGACAAAGCTTGCTTCTGCCTTGTGACCCAAACTCATGGGTGGTGTCCCCAACCTGTTGCTGGCTCTCCAGCTTCTGCCTGCCTCACCTCCAGTGCCCGTGGGAACTTTTCTGCCTTAGTTAAGTTCCAAGCTCCAGCTCAGCGTGCTTGGACCTACAGCACGGCCTGGTCCTTCAGACCCCTGGAATGTGGCCTCATGCCTGCTGAACCCTGCGGCCCCTCAGGCCTCTGGCTCCCAGCCCTGGCCCCTTCCGGCAGTGGCCCACAGCTTCGCTCTAGAAAGATTAGCACAAATAACCCCATCAGCAAGACAGTCACAACTTCACAAACACCTAAGGAACCGGGACACAGGCCTTGAGTGTGGACAAAATGCTGCCCGAGGACACACCTGAGCACCTGGAGAGGGGCAGAGCAGCACAAGGAACCCGAGTGGGATCAGGAAAAGGAAGACACTGTCGTCCTCACCACAGCCCAGGTAAAAACAACACATAGATTTGGCTCTAAACATGCGTTTTTGGCAAAGTAATCTACGAAGCTCTTGGTTTATGAGAGTAAGAAAATTGAAACAAAAAAAAAATCTACGTTGGACATTATTTTGTCTTGACAATTTTCTTTTAACTGATGTAAAATTTGAAGAAATTGACTATAATTGATTCCAAGGAAGGATGCTGGACATTCTTCAGCATTAGATCCAAACTTTCAAAAGGAATTATTGGGCCTTATTAGTATGGTGATTTTATTTTTTTAATCTTTCCTCTACAGTTTAGATGTTCATGTTTACAGACAAGAAATTCTCCCCATTAACAAATGGAACACCTTGACATCGCAAAATGACACTGTGACATATTGCTCTGGTAATGTATGTTATGATATTGTTGCCTAGATCCAGTGGGCCACTTGTCAGCCTGGCTCCCCTTCAGCCAGGGGGGTGTGACAACAAGCTGGCAGGGACGGCAGTGATGATGAGAGAGCTTCTCCACTGCCACGTGGGCTTTGCACAACACCCAGGTGTTATTTCAGGGCCAAATCTTCCAGCCCCTGAAGTCCCTTCCCTCATGCTGCAGCTGTCAGCCCAAGCACACACACCTGGGCACAAGCACATGTCACAACGACAGGCAGGGGCCCAGCAGAGTAGGCGCCACAAGAACAGCAGGTGCTGAGCTTTCTCTGACAGTGGTCTGCTGGCCTGAGAAACCAGAGACAGGCTTGCAGTGAAAAGTGGAGCACAGTGGTGCGCTGCTGCCAGTGACCGAGGTCTGGGGCGGAAGGGGAGGGAGAAGAGTAGGACGGGACACAGTATCAGTCAGTTAGCTCACTCCAGGGGGCGGGGGTGGGAGACAAGCGAAGGCAACAAAAACCCTTTAATCAAAGTGCAACATCAAAGCCATAAAAAGGAATAAACTATTGATTTATGCTACAACATGGATGGTCCTTGAAAACATCTCGCTGAGTGAAAGAAGCCAGACACAAAGTTACATGTTGTATGATTGCGTTTACATGAAAAACCCAGAGCAGGTAAATCCATAGAGACAGAGAGCAGTGGTTGACAGGCCAGGGGTGAGGGGGAGAGGGAGTGACTTCTTAGTGGGTGCAGGGTTTCCTCTGGGGTTGATGGAGAAGTTTTGGACATAGATAGTGGTAACGGCTGTACATTGTGATTGTGCTAAATGCCACTGAATTTTACACGATAAACTGGTTAATTTTATGTTAAGTGAATTTCATCTCAATTTTTAAAAAATTTAAAAAGCAGCATAAACACATTGGTCCAATGAGCGGGAAGTGGCGTTATGGTGGAGCACAGGCTCCTTGGGGCTGTGCTTGGTGCCGCGTCTGCCCTGCCCCTGTTAGGAAAACCCAACGTAAGACGAGCTTCCAGCTCAGACAGTCCACGACCCTGTTACTCCTCCCGCCCACGGTGATGGTTTCAACAGGCTGAGGGAACACACACCCGTCACCTTGGTCTTCCACACACCGAAGACAGGATGTGGGGGCACGGACAGGCTCACTGTATCTAGGTACAGTTGCAGAAGCCCAGCACTCTAAAAGTTTGATAATACAAACTTCTAAATAAAAGCTAATCTTTATTATTTACTACCTGCCACACGCTGTCCTCAGCACTGGCATATGTATTGACTTATTTCATCGTCATAACTGCCGTTCACAGATGAGGAGACAGAGCTACAGGAAGGGTGACTTATGTACAGTTGACCCCAGCAAGTCCAAGTCCAGAGTCTACATGCTTAACTTCTATGCTCCATAGCCTCTCCACAGATGGGATCCATTTTATTAATATTTTAGGTTTTATTTCAGTTCTAAGGTTGGTGCTAATAGGCCCATGTTGGTCTTGGCTAAACTGAAGAATCCAATAGTTAGTAGGATAAGTTAAGAGCACTGGGCTGGTAGACAGAAGATCAGCATTCTAGATCCATCTGGTCCCTGGTATTAGACTTTGAGCAGATTATAAAACCTCTCTGGCCGTCAGCGTCTTCCTCTATAACATGGGAAATTAGACTAGATAAATAGTTTTCCAGTTATTGTATCAGTGGAATGCATTCTTCAAATTAAGCCTTACTTAGAAGCCCAATATCTACAACTGATTAAAACAAAACAAAACAAAACAAAACCTGGCACTGTTCTGGTTTAAAGTGGAAAAGGGAGAGTGCAGAACTTTCCTCCATGCCCCAAGCAGCTCCTGTGCTGGAACCCTCGTAGCTCTGTGGAACACAGTTTGAAAACTATGTGACCAGATACTCTGAAGTTTCTTTTGACAATCTAAAAACCTCAAATTCATATACAGCATGTTTAGGCATTCTGGAACACTGTGGGGAAACTTGTAATAGTCTAGTCACTTTGCTCAAAAATATCTGTTTGGGTTGGTGGCTTTGTGCAGAGGAGAAGGTTTCAGGCAAGGAGTGCAAGGGGCTCCTTCTGAGGACATACGAGGACGTTCAAAATCTAAACCTCCCAGTGGCTCAGGCTCCCTCTTGACGGACTGCTGGATGTTACTGCCCGACTTGCTCCCTGCAGGAGGCAAGCTGTTCAATGCTGAATCTGTGTGCTTTTTCTAAATAGCTCTAAAATTATTAACCTGGATGATTTATTAGAGTTTTATATCAATCAAGGTAGTGCCACTTAATTCTTCGTAAGACTTAATACTGATATCTTACCTGGTCCCCATAATTAAACTTGGTCAATGAATAATTGAACAAAAAGTGTCAGGGAGAGTATGAATCTGTCATGCTCATTCCGCAAAGATCAACTGACAGAGGCCTCCAGGGAAGGGACCTTCTGCTTTCAATGCCCACGCTCAAGTCAACCCCATTCTCTCCTCTTTCTCCACAGATGTTTATAAATTGAAGTTTGCTGCAGTGCTTGGAAGAGGTTACACAACCGTTGTGATGCAATGTTCAAGGTAGACGGCTACGCACAACTCAGAGGCCAAGACAAACGGGAAGATATTCATAGCAGCCGTCACATAAAGATAATTCATTTTCAGTGTCTGGGAGCCGAGGGGTCAGCAGATGGACTGTTAAGCATTTAGGCATTAAAGCGAAGGAACTTAACAAATAGAAAAGGACAGAAGGAGAGAGATGGAGAGAAGAAAGACTGATCTCCTTTGAAACAATGTAGCATCTGAGCCAATTAACTAAAACACAATTATGTAGTTATGGGCAACGCAGGCAAAAAGGAAAAGACAGTCTCCCAGCCCCCTTCCCTGCCATTTGGGTGGTGTGTACCACCCAAGGGGCAAAGCACTTTCTCAGCACTAGAATAAAGATTATACTAGGAAATGTTTTCCTTTTCCTTACCGGCACCCCCCACTCCCCAACATCATTGTCTGGATGGCTGGCCTGATGGCAATAAACGAAAAAGTGACAGTTTGAATTTAGCAAAATATCCCAGTATCTTTCTTTGGGGAATGGCGAGAAAGAATTACAAAGCTATTTCTTCACTAACTCTTTTTTTAAAGCCCATAAAACCTGAAGGAAAAGCATCATTTTGCAGTTATAGCTCTTCTTTGAAAACATGGGAGGGCACACACTGTGCTTGCGTGCTGCCAGGACGTGTGCTGTGCATGGCCCAATGCCCCCAGCGGCACTTCGTGAGGACGCAGTTGTCACCAGCTAGGCTGATAACCAACGCTGCAAAGTCTGCGCTCACACAGTAGCACAGGACATCTTTATAATCAACTTGTAAAAAAGAACATACATATGGTTTAATTCTTAGGAGTTAATGTCAAAAATAGAATGTTCACAAAAGGATACATCACTTATACACAGTGTGTGAAAGTCAGCCAATCTTCATGAACTATGAGGTAAGCCATGGCCTCGTGCAGAGGAGCAAAGGCTTCCGGCGCCTGCGACCTCCCTCGCACCCACCCACTCAGCGGCCGTGTCTCTCGGATGTTCTCTGCTCCGTTTCTGCCTGCGGATGACCCGGCCCTCTCTACCTGTCCCCTCTGCCAGGGCCATCGCCTGCCGGGGATCTGCACCTAACTGCTCCAACTGACTTGAGGCTCATTCCCCGACCCCAGTCAATCTATTTTTCCCTCCAAATCCAATATCATCGTTCTAAAACACAGATGTGATCATTCTCCTGGCCTCTGTCAGTACTTTCGATGGCCCTCGTCACCTGCTGGGTAATCCAGAAGCTTTGGCAGGGCCCGTAAGCACGTCACTGTCTCGCCCAACTCACCTTTTCAGCCTCGCGCCTGCTCACCCTCCGCCTGTGCACCCTCTCCCTTCCCAAACACTCACGGCCTCTAGCTCGCACCTCCTCCCACTGCAGAACATTTGCACTCACGCCTCTCTCCGCAGGCACCTGTTCCCACCAGTCCCCACCTATAAAATAATACCAGCTCCTTCAAGAAACTTTCCAGCATCTCCAGGCAGTTGGCTTTGTCCATGTACTAGTAAAGCAACAGTTTGTTCTGCTGTTGTGTCCAGCTGTTGCCTTCCCTCTTCAGTTATCCCAGGCAGGTGCTGAGGGGGGGAATCACCTGTCTTTGTGTGTCTCATGCCCAGCACAGAGCAGAGCCTCGCAAATGACTGATAAATGCATGAATAAAAGAAGTCGGGAGTTTACAACTGAGAAAGGAAGACAAAAACGTGTGAAGTTAAATACTTAACAACAGAGATAAGCCGCAGTTCAACTCCACCAATAAGAGGAATATGAGGGAGAATCAACAAGTGTCCTAAAAGTTCAGAGGCTGGCATTTCAGGGGAAAGCTCTCCAAGAGGAGGTGGCTGAGTCTTCAAAGGGTGAAGAGGATTGGAATCGGAGGACAGAAGATGGAACAGCATTCCAGGAGGCTGCAATATGAGAGAAAGAGAGCAGGAAGGCTCGAACTGCGTTTGGAAGTTAAAAGTAAATAGCCCTAGAACCATTTTTGGAGGCTGAATAAACTAGTCCTCAACAACAAAGTGCCTGTCCCCTTCATTCTGCAGAGAGCGCAAGGCTGGAACGAGAAAAGGTGACCACCACGTCCACTTCTAGAGTCCCTAACACACCACAATGCCCAGTGCCACTCCCCTACGGGATGTTGGCCTTGGGGGAACAGAGAGCAGTGCTGAGCCACCTCCGCCTGGAACCGGCTCTTCCAGATGTTGTGGGGGACACGGAACCCTGGACCCTGTTTCTGCACAGCTCGAGTTCATTTTTCCACTCTGAATCTAGGTAGGAAGTAACTCTTCTCACTACAGCCACCGAATCCCACAGCGATGCAGAGAATTCAGGTGAAGCGAGCTGAACTCGGCAGCATCTCGCAGAGGGTATGGGGAAGCCGAGCCTGCCTGCCACAGAAACAAGTGCTCAGAGATTCCACTGGGACAGATGCATAAAGGAAGTTTAGCACCTGGTAAGAAGAATTGTGAAGAAAAGTTGGCATTCTAGTGCAGTCCAAACAAGAACACTGCAGGACAGGGAGAAAAGACCCAGACTGGACCAGCACAGAGACCACACACATGGCCACACTGGCTGAGGGTTTGCATGAGCTGCCTGGAGGAGGCGTGGATGAGGCTACCATAGCCCGCTGTGGTCTTCATGTGTGTTGCAGGTAAGTTCGTAGAATAAAGCGCATGGAGATCTCCTGACAGATGCTCTCAACAGACACTTCGGTTCATTTTAATCAAATCTCCAGACACAGACCTTATGTCACAGAACCTGCTTCTTACCTGCCAGTATCCGTGCTCCCACATATGTGCCCACAGCAAAGATTGCATTTCTCATCTTCCAACAGACTAAGTTTTGGCCGTTGTGCTGGGAGGGAAAGTGATGGGTGCAAACCGCTTTCATCCCCCTTCTTCGGTGAACACGATGGAAAGCCACCTCGGGCCACGCGGAGAGGGAAACGCCCTCGGGGTGCAGGGGCCTGGGTGTCTGACAATGAGAAACCCTGGATTGCTGGAAAAAGAAATAAGCACCTACCCCCATTTATTTCACTGTTACTTGGGGGTTGTATTGTAGCACCTGGCTCTGTATTCCCCATCTAAGGAGGTTGTGCACAAATACCTGGCCCAGGTGGACCTTGCCTGACAGTCAGAACCGAGAGTCCACGGCCCAGGTGGGAGTTAGGCAAGCAGCCCCTCGTGCAGTCTTCTCACAGCGAGCCTCAGGTTAGCCTGGGCAGGCTGCCTGTCACTGCCACCCAGGCCTTGCAGCACAGTCAATGAAAAGACCTCAGTAAATATCTCTTGATTGATTGAAAGCCTGTTCACTTTGAGCCAAGAGAAGGAAACCCAAGCTCAACATCTGTGCGTTCCCCAAATAGAGGGCTCATAAAATTCCCGGGTGGATACTAAGTGCAGGACTTGGCAATTGCCTAGCTCAACCCCTTCCCTTAATCTGGGAAGATTAAGCTAGATTGAATACCAGGTTTCCCAACTCTCAGTCCAGTGCTCCTTCCAAGACACCTAACTGTCACTCTGAAGGAATTCATGATTTAAACGAGCCTACTGAGCAGTGAGACATAGTCTTGGGCATGGGTGTTTGTTACAGAGAAGGTGTTGGGTGGATATGTGTTTTTATAAGTTTCTCCTTTTCCTTAATTGGCAGCCATGGGCTGAGCCACATTTGCTTAGAAAGGCACATTTTTGTTAACCCGGACTCACTAAGATGGCAAGAAGCAGACGTCCGAGGAGCACTGTCGGGACCCCGCCAGCCGGCTTGTCCTGAAACAGTTACTAAAAGATGCAGTCACAGTTCCACATGGCGCCCCTGCCTCCTTTTGTGAAGCCTGCATTGCTGGCATTAGTAGCAGGCTGAGTAAGTAATGAGGAGAGCCCAGGCAGGGGTGGGGAACCTTTGTTAAAAGGATTTGTTCTATAAAATTTGGATTCAGTCAAAAGGTGGCACTCAAGGATCCAGAAGGCCACATGTGGCCCCAAGGCCGCAGGTTCCCCACCCCTGGAGGAAGCTCTCACTCAGCAGGTAAAAGTTTCTCCTGGGGAATCCTGGAGGCTCCTTGTTCCTGTCAACTACTATAACTTGTCCATAAATTTCCTTTGACAGGAGACAGGGTGTCTAAGGAGTAGAAGGGGACAGAAACCAAAACTGTAAAAGCATTCATGCCAGCACTCAGCTCATTCTCCGTGCATGGCACTAAGGAAACAAGGATGGAAACTGCTTTCTACGACCTCCACCGCAGCCCCTGCCGGCCGGGCCTCCTGGGCGGTGCAGGCAGAAGCTGCAGGATGGGGCGTGGTGCTGAGGGCTGCTCCAAGCAGGTAACGCTACAGAGCTAGGGAACGCCAGGGAGGCCACGCCAACAAAAGCGGTGTTTATTTGTCAGCTCGATTGTTTCCTTCCTTTTCTTTTTAATAGTAGACCCAGAACAAGTTAATTTTGGGGGTTCAGTGCAAAATGAAAAAACAGAGCTCCCTGTCCAAACTTTATTAAGAATTTCAAGACTGTGACAGCAGACGTCAGAGGCCTTCTTAGCGGAAGACTGTGCAAGTTGCCTGAGCCCTGGGTAGATGCTGCCTTCCATAACATTCTCTTTTTAGACCCGGTAGAAAGAGTGGTTTCGTTTTTAAGTACAATAAGTCCTCACTTAGTGTCATCGATAAGTTCTTGGAAACTGTGACTTGAGGTGAAATGACGTGTAACGAAACCAATTTTACTACAGGCCGCTTGATATAAGCAAGAATGAAGTTCCGACTGCATATTTCTGGTCACAGAAGCACCACAAGACCTCTAAATAAAGATCAAAACACTTCTTATATTAAACATTGAAATAAATGTGAGCTATACATACATTCAAGAAACATTACTAAAAACAGGATGATTATTTTCCCGATGATTCCGGTTCCGGGTTGCAGGTGGGCGGAGCCTACCCTGGCAGCTCAGGGCAGAAGCCGGAACCCACCCTGGACAGGACACGTTTCCATGGCGGGGCACCGAGTGTGCGCACACACGCAGGCACTGGGGCCATGCAGACGCACCACCGCGCCTGCGCGCAAGCCTTTGGGACGTGGGGGGCAGCGGGAGCACCCAGGGAAAACCCACACAGACATGGGGAGAACGTGCTAATACAACTCCACACGGACAGTGGCCCTGGCCGGGAATCCATCTTTTTTCACTCCTCATTGTTATAATGGAATGATGTGGAATGAAATGACGCTATTCAAGGACCAGCTGTACTTATTATGGGTCCCAAAATGTATGCGTTGGAAACTTAATCCCCAACGCAACAGTGCTGGGAGGTGGGGCCGTTTGGAGGGGTTTAGGTCAGGAAAGCTCCACCCTCATGAATGGATTAATGCTGCTGTCGAAAGAGCTTGTGAGAGTGGGTTCCTTCTCTCTTGCCCTTCTTCCTCCTGCCAGGCAAGGACTCAGTAAGAAGGCCCTCACCAGATGTTGACACCTTGATCTTGGACTTCCCAGCCCCCAGAACTGTGAGAGGATAAATTTCTTTATAAATTACCCAGTCTCAGGTATTCTGTTATAGCAGCACAAACAGACTAAGCCTCTACCTCTGTATGCCTGTAGCAAATCCAACTCCTCTGCCTGTGTCCTGGGTGACCCTGACCAAATTATTTAAGTTCTCTGAGCCTCAGCTTCGTCAACTGCAAGACAGAATGACAACATAGAAGATGATGTACATAAAGCTCATACAGTAAACACAAATGGCTATTTATTATCAGCTAATATTATTACCTAGTAGGAAGGCAGCTGATTAAGAAATGCATTGAATGATAATCAGTGATTAGGAAGCATTTGTGAACTCAGTTTCCAGAAATAATTTTACTACTAGAGAAAAATAGTCAGCGTGTGGATATTTTCATAT
Organism: Eulemur rufifrons; assembly: GCF_041146395.1. Classification (NCBI taxonomy): domain Eukaryota; kingdom Metazoa; phylum Chordata; class Mammalia; order Primates; family Lemuridae; genus Eulemur; species Eulemur rufifrons. Next base: position 1,887,120 of record NC_090998.1, on the reverse strand, counting down.
TTACCCTGGGAACTATTCTATGAAAGATTTGCTGTGTATGGCCCCAAGAAGTCAGTTCCTGGCCACTGAGCCATTAGTGGTGAGCAGATACGGGTTCCGTACAGGAAGAACTTTCTAACACACCAAATGTTGAGAGGATCTAATGAGTTCTTCATCTCCAAGGGCATTCAAGGAGGCTGAACCACCACCTTGTCAAGATGCAGAGCAAATTTATGTATTAGGCAGATGGCATTCAACTCCTTTCCATCCCCGGGAGTCTATAGATTCAGCGCTGTTTCAGTGCTTCTATTCTGTAGCTACGATGTCTAATTTTGTTCCTTCCATGGCCCTCCACCAAATGAGCCCTTCTGTCTTCCCTTCTTTCCTGCTCAACCATTTCGCTGGAGCCAAGTGTACTTATAGTCTCAGGAAGCTTTACAGCATCTAGAGCTCTCTTTTTCTACTGTATCCTCTGTTTCCTTAAGTAGTCCACCTTCTCCCATCCCCAGTACCTTCTATTTTTACTCCTTCACTCTGGTTAGCTACGTGTGGACTCGCTTCAGGAAACTTATGCTGATTCAGTGACTGGAGGAGGGAGGGACTAGAGTAGAAAGGTACAGGGCACGGGTTTGGAGACAAACAGCTCTCCTGCCTACCATTAATAGGTGTGACCCTGGGCAACTTATGCAATCTCCCTAGTCCTTGGTATTTTATCTGAAAAATCTAGATTATATTAGTCCCTACTTCACAGAGTTCTTCTGAGATTTAAATGAAGTAATGCAAGTAAGGTGCTTAGCATGGTATCTGGCACACAGGTAGTCCTCAGTGAAAGCAAGCAATTATTATTATTGCTGTCCACCAAAGGACATTTGCTGATGGGATCCATTCCTGCCTTTCTTTCAGCTTCCAAAAGGGGTGTGAGAGAGTGTGTGTGTGTGAGAGAGAGAGAGACAAAGGGAAAGAGAGAGAGAGAAAGAGAGAAAGCTTTCTGAAAGAAGTGTATGCCTTTTTGTTTGTATTTAACAGTATCTTAAAGATTGCTCCACATTCATGCCACAATGCTACATAGTAAGAAACATAAAAAGAAATTTAACAAATTGTTTCTCCCTGCAGAAAGTTTAAAAACATGAGAAATAAATAGAAACATAAAACCATTCTACCATTACTATCTTAAGGATTCCACTAAGTGGTAAATATTTAATATGTGTAGGTATATATTTCATATTAAATAATTATATTTAGCATATTGTGGGCACTAAAAATAAATCAATCTGTGAGCAAATCAAATGCCCTCACAAAAACACTGCGTCACACTGGAGGCCCTCGGACTCCATTTCCCATCCTCAATGCTCGCACCCCTGCATTTCCCTTCCCTCTGCCACCTGTCAGACGCCCAGCCCACAGCGTTTGCAGGGCACCTAGACACTCACAGAGTTCAGAGCCAAAGAAACGATTCAGAGAGGCACCCAGATTGGCTCCTACTCTCCCCCTTCCACAGCAGCCGTCACAATCTCCTTTGTCAACTGGAGAGTGATAACTGTCACTCCCTTGGTAGACAATGTTTAAGGAAGCGTTCGATTTAAATTAAAAAAAAAATATTAAGGATTTGTGAGCACTGCTTTAGCTGGTTCAATTTATTTGCATGCTTGCAAGAGACCTGCGTTAGGAAAGAAAAGCCAACATTCCCATAAGGGAAACGCTCTAGCTCCTGTATTGGCGTGACAGTTCTGCTCACATGTAAATATTGAGTACAGTACTTTATTTCTTAAATCAGCTTTACCATCTACGAATTCAAGTTCTCTGTCCCTGTGAGGTACTGGTCAAACTGAACTGAGTTTTCTTCCCAAATTAGTTGAGTCGTGCTTATGAGGACAGGGGCCCCAGATTAGCTCCGGCTGGTCAGCCGCTGTCCTGTGCAGTGCCCACGCCTGACTACGTCGTAAACAATGGATCAGGTGTTTGTCCACAGCCGTGAACTTCATCTTTCCTCACTCCTTTGCTTTTACGCCAGCTGCCTCTCAACATTCCAGCTTCCCTCCTCCTAGCGGTGGCACACTAGCGCCAGCTTCTACTAGCTTGGGAGAGAAGATTGTTAAATTTTCAGAAATTTTGTGAGCCGACTGTTAAGCAGAGCCAATATGAAAGCTAAATTATGTAAACTTATGATTAAGTAAATTATATTAGAAACAAAGAGAAGAAATACTCAATAACTCCTCACTTTCTAATCATTTTACAATTGCCTTTGTTCTCGAGGTTGGTTATTATAGATATTAGTCTATTACATCTGCATAGTGGGAATACTGTACAAAGCTGTGCTACGCACACCTCTTCCTAACTCCACATTCGGTGGTGTTCATTTGGTATTTTGAAATCAAGTCATAGCGACGGTGGTTACAACAGGGATATTAGCAAATTCTACACATCAGAGCTTGATTTATTGTTTTGCTAATTGTTTGGAGGGGGGTGTCCGTAAACTCTGGCCTGTGGCCTGTTTTTTATGGCCCTTGAAAAAAGCTAAAAATATTTTGTATTTTAAAGGGTTATAAAACATATTCGGAACCTCACTTTAGTAGAGACAATAATATTGCGTTGAGTTCGTTCAGAAGGCAAACAATGATTTTTCTACACCTTCGAGCCAAAATGTGAACCTCCAGCTGGGCTCTTCTTGCCTCTTCTACCTGCTGACAAGGCTGGCATTAGGCCAGCTGATGACAGATGTGAGGGAGCACCAGGCACATGGAATCCAGTCATCTCACCACCAAGGGCTCACTAGCACCACAGAACCCATAACAGCAGCATTAAATGAGGAAAAGATTCACTGACTGAAACCATCTTTGCATCACAATGTTAAGCGGATAACTGACAATTAGCCGGGTAATTAGATCAATGCAAGCAGCCAGACCACTCCTTCCTCCCATGGAGCATCTCTACCAGGGAGCTCAGTGATCTGCATTGCCAAAATTAACTGGGTAATTATGAAAGCTAACTGCGTCCTTTTATTTTTTTAAGGGTGATAATTCATCTCTGTATCATTCTGAAACCCATAAATGCTTGAGAGTTCTTAAAAGGGCTGTCCTCATTTACAGCCACCCTAGTAAGTACCAACTGAACTCTTGAGATGTTTACTAAGAAGGCCACAGGTAAATTTCAAAGCTGAAAACTACCAGAAGCAAAACATTTTGGTTGTTCTCACTCCCCTTCCTTTCCCACACGTGCCCGGGTTTCCACTGACGCGGGCACCCAGGCTAACTCCGGCCCTCCGTAGCATTTCCTCCTCCCAACCACCACCCACTCTCCAGCCCTACCCGTTTTCTACATTCCAGCCAGAATTGTCTTTCTGAAACTTAGACGTCACTTCCCTTTTTAAAGACCTTTCACTGCCCTCCATTGCCTGGAGAATAAATCCCAAATTCCCAAAGTCCAAGCCAGGCCCCAGAACCCTCCTAGCCACCTAGCACCAGTCTATCTTTCCAGAGTTAGTTATATCCCTAAGGAACAGGAAGCTTCTAAATCAGTGGTTCCCAAATTTTAATGTACGTTATAATTACCTAGGAGCTTTAAAAAGTCTTGATGCCCAGGTCACATCCCACATCAATTAAATCAGAATGTCTGGGGTGAAGCCAGGGCCTGGGCACCTTAGGTTGATGGCAAAACCCAAAATGTAGCCCAGTGGGTACACCTTGTTAGCCCTACTTGAGGAAGGTCTTTCAGCACTGGGTGAAGGGACAGAGTGCGGGAGAGTCCAGCAACCGCCGAACTAGCCCTTTCATGGGCTGACACAGTTTTCTCGTCCTGCCTCAGAGGGGCAAGTGGAGTCTGTTCTCTTGGGAAAGGAAACTCCAAGGAGGAGAGTAAGAGAAGGCTGAGCAAGTGAAAACCACTCGTGGTTCAAGCGTGTGCTATTCGCACAGTGAATACCTGAGCCAAGAACTGCTAGTCCCGATGGGGAAAGGATTGCTCTGATTCCCCGTGAGCCCCCGTGAGGGTCTTAGCCTGACTTGCTCCAAGGCCAGTGGGAACCAAAGTGGCTTTAGCATGACACCTACAGCACTACTCAGACAAGGCTCTAGCTCCTCTAGAAGGCCTCAAGCCCAAACCACCCAAGAAAAGTCTTACATCCAAGAATAACCAGGACCAGCTCCTAACTCTTAGAACCATTCTACTGTGGTCTGGGCCCGAAGACAGGATGTGCAGTGTCTCCCTTTCATTCTGCTGGCAATTCACTTAAAGAACCTGAAGCCTCTCTTGGGCCTCTCTTGGGCTCCCAAAGCATCCCCAACTTTTCACACAGCACTCGCCTCACTCGATCGCGATTAGCTGTTTATGTCTTGGGTGTCCCGGCAAGACGCTAAGATCCAGGGCGGCAGGGATGTGCCCGAAATGCTCCCTGCAGTGTTCCCAGCTCCCCGCCAGCACCTGCCCCACGGTAGGAGATTAACAAGCACGCACTGGGCGAGCAAACGTTGCACGTGAAGGCTCCTAAACAGCCGCGTTTGCTCCTCGGGGAAGTGGTGAGCCGAGCCGTGAGTTACTACACTTATAAAAACTCTCCCAGTGTAGACTAAACATGGCTTATTTGGGTTAAAAAAAAGATGTCTGTTTTTCTGACAGTTTCTTGTTTTCTTATAAAGTCCACTTACTTTTTAATAAGAGTGAACAAAACCAAACAACGGTTCCAGTGTTTGGGTTGTTGATAAATACACAAATCCTGAAGGCCCTCAGAGGCAGCAGCCCCGCTGACAGCCAAGGTCAGGGCCCTGGGAAAGGGCTGTATTTTACCCACAGGAAACGTGCAAAACACCCTGCCCTTTAATCTTCAAATTACCTCAAGGAAAACAGAAAACAACACTGTCATCAGGCATTATCCACAGAGAAAACAGAGCCTTCTTGGATGCTCAGAACCTGCTTTTAAAGCCTCGTATTTTATGATTACATCAAAACACTTAAAGTGTTTCAAAGAGCTCTTTCAGCAATACTCACAACAGTCACAAAAATAAATGTTATTATCTCCTTATTACAGATAGGGAAAACTGGTCTGGATACTGCAGGATTTCTCCCATAACCACAGAAGCGGGTGAGAACCTGCAGATGCTGCCTCACAACCCATGAGGCCAGCGCCACGGCCAACCTGCCTTGCCCCCAAAGGCAGGTGCTATTGTCTGAAAACAGCCCCTAGTCCCGCATTGATATCAGAATGTAGATCCATATTTGCATTTTTTTTCTTTTTTGGAGACAGGGTCTTCCTCTGTCACCCAGTGGCATGATCATAGCTCACTGTGACCTCAAATTCATGGCCTCAAGGGATCCTCCTGCCTCGGCTTCCCACACTGCTGGGATTAGAGGTGTGAGCCACCTCACCAGGCCCATATTTGCATTTTGTATGTAGTGCTTCCTGTCCCAAGATTCTCAAGGACCACAGAAATAAATTGGGGGATTGGCAATGTTGATAATGTTAAAAATTAAAAATCACAATCATTAGACTTTTCATTAGCATATTTTGTTACTATACACAAAGTACCTTTATAAATGATAAATACTTTTTGTTCTGGAAGTCAGTGTGGCTTTCTTGTCCGGGGTATAAATCTTGCTATTATCAGGAGCAACGGTCAATGACTAAACACTCATGGAGGCCTGTCTTTGTACCAGGCACTTTACATTTTAAACACTCCACAGGCATTATATTAGCTAGTTCTCACAACAACCTAAGAGGTTGGCTTACTGTTGTCTCATTTTACAGCTGAAGAAACTAAGGCCCAAGGTTATATAGCTAGGAGGAGCTGGAGCCAAGTTTCAGACCCAGGTCCCTCTGCCCGCAAAGCTCCTGCTCCCAATTGTTACACTACGTTGTCTCCAAAAAAGAAAGACATTATGCCACTATGACTAGATTAAATTCTCTGTAGTTCAAGGAGATTGAAGGAATCCCAAATCCCAGATAAATCAGTCAGCTAAAGTTACTTAGAAATATTTCTGGTCATTTAGGTGTCCAACAAGCACAAGGCCAAAAATAACAGTGACTTAAATGACAAAGGAGTAGAAATACAGGTCAAATCCAATTACAGTGGATCTCAAGGGAGCATCCAACTCCTATTGTGTCCTGGAACTGTTTTATACTAGACATTGCTTTCCCCAATGACTAGAGGCCTAGCTGGTCCTCTTTCTTTTCCTCCAAATTCTGGTACTTTCCTGTACCTCATGCTTTAACCCTTGATTATGTATTATCTTTTATTGTTCACTATTTTTTCATGTATGCTAGTCTTTGTCTCCTCAACTAGATTTTAAATTCCTTAAGAATAGAAACTGGGCTTTCAATCTATTGTGCATTTACAATGTGCACAAACTGGATGCCTACTGAGCATGAAGAAGGTTCTCAATATAACTTACTTATTGATTTGGTTAAATAACATAGACCAGCAAACTTTTCCTGTAAAGCTGTGGTCCCCAATCCCTGAGCTGCGGGCCAGTACCTGTTCGTGGCCTGTTAGGAACCGGGCCACATAGCAGGTGAGCAGCGAGTGAATGAAGCTTCATCTGTATTTGCAGCCACTCCCCATCACTCGCATCACGGCCTCAGCTCCACCTCGACCCCAGCCCCCATGAAATCAGTCCCTGGTGCCAAAAAGCTTGGGGACGACCGCTATAAAGGACCAGATAGTAAATATTTTAAACTTTATAGGTCATACGATTTCTGTGGCAATTACTCAACTCTGCTGTTGTAGGGTGAAAATATCCAGAGATAATACAATGAGCATGGCTGTGTTCCAATAAAACTTTATTTACAGAATAAGCAGAGGGCCAGATGTACCTTGTGCACTGTAGTTTGTCAACCCAATATAGACTATTTATGACAGGCTTGATGGGCCAGGCAGGGAAATATTCTCAAATCTCAGCATTATAGCAGTCAGATTGTATGCTTCCCCTTCATCCCCCCAACCCCTAATCCCCACTATTAGAGTCCTAGCTCCTGACCAAGCTAGACATTTCTACAAAGCCTTCACCTTGGACTTAAGTTTAGTTTAGCACAATAGTTTGCAGTTTAATTTCTTTTGAGGCTTCATACATCACTTTAAAAAGAGAAAAATCAATCACAAAGTGAAAAGCTAACATAGTAGGTTGTAACAACAATAAGTAATTAGAAAATTCTTCAAATACATTTCACATAGGAGTCTCTGACTCCATTTCCAGACTGCTTCTTACAGACTGACACGTAAATCATCATGGATGATTTGAAATATGCATTTCACCTGGATTAGCAAGCTACAGACAGGGCCAATCAGCCCTGGCAGGAAGCCACCTACAGGGTGGCAAAAGTAAATATTCCTTTCTCCCAGCAGCAGCAGCTTGCCTTTGAGAGTGAGGGAGCACAGCAACGACAGAAAGGCTTTCCTCCTTGATCAAAGCAGTCAGCCCTCGGTTTTGATATAACATTAAAAAATCCTTACCAGGCTTGTGCCCTGACCCAATTTCAATGCAGGATGTTTCCTTAAACAGATCATTCAGTATTGCTTCTGGGTTCATGCACACATTTGTAAAGATTTGGTATGCGTTTGACACAAGCAGAGGTGGTGTAATGGAGAACCACAGAATTTGGAGCTAGGAAGCACCCTTCTAATTCAATTCCTTTATTCCATAGAGAAGTGAAGTGGGTTATTTGCTCAAACCCAATAATCACTCAGGCCATCCCTCTATGATCTCAGTGCTGTGATGATGATTCCGACAGCACACGCCGGTTAGTGTGAGAGACAATCAGTGGCCACCCTCAACACCTCCGCTCTGTCCCAGGACAAGACGTCTTTATGTAAAATCAGCCACATGAAATCACGTCCTCCTCCATGAAGGGACACCGAGCTGCCTGTGTTTTCAGAGGCATGGCAGGTGACCTCTATCTAAATCCTTTTGTCCCTTCCACGGGACGTTGAGAACGAAACAGGGAGATTTGTCTTCTGCAGTCTCAACTTTCTCTTTCTTTACATCTTCGTCTCCCTCTTGGTCATCAAGTGACTGATTAATTTGACTGAGACTCATGGACATTGGTCACCACCGTCAGGTCTTTGCATTATAAGCTAATTACCTCTTCATGTGGAATTAAAGGCACCTCCTCATGTCTTAGGGTGCTCTGGGCATCATGAGGCAACTAGAAAGACGTAGTTATTGTAGAGATCCTCTAGGCCCACTAAGCCTTCACCTGACCACTGACAATGACAGTAAATTCATAGATTTCACGGGACTGGCAGAGACAGGCAAAGAGGAATCCAGGGAGAATGTGCATATCTGGTCTCTCCACCCCAAAGAGCACCAATTACCCCAGCCCTCCCTGGTCAGGTTAACAGAAGTCTAGTCCAGGGAGCTGCTGGGCCAGACTGGAGAAGTTCTGACCCTTTGTACAGGTTACCTCCTACCCCAGCAAAGGCCCACCTGGCAGGTTTCTTCCTTCTCCACATCCCCCAGTCTTCACTCCACGGCTCCCCTTCTCATGCTGCGCTGGCTCTGGAATGATTGTTTCAAATCTTAATCCCTTTGTACAAACTCATGGAACACAGAGCTATGTCTCCTATATTATATCTTCCTCTGTGAAATTTCTGGTAAATATGTTTTAGCTTGCATTCTCTACCTTCTAAAAATATTTGGGAGTGGGGGGAAAGAAAAAAAAAATATTGAGAATGAGCTGCCCTGGGAATTTATATATTCTTTGTCACTTATGCAGAACTTTGTTGAGATGATTTGAATGTTGGGTAATTGGCCTAGAAGTATCCCTTCTGGGCTTCTATTAGAAATAATAATGATAATGAAACTAATAATGATGATGAAGAAGACAGTGATACTATAATTCCTAATAATAGTAGTTTTTGTTTTCATTTGCAGAACATTTTACAGGTTGCAAAGGTTTTTCAGGTACATTTTCTCACTCGATTTCATTTACTTGGAGAAATTGGTAGGGCAGATATTATGATCCCCAAGGTACAGGTGGGGTCACTTGTTGAAGGTCACACAGAAAGAGGCTAAACTGGTTTCCCTTTCTAGGGGGTGCCCTTTCTACTGTGCTCTGCTGCTTAAAAAATTAATGAACCATGCATTGAAAACAACGGAGAACACACTGCTTCAAACTGTTTTCCTCCGCTGGGAGAGAGTTAATTCTTCACTTTTATCATTTGGAATAAAACTCCTAGCAAAAAGGGCAACTCACACAGATGGCACAAGCAGAGGCTGTTTAAGTCATTTTAGAATGACAAGCTCTTAGGGGCATCCCGGAAGCACTTCTCCTCCTCTCCATTCTAGCACAATCTACTACAGGACAAATGCAAAACTTAGAGGGTATTTACACAACAAAGAAAAAAAGTACTAATAAAGCTGACTGTGTATTTGTGTTTTAAAATTATTATGACATACAGAGTCAGTCTATATTTGTACACAAACATTCATTCATGGCTACAAACCAAAGAGTTTTCAGTTATACCCTGATTTTCAAACAATTTACACACACTGTCTTCTTAGAATTAATTGGAATGATGAGGTGGTAAATTTTGTCTTAGTCATTGCCATGGTATAAAAATCCCAGACCCAGACATTATTTTTTACCACACTATAAACTTGTTTTAAATTGCAGTCTCCAACTTTATAAAAGCAAGTGTTAGCCCATATTTAATCTCATAATGACAATTATAAAATAATCATGAAATCCAAAGTCACCAATATTTGTTCAAAGTATCATGATGAGGCTTATGGAAACACAATAGAAGTATGCCAGCACCATGGAAGTCAACAGAAATGGAAGTTACATGGATTAAAAAAGAATTTGCCTATTTGAAATAGTCTTTTACTAATATCGGGCCTGCAACTTAGTATATTTGGATAAGTGATGATGATCTGGTTTTGCAAACACAGATTATTCAAATAGAAAGTAGGCAGAAGTCTGGCGTCATCCTAGAAGGTCAGAGTTTTAGGCCTTTGGAAAAAAAAAATAAAAAGAAAAGGAAGAAAGCTCTATGGGCCAGAGAGATGAACAATATGGCAATGCAGAAGTCATTGCAACATTATTTATCTCTTTTTTTCCTGAGTATGATTTCTAATCTTCAGGGTTTGGGGTTTTTTTTTAATGCTATTAAAAGTTATAAACCCAAAACCTTTTCCTTCTTTTTATATCTTCCTTAGAATGTACACACTGAAAGGCCTTGTTATTGTGTGCTCTTTAATTCCAACTTAGGTTTCAATATTCTATAAATCATAAGGTCTTAACAAAATGCAGATGTTTCATGAGTAAATCCAACTAACTCATGGGTGAGTTCAATAAAATAAGCATTTCCTGAGTCTCCCTTATGCGAAAGGCATTGGACCAAGTGCTAGGGAGACTACAGAGGTGATAAACAAGCACATGAAAACAAAACTTATGAAACTTACTAATTCCTCCTTTTTGATTATCTGTTAAGACACTCCAAGCTAAATTTGTTGTTCAACTGCAATAACTATCTTCAGATTAGATTTTCTGTACCAATTCTCTTTAGTTACAATGACTCATTTTTTGTCCTTTTTAGAATGGGGGGATATGTAACCTATTAAATAAATAAATCACTCTAATTCAGGATAAGATGAGTTAAGTATCACAAGAAAAATAGTAACAGAGTGCACTAAGGATTCATAGGAAGAAGGATTGTATGGGAGAAGAAGGCAGGAGGTGAATTTTCCAAGAAAAGGTCATTCTAGGCTAAGGGGACAAATGGGCAAAGGAAGAGAGATGGGAATGTGTAAAATGCTTGAGAGAAAACAGTTCAGATACAAGAATGTTGAAATAGGAGATAGGTCATTTCCTTCATTTACTCTGGACAGAAATAAAAAATCGACTCTACTAAGAATCATATTGGTGTGTTGATCACATATGTGTATCTACCAATAAGTAGAATAACAAACAGTATGTTCATTTCACTCATCAGGGACTAGGGATGACATGACCCTAAAATTTCATCACAGACACATAAGCAACAATAAATTATGAAGAATGAATGAATGAATTTCACCTAGTGGGCTCTCCGTAAATGCTTTATGATTGTGGTCATTCAGGTCACTCAGGCTATAGGGCATTTTTGTTTTGTGAACATTTAAGATATTATAATCCCCACCCCTGCCATATTGCCTGTATTCTCTATTGAGCTCAAAGCAATTTGTTCTTTGGGTGCCAGGATTTGTTCTTTACATGTTAAAGAGGGGGAGACTGAAAAGTTAGGGGGGAAATGATCTGTGTAAGGATCACGGAACTTAAGGGGCAAAAGCTGGGGGAAAAAAAAAGCAATGCCCCATTATATGTGTGAAGGAAATGCAAAGTAGAATCTGTGGTCACGTCGAATAATCAAAATTAGAACAGCTAATCAAGTGAGATAGTGTAAGACTAGTTCAACGAAATTTTCCATTGCTCATATTACAAACTAAACTTGTTTTTAGAAGTACATATGTGATCAACAGCAAAGAGCAGTCAGTAACTGGAAACAAGGTAGTGGAATAATGAGAAGTTGTCTAGTTAGCTTTGTATGGTGGCTCAGTTGCTGTAATACTGTTTTTCAAACTACAGGTCACAATCCATTAGCTGGTCATGAAATCAATTGAGAGAGTCACAACCAGCCTTTTAAAAAAGGAAACATGTATGTAAATATATGTGAACCTGTCTACCTATATCACTTAGTATTGTTTCATAAAACTTTTAGTTACTATCAGATATAAATATATAAACGTGTGTTCTGGCTCAGATTGCAAATGAGCCCCAGCCCCAGTTAAAAAAAGTTTGAAGCCACAGGTGTATTCTTCCCCATTGGGAAGTTAGGCTTGGAGTCAATAGGACAGAGGATCCAAAATGGAGTTTAACCACGAATTTCAATAAAGTTGAAATCGTTACTGCAAAGATTATATAACAGTTTATTACTTTGAGAAGCCACATATACCATATCTGTGATATTTCTGTATCAAATAAGAGTTCATGAATGTGGGTAAGGATTTCTGCACAGTTGTTCTAATATTTATTGCTATATAAATGGTTTAGGTCAGTGTTTCTCAACTTTTTAGTCACAAGACCCCTTTACACTCTTAAAAATTATTGAGGACTCCTTCAAAGAACTTTTGTTTATGTGAGTTATAGCTATCCATATTTACCCCACTGGGAATTAAAAGTGATAAAGACTACTTATTCATTCATTTAAAATATAATAAAACTATTAAATGTAAAATAAATAACATATTTTTATGAAAAATAATTTTTTCCAAAGCAAAAAAAATTTAGTGAGAAAAGTATTTTGCATTTTTGCAGTATCTTTAATTTCTGGCTTAATAGAGGACAACTAGATTCTCATAGCTGTTTCTGCCTATAATCTGTTGCTATTTGTGTTTTATTTGAAGTATTCCTATATGAAGACACTCTGGCCTCGCACAGATAATGCAGTTGGAAAAGGGATGGGCATTTTAATAGCCTTTTTGGATGATTTTGGATATTCTTCTTGGATAACAGATCAAAACTTGACAAGTGGTAGTTTCTCAAAGGTTAGTTGCAATGTGCTATCCGAAATCCTATCTATTAACTTTTCATACTCTGTTACATTAAAATCCATTTAGTCTACCTTGTCCTTGAATGGATCTTTTACTTATGCATGATTATGTAACATCAGACATCGGTCATTTGGAAAATATTGGCTCACGGAGTTAAGCAGATCTTTCAGATGTTAACACTTTTCATTACACAATATTTAAAAAAATTGCATTCAATACCACCACTGATCTCATCAGAAACATTGTAAGTATTGAGAAGTAGTCAAGCTGATAGCAGCAGATACACATTTTCTAAATGTCTAATTCCAACTTGACGGCACAAAAATTATCATTGGCAATAATAATTGTCCCTTGTTTTCCTGGAAGTGACAGGTATACTTTATTTATTTTTGAAAAAATATCTGTCAAATACCTGTTTGAATAACCATAATTTGCCCATCTTTCTTTCAAGTAAAAACAGTGTTTCGTGAAAATAAAAATAAAAACACTAACTCAGCTCACAGCTCAAGCACAGAAATATTCTCCCGGAGACAAATACGGCACTTGGGTATGCAGCACACGTGCTTTGTGCATACTTATTTTTTTTCACACGGAATAGTAGAAAGAAGAGTACCCAAGGATTAAACTTTAATAAAATTAATCATTTTTACTGCTTTATCACGTACACTCTCAATTGACACTACTCTGACTTCCTCTTTAACTGACAATGCGGGGCAGTGAAGCATACGTTGACAAGCAGCAGTTTGGTGCCCCTGCCTCCATTCCTGTTAAGCCACCAGCACTTTGAACCACCACTGTTTGCAAACGTCAGCACAGCGAACCAGTCAAAGTAAGTCTTAGCACTGTCATGAAAATTGTTTTGACCTTGCAGATTCCCCCAAAGAGTCTCAGAAACCCCCAAGGGGTTCGAGGACCACACTTTGAGAACCACTGGGTGTTAACGCTCTCAGAAATCACAGTTCTCTTTCTCTACACAGTTATTAATGCTTTTTGATTACTGAAGCGCCAAGGAAAAGACATGCCAAGGCGTCGAACACATCCCAGAGGGAAATCCTACGGCGCGCATAGCTCTGAGGCTCAAGCAGGAAGAAAAAGACCCTTAGAGAAAAAAACGGATTCAGAGGGCAGGCCCCAGCTTGTCGTTGCCAGTGGCAACGATCCTCAGCGGCGGGAGCGCGGCCGTCGATTAATGATGCCTTGCGTCCGTGGGCGGTGAAAGGAAGAGGGGGCGGGGCGGCTGGAGCCGAAGGCCGCCCTGAGTTGTGGTCACGGTGGGTTGTCGGTCGAGAGGCGGCTCGCTCGTTCTGCGATCCATTGAGAGTGCCTTCCGAGAGCCCTCTGTTGATGTCCGGGAGGGAGGGAAGATGGCTGCCGTGGCGGCGGGCGGCCTGGTGGGGAAGGGGCGCGACATCAGCCTAGCAGCCCTGCAGCGCCACGACCCCTATATCAACCGCATCGTGGACGTGGCCAGCCAGGTGGCTCTGTACACCTTCGGCCATCGGGCCAACGAGTGGGTGCGTGCGGACGCGATGGGGCTTGCCAGACCAGGGCTGGGGTGGAGAAGGGGGGCGTCGGACTCGGGCTGGAGAACCCAGTGCGGGGGAGGGGAGTTGACGCCCTGTAGGTGGGTGGATCGGGGCCTGCGGCCGAAGGTGTGGAGATTGGACGCGGGTGTTCTCGGGGGAGGCCGATCCGTGCAACCACTTGGAGTTGGGGAAGACTAAGATACCCCGCGTTGGGAGCCCAAACCGAACTGGCACGGGACCCTGAGAGCTGAAGGAAAGAAAGGACCGGATGCCTTGAGGCCGGAAGACTTATGTGTTCCGAGAAAATAGAGCAAGAGTTCTGTTATAATAAAATAGCGGCTCTAGAGGAGGCAGGGATAGGAAACGAATTAAAGTGGAGAGTTCTGGTTCTGGAACATCAGTCTTAGATGGGACGAAGAGAAATCAAACCTTGATAGAAGGAGAGAAATCTGAAGTTGTAAGCTCAGGGAAATCACCAAGAAAAGAACCAACACTGAGAAATAAAAGACAAAATGGAGCTGAGTGTAACGCCCACCAAGTTTGATATTGGAGTTCATTTGAGAGCCGAGTTATCTTAGTGCTCTTCTCAAAGCAGAGTCCCAGTAAATAGTAATGGAATGAAATTTAATTTTCTTCACAATTAGAATGGGGTAGGAACAGAGGACACTTGAGGAGTCCTGTTGCAGGAATTGCTACATGTAATTTTCTAACTCACCTACTTGAATGTAGAGAGATGTAATTTTATTTCTTTCCTCATAGTGATTTTTGTCCCAATAGTGTTCATCTGTCCAATTTGTATCATATTATTACATATGATATCTGTCTATTGTTTTTAAATAGGTTGCAAAACAGTAAAAGAATTAACCTGCATGAGTGTATTTCAGACGAATTTTTTAGGTGTTCTTCAAATCCATAATAAACACCATAACTTAAAGAAAACATCCATATTGAACAAATCCATACATTTTTTTAACATCTACATTCATAAGCCTCCTTATCTCCAGTATGGATTTTCAGCAGCCTGTAGTAAAACTCACCTGAAAATCATTAACACAAAAACACAAAGATAAAGAAGCAAAAATGGCATAGAAAAGAAGAGTTTTGCCCTAAGTTCTTAACTGAGGAAATTTACTGAAATGGGGCAAAGAATTTAGGTCTGCTCTCCTAGTAGCCAAACCCAAAAGGAAAACAGGAAAAGCTCTTTAATATTCACTGTTCTATAATAGGAAATGTATCACTTGATCAGGAAAGAAGTTATTTTCCCCTAGTTTCCAGAGGGAATTTATCACCTGGGTTCTTATATGAAGAACATTGAGCAACATAGTGGACAATTTGCTGTGTGGTATTTAAAAATTACATATATGTAAAGACATTCTACATATGGCTGTTTTATTGCTCTATAGAAAAATGCCAAAGGTATAATGTCGTAATTCTGTAATAGATAAGGACCAGAGATATAAACTAACATGACAAGAGGATTAGCATCTGGAGAATACTGAGAAATTGTTAATGTACAGAGTAGAGCATTTCTCATGAATAACAATTGTTTCCTATAGGCTTTGACAGTTATCTATGTGATAGATACCCTTTAAAATGGTTACAGAGGTTTACTAGATACCCAGTGAAGCCCATCAACAAAAGCCTTATCAAGAAGCAGAAGTGTCACAATGCATTATTTATAGGCGTTCGGTTTTCCCACTTCCTGGACTTGTTGCCTTCAAACAGGGCAACATTCAGGAAAAGATCATTCTTTCAAAGTACTAATCTTCAAGGCTATGGTAGCCAGAAAAAGAGAGAAAGAGAGACCTATTTCAGCTGCAGAGCAGTTGCTGGAGGCAAACAAATTGTCACCACTGTCTCCATACTTAGGGTCTCTAGATGGGAGCCATTTGAAAGTAAACCTAACAAAAGTATAAAGAACATAAAAATGTTCTTTATAAAGAAGAAGGTATTTGCAGGAAGGCAGGTGAGGTGTCAGAGAGGGGGATTCTTACTACACTGAAAATAGATGAAGAAGGACTTCAGGCATTCAGAGGAGGAGAAATTAGGAATGAAAGATGGACAGAGAATGGACTGTTTTAAAGAAGGATTAAGGAAGATTATGTCATGACTGGAATAGGAATTCCCCATTGCCAGGATCTTAAGACTGCTCCCCGCCAATATCTACCTGTCGGTTGAAGACTATACCCGTGGTATTATTTTCTACCTCTTAGTCTTTAGAGCAGTGCTGGAGTTGATTTTGCCCTTAGGTGACATTTGGCAGTGTCTGGAGACATTTTTAGTTGTCACACTAGGGGAGGTTATTCCTGGCATCTACAAAGTAGAGGCTATGGTTGTTGCCAAACATCCCACAATACACAGGACAGACTCCACAACAAAGATTTATCTGGCCCCAGATGTCAAACATGCTGAGCTTGGGAAACTGCCTTAAAGTGACTAGTTCTTGTGTTTCTAACTGGTAGTTTTCTAAGTTTTTTGTGTATCAGAATAACTCAGGAGTTTTAAAAAGTACAAACTGCCACATCAAAACCTCTGGTTAATGAAGCCTAGACATTTGATCCTGTTGGAAGCTTCAGAGAGACAGATTTGGAAGGATAAATTGAGACTTATTTTTGATTATTTTAACTTAGAATAATCAGTAAAATAGAGATTGCTTTGAGTTGTTTCAAAAGTGTCAAACTTCTGAGTCCCAATAATTTGCAAAACAGCACTATTTGATAGTTCATTTTGTTTTGAATTTTGAGCTTATTTCTTTAGCACTTGTTAGATTTTATAATTGAGTGTAATATTAAATCATTAAAATGTACTTTTAAAATTTAAGCTAAAATGCCTCAAGATGTGAACTAATATTTTAACATAAAAGCTGTCCTTACTTGGATGATCTAAGGAAGATCTAATAAGATCTGGTTTTAGGTTGGTGTGGTGGCTCACACCTGTAATCCTACCACTTTGGGAGGCTGAGGCGGGAGGATTGCTTGAGGTCAGTAGTTCAAGAGCAGCCTGAGCAAGAGGGAGATTCCATCTCTACAAGAAATAGAAAAATTAGCCACTTGTGGTGGCACGCACCTGTAGTCCCAGCTTCTTGGGAGACTGAGGCTGGAGGATCACTTGAGCCCAGGTATTTGAGGTTGCAGTGAGCCATGATGATGCCGTTATACTCTATAGCCTGGGCCAAGTGAGACCTGGTCTCAAAAAAAAAAAATTTTGTTTTAATTATTCCCTACACCCCCTACCCTGGACTTTGCTCAGAAATTAGAAAAAAAAAAAAAAATCTGATTACCCTTGGATAACTGTGGAGGGACAAGGAAAATGCATGAATTTGAGCTGGTTCAGCCATTGTGGACAAATTTATGTTTTCAAAGCCTGTTTTATCCAGGTATCATAGAGCACTTAAAAATGTGGTTTTTCATCAGATTATCTGAGTGGCGTAGGCTAGTTATCTCTTTTCACTGGGCAAACTGAGACATAGAATAATAAACTAATTAGCCCAGTATGATCTAGCAAGAAGCCCACTCCATGTCCCAATTTATAATTACTGAAACACAATTTCTTTCTTGGAACAAACTAGTATTTTTGTGTGTGTAATGTTAGATAAAAAAAATCTCAGTTTTAAGAACTGCTTGTTACGAGTTAGAATATAATTCTAGAAGAAGCATGCCTTGTACATTTCTGATTCTGGATTTTTCAAAACTAAAATGTGGCATAAAAGGATTTTTTTTTTTTTTAAGAAAAGGGAATTTCTGTTACATCAAGGAAGAAAGGAAACTGTCATAAGCTATTTAGCTTTATGTGTATCGATACATACAAGTATCGTGACTTGAATTACTAAGATAAAACAGTCCAAGGTTAAATATTAGAAGTCAGGAAAGTATTTTGACTTTGTGGCGAGACTGACAATGCACAGAAGTTCTTCGGGGGCCTAGTTCCATCACCTGTATCTTGCCTTCAGTTTCCTCTCCATGTAACAGATAATGCCAAATGTTTCATTTTTACAAATTTAATCTTAAAGGCTTGTGGACTCATAAATACTTGCTGACTGCACCAGTTAAACTTTAAGGACACCCACCCACAAGTTCTTAGACTAGGTAGCATTTATTGTAGCATAGTAACCATTTTCTTAATGATTGATACCGTGGTGGTTTGAGTTTAAGTAATTCTTAGTGCCTAAAGTGCACTCAGGATGTAATAGATTTCTCAACAGGTAGGAAAAAACATCACAAGTAATGTTTCTGTATATGTTTTTTTCATTTTGCCTCAGAATATTTTTCAAAGTACAGTGGCAGATGGGCCACATTTGAAAAATAAGGGCACTTTTCACAGTACATTGGAGTGATTTATACGAACTTCATAGTAAATCCAGTTTAAGCGTGAACTCCTTGACTTTCTTAACTATGCTTATATGTTAAAGAAAAGACTGGCTAAAATTGTTTTAACTGTTATAAATTCTTTATTTCTAATTGCATAGTCTGTAATAAACATCTTGAGGTTAAAATTTTTGTTAATAAGTAATGATATTTTTTGTAGCCATTTACTCTTAAAAAACAATGTTTGCTAATAGTTTGATATGATATGTGCCATAATGGATTTTGTTTTTATGACTCCTAATATAATTTCATGGGCAGAGAATATGTTATTGAACTAAGGCATTGGTTCTCAAACTAGCGCATATCAGAATCACCTGGACAGCTTAATAAAAAACAGGTTGCTGGGCACCACCCCCAAGTTTCTGATTCAGTAGGTTTGGGCAGGGGCCCCAAGAATTTGCATTTCTAAGTTCCAGGTGATGCTGACACTGCTGCTCTGGGGACCCCACCTTGAGACCCACTAAACTAAAGTGAACAAGAAACTTGCTGAAATTACTTGAGCATGTGAAAGGATTATGCTTTCAATTTTTTGTGTGCCTTTTAAAAGTTATTTTAATGTTACACCTTTTTTCTTAACGAGTATTTTTCACCAAAATTAGAGTACTTAAATTTTGAATGATTATGGTAATAGGTATTAATAATAAAATATTGGGAGTTTAAATAGAATGCTGAAATTAAACCATGTAAATAACAAAAGTATATTTTAAATTCTGAATTATAGTAGTCTGATATGGAAACACACACACACTATATATATATACATATATATATATATGTATTAGTGTGCATGATATTGATGAATATTATCCTCAGTGCCTGTGTTCCTGCCTTTGGAGAAATGGAAAAGAAATGCCAAATGAACTAACTGAACTATCATTTTAAGTTTACTACCTCCCCCAGATTTTCTCAGGCAAATTTCTTGAACCCTAACTTGGTAGTATTTCTATCTAACTTTATTTCAGAGATCTTGGGGCAGAACTTGACTCTAAATATTCTACACCGAGTAGGTGATGAATTCATCTGAGAACTCTATGGCATTGTTGTCCTCTCTGTCTAGCAGTCAAAGTAGAGTTATAGGCAGATCATCTGCTTTCCTTAGTGACAGGATATGGCGAGAGAAAATGAACCCCCAAAATAAAGTGCAAGATAATGAAATGCAGACACAGGTGATTTCTGTGGCTTGCCATGTGCCCAGTTTGGTGGACAGATGGAAAGGCGACACACTTACTGTCATCTCTTCTTTCACCTGAAATCCATGGGGCACACCCATTTTCTCATTGTTTCAGCTAGAGGTGTGTTGCTATCCTTATATTTGGTAAAGAGAGATAATGGTGGTTTATTTTGTAAATGACAGAAGAAAGACTGCTTCCTGCTGCTTAGCACAGCCACAGTTATGGCCTAGAACCTGCTTTCTCCTTTTCCTAAGAATAACTCTCACGTTGCGTCTATTTGGCCCATTGTAGTTTCACCTACTTGAAGTTGGATATGATTCCTATTCTGTAAGAAGTTTATGTTCTCTACTTCTGTGAAAGAAGAGAACATACATATGTTGTGTTCTTTGTTTTTATTTTTTAGGAAAAGACTGATGTGGAAGGAACCTTGTTTGTTTATACAAGGTAAGAGTATTTTACTTTTATAAAGAAACTGACAGTCTTTGAAATAATATTTTAGCTCAGTTGTGTCGCTCTTCTTCAATTGCAGTTTTATTTCAAGGAGAAGTAAAAGAACTAAATCATAGTTTGAAATTATTAGTTAAGACAAGGAAGGGAATGCTGAATAATGTCACCAGGTATATTCTCATGAATACTAATTTCAGAATATAATTTAAGCTTCAATGTAGATGCACTTAAATCTTTGTGCTCTGTTTAAAATAGTATTAAATATTTATCCTTTGATTCAAATGAATGGTACAGAGTTCTTGAATATAATGCATTGACGGGGAGCTAGAACACTATGAAGAATATTATAATATTTAATCAATATTTGGAAAAGGGTTTTATTGATCACCTTTGCCCCATCCTTGACTGTTTAAAAAAACATGATCCAAAATTGAAGATGTCTTTCAGCCCTGCATTGTCTGGTTAATAGAAGATGTTTTAGGATAGATTGAATAAACTCATGTTTTTAGTCATTTTTTTATCAGATATTGTTAACATCACAAGTACATGCAGGGAAATATGTATATTGGCTCAATATCTAAACTTATTGTTCACATAAACATTCACATAAAATGTCATAGCTAAAGTCCATCACCTGCAAGGGAGGTGCAAGATGAAATACAAAGGCCTAATGCAAATCCTTTTAGGGGTACAGTTTCATTGGGGAGACAGGAAATACGTACAGACACACACAAATATATTTTCTTTACACATATATTCACATTTAAAATAAACTATAGGCTGGGCGCGGTGGCTCACGCCTGTAATCCTAGCACTCTGGGAGGCCGAGGTGGGCGGATCGTTTGAGCTCAGGAGTTCGAGACCAGCCTGAGCAAGAGCGAGACCCCATCTCTACTAAAAAATAGAAAGAAATTATATGGACAGCTAAAAATATATATAGAAAAAATTAGCCGGGCATGGTGGCGCATGCCTGTAGTCCCAGCTACTCGGGAGGCTGAGACAGGAGGATCCCTTGAGCTCAGGAGTTTGAGGTTGCTGTGAGCTAGGCTGACGCCACGGCACTCACTCTAGCCTGGGCAACAGAGAGAGACTCTGTCTCAAAAAAAAATAAAAATAAAAAAAAAATAAACTATAATTCAGGATAGACTATCCTAATTGCTGAGCAATGAATGGGCTGCTGTGATTGTGGAAGGCTTTATAGAATGAAGGGTCTTGAGTTGGGTCTCAGGAATAGGTAGAATTTACCTTGCACAGAGGAGAGGAAAGGGCAGTCCCAGCAGGAGGGATGGCAAAGCACAGGCATGGAACCTCCCGTGATACAGGGACAGTAAGGAAAACGACTCTGGTGCAGAGTATTTTTGTTGGTTTATGTTAGTTAACAAGGGCAAGGAGATTCGGTGACTTGGAATGGCAGACTAAGGATTCTGAGATTTATTTTCTTAGCAGTAGGGAGTCATTGACAGCTTCTGAACAGGAGAGTGGTAGTGTTGTGAGAAAATGGGGAAGATCAGTGTATTAACATGAGGACGCGTTGGTTCTGGAAGACACTGGAGTTAGGGAAGACATTGGAAAGATTATTGCAGTGGAGTAGATATGACATGATGAGAGTTTGGACTTGAATGACAGAAGTTGAAATGGAAAGGGCATAGAAAGACTGCATGTATAGAGGAGTGGTGAAATTAAAAAATAACATTACTATTTTGAATACGGAAGACTGACAGAATGACAAAAGCAGTGATGGATTAGAAAGGTAGGAAAGGAAGTCAAGAATCTTGTTTGAGGCTAAGTCTTCACCTCATTTTGAAGTAATGACTGTGGAGTGGTAGCAGGGCATTCAAGTGGAGGTATCCAGCCAGTCAGTGTCGGGCGGTGCTGACGGTAGAGCATTTAGGGTAATTTGTCAGTTGAAACCATGAGAGAACGAGTTCTCTGAAGGAGCGGGTGTAAAGATGAAACTGATACCGGGTAACAGTTGGGTTTTAGGGCCCTCAAGGATGCAGAGACTAGTCAGCTGGGAAGATAAAAGCAGGACTAGAACAGGATAAAGAGGCCTGTTGTGGGCACAGTAGAACAATGGAGGGTAGCAATGGGGAAGGAGGTTCTGTTCCAGTGGAGGCAGCAGTGGGATGGGAAGGAAGGAATGGATGGTGGGGCCAGCAGACTTGGTGACAAAGAGGTCACACTCTTCCCAGGCTCAGAAAAGCAGTGGGAGTGCCCAAGAACTATTGGTATATTAGTCTACATTATCTTCCCAAACATCCAAAGCACCAGAGCATGCCACCGAGTGAATGTATTCAGCAGAGTATAACTGCTCTGGGAAGTCTGAAGTGTAAAAAGAAAACCAAATGATTGAACTCTGTGTGCCAAGCACACAGGATGCATTCTCATTTGTTTCTCACAGCAAGCATTATTCTTCTGAGAAGGGAAAGAAAAGACACATTAATATGTGTTAATGATTGTTTGGGGGAATTTTTGATGTTTTCTTAAAAAAAAAAAATGGAAGAGGCCAGGTGCGGTGGCTCACGCCTATAATCGGGCACTCTGGGAGGCCGAGGCGGGTGGATCGTTTGCACTCAGGAGTTCGAGACCAGCCTGAGCAAGAACGAGACCCCGTCTTTACTAAAAATAGAAAGAAATTATCTGGACAACTAAAAATATATAGCAAAAATTAGCCGGGCATGGTGGCTCATGCCTGTAGTCCCAGGTACGCGGGAGGCTGAGGCAGAAGGATTGCTTGAGCCCAGGAGTTTGATTTTGCTGTGAGCTAGGCTGATGCCACGGTACTCTAGCCTGGGCAACAGAGTGAGACACTGTCTCAAAAAAAAAAAAAATATGGAAGAGTAACAATTATACAAATATTTTCTCTTTTGTACGGAAACCAAATGTAGGTTTTTATTTTCTAGTATGTCTTAATATCCACCAAGCTGCTAATGGAGCTGTCTATGAAACAAACCATTAAATTGAGAAAAAAAAATCCATCCCTGTTTCTTAATCTCTTCTCCAAATCTAACTGCTCAAGAATAGGATGCCTCCCTCCTCCCCTGCAAAAAACCCCGCACCAGGTTCTAGTATGTTGAGGTCTTTCCTCAGAAGAGAATGACAGCACGTAAAAATCAAAAGGGAGTTTTGGTAGTGGAGCTGCCAGTGATCTATTTTGACTTCTGTAGAAGTTGCTTTAGAGCCATTGGCACATTTATCCCCAGGCCTGTTTTATAAATTATGAGATGATACAGCACCCGTACTATTAAAGATGTGAGATCCTGTCGTGATAATTAAATACATGAAGAATCAAATCCTGCTTGTATAAAAACACTTAATCCCATTTAAAAAATCATTTCTTTACTTTATTTCCTCCTACGTCTTTCTGTAATGAAGAGTTCATACAGACACCCACTGGTGACTTCTGAACCTGACACTTAAGAGGACCCTCAAACAGCTCTTCAGGAGTACGTTTTCATTCTTCCTCTGAATTTAAGTTGAAATGATTATCATGGTTATTTCTGGTATTTATCATATGCCACTTTACCTCCCTGTAAAATAAGCTAGGCAAGGATTGCCTTCCATCAATGTTAAAATTAGAGGTTTCAAAAGAAAATCCTGTCAGTGGTAATGTAGCTGTATTTAACTTCTTTGTCAGCATCAGCTGTTTAGAGGTAATGTAAAACTAAGAATAAACATCTTTTCTTCCTGTTGCTTATAACATTTCTGTGGGTTTGTTAATAACAACCCTAGCACTCTAGTATAAATAAATGAATTCTGCTTGCTTCAGTTTCAGTGTGTAAGTGGTAGTGTGTGTGGTATTTCATTGGCACCAGAAGTTGCACAGTTGAATTACTGTATGGCGGCCATCCAAGGATAGACACATGCACGTGGAGTTGTTTGAGTTTATACTCCGTATAATTTGGGTTCTTTCCTCCTGCCAGAGGAGGCATTCAAGGTTTATTGAATGAAATGAAAATAAAAAGTCACTAACTGCCACATTTTTATGGAGAAAAACTTTTCTAGTAGTTTATACGTGAAGCTGTTTGCCTTATATTGAAGAAAACAAATTATCTGCCCTTTGTACTGTTACATAAACTTTTAGCTTATACTGAACGTCCTCACAAGTTTATTGACCAGCATTGTTTCATTTCTTAAGAGATCTTGCAGCTTTCAATTTCAGACCAATGCTGAATATAATTTGTATATTTTATATTTTGTATAATTGTGATGTACACTCTATATTAACAACCAAGGTTCTTTAAAAGTTATCTGTCAGTAGTGTTTTAAAATGTAATTACCATCTCTGCCTTAAAGGAATTTACACCTAGGTAGGGAAATAAGATATCTATACACACACACAAAGAGTTAAAGAAGTATGACTCAATTTTATCAAAGGAATGATTGTGACAATCAGGCTGTATTACATATGAATTAGTACAGATATGATGCCAATGGTAAAAAAAATATTGATTTGTATGTGTACAGTCTGCTTGTACAAACAAAGCTGTATACACATACAAAAAGGTGGAGAGACACATCAGAATGTAGTTAGTCAACTGAAAGTGTGGTGTACTGAGCAACTTGTCTTTTGATTTCCCCCAACCCCTTGTAATTTTTAGGTCTGCTTCTCCAAAGCATGGATTCACCATTATGAATAGGCTGAGCATGGAAAATAGGACAGAGCCCATTACTAAAGACCTGGATTTCCAACTCCAGGACCCTTTCCTTCTCTACAGAAATGCCAGATGTGAGTCTTTCTTAATACATTGGGTAGTTTTACCTCTGAAGTTTGGCCCAGTGTTTAAAATTGTACAGTGTATGCCTTCGTGTTTGTGTTTAGTATCAATGACTGTAGGTGTCAGCATTCGTTAGCTTGGGGATTGCATGCCTAACTGAGGGAATAGCTTCTTCCTTGGAGAAGTTCAAGTGAGTATGAATGTGATGATATGTCTTTAAACCCTGTCTTCTACAGCTTTACCAATTTGTAGTGTGAGCCTATCATTGATCTTAAGCCTGAGCAGGGCTGGTTGAGGCGAATTGTTGGTCAGGAGACTGCAGAGGGACACAGGTGGTGCCACTGAACATAGAATTAATGATTCAGCTAGTAGCACTTTTTCCTTATGTATCTCTTCTGGCTGAATGTTTGATAAAGTGTTGGAGGGAGATGGTGTGTATTCTAAAAGTGCCATCTTCTGAATACAAAGAAAATGAAAAATCAAAATCCAAAGAATTTCTTTTTGTTATTAAGAATTTCATACCATTTGTAATGCTGAAGTTATAGTAGGTAACTAAATGGTCCTTGTCAGATTTGAAATGAGGTAGCAGTCACCTATCTAGTATTCTGTCTCCATTTTATTGTTATACTTTATCTCACCACTTGTGCTGGACTGTTGGGCAGCCCAGAGAAAGACTGATATATCAATTTCAGGGCCATCTCCGTACACAAAAACAAGAACATACCACTCAATATACAAATATGTCTGTGTGCGCACATATGCACACAAACGCACTTGTGCTTTGTGGATAGCTTTCGAAAGACCTTGCAGTTAAGAAATGTTTTCTGTAGAGTTTTCATCCTACTCTTTGAGCTTAAGGTACAAGAATTTGCCTACTGTATACCATTCAGTGCAGTTCTAATAATGAATGTAATACAAGTAATATTTGACAGTGCATCATATTTAATGCATATTTACTTATGTTTACGTAATTAAGTTGTTATGATTGGCAGCCATCCTATTATGTAGAGAATACGGTTAAATTTTTATGGCAGGAAAAAATGAAAGTTATTAAAATTGTAACATGACTTACTAATGGTAGGTCTTGTGAAATGAAAAGTTTTACAATGTAGAGAAATATTCTGTTTTCTTACTGTTTCTTTGCTGGAAGGTAAACTTTATCATTTGTAGCTTATAGTTTGAATTGTTTGTATGCTTATTAGTTGTGTCAGATTTTATTTTCTTTTTTGAGATTATTAGATTCTATGTCAAATTAATATATAATTCAAATCCTAATTTAAAAAAACCACAAAAATAAATATAGCATAAGTGAATATTAGTGACCTATGATAATCATTTTTGGTTGCTTTTATTTGGTTAAATACTTGGTTTAGTCAGTATAGATAGTACTTTATTTTAAATTCCCATTATATATTATATCAAGTACTATACCAAAAATATAAAAATACAAACTCTTTTTAAAAACATATTGATTTTAAAAATAACTTTCCTAAGTTCCACAGGAACTGATAAGAAATACTATTTGGATCTAATAAACATATATTAAACCTCCCCTGGTTCTAGGTATATGTTGTCCAATATGATAGTCACTGGCTACCTGTGGCTGTTGAGCACTTGAAATATGGCTAGTCTGAATTGAGCTGTGCTGTGAATTTAAAATATATACTGATGTTCAAATATTATATTATAATATTTTGGATATATTGGGTTAAATAAAATATATTATTAAAGTTAATTTCACGTGCTTCTTTGTATTTTTTAATTTAAAATTGCATGTGTGGCTCACATTTGTGGTTCACCTTAGATTTCCACTGAATGGCACTGTTCTAGTTTCATTTATTTATTTTACCATATTTAATAATCACAACTTTGTAGGATAGACATTTTCACTGCCATTTTGCAGATGAGACAGCTGAGACTCGGTGAGGTGGCAGGCAGTATACAAACCCACAGATTCTGATTTCAGTTCTATTGCTTTTTTCCACACCCCCTGTACTGCTCTCTCTACTATTAAACATGGATGCAAATTGAAGGTAGCGTTTGGGATTCATATTAAAACGTTTCTAATGAATTTCCATAAAAAACAAATGAAATCAGTTGAACAACGAAAAATGGAATGGAATGGATCTACTTACTCTTCTGGGTTCATTTTGCTTTTTTTCTCTCAATATCTGATATTGATTGCCTTTGCAGCAAAAGTCATTTGGTGTTAGGTTACTTACTCGTAAAAATCTTTTCAATACCTGGCATCAAAAGTACACAGAAGAGTTTACCACAGGTGCTATCAGTCTCAGATACCTCTTAAATGTTTCTGTATAATTCATATAAGTTATATAATAGTTGCATTTGATTTACATATTCTTCGATGACATATAGATTATCGTTCTTTGGACAAGGAAGTCAGCTTCACTCGGGACTGGTTTTTTAAGAAGGCTCTATTCCCTCGAGATCTGTCTAGTCAGGAATCTCTGTATGGTCTTGGTATTTCACATTGGCCTATGTGTGTCATAGGCCATATTTGGGCATTTCAAGGAGACAGAGGTAGAGTTGATACAGGTCTGTGGTGAGTTTTCTCACAGAGTTTTCTGGATTCATTAGGTGAAAACAAAAATCAAGTGTCTGAGGATATAATTATCCCTGTCTTGAATTGGATGAATTTAGAAGAGGAAAAAAATCCCAAACTCTCTATTTAGTTAGCCAAAAAAAAAAAAAAAAAAAAGATGCTTGATAAGTAAAGTAACTTTAAATTTTGATCAAGCACAAAATAGGTTATATTATTACAGAAAAGGGCCTGTAGTCTTAACCTTTGTTGTAGATGGGGTTTGACCTATTAAGTTTTAAATGTGAATAAGATAGCTGTTAAAGTTAGGGCAAAAAAATCCAGTCATTTATTCAGCAAGCATTTATTGAGCATTTACTTTCTGCCAGATACTGTGTTCAGGTTTTATAGGGATTATCACATTTAATTCTCATAACTTTTTTTTGGAAATATGTTATTCCTGTTTTATAAATGAGGATGCTGAACTTAAAGGGATTAAGTAATATACCATGGTCCATGAGTATTTGGAGATGGAAACACCATTTGAACTGTGAATGCCTAACTTCGGGACCCCAGGCCCAAGCAGTGAAGTACTATCAGTGAATAATGCATTTGAGCAAAGTTTACTTTTTAAGAAATACATCATTTTTTAAAGACAGAGTCTCACTCTGTTGCCTGGGCTGGAGTACCATGGCGTCATTGTAGCTCACAGCAGCCTCAAACTTCTGAGCTCAAACCATCCTCCTGCCTCAGCCTCTGGAGTAGCTGGGACTGCAAGTGCCCGCCACAACACCTGGGGTCTCGCTCTTGCTCAGGCTGGTCTCGAACTCCTGAACTCAAGCAATCTTCCCACCTCGGCTTCCCAGAGTGCTAGGATTACAGACATGAACCACCACGCCCAGCCAAGAAATACTTAAATGTTTTTAATGTACACTCCAAAGTTTAAAAAGCAAGTTTCTTTTTAAAATTGATATCCAAGAGTATCTCAGTTATTAGAGAGATCAAATAAAATTAATCAAATAAAAACTAATTAACAAAAAGCTGAATTTGACCACTTCTTTTAGATTATTCTTCTATATTAGCCATTTACTGTGTTTTCCATTTCACAATTAAATATGATTTTGGTACATGGAAATAAATTTTAGAGATATATTTTCCCAAATATAATACTTAAGGTAAGTTATGGACAGGAATGACAGGGAGATTTCAGAGCCAGGCTGATATGTTGAATATATTATTATTGATCCTTGTAGGATTAGAATGAAATTCTTTTTCGATGCTTGATTTCATTGCAGACATAAGCTTGGAGTCGAGACCAAATTAGAAAAGACAAAATCAAGGTATCTAGGGTCAACGCTATTTTGGAAAACTCATACTAAGTTTTTAAGTGAATTTACTCTTAATATATTGGGTGATTTTGTATTCAAAAATAAATAACAATTTAAGTCCTTTATTGCCATTTGTAGGATTTGGCAAAAACTTTTATAAATAATGGAAATGGCACACCGAATGAAAATGACAATTACAAGTAGCCCCTATGTTATAAGTAGGCTATGTTCTAAAAGTTCCCTTTTAAAGTGGTTGGTTGATGGACTTTTGGTTAAACATGGCAGATGGGGCACACTCCTCTGGTTCTCCTGAAACTCTATTGAAATGATAATAAAGAAATAAAACAGACATAAACCCATGAGGGTGTAGAATGCATTTAATGAAGAAGATGGAATAAGCAAAAAAGAGGAAGACATGCTATGATAGCGTTACTGTTCATAATCATTAACTTTGCCTCCCGGCAGAAGAGTATATATTTCCCCTTAGTTCTTGTCGGACTTGATATATGATTTGGTTCCTCCCCCCATCTGCCCACCCTGCAGGAGAATATTATGTACTTACCCTGCTAAATGCAAGTTAATGGCTATATGAATTGCTTTGGCCAGTGAAATATGAGTGAAAGTGGTATGTGTCACTTCTGAGCAGATATTTTAAGAACTAGCTCAGGATTCACGAGGCCTTTCTTCCTTCTGCCATGATGACCAGCAGTGTTCTAGGAAGAGGCTGCTCTGTCAACCTGGGTGCTAAAATGAAGATAACATGGCACAGTGGTAAAAGTGACCCATGATGGACATGTATTATGTACAAGAAATAAACCTTTGTCATTGTCAGCTATTCAGATTTTGGGGTCATCTGTTAATGCAGTGTAACTTGGCCTGTTGACCATTATACACAAACCATCCAGGAAGGAGGTCCAAACATAGGATGGAGGTAACGGAGTTTTGAGAGCGGTGGTGAACAAGAGTCTCATTATGACCCCTGTGCAAGTGGATAGGGACTGTGCAACTAGACAACAGTCAGTCTAAATTAAAGGATGAAGGCTTCAGCAAGGGTATCCAAGAAAAAATGTACAACTGATACTTTGAATCTATTGGGATATTTATAGTTACTTTTTAAGAGAGTTTAGTGATGATATAAGGAATATTGAAAACTAAGAAGGGGGATAAAACAAAAGAAGCCACTTCTTAGTTCCTAGGAAAACAAAATATTGTACAAGAAAGGAGATGTAATCATAGTACACTATGTGGCTCTGCAGATCATAGTACTAGTTAAATTATAAAAACAATATGAAGGCGGGTGATAATTATATTGGAAGGATGGGGGAAATTGTGTGTGCAACGTGTGAATTTGTGTGTATTGTAAGAGAACTGAATCCCAATCCTCCTCAATCAACTTTACAAAGCAAGAAGTAGTGTACACATGATATATGGAAAAAGATTTAAATACCAGAAGAAAACTTGGATGAGAAATAGAGAGCAGAAATAACTGTCCTAGATATAATTAAGGTTACTTTTAGGGAGCGGTAATCAAGAATGGAATGGCTACAGAAGAATTCTATTTGTTATTATAAACTTTATAGTATTAATTAACTTTTAAAATTATGTACATGTATTCTTCTGATAAAAATTAAAATTAAAAATATAATTGGATATCAAAATGCATTCTCTCATAAAAACAATATTTTAGTTGGTGGTTAGGTTTCTAAGTCAACTCATAAAAGCCTTTTTAGCTCCAGTGTGCATCTAAAAATAGCATACTAGCATTATAATGATATAAATAGAAAATACAGCACTAGCATATATAGCATTATTTCTGTAGGAAAATTCATTTAAGAGTAAAACTGTGTATACTCCAAGAGTATAACTTCCTCAGCAGCAGGGCAGAGAACTTCTAGTGCTCATTTATATTGACAAATCACTTGTAAAGTTAGGAGTTCCTATAAGTTGGTTTTTGTAAAGTAAACTTTTTGAAGCCTTCACAGCCAGTTGCTAATTCTCAGTTCTAGAGTGCATCTACAGCTCTCTCCTTTCCATTCCCACTTACATTCCAGTTCAAGCTTTCACTGCATGTTACTTGGGGTGTTTTATAACCCTCATAGCAAAGAGGGATTGAATTTCTGGCATCATCCAAAACTTATAGAGTAAGTTCACTACAATATATCTTTCCCACTGGTTACAAGTAAAAGTTCTGGACAGATTACAGAAGCAACTATCTGAGGGCTCTGAAAATAAATAACAACAGGCATACTGGGGGGGGGGGCACTCAGAACTTGAAGAAAAACTAGTATTGTAGTAAGTTTCTTGGCTTTAGTCTTTCTTCCTTTATCTACTAGCTTTGACCCAAGAGTGGGCCAAGTCACAGAACTGCGGACAAAAATAATAAAACCTGAGAGAAGCCCCTCTTTCTAACCTGGGGACCAGAGAAATAGACCCCTATGAGCCACAAAGTGGGAGAAGTCTTCCCCTCATTCTTTTCCCCCTCTCTTTTTCTCTTCTATGCCTACCCTGAAGCCAGCTGCAGTGCAAAGCTGAACTGCTACTGTGGTGGTGATGGTGGTGGCACAGGCCCCTAAAATCCCAAGAAAGAGCCTGTGTCTGCTAGAAGAACTGGGAACAAGGGCCCCTGTGGTCTGAAAAGGGTGAGGAAAATCCCATTATATATTTTTATCTTTCTTTTCTTTTATTGCACTGACTGCCTGATGGTGTGAGAGGCTAAAACTCTGAGACAAACCCTGACTTTCTAGCCAAAAGACTGGAAAAAAGGGCCCCTGAGAGCTGGGGAGCAGGGGAGATTTTAGAGGAGAAAGCTGGATAAGGAGATACCCCAATTCTATGTATGAACTGACACAAGTCCTGGCCTCACCCATGAGCTATATACACGTAACAGAGCAAAGAAACATAGCAACAGCTTTGAGAACTAATCTGCAATATAAACCAGTATTTCAAATTCCAGACTAAGGGGCAGACCCAAACAGCTTCGAAAAATGGAACTCATCTGGGAACCATCACCCACAGAAGGCAAGACAGAGCTTCTTATCTAAACCTAACCAAATTGATTGCCTTCTCAAATAAAGTCAACATTTTGTAGAGGATTTTAAGAGGACCTTGAGTCTCACAACATAATCAAAATGTCCAGATACAATCCAGAATTATTAATCATAAAAAGAACCAGAAAAATATGCCCAACTCTCAAGGGAAAAGTCAATCAACAGATGGCCACCTTGAGATGATCTGGATGTTAGAATTATAAGACAATGTCATTGAGATAGTTATTACCATGTTCTGTGAGGTAAAAGTGAATACTCTTGAAATAAATGGAAAGAGAGAAATTCTCAGCATGGAAATAAGTGTGGAAAAGAACCAAATGGAAAATTTGGAACTAAATAATACACTATTCATTGAAAGCAGAATGAAGATGACAGAGGAAAGAAGAGTCAGTGAACTAGGAGACAGATCAATACAAATTTTCAAACCTGAACAATATAGAGTGAAAAGATTTTTAAAAATTGGACAGGGCCTCCCTTAGAAGCCTGTGGGGCAACATCCAAAGGTCTAAATTTGTGCCATTGAAATCTAATAAGAGAGGAGAAAGAGACTGATGTAGAAAAAATATTTAAAAAAATAATGGGCCAGGTGCGGTGGCTCACGCCTGTAATCCTAGCACTCTGGGAGGCCAAGGCAGGTGGATTGCTTGAGGTCAGGAGTTCAAGACCAGCCTGAGCAAGAGTGAGACCCTGTCTCTACTAAAAATAGAAAGAAATTATCTGGCCAACTAAAAATATATATAGAAAAAATTAAACGGGCATGGTGGCGCATGCCTGTAGTCCCAGCTACTCGGGAGGCTGAGGCAGTAGGATCGCTTAAGCCCAGGAGTTTGAGGTTGCTGTGAGCTAGGCTGATGCCACTGCACTCACTCTAGTCCAGGCAACAAAGCGAGACTCTGTCTAATAAAATAATAATAACAATAATAATGGTTGAAAACGTTCTAAATCTGGTGAAAGAAACAAATATATAGATTAAAGAAACTCAGTGAATCCCAAAAAGGATAAACCCAAAGAAAACTGTTCCCATGATTATGAGTTATAATCAAACTGCTTAAAAAATTTAAAAAAAGAAGAAGAAGAATCTTGAAAGCAACCAGAGAAAAAACAATGCATTGCATATAGGAGAACTATGTTTTGAATTATTACAGATTTCTCATCAGAAACTATGGAGGCCAGAAGACAGTGGAGCAACATTTTAAAGTGCTGGGGGGAAAAAAAAAAAAAAAAAAGAGCTATCAACATAGAATTCTATCCAGCAAAAATATCTTAGGCATGAAGGTAAATTAAAGAAATTCTCAGATAAAGGAAAATAGAAGGAATTCTTTGCCAGAAGACTTGCTCTAGAATAAATGCTAAAAGAAGTTCTTCAGAGTGAAGGGAAATATCAAAGGGAAAGGTGGAACTGCAGAATGAAGTAAGAGCAACAGAAATAGTAAATACAAGAGTAATTATGATAGACTTACTTTTTTCTCCTCTTGAGTTCTTATGACCATTGAAAGCAAAAGTTATAACATTGTCAGGAAGGTATTCAATGTATATGGATTTGATACATGTAACAACTGTAACATGAAGAAGGTGGGTAAAGGGGACTACATAGTTGTGAAATCTTTATATTTTGTCTGAAATGGTAAAATTAAATAGACTGTGAAAAGTTAGGTATGTATTTTGTAATTCCTAGAGCAACCACTAAAAAAAAAAAAAAAAAATACAGAGATTTGGCCAATACATAAATTACAATAGAATACTAAAAAATTCAAATAATCCAAAAGAAGACAAGAAAGGGGGTAATAGTAGAGCAAAAATCAAGGGAGACAAACAAAACAAAAAATAAAATGGTAGATCCAAATTCAACCATATCAGTAGTTATATTAAATGTAGATGGTCTAAATATACTGACTAAAAGACAAAGATCATCGGATTGGATTAAAAAGGCATGACCCAACTATATGCTTTCTACAAGAAACTCCTTTTAAATGTAATGATATAAGTAGGTTAAAGGTAAAGGGATGGAGAAAGATATTATGCAAATACTAATGTAAAGAAAGCTGGAGTAGCTAGATTAATTTCAGGCAAAGTAGACATTGGAACAAAAAAAATTACCAGGGATCAACAGGGACAGTACATAATGATACCAGGGTCAATTCTTCCATCAGACATAATAATTATTGATGTTTATGCACCTAACTACAGAGCTTCAAAATGTGTAAAGCAAGAAGTGACAGAACTGAAAGAAGTTTTGTTTTTTTTTTTTAAAAATCTGTGATTATACTTGGAGACTTCAGTACTCCACTTTCTGTAATTGATAGAGGTAGAGACCAGAAAACAGCAAGGAAATAAAAGACCTGAACAACACTATCAACTAACTCAACACAATTGACATTTTTATAAATTCCACCCAACAGCAGCAGAATGCACATTCATCTCAAGTGCACATGAAACATTCCTCAAGATAAACTTTATCATGGGTCATAAAATAAACCTTAAAATTTTTTTAAAGAATTGAAATCATAACAAAGTATGCTCTTGGACCACAAAGTAATTGAATTAGAAATCAATTACAGAAAGACATCTGGAACATCCCCAAATATTTGGAAATTAAACAATGTACTTCTATATAACTCATATTCCAAAGAAGAAAGAAAATTAGAAAATATTTGAACTGAATAAAAATGAAAATACATTCCTAGGTATTTTATTTTCTTTGTTGTTATTGTGAAAAGTATTGCATCTTTGATTTGATTCTCAGCTTGGCTGTTATTGGTGAATTACCAAACACTGAGGAAAGAAACTGCAGAGGATGTAAACAGATGGAAAAACATATTGTGCTCATGCATTGGCAGAATCAATGTTGTTAAAATGTCACTACCCAAAGTGATTTACAGATTCAATGCATCCCCGTTAAAATACCAACATCATTTTTTGCAGATGTAGAAAAAATAGTTTTATACTTCATATGAAACCAGAAAAGACCCCAATAGCCAATGTAACCTTACGTAATAAGAACAAATTGGGAGGCATCATTCTACCAGACTTCAAGCTATAGTACAAGGCTATAGTAACAAAAACAGCAAGATAGTGGCACAAAAATGGAGACATAGATCTATGGATCAGAACAGAGAACCCAGATATAAATCCATCCTCCTCACATAATCATCTGATCTTTGGTAAAGCAGATATGGGGTAAAGAATCCAAATTCAATACATGGTGCTGGGAAAATTAGATAGCCACATGTAGAAGGCTGAAATAGAATCTGTACCTCTTACCACTCACAAAAATTAATTCACAATGGATAACAGACTTAAACTTAAGGCATGAAACTATCGGAAGTCTAGAAGAAAATGTTGAACAAACTCTTATAAATATAGGCCTAGGAAAAGAATTTATGAAGAAAACCCCAAAAGCAATTACAGCAACAACAAAAATAAGTAAATGGGACCTGATCAAATTAAAAAGCTGCACAGCCAAGGACATAATCAATAGAGCAAATGTTCTCTATAGAATGGGAGAAAATATTTGTATTCTATACATCTGATAAAGGGCTGATAACCAGAATCTACAAAGAACTCAAGCAAATCAGCAAGAAAAAATCAAACAACCCCATTAATAAATGGGCAAAAGACATGATCAGAAGCTTTTCAAAAGAAGATAGACTAATGGCCAACAAACGTGAAAAAATGCTCAGCGTCTGTAATCATCAAGGAAATGCAAATCAAAACCACAGTGAGATATCACCTAACTCCAGTGAGAATGGCTTTTATCAAAAAGTCCCAAAACAACAGATGCTGGCGTGGATGTGGAGAGAAAGGTACACTTACACACTGTGGTGGGACTGCAAACTAGTACAATCTCTATGGAAAGTAGTTTGGACATATCCCAAAGAAATAAAAGTAGACCTACCATTTGATCCAGCAATCCCACCACTAGGTATCTACCCAAGGTAAGAAAAAAAAAGACATTTTATGAAAAAGACAATTGCACTTGAATGTTTATGGCAGCACAATTCACAATTGCAAAAATGAGGAAACAACCCAAGTACCCTCCAATATGTGAGTGGATTAATAAAGTGTGTTGTATGTATACCATGGAGCACTACTCAACCACTAAAAAAAATGGTGATCTAGTATCTTTTATAAGAACCTGGATGGAACTGGAGACCGTTCTTGATGAAGTATCACAAGAATGGAAAAACAAGCGCCACATATACTCAATACTAAATTGGAAGTAATCAATCAATATTTTATGTGCACATGTGGAAGTAAAATGCAAGAGAAATCATGTGGCAGGGAGAGGAGGAGATGGGTAAATTCACATCTAATGGGTACAATGCACTGACTTGGGTGAAGGGCACACTTATAACTTTGACTCAAACTGTACAAAAGCAAATTATGCAACTAAAAAGTGTGTACCCCCATAAAACTCTGAAATAAAAAAAAATTGAATTTCTAGTTAAAAATCTTCTAACAAAGAAAACTTCAAGTTCAGATAGTTTTGCCGGTGAATTCTACCAAAGGAAGGGATAATACCATTCATTCAAGAAAGGAATAATACCACTTATACACCATCTCTTTCAGAAAGTAGAAGAGGGAACATTTCCCAACTCATTTTATGAGGGCAGCATTACCCTGATACCAAAACAAGACAAAAACTTTACAAAGAAAATTATAGACCAATATCCCTTGTAAATATGCATACAAAAATCCTCAACAAAATACTAGCAAAACAGTGTTTATAGCAGCGTTATTCACAATAGCCAAATGGTGGAAAAAACCCAAATGTCCATCAATAAATGAATGGATAAACAGAATATGATATACACATACAATGGAATATTATTCAACCTTAAACAGAATAAAATTATGATATATACTACAACATGGATAAACCTTGAAGACATTATGGTAAGTGAAAATAAGCCAGACAGAAAAGGACAAATATTGTATGATTCCACTCTTATGAGGTACCTAGAATAGTCAAATTCATACAGACAGAAAGTGGAAGAGTGGTTACCAGGGGCTTCAGGGAAGGGAGAATGGGGAGTTGTCTTTTAATGGGTACAGAGTTTTAGTTTGGGTCAATGAAAAAGCTCTGGAAATAGGTAGTGGTGATGGATGCATAACATTGTGAATGTACTTAATGCCACTGAACTCTACACTTTAAAATGGTAAATTTAATGTTTTTCTATTTTAACATGGTAAGGAAGAAAAAAAATACTAGCAAATTGAATCCAGCAATTCATAAAAAGGATATGTCATTAGCCTTAGAATTTGCATGTGGCTTATCCCCTTCGTGCTAAACTGTGGCTGGATTTATCTTCCTACAGCACAAGCCTAATGGAGTCGTTTTCCTTTTCAAAATCTTAAATGTCTACAAGTAAGAGTTTTTCACCTAACATTTAAAGCTTCCTATAGTCAGGTCACAGTTTACCCTTGTGGCCAAGTCTGCTAGTACTCTTGCACACTCGCCTAATGCTCCAACTGAACACAACTGCATGTACACTTTCCCAGAATATTCTTACCCCCATGCTTTTAAATGTTTCTTTTTTCCTTCCTAAATTCTCTCCTTCATCTTGACCAATCTCTATCAGGAAAATTCTACTTACATTTCAAAACCCAACTGAAACTTTATCTCCCTGGATGTTTCTGTGATCCCCCATCTAGCTGTGATATCTTAGCCTAACATATATACGTCTTTCATGTTGTACATCTCTTAAGTTAACTTGCCTGTTTATTGAGGACTTGACTGTTAATACTGATTCTGTTCTGGGTTTTGGGAGTTCAATAATGAATAAGACACATCCCTTCCCTCTTAGAGTTTGCCGTTCTAGCACAAAAGACAAACGTACAAATATGTATGTTCAAAATAACATGCTAAATGCCGAGCTAGAAAAAACAGGCACTTACTAGTTGTACTTATGTTTTACCTTATATATAATATTTGTCCTAGTTTCTTTATTAGAGTGTAAGCACCTTGAGGGCAAGGTATCTTTCTACTCCCCTATAGCAGTTAATTCTGTGCGTTAAGTGTGCACAATTAAATATTTGTAATGAGTACCGAGTTTTTATTGGATTTCTTTAATCAAAGCAACTAATAAAACATAACCTAAAATGTTACAACTATTTCTTTAGTCTTTTTTCTTTTGGGGGCATTAGCCAACAGGCATTAAGTAAGCTTTAAATACTATGTGATTCCTGTGTAGAAACTCAAAGCAATAAATAATTTTAGTAGCTTGCATAGGAACTACTCTGCTTCTTAAGGCTGATTTCATATGGATAGCAGTAACATTTACCTAAAGGTGCTAGAAGTAATTGTGAGTTGTGAGAATGCCACACATCCTCATCACGGGAAATTTAATAGTTCTAGGAAAAGACATATAATGTGGGAAAATGTTAATTTTATTTATGTGAATGAGATGATGTATAATATATATACACACACACATATACAGCATGTATATAATAATATAAATTTTCTTTATAGAGCTTTATTTATATTCTAAAAAACATTTTCTAGGGATGTTCCCTTTAATTTGTTTCACTTTTATTAAGATATTGTGATTTGATATTTTAAAAGTTTGTTCATATTCCAAACTTGATATTTTAATTATGATATATGAAAACAGGTTATGTCTCTGTTTTCCCATGGCCCAGTTAAAGTATGGCCATGTGGTTTAAACAGTAAGGCTGCAAATAAGAAATCCTTTTTTCAATTTCTATAGAAGCAACCAAATATGTAACTCTTTATTAAAAACAGTTAAAAACAGGTAGTATTACCAAATATTAAATTTAAATTGAATCTTGTGGGCATTTGCTATAAAAGAAAAAATAATAAATTGTATCTCATCA
This sequence comes from Eulemur rufifrons, assembly GCF_041146395.1. Lineage (NCBI taxonomy): Eukaryota > Metazoa > Chordata > Mammalia > Primates > Lemuridae > Eulemur > Eulemur rufifrons. The sequence goes on along the minus strand of NC_090998.1, from coordinate 1,848,641 downwards.
AAAGTAAAAATTTCATCAAATTAAAAACTTCTGTTCTTCTTAAGATACCTTTAGGGAAATGAAAAGGCAAACCACAGAGTGAGAAAAAATATTGAGAATATGTACATATATCTGACATAGTACTTAAATTGGGAATATATAAATAATACTTAGAAGTTAATAATAGAAAGACCAAGCCAATTTAAAAACTGGCAAAATATTTGAAGATACACTTTTAAAAAGAAGATATACAAGTAGCCAATAGACATATGAAAAGATACTTAACATTATTCATTAGGGACTTCCAAATTATTATGTGTAGCAACAGTTTATTGATTTTTATTGCTGTGTAATATTCTATTGCATCAGTATGTTGCCATCTATTAATTAATTCTCCTATTGATGGATATTTAAGTTATTTCCAGATTTGAGCTATTCTGAACAAAGTTGCTGTAAATATTCTGTTTCATATTTTTTAGGTGGATATATGTCCTTATTTGTCTTGAGATTAAGTCTAGGAGTGGAATTGATGAGGATATAGCATAGGGGTTTGTTTAGCTTTAGTAGATACTGCTGAATGGTTTTCTAAAGTTATGTGCCTACTTATATTCTCTCCAGTAGTGTGTAAGAGTTCCAGTTGCTCCATATCCTTGTCATCACTTGATATTGTTGGTCCTTTTAGCTGTTCTGGGGGTTCTGAAGTGGTATCTCATTGTGGTTTTAATTTGTATTTTACCATAATAGATTGTGTTGAGCATTTCTTCATATTCTTATTGGACATTGGATGGATATGCAAATTAAAGCCAGAATGAGAATAATACACGCTCCCTAGAATGTCTAACCTTAAAAAGACTGACAATACTAAGTGTTAATGTGGATGTGAAGCAAGTGAAACTCATATATTGCTGGTGAGAGAGTAAATATGATATAACCACTTTGTAGAACTATTTGGCAATTTCTTATAAATTTAAACATATAATTACCATATGATCCAGCAAATTCCGCTCATAGGTATTTACTTAAGATAAATGAAAACATATGTCCACGCAAAGACTTTTACACAAATGCTCACAGCAGTTTTATTCATAATAGCAAAAAAAATATGGGAATAACCCAGATACCCACCAATAAATAAATAGATAAACAACTGTTGGTATATCTATATAATGGAATACTACCTAGCAATAAAAAGAAATGAACTATTGATATATTCAACAACACAGGTGAATTTTAAAAACATACTGATCAAAAGCCATCTGCAACAGAGTATATACTATGTGATCCCATTTATATGAAGTCTAAGAATAGGCAAAACTAATCTGTGGTGATAGAAGTCAGCAAGTGTCTCTGTTGGGGTTGGTGGCGGCAGTGGGCATGTGGTTTTTGACTGGAAAAGAGTAATAAAAATGTTTTATATATTGTTGTGGGTGTGATTACATGAAGATGTGTTGCTGTCAAAACTCACTGGACAGAACACTTTAAGATCTGTGCAGTTTATTGTATATAAATTATTTCTCAATGTAAGAAATTAGAAATAATTGAACCTTATAAAAGATTTTTTTTTTTTTTTTTTTTTTTTTTGAGACAGAGTCTCACTCTGTTGCCCAGGCTAGAGTGAGTGCCGTGGCGTCAGCCCAGCTCACAGCAACCTCAAACTCCTGGGCTCAAGCGATCCTCCTGTCTCAGCCTCCCGAGTAGCTGGGACTACAGGCATGCACCACCATGCCCGGCTAATTTTTTTCTATATATATATTTTTTTTAGCTGTCCATATAATTTCTTTCTATTTTTAGTAGAGATGGGGTCTCGCTCTTGCTCAGGCTGGTCTCGAACTCCTGAGCTCAAACAATCCACCCACCTCGGCCTCCCAGAGAGCTAGGATTACAGGCGTGAGCCACCGCGCCCGGCCATAAAAGATTTTAAAGAAATGAATATTCAAGTATCATTTGTTACCTTTTTTTATCCTGACATTTATTAGCCACTCTTTCATTTAACCCTTCTAAGTGATTAGAATATTACACTAACTCTTCTCAATTTGCATCTTGTTTTCTTCAACCTGGAAATAAAACAATCCTTGTTCTAAAACACATCTTCAGTACTTTAAACTAACATGATACCAAAAGCCTTTACAGTAGCTTGACCTCAACTGAAAGTTTTAAGTAATGTGAGGCAATAGAAATAGTTTAGTTTGTGTTTCCAGTTTCCAGATCAGTTAGGAGGGCCTATGCCCCCTTTCTCTTGCTTGGAATATCTGCTTTCTCCCCACAGTCAGAGAAGAAAAGTTTCTTTTTGTTGAAAATGTGGAACACTGTACAATTCAATCTTTTTCCTGAGTAGAAGGAATTAACTTTCCACTTCTTTCTTGAGAGTCAGTTTTCTAAAAGGTCAATTTCCTACAAAAAGAAGCTTTAGCATCTATTCTGCAGTCCTTCCCTTAGAACAAAATGTATAGTAAACAATAAAGTTTCAAAATATAATTGTAGGTATTTTCTTGATAGCTATTATAGAACATCTTATGAAGTGTAAACTTTAGTTTCTTCCAAAGCTCCAGTTAAAATATACCTGTATATACCATAATAAATAACAGCAGTAAGAAAGTCAAATTTGCAGAACAACAATAGATCATAACTTGGAAGCAACATTGCTCACTATACTTAGAATGCATTTTGTGAAACATTTGCTCTGCTACTATATTACCATTAATTAATTGGTTGCTAATTATCTAGACTATTGAGAAGACAGTGGCATGAGTAATAAATTACAGGCCCCTTGTGGGTAGAGACCATATCCTATGTTTTATTTGTATTCTGTGGTGCCAAATAAACACGGAAAATAAACAGAACTGGATAACAAATAGACACGTACAATGTACTTAAAGACATTCCCAAATCACTTATGTTAATTCTAGAATTGTTACATATGTATATGTGTCTGATGTTTTTGTCTAGCATTCTGGAACATCAGTATGCTCAAGACCAAGCTTGGAGTGATTGAAAGGAGCCTCAAAGCTTCCTAGCTTTCCAAAATTCCTCCCTATTCCCCATGTCATGGTAGAGATTGAAAATACCACCTCTCAAACTAATGCAAAGCAATAGTCCCTGCTGAGCTACGGAGTTCACCCTTCCCCTGGCGGAGGATGCTGATAAACCTGTGCTTTTTTAAAGGCTAGATTTAGGCTACATGGAGGAATAACTTAACAAATTCTAAAACCTCAAGATCTTATCATCTCTTTTCTTAACCCGGAATCAGTTTGGGTAATTATTGTGAAGGAATTTGAAAGGTTAAACGTGAACCCTGTGTAAATTTATTACTAGAAAAATGAAAGCCACATTATCTGCCCACAGATAATTGAGAGTTTATTTTTCCATTCTAGGATATTTACGGGTATATTGATAGCCTCAAAATAGTAGCTCTTAATCTTCTTTGGGTCACAAACTGCTTTGAAAATCTGATGATTTTTCCTTTCCTTTTTCCTTCATTTCTTTCTTCCTTCTTTCTTTCCTACCATCCTTCCTTTCCCTTCCCTCCCTCCTTTCTTCCTTTTCTCAAATATTTTTGGATTGCCTGCTATGTGCTTGGTACTGTTCTAGGGGGTCTATGCTTTATACTTCTCCACCTCCCCAAATGTCTACTTGCATGTATACAGACCATTTTGCATACAAGTTTAGGGATTTTATTGAACTCCTAAAGCCCTTTAGGGTGAATGGGAGACAGGGAATTTGGTATTTTGTATTCAGTTACAATAGGTAACCTATACAGCCTTGATGCTTTTTTACAACATGTGAGAGGAGTGGTTGGTTGTAGTAGATAACTTGCAAGGACTCTATTTTAAAGTCTGTACTTCTTAATGAAAAAGAAAGGCCATCAAAATTTAAAAATTATAATGTGGTCACTGAATCTTACTTTGTGTCTATAAGTCTCCTGTGCTGCTCTAACTGAAAAATTGATCTATTTGTTATTCACTATTGCTTAGAGAGCTAACGTGTTTTAATACATAATTAAAGGTTACACATCTACTGTGACTTGAGTGATGAAACTAGTCACTCTGACCTTTAATCCAGAATGACTTTTTGGTCTATCTTTGTCAGTACTCTGCTCATGCTGAAAGGAAGGCATCTGAACTCTAAAGGAGACTGTTTATCTAAAGAACTGGCATTCTGTCAATTAAACAAGGCTCTGAAAAACCTGAAGCAAAGCAGAATTTCACTTTTGAGCCTTGTGGTATCTCTTGATTTCATATTTTTGTTTTTCCATGTGTTGAGTTGTGATACCTGATAGCCCCTTGAAATCACACACACACAGGCAGATACACAATATGGGCAAATAATACTTCTCTTCACCCTCACCACCCAACTTTTCCAGCTCCCGCACTTCCATCTTGGATGATTAGGGGACTCACACATAGAACCTTCATGTGAATTTAGTGGGGAAATATATGTGTGTGTGTGTGTGTGTGTGTATATATATATATATATATATGTATATAAACTTGTTTAACTTAATAATCTGGCATGCTTAGATGAAGAAAAGCCCAAGTGGCAAAGTTATATATGGTGATATACAGCTACTATGTGAGAGTAAAATTAAAGTGAAATCACTTGTTTTGTCCTGAGATAAATCCTTAAGATTCTCAGCTTTACTAAGGAAACATCTATGTAGTAATACTGTTAGGATTTATACACTGTATCTGTGGCTTGGGATGTAGTGGGTTGTTTTTTTTTTTTTTGGTTATAGGGTCTCACTCTGTTGCCCAGGCCGGCCTGACATGTGCCCTCAATCCATCCTCCTGCCTTGGTCTCTAAAAGTGCTAGGATTACAAGTGTGAGCCACTGTGCCTGGCCTGGGATGTAGTATATTTTTATTTTGAGTTTGAAAGAGTCCAGTTTGGCATGGCAGAATGTTTATACATTCTATACATACCTCCCATTATACATGGTAGTATGTTATAAAGGGCTCTTGGAAAAGTAGTCTAAATCTTGGCAGAGAAAAACTGGATTCCAAAATATTTTCTTAAATGCTTTATGAGTGAAGCATCTTTTAGTTTCCCTACCTTAACACAGTGATTTGTATACAGTAAGTGGTCATTGTGGCTACAATGAACATTCATATGTATTCTTTTAGATTCTATTTATTATATTACTAATTTTTGTCCAAAAATTGCTTAGTAAATAGTTTCAAATAATCAAGTTCCGGAATCAAAGTTAATTTACTTCTTAACTTACAGAGAGAAAAATTCTAACTGTTCCATGTTCTTATGGGTTTTGGAAAAAGAAAACAATTTTGGCTAAGAACTGGTACCAAAACATGATTTAACTGCTTACAACATAAGGGTCTTTTGGAAAAGTGGTATTTCCTATATCCATATTCATAGATTAAGGTCTAAATGAAAAAGTACAGAAACTCTTATTTACTTTTCTTTAATCAGGAAGTAGCAATAGGCTCCTTTGGCTATATAAAATCTCAGAAATATTTCAGTGATCATGTGTTTTACAGTTAGTCTATTTTCAGCAAAGCTCTTCGTATCATTATTAAACAATTGATTAAATCATCTTATTCAAATATGAGGAAGTCTGTTCTTTGGAACAAATTTTTGACCTGTAGAGATACTCTGTGTTTTTTGTTTAGCTTAAACATATCTTTCTCAAAAACTGCAGTTATAGAAGACTGAACTTATTTCCCTGCATTGAGATTCACTTAGGATAATAGATTTTTTAGTGGGTTGCTGGAATAGTTGACATTAGATATAAATCTTATATTTTTAAGATCATTTAGGCACTTACATATGTAAGCTAGAGATTACTATTATCAGACATGACTAGAATATGAATATCTGAATTTTCCTGCTAGATCAAAGTACTGTTAGTTATATTCTGTCCTTTGTTTTCCCATGATGAAGAGAAGTGTACATAATTTTGCAGATTTGTTGCATTCTTTGAGCTCTTAGTTGCCAGGGCCTGACAAGTAGAGTCAGTCAGGAAGAATGGCATATGGCAGAATTGTAATAATAAATACACACAAAATGAGTACATTAGTGCCTACGCAGTGCTGGATCAATAGAAATATATCATCTCTGGGATGGGATTTGATGACAGAATCCCATCAACATGACTTAGGCCTAAGAAAGTAAAGTGAAGCAAAATAAACTCTCAGTGAAGTTAGGGGGTGAATGAAAGGGACAATGTGAGGAGCCTCTCCATGCTGTAATCTCGGGGAGAAGGTGTAATCAACTGATAGAGGATTCTGGCATATCTAGTCCATGATGTTTCATTAAGCCAGAATAGTGATAATTACTGACATTAGCCATTGTAAGAATTATTGGTAGCATAAGAGCTTGAAGCCTTAGATTTCGGTTCAACTCAGCAAATATTTGCTCAGTGTCTACCACGTGCTAGTTGCTATGCTGGGTGTGTTAACAAAGTCCTCCCTTCCAGGAATGCATAGTCTAATGGAGGAAACATAGATGTAAATATTTAATTATTCCTTTATTTTAGTGTGAGGATATACAGAAAAGCTATGGGAGCAAAGAAAAAGTTGGGACACTTTATCCCTAAAGGAGTGAGAAAGACTGGGTCTTCAAGGATGAGTAGGAGGAGCTCAGAGAAGGGGGACGAAGTTTTAGGGAATCCTTGTTTGACATCTGTGGCCTAGGACAGCAGTCCCCAACCTTTTTGGCACCAGGGACCAGTTTCATGGAAGACAATTTTTCCACAGACGGGGTGGGGGGGGCGGATGGGGGCGGTTTCGGGGGTGGGCGGCAGGGCCCTCCAGCCTGGTCCCTGACAGGTCCAAGGCCCAGGGTCTGGGGACCGCAGGCCTAGGAGATTTTGAAATTAATCCACAAGATAATGAATAAAATGAAAACATAAATATAAATTTAAATGGCCAACAAAGCAGAATAAGTTGTTCCTGGTTATGTTTATTAACAACTATGGATTTTTTGCTTCCTAATTTTTAAGAAAGTTTATTTACTCTATTAAATCTCTTGGATTAAAGGAATTGTCCGCTGAAACAAATAAAATTGGGAAGTCAGGGTGCAATGAAGAAGATTCCGTCTGACCCTTGGCAAGCATGAGAGTGGGACAGACATCAGGACCCCTGTGGGAGGACGGGGTCTCTGTGGAGGTTCGGGAGGTCTAATGGCATAACATAGGCACTTGTTATAAATGAAAACTTTCTAAAAGATTAAATCCATCTTTTACTCTGAAAGTAATACATTCTCATTTCTAGTTGGGGAGTACATATTAATTTAAACTATTTTAATTAAGTACATTTTAATTAATTAAGAGATTTTTATTTGTCTGTTTTTAATGGCATTAAGTGTCTAAAGAAGTTAATTTACTTAGAAAGGGGAAGGTTGTTTCTACTGTTTCCCCCAAAATGTTCACGAGTATTAGTCATCCATAAAATAGAAACTGCTTCTCATCGACCGTGACCCTTCCAATATCCCCAGGTCACGGGCTCGCTGATTTGTGAGGTGCAGTAAAACCATGTCACATGAAAAGAGCCAGACCAGAGGCAAAGATAACAGCGCTATGCAGGTTCTCAGTGGCCAGCAAAGGTTTTGTTTTCCAAGATTGTGTCCGTGTTTGGTCAGTAAAGCTAAGGCAGAAGGTGAATGGAAGAACATTACTTTAAAGGCATTCGAGAACATGCCAAAGGAAAGCACTTTCAGCGCGAACATTCCAAATGGGGAAGAAGTGCAGAACCAGCATCGAGCTGGCCAGATATAGCCTTTGTTTCCCATCTATGGAGCCAGCACAGGGCGCGGCGGGGCTGCCGGGCACTCACTGCCACCAGGAGAGAGCCTCACTGCCTTCCCCTTTCTTTCCTCTCCCTCCCTCCTTTCCTTCCCTCTCTCCTTCCTTCTTCCCTCCCCCCACTCATTTCCTCTGTCCCTTCCTTCCATCCTTCCTCTTTTCCTTTTAAGTTCACATGAACCTTGGTTTAAAAAGACTAATTCCAATCTTTATAACCAAGCTTAGAAATCAATCAAATATATAAAAATAGTTTTGAATACTTTATTAATTTCATTTGTAAGGCTGGGGGAAGGGCATATTATAGAGAAAACAGATGAAATCGGGAAAAATGACTTCGGCTCACTCATTTAGGCTTGTTAGACCACTGATTCCTCATCAGCGAAATACGTTTTTGAACTGCACACTTCTTAGCTGGGTTCTGGCTCTAAAATTTCATCTTAGAAATTTCTATCTTTCTGATTTTTAAGTATCTTGTGATCTTTCAGAAAAGTAGTAGCCGTGTGCGCATGCTTACTACCCAGATGCTGCTAGCTAGTCACCATCGGTATGGTCAGACTTACTAAAGATTGAACTAGATAAATGATACAATAAATCAAGAAATATTGTATTTGAACAAATTCTCAAAAACAAGTGTCTATATATCAAATATATGATAGATGTTCTTCATCCTTACGTTGAGATTACTATTCCACTCATTTGAGAAAGACTTCATGAAAGGAATGGAGTTTGTAGGAATTAAAAAATTTTGGGTTTATCCTTAAATGCCCAGAAAGAGATTTGTGTAACTTAACACTGCCTAGTTTCCATGGCTTTCCTAGTAAAAAGAGGGAACTCTGACTGCTTTCCTTGCTGAATGCTAAGAAAAATATTTCCCTACTCTTTTGAGGGGAATTAGTGAAAGAAAGAAAGAAAGAAAGAAAGAAAGAAAGAAAGAAAGAAAGAAAGCAAGCCAGCCAGCCAGCCAGCCATACATTAAATCAGATGTCCTGCCTTTTTAAACTTTACCCGAGTAATTATGTGTTTATTATCCATTTATTATATAGCTATATGTCTTCTTTTTAAAATTTACACAAATAATAGCACAAATCCTTGTTAAATTATTACAAGCTACTGTTCATGATTTGGAATTAAAAGGTATTTTGGGTAAAATATGGAACAAATGGTAAATATCTTAAGAGAACAGACCGAAAAGAAATGTTTATTAGAAACATAAACAAGATGGGGCAGATCCCCGAAGAACATCCCAAATGAACTATCGTGCGGTGCTCTAAGTGATAAGAATCCAAGGGCTCCAAGTGAAAATGTGCATGTCAGTGATGTTAGATATCGCCTCTCATGGCCCCTTAACTGGCCTCTTAAAATTTGACCAGCTTTCGATTTTTCCACTGAAGAAATTAAAAAAGAAGAAAATACCATTATCAAATATAATCAGCTTGCTCTCTAGCTTGTCTGTGTATGTACAAAATTCAGACATAAAATCTATTATGGAAATTTTGATCTCCTTGATCTTTCTCACAGAATTAAAAGGAAAGTAGAAGATCGGTGTTTTATTATGTAAGGGCAATACTGCATTGCCTGTGGGTTCAAACATTGCTTTTTTTCAATTGAGAATTTCCAGAGAATGGCATAAAGCAGGATAGTGCGGTTTTAGTAAAACTACAACTGTGCCATTGAAAGTCCTGATTAAATACGAAGAGATGAGTCCTTAGAGTGAGGGAGTCACAGTAAAGCTATCATTGTATTAGAGTAAATTTCAACATGTTTTTCCTATTCCTTTTTAAAATTTTTTTTATTTTTTTGAGACAGGGTCTTACTCTGTTTCGAAGGCTAGAGTGCTAGTCTTTATTCTACTTCAGGGTTTCTTACCTCCAGGAGAAATGTAGAAACAGTTGAGTTGAGCTTCACGTACCAGGGTACCCTTAAACTTGACCTCTGTTTCTGCAGACAGGTGACTAGGAAGCGGTTGGTATGCAGGCGTGACAGGCTGAACAAAGGCTCGAAGCATTGTGAAATTCCAGATGTATACTAATTGATTGATTTTTAAAAACTATCCTGCTCGTGATCTTTTCTCCTTGTAATTTTTTGAAATTCAGAAGCTATTCCCACTGTAACATTTCAGTGCCACAAAAATTTGTACAGCCATATCGCAGAAGTGCAAATTTAGATTACAATCATTACTTTAAGTTTTAGGATTCTAAAAAACCACACCTTCTTTCTTGATTCTTTTCAAATTTGTCTTTTTCTATCTTTCCTGCTCTGCTCGCTGCCTGTGTAGGAATGGGCCTCTCACTCAGTGGCTTTACAGGAAAACTTGGATTGAAATGTGAGGTTCATGGTTTCTGTCAGCCCGTCAGCTCATCACCTCCCTAAGGCATGGTGATCTCTGGTTTTTATATATCACCACAAGTTGTTCTGATAGACCCTCTTGTGTGGAGAGTGCTAGGTTTGTCCAGTGGTTGGTGGACCTTGGGCCTAAGAGGCAGAAAACTTCACTTGGAATGTGTACTTTAATGGAATTCACAGCCCCTTTTTCTAAGTGGAATGCAGCTCAAGTTGCAAAACTATTTTAGGGAGAAAAAACATTAGGCCCAGTTCTACATTTTATCTTGTTGCCACCTGTCAGTAGCCAGAACTGTTGGTAAATCTGTTTTTCCCCCTCTTGGCTATTTAAATTTTATTTTCAAACTAACTGTTACCTGGGATGAAAAGAGTTATTTCAAAATGATCCTATTTCAATTTTAAAACCATATTGCTTTAGAGGTAAATAGTTGGGTCCCAAAGAAGTCTCCACAATGTCTTAAATAATTACTGCAAACCCAGTCTTTCCTTCATTTTCTTTGACATTTGAAAGATGTTTTCACAGCATTCTTCCTTCCTAAGTCTGCCTTTCAGTTATCTCATGGCAATGACAATGTCAAACTGTTTTTCTATTTGTATCAACGGTTTCCTTGGCATCTCACCCTTATGAAAACCTAGCTCCTTATGTCAAATGCCACAGATGCACAACATTAAAAAAGACACCCAAAATATTTATATTAATAGATCTGATGAAATCATAACGGCTGGTTTTTCCTCTGCCACTTGGCCTCAGGCTTCTGAGTTATGCTGTGTTTGCTGCCTTACTACTGCTTTTCCTCATCGATAGTTTGGGAAAACTCGGTCTCCACAGAAAGAAAATTTTCACTGTAACCAAAAAAAAAAACACCCAAAACCAAGCCAGACTCCTAGTTTTGTATTAATAACTAATATTAAAGCCACCAAAGCTCACAAATATATTCAGACTTATTAAGTTGCTGAATGTCAGTGATCCAGTCTGCTGTGACTTACAAGAACATGGGGGCGCGGGGCGGCTGGTGTGTGGCAATCTGTGGGGAGTCAGGAGGGAATTCGTGTTGATGAACTGGAGGCAACTTGAACATGAAGTTTTGAGATACACATTTAATGGTCTCGAGCTGAAAGAATTTTGTTTTGATGTAAAAGCTCTCATAGCACATGGGCCTCAGAACGCAGATGTTCTTTAAAAAAAAAAAGATTGTCAATGTGCTAAGGAGGAACATGTGTATGTTTGTCTATCTAAGAGGCTAGAGTGGTGCTGTGCAAGAAAAAGCCAGGAGTTTTCTTTCACTTTTTCCCCCTTCACACGTAGGTGGTAAGATAAAGATTTCTGACAGACCAATAACTGCAAAAACAAAGTTTAAAGCCCCATTGCCGTCTTTTGGCAAATTAGTAATCCAGATTCATAAGCTTCCTCTTAATATATCTGCTTAAAATAGCACTAAAAGGACATTTCTTGTACCTTTCGATATCTGAATCATTACTGACAAGAAACAGAAATTCCATGCCCAGGCTTTGGTCAGGTAAGCAGGGAAAAAAGGTGTAGTTAGACTATCACAGCTGTTTTAATGACAAAATAATATTAGTATAATTAAATTTTAAGAAGTTTCCCTTTTAAAACATTCTGTTGGCTTTTGTTGCTATATCATACTATTGCTGTTATTTTCAATGAAGATTTTTAAAATGTACATGTAGTTAATGCATTATTTACATGACTAATGCCACCAGCTCCTCAACTGGATATTTATACACGTACTTTGTAACTGTTTCAGCCTTTGCTATAAAAATGATATAGAGCGGCACATTCATGCCCAATAGGTACAATGTACACTCTCTGGGTGATGGGCACACATACCTTTGACTCAAGCAGTACAAAAGTTATCCATGTAACCAAAACGTGTACCCCCATAATATTCTGAAATAAAAAATAAAGTATGTAACTTACTTGAAAATTATTAAATGAATCAATAGCAGCTATACTATACCACATTTTCTTTCGTTACTAAATGATTAAATCATAGTCATATCTAATCTTTCAACAGTTGTAAATTTTCTGTACAGACATTTTGAAGCCAGAGATTTATTATTAAATTTTATTTTTTCCAGGGCCCTATCCCTAACTTACAGCTTACAAATCCAGTTTTTAAGTTAACATATTCTTGAGAGAAGAAGGGAAGGAGGTTTCTAGGCATAATTTGGGCATCAGATTTTGGAATATTTAAAAATAAAGATGAAATGTGTTTATGAAATGTGCAAATGGAGTATAGAAACAATGATGTCTTGAAGCCAGGAAGTTTAGAAATTCTGGTTTCATTTTCAATCTGTATTCATTTGTTTAAATAAGAATTTACCAAATGCCTATTGTGTTCAGGTGCTATATTTTTAAGGAAAACTCACTTTATTGGATGTGTGTATATCTGTGTGTACGTATGTGTGTACATGTGTTCGCACACATAAAACCACTACAGATTTTTCCATGGACTTAACAAATTCCAATGCTAGATTTTTAATATTTAACTCCAATGATTGATTTTATTTATTCAATAATTATTGAATAAATTAATTCAATATATAAATTATGTATTTTCCTTCAAAATGGAAAAGGAATTTCTTTCTGTTTTGTAGTTTTGAAGATGCTCATAATTTGTTTGATGTGTTTTTTACAGTGTCCATTTATGGAATTTGGTTTTATGATAAGGAAGAATGCCAAAGAATTGCAGAGCTTATGAAAAAGTAAGTGCTGAAAAGGCTGAGTATTTTTAGGGCCTGGTGCTTTTATTTGTATTTCTAAGTGTATGTAATTACACTATAATCTTAACAGAATAGATCTCTTACAGCAATCTTTTTCCACAGTGGTCAGGAAAATATTTAATATTACTTAATAAATGAAAAATAGTCATAAGAAATGACTTGCTACATTTTCACTAGGTAAGATTTATCATCTAGAATGACTCAACTCATTTTTTTCTGCCTGTGTGAAATATATATGAGTTGTTCCAGATGGCAATTTTCTTTAATATTTTCCTCATTTGTACATTAGCAATTTTTGCTTTGAAAAGTTATCAGTGTGTCTGTCAGTAAAAAGAACATTCAGAGCCATCCTAAAAGGCTGCTCCAGATTCTCTACACCCTTTGCTTTCCTCCCTCCCCCAAATGCTTTCCTTAACTGTGTGTGTGTGTGTTTGTAGGAGCTCAAATTTCCTCCCATGCCTCAGACACTGAATGCTTAGGATAGTCTTTATTTTTAATCCCTTTGGGAATTGCAGAGTTGTTATTATTAGTTTACTGATCAGTAGACTCTCTCTCTTTCTCTCTCTCTCTTTTGTTTCAAGTCTCTTTTTTTTAATCTCGTGATACCTTGTGATTTGTTCCATTCTGCATTTTGGGAAACTTTAAAATTATTGTCTGACTTTCAGCTCTTGGTTTCCTGATTGCATTGAAACGAGGGCCTAGGTAAGCTTGCTTTCTGCTCTGCAGTTGGTTGACTCTGATCAGTCGTTGAGGCCCAGGGCTGCTCACTGTGAGGCAATTATTTCCCTGCTATTTGTGGGGATGGGAAGGAGCCTGAGAGTGAAATGAGTTTCCTACACGCGCTGGGTCTCAACCTGGAACAGCACTCAGCCAAGCACATAGGATGGCTGCTGCCCACGTGGATGCCACATTGCAGCTGTCTGCAAAAGAATGAGTTTCCACTTTTAAATCCTGAGGTAATGAAATGGCTGGAAGTGACCCCAAGAAAGTTAAAAGTGGGGAGCACCTTCTTACAAATAAAGTTAATTCCTGAAAATCTAGCTTGTGATAGCTAATTTTAGCTAACTAGCTCAAGTTGCAGATGGTGATTAAGTGTATTCAAACTGGTATTTACCACTATAACAACTAGTTCCTAGGGCATTCATGTTATTGTAAATTGTGCAGTGGATTATAATAGCAAGATTTCATACAGATTAAAAAATACCCTATAGCTCAGCCAAGCGGCCATGTTAAAATTGTCGGCATTTTGCAGTAATTACTTAACAGCTCAGGCAGGAAATTGATTATTTACTAGCAATAAGTAGCTGACTTGTGTGGATTCGGACTCTTTCCCCAGTTAGAATGAAATCTCTCAGAAACTTCTCAGATCTTTTTTACTGTAAACTTCATGGCAATAATAAAAGAATTTGAGCTGAAAAGTCAAAGCACAGAGAGGGAAAATGTATTTTCCTCGACATCACCTAGCGGGATATAGGAGCAATCTGGTCTCTCTTCCGTATTGTTGTCAGGCCAACTAAAGAATTCCCCATTGCTCTAAGTGGCTTTTTGAATGGTCTGTCTTCCTAGAGTTAGAATGAAATCTTCGCTGTGTCTCTAAACTGCCAGAGCACTACAGGATGTGAGTTGCTGGAATCAACCTTGCTTTGATTTCAAGGCACTCCATAATGGGGCGCTGGTGGGGGTTCGGGGTGGAGGGGATCTCTATTTGTGTGCAGTTTCCTTGATGTTTGAGACCTCTTAATTGGATTTCCTCAGCAATTAATGATAGCATTCATTCAAATACACTCCATGAGGAGTTGGCAAACTCTCTTCCCAAAGGGACCAGATAGTGAATATTTTAGGCTTTGCCGTCCAAAGGATCTCTGTTGCTACTACTCACTTCTGCCCTTGTAGTGTGAGAGCAGCTATAAACAAAACATCAACAAGTGAGCATGGCTGTGTTTGTAACTTTCTTTACAAAAGCAGGTGGGGCGGGATTTGGCCTGCGGATTAGTTGGCCGGCCCCTGGCTAGACTCACGTATGTAGTCAAGCAAACTGGGCCCTCAGCTCACATTTTTCTTCCTTAAATTCTGAAGCAGCCTTATTGCTAATATGGCTGTAGCAGGATGAAAACAGCTGGGTGAGAAATAGGATGGTTTTAACCATTTCTGTCGAATTGGTTTTTCTTGTGTGGCCCTTCCCCTTCTGTTTTTCAGCCTAACGCAGTATGAGCAATTGAAAGCCCACCAGGGAGCCGGGGCAGGACCCTCTCCAGTGATCCCCAATTCAGGGGAGGGCACAGAAGTAGACATCTTGCGAATGCTCACCAAGGCCAAAGATGAATACACAAAGGTGAGTTTTTACCCTTCCTGTGACACACACTTAAATTCCATAGTAGGATGATTGTTGTTGAGAAGGACTGATCCTTTTGATTCGGTTTGAATTCTTCCCGTCAAATAAAATTGAAAATAAAATCTTTATTTGCTCTTAGTAGGCTAAAGAAAACTGTTCGCTTTTAAGTGGATTAAAAGGTCGCATGAGAAATCAGTAGCCTTGATATATACAAACAGTATCCAGTTAGAAGATTTACCAGAAGAAGAGACCCCATTTATAGTAATAAGAAATGAATATAAAATTCTTTGTAATAAAATTCACAAGAAACAGGCAAAATCTGTATGAGGAAAATGTTTAAAAACTTCTAAAAGGCATGAAAATAGATTTGAACAGATGGAAATATATGCCCTATTCTTGAATAAGAAGATTCAACATAAAGCTCTCAGTTCTCTTTAAAACTATAAATTTAAGGTGCTCCCTAAACAAATACCACTGGTTTCTTTTGCCCCTCCTCCTCCTCCTCCTTCCTCTTCTTTTTCCTCTTCCTCTTCCTCTTCTTCTGTTCCCCCGGACCAGACAGGGTTTGTGTGGAGAAATGTGCAAGAAGGAGCAGCTGGGAAACCCTGGCAAAGAAGCGCGATATTGGCAGGGCTTGGAGGTGGGGGAAATGGGGGCAGACCCGTGGGGGTGGAGCGAGCTCTACCTCATGCTACAACATTGAAGCCTGGACATCGAAAGCAGCATGGCGTTGGTGGCGCTGACACATAAACAACAAGATTCTAAGTCTAGAATTAGACTCAAGTATATATGAATCAGGATACGATAAAGGCAGTAATCTCAAATCAGCTATTTGAATGAATTCCTGAATAAGTGGTGTTTGGGCAACTGGTGGCCATTTCGAAAAACACGAAATCAAATCTGTACCTCACACCATATACCAGGATAAATTCCTAATGTATTAGAAATTTAAATGTAAAAATATAACCAATATAATAAAGAAAAAGAAAACTTGTATGGATTTCTTTGTAATCTAGGAAAAGAGAAATCTTCCTAACTATGCCTTAAAACCCAAAAGCAATTAATTCAACTACATAAAAATTAAAAAAACGCTTTACTAGGTTTAAAAATAACACAAGCAAAATAAAAAGATATAAAACTAATTCAGAAAAATATTTACAACAAAATAACAGGAAGAGGGTTAATTTCCCTATATTAGACAGAGTTCCTAAAAATTCAGAAGTATAAGATTAACACTCTCTAGCAAAATCAGCAAAAAATAAAATTAACAAGAAAGAAGAAAATAAAAATCCTAGAATTTAGAAACTAGCTGAAATGAATATATATGACTGAATCTTATATTGTAACATAATTACTTAGAAAAAAACTAGACTGACTTTAAAACCCAGTGTTTGAATTGAACACTCTTAGTGGGTCACATTTTAAAGACAAAAAGAACTGCAAGAAATTATAAACTTCATTCAGTGGTTTTATTGTTATTAGTAATGTTGACATTGTAATTTTTCAACTGTTATGGATATAAAATAAGAAATTATATAAATGGGTAGAAACCTTAGTGTAAGAGAAAAAAATCAAATCAAATCAAAACTGTATAATAAGTGGAAATATCAGAATTAGTTCATATTTTGTTTCTTAACTATAGAAACAAAAAATATAAAGACTTCCTAACTTTTGCCCTGAAGAGACATAGAAGTAAATGACAACTCAGTAGCAATAAGCACCTATATCACCCAGATTGTTATTTCTAAATATTATTTCCTCCTAGAAGGTATTAGGGCTCTTTAAAGAAATTTATGATAACAGGTCTGGGATAGTAACGTCAGACTAATAGGATCATGTGAAAAGGACACAGTAATCATTAAAGGACCACTGACCAAAGCATCAGATTCTAACGTCAATGGGAATGACTACAATGGTTTGAAGCACATTAAAAATGTAAAAATCTACGAGTACATGGTGATGAGAGAGAGGGAGCGAGCAAGCTGAAAACAGAACACAAAACAAAACAAAACAAAATTATTGGTTAGCCTTTGAAGCTCCTTCCTCTGAAAATTGATCATTAATGAGACTAGGTTAAGTATCCTGCCTACCCAGAATGGACTATATTTCAGAGTAACCAAACAGCCCTGGTCAGTGAGGGAAAGTTCTTCTCTACCAAAGAATTCCAGCTAGTCAATGTAGAGGGCATAATAGAACGTAAAAACACCCTAGTGAAGTCATTGACTCAGGCCGGCACTGATCATCAGTGATGCTGATGTTATGGCAAAGGCTGATGCAAACCCGACTGTGGCCGGACCAGGCTGCCTCCCCCGGAACCGCACTGGCTGGATCTCCAGGCATTTATGGCCTCCTGATGTGAAGTGTGTACAGCCACACCCTGACATATTCTTGCCGAAAGGCTGATCCTGAATCTGAGCCTTGAGCTCTGCCCTTCTGGTTTACAGAAGGTGAATGGGGGTGGGGTGAGGGGAGGGGAGGTGGAAAAACAGGTTAACCGATGCCACAAGGGAGCAATCAGAAAAACCCTAAATGAAGTGGAACACACAGACAGTTGACCAAGTTTCTCCTCAATACCTCTGACTTGATAGACTGTGAGCTTCTTGAGTACAAAGAACGTCCTTTATCCATCTCTATATCCCTGGTCATCTTCCAAGTGCCTAACACAGGGTGGTGCTGAACGACGGAGGGAAGGAACATGGATGTGAGCAAGCCAGAGTTTCATTGCCTTTCTGTCACAGGGCCTGCACAGAGATGCCTTAATCCCAGCCTCACACCATAGCAACTTTTTCTGTATTAGTTTTTTATTTTTTTTAATTCTTCAAAATTCATTAAAAGGTATCCTGATAACTTGGCAACTAGTCAAATAATTAGACAATTACACTTTATTAATTGTACTGTAGTAGGCTCATTAAAGATTAATCTTTAAAAGATGACAATTCTGCCCTCTAGGAACTTAGGTTCCATGAAGACAACATAACAGTGACAAGTAATAAATATAAATATTAAACAAAAATTATTTTCTTTCCCTCTCTCCTCTCAACACACACACACACACGCACACACACTGTGTTGTCCATATTTTTTATTTTCTGTATGTTATAATGTTTTGACATCTTAAAAACCTTTCTGGCTGAGGAGACCACCCCTCTCCAGACATCCAGTTCTTAGAGACCACAAAGGGTTCAGCCTGGAGTAGGCCTTTTGTACGCAAAGTGACCAGTGCAGAGATGGCCCCCTCTGGCCCATACTGTGTTCCTCTGCCTCAGTCATCCTGCCCAGCCAGGCCAGGCACCAGGTGTCTAGGGACCACCCCTATAGCTTAGGGCCTGCAGCGGTTATTGAAGACTAGCCAGGCCTCACTGTTTACCACGCCCTGTCTTGCCTTTCCCACGGAAATCCCAATAACGGCTCTAGCCTAGGCTTTTCCTTGTTCCTGACACCCTGGTGGCTTCCACGTGTGGCCCCGCATGGTGTGGCACACCTCCTCGTTTCCAGTACCTGTGAGTAGAATAAACTGTGTTTTCCTCAGACTCCCCTGTGTCTCCTCTGTGGCCTCACCTGACTGACCATGACATAGGAGAGCACACGAACACACACGCACACACTCAGAAACATCAGAAACATACATGGTTTTGAAGATTTAATTTAGGTCATCACTTTATACTATATCTACAACTTGAAATATTTTGCCCCTCATTTTGCTTGCCCTTCAGAATCTATTATATGTATCCTTCAAGGCCCAGTAAAAATGTCCTTTTTACGTGGAGTTTTTCCACGTAAAATTAATTCTTCCCAATGAACTCCCAGTCTATGACTATTTAGAACTTATTTTGTTCTTCTTCATTTATTACATTTAAGTCAACATCTCTCACTACACTGTAAGTCCAGTTAAAACAATGTTCTATTCATCTTTATGCCCCACAGATTTGTTGTTATACTGTTGACATAAAATGCAAATGTCTAATTAATGTATAGACTGTGCTTTTCTGTAAAAATCAAATATATGTTGTTATATACATAATGTCAGTTGCTCCCACCATGAGATAAATAAAGAAGAAATTATTCCTTCTGCCATTAACAGCCAGATTACTCTGTTAGCAACTTTTAAGTATACAATATATTGTTATTAACTGTAGTCATCATGATGTACAATAGACCTCTTGAACTTATTACTCGTGTCTAACTGGAATTTTGTATCCTTTGGTCAGCATCTCCCCAATCTTCTCCCCTCCCTCAGCCCCTGGCAGCCACCATTCTACACTCTGCTCCTGTGAGTTTGACTTTTTTGGATTCCATATATAAGTGAGATTGTGCAGTATTTGTCTTTCTGTGCCTGGCTTATTTTGCTTAACATAATGTCCTCTAGGTCCACCTATGTTGTTGCAAATGACAGGATTTCCTTCTTTAAAGCTGAATAGCATTCCATTGTATATATGTGCCACATTTTCTTTATCCGCTCATCTGTTGATGGACACTTAGGTTGATTCCCTATCTTGACTATTGTGCATAGTGCTGCAGTGAACATAGGGGCGCAGATACCTCTGCAACAGACTGATTTCACTTCCTTTGGATAAATACCCAGAAGTGGGAGTTGCCGGATCATATGGTAGTTCTGTTTTTAATTTTTTGAGGAATCTCCATACTGTTTTCCATAATGGATACGGCAATTTACATTCCCACCAACAATGTACAAGGGTTCCCTTTTTTCTACATCCTCACCAACATTTAATGTTTCACCTTTTGATAGTAGACATTCTACTGTGAAGTTTGAGGTTGTATCTCATTGTGGTTTTAATCTGCATTTCCCTGGTAATTAGTGATGTTGAGTATTTTTTCAAATACCTGTTGGCCATTTTTGTGTCTTCTTTTGAAAAATGTCTATTCAGGTCCTTTGCCTGACCCATTTTTAAATCAGGTTGTTTTATTACTATTGACTTGAGTTCCTTATATATTTTGGATATTAACCCCTTATCAGATGTATGATGTGCAATTATTTTCTTTCATTCCACAGGTTGTCTCTTCACTCTGTTGTTTCCTTTGCTGTGCAGAAGCTTTTTAGTTTGATATAATCCCATTTGCTTTTGTTACCTGTCTTTGGGGTCATATCCAAGAAATCATTGCGCAGACCAAGTTCATGGAGCTTTTTCCCTGTGTTTTCTTCTAGTAGTTTTATAACTTTAAGTCTTATGTTTAAGTCTCTCTAGAACTCTTAAATTTATGAAAATCCCAAAAATTAGTAAAACTAAGAAAAATTTGAGCTATTGGTGTATGATATTGGTAAGTGAAGTCTAGTGACACCAGATACAACTTTTTGTAGGAAGTTAATAAAATAATTTGAAAACCTTATTTTGCCAATATTTTATGCATTCTCCTCTGAGAAATAACTTTCTATGAATCAGCTTTAAAGCAGCAATGATGTTAATTTGCACTTCATTCTTCTTTTACCTCCTTCCTATTCAATTTCTAGTTGAGGTGCAAGTGAGTCATAAAATAACCGAAGCTCAGTAAGAAAAGGAACCAGGGCCAGAAATGAACTACAGGCTGCAGTTAGACTTGGAGTATTCAGAAGTGGACTATTTTGTGTTCTGTGGTTTAAGACAAGAGTTAAAAACAGTTCTTTCCTGAATATAGTTATAACTCATTTATGAAGTTATAGAAATTAAGTGTCTTTTGCTATTGAATAAAAAAAAATTTAAAAAGTATAAAAAAGATATCTACTTTTTGTACTTTTACTGTGTTTTCTTTCAGACTATCCTTGAGGCATAAATATATATATTTGTGTTTGTGTGTGATAAAATGGGATTATGTGACATAGTTCTTGAAGTTTTAAAAAACTGCCTCAGGTTCTATAAAGAATCTGTGATTCATTTTTTTTTTTTTTGGAAAACTGTTTTTTCCCAAGTATTTTAAAGATATGTTGGTCTGGAGCAGCATAGAAAATTAAACAACTGGAAAACAAGCTACAAACTATTGAGATGGATGATTAATTCTGAGCAATTTGATAAGAGGGAGCAATTTTTACATAAAAGCAAGGCTTTGTACAAGGGTAGGTAGACAGCTGCAGTAACATAACAAACAACTTTTAGAGATACGTTTGAATGAGCAGAAGCTGTCAGAGGGTTATGCATATCAAGAGACAAAGCAGCCTCTTTGCCCACATGGATATGTGCAGAGGGAAGGTGGGGAAAATCCGTTTTTCTTTGCTTGAAATTCAGTGTTCTTGAACACAGAAAACAAAGAAGTACAGAAAGGGTGATTCAGTGAAAGTTAAGCATCCACTTTCTTTTAAATAGCAAGGGGAAGTTAAAGGCTTTTCATGCTACAATTTTGTAAGGGGCCATATCTTAGGCTGTATTCTTGCCTTGCTTCTCCATGTCTTGGAAATCCAGGCCAGTGGCTCCATGCAGCCATACCATTAAGTACCATCATTCACCTAAGAATTAGAAATAATACTTTATGATTTATGAAGTGATTTCACATCTCACTTAATGCTTGTGCCAAATATCCAAATTATTGGCAATGCTTGGAAGGAAATAATTTGTCTTTTGTATGGGTAACCTTACAAACCTAAATGCACACAGTAGTGATAGGCTCCATACCCCTGGATCTTTGAATTAGAAAATACACCCCAATAACTGTAAAACGCATTGGGAACCATGGGTTCCTGAGGGACAAGATTGTGTTTAAAGCACATTCCATGTCAGGTACAGTATGAAAAATTTTCTGGCCAGAGGCCTTGACTGTACAGTTGAAACTAACAATGCTAGCGAGTCTACGGTACAGAAGATGGCATTTTTATATTGTTTTATTTGGTGCTTTTGCAAAATAGACACCAACCTCATTGCTATGCTCTTTTTGTTATGAATCCTACTGTGTTAGCAATTGCATGGTTGGTTAGATTAATGTATGATAATGAGTCAGTGTTTGAAATGAGGAGGCTTGTCTCTTGTCTCTTTCTCTACAAAACTCTAATTTGTAGTAAGTGGTTCAGAACACTCAGATTTGAATTATTCTGTTTATGCAAGAAGTCATTTATTAAATAAAGATGATGTTAGCAATTTTAAAATCAGTGGTTTGAGTCAGCTCTACTTTTTGGTTTGTAGACCAAAAAGGTTTAGTTGCTTTGATGAAATATACTCAACATCTCTCCAATTTTATTATAAGTCAACTGCTAATGGAGGGGAAAACCCTACTATAATCCAGACACATTATTTAAGGAATAGTTTCTATAATTGTTTATCATTGAAAAGCATTAGACTACATATCTGTAAACTATTACTTCTTAAGCATATATATGGCCTTTCAATTACCCAAGTATCTAAGAGCCTCTCGCGCCTACAGGTCGATGCTGTTGGTAATATTTTAGAGCACTGTGTAGTGCAGTTACAAAAAATTAAATTTGAACTCGATTTATACTCAAATATAGCTCATTCAGAGAAATTGAAGGGATTTTCCTCTGTGCATAAAAATGTATCATAAAATGGCCATCTACCAATTAGATAAGAAGCAAGAAGGTATATTCTTTTAAAAAGACTAAAGCTTATTTCATACCAAAAATGAAGTGAGTTTTTTTTTTTCCATTTCAGTGTAAAACCTGTTCTGAGCCAAAAAAGATAACCAGTTCGTCTGCCATCTATGACAACCCCAATCTCATCAAACCAATTCCAGTGAAGCCCAGTGAAAACCAGCAGCAACGCACACCTCAGCCCAGCCAGGTACAAAATCCGCTGCTGTTCATACTCAGTGTCTCTGTGGGCTCCCAACGAGCTTTGACCCAGAGCACAGTCACGGGAGGCCTGGTGATGCTAAAGAATGCTTAAGAATGCTTTATGGCAAATCCAGGAAAAAGAGATTTCAAATTAGAGATTTTTTAATGATTATTAACTTACTCTTCCCTAGAAAAGGGTTAAAATGTTTACTTTTGGCATTCTGTGCTACTCTCTTGTGGACTTGAACTCCTTAAAAGATAAAGTGTTTTTTTAAAAAGCGGCAGGCAACTAATAACATTGTCAGAGGTGACAGGAACATTACCCGTTGGGTCCATATTCTTCTGGGGTAGGTGCTTTGCCAAGGCCACTGACAGAACAACCACCGAGGCAACAAAATTGAGTTCACCATTTCTGGCACCGCCCTAATACCAGGTACAGCGTTGGGTGTTGTGGGGCACCTGTTCTCAGAGAGCTCAGAGTCTGAAGGCGTGGTGTCACATTCCTCCGTAGGCCTGATGACTTCTTGCTGTATTTGCAATCTAAGTATAAACATTATAGCAGCTTTTATATCAGTATATATATTTTTCAGGGTAATACAGCAATAACAAAAATTGCTAATCTGCAGGTCCCATTGTTGATTGTAAACATAATGTGGCTGTGTCATTTTATCATGGTTATTCTTAAAGAGGCTTTTTTTTTCCACAAAAGGAATTAGTTTAAATCAATTGTGAAAATGAACATGGAGCCAAAATACATAAAGACTAGCTAATGAAAGTCTTACATCGAAATTTTTAAAAAGAACTCTTTGCTGATTTTTTTTTAGCTCTGTTCATTATTTGCTTTCCATGGAAATTTTTTATTATATTCTAATAGAGAGACCAGAATATGTTGACTTTAGAATGAAGCTTATGTTTTCTTAGTGCAACAATGCAGAAAGCAACAGAAAGAGGTAGAGATCTTACGGAGCAAGAAGGAAGTAGCTTTGTATCTGGCTGGGCCAAGGTAGACTCTCTGTATCTGATGATTTTTTAAATGCTACCGTTATATAGTTGAAAGGATCAAATGAGATTAAATTCTGTGAAAAGCTCCCAGGAGTTCTGAAATCCTCATATCCCTGTGTTTTCTCAGTATCTCCTTGTGGTCTGCAGGGTTAAATAGCTCTCTGCTGAAGAGATTGGTTACCTTTTACTGTGTATAACTTCATATCACAGTGGTCCCCAACTGTGAAACCCCAGACCCCTCAAGGACCATATTTTATCATTCAACAGATATGAAAATATAGCAACTGTCTTGGAGATGGTGGGGGAGAATGCTGTGAAAAATTTTGACATTAAAAAGGAAGTCTCACATTTTTAAAATTTTTTATAATTAAGTTTTTTTATCCTCTCTAATCAATCCTTTGTAAATAGACACAATCATTCATTAGGTAAGTTATGTTTCATGGCCCACCCATATAAAAAAATTGTATGTGGACCCATTCTCAGGTATTTTTATGTTTTCCAGGCCTCAGACCCTGCACCCCAACACTTATCCTTGACAGCTCTGTTTGGGAAGCAGGACAAAGCTCCGTGTCAGGGAGCCATGGAGCCTCCACCGTCCCTCCAGCAGCAGCAGCAGCAGCAGCAGGAGAAGTTTCCAGTCCGGCAGGGGGTTGTGCGCTCCCTGTCCTATGAGGAACCCCAGGGCCGCTCGCCGGCCACTGAGAAGCAGCTCTGTCCGGCCATTCAGAAGCTCATGGTCAGGAGCGCAGACCTGCACCCATTGTCAGAGCTGCCTGAAAACCGGCCCTGTGAGAATGGCAATCCCCGTTCTTCGGGGGGAGTTTTTACTGGACCTGCCCAGCCAGAGTCCCGCCACGACACTGGGATTGCTCCCGGTGTGCCAAGCGCTCCCAGAACTCAGAGCCTGTTAGAGAAACTTCAGAGAGCCCCAGGGGCAGCGCACTGTGGCAGGGTCCCCACGTCTGCCACCCCTGTGGCTTCAGGAAAGGGTCTGGCTCAGCCGCCACCGGTCTATTTCAATGGCTCCCTTCCACCTCAGACACTGGGACATCAGGCTCATGGAAAGGAACAGTGCACGCTCCCAGGACAGCCACTGCCCCTGTCTGGCGCTCAGACTGGCAGTTCTGGAGTGATCTCCCCTCAGGCATTGCTGAGAAGGCTGCAGCTCGTGCAGCAGGAGCAGCAGCTGCACGCACCCAACCGCCCTTCCCTGGCAGCCAAGTTCCCCGTGGTCACGCAGAGCTCTGGCACAGGCCGGCCCTTGGAATCCTGGATCAGCAAGACATCCAGCACAGAAAAGCAGACCCCTCTTTTTCAGGTGAGTTTCTACTGGGGGCAGGGAGTCAGGGAGGGAGAAAGAAAGAAAAGAAAGAAAAAGTGTAACTATAATGCAGTGAAGTTTAGAATCCACTTCTGTGCTCTAGGACCACGTATCACAGACATTTCTGTAGAGAACAGGGTGCCAAAGCCCACACCCGTGCATCTTGATTGCCTTAACTTTCTGCCTGGGGGGAGAAACTACATTTAGCTTAGAAATCTGGGAACTCCCTGCCCCCCTTTAGAGATAATTTATTTGTAGAGTTAAATCTTCATAGTGTTATAATGTCTAAACACCAGCCTAGACGTGGAAGAATACCCTAGTCTTTGACTATGGAAACTCTGTCTGCTTTGAAATCATTCTGGGACACCAAACATCTGACCTCTTGTTTTTTCAGTACACAGTAAATTGTTGTTTATTCATTTGTTTAGTAGATATTTTTGAGCATTTACTACATGTCAGGCATGATGCTACGTGTGGGTACATAATGATGAAGGAAACAGCCTCCCTTCCTCTGGAGAGCCTGCACTCCTGTAGGTTTTGCAACTAAACAGAAAACATATTAACTCCTTAAAGGTACAGCCTGTTTTTATTTCTCTCTCTATCATCAGTGTAGCTTAATGAAAATTAGAGAGGGATAAATACACCACCCACCTCCATGCACCTCCACAAACTGCCAGAGAGGGGGAAATATTGTAATATTTAGAAATTTTCTCTCCTTTAGAGAAGATGGTTCTCTGTATCCATCAATAACTTGCAACAGTGAGAAAACCACAAGCTATTGATTGTCTGCCTGTGGGTAACATCTGGAGACCAGCCTCTGAATTGTTTTCCCTTTGGGTTGATACAAATGGATTGCAAATGCATTAGGTTTAAAAATTGGAAAGTTCTTCCTACTTATCACATATATCATTGGCCTTTTTGTTATGTAGCTTTTAATAGTTCCTTGAAAATCTTTCACTTTTTTGAAAACAGGGATCTTAAGCATGTCTTGTAAGTCTTTGGATATGTGAGCCCCTGAGTCAAAGTGTTATCATGTATTATTTATTAAAATCCCAGATCTGAGTCCCTATATATAGAAACAATATTGGCAACTAACCCTCATCTTCACTTCAATGTAATATTGTCCTTCTTTTTAAAATTTCTGCTTTTTTTCCTCTTTCCTGATTAGAATTCGATAATTAGGGTTAATAGTCTGACTTAAATTTCTGCAGGTATAGTTCTTTTTTCTTTTCAGTACTCACAAATGTCAAGAGCCAGGTAGGGGAAGTGCACATCGTGTCAGCCCACGCTGTGCTCTTAATGCCGGGAACCCTCCTCGGGAGCAGGAGTCTCAACACCCCTCCTCCCAGTGTCACGTAGGGACAGGTTAAAAGGAACAAACACCCTCTTTTCTGCTAGGCTAGTTTTTGCTCAAAAGGATGCTAAGTGAGTGATTATAAAATTATAGCAACTTCTAGATGGTGGACTTTTATCTCCCTTTCAGGAGTTCTTCTGGGGTAGTAGGAGAAAGAAAGAAAAAGAAAACATTCTTTTTCTTACCTGCGTTAGAAACAAATGATAGCTGTAGGAGTCAGTCAGGTGGGGATCAGAATGTCACTTGGGTAACTGAGAAGGCTGTCAGCACGCTGGGCTTGGGTCTGTTAGGCCGGCGCGTGAGACAGACGCGCGGACAGACGGTCAGACGGTCCCGGCAGCACTGCGCACCGGCCCGTGCCGAGGCTGCCCTGCCGGCAGCACAGCCGGGATGAGCAAGCAGACCCGTCAGAAGAGGGCCTGGGGCCGGACCCCCAAGGCACTCTCCCTCCCAGAGAGGGGTGGGGGACAGGCCGGGGAGGGTGTGCCCGTAGCAAGCAAAGGCAGCAGCTCACGCGGGTTGTTAGAACTTTAGGCCAGAGGAGTGGACAACGAGGCCTGCAGAGAAAGCCACCGTCCCAAACACATGCTGCTCAAGAGTGATGGCGGGCCTGGAAAATAAAATATTCCTCAGGAGGCCAAGTGTTTTATGCAGCGGGAGCCATGGCCACCCCAGCAGACTCTACCAGAGCTGCCTCGTAACGACGCAGGGGAAATACATGGAGAATTGAGCAGGAATCATTGAGCAGGAATCAGTGATCCTTTAAATTCTTCCTACCCAGTGGAGGTATAGACAATTAAGAGTTAAATTCCTCTGTGTCCACTGCCGGGAGGGGCCTCTGGGTCTCGCTGTGCGGGTTCCAGTGAGCTGCCCCTTCATCCTGCCCTGTGTGTGTGTGTCTGCTCTACGCAGGTCAGCTCACCCCAGCACACCCCTGCGGCAGCGGCTGCTTCTCTGCTCATGACCCCTATGGTGTTCACGCAGTCCTCCTCCGCGCCAGCCAAGGAGAGGGGTAGCAGGCCCTTGCCTGCGGGGGGCCAAGAGCCACCCGTAGCCACCACCGGCCTCCTCCTGCCTGTGCGGAGCCCGGAGCCCTCTGCGGTGACCCGCGGCCCGCTCACCAAGCTCCAGCTGCAGGAAGCACTGCTGTACCTCGTTCAGGTAAGAGGGGCACGTGGTCTCCCTTCCTGCCTTCCCAAGCCTGTTGACCTACTGGTTGCAACTGTGAAGGAAAGACTCAGTTAGCTGCTGCCTATTTAGTCCTCCCTGAGAGTAAGAGGGGGTGCGTAGCAACCCACCTAAAGCCCCACGGCTCCTGTGCTCCGTTAGCGAGATGACGTCAAGAACGCTGATTGCAGCTTTGGAGGATTGACTAAAGCCTCCACCTCGTCACCTATCAGAAAACAAGGAAGCATCCGCTGATGATTAAGCCGCCACCGAGAGGACTCTGGGTGCTGCAGGGGCCCAAAACAGAGAACTTGTCAGTGGGCAGCAGGGGTTAGAGAGTCCTGGCGAGCAGCGTGGTGGGCGAATGCAGCAGACTGGTGAACAGGAGGAGACAGGCATGGGAGCGAGGCATGGCTGTGGCTGCCAAGGGCGTATTTTAACAAAAACTTTTGAAATCTGCTCAATATCAGGACTCCTGGTAATGGGACTCCTTGTCAGCCACTTGTCTCGCCTGTCTATGAAATAATGAGATAACAGTCGTGTGCTGGGCACTGTTTTAAGTGCTGCACATATATCAACTCATTTGGTCCTTCTACGACAGCCCCGTTATTTTTCCTTTTCTACGGACAAGGAAACCGAGGCTGAGCCACTGGCCTGAGGCCTCACACCACTCTGCGTGCATTTTACTGTTCCCGTGCCCTGGACATCATCCTCCCGGCGCACTGCCAGGAGTCACTCAGCAGCCTGTTTTCAGTCTTCGCCTGTTGTGAAGACACAATCTCTTGCATAGGAACTTTGTGGCTACTTTGCAGGGAAAACAGGGATAGCATCACGGTCTTCATTGCATGAGAATAATGCTAACTCCGTGTGGGGGGTGCCAAGAGGCAGTGAAGGGGGAATGTGAAATGTGGGTGAATTACTGAGACTTTACAGAATCTGAGTGGGAGGGAGAAGTATCTAGAATTAAAAATCAAGAAAACCAGACTGGGCTCGGTGACTCATGGTGGTATTCCTAGCACTCTGGGAGGCTGAGGCAGGAGGATCGCTTGAGCCCAGGAGTTTGAGGTTGCAGTGAGCTATGATGACACCACTGCACTCTAGCCCGGGCGACAGAGTAGGAGACTCTGTCTCCAAAAAAAGAAAACCACTTGATTAGACCATGATTCCCTCTCACCCCTCAGCCAGGCGAAAGAGCCCAGAGACTACCAGCCTAACTCTTGCCCACTTGCCGAGGCCAGAAATTTTCCATAACTCACGGGAAGGATTATACTGGCTTTTATGAGATACCGATGAAGCCCTATTGTGAGTGGAACCCTAATTAAGGCCAAAAACAAAGTAGATACATTGTGGGCGGCGTGGAGGGCCTGTGAGAACCACGGCAGTCTCAGGCAAACTGAGAGTGCCGACCTGGATCCTGCCTTCCCAGTGCACCCGTCTGATGGAGGCCTGTGTCTCGCACACGGCAGACCCAGGCCTTCTCGAGCAAACCTGTTCCATGCTGCCGCGTGCAGGGGTGCCCATCGGTCTGCGTGGGATGAGCACTTGCTGCTTCACACACTGACCGTTGGAAACCAGCAGCTCCGGCTGGCCTTGCCTCCAACCCCACGTACCACTCACACACGCAATTAAAAGCCACCAGCTGGTAGACCAAACAGGAGAGATGCGCATCGTAGTATCCAAATGCCAACTCAGCTCCAAGACAGAGGAGACTTGTGTCTCTGCCAACCAAATTACATTCCTTTGGGTCTTTTGATTTTGTTTTCCAGAACGACGACAGCTTTTTAAATATAATCTATGAAGCCTATCTCTTCAGCATGACACAAGCAGCCATGAAAAAGACTATGTGAAAGAAAATCCTTTTACAACTGATTTTCACCGTCCTTCTAGAATTCCAGCACAAGGTTCTTTCGTCAACTGGTGTTACCCTAAATGTTTCTGCCTTTTTAAAAAAGTATATGTAATATGAAGTAAAATGTTTCAGACTTTTTTGGTATAGTCAAGTGTTTTTTTGTTTGTTTTTGTTTTGTTTTTTTAAATCACATCCTTCAGTACACCTGGTATAAGAATTGAATGGGTGGGAATGTCCTTTGCTCAGATCACACAAGCTTAATTTATTTTTTATTACACGTATGGGACCATTTTTAGAAGAATCAGCTCCTCTGTAGGAAGGGCTGTTCTTGAAGCTTAGTTTAACTATGTGTTTATTAATAGCTCTGGTTAATCTTTGAACACAGCATGTGACCTCCCTGCTGCGGGTCTCGGTGTGCGCAGTGCGTGCCGGCCACCAGGGGGCAGTGTCATCCCACGAGTTAACTACAAAGATGTTGAGCCTTTGGATGCGATGATGGTCTTCTTTCACCAAAGTAAACCTTTCATTTGTAAAAATCCAGTTGGCATGTTTTACCCAGTCCTTTGAAAGGAAATTATTTCTAAAGGTATTTATAGCTAGTTTCTAGAGGACGGTTGTTCTAGGAGTCCACAGATGGCCCAGATTTCCAGCAACACTTCGCCTGTCCCAGCTCGTGGTGTTCTTTCAGACCCAAGCAGCCAGGTGTGCCTGCCTGTGCTTCCAAATGCACATTGGAGCCTTCTCAGCAGAACATGCTGGGGGGAGGTCAGAGAAGGTTGTAAAGCCTTTTCTTGGCCTGTACGAATGGTTAGTGGGTGTTCAGGGGCATAATGACAAGGATTCTTCAAGCTATGTAGCAGACTGATTTTTATGTCCACAGAGATGAGGAGCTTAATCTTGGAAGGAGTCAGGAGAGCCCTTGCCAAGCTGTTAAGGCCCAAAAGAGTTATATATGGGAATTAGTCCCTGCTGAGTCTTAGTAATAAATAAAGCTTTGCATTTCTATGGCCCTTTTTATTCTTGGATCATGAAAAGATCTTTTGGATAACTGCACAGCAGACAGGTTTTATTCTTATTTTATAGTTCATAAATGAAGATATGAAGAAGATAGGTTTCCTTTCAGTTTCTGATACCTAGACTTGGACTTTATGCTTTCAGCCTTCGCTCAGCCCCACCCACGTAGAAGGTTCGCTGGAGCACGTTTCCCCCGCTCTCCTGCTCTCCTGCAGGAGCCCACTTTTTCTTCTAAGAAAAGGTGGGCGGAAAAGGATTTCACTTCTCCTGACCCCTTGTTGCGTGCCGTACTTTAGCTGAGGAGTCTACTGTGTTTTCCTCTGACATTAAGGAAGGGACGAGCTCTTTTGTTTCTTTGATATCTCCTACAACATCTAGCTCAGTGATAAACCCACATGAAGTTCTCACAAAATACTTGAAATTAATAATTGCATATGTAGTATCTCAATGTTCTTATAAGGAGAATGGCGTGAGAAGAGAGACACATACGACTCTATTATCCCAAAATCAGTAACAGTGCTTGCTTCAGCAACACATGCACAAAAAGTGGAACAAAATCAATGATATACTTGACTGCTGGCCAGCTTTTTAAAAAACCTCTTTACTCTTAATTGTATGTTTAGAGTTACTTCTCTAGCTATGGAGAGATGAATTCCATTTTTAATGTTTCTAATATATTTGCAGTAGTGAATGGCTAGTTTCATGAAATATTTCTTCTTCACTTCAGAGTTGGATAAATAAACAGAAATATCAGCTGCAGCACCTAATGTGAAAAGGTGCCGTGTGCTGGTGTGACGGGCCCAGCGTGGCCAGCCCCACCCTGTGGGCTCCAGTCAGGCCTTTTTAGGTCAATGCCACAGTGGTCTTTTTGAAAAATAACAAATTCTCCATCCTTTACTGGAATAAATCACTTTAAAAGTGACAGGCCCAATTCATTTAGACCAAAGACTATGTCACTCTTTTAGAGGACAGTGTGGTGGAGTGCTCATTTCTTCTGTACAGCAAAGCAGATGAGAGCTTCTTTGTACAAAGAGCTTTCTCTAGAGAGTCCAAGAAATAGATCAAAAGGGTTATCTAAGGCACTCATAGATTTCATAAATAAATTACCTTTTCTTCTTCCCACTCTCACCCTGAATTCTGACACGATCACAAATGGGACTCTTAAGGTGTCACTGACTCCCAGGCAGCAGTTTTAACCTAATTGAATTTCAGGTGGAATTTTGAGATATTTGCTCACAGAGGCAGCATTATCCAGTGCAGTGGGTTCCAACCTTGCAGAAGTTACAGAGGTCAAGCTGTCTGCGATAGAGGACAGAGCACATCGCCTTTGAGTCAGACAGACCTGCCTTCAATTCCTAGACAAATGAATCCCTCTGAGGTGCTATTTTCTCATTTATAAAACAAAAGACCCTCACAGGGTCCTTATGAGCAGCAGTCCCCAACCTTTTTGGCACCAGGGACTGGTTGTTTCATGGAAGACAGTTTTTCCACGGAGCAGGGGTGGGGGTTGGGGTGTCGTGGGAGGTGGTGTGGAGTTCAGGTGGGGATGCACGGGGCCTGTATCCTAACAGGCCATGGACAGCCTGGGGGTTGGGGACTGCAGTTTATGAGGATGAAATAGGACCAACATACGTCAAATGGCTCCTCCGTGCCACACGCCCGGGACTCAGCTGTCAAGAGAGGCCTGCAGCTGCCTCACGCGAGAGTGCTTAGTCTGATGCTGGCACTTAGGTGTCTGTGCTCCCTTCTCTACACCCGCCTCCCCCCTTCACCTCTTTGTCAATGGAATGAAAACAGTAACACCACTTCCACAAGCTCTTTAAGGCAGATGTCAGTGTAACCCAACAGCGTTATTATGCACTGACAGTGTTCTGTCAGTATTGTTACAATCCCCCTGTTTATGGGTAAAGTGCCATTTTAATTGCAAAGCTAGAGAAGGATGGTGCAAAAGTAATTGCGGTTTTAGCATTGTTGAAATTTGTCATTTGATATTGGAATATGTTCTTAAATATGGTTATGTTATACATTATTTTAATGCACATTTCTCACTTTATTGTTTTGCTAATAACTTATTACTTGCTGTTTATTTTATATTTATTTTAGACTATGGAAATGATGTTAGACAAAAAGCAAATTCAAGTGATTTTCTTATTGGAGTTCAAAATGGTCGTAAAGCAGCAGAGACAACTCACAACATCGACAACGCATTTGGCCCAGGAACTGCTAGCGAACGTACAGTGCCGTGGGGGTTCAAGAAGTTTTGCAAAGGAGATAAGAGGCTTGAAGATGAGGAGCGCAGTGACAGCCATCGGAAGTTGACAACAACCAATTGAGAGCAATCATCGAAGCTGATCCTCTTACAACTACAGGAGAAGTTGCCAAAGAAGTCGACGTCGACCATTCTACAGTCATTGGGCATTTGAAGCAACTTGGAAAGGTGAAAAAGCTCCATAATTGGGCGCCTCATGAGCTGACCGAAAATCAAAGAAATCATCATTTTGAAGTGTCGTCTTCTCTTATTGTACACAACAATAACAAACAATTTCTTGATTGGATTGTGACGTGACATGAAAAGTGGATTTCATATGACAACGAGGGATGACCAGCTCAGTGGCTGGACCCAGAAGAAGCTCCAAAGCACTTCCCAAAGCCAAACTTGCACCAGAAAAAGGTCATGGTCACTGCTTGGTGGTCTGCTGCCTGTCTGATCCACTCCAGCTTTCTGAATCCTGAAGAAACCATCACATCTGAGAAGTCTGCTCAGCAAATCACTGAGATGCACCGAAAACTGCAACGCCTGCAGCCGGCATTGGTCAACAGAAAGGGCCCAGTTCTCCTCCATGACACTCCTCCAACGACTGCACGTTGCAGAGCCAATGCTTCAGAGGTTGAACAAATTGGGCTACGAAGTTTTGCCTCATCCACCATGTTCACCTGACCTGTCGTCAACCGACTACCACTTCCTCAAGCATCTCAACTTCTTGCAGGGAAAACACTTCCACAACCAGCAGGATGCAGAAAATGATTTCCAAGAGTTCGTTGAATCCCGAAGCATGGATTTTTACACTACAGGGATAAACAAACTTATTTCTTGTTGGCAAAAATGTGTTGATTGTAATCGTTCCTATTTGATTAATAAAGATGTATTTGAGCCTACTCATAATGATTTAAAATTCACAGTCCAAGGCTGGGTGCGGTGGCTAACACCTGTAATCCTAGCACTCTAGGAAGCCAAGAGGGGAGGATCATTTGAGCTCAGGAGTTCGAGACCAGCCTGAGCAAGAGCGAGGCCCTGTCTCTACTAAAAAAAAAAAAAATAGAAAGAAATTAGATGGACAACTAAAACTATACAGAAAAAATTAGCCAGGCATGGTGGCGCATGCCTGTAGTCCCAGCTACTCGGGAGGCTGAGGCAGGAGGATCGCTTGAGCCCAGGAGTTTGAGGTTGCTGTGAGCTAGGCTGACGCCATGGTACTCTAGCCCAGGCAACAGAGTGAGACTCTGTCTTGAAAAAAAAAAATTCACAGTCCAAAACCGCAATTACTTTTGCACCAACCTAATATCTGCTAGGATTCATGCACCCTGGACCTTCTTCTGAAAAGAAACACACTGTTCAATCTCCCTATTCAGAAGGCCAGGCACAGTGATAATTGCAGAGTAAAAGCAGCTTTTGTTAGCATCTTCAAGAACTGCGTGGTACGGTACACAGCCTTCCTGACGTGTAGCCTATAGCTGGCTGCCTCTACCCCTTTCAAAAGGTCGGCCCAGGGTAAAAAACTCCCAGGCTGAAGGACCGCCCCTGCAGTCATCAATCGTTTGCACCTGGTAAGGTCATTCTTCCTGCAAACACTGCTGGCTGCCTGCTCTTTTCATATCCCGTGCTGGACTGGACTCTGCTTTCTTCCTCTTGAGTGAGAATGGTGACGAATCAGAGAAGAAGGGCCTTTCCTCCTAAAGAAACCCCAACTACTGAGTAACACGAGCCCTCTTCAGTTCTCTTGGGTGTAAGAGAAAACCGACAGTTCACACGTTAAGGCCTGTTTGCCTGGAGTGTGTCCTCCTGAGGATGGGAGGTATCTGTCCAAAACGAGCACTCTGACA
This sequence comes from Eulemur rufifrons, assembly GCF_041146395.1. Taxonomy (NCBI): domain Eukaryota; kingdom Metazoa; phylum Chordata; class Mammalia; order Primates; family Lemuridae; genus Eulemur; species Eulemur rufifrons. Next base: position 1,813,974 of record NC_090998.1, on the reverse strand, counting down.
CCAGACTTTGCTTGTGTTCAGCCATATGTCAGCATAGACACAGGGCAGGCAAGTAGCTCAGAACTGAGCAGCAATGACAGTTCTCTGTAGGGGTGGGTTGGGGAGGGCGGGGGTGCTGGGTGCAGTTTTAGGAGTGATGTCTCCAGGCCACGTAGACAGACGGCCACTGTTTTCTAACTGCTCTCTGCAGACACAGGCCTCTTCTCTTTTCAAAGAAATCAGCTTGCCTCCCAGCCTTTGGAACTGAAGCTGTCTTTAAGGTGACATTTATCGTGCGCAGCGAGCAGGTTGTGGCAACACTTCGCCAGATAAAGTCGCCTGGCGGCAATGGTGGGCCGCCCCGACATTTTGCTGAATACTTGATTTTCAGATTTGAGATGCTCTGCCACCCTCCTCCCTCCACAGTTAGGGGAGTGAGAGAGGTGGTTACAAACACTTGGTATATTTAACTCAGCCTTGAGTATCTAGATAGACTTTTACCAAATTGAGTCATGAGTAATGCCTTCCAACAGCCTTAGAGCCCTGAGAAAGGTACACAAATAAAAACTGCACATGTAGACTGTGGTCTTAAAACGTCGGGGTGGGGGGTGGGGGGGTGGTGGAAAGCAGAGCGCTGCTGGTGACTGACACTTGGGCTGGGCTGTGCAGACGGGCCGTGGCCCTGAGCCCAAGCACAGTCCAAGCTGTGCAGCTGTGCTTCCAAAGGAGGGAGAAGCAGGAAACCCAAGCCCCGGACAAGGGAGCCAAGGGCACAGCACGAAGGAAGTGAAAAGTGTTCTGAACAGGCAAGAGAAAGGGTGGCTGACGCACGGTGGCGAGTCGGAGTATAAGAATTTCCCTGAAGGTTTGAGAGTCCATTCGAAAGGCACTAAATACGGAGGGAGAAGCCGCTGTGTGGCATCCCGCTGCAGCTGGCAGACGCTGGGACAGACACTGTGAGAGCGGGTGGGGGCTCCCAGCTGCGGAGGTGCAGAGCGACCATCTGGGCAGCTGTTGGGAAGAGTGGCCGTCCTCGTGTCGCCACGGAGGCTGCGCCGCCGCCAGCCTGCACACGTTCTGTGGGAGCTCCAGTGCCTGCCTGCCACCTGTCCGCCAGGCCACGCCCGGCGTGGCTTTCCCAGCACATCTGGGACCTGCACAGATCAAGGCTCGAAAGGCCAAGCTGGAAGAGCCAAGACGCAGGCTGTCAGGAGCCCCTTTCCCACGTGATGCCGCGGGACTCAGCGCCCGCCACCGCCTGTCTCCCCAGCCGCATGAGGACCGGGGGCACTACTGTGGTGTTTGTCACCAGACTGTCCACACTCCGCAGTGGCGCTGTCTGTTGGACGCCAGCCCTGTGGGACGTGCCACGGGAAGAGCTGGCTCCCGCGCCCGCCAGCCTCAAAGGTCGGTGTCTCCCAGCTTCTCGTCACTGCCTTTGCGGCTCAGCCGTGGGTCTGTCCAGAATGATTCTGATGTTTTTATATTTTCTGCTCATAGCACTTCTCCAGGGTCACGAGTCCTGTCGGTTTTATTCCCTGCCGTGTGAACAGTGGTTCCCCACACGTCCTGAGTCTGAGGTGGACAGAAAATCCACTAATAACGGGCCCTGGAAGGACGAGGGGCTCTGTTCTGCAGGCCCGCCCGGTAGGCGCGTCACCTCCGAGACCGCCAGAGGCTGCCATCTTGCCCGGGTAAGGTAAGAGACAGCTGTGCCTGGCTTTGGGTTTCTGGAAATGTCTCCTCCTCCTCGTCGCTTGTTTAAATCCCTCAGTCTTCTTTCACTGAGATGTCAGGATCATGCCTTGGTCTGTTTCATGTACCCAGAAAGCACAGCCGTCTTTCCCATACCTTGGAAAGGAGCCGCCTTTCCCCAGACTCCACCGCGTGCCGTGTGCGGGCCACTCCGTTCACTCGCTGAGCAAGCGGCAGTGAGCCCCCAGCGTGGGCCGTGGGTGGCGCTGCAGACGCAGGGACAAGCAAGACCTGGTGGATGCCCCAAGTATGTCACAGTCCAGGTTGGAGGGAGACTAGTTAATTACAAGACAACATTATAAAAGCCGGGCACAGTGGCTCACACTTGTAATGCTAGTGCTCTGGAGGCTGAGGCAGGAGGATGGCTTGAGCCCAAGAGTTTGAGGCTGCAGTGAGCTATGACGCCACTGCATTCTAGCCAGGGCAACAGAGTGAGACCCCTTTTCAAACAAACAAACCGAACCATTACAGGGACGATCACTGGTATGCACAGGCTACTGTGAAGCTCCTACAGCAACAAGGAGGCTGGGGAGGGCTTGCGCGAAGGGGTGATGCCTAAGCTGTTCTCAAAGGGCAGGGGAGAGTGGGGAGGTGGGGAAGCAGGCGTTTAAGGCAGAAAGTATGGCATGAGCAAAGATAGGAAAGCAAGCAGCAGCAGTGGTGTGTGTGTGCGTGTGTTTGTACACGTGTGCATGTGCTTGTACACATGTGTACATGTGTGTGACTGGGTGGGAAGGAGGTAGAATACAAGCCATTCGGTGGCTGAAATGTAAATTAAAAGGCAGAGACTGGAGGGAGATGTGGCTGGAAAGGCCCAGTCTAGAGCAGTGGGAGTCCGCAGGGGACTCGGGCAGGAGGGTCACGGTCAGCTCTGCGTCAGCGGCGGGCGGCAGGGGTTTGGGGTGTGGTGGGGCTGCGGGCGGGCAGCTGCAGCAACCCGGGTGGGAAAGGATTGGTGGCCTGATCCAAGGCCATGGTCGTTAAGATTTTTTTTTTTAAAAAGGACGGGTTTAAGAAATATTTAGGAAGCAAAATTGGCAAGATTTAGTTATTGGTCATCTGTGGATGGTAAAGGGGAAGCCAGGATGACCCCCAGGTTCCTCGCTCAGGTGGCTAGGCTGATGACAGTGAGAGTAAATGAAGAAATGCTGGCCAGAGCTAGTAACAGCAGCGGATACCACCGGGTAAGCTTGCCGCATGCACCCGGTACATTCTCGGCCCTCAACACATTTGTCCCTCGCTGAAACCCTGCACGGTGCGCCGTTTCCCGCATTTCGTACTGAGGAGCCTGAAACTCAAAGAAGTTATTTCTTCCTGATCGCACCGTCTCACTCCGTCCACCCCGAGGCAGAGCTGCTCCTCCCGCAGGCCCGAGTGGAGCACAGGAGTGGGAGCAGCGGTAGCGTGGCCGAGCGTGTGGGCCGCCCAGCCTCGGGGGAAGGAGGGCCCCGGCACGTACCCCCCAAACCCAGATGCCCCCGGAGCCAATGTCAGCAGAACAGGGCCAGCCACAGAGATGAGGGCGTCTGGGCCCCATGGGCCCAGATAGGCAGCCTCCCAGGGCCCGCGCCCAACGTTCATGAGCACGTGGCCCTGCCGCGCCCTGGGTGTTAGCAAAGGGCCCCACAGCCCTGTAACAGTCTGTGGCTCTCAGCAAAGCCTCTCCTGGAAGCTTCCCACCTTCCCGGGTGGACAGGACAGTGTCTCTGGCCGAGCTTCCCAGACAGGCAGCTCAGGGAGCCCTGGGAGCCCGGTCTACCCCTCCAGCTGTGGCTCCCGCGTGGGGACCTGCATGGGGACCTGCAGGCCTGCACCGGGATGCATGGACCGAAACGGGGGGGGGGGTGGACGGTGAGAAGGGCTGGGGGCTGCTCCTTCTGCTCCCACTGCCCAGACCCTGCTGCCAGCGGGTGCCCTGCCCCATCTAAATGGGCACTGCCAGGCACACAGGCAGCCTCCTGCGGAGGACGCAAGGACCAGCATGCCTGGGGCCCAGCTCGGGCTTTGCTGCCAACAGGTCGTGATCCTTCCCCCAACCCCACACCTCGGTTGCTCTGTTTATAAGGGAAGGTAGCTGGACTTGTTAGTAAAAAATAACGCCTCACGTCTGAAGAGCTGTTGCAGTGCCACACTCAGGAGCCCCGGGAACCCGGCAGGAAGAACGTGTTTACGGGTGAGCACCTCTGGCAACTGTGTCTTCGGGTCCCAGGGAGCCTCCTCTAACTCAGATACCGAGGTCCCTTCCTTCCTTCCACCACACCCCACTCTAATACAGGGGAACGAAGAAGGATTTCTCCCTCACGTGGCTCCAGCTGAAGCCCGCAGGACATTTTGGAGGGATTTTGCAGTGAATAGAGGTTTTGTCCCTTCTCAAAGTCAAGGATTCTCGAAATTCGAGTCTTTCTTCTTTAGTGTCACCCGGTTGTCCATGTGGGTGACCATGTAATTCAGCAGCTGGACTAGGGTACTTCTGGGTGTGAACTTGATCACCACCCCAGACAACAGGCATAAACTTAGACTGTCCTGGGCAAGTGGGGACAGTGGTCACTGTCACACCGCCACACGGGCCCTGCCAAACTTCCAGCCCCTTGTGCAGCCGTGCAGTTAGCACCTGCCTTTGACTGAGCCCGGACGCAGGCAGACTCGGACCAGCAGCGCCCAGCGCCAGGGCAGAGCTCCGGGCCTGGCTCCGCCGTCGCTCCGCTGCGTGAGAGGAGCCAGGCTGGGTGGCGCTCCCAGCCTCGGCTTCCTCTGTCATGAAGGGTCTGTGCCAGACGTGGTTTCTCCAGTCTCAACATCCAGCCCTTTCTCCTTTTGGGTCCTCCCTTCTGGTTAGGAAGGAAGTTCAGGGAAGCTCACTGCCAAGGGGCTGCTGGCCCCACATGTAAATGTCCACCACTTTCTCCACCTCTGCCACCACCTGCAGACAGGCCCCTCTGTCCCAGAGAGGGGGCCTGGGCATGGGGCGGCTCTGCAGGCCCAGCTGGTTCTGCCATTGACCAGCTCTGAGCATTCACCTGCGTGAGCCTCCCCACACAGGTCCCTGTGCGTGGCCCCTGCCTGCTGCTCTCAAATGTCCCTCTGTGCTCATCTCCAGACAGCTCTGTGACCCTGGCCACAGCCACTTTATAAAACGAGAGCATGAGAAAAGCTCTTGCAAGGTCATGATCCAACCCTTTCACTTTACTGATGAAAACACAGGCCCAGGGAGGAGCCGTGACCTGCCCGTGGAGAAGCAGCCAGTCAGGGGCAGGGCCAAAGCCTCGGTGTCCCTGCCACAGCCACCCCTGTGACTCAGGTCGCCTCTTCCTCCAACACAGCACAGCTCTCTCCCACCTCAGGCCCTGGGGGATTAGTCAACCTTTAGAAGTCTGTGCTTATTTATAAAGCTGCCACTTCTTCCAGCATCTGAAAGCATTCCGGGCTGTAATTAAGGGAGCCTCACAGCACGCCCAGGATGAGAGGGAGGACGAGCTTGGGCCTTCGTTAAAGGACCAGCTACCCCTGCTGCTGCCTCCCCTGCTTTCTCTTTAATGTCTCAGGCAAAGAGTGCACACATAAACATACATAAAATACACAAATGGCACATATACATGCATAAACACATACACACATTCACTCACACACATACACAGTACACAGATGCAATACATGCACATACACACACATGCACATACATATATCCCCACATACACACACGTTATATAAACACATGCACATTCACTCCTGCATGCATACACAGGCACACCCAAACACACATGCACACACATGTGCATGTGCACACGCATGCTCTCCACAGCCCATTTCCAGCACGCTCTGGCCCCCTTCACAGCAAACCTTTGCCGCCTCCATCCCAAGCAGCCCTGGGCACCCGCCCCGTGGTCTGGCCCCACGGCAGGGCCCGGTGGACGCTCGGCAGCCAGAGACGGGCAGAGCCTCTTCGCTTCACCTCATGCGACCCTCGCCCACTCCCCTTCTCACCACTGCTTCTGTTTGCTAAAAATCCACTCCGGAATGCTCTGCGTGCTTCAGCGTAAGTCATCTCCCATGCTGGGAAGAAACAATCCTTTATTTTTTTTCTCCTGTGGGGGTGGGGAGAGGTTAGGCAGGGCCGGCCTGGACCAGGAAGGAAGGTGTGTCAGCCCAGGTCAGCCACCGCATCACTGTCCCGCGCTGCCCTCCTGAAGTGCCACAGGCTGGAGCCTGGGCGGGAAGCGTGCCGCCTCACAGCTCTGGAGGCCACAGGTCTGCGGTGACGCTGTCAGCAGGGTCGGCTCCTTCCCGGTGCTGTGAGGAGAAGCTGGTCTGTGCCTGTCCCCCGGCTTCTGGTGGCCTGCGCGTCCTGGTGTTCTCCGGCTGCAGAAGCAGCACCCTCATCTCTGCCTTCATCGGCACATGTTGCCCTCCTCACACGCTGTCTGGGTGCGCATTGCCCCCTTTTACAAGGACATTGGTCACATTGGATTGGGGGCCCACCCTACTCCAGTGTGACTTCATCGTAATAGTGACATCTGCAATGACCATATTTCCAAATAAGGTCACATTCTGCGGTACTGGAGGTTAGGACAACAAGATACGAATTTTAGAGGGGACACGATTCGACCCCACAACTATGTTACTGAAATCCCACAAATTGGGAGTCCTTCCTGGACTAAGGTTTGTCCCACAAGGGACGTCAGTGGTGGCTGGAATGACTCACATAAGAAAGGCTTCTATTCGGACAAGAAGATCGCGGCCCCTGGCCGGCGGCTGGGTCTCTAATGGGGCACAAGCGCCTCGACGTGCGCTGCGATGGGGTCTTGGAAACTGGGCGCGGCTCGTGCCCGTGGGTAGCTGCTCGGCGCGGGTTCAGTCTGATTTACCTGCCGGCCCTCAGCCCTGCGCGACCGGAGTCAGGAGCCCTGCCTTGCGCGCCGTTCCGGCTCCGGGAGAGGTGGCGCCACTGCCCTGTCGCTCTGGCTCCCGGGTCTGCAGCCCGTTCTTTCCATGGTCCTGCCGCCTCGGCACGGGAACTCTGCGCTAATCAGGCTCTTGAGTTCATACAAACAGGAGCCCTTTTACAGATTCTTCTTTTCCCCCATTTATGTCCACACCCCACTCCCCATTCCCTAACAGCCCCTCAATCGTTCTACTCGCTGATGCGTTCCTTTTTCTTTGCGTGTGTTCTCACAAAATGTGTGCTGTTTTGTGCGCACCCATGTATGCTAATTGTTACTGAGGCGTCACGTACCGCAGCCGAGTTGCGGTCCGAGCACGCCGCCGAGCGGGGCGTCCAGGCGGTGCAGTGCGTGCGGGCGCAGACCGGGCGGGGCGCAGAACAGGCCGCGCTCGGGCCTCGTCGTCCCTCCGCTCTGACTCCCGTCCTCACGCTCCCCTCCCCGGACTCCAGAAACGCAGTTGCAGAGCCTTCGTATCTGCCTCCTTTTGCTCATCATTATGTTCAATTTCTTAAATCACTGTGTGAACATTTGAACTGTTGGACCAATAGGAGACCTCAGTTTCCAAGCTTTTGGTTCTTATGAATAAAGCTACTATAAACATTTTTTGTGCATGTCTTCCGGTGGCCATCTGAGCTTAGCCTTCCCAGTACATACCCAGGGTAGAACTGTGGGGCGCAGGGGAGTCGTTTTTCCCACTCTCTATGTGCTGCATGTTGTGCCATTTGACACTCCCGCCAGCAACATATGCGAATTCTAATGGATATGCGTCCTTGCCAACTCCAGAAATTGTCAACCTTTTATTTTTAGCTATTCTGGTAGGGGGTGGGGGTGGCATCTCATTATGATTTTAGTTCGAATTTCCCTGATGACTACGGGTGCTGGGTACATATGCTGTATATGTGGATAGTGGCTATTTATATGTGATCTTCTGAGAAATCCTTGATCAAGTTTTTTGCCTATTTTTAATTGGACTATTTGTTTTCCTACATTGATTTGTTTTAATTCTTTATATATTCTCGTGTGAGTTATTGGACATAGAAATTTATTGGATATAGAGAGAAATTCTTTCAGTCTGTCATTGGCCTTTTCATTCTCTTAATGGTATCTTTGACACCAATGCAAATGTTTTAAATTTTAATAAAATCTAAGTTATTAATTTTTGTCTTATAATTAGCGACTTTTGTGTTTTAAGAAATCTTTGCCTATTTAAGGTATCTTCATATTTCTTTCCACAGAGATTGCACTAGTTTGCAGTCCCACCAGCAGTGTATGAGTGTTCCTATCTCTCCACATCCACGCCAACATTTATTGTTTGGGGACTTTTTGATAAAGGCCATTCTCACTGGAGATAAGTGATATCTCCTTGTGGTTTTGATTTGCATTTCCCTGATGATTAGAGATGTTGAGCATTTGTTCATATGTTGGCCATTGTTCTGTCTTCTTTTGAAAAGTTTCTGTTCATGTCCTTTGCCCACTTTTTGACAGGGTTGTTTAATTTTTTCTTGCTGATTTTCCTGAGTTCTAAATAGAATCTAGTTATCAGCCCTTTATTGGATGTGTAGCATGCGAAAAATTTTTCCCATTCTGTAGGTTGTCCGTTTGCTCTCATGACAGTTTCTACCATTTGATCCAGCAATCCCATTAGTGGACATCTACCCAAAAGAACAAAAGACATTCTATAAAAAAGACATCTGCACTTGAATGTTTATAGCAGCATAATTCACAATTGCAAAGATGTGGAAACAACCCCAGTGCCCATCAATACATGAGTGGATTAATAAAATGTGGTATATGAATACCATGGAGTATTACTCAGCTATAAGAAACAATGGTGATATAGCACCTCTTGTATTTTCCTGGATAGAGCTGGAGCCCATTCTACTAAGTGAAGTATCCCAAGAATGGAAAAATAAGCACCACGTGTACTCACCATCAAATTGGTTTCACTGATCATCACCTAAGAGCACATTTAGGAATAACATTAATCGGGCGTCAGGCAGATGTGGGGGGGAGGGATGGGTGTATACATACATAATGAGTGCAGTGTGCACCGTCTAGGGGATGGACACACTTGAAGCTCTGATTCGGGGTGGAGGGGGCAAGGGCAATATACGTAACGTAAATTTTTGTACCCCCATAATACGCTCAAATAAAAATAAAATAACTTAAAAAAAAAAAAAAAGAAATCTTTGCCTAGCCCTGGGCGTCTACTTTTAACTCATGACAATGGCATTGTGTTATGAATCTCATTGTGGTTTCTCCCTCACTAACTGCTACATACTTTTCATCCTTGTTGCCATGTGTGCATCTGATCTGCCAATACTCCACGCAGGATTCCACGATGTGCATCCACCACGCTGCCACCTGCTCCCGGGATGGACACACAGGCCCTGCCCCCACACAATGACTGTCCTTTCCCTACACTCACTCCGGCATCACACCGTATTGCACTGCGGGGGGTGGAGGGTGCTCGATCCAGGAAACCCATGACTTTTCAAAAAACCTTTGTCCTTAAATTTGCTAACATGCAGATGGTTTGTACAGCTCCAGCTCCCACACTCTGCTGACTCCAGGATGAGTTAACCTTCACTCCTTTGTGTCCCTCTGAAGTGTCTCTGACTCAGGGCTGAGCTTTCTTGTATCTATGCAGAAAAGCCAGAAGGAATGGCCCCCAAACATCAGCCAGTGCATTGGGGTCACCTGAGGGGGCTGGGGCCCCACACTTTAAAGACTTGGTCCCAGTAGGTCTGGGACGAGGCCTAAGAATCTGTGTTGGAACAATGGCAGCTGTCTTGTGCCCATGAGGGTAGCTGGCTTGAGAACAATCCAAAATACAGGGGATGGCAGGAGAGAAATAAAGAAAATTGTGTCCTTGGTGACATCATTGGTCTGCTGCATTAACCAGCTCTGGAACCATCTACCACTAGCCTTATTATGCGGTATGAAATTGGTCTTATTATTTAAGTCAGTTGAGCAAGGGTTTTCTGCTACTTTCAGCAGAAGCACTAACTGCACACTCTCGGCACATTTAGGGCTCTCTTCTGATGGTTCTGAGCTCCCTGAAAAGCGGGGCTGGCAGAGTCTGTGCTTTGCTCTCAGGACCCTGTGGACCAGCAGGCGTTTGGGACACGCTTGGGCTTACTGTCCGCTCCACCTGCCTTCACAAGAGCACCAGCGAGGCGTGGGGAACAAGGGCAGAGACCCCGGCAGAGTTAGCTGCTCCCTCTCTGGCCTCTTGGGCTGGAAGTTTCTCTTGTGTCTGCCTCCTCAGCAGCCTGTAGCTCCACCAGGGCAAGAAATTACCATCGTGCTAAGACACTCTGGGCCCTGAGGCCCTGCGCAGCAAAGCTTTGCTGAGTGTGGGCTGAAAAGAAGAGACGAGAGAAATTGAGAAGAGAGAAGCGGAGGGGAAGCAACGAGAGGAATAGAAGGGGGCAGGGCTGGAGAAGTCGAGGAATGGGGGGTCCAGAGCACGGCGCGTAGCTCCCTCGCAGGCCCTGGAGAGGCCCCACGAGGAGAGGAACCGAGGCTGTGAAGCAGAAGGACAGAGACCCAGGGGACATGGATGGTGTGATTATCACCAGCCCATCTGGTCCCCTCCTTCCCGCTCCTCCCCCTCTGAAATGGCCTGGCTTAGCGGGATGAACCTCCAGCTGAGTTAGTTCTGGCTGTCGCTCCCCACGGTGCTTCGGGGATTCATCAGAACCAGTAAACGCGTTCCGCTCCTCACCCACACCACTGGTTTTGCAGCTCCAGAACAGTCGTGACGCAGACAGGGAAAGGCTGCACAGGTGTCACCCGATCCACCGCTAGGGCGCTGCTGCAGACAGCCTTCCCAGGGAGACCTGGCTCCTGCCCCACAGAGGACGGTCCATGGACTGTGTCTGTGGGCATGAGGTGACAACATCGATGAGCAGAGGCACGATGACCACAGGAGTTGCTGAGAGCTTGCCCCGTGCCAGGCAGTGTGGAGGGGTGTCACATGCTCCACTGCACATCCCTGCAGGCCAGGTGTCATTGCCCTTCATCCGACTGAGGGGGAAACTGAGTCGGAGGTTTGGAACTTTGCCCAAGATCACACTGGTAACAAATGGCAGAGCCTACCCACGCCCTTGGCCACCACATCTCCTTGTTGCGGCTGTGTTGCAAGTTTAATCACCATTAATTCCTCGCCTTTGAAACTCAAATGCTACCCCGTTCGTGTGGACCTCTGCAGCAGTCCGTCCCGGGTCCTTCTCCTGAATTCGCTGAGCAGCTCTCGCTGCGCCAGGGTCAGAGGCCGAGGTCGTGGTCCACGCACAAAGGAGTGTAGTTCACATATGGGACTCTTTCGCAGCTGCTGCCTCCCTGGTCCCTTTCCTTCCCGTCTCCCCCATACCCCTGTCCGCCACACTCATAGATCACTATTTTCCAATCACTGTTTTGCAACCTTGAATTGCAGCTGTTGAGATTTAAGTGAGACTTTAGAAAGCGTTAATGCAATTCCTTCATAATCTAGATACCTCCACCTTCCCAAGCCTTATCTCTGCCCTGTCCCCAACCCTACCCTTCCTTTGTCCTGGTTTTAAGACATCTGTGAATTTGTGACACTCTTCCCACTGAGAGGTAGGGTCTATGTCTTGTCCCTCTGAACCTGGGCTAAATTAGGAACTGGCTAACCAATAGGATGCTGTGTAAGTGATTCTGAGGGACTGTCAAGGCAGGATCATAAAAGGAAGTGCAGCTTCCACCTATTCTCTGGGGACTCTAACCTGGGAGCCTGGCCACATGCCCTGAGAAAGCCCAGGCAGCCAGATGGAGAAAAACCGAGTCCCTTGCCCCCAGCCCCAGCGGAGTTCCCGGTGACAGCCACGCCCCTTGCCAGCCACCAGAGGGACCCTCTGGGAGGTGGATGGCCAGCTGCCTGCTCCGGTTTTGCTTCCCCGGCTGACTGGCTGACTGCTGGCCCTGCCAAAATCGCAGCAGGATTTGAGACGGGAAAGCCCACCCAAGAGCAAGGTGGAGCGCTCTTTCTCTCCTAGCTCTTGAACATATAGAATCACAGCGCATTTTCCCTCCCAGCTGGCGCGGATGACTTGCCATCGTGGCCTGCGGAGGGAATAGATGGACGAGCCCTGAGGTTCTGACTTGCAAAGATCTAGCGTAAGGACTGACAATCCCCGTAGCTCTGTGCTGGGCCGCCCTTTCTTCCTGCTAAGAAATGCCTTCCCTGAAGTTGCTCACCTCTGAAATCCTCTGCCCTTCCCACTGATCCCCGACTCCTCACCAAAATCCCTGGGATGTTTCACAATCAAGCAGCAGTAAGAGGGGCCAAGGTCCTAAGAAATCAGAATCTGCCAGTGTCAACAGTGCATGCATAGCAGGATGTTTAAGGGTTATTTAAAGGGCATTTTTCTCTGTATGACCGGTTAGGGTACACTTATGGGGCAATACAAGCACTTTGAGGGCTTCCAAAGCATGTCTAGGGGCTGTGAGGTCCCCAAGCCACCACTGTGTCTGTGACACGAGCAGAGTGAGCAAGGAAGGCGCCTTCTGCGCAGCTCTCATGCCCAGCACACTGCACGCGCCGGAGGCTTTCGCGAGCAGGCGCTAGAACTGCGTGGGGGGCAGGTTCTGGGGGTCGGAGGCCTGTATAATTTGGGGATAGTCATCTATAAAAGAAATAGAGTGCAAACTACAAATGCAAATATAGACACAAAAGTGAATATTAATTATCAAGGCAGGGTCTTGAAGAGGTGTGTGCACACCGATGTTCACAGCAGCACCGTTCACAATAGCCAAGGGGAGGAAGCCGCCCAGGTGACCACTGACAGACGAGCAAATGTGGTCGGGACATACCACGGAGTGCCGTGCAGCCTTAGCCAGAAAGGACATTGTGATCCATGCTGCAATACGGGTAAGCTTTTGTGCCGAGTGAAACGCGCCAGGCACGAAAGCACAAGCACTGTGTGGTGCCACTTCTGAGGTGCGCGCTGTGGTCTGGATCACAGACACGAGAAGCAGAACGGCGGCTGCCGGGGAGGGGGGCCGGGGTGAGGGGGCGTTCTTGTTTAATGGGGACAGAGTTCCAGTTCTACAAGACGAGGAGTTCTCGAGACGGGTGGCCGTGATGGTTGCACAACCTTATGAATAATTTAATAACACTGAACTGTACACTAAAAAGTGATTGGGATGGTAAACTTTATGCTGTGTGTATTTTCCCACTATAAAAAATTGAAAAAGGTGAATATTTATTCAGCTTTAAAATTAATTCCAGATTACAAATTTTAAGCTGATGAATACCACCAAAATCACAAAACCGGGAGAAATTACATATTCTTTTTATTAACCGCCCAACACACCTCTGTAGTATTTTTTTCTTAATTTATTTGATTTGTAGTCTCGAAAAAATATACAAAATTAATGTGAAATTAAGGCATTCATAGGAACAATTCAAGTGCACTTAAACATTGCTGCGCGGTACGTTGAGCCGCATAACTATGTCAGCAGACTGCTCTGAGACTACAACATTGGCTTATTGTTGAATACGTGTAGGAGTTTTGTCACCAGAACACTTGCTGCTTCAAGTGTTCACTGCGTTGGTGGCAATTTTGCGGACCATTTTGCTGGAACCACCAGATTTTGTCAAGACATGATGCATCGGTTGCACCGAGAGCGATCTGATCCATGGAACGCGTGTGACTGCACACCCAGAGGCCCCACGTGGCACTGCTCCCAGATTTGGGGACACAAACACAAGAATTTTGATCAATTTCATTTTATGTGGTTCCCATCAGAAAAGAAAGCAATGTACGGTGTGTTTGTAATTATATTCATTCAATATCAACGATTGGCCGGGCGCGGTGGCTCACGCCTGTAATCCTAGCACTCTGGGAGGCCGAGGCGGGTGGATTGCTCAAGGTCAGGAGTTCGAGACCAGCCTGAGCGAGACCCCGTCTCTACTAAAAATAGAAAGACATTATATGGACACCTAAAAATCTATATAGAAAAAATTAGCCGGGCATAGTGGCGCATGCCTGTAGTCCCAGCTACTCGGGAGGCTGAGGCAGTAGGATCGCTTAAGCCCAGGAGTTTGAGGTTGCTGTGAGCTAAGCTGACGCCACGGCACTCACTCTAGCCTGGGCAACAAAGTGAGACTCTGTCTCAACAAAAAAAAAAAAAAAAAAAATATCAACGATTTTTCTACCAAGAGAGGACTTCTGTCCTGGCCAGGCCTTGATGAGAACCAAATCCGCTGCAAACAATTCTATGTTCATCTCTGGCAGAATTCTCCGCAGACTGGCTCCTGGCTCCTGGCTCAGCTATTCGGCCCTCCCCTCCACCTCCTGCCTGTGTGGGAACTGCAGGACGTGCCCACATCGTGGCACAAGCTCCCCTGCTGTGCCTGCCTGTGGGGACAAGTGGCCTGGACGCCTTCCTACACTGCGTCGGGGCAGATAACTTTTCTATGCAAGGAATTGCTGGTGAGCTGCATAAATATATCCCACTAAGCCCAAATGTCTCCCCAACTCACCTTCCTCTTGGCTGAACTCCCCCACATGCCCACAGCCACCTTGACATCGTCCCGTTAAGGGACAGTCACACAGAGAAGTCTGGATGGAAAGAGACAGAGGTCTTGACCAATTGTGGTCCAACTGTCTTACTTTTGCGTATTTTTCAAAACCATTTGGCCATCGGAACTTGTTGCTAGGAATCCTCCCGGGAAAGGGAGGAGTCCACGTGAGTGAGAGGCCCTGAAGCTTCATGGGCTGCAAGCAAATGTGTCCCCAGCCCAGGCCGTGAGCAGGTGAGGGGCGGGGCGGGCTCCAGGGCTGCCGGCCTTCTCTCCAACCTGGCCGGAAGGCACCAGGCCTGGAACCCGGGCTGGAGTCCCTGCCGAGAGGATTTGTTACAGCTCTTGGTCAACCTTGTACGAACTTGGCTGCATCCTCCTCTCAGGCCCAGAAAGTTGTTCTAGAGGAACAGGCTGCCTCTTTAAAGCAGGAGGGCGCACTCTGGCCCTGCGGGAGGCTCTGCATCAGGGTAATCCTGCTGAGGTCACTCCCCACTCTCCTGCGGCCCCTCCTCTCTGCCCTCAGGGATTAGAGGAGAGGCCAGCGAAGGATTACAGGGATTCATTTTGTCACAATTCTCCCTCACTCAGCCCCTCTGCCAGAGGCCCGCTGGGCTGCGGGCTGGAGAGAAGCCCTCCTGGGTGGGCTGAGAGGCTGCGGAGCTCTGCTCGCCAGGCCGGAAGGCAGAAGGCGAAAGTCCCAGGGGCCTGGAGGCCAGCAGACGGCACTCATGGGCTGGGGCTCATCTGTCCTCTCCCTGCATGGCAGCAGGAGCACCATGCCCGGGCGCCCCAGCTTCCAGCCCAACCCAGACTGCACCCATGGCCGGGCTCCTTGGCCGCAGCGATTGGCAGGGGCTGCCCTGCGGAAGGCCGCGGTGGTCCTCTGGCTGCTGCTCCTCGGCACCTCCCTGTCCCCGACGCGGGGCCAGCCCAGGATTCCTCTGGAAATGTAAGCGTCATGTGCAACCCCACCCTGGAAAACCCTCTGCTCTTCCCTACTTCCTTCCCGCAGACCCCAGCCCTCTGCCGGCTCTCCCACCTTGCCCACCCCCTGGGCTGCTGCACCCTCTCTTGCCATGAGGACCTTCTCTTCACTGGCCTCCTCGCCTCCCAAAAGCTCTGCTGACTTTGGAATCCCACACACCCCTTCCTGGAAGCCAGACGGCTGGCTGCAAGCAGACCTGACCTCAGGGCTCACACGCATCTTGGCACGGCGGCTCTGGAGCACGTGCAGGGCAGACACCCCTTCCCGGGTGATCTCTGCCGGGAGGCAGCCGGGGGAGCTGGGTTCCATGGTCACCGCAGCACTGCAGAAGATTTGTTAGAAATTTGTATTTTGACATTCTAAAATGGTAAAGCAGTTCTGAACCTGCAAACAGAAGGTGGCTTGTCCAGGAGCTAAGAAAAATTGGATTTTGATGGCCTCAGTCTTCCCTTCCCATACCTTTCTGCCTCCTTAGGCCTTGAGTCCACACCCTGCCGTTAAGAGCAGCTCCAGGAAAGAGTCTAGTATCAGTCATTCACACCTTGGAGTAAACTTAAATTACTGCGCAACCTCTCTGGGGTGTTGCTGGTCAGGCCTTAGCTCTGGCGGTTCTAGGAAAGGAATTTCCGATACCTGTGGGGAGCGGGGCCTCTAGGCTGAAGGGTGCCACCGACTTGTCCGCGTCTGCTCCAGCCGCTCAAGCCTCGCATATAGCAGGGCCAACTGTCAACTACGTCTTGTCGGAAGTGGGGACAGGGAGCCCAAACAACGCGCTACATGTGTAGCCTTGCTAAGCAGCAGCTCCACAGCCAGCCGCATGGCCTCTCCTTGCTGCACGCGTGGCACTGTGCGAGGCGCTTCACGAAGGGTATTGCTAGTGCACACAGCAGTTCCGTGAGGGGGGAATGGGATCCCCACTTTGCAGTTGGGGAAACAGGCTCAGAGAGGGCAGATGGCTTCCTCCAGTTCTCACCGCCAGGAAATGAAAGCGCAGAGCGCTGAGCTCAAGGCAGCAGGGCCTGCACTTCCACCATCGCGCTCAGTCCAGGCGGTGGAACTGTCCGTGGCGGAGGGAGGGGTTCAGAGCGGTTGCCATCCCCAGAGCACACCCAGCGGGCAGTGGAAGGCAAACTGCAGGTGCGGACTGAGGGCCGAGCACCATGGCTGGGCTCCAGGCCTTCCCAGAGGACACCCGAGAGCAGCCCGTGTATGCAGGAACCCCAGGCGCCGGCCGAGGTGACGGCCTGCAGACACAGCCACAGCTGCCCACCCCTGCCCTGGGACCCCAGTCTCTGCCCAGCCCCCTGGCCCCACCCCCTCCCTCCTGCTGGGTCCCTCTTCTCAGCCTTTGCCACCCAGGGACCCCTCAGCCTCTCATGTCCAGCCACGTGTCCCCTCCCACCTGCCCAGCCCCCCACTGCCCTGCCAAGTCTGCTCTGGACAAGGCCGCCAAAGACCCCGCTGCCCAGTCCAGTTGGCGTCTCTCGTCTTGTCTCCCTGGATCGCTGCTGCTCTGGACACGTCAGACACTGGCCACCGCCTGCTGGACTCCCAGGGCCTCACCTTCCATTACACCGCGCTCTGCGGTTCTCGCGGGGCACCTGAGTTCTCCCTCTGTTTTCTTCCGGGGCTGCTTCCCCTCTGCCTGCCCGGAAATCGTTGGGGTTCCCAGTGTTTGTCGACACTGACGGATCTTCTCATGCTACACATCCTACCCGCCTTCCTACCCTCAGAATTTCAATTCTGGCCCCTGTGCTAGTGGCTCTCGGCCCTGTCTCTGCCTGTTGGACTCGCATACCCAATGCCTACGGACAGCTCTTCCTGAACATCCTGTGAGGTTTTAAATTTAAGTTTGTGTCTTTCGAGATACCGTGGGACTGCGCCTTCTGGAGTTGTGCAGAGCACAGCCTGCCCAACGGCACTCAGCAGCCCTGCAGCAGAACCTCACGTGCAACGTGGCCCAAGCCACACTGCTCACCTTCACCCTCCCCTCCTGGCTCCCCGACCTTCTTGACAGTCTTAATTTCTCTCCATAACACCACCAACCTGGAGAGCTGGAAGTACCTTTTGACTCCTCCAAGCTTTTCTGTGCTCTCTGCCTAGAATTCTCTTCCCGTTCTCTTTGCCAGGCTAACCTCTCCCCGCCTTCTCACGCTGACCTCAGATCCCTTCCCTCGCACCACTGCCCTCCCCAGGCTTCCCCGGCGCCCCTCAGACACGCACTGAGCCATCTGCATGTGAAGGGCGTCCTGCTAACTGGGGCTTTGCAAAGGCGAGGACAGTGGTGTGGTTCCAGGCTGCGCACAAGGCCCGGCACATAGTAGGGCCTCAGTGAATATTGGTCGAGGGGCTGAACGAGTGCTGATCCTGAAATTCCTTTTGCTGCATCTGGAGAGGCTCTGACACAGTCCTGTGCGCCACTCCCAGAGCCCCACAGGCCTGGCCCAGATGGCGGGATGGTGATGCGCTCCCAGGGGATAGCTGAGAGCTCAGGGCTCTCCCTAGGCTGCCTGTACCAAGGTCGAGTGTCTCTCCTTGTGCCCTCCCCGCCTGCCCTGTCCTCGGCATCGGCATCGGCAGAAGCAGCTCAGAGCCCCCTTGGCTCACGCTGACTGTGAGGCTTCAGCAGAGGGTCAGCGGTCCCCAGCGGCCTAGGGTGGGGAAACACTGGGGTGAGTGACTCATCAAGACACTGCAGCTGTGCCTGGGCAGTTCCTGTTTCATCCTTGGGGCCCTGCCTGCCCGTGCCTGGACCTGTCCACCACCTCTCCCCGCCCCTCCGCTCCGACCTCCGCTGTCCAACCGCAGCCCTTGGGGGCTGGGGCCAGTCTTAGTTCTGGGCTCAGCAGGCCTGGCCGTGACTGGAGAGCCAGCTGGGGGTGTGCACCACACGCTGGTGCAGCCCTGAGCCCCAGCAGGTTCTCCAGCTCTCCTGCTCGGGACAGGGTTGAGGCCTTGGGAACAGGAGGAAGTTCTTTGTGTTTATGGTTCTGGGTGTGTGTCAGTATGTATGTGTGTACGTGTGTGTCTGTGTGTGTGTACGCATCAGTGGGTGTCTGTGTATAGACATTTGCTTCGTGTGTGTGCGCATGTGTATGCATCTATGCCCATGTCTCTGTATCTGTGCACGTAAGTCCATGTGTGTGCGTGTACACATGTACTTTCATGGCCTTGCAGAGTGAAGCTGTGGGCAGATACCTTCGGCGGGGACCTGTATAACACCGTGACCAAATACTCAGGCTCCCTCTTGCTGCAGAAGGTCAGTAACCCCTTTCCAGGGGGTCACAGGGCAGTCAAGGGGCAGTCAGCCAGGGTCTCCCTGCTGGTGGAGAAGCAGAACCCTGAACGCCTGTGCTTCACGGGGCCTCGGACACCGTCGAGTCCAATCCCTCATTTGCAGATGGGCAAACTGAGGCCCAGGGAGGGGAAGGATTTGCTCCTGTCCCGGCCCCCCTCAGCCAATGTAGCAACGACAGCTAAGGCCCCACCTGCCCCTCACGTCTCGCTCCTATGTCGCAAAGCACCACCCCACCTGACTTCCTCATTTGCGCCCTCCAGCCCAGGTGAGGAAGAGAGGGCAGCAATAATGTGGCGTTTGGGGTAAAAGCATCCTATGAGGTCTATGCATTCCAGAAAATTCTCCAAAGCTATGTAAATGTCTCATCTTGCTGATGAGGAAACTGACTGCGTGACTTCCCTGTGGCAGCACGGCCAACAGCTTGCCAAGCTGGCCACTCGACACTGGCAATCCCCACTCTCCGGGAGAGCTGGTCTCCCCGGGCCCAGAGGGTCAACTCAAACCCAGTCCTGGGGTCTCTGGGTGCACCTGCAGCTTGTCAGACAGCCGTCCTCAGTGCCTGGAGCTGCTGAGCTCTGTGGGGACAGTGAGAATCGAGATTCACACCCGTGTGCCAGGGGCACGCTGATCGCATGACGCATCTCCCGGTGCTCTGGGGAAAGGTGAACTGATGTTCAGGTGGCTGCACAGGCCCCGGGAGGCAGCGTGACTCTGCACAAAGTACGAGGACGTGGATGTCTGGGCGTCTGGGTGCCCTGGCCCCATCCAGGGCCACCTGCTCACCCAGATGTTGACCTTGGTCACGTTCATTGGCTTCTCTGAGCCTTGGTCTACCTCCCTGTTAGGGCGGTTAACCACAGTGTGTCTAGAGCCCCGAAACGGAGAGGACGTTGGAAAAGAGGCAGCTGTGTTGTTACGGGGACGATTGTGCACAGAGTGGAGGGCCCTGTCCTGCTTCCGGTTGAGTAAACGAGGCGTCAGGTGCTCAAACGCAGGTGCTGAAAGGACTGGGGCGGTGCCTACGCAGGTGCCCACCTCTCCCGCTGTCCCTGAACAGAAATACAAGGACGTGGAGCCCAGCCTGAAGATCAAGGAGGTGGATGGCTTGGAGCTGGTGAGGAAGTTCTCGGAGGACATGGAGAGCATGCTGCGGAGGAAAGTCGAGGCTGTCCAGGTGCTCTGGGGGGGTCCCCCCCAGCCCAGAGACCCTGAACCACCCTCACCAACACCCTGCCCTGGGCTGTCCCACCCTCGTGGCCCTCTCTGACCTTGCGAGCCTCTGCCTTGTCCCTCCATTAGCTGGAAGAACCCTTATAAAAGAAGAAAGGATGAGAAGGGAGTGTGGGGAGGGGGGCTCTGGCGTGGGAGCTCTGCCCCGAGCTGGAGGTGCCCAGCACTACAGGGTGAGCCTGGGTGTTGAGAGGGGCTCGGCGCCACAAGGTGGGCCCAATGCCCGCTACGGAGCACCGCATGGAGAGAGCACCCAGGACCTGCTTCCTGAGGCAGTGGATGGGTGGGAGCACAGCTTGCTGGGCCAGCCAAGCACAGCCCCAGCCCTCCTCTCTCCTCTCCCCTCCCCTTCCCTCGGGGTCCTCCCTGCCTGTGCCTTGACCTGTCCACTGCAGCTCCCTTCTGCTCCACTCTGACCTCGCTCTCCTCTTCTCTCCCCTCCCCCATTCAGCTCCAAGGACCCCCCTGTGTGTCCCCAAGTGCTCAAAGGGCACCAGGCAGCAGAGGTGCCCCAGTGACGGCCGGCCTCGTGCTTGGGTGACTCTGTCCCTGGACATCCCCTGGCTGGGCCTGGTAGAACAGAAATGTGTCCCTTCCCTGGTAGGAAGTATTTCCCCCAGATGCCTGGGGGGACCTGGTTGGTATAAATCAGTAGATGCAGAGTGCGGGGGAGGCACAGTCCCCCACTCCACCAGCCAGGACCAGGGTGGCCCCTGAAGGACTCCTAAGACCAGCCAGGAGACCGGAGGGAGAGTTGGGGGAGGGGAGGCTAGGGCAGCGCCAAGCAACAGGGGAAGGCGCCTCCCCATGTCCCCAGAAGGCATCCAGAGCCGGTGGCTGGGGCCTTCTTTCCTGTGTGCTCCCAGGCTTCAGGGCAAGGGCTCTTAGCATCGGGAACCAACGAGATCACACTTGGGGGTGTGAGAGTCCATCCTGGGCCCTGAATCACAAGTGTAGCACCAGCAGAAACACCACCCCTGCCTTGGCAAGCCGTGTGTGAGCAGCCTCCCCGAACTGAGCGCAGACACGGGGGTGTGAAGCTAGCCTGACTTCAGGCATCGGTTGTCGTGGCCCCAGAGTCACGAGCCGTCCTGGGACATCCCAGAGGCCAGGGCTCCAGGCTCCTTGTGCCCTTCCGCGGCCTCGGATGTGGAGAACCAAGTAAGGGCTTGCTCGAGGGACTCTCTCCAAGCACCAGCCCCTGCTCCCTGCTGGGCGTGAGGGTCTGTGGGGACTGCAGACTTTCTAGGAGGTGCTCATGGGAAGTTTCCTGCAAAGCAGCACTGAAGTGTGTTTTTCCCTGTGGAATTTCTTCCTCATATCCCAGGAGTTAGGACTGAGAGTGGGGACGGCAGGGATTCGTCTACCCAACTTACAGCTGTGTCAATAGAGGCCCAGAGAGGCTTAGTGCCCGGCCCCCGGCCAAGCCAGAGCAGGGGCTCAGATGGTCTGATGCCCGAGGTGCCTCCCCTGGCCCTTGCTTCCCCTGACACTCTACGATGCTTTTAAATCCGTATTGTGGTAAAATACACATAATATAAAACTGACCATTGCCACCGTTTGACGGTGTACAGTTAGTTCATTGGCACTAAGTCCATTCACAATGGGGCACAACAATCTATCCGCACTATCAAGTCCCAGAACTTCTCGTCACCCCAAACAGAAGCCCTGTGCCCATGAAGCAGTCACCTCCCCTTCCCCTCCCCCAGCCCCTGGCAACCACCAAGCTGCTTTCGGTCTACAGATTTGCCTGTTCCAGAGATTTCGCACATATGCGACTTTGTCTCTGGCTTATTTTGTTTAGCATAAGGCCTTCAAGGTTCACCGTGTTGCAGCAGGCATCGGACTTCCTTCCTTCCATGGCTGGATAATATGCTGCTGTGTGGACACCCCACATCGTGTTTATCCATTCATCAGCTGACGGACATTTGGGTTGTTTCCACCTTTTGGCTTTGAACAGACATATGCATGCATGCACATATTTTAATAAACTGTTTTGAGCAGAAATTGAGCAGAAAGTGCAGAGTTTCCACACACCCCCATCCCCACACACCCGCAACCTCACCACTGTCACCACCCTGCCTCATTGCTACGATAATGAACCTGCACCCACACGTGGTCATCACCCAGAGTCCACAGTTTACTTTAGGGTTCATTCTTGGTGCCCATCCTGTGGGTTTTGACACGTGTAGTGACATGTAGCCACCATTATAGTATCGCACAAAACAGTTCCACTGCCCTAAAAATCCCCAGCCACTGACAACCACATCTTTTCACTCTTTCCCCAGTTGTGGCTTTTCCAGAATGTTGTGTAGCTGGGGCCCCCTGGCACGCGGCCTCTGCAGAGCGGCTTCGTTTACCTGGTGCCGTGCACTCGCCTCTGGCCGCTGCGAGCTGTGCTGCCCTGAGCGTTCCGCCCCGTTCTTGTCTGAGTCGCTGTGTTCGATTCTGGGCGTTCATCTCAAGCGGGGCTCCCGGGTCACTCTCTGTTCAGCTTACCGAGGACCTGCGGGCTCCTCTCACCCACTCTCTCCCCTTCCTGTTCCCGGCCCTCAGAGTCTGGTAGAGGCCGCCGAGGAGGCTGACCTGAACCACGAGTACAACGCATCCCTGGTGGTGAGTCCTGCCCCGCGCTGGCACCGGTGGCCGGGAGGGTGGCAGTCCACTCGCCACACAGACGCTCAGGCACATGCTGGCCTCTGGGGGGGACGTCTTCTTGACCTCAAGTAGCTCACAGACCACACTCTAGCGTAAGGCACGTGACAAGTCCGCACAAAGGGGTCACAGAGAGTTAGGAGAAAGCAGCCCGGAGGAGGGAGGGCGCCCAGACGCCTGCAGACAGGGTGGCCCTGGCTGGGCCCCAGGCTGAGGGCCATTTGGGCTGGCAAAGCCTGGAGAAGGGGCTTCCAGGTGCAGGGAAAAGAGCAGACACAGAAATGAGAAAACACAGTGTTGGCTGAGGAAACAGCGGGTGCTCGGCTCCATGGGCCCAGAGGCTGGTGACACAGAGTCGCCTTGGAGACGTCGGTGGGGGCCTGGTGGGGAGCCTGGAATGTGAGGAAGGAGTCTGGCCTTCGGTGGCAGGGCGTGGCTGCTGTGGCCATGGAGGGAGGGAGGGACGTGGCTGTGGAAGGCGGAGGTGGAGCTGGTGTGGGGAGCTGGGCAGGTGTCGCCGCAGCAGTCCTGGTGGGAATGGTGGGGGGTGAGCCTGGTGGTGAGGAGGGAGGGGGACAATCCAAGTGGACCCTCCAATGCCGCGCCTGAGAGACGGAGGGCAGCTCTGGCTGCTCCGAGCAGACCGGAGCCTCAGGCCTGCCGCCTGGGCAGGAGTGGGCTCCGGACTCTCCCCTGGGGCAGGCGTGGGCGGTGCTGTGGGCTGTGTCCTTTCTCCTTGAGTCTCTGTCTGCCCGCCCTGTCCCTGGCTGTGTGCACCCGGCAGGAGGTGGGAGCTAAAGCAGGAGTCAGGACCGCCTTCATCAAACCCAACGCGATCAATCCACTCCGATGGCTGCATGTGCGCCGCCCGTCACCCTAGCCATCGCTGCAAGTCCCCACCAGGTGGCTCGTGTGGTCTCTCGTGGGGCCTCTGACCTGTGCCTTCCTCTCCCCTCTGTCCCTCTGTGTGTCCCCGTGCCGGTGTCTCCGCGGCCCTCCCGCCCCAGTTTGACTACTACAATTCCGTCCTCATCAACGAGCGGGACGAGAAGGGCAACTCTGTGGAGCTGGGCGCCAAGCTCGTGCTCGAGGCCAACGCACACTTCAACAACCTGCGGGTGAACACGTCTGTCAGCAGCGTGCAGCTGCCCACCAACGTGTACAACAAAGGTAGCTCACCCCCGTGGCCCAGCCTGCTCGCCTTCTTGGCCGCCGTGGGCTGGGGGTGGCACTGGCGGCCTTTAACGATTTGTCCCCATTCTCCGGAGAAGCCCAGCAGGGTCATAATCTCCTATGACCTCCCCCTTCAGATCCAGATATTTTGAACGGAGTCTACATGTCCGAAGCCTTGAACCCTGTTTTCGTGGAGAACTTCCGGAGAGACCCAACACTGACTTGGCAATATTTTGGCAGCTCAACTGGATTCTTCAGGATCTATCCAGGTAAGGCCTGGGATGGCATCTCTGTGATCCTCTGGGCTCCTTCTCTGGGAATAAGGCAATAGGGACATTGGAGACGGACGCTGGCACGCAGGTCCCCAGTGAATGGGCTGGCCCTCCTGCCCAAGAGCACCTCCACCCGTGGCAGGATCCGCACACGTTGCTGAACAGTTGAGTGAATGGAGCCCTCGGGAACCGCGGAACAGCTGGTGAGTGCCTGCGTGAGCTCCTGCCGGTGCCAGGCACTGAGGGAGCTGCAGGGGAGGATGAAACAATTCTTTACCTTAAAAGTTTACATCCTAATTGGAAAAATGAGGCCGACTTGCCCGGACTGTTCAGCAGCAATGCAGGAAATGTCACAGGTTACTCTGTGATTAGTGGCCAATTTAATAGTATGGTGAAAGCTCCCTTATCCACCAATGAAAATAGAAGGCAGAATATGTATTACAGAGTTCACAAGAGATCTGCCTCTTTTTACTTCCCATTTAAAATAATTCACTTTTATATTTCACTATTTCACCCCAGTTCATTTTTTTTTTTTTTTTTTTTTTTAGAGTCAGGATCTTGTTCTGTCACCCAGGCTGGAGTGCAGTGGCACAATCATAGCTCACTGTAACCTTGAACTCCTAGGCTCAGGCGATCCTCTACCTCAGCCTCCCTAGTAGCTAGGACTACAGGTGCACACCACCAAGCCCAGCTAACTTTTATATTTTTGGTAGAGCCTGGATCTTGCTATGTTGCCCAAGCTGGTCTTGAACTCCTGGCTTCAAGCAATCAGCCTCGGCCTCCCAAAGTGCTGGGACTACAGGTGTGAGCCACCATACCCAGCCCCAACCCATCTTTGTATTCAAGCACACAGTCCAGAAACTCTTAAAGTTGTCCTACTTTTCTGAAACAGGAAGCCAGAAAGGCCCTAAGACCCCTCTGTGTCCACAGGCTGGAAAAGTCAAGCCCTGTCTTGCAGTGCAAAGGCCCCTCAGGGCTCATGTATTCCCACCATAAGCATACCCCTCCTGTGCTCCTCTGCCAAAATTCACAGCTGGCCAGTGCTTCCATTTCTGTTCTCGGGAGCCTGAGTGAGTACGTTTATTCCTGTTCCCTGTAGCAGCTCACATACCCCTCATGTCTTCTCCAGGGCAGAATTCCTGTAAATATTCCTGACACATCACTCGACACATCACTCGGCTTCCAGAATCACTAACTTGTATGCAAACAGTGCAATCCGGTGTGCATTCATCAGCGAGTAGATAGGGGCCATTCCTCACACCCTCACACACATTTACATATTCAAATCTGCCCTTAGGTAGACAGAATTAGATTGACCATAATTCTTAAGTCATGATGCATAATCCCCATAGGTCCACGCAGGCCCATTTTAATTTATTTAATTTACAGCATAGTGAAGACCTGTCTACACACCACCAGCACAAGACCCAGAATACTACCAATAACTTACACGCACCTGTGCATTCCTCCCCTGTCCTGCCCTTACACCCGCCCCACGGGCCAGGTAACAGCTAACCTGAATTTCGAACTTATCACTCTATTTGGGTTTTTTGACTTGTTTGTTTAGTTTCATCTCATACACATACACACACGTGTATTTTAAAAAATTTTAGTGTGGCAAAATACATATAACATAAAATTTACCATCTTAACTGTTTTTAAGTGTACACTTCGGTGGTTTTAAATACATTCATGAAGTTGTACAACCATCACCACCATCCATCTCGAGAACTCTTCTCATCTTGTGAAACTGAAACTCTGTCCCCGTTAAACAACAGCTCCCCAATCCTCCCTCCCTCCCCCAGGCCCTGGCAACCACCATGCTACTGCGTGCCTCTGGGAGTTTGGTTACTCTCTAGGTACCTCATGTGCGTGGGATCATACAGTGTTTGTCATTTTGTGATTGGCTTAGCATAATTTCCTCAAGGGCCATCCATGTGTAGCAGGTGTCAGAATTTCCTTCCTTTTTAAGGCTGAATAATATTCCATTGCATGTATTACCAGGCAATGTAATACCATATTGTGTATACCCACGCATCTGTCAATGGACCCTTGACTGCTTCCACATTTGGCTATTGTGAATAATGGTGCAATGAACATGAGTGTGCAAATATCTCTTCAAGACCCTGCTTTGAATTCTTTTGAGCATATCCCCAGAAGTGGAATTTCTATATCATGTGGTAATTCTACTTTTAATATTTTGAGGACCTGTCATACTGTTTTCCACAGAGGATGTATCACTTTACATTCCCACAGTAGTACACAAGGACTCCAATTCCAAATTTGTTATTTTTCCTGTTCTTGCTTTTTTTTTTTTCATAGTAGCTATCCTAATGGGTGTAAGATGGAGTCTCACAATGGTTGTGATTTGTATTTCCCTAATGTTTAGTGACATTGAACATTTTTTCATGTGCTTATTAGCCATTTGTATATCTTCTTTGGAGAAATGTCTACTCAAGTTCTTTGCCTGTTTTTGAATTGTTTTTGTTTTTTTGGTCATTGCTGAGTTTTAGGAGTTTTTCATATATTCTGGATATTAGTCCTTTATCAGATATATGATTTGCAAACACTTTCTTCCATTCTGCGGGTTGCCTCTAAAGAGGCATTCTGTTGATACTGTCTTTTGATGAGCAAACTTGAAAAAATTTTCATGAAGTATAATGTGTTTATTTTGTCTTTTGTTACCTATGCCTTTGGTGTTATATCCAAGAAATCACTGCCAAGTCCAATGTCATGAATCTTTTTCCTTGTTTTCTACCAGAGGTTTTATAGTTTTAGGTTTTACATTTCCATTTTGAGTTAATTTTTGTGTATGAGGTTAGATAAGGGACCAGCTTCATTCTTCTGCGTGTAGGTATCCAATTGTCCCAGTATCATTTGTTGAAAAGACTGACCTTTCCTTATTGAATGGTTTTGGCACCCTTGTAAAAAATCACCTAATCATATATGTGAGGGTTTAATTCTGGGCTCTTTATTCTATTTCATTGATCTATATATCTGTCTTTATGCCAATACCACACTGCTTTGATTACTGTGGCTTTGTAGTAAGTTTTGAAATCAGGAAGTATGCCTCCTCCAGCTTTCTTTTTCTTCCAAAATTGTTTTGGCTATTTGGGGTTCCTTGAGGTTTCATATGAATATTAGGATGAGTTTTTCTATTTCTGCAAGAGACATCATTGGGATTTTGATAGGGATTGTATTGAATCAGTAGATCACTTTGGGTAATATTGGCATTTTAACAATATTAAGTATTTCAATCCATGAACATGGAATGTGTTTCCACTTATTTTTGTCCTTAACTTCTTTCTGCATGGTTTTGTAGTTCTCATTGTACAAATCCTTCACCTCCTTGGTTAAGTTAATTCCTAAGTATTTTATTTTTTTGATGCTATTATAAATGGGATTATCTTCATAATTTCTCAGATTATTCACCATTAATGTATAGAAATGCACCTGGTTTTGTGTGTTGAGTTTGTATCCTGTTACTTTGCTGAATTTATTTATGAGATCTAACAATTTTTTGTGTGTAGAATCTTAAGGGCTTTACACATATAAGATCATATCATCTGTAAACAAAGATCATTTTACTTCTTCCTTTCCAAGTTTGATGCCTTTTATTTCTTCTTTATGCCTAATCTCTCTGGCTAAAACTTCCAGTACTATGAATAGAAGGCAAAAGTGGATATCCTGGTCTTGTTCCTGATCCTAGACAAAAAGCTTTCAGTCTTTCACCTTTGGGTATGATGTTTGTGGTGGGTTTTTCCACATTTGATTTTTATATTAGTTTCCTTCTATTGCAGTTTGTTGAGAGTTTTTATCATGAAAATGTGTGGAATTTTTTCAATGCTATTTCTGCATCAATTGTGATGATCATGAGATTTTTCTCCTTTTCATTCTCTTAAATGTGGTGTATTACATTGATCAATTTTCATATATTGAACCATCCTTGCATTCCAGAAATAAATCCCACTTGGTGTATATCCCACCATATACCATGGTGTATAATCGTTTTAATATGCTGCTGAATTTGATTTGCTAGCATTTTGTTTTCATTCATTCTGCCAGTCTCTGTATTTTGATTGTAGAGTTTAATCCATTTATGTTTAAAGTAATTACTGATAAGGAGAGACTTATTTCCATCATTTTGCTATTTGTTTTCTAAGTGTCTTATAGCTTTTTTTTATCCCTCATTCTTGCATTATCATCTTTTGTGTTTAATGGATTTTTTATAGTGAAACAATTTAAATTGTTTTCTCATTTCTTTTTGTGCATATTCTATAGTTATTTTATTTGTGATTACCAAAGGAATTACGTTTACCATCTTAAAGTTATAATATTCTAATTTAAATTTATACCAGCTTAGCTTCAATAGCATACAAAAACTCTGCTCCTTTACAGCTCCATGTCTATCCCTTTGGGTTGCTGATATCACAAAATTACATCTTTATACATTGTATACCCCCAAACACAAACTAATAAGTCTTCAAAATGTACTGGTCTCTTAAATTACATAGAAAACAAAGTTTTGCATTACAAACAAAAGTTATAATAATACTATCTTTTATATAATAATTGCATTTTAAAATGTATTAGTCTCTTAAATCATGCAGAAAGCAAAAAGTGAGTTCAAACCAGTGTTATGATAATACTGGTTTTTATAATTGCCAATGTATTTACCTTTATGAGATCTTTATTTCTTCATATGGCTTTGAGTTTCTGTCTAGTGTCCTTTCATTTCACTCTGCAGACTCCCTTGAGCATTTCTTAAAGGACAGGTCTAGTAGTAACAAACTCACTCAGCTTTTATTAAATATTTATCTGGCGATATCTTAAATTCTTACTCATTTTTGAAGGATAGTTTTGCCCGACAAGAGGATTCTTGTTGATAAGGTTTTGTTTTGTCTTGTCTTGTCTTTTCTTTTCTTTTTTTTTTTTTTTTTTTTTTTGGCCTTTTTAGCACTTTGAATACATCAGCACACCTACTCTAGCCTCCAAAATTTCTGATGAGGAATCTACTGATTATCTTGTTGAAGATCCTTTGCACATGATGAGTTCCTTCTCATTTTCTGCTTTTGAGAGTCTCCTTTGTTCTTGCCTTTTGAAAGTTTGACTATAATGTGTCTCAATGTGGCTCTCTTTGAGTTCATCTTACTAAGACTTTGCTGAGCTTCTTGGGTATTCATATTCATGTCTTTCATCAAATTTGGGGAGTTTTCAGCCATTATTTCTTCAAATTTTCTCCCCTTCCGCTTTCTGTCACTTTTCTCCTTCAGAGACTCTCACAATACATATATTGGTCATATTGATGATTTCCCATGGCTTTCTTAGACTCTGTTCACTTGTCTTCAATCTTCTATTTCTGTCCCTTAAACTTAATAATTTTCACTGTTCTACCTTCAGTTGTACTGATTCTCTTTTCTGCCTTGTAAAATATTCCTTTAAATGATTCTAGTGAATTTTTAATTTCAGTTGTATTTTCAGCTCCAGAATTTCTTTATTTCTTCTTAGATTTTTTCTTTATTGACATTTCCATTTTGTTCATATATTGTTTCTTAAATTTCTCTACATCTTTCTTTAGTTCTTTGAACATTTTGAAGATAGTTGTTGAAGTTTGTCTGATAGATCTATCATCTGGTATTTTTCAGGGACAGTTTCTGCTGATTTATTTTTTTTCCTTTGAATGGGCCATACTCTCCTGGGTTTTTGCTTTTTGGTTTTTTGTTTGTTTGTTTGTTTGTTTGTTTATATGCCCTTTGATTTTTTTTTATTGAAAACTGGATGCTTGAATCTAATAGTGTGGTAACTCTGGAGGTCAGTTCTTTCTCCTTCTCTAGGGTTTTCTGTTTTTTGTTATTGCTTTTTGCTGTTGTTGTTCTTGTTGTAGGCTCTCTCTGTGCTGAGGTTCAGCCTGAGGCGTAAACTTAAGGTCTTCTCAGGTCTTTTCTGAGCCTTTCCCTGGGCATGCATGATGACTTTCTAATTTTCTCTCTATATACAGTTTTTTGTGAATGTTCTAGTCTTTAACGTCTGGCTCACAAAAGGGGAAAAAGAGAACAATGAAAGGGGGGAAAATGGCAATAACACTTTAAATCTTCTGGAGCCAAGTTCAGCCAGGAGAGGGGCTTGCAATAATAAGAAGAGGTACAACAATGGCCAACCACTTCTTTATCTGCACCTCTGTGATCAGAAGCAGCAATCAGAAATCAGACCACCAACACTCAGGGTCTGAGTGTTGGAGGACAGGGTCCTTTTTGCCCACCATGATCCTGAAAGCTGTGTGCAAGTTGCTCCATGAACACATGCCCAGCTGCCTTTCACAGGGTTGGGGGGTGAGTAGCTGCTACCATGCTAAGAAATTAGCAGAAATTAACTGCAATTTACCACCCAAGACTTCCCCTGGAAGTTTCAAACCTTTAATAGACTTCAGCATCCCAAAGTAGTTATCCAAAATAGTTACATTAGACAGATTCTATTAGTGCAATTGTGGTGCAGATTCTTGGTGCTTCCTACTCCACCATCTTCCCAGAACCAACCCTCTGCTTTGCTTGTTTTTGAAATTTATAAGCTTGTTTAGACTTTTAGGACTTTTTCATTCAATATTGTGCCACCAAGATTCATCTGGGCTGTTTTCCATTTTTGTTTTTTACTTTTATGAGCAGTGTTGCTATGAACATTCTTATATATGTCTACTGAGACATATTATAAGAGTTTATTTTGGATATATACCTAGGAATAGAAATACTAGGTCCTAAGCTACATGGGTATACAACTTTTACAAGAAAATTCCAAATTGTTTTCCAAAATACTTGCGCCAATTATATCCTACAAGCAATGAATAAGAGATCTTATCAATGCACATTTTCTCTAACTCTGCATATTGTTAAACTTTAACATTTTTTGTTAATAACTTTTTAGTATAAAGTGGTATTTCACTGTGTTCTGGCACTGCACTTCTCTGATCGGTCATTAATTTGGGCATCTCTTTTACGTGGTATTAATTGTATTTATTTCCCTTTCTGTGAAATGAATATTGTCTTTTGCCCACTTAATTATTGAATTTTCTAATGTTAACACATCCTTGCATTCCTATGAAAAACCTAACTTGCTTTTAGTAAGTTATCTTTTTATGCATTTGCTGGATTTGGTTTACTAATATTTTTGTTTAGGATTTTTGTGTCTATATTTATAAGTGAAATGTTCCTGTAATTTTTCTTTCCTGTACTGTCCTAGTCAGGTTTTCAAAATTATAGTAACTTCATAAAATACTTTGGGAAGTATTCCCTCTTTCTGGTTTCTGGAAGCATTTGAAAAAGATTAGAATAATCTTTTCGTTGATAAAATTCATCTATAAAACCCTGTAGGCCTGATATTTTCTTTACAGGAATATAAAATTACTGCTTCAATTTATCGAACACTTGCAACACTAATGCAGTTTTCTGTTTCTTTTTAAAATTTGGTGAAATACTTGCAATCAGAATCCATCCATTTCATCTAAATTTTCAAATTTATTCATATAAAGCTATTATTCTCATATTATCTTTTAATCTCTGTTGTATCTATAATGATGTTCCCTTTAATTTATAGTATTATACATTTTTTCTTTATCAATTCCTCACTGATTTCGCTATTTTGTTAATCTTTTCAGGAATAAATGTTTGTTTTTGTTGATTGCTCTCTATTGTTTCTTTGTGTTCTATTTCATCTATGTCAGTTCTAACTTTATTGTGTTCTTCTTTCTCTTCTTGTGGATTTATTCTGTTGTTACTCCTCTTAATTTCTTCAATGGAACATGACACTTAGTATTAATTTTTAGCCTTTCTGTATTTCTAAAATAAGTGTCAAGGCTATACCATGTCACTAGAAGCTCCATTATTGCTTCATCTCACAAGTTTTGATTTGTGGTGTTTAAAAAAAAATTATATTTAATTGTGGTAAAATACATATAAAATTTACTATCCTAACCATTTTTAAGGGTACATATTTAAAGTGTACATTGGCATTGAGTGCATTCTCATTGCTGTGCAACCATCACCACCATCCATCTCTATAACTCTTTTCATCCTGCAAAACTTTATATTCATTAAACAATAACTCCCCATTCCCTTCTCCCCACCCCAGCCCCTGGCAACCAGCATTTTACTTTTTGTCTCTATGAATTTAACTACTCTAGGTACCTTATATAAGTGAAATTATACAGTATTTATCATGTTGCGATTGGCTTACTCCACTTAGCAAAATGCCATCAGGATTCATCCATGTTGTAACATGTGTCAGAATTTCCTTCCTTTTTGAGGCTGAATAATATTTCACTGTATGCATATGCCACATTTTGTTTATCCATTCATTCAGCAATGGACACTTGTGTTGCTTCTACCTTTTGGCTGTTCTGAATAATGCTGCTATGAACATGAGTGTACAAATATCTCTTCAAAGCTCTACTTTCAATGCTTTTGGGTATATACCCATAAATGGAACTGATGGGTTCTACTTTTAATTTTTTGAGGAACCATCATACTGTTTTCCACAGCAGTTGTACCATTTTACGTTCCTACCAACAGCCCGTGAGGATTCCAACTGCTCCACATCCTTGCCAGATTTCTGGAGTTTTGTTGTTTTGTGGAGTTCTCTTTTTAGCTTTGTGTTTTGAGGTTTTTTTGATGGTAACCATTCTAATGGGTATGAGGTGGTATCTCATTGTGATTTTGATTTGCATTTCCCTAATAATTAGTGATGTTGAACGTCTTTTCATATGCTTATTGGCCATTTGCATGTCTTCTTTGAGAAATGCCTGTTCAAGTTCTTAGCCCATTTTAAAATCAGGTTGTTTGCTTTTTTGTTGTTGTTGAGTCATGGGAGCTCTTTATATATTCTGAATATCAACCTCTTGTCAGATATATGACTTGCAAATATTTGCTCCCATCCTATGAGTTGTTTTTTCACTCTGTTGAATGTGTCCTTTGACACATGGAAGTTTTTAATTTTGATGTCCAATTTATCTATTTTTTTATTTTGTTGCCTGTGGTTTTGGTGTCATGGTAGTGTTCTAATTTTCATTTGCTCCTAAATATTTTTAAATTTTCCTGTGATTTCTTCTTTGATATTTTAGTTACTTAAAAGTATGTTTTTTAATTTATAGATATATAGGAATTTTATATTTACCTTTGTATTATAAACTTCTAATTCAATTGCTTTGTGGTCAGAGAACATGGTGTATAAAGAACTGATTATGTGAAATTAATTTAAATTTATTTTAATAGCCTAGAACAACATCAAGTTTTATAAGTATGCCCTGTGTGCTTGAGAAAAATATGTGTGTTCTCATTGTTGGATGAAAAATTTCATATATGCCATTAGATCAAGATTGTTAATTGCATTGCTTAAATATTCTATACCTTTGCTGATTTTATGTTTCTTGACCCTTGTTAACCCACACAATACTTTTTATTTTAAGTTTCATCTGTCTGATATTCATAGAGTGACACCAGCATTGGTTAGTATTTAGCTGATATATATATATATTTCCATCCCTTTACTTTCAACCTTTCTATGTCATTTTGTTTTAGCTACATCTCTGAAAAATAGTTCATAACTTTTAAGTTTTTGTCCAAACTGGCAATCTCTTCTGCTAGTTGGCAAATTAAGCACATTTACATTTTTATAAGTATTGATATATTTGAATGTGCTATCATCTTATTTTTTAATGATACATAACATTTGTACATATTTATAGGGTACATATGATATTTTGTTACATGCATAGAGTGTGTAATGATCAAGTCAGGGTATTTAAGGTGTCCATCACTCCAAGTGTTTATCATTTCCATGTGTTGGGAACCTTTAAAGTCTTCTAGCTATTTTGAAATACACAGTACAATGCT
Organism: Eulemur rufifrons; assembly: GCF_041146395.1. Lineage (NCBI taxonomy): Eukaryota > Metazoa > Chordata > Mammalia > Primates > Lemuridae > Eulemur > Eulemur rufifrons. The sequence continues at coordinate 1,780,254 of NC_090998.1, read as the reverse complement.
GTTGACTGGAGTCACCCTACTCTGCTATTGAACTTTAGAACGTACTTATTCCTTCTATCTAACTGTACGTTTGCATCCATTAACCAACCCTTCTTCATTCCCCTGCAACCCACACACTCTTCCCAGCCTCTGGTCTCTATCCTTCTACTCTCTACCTCTATGAGATCAATGTCTTTAACTCCCACATAAGAGTGAGAACATGCAGTGTTTGTCTTTCTGTGCCTGGCTTATTTCACTTAACATGATGACCTACAGTTCCATCAGTGTTGCTGCAAATGACAGGATTTCATTCTTTTTTATGACTAAATATTATTCCATTGTGTATATATACCACATTTCCTTTGTCCATTTGGCCACTGATGGACGTTTAGGTTGATCTCATATCTTTACTATTGTGAATAGTGCAACATTAAACCTGCAAGTGCAGGTATCCCTTTGATATACTGATTTCTTTCTCTTTGAATAAATACTCAGTAGTGGGATTGCTGGATCATGTGGTAGCACTATTTGTAGTTTTTTTGAGAAAACTCCATAATGTTTTCCATAGTGGTTGTACTAATTTACATTCCCACCAACAAGGTATATGAGATCATTTTTCTCCTCATCTTTTTTCAGCATTTGTTATTTTTTGTCATTTTAATAATCGCCATTCTAACTGGAGTAAGATAATCTGATTGTGGTTTTGATTTGCATTTCCCTGATGATTAATGATATTGAGCATTTTTTCATATACCTGTTGGCCATTTGTATGTCTTCTTTTGAGAAATGTCTATTCATGTCCTTCGCCTACTTTTTAATGGGATTATTTGTTTTTTTGCTGGTGAGCTGTTAAGTTTCTTGTATATTCTGCATATTAGTCCCTTTTTGGATGAATAGTTTACAAATATTTTCTCACATTCTCTTCACTTTGTTGGTTGTTTCTTTTCTTGCACTTAAGTTTTTAGTTTAATATAGTCCCATTTGTCTATTTTTTTGTTACCTGTGCTTTTGAGGTCTTAACCATAAAATTTTTGCCTAGACCAATGTCCTATACTGTTTCCTATGTTTTCTTCTAGTAGTTTTACAGCTTCAGGTCTTACGTTTAAGTCATTAATCCATCTTGAGTTGATTTTTGTATATGGTGAGATCTAGGGGTCCAGTTTCATTCTCCTTCATATGGATATCCCGTTTTCCCAGCACCATTTATTGAAGAAGGTGTCCTTTTCCCAGTGTACGTTCTTGGTGCCTTTGTTGAAAATTAGTTGGCTGTAAATACATGGATTTGTTTCTGGGTTCTCTATCCTGTTCCATTGGTCTATATATCTGTTTTAATACCAATGTCAAGCTGTTTGGTTGCTATTGCCTTGTAATATATTTTTAAGTCAAGTAGTGTGATGCCTCCAGCTTTGGTTTTTTTGCCCCCCCCCCCTCGGGATTGTCTTAGCTATTCAGGCTTCTTTTTTATTCCATATGAATTTTAGGATTTTTTTCTAGTTCTGTGAAAAATGACATTGGTATTTTGATAGGGATTGCATTGAATCTGTAGATTGCTTTGGGTAGTATGTTCATTTTAATGCTAATTAATTCTCCTAATCCATGAGCAGAGTATGTCTTTCCATTTGTGTTCTGTTCAATTTCTTTCATCAGTGTTTTGCAGTTTTTCTTGTAGAAGTCCTTTACCTCTTTGGTTAAATTTATTCCTAGGTATTTTTTAGTAGCTGTTGTAAATGGGATTGCCTTCTTGATTTCTTTCTCATGTAGTTCATTATTGGTGTATAGAAACACTATTGATTTTTGTATATTGATTTTGTATCTGGTGCATTTGCTGAATTTATCAGATTTATGAGGTTTTTAGTGGAATCTTTAGGTTTTACTAGATATAAGATCATATCATCTGCAAAGAGGGACAATTTGACTTCCTCTTTTCCAATTTGAAAACCTTTTATTTCTTTCTCTTGCCTAATTGCTCTGGCTAGGATTTCCAGGAGTATGTTGAATAGGAGTGGTGAAAGTGGATATCTTTGTCTTGCTTCAGTTCTTAGAGGAAAGGCTTTCAGCTTTACACCACTCAGTATGATGTTGGCTATGAGTTCATCGTGTATGGTCTTTATTATGTTGAGGTATGTTTCTTCTATGCCTACTTTGTTGAAAGATTTTTTTTTTATTTTTTTTTCAATTTAATTTTACAGAAAAAGATTTTTTTATTATTATGAAGTGATGTTGAATTTTATCAGATGCTTTTTCTGCATCTATTGATATGATCATATGGGTTTTGCCCTTCATTCTGTTGATGTGATGTATCACATTTATTGATTTGCACATATGGAATGAACCATCCTTGCATCCCTGGTATAAATCCCATTTGATCATGGTGTATTTTTGAAGTGCTATTGGATTCAGTTTGCTAGTGTTTTTTTTTTTTTTTTTTTTTTTTGAGGATTTTTACACCTGTATTCATCAGGGATATTTGCCTGCAGTTTTCTTTTTTTGTTGTGTCCTTGTCTGGTTTTGCTGGACTGATAGAATGAGTTAGGGAGAATTTCCTTCTCTTTAATTTAAAGGAATAATTTGAGGAGACTTGGTGCTAGTTCTTTGAAAATTTAGTTAAATTTGGCAGTGAGGCCATCTGGTCCTAGACTTTTCTTTGTTGGGAGATTTTTTTATTACTGATTCAATCTCATTGCTGATTATTAGTCTGTTCAGGTTTTCTATTTATTCCTGATTCAATCTTGGACATTGTATGTGTCCAGAATTTATCTATTTCCTCTAGGTTTTTCAGTTTGCTAGTGTATAGTTGTTCATAATAATCTCTGATGATCTTTTTATTTCTGTGGTCTCAGTCATAATGTCTCTTTTTTCATTTCTGATTTTGTTTGTTTGGGTTTTCTCTATTTTTTTTTCTTGGTTAGTCTAGCTAGCAGTTTATCAATTTTGTTTATTTTTTCAAAAAATCAACTTTTTGTTTCATTGATCTTTTTATTGTTTTTTGTTTAGTTCTGCTCATATCTTTATTACTTCTTTTCTTCTACTAATTTTGGGGGGGTTTTGTTGTTGTTGTTGTTGTTGTTGTTTTGTTTTGCTTTCCTAGTTTCTTGAGGTATATCATTAAATTGTTTATTTAAAACTTTTCTAGTTTTTTGATGTAGGCATTTATTGCTATAAACTTCCCTCTTGGAACTGCTTTTACTGTATCCCATAGGTTTTGGTATGTTGTGTTTCAATTTTCATTTGTTTCAAGTAATTTTTTGCTTTTCTCCTTAATTTCTTCCTTGATCCAGTGGTTTTTCAGGAGCATGTTGTTTAATTTGCATGTATCTGTACAGCTTCCAAAGTTCTTCTTCTTGATTTCTAGATTTATTCCATTGTGGTCTGAGAAGACAGTTGAAATGATTTTGATTTTAAAAAATTTGTTGAGACTTGTTTTGTATCCTAACATATGGTCTGTCCTGGAGAATATTCCATGTGCTGATGAAAGAATAGTCTGTAGCTGTTGGATGAAATGTTTTGTTAATGTCTACTTAGTCCATTTGATCTAATATGCAGTTTAAATCTAATGTTTTTTTTGTTAATTTTCTGTCTAGATGATCTGTCTAGTGCTGAGAGTGGGGTGTTGAAGTCCCTCACTATTATTGTATTGGAGTCCATCTCTCCCTTTAGATCTAATAATATTTGCTTTATATATTTGAGTGCTCTGGTGTTGAGTGCATATTTGTTTAGAATTGTTATATTCTCTTGCTGAATTGATCCATTTATTATTATGTAATGACCATCTTTGTCTCATTTCACTGTTCTTAAAGTCTGTTTTAGCTGATATAAATCTATTCACTTTTGGTTTCTGTTTGCATGTAATATCTTTTTCCATCCCTTTATTCTCAGTCTATATGTGTCTTTACAGATGAGATGTGTTTCTTGTAGGCAGCATATAATAGGGTCATTTTAAATCCATTCAGCCAATCTATATCTTTTAAGTGGAAGGTTTTATCCATTTCCATTCAAGGTTATTATTGATATGTGAAGGCTTATTCCTGCCATTTTATTAATTGATTTCTGGTTATTTTGTATATCTTTTTTTTCCCCTTCATTTTTCTCTTCTTGTTCATTACTGAGGGTTTGTGGTTTTCCATAGTGGTAACTTTTGAGTCCTTTCTCTTCCTTGTTTGTGTTTGCTCTACTAGTGAGTTTTATGCCTTCGTGCATTTCCATGATGGTAGATATTGTCCTTTTGCTTTCAGGTGTAGGATTCCCTTAAGCATTTCTTTTTTTTTTTTTAATTTCAGGATCTTATGGGGGTACAAACATTTTGGTTACAAGTAATGACTTTGCCTCACCTAATCCAGGGCTAGAGGTGTGCCCTTCACCCATACAATGCACACCACATCCACTAGTTGTGAGTTTACCCACCCCTACCTCCCAATACCCAATGAATATCACTACCATGTGAGCACCTTAGTGTTGATCAGTTAGCTCCAATTTGATGGCGAGTACATGTGGTGCTTATTTTTCCATTCTTGTGATACCTTGCTTCGAAGGATGCCCTCAAGCTCTATCCAGGATAACATAAGAGGTGCTAGATCACTGTTGTTTTTTGTAATTGAGTAGTATTCCATAGTATACATATACCATATTTTATTAATCCACTCATGAATTGAAGGGCACTTGGGTTGTTTCTACATCCTTGCAACAGTGAGTTGTGCTGCTATAAACATTCAAGTGCAAATGTCGTTATTATAGAATGTCTTTTGTTCCTTTGGGTAGATGCCTAATAGTGCTATTGCTGGATCAAATGGTATTTCTATTTTTAGCTCTTTGAGGTATCTCCAAATTATTTTCCACAAGGGTTGTACTAATTTGCAGTCCCACCAGCAGTGTAAGTGTTCATATCTCTCTACATCCTCACCAGCATTTGTTGTTTTGGGACTTTTTGATAAAGGCCATTCTCACTGGAGTTAGGTGATATCTCCTTGTGGTTTTGATTTGCATTTCCCTAATGACTGGAGACATTGAGCATTTTTTTATATGTTTGCTGGCCATTATTCTGTCTTGTTCCTTAAGCATTTCTTGTAGGGCTGGTCTAGTGGTGATGGATTCCCTCAGCTTTTTCTTGTCTGGCAAAGACTTTATTTCTCCTTCATTTGTGGAGGATAACTTTGCTGGGTATAGTCTCCTTGATTGGCAGGATTTTTTTCCTCCAGTAGTTTGAATATATTATCCCATTCTCTCCTAGCCTGTAAAGTTTCTGCTGATAACTCTGCCATTAATCTGATGGAGGGTCCCTTATAAATGACCGGATCTTTTCTCTTGCTATTTTTAGAATTCTCTCTTTGTCTTTGACTTTTGACAATTTGACTATAATGTATCATGGAGAAGATCTTTTTGAATTGTATCTCTTTGGGGAACTCTGAGCTTCTTGTATTTGAATGTCTAAATCTATCCTCCCAGTTAATAAAGAACTTTAGAATTTTTTTGCTTCCATCTCCTTCCCCCATATTTCAAAATTTTCATCCCCACAAAAGAGATACTATTACTGTTATGTGGTATTTTAAATATTGCTTGTTTGGAATTAACCCCTTGTTTTCCATTTTATTTGTTTACCATTCCGTTATGTTTCTCAGGCTGTCTTGCCCAGATCATTGTCCTTCTTCTTGAAGTAAACCCTCCAGAAGTTCCTTTACAGCGGGGCTTTTGGTGATAAACTGCTTCAGTTTGTGTTTATCTACAAATGTTTTCTTTTATCCTCATTGTTAAAGGATAGTTTTGTTAGGAATGTAATTCTAAATTAATGGTTCTTTTTCTGTCAACATTGTAAAACTGTTTTTCCATTGTCTTCTGGCTTCCATTGATATTGAGAAAATCTGGTATCAATCAGTTTAACTACTGCTCCTTTGTAGGTCCTTTGTGGCTAATTTCAAGGTATGTATTTATTTATTTGCCTTTAAAGTTCTGCAGCTTCACTACTATGTGCCTATATGTGAATATCTTTTATTTATCCTGCTTCGGATATATTGTGCTTCCTGGATCTGTAGAGGTGTGTTAATTTTAAATCAGTTCTGGAATAGTTGCCAACATCATCTCTTCAACCATTGCCTTTCCTCCATGCTGTCCCTTTTCTCTTGCTGTGTCTCCAGTCAGATGTATATTAGACCTTCTCATTCTAGCCTCAACAGGATTCTGGATAAATCCTTCAAATGTATAAATTTTCTTTTGACCTATGAATAATTCACTATCCACTTAATTTATTTTTTCAAACTAAACATTTTTTTTATTTTTGAAAATGTCATAATTTTAAGGCTGTTTCTTCAATCCTATCATTTCTTGTTGTATGTTCTTCTTTGTGTTGTATATTCTTCTCATACATACCTAACTTATAATATGTATTTGGCAGTTTGTACATCTGTAATTCTTTGGAAGATAAATCTATGGCTCTTGATTCTGCTGTGTCTCACTTATAGGGGCCTGCTCCTTATGGATCTGGTAATTTTTGCTTGTGAAGCCATACTGCTTATAATCTGAAGGAATCTAATAGGCCTGAGTTGGGAGTCCTCAAGAGGATTCAATTCTGTTTCTGCTTGGGCTTGAAGGTACCCTCATCCAGGACAACCAAAACCCTCTTCTAAGATTTTAATTCAGAGCCAGGAACCTCAGATTCAGCTGCTTCTCCTCATTACTGTTTTAAGGATCAAATTCCCCACCATGATGCTGCTATAAGAATGTAGTCTTTGAAAGGCCCCACTTCTCACAGGCACTCTCAGGTCTGGGTCAGGCTTGTGGGAGCTCAAGCTCCCACCACACCACACTGCCATGGTGCTGGTCCTGCTCCTCACCTTCAAGGCCTGTGCTGCTGGCTGTCTGGCCCACACCCCTCACACTTGAGGCTCTGTTCTCATTTGTTTGGTTTTGAAGGCACTATCTCTGAAAACCTCTCCTACCTTTGAGAGACCAGTAATGCCTCAAAGGGTATGTGTCATCTGAAGTCTAATTGCGGTGGCATAGAAAAGTCCCTTGGAGCTTCTAACCATTGATGATACTGCCACATTTTTCTTCTATCCCAAGCACAGCATATTATAATTTCACCTGTTATTTTTAATCATCTTATTTTGAACCTACTATTCTCAATCATGAAAGTTTTTTCTTTTTTTTTTTTTTTTCTTTTGAGACAGAGTCTCACTTTGTTGCCCAGGCTAGAGTGAGTGCCATGGCGTCTGCCTAGCTCACAGCAACCTCAAACTCCTGAGCTCAAGGGATCCTCCTGTCTCAGCCTCCCGAGTAGTTGGGACTATAGGCATGCACCACCATGCCCGGCTAATTTTTTCTATATATATATTTTTTAGCTGTCCATATCATTTCTTTCTATTTTTAGTAGAGATGGGGTCTCGCTCTTGCTCAGGCTGGTCTCGAACTCCTGAGCTCAAACGATCCGCCCACCTCGGCCTCCCAGAGTGCTAGGATTACAGGCGTGAGCCACCGCGCCTGGCCCTGAAAGTTTTTTCAAATAGAGATTCTATTGCGGATCATGATGGTGTTTTCTATGCATTGTGTGGATTTATACACATTTTTAAAATTAGATGAATAGGACAAAATATACCCCAGCACTCTGCTAGTGAGTCAAAGCAAGATCTTTCTTACTTACTCATTTGTTCTTTCATTTAGGTAACAGACATTAATTGAGCATCTACTCTGCTAGGTGCTGGGAATCCCTGACCTCAAGGAGCTTACAGTCTTATAGCCAAATCATTTCTCACGGCCCAGCCAACGCAAAGGATCATGAGTGCTAATGAGCTTAACCTCCTTACGGGCAGTGGGCTGGAAGTCAGAGCACTTGCCTCTCTCAACACCTTGTCCACATTTTGCTGGGTGGGTAAGGGGTGTTAAGCATCACACCTTCCCAAAGTTTCCCCTTCCACTATTTGATATGAGATTTAGTTTCACAAATGAGTCCCAGGCACCACATATGGGGTCCTAGCTGTGAAAGTACCCCCATCTCTGGATCTGTGCAGTTTGGATGTAGGTGTCTCCTTGCCTGCTGCCTCAGTTTACAGAGTGTGTTCCAGTGGTCCACACCCTGCTGCCCGGGTCTGAAGCTGTTCTGCCTTGGGGGTCATGGCCATTCTGGGAGTCGGGACCCAGACATGGTTCTGGGGCAGTCTCGGCAAGCTAGTAAAAGAACCAGCCTTTATTTCCCCAGGTATAAAATGGACGCCTGACGAGAATGGAGTCATTACCTTTGACTGCCGAAACCGCGGCTGGTAAGAGCTCACAAGGGAAAGGTCTCTGGTCCTGACATTTGTCCTATAGCTGTCGTGTTTTGCCTAGCTCTCTTTCAATCCCTGCCCCTCCCCACCACCACTCAAGGTCTTTGGCATGTAGAACCTTGATCCAACACAGAGTAGGAAAATTTGCCAGCTACATTCCTGCCTTCTTCCCTCTACAACTGCTTTTGCCCCAGGACTGATTATATTTGTCTTTCCCAGCCCAAACCTCCTTCCAGAACATTGAGCTCTCTTCACATCAACCTGCTATTAGGCTCTCCTCTTGGTTGACACCCCTCTTCTGGCATATTCGTGACAGAATCTAAGAGTGGACCCCAGCTCTCTCCCTTCCCTCAGGGACCCTGGGTGGTCTAAACCAGAGAGGACAAGAGTTACCCTCAGGGTTTAGCTGATTAGGCAGGCGCGTTCTCAACTATTGCCACCCAAATGGCTTCAGAACTGTGTTGAGTGGTTATGGATCACGATACAGCCTGACATAGATGGGACATTGACCTGAGTTTCGGGCACGCTTGGGCCAGGATCTGAACAGGGATAACCGGAGACTCGGGCAGGCGGTGGTTCTGGCGATGGTTTCCCCATCTTGGCCTGTCTCTTTCTTTCTGCTGAAGGTACATCCAAGCTGCTACTTCTCCCAAGGACGTCGTGATTTTGGTGGACGTGAGTGGCAGCATGAAGGGGCTGAGGATGACCATTGCCAAGCACACGGTCTCCACCATCCTGGACACCCTGGGAGAGAATGACTTCGTTAATATCATCGCGGTAAATATGCCTTCCTGTTTTAGAATAGCTCGCACTTGTTCTAGAAAAATCTTTCCTCTGCCCACACCAGAATGACCCCCATGGACAGCCACTTGGTGCTTCCTACTGTGGACAATTCTTTCCTCTAAAGCTGAGGCTCCTTCCTAACCCAGGGTCCATGGTCTGCCCGAGGTTGGGCTTTCGAGAAGTCCGTGAAGTTTCTGAAATCATATGTGAAATGTGTGCCTCCATTTTTCTGTGTCTGTATCTTTCATCAATTTCTCGGAGGAGTCTGGGACCCAGTAAAGGTTAGAAGCACTGGCCTGAGTGAGCACTCACTTCACCCCTGGCCCTGCCATGTGCTGTCGACAAGCCCCCATTGCTGGCCCACTCTCCACTCTGCCGTTGGAGGAGCGGCCTGGCGTTCTTCCCCGCAGTTCCAGTTCCTCCACGTCCTTTATCGTGCTGAACCCAGACACCCTGGGAGACAGGAGCAATAAAGAAGAAAGAAAAGGGGAGGTACAAGTTAGGAGAACACTTTATTTTTTATTTTTTTATTTCAGCTTATTATGGGGGATACAAAAGTTCAGGTTACATATGTTGCCCATGTACCACCTGTCCCCCCAAGTCAGAGCTCCAGGCGTGTCCATTCCCCAGACAGTGCGCATTGCACCCATCATGTAGGTATATACCCATCCCCTCCTTGCATCCCCCTGCTCCCCGAGTCAGCACCTTCAAGCATGACCATTCCCCTGACACATGTACCCGAATGTTTATAGCAGCACAATTCACAATTGCAAAGATGTGGAAACAACCCAAATGCCCATCAATACATGAGTGGATTAGTAAACTGTGGTATATGTATACCATGGAATATTACTCAGCTATAAGAAATAACAGAGATACGGCATCTCTATGGTTCTCCTGGAGAGAGTTGGAACCCATTATATTAAGTGAAGTATCCCAAGAATAGAAAAACAAGCATCACATGTACTCACCAGGAGAACACTTTAAAATGCAGCAAAAGGGTGGGTCAGTTCAGCCCCTAAGGAGGCAGAGTTGACAGTTACCTTGGGGGCATCCTTTTGAAGCACAGCTAATCCAAGTTTTCTCCACCAGTCTGTCACGTTGCTGACAATTCTTACCTTCCACGGAATTCACTTACTTAGTAAAGAAATACCGAGATGAAGTTGTCTGACTTCAACATGATCGTGCTGGGGTGCAAATGCCCCCATCCCAGAGCGGCCCCTGCAGCTCACCCCCCGTGGCCCTCCATGCTGGCCTCCTCCCCAGCCTGGTCCCCACCCTGCGGCAGGGACGGCACAGCCATGGAAAACAGGTCCACCCTCCACAGGAGTGGGACAGTGCTTGTCCCTCAAAGCCTGCACACCTTCCTTCCCACCTCCCTGCCCAGCACCTCCAGCTGGCGAGGGTGTCACCACGGGCTGCCATTCCCTCCCAAAGTTCTCCCAGCACGTGTATGCGGTTCTGCCGCACTGTCGCCACCATCTCGCCTTTCTTCCCCTCTGTGCAAGCGGAAGGCAGAGTAGGGACACCTTGAAGATTTCTGTTTTAACTCTGGGGAAGCAGGGTGATTAAGAAGAATAGGGCAGTAATATGCCCACCCCCTGTTGATAGCTAAAGGACCCTCTTCATTGATGCAGACAAAAAGAAAAAGGCACAGTCTCTAATCCCCCCACCCAGGCATGGTGGGGAGGGGTCTGTCTACCCATGGCAGGCTCTGGGGCTCTGGAAGAAGACATCTCCTTTGGTCTTGGGGGCAGAGAGCAAAGGAATTCTTCCAGTAACTGCAGGTTCTCCGTAAGCCCTAGGAGATGGGTGTACTCAGGCAGCTAATGGAGAAGATGCCCCAAGACGAGGGTTTGACGGTTTTAGAGTTAAAGCCCTATTGTTCTCTCCACTCCCTTCTCTCTGCCTGAAAAAATTGCAAAAACTGTTGAGTTCCCCAGGATGCTATTACATAGGTGCCTTGGTGAGCCTCGCCCCGGAGTCCCCCGTGATCTGCGGGAGCTTCTTTGCTGGGTCCTGACTCCCCAGACTGACCTGTTCTCTCGCCTCCCCCACTATGGCAACTGCAGTACAATGACTACGTCCATTACATCGAGCCTTGTTTCAAAGGGATCCTCGTCCAGGCGGATCGAGACAACCGAGAGGTGAGTGTCCACCTGTGGCCTCGTGCTTTTGAGCCCCTGCCCTTGCCAGGATGGGGAGAGTCTGTGCAGACTGCCTCCACGCCCCTTTGCTTCCCTCCACGGTGCTGGGAATGGGAGTGAGCGAGTGGGTAGTCCTGGATGCACACACACCCGGGAAACCGCCAGTGCGTGTGGCAGCTTGTCAGAGCAGAGTGGCAGGTAGAGACCTCGCAGCTAAGGGACCCTCGCGTATTCAGGACTGGTTTTGCACTCTGTGGACTGTCCAGGACTCAGTTTTCCCCTCTCCCTCCCACTTGGGCCTTTCTGTTATGCCAGTCTTCAGGAGCTTCCCCGAAAGGAGGACAAATTTAACCCCATTGGGTTGAGTCCTTTCGTCTGGTAAGAGACCAAGGGGGAGAGGACACGGCAACAATTTTCCAAGGGAGATTTTGCATGTCACAGATCCCTCTCTCTGTGACTGAGGAATTGAGGTTTGACTTCCTCTGAAGCCCGGCCTCAGTCCCTGGGACCTCCACAGTTTCTGCTATGAAATGCACAGCCAGGGTTCAGCCTGGATGCTGAGGTCAAGGTCATCCCTGCCTGTGACCCTGGACTGTCCTCTCCCCCAACCCTGGCTGGACTCACACTGGGCACTTCCTGCCAGTGGTGGGCCTGGGTCTGTGCCCAGCCATTCATGCTCTCTCAGTTTATCTCGGGGGCCTTTGAGAAACATCTGCTGTCGGGGTCTAGCCCATGAAGTTGGCTGCGTGGCGAGATACGGGCCCTGCAGGCATGTCCCTCTGGGCAGCCGCCCCACATGGCCTCCTAAACCGAGGCCAGAGCGGAAGGCCCCCGGCCACTGACACTCCTCCACACCTTGCTCGTGGCAGCATTTCAAGCAGCTGGTGGACGAGCTGATGGTCAAAGGAGTGGGGGTCGTGAACCCAGCCCTGAGCGAAGCCTTCCAGATCCTGCAGCAGGTACTGCAGCTGACGGTACTGCAGCTGACGGCAGGGGCGGGGGTGGACGAGGCAACGCGGGCTGTGGTCACGGGGCTGCCCTTCACCACGCAGTTCCAAGAGGCCAGGCAAGGCAGTCTCTGCAACCAGGCCATCATGCTGGTCACCGACGGGGCCGTGGAGGACTACGAGCCAGTATTCAAGAAGTACAACTGGCCAGATCGCAAGGTGACTCTCCCAGTAGAGGTCGAGCTGGGAGGGATGCTTCTCCCACTGCCAAGGGGACAGTTCTGCTCCACTGTGGGCAGGGTGACCAGTGGGCCCCAAAGGACAGCCCCGCATTCGAATGTCCTTTCCCATTAGACCCACTCATAAACTCAGATATGTCCTAATTTGGCCTTCCAAAACTATGGCGACCCCAGGCACAGAGGCCTGGTGTGAGTGGCTTCAGAGGGAGGGACCAGCCATGCTCTGAGCGGGACTGTGGGCTATGAGCTCCGCCTCGCACCCGCCCCACGGCCACCACAGCCTGGCAAGCCGCGTTGCTGCCGGGGCCTCCCTGCAGGGTCTGCTCTGATCAAAAGGGGGTGAGACTGGAGAAGCCAAAGACTGAAATGTGCCGGACCCAGCGTCTAAGACTCACATGAGCAATGCTAACGCCACTCACGGCCAGGAGCACGGCTGCTGAGTGCGTGGTGTCTTGCGGGTTAGGTCCGAGTGTTCACCTACCTCATTGGGAGAGAAGTGACTTTTGCCGACCGCATGAAGTGGATCGCATGCAACAACAAAGGTAAGCGCCACGCTGGCCGAGGCCTCGCAGCCTAACCCGAGCACGGGGTGACGTTACCCGGCCACCCAGAGGTGCCGAGCAGAGCTGAGCGCAGGCTCCTGCGTGGGGCCCTGCAGAGGAGGGGCCCGTGGACAGCGGCAGCCTCCGCCCTCCTCCCTACTCGGAAAGAGCAAGACAAGATGCAGGTTTCTCCATAAAACCTCGAGCAAACGCTAGACTGCTCCTGCAGGGACTCTAAGTCATAAAGCCACCTGAAACGAAAATTAGAGGTCATCTGTCTAGAGTTCGCATAAGGGAGAACTGTCACTTCAGATAAAGGCTCATACGAAACCACATTGTAGAAAACAGGGAAAGGCGGGTGGCCGACATTTTTAGCATACGCTCTGTCTAACCTCCCGCCCCGTTCCTCCTGTGGCAAATTAAACCACTGATGCTAGTTCTGCTCCCAGACGAAAACAGAGGGTCGCCGTTTTCTTTGAAATAATGTTTTGTGTGCAAGCAGTCTTCATCTATCTCTGACCAGAACCCAAGACCATCTTGCCCCTGTTGATTCAAAACTCACTGGGCACCTGCCGGGCTCCTGGCACTATGCCCAGGCACTGGGGAATCTAGAGGGATCAGGGCAGACTCTGGGCCAGTCTTGCTCTGGGCACTGTCCCACAGGGGGACAAGGGAGGGAGCCGCCAGTTCCGATACAACCTGCAATGTGCGGCAATGGCTGACAGGCGTGGGCTGGTCAGGGCATGGGGCGGGGGTGGGGCATGGCAGAGGTACCTGGGGGGTGGGGAGGTGACTGGGAAGGGTGTTGCAGACAGAGGGAACAGCATGTTCCGAGGGTCTGGGACAAGGCGCAGGCCAGGAGCACAGAGCAGCTGCGTTTCTCGGCGTGTGGAGTGAGCCCTGTGGGAGTGGAGGGCTCCCATTCTGGCTCCCGTGAAGAGGCTGTGACACCCACCCCATCACCTGCAGGAGCACAAAGATGGGGGGAGGGGAGGAATCCCTGTCTCTGACTGGGTGGGCTGAAAGCAGACCTCAGGCAGTCACAGAAGGGGACTCGCTGGGGAGATGCCCTGTGGGGAGTGCGGAGCGCTGGGAGAGCAGCTGATCCCTAAGGTCCTCACAGCTGGGCTCCTGCTGCACCCACGGGAGGTCTGGACAGAGGTCTGCAGGTGGAGCAGGGCGGGCCTTTGTCTCCTCCTTTCTTCCTCCTTCCCTCTCCTTGCCCCTGTCCCTTGTCGCTGAGGGACAGCAGCGTCCTGGGGTCCAGAGCAGTCCCAGAGAGGGCTTGGCTGTGAGCCACGAGCCTGGGGCCCTGTCGGGGGTTCCCCTCTTTCCACACCCACGTGGCTTTCCCCCACCAGGCTACTACACGCAGATCTCCACACTGGCGGACGCCCAGGAGAATGTGATGGAGTACCTGCACGTGCTCAGCCGGCCCATGGTCATCAACCATGACCATGATGTCACCTGGACGGAGGCCTACATGGACAGCAAGGTGCGAGGTGACTCCTGGGCCGGGAGGGTGAGCGCAGCACCTCGTTAGGACAAGTTCTGAAGTGGGGAGGGAAGCCGGTCCTCATTCGGCTCCTTCCCCGGACAGCCCGGCCCTCTCACCGGGCCCTGCCCAGGCACCGCCCCAGGCACCCAGCAGGCCCCTCCCACGTGGTTCCTCCCCGACCCCCGTCCTCACCTCCTCCACGTCCTTCTCTCCGCCCGCCATGGGGATGAACGAGTCAGACCCGTCACTCTCCATCCTACGGCTTCATGGTGCGTCTTCCCTTCCCCCGGCCCTGCATTTTCAAAAGACTGTAGGCAGCGATAACTGACACGAAGGGCTAAGGGTCAAAGGTAGGACTTCAGGTGAGACTTTTGGGGGAAGGAGGACCTTCCTTCCACTTCTCAGATCACAGCATACGAGCAGCCACCTCTTCCACAGGATACATCAGACCGGGATGCAGAGACCTGCCAAGAGTGGCTTAAATGAGAGAGAAGTGTGTTGCTGCTTCGTGCGCAGGAAGTCTAGGGGCATATCCCCGTGCTGCCAAGAGCACTCTGGCCACCAGGGGCCCAGGCTCCTCCCCTGTTGCTAGCGTGTGGCCCTTGTCCTCCTGGCCCGGGTGGTGGGCGGAACTCCAGTCAACTGAAACCACATTCGACCTGCAGGTTGGTGGCAGGGGAGAGGGGCGCGCTCCACTCCTTTAGAGGAAACTTCCAGGGAGACTTCTGTGACACAGACGCGTGCACCTCACTGGCCAGAACTTAGTCCCAGGCTGACTCCCAGTGACAGGAGCCTGAGAACGCAGGCTCAGCTTGTCCCCTGACTTGCTCTGCATCCGAGGGCGCACCTCTGCCTGTTATAGTACATAGGAACCATCCTGCCAAATTGGGATCAAAAGCTAATTAATCTACTTGAAGGGCTCAGCCAATAAGGTCACGCCCAGGAGACGTCGTCCAGCTATCACCAACTGCTGCTGCCAAAGCTGCTGCTCAGAAGGGATGAGCCTGCCTCACTCGGGCAGGTTGCGCCTCTCCTTGTCCAGGTGTTCAAGTTCAGGGTCGGTGAGAGACAGCTGGGGGAGGGTGGGAGGAGGGAGTCTTCTTTGATCTCCTCTCCCTCGCACCATGTCTCACGCTTGTCACTCTCTTCCATTCTTCCTTCACCTCCGCGGTCCGCCCACAAGCGCCTTCGGCAGCCAGCGCAGCCACAGAGCGGGTATCTGCGGTGCACCCTGTGTGTGTGCGTCCCTCGAGGGTGAGCTGGCGAGTGAAGGCTCTCGCAGCCCAGTCAGAGGAGCCTGACCTGGCTAGCGATGGCCACGCCTGGCAGTGGTGGTCTGGAGCGTTCGGGTGTGCGTTTGCCAGAAGAGACAGGGAAGGCAAAGGCTTGCTTGCCTATAAGCCCATAAAGTGACGTCAGGCATGCCATGCCAGGTCATCCTCGGCATTTCACGGACAGCCAGGCCTCCTAGTCTCTTCTTCCCTCCATGCTCACAGAGGAGGTCACAGTTTTATCTTCACTTTAAAAGTGACACCTGTCCCTCCATTAGAAACCCCCTAGTCCCTACATCTCCTCTTTCTTCCTCCTTCCCTCTCCTTGTCCCTGACTTAGGAGGCACGGGTTGCCTGCAGATCTCCTGCACCCACTTCGGGACCTCTGAGTCGAGGATGCTACTGCCCCGAGCCCAGGGCAGGTGGCCCCTCCTGCACGGATGCCCAGAGACAAGAGTGCAGGGAGGGCTGCGCTGTGCTGAGTGCTCAGGTGTGAGCAGATTCCTGGGGCACGGTGGGGCAGGGCTGCTGCCCTGGGGAGGCAGGGGGGCACCTCTGGCTTCCTGCATCCCCACTTGAGAAGGAGACGCAAAAGCCTCCATCCAGCCCATCGGGTATGTCTGAGCTCAGGAAAAAAAATCAGATGTCACTGTGGTTCAGTTTCAGAAACCTTACTTCAAACTCCAAACTGAAAGCTCAGATGAGGCGAGGAGGGACTTGATGGTCAATGTGCCTCCTTTTCCAGGGAAGCTCTGTGGTTCCGCGGCTCAGCAACCTCCTTTAGTTGATCTCAAGGAAGGTCAGACTTGTTAATGGAAAAAAACAAACTCTATAAAATAATTTAAAGAGGTTTATTTTGAGCCAATATGAGTGACCATGGTCCAGGGATATGCAAACCCAAGAAGTCTTGGTCCCGGGACAGTTGGATTAGCATTTGGTTTTATATATTTCAGGGAGACAGGAATTGCAGGTGAAATCATAAATCAATACGTGGAAGGTATTCATTGATTCGGCTGCAAAAAGCACCACATCTTGAAGCTGCATGGTGAGGGGGTAGGGGAAGGGGGCTTACAAGTCATAGGTGGGTTTGGAGATTCTTTAACCAGCAATTGGTTGAGAGAGTTAAGCTTTGTCTGACAATGTGGAGTCAGCAGGAAGAAATGCCTGAGTTAAGACAGGGAATTCCGCCGGCCGCAGAGGGAGCCACCATCTGCCCGCTGCAGTGACAGCCTGCAGGCACCACTGAGCCTTCGTCCTGCATGGCCCTGGGTCCTGTTCATAATTTGGTATCTTATTGCCACAGAGTCTGTTTTGTCAGTCTTATGATCCCTATTTTAACATTAATGCTGGTCTGTTGGCCGGGCGTGGTGGCTCACGCCTGTAATCCTAGCACTCTGGGAGGCCGAGGTGGGCGGATCGTTTGAGCTCAGGAGTTCGAGACCAGCCTGAGCAAGAGCGAGACCCCATCTCTACTAAAAATAGAAAGAAATTATATGGACAGCTAAAAATATATATAGAAAAAATTAGCCGGGCATGGTGGTGCATGCCTGTAGTCCCAGCTACTCGGGAGGCTGAGACAGGAGGATCGCTTGAGCTCAGGAGTTTGAGGTTGCTGTGAGCTAGGCTGACGCCACGGCACTCACTCTAGCCTGGGCAACAGAGTGAGACTCTGTCTCAAAAAAAAAAAAAAAAAAAAAAAAAAATGCTGGTCTGTTGTATCTAAACTCCAGAAGGGAGGGGGTATAACGAGAAGTGTCCAACCTCCCCTCTCTTCATGGCCAGGAACTCAGTTTTAGGACTTTTCTGGGGTCCCCTTGGCCAAGACGGGATCCATTCAGCCAGTGAGGGGCTTAGGATTGTAATTTTAGTTTATGAAACACACCTGTATTCACACTTGCCAGGAGGCCGTCTTTGTTACAAAGTGGGGCACACATGCAGAGCCTCTCCCCGGGCAGCTGGAGGAGCTGGTGCAGTGGGCTTAGGGGCTCAGGCGGTCTGGGATGCTGGGATGATTCTGGCCCTGGTGCTGTGCATGGAGAGGAGGTTTTGGGTCTGTCCAGCATGGGCCAGGGTGGCCGTGAGGCAGAATGCAGCTACCCCACGGCTGCCCCACGCTGCGGTTCCTCAGCAGGCACTTGTGTTTGCGGGGCGGGTGGAAGTCTGGATCAAGGTCTCTTTTCTCTTAACTGGTCTGGGCAACAGTCATAGCGACTCATATCAGAGGTTTTGTATCAGAGGTTTCTGGAAAGCTTGCTATAAAAACCCTCTTTGCTTCTGGGCAGGCACAGATGGGCCTGTCCCCTGGGTTCCTGCTCATCCTAGGCCTGGCCAAGATGAGAGACCTTGGTGAGTGTGCTCGGGAGCAGGACGGCGGGCTCAGGACTCAGCTAAGCGACGCTGGCCTGGTCCTCCGTCTGCAGCATTCCTGCCCGCTCTCCATTTGCAGAGAAGGAAACCCTCATGTGAGATTTCTTCCTTCCTGTTGGAAGGTGATGCTGGGTATTGACACCAGCAACCGTGGGTTCTCTGCAACATGTGCTCTGAGCAGGCCGAGTGGCCCGGCCAGGCCGCGCCCTCTGACTCCACTCCTCCCCCTCCCCCGGCAGCTCTTCACCTCACAGGCCCAGAGCCTGATGCTCCTCACCACCGTGGCCATGCCGGTCTTCAGCAAAAAGAACGAAACCGTGAGTGGTTGCTCCCTGAGAGGGACAGCGGGGCTTAGAACCTGGGGCACTGCGGGCACCTTCGGACCAGTCGTGCTGGACTTGGCTGAGGTTGGAGCCACCACCGTAGGGGGGCTGAGTGCAGAGTCCCTGTCCCAGGCTAGCTGCGTGGGCATCCCTTGGTGGGGGTGGGGCTGGGGTCGCTCTGCTGCTCTGCACTTGCGGACAGGAGGCTGGGGGTCTCCTGGCAGGCTGTCTGCAAAACCACACTTAACCTGCCAAGTCGAGCAGACTGACTTGTTCATGAAGGCCTCGGTGAGGGAGCTTCTAGAGCCTTCCATCATCCCCCTGGCCAGGAAACGTTCCATTATAGGCCCCGTGTGCTTCAGCACCCCCGTGAGTGACGGGCCCTAGGATCCCACACTTCTGCCTCTGCTGCAAAGATTAATATTTCATTCAACTTTGTATTTCATTTAAATATTACAACTTAAATATTAATACTGGGCATTAATCTTCCCAGCAGCTGAGATTGCTTCTGGGGCCTCTTCTGATAAGTTATAGATTTTTATTCCAGGGAGCTCAGCCTCAAATCTAACTGCAGAGGATCACTTAACGCCTAAGTGGCTTCCTCTTCTGGGCTCTGCACAGGCCCAGGGCCCAGCCCGGCCTCGCACTCAGGGAAGCTACGTCTGCCCTGACCCCGGTGATTTTCCTTCCAGCGATCCCACGGCATTCTCCTGGGCGTGGTGGGCTCTGATGTGACCCTGAGAGAGCTGATGAAGCTGGCGCCTCGATACAAGGTGAGCCTGGGCCTGGTCTCTGAGGGGGTCACAGGCTGCCCAGGATCTGCCCCTGGGCTCAGCACCCTCTCTCCAGGCAGCCGCGGCCAGGCCACTGGCCTGGGATGGGACCTCCATCGCCCTCTAGGGAGGTGCCAGTGTTGAGGATGGGAACAGCAACGTGTGCCCATGGGTCCCTTTGCCACCACGAGCTAGGACTTGTTGTGTGGCCTTAAGCAAGTTCCTTCCCTGCCCAGTGCCTCAGTTTCTCAGTCTGCTCCTCCGTGCTGCACAGTCCTGTTTGGAGAGTGAGATGATATCATCAGAGCACCTGGAGCATGTGGTGGGAGAGAGGTCGAGAGCCGTGCGCATCACGTGGCTGCTGTGCACAGCCGCTTTCGGAAAGGACTTCACACCCATGGGCAGGGGCGCGGCCCTGGCTCAAAGTTCCTGTCTGAAACACTCCCTGCCGCGCGCTGCCGCCTCTGGCCACCCTGCGGCCCCAAGCCCCTCCCCACTCTGGTCACCCGGCACAGACCACACACCTGATGTCCCTCCATCCTGACTTCGCAGCTCGGAGTGCACGGCTACGCCTTTCTGAACACTAACAACGGCTACATCCTCTCACATCCTGACCTCCGACCCCTGGTAGGTACCGATCTTCGCCTTGGGATCCTCACTATGTGGAATTTGGGGGCAGTTCATAAAAACAGCCGAAACCAGGAACACACACCGGGCTCCATTCAGGAACCCAGTGGACCATATGAGAAAAAATGTATTTGAGTCATGGTCCCTGTTCGCAAATTGGTTATAATCTAGCAGAAGAGACCCGGCAAAATATGTGAAATGACTGAAGAACAGACCGAGAGCTGCAAGGAAGTGTGCGGTTTCGAGGCTAAGGAGCCCTGCGGGGCTGTCGCCCTTCATAGCCTCCGTGCTGTGTGGGCAGAGCTCCAGGGACCCGGGGGCTGTGAGCAGAGAGTTAGCCAGGAAGCAGTGGGGACCCTCTCCGGGGCGGGGCCTGGTGGCTCCCATTGTGTCAGAGGAGAGGACGAGGACGTGCTCCCTGGCCTCCCGCCCCTCCCGGCTCTCTCCACCCTGACACCTTCCCCTGAGCGCAGCTGGGCAGCGGCTGGCTGGGGCAGAAAGGAGCATTGTTGCCTCTGAAAGCTCTGCCCGGGCTTAGGATGGAACATGAATTTGAGCACTGTGTGCAGCTGTGACAGCCACACTGCCTGGCGTGATCAGTGGGGTGGAGGGAGTTAAAATCCCAGGGGAGTCACAGCCCCTTCCTCTCTACCGGTCTCGTGGTGACCAGCGGGTGACAGCCGAGGACAGTGGACAGCGAGCACCTTCCGGAGAACTCACTGTGGAGCTTGTTGAACCAGGTGTCATTTGGAAGGATCAGGCTAAGCCACACCCCATTCCGTCTGGTTCAAATAGGTGCAACTGGTTGAGCTATTTGAGGCAGACTGGGGGGTCAGGGAAGAGAGACATCGGGGCGCACCGGAAACCACTCTGCTCCCTGGCAAGCGTCTGAACCCACAGCAGGTCCCTGTGGTTCTGGGGGGCGCAGCCCCGGTGCCAGCAGAATGGCTCACTAGGGGCACAGTGAAGATGCCCATGTGGAGCTGCCGTGTGGAATTAAGGGGCGAGGGTCAGAAACCCTGTCCCCGCCTGTCCAGTCTCGCAGAATGCAAGGCCCCAACCGCCCGGCCCTCCGTCCCCCCAACGTGGCGCCGTGAGGATGCTGCAGGGGGAGTGGGTGGTCTGGCTAAGGACATCAGACTTGCACAAATGAAACGAGCAGAGAATAACATGACCTGGGACACTGCCACACAAGAAAGGACATGGTGCAGCCAATGTGATGCGATCCCTAAGGGAGGCACTGGCAGGAAAACGATAGTTAAGTTTTACAAAGAAAAGTAATAGAAGGGACGCCCAGGAATGAGGGAAAGGAAGGCGGAGCGCCGTGCTTCCGGCCCGAGCCCTTCCGAGTCAGGGCCCCCAGCGGGCAAGTAACAGAGGGGACCGCGGCTCTCATGTGAGAGGTTAAAGATGACGTTCCGGGAGCTGGAGGGTTTAGGAAACAGTGATGGAATGTCAAAGAAGCAGATCCTGCGTCAGAGACGGCGGGACAGGGCTGTTTGGTGAGCCTGGGCCCCAGCAGGCCAAGAATGCAGGCGTGAGCGGCCGGGGCGAGCAGAAGGGGAGACGTGGGAAAGGGGCCCACAGACCTCCCGCACGGGCAGGAAGTACGGAGGACGCTTTCCTGAGAAAAGCAACCAAACCAAAAACTGGCAGAAGCAAGAGCCACGATGACAGGGGACTCCAACCACCCAGGCATCTGCCGGAGGCTTCATTCTGCTAAAAGTAGATGCTCTGATTAATTCTTAATTTACCTTGATGATAAACTACTCTCTTTCCTTTGTTGACAGGGTTACTAAACTAAACCTGGGAAGTGCTGCAGGCCTAATGGTGGATAACTTGATATTTGTCTTGGTAGGAGGGGGGGTGGCGGGGGAGAGAGAGAGAGAGGTGTCAGGGCCACTCAGGGTGTTGATCGATGGCTCTGTGTCAAGTGGGAGGGAGGTCTTTATCAAGCACTGCAGATCTGTCCTTGACTCTGTCCCTGTCTCTGTCCCATTCAAAATTTCTATCATACAAAAGGCAGACGCCAAGAAGTCTGGAAGGTATGGCTGATACATTAAGCGGGAAATTTAGTATTCAGGAAGTATTCTTCTGAAACAGCGGGCTGAACCAACAAGATGAAATATGTTAGGGAGGCACAGAAAGCTCCACAAATTAGTCAATGCCCAAGCCTAAGCCTGTGAAGATGTAATTTAGTGGTACATCCCACGAGGAAGACCAGGGGGTTTAACTGACCGAAATCTCCGTCTGAGCCGCTGGGGCAGTGCAGCCGTCCAGGAGGTCTAGCAGGACCCTAGGCGGCTCTCAGAGCTGTGAGATGCTTCGAAGGTCACAGCCCACACCGCACTGGGCAGACCCCCACCTGGAGTGTTGGTTTTTGTCCTGGGAACTGCATTTTAGGAGTGACATTGAGAAGGTAGAGCACATTTAGAGGGAGTTGAAGCATCTGCAAACTGGGCATGTTTAACTTGGAGAAGTACAGTCTCAGGAGTGACAAGTGCCTGTAGAAATGTCAAGGGTTGTCAGGTGGAAACAGTCCGAGTAGCTCTGGGGAAAGAATGAAGATCAGTGGGTGAAAGATACAGGGAGACAGATTTCTGCTCTGTATGAGGAAGGCATTTCTAACAATTAGAGCTATCCAAAACTGCGACAAGCTGACTCACAAAATAGGGAGCTCCTTGTCATGGGCAATACTCAGAGGCCACGAGACCATCTGTCACAAATGTCGGCAAGGGAAGCTCTGCACTGGGTGGAAGTTTGGCCAGATAACCCTAAGGAATCACTGCGATTCTTCAGTTTTATGAGTGTACCCGAAAGACTGTGCAGGAGAGTTGAAACTTGATCAGGGCCCTACGCTGGTCTCATGTTTTTCTTCCTGGCCTGCCTACTCCAGTACAGGGAGGGGAAGAAACTGAAGCCCAAGCCTAACTACAACAGTGTGGATCTCTCCGAAGTGGAGTGGGAAGACCAAGCTGAGACCGTGAGTAGCAGCGGGGAGAGGGGCCAGAGAGGCTAGTTTAGCTCTATATCCAACTAACTGGGTCTGCTGCGTGGCTGGAAGCTTTGAGGTCACTCTGTTCCTCTCGGCAGAGTGGCTCAGTCCCAGAGCCTCTCCAAGCCCAAGGCAGAAGCAATTCTATAAGGGACAATTCTTTTAACAACTGTAAAAATGTAACCGTGTCTTCCTGACTCACCAGGACTACCGAGGCTGAGTGAGATTGTGGCTAAAAGCTACAGAGTGTGAGTGTTAGTGGTGTTTTAGCCTGGCTTTGGTTTCAGTGTCTCACCCTGGAGGAAGCTCTGTCTCAGCAGTGTGACACCATGCACCCCGACACATGGGTCCCCTCTGGAGCACCATCTTGGTGAATCCCAGAATTATACGCTAAAAGGAATCTGGAGTCAGGGCTATGTTCCCGCCTGGCATTCCACTCAGAGGAAAAGGGAAGAACCAAAGGGATCCCCAGATCCTAGGGGTCTCCTCTAATCCGGCCAGGAGCGCTCGGTACCCTCCGCCCTCCCGTGTGCGCTAAGGGTCTGACAGCACTGTCTTTCCTCCTGAAGCTGAGAACGGCCATGATCAACCGGCAGACAGGCTCTCTCTCCATGGACGTGAAGGTTCCGCTGGACAAAGGGGTAAGGGGCTCGAGACGAAGGGCCAGGCTGTGGTCCCAGCAAGGTAGCATCTCTGTTCGTTGAGTGTTGGGGGGTGACGATGGACTTGGACTGAGTCCAGTTAGAGCCTAAGACGTGAGTGTTTGCCGTGGCCCCGGGCTTGCCTAGCGAGCACGCCCGAGGCCCGGGCGCCGGGAAACACCTGGCCAAGGAACCACATGACCTCGCACCGCTGCGCAGCTCTCTGGAAACCGCTGAGCTGGGCGGCAGGCTAGCCAAGGCACCGACAACTCTTCTTTCTTCCTTATGCTGCCTGCTATTTGGCCCTTTTGTTGTTGACGATAGAAAGGGGAAGAGTGACAGGTAGTTTTGAAAATTGTTAGCAGCTCTTGTAAAACATGTTATATGAGAAGAGGTTGAAAATACATTCCCTAAAGCTGCTTTCCATGCACTGTAACCACAGATAATCAAGCACCAATACCCTCACTGATACCGTTTCTCTCTTTAATACCTGCCCGTCATTTCTAATACATCATTTCATCTTCCCACTTGAAAGGCTCCGTCCGATGTGTCTACTGAATCTGATTGTCCCTTAACATATTTACAAATGCCACCCGCTCCCAGGCGGCCACCCCTGCCTCCTCCTCCTGTTGCCCGTCTGCCTCAGCCGAAGCCACATGGCATCTGGCTGCAGCCATTGACCCAAGTCCTTCCCCAACATAGGCCTCCGTGAAGCCAAACAAGAAAGCATCAGGAAGGAAGGACAATGCCTGGCATGCCTTTTAGACCCTGGACCAGTGTCTGCTTTATGTGGCATCTGCCTGACTTTTTCTAAGTGCTGGGCTGAGCAAGGCCTCCATCAGGCAGGACACTGTCAGTGATGTCAGGCCACCAGTGGCAGCTGCTTCTTCTCCTGATCCAAAGCAATCAAGGCTTCTTCCATGTGCCCCCGCCCTTACCCGAGCCAGAGTCCTGCTCACATGCACAAGGGAGCTCTCACCTGGCCCAGCCGGGCCAGAACATTTAGCCTATAATGAAAAATGTAATATGCCCACAGCAGGGTGGGCATGGTGGCTCACGCCTGTAATCTCAGCACTTTGGGAGGCCAAGGTGGGAGGATCCCTTGCGGTCAGGAGTTCGAGACCAGTCTGGGCAACACAGGGAAACACGGCAACCGATTGGAGTGTGGCTGCACAACATCTCTGCAGACTGACCCGGGCCTCTGGGCGTTCTCTTCCGCCCTCTCCTCCCAGTGCCCGTCATTCCCAGGCTGCCTTCACACGTCTCAGAGCCACCAAGGCAGAGTCCTGGCCAGATCCAGTGGTCTGAACTGCTCCTGAAACCTCTGCCCATCCCTTCAACATTTGTTCATTGAAGGTAATAACACATTTACGACTTCACGAAGGCTTCCTGACATATGGGTGCTTCTACATAACGAAGTAGAGTGGTGATGATGACGATGATGACCATGATGGACATTTTATAGCACATGGGTGTTCACGTCTCCCTGCTGCTAGTACTGCTGCTAATGAGAACGCAGCTGACATTTAGGGCCTGGGCTGAGCGCTTCGCAAGGACTAACTCATTGAACATGCACAACCTATGAAGTAGGTCCTATCCTATCCCAGTTTTACAGCAAAAGTATTCAGAGAGGCTAAAACTTTGCCTGGGGTCACCAGACAATAAATTGCAAAGCCCACGTGTATCTGTATCTAGACCACCACCCTCAACCATGCTGTGCAAGGCCTTTCTCTAGGACCGGCCCTGAGTTCTCAACTCTCTGGCCTTAAAGATTTCCCAAAAGTCTCTTCAGTGCAGCGTTTCTACTCCATGGCTGGTGGTCATCGTCTCCTCCTCTCCCTCAACGCCAGGATGCACGACTCAGCCCTCTCCAGTCTTTGCTCTCTCTGCTCTCCCTGCAGCAGCTCCCCAGCTGGCCCTGCGTGTGCAGGACGTTTTGCTGGGGTCTGGCCTCTGGCTGCTCTGGTCTGCTGTGCTCCACCCCTCCTCGATGCTGCCTTTCCTCACTGCCATCTGTTCTGTCTCCCCCACATGACCAGCAGGGTCCGCAGCCCACCCGCTGCCTCCCGTCGCTCCCAGCCCCGTCTCTCAGCCCGGTGGAGCATCTTGGTGAGCTCGGGCCTCAGTAGCAACCACCTTCAGGTCTAGGCTAAGCCGAGGGCAGTGCTGCTAAAGTGCCATGAGAATATTGGTCGCCATTCCAGCCACCTTTCTGGCACACAGTCATCTGCTCCACGGACTCCCTGGGGACTTCACAGGCATCCTTGCTGCCCACGTTCAGTTCAGACCTTCCTCCATCTCCCCTTGACTCCAGACAGGCAGCTATGGTGGTGTTACCAAGGACGGTAGTAGCACCTCCAGAGTAATTCAGAGCTGGACTCATGAGCTCGGAAACCTCTGGGGCCAGGTGGGTCCTATTGAGAAATCCTAGCACTCTGAGAGGCCGAGGCAGGAGGATCACTTGAGGCCAGGAATTTGAGATCAGCCTGAGCAAGAGCAAGACCGTCTCTACAGAAAAGGAAAATGAGCTGGGCGTGATGGTACAGGCCTGTAGTCCCAGCAATTCGGGAAGCTGAGGCAGGAGGATCGCTTGAGCCCAGGAGTTGGAGGCTGCAGTGAGCTACAATCGCACCACTGCACTCTAGCGGGGGCGACAGAGTGAGACTCTGACTCAAAAAAAGAAAAAAAAGGAAAGATGAATGAGCAAAGCAGACTGGCCTCGGCACTGGGACTTGCAGCAAACCGGGGGGAGCGTGTGCCATCGAAGGAGACGCCAAAATTCACATTTGAAATGTGCACAATGAATTCCAAAAATGTCAAAGGCACTATCCAAGCCAGTATCCAGGATATCAAACTTGTGAGCAGCCGAGCTTTGGCCTGAGGCCTGCGCCTTGCTAGCAGGCTTTGCCCCAGTGCAGACCAATAACAGGCGTCATAATCCCTAACCTGTCGGCAGCGTGCTGGTCTGATATCCTGGGACACATGTTTAAAAGAACAAACCAGAAAAGCGAAGTATCCCAGAGCATCTAACCTAGGACCCTTTTTTGTCATTCTCATGCTGTTTGTTTAGAACAAATAATTAGCAATGGGAGGAGAGGCAGGCATGATGTTCTTCAGTAGCTTCCGGGTTCTCCCAAAGGAACCCTGCTGATCTGGGTGCTCATGCGTGTACACACACACACCGTCAGCACGCGCGTGTGCAGACACACATCCCAGCAGCTGACACACTCAGGGCAGCTTTGCCTCATGTTCCTCCAGGGCCTTTGAATCCCTGTGCCCTGGATTTCAGGGACACAGGACTAGCGTGCTCTGTGGTGCGCTCTCTCTCTCCCTCTCTCACTCTGTCTGTCCCTCTCTCTCCTCCCCTCACACCCGTTTTGTTTTTTTGTCCAGCAGGAAGAGGCAAACTATTAAAGGCGCAGATTGTTCTGATACCTCCTTACCCCCTGCCTCATATCCAAACCTCTCTTGCCGTTAACGGCATTCGGAGACCTCCCTCCCCCTTCTCTCTTCCTTTTACTTCAGCCTTAGAAGAATATCTCAAAGTTCTAACTCCAGTCATGAAAGAGTAGTGTGCACTAGACTAACCCTCTGGCAGATACCAATGATAAACTCTGGACAAAATACAAAAAACAAAAAATTTAAAGGCACTTAAAAGAAACAGCCCTTAAATCAAGACAACCACATTGGGCGAGATACACGTTTACACGGCTTTTCTCCTAAGGAGCACTCTCCAGTCTGTTTGCAGTAGAACAGCTAGAATTCAAGCAGAAAGCTGCAGTTATCATCTTAAAGTGTCACAGAACAGAATTTGGGTTCCAGAGTGTCTGGAAAGGAGGAGGGATATCCCAGAAATGGGGAGCCACAGGGAGGGTAGTCACACAATCTACGCACAAGCTCCCGTCAAATTCTTGGCTGACTCCTGAACTGTGCATATGCAGGGGAGCCTCTAAGCAGCCACTGGAAAGCTGGAAACCAGAGCAAGGGTTTCAGCTCTTGCCCATCGTAGTGGAGACAATTTGGAATCTGAGTTACACGGAGGTGAAGAGGCTTGGTAACACCTCAGGATTTCCTTTGAAAGCACAGAAGAACTACACCTTAGAAGTAAGGATTATGTCCCAAGATCAAGAGATTCACTCCAGAGATTCACTGAAGATAAAGCTGAAACAGACTCACCCTAACGAAATGTAACCAAGACTCCACAAGCTCAAGGTGATCAGCCAATAATTTAACTGCTGATTGATATAAAAATCAACACTCTTCGAAGGAAGACAGAGTGTCTACAACCTATTCCTTACAATATCTGTTATCCAATAAAAACTATTAAACATGCGAAAAAACAGAAAAATGTGTCAGATAGTTAAGAGAAAAATCAGCCTTAGAAACTGACCCAGAGATGACCTAGCTGCTGGAATTAGAGAAGGATTTTAATGCAGATATTATAAATATGCACAAGGAATTAAAGGAGAAGATGGTCATGATGCATGAATGGACAGAGAATCTCAGCAAAGAAACAGTTAGGGCTTGACTAAAGAACAGAACCACTATGAATGATGTGAATGAATATAGGATTTTATTCTAGGGATTACACCTTATGAAGCTGTGGGAGCTGGTGAAGAAATCTATGGAAAGCTGGAGTCTCTGCCTGGAATGGTGAGCTTGAAGCCATTGTAGGTCAGCAGGGCCAGCAGTTGGGAAGGAGAGCTGGACAAATGTGGGAGAAAGCAAGGACAAATTGGAACCCATGAAGAAAACAGGAACCCAGGAAGATGGACTGACTGCCCCACATCTGACTCTCACTACCTCCAACCACAAGGATGTGGGTGACCTGCAGACGGAGCCAGTGCCCTTCACCAGGAGCTACGTATTCACCAGGCCAGGTCTCAGAGAAACTGAAGGAGGAGATCCAGCAGCAGCTGAGGATGCTTTGAATCTGGCTAATGCCCATGCCAAGAAGGAAGCACTGGCACACCAGAGTGAACTGCAGCAGTGCCCGGCATGCTACACTGACCTTCCGTGTGCAGAATGGCTGCTGCTTCACTTCCGGCTGGCAGACCTCGTGCAAACTTCTCTTTTGGCCAACCTTACCTTGGAACCACGTAGGGAATTGAGTCTGGGAAATGTAGTTCCAGCTTAGCTGATTTGATGCAGTACAAAAGCACTACAAGGACAAATGAGAATTTTATGTTTATATTAGACCTATTTTAAAATTCAATATATTTAAGGTGCACAACATGATGTTTTGAAATATAGTCATCCCCTGGTATCTGTGGGGGATTGGTTCCAGGAGCCCCCATTGATACCAAAATCCACAAATTCTCAAGTCTCTTATATAAAATGGTGCGGTATTTGCATATAATCTACACACATCCCCCATATACATTAAATCATCTCTACGTTACTTATAATAACTAATACAATGCATATGCTATTTAAATAGTTGTTCCACTGTATTATTTAGGGAATAATGACAAGAGAAAGCATCTAGATTTGTTCAGTACAGAGGCAACCGTCTTTTTTTTCCTCTGAATATTTTCAATCCACTGTTGATTGAATCCAGGGATGCAGAGCCCACAGATATGGAGGGCTGACAGTACTTATCTTGATGTACATACACACAGTAAAGAGATACATTACCACAGTAGAGCAAATTAACATACCCATCCTCTCATATCGTTCTATGAGATATAATTTACCTTTTTGTGTGTGGTAAGGGTACCTAAACTCTATGCTTTGGGCCAATTAGCAGTATAAAATACAATACAACATGATTAACTATAGTACTCCTGTCATACATTAGATGTCTACATTTATTCATCTTCCAAAACTGCAGCTTTGTACCTTTTGACTGACATCTTCCCGTTTTCCCCTCACCACTTCCCCTAACCCTGCAACCACCATTTTACTATTTCTACGTATTCAATTTTTTTTTTTAGATTCCACCTGTAAGTAAGATCACACTGTATTTTTTTTCCATATCTGGCTTATTTCACTTAGCACAATGTCGTCTAGGTTCATCCATGTTGTTGCAATTGACAGGATCTCTTTGTTTGTTAAGGCTGAATAATATTCCTTTGTATATACATACATATATATGTACATATATCACAATGTTTTTATCCATTCATCTGTCAGGAGACACTTTAGTCGTTTCCATATCTTGGCTATTGTGAATAACAATGCAATAAACATGGGAGTGTAGATATCTTTATGAGGTAGTGACCTCATACACTCCCTCATACGCTCTGGGCATATACTGCCTAGAACAGGGACTACTAGATCATAATGCAGTTCTACTTTAATTTCTTTAGGAGTCCCATACTGTTTTCTGCAGTGGTTGCACCAATCTACATTCCCACCAATAGTGTACAAAGGTTTTCTTTGCTTCACACCCTTGGCAACACTTATTTCATGTCTTTTTGATAAAAGCCATCCTAAAAAGTGTGAGGGGATATCTCATTGTGGTTTTGATTTGCATTTCCCTGATGATTAGTGATATGAGCACCTTTTTATATAGGTGTTGGCCATTTTTATGTCTTCTTTGGAGAGAAATATCTATTCAGGTCCTTTGCCAATTTTTTCTTTTCTTTTTTTTTTTTTTTTTTTTTAGAGACAGGATCTTGGACTGTTGGCTAGTCTGGAGTGCAGTGACATCATCACAGCTCACTGTAACCTCAAACTCCTGGGCTCAAGCGATCCTCCTGTCTCAGCCTTCCTAGTAGCTGGGACTACAGATGTGTGCCACTATGCCCAGCTAATTAAAAAAAAAAAAAAATTGTAGAGACAGGGTCTCACTATGTTGCCCAGGCTGTTCTGGAACTTCTGGCCTCAAGCAATCCTTCCATCCATCTTGACCTCCCCAAGTGCTGGGATTACAGGCATGAGCCACTGTGACTAGCCTCCTTTGCCCGTTTTTAAATCAGGTTATCTGGGGTTTTGCTGTTGAGTTGTGTGAGTTGCTTCTATATTTTGGATATTAACTCCTTATTAAATATGTGGTTTTTCAAGCATTTTCCCCAGTCCATAGGTTGCCATTTCATTTTGTTGATTGTCTCCCTTACTGTGCAGATGTAGTACCACTAGTTGGATGTCCCACTTGTTTATTTTTGCTTTTATTGCCTATGCTTTCAAATGGAACTTTCAAAATCAAAAAGTACAATATCTGAAATGAAAATCTTACTGTATGGGCTTACCAGCAGATTAGAGAAAAAAGACCAGTGAACTTGAAGATGGAACAATAGAAATTATCGAGTTTGAAGAATGGAGAAAAAATGGAGAAAAAAAGAAAAACAGAACCTCAGTGGTCTCTGGGATGATATCAAGTGATCTAATATATATGATCTTGGAGTCCTAGAAAAAAAGGATAAAGAATGTAGCAGAAAAAAGTATTTGAAAACAAATGGCCAAAAGTGTCCTGAATTTGGTGAAAAATATCAACCTACGGATCACAGAATCTCAGCAAACCCCAAGCAGGATAAAAATAAAACAACACCTGGGCACATCATAGTGCAGCTATTGAAAATCAAACATGGCCGGGTGCGGTGGCTCACGCCTGTAATCCTAGCACTCTAGGAGGCCGAGGTGGGCGGATCGTTTGAGCTCAGGAGTTCGAGACCAGCCTGAGCAAGAGCGAGACCCCATCTCTACTAAAAATAGAAAGAAATTATATGGACAGCTAAAAATATATATATTAAAAAAAAAAAAAAAATTAGCCGGGCATGGTGGTGCATGCCTGTAGTCCCAGCTACTCGGGAGGCTGAGACAGGAGGATCGCTCGAGCCCAGGAGTTTGAGGTTGCTGTGAGCTAGGCTGATGCCACGGCACTCACTCTAGCCTGGGCAACAGAGTGAGACTCTGTCTCAAAAAAAAAAAAAAAAAAAAAAAGAAAATCAAACATAAGAGACAATCTTTAAAGAAGTTAGACAAAAAAAGATTCCTTATATAGAGGGAAACAATTAAAATGATAGCTGACATAACAATGAAATAATGGCTTAAAGGGCTGAAAGGAAAAAAATTATCAACCCAAATTTCTATACGTAGAGAAAATATCCTTCAAAAATAAGGTGCGATAGGCCGGGCGCGGTGGTTCACGCCTGTAATCCTAGCACTCTGGGAGGCCGAGGCGGGTGGATCGCTCAAGGTCAGGAGTTCGAGACCAGCCTGAGCAAGAGCGAGACCCCCGTCTCTACTAAAAATAGAAAGAAATTATATGGACAACTAAAAATCTATATAGAAAAAATTAGCCGAGCATAGTGGCGCATGCCTGTAGTCCCAGCTACTCGGGAGGCTGAGGCAGTAGGATCGCTTAAGCCGAGGAGTCTGAGGTTGCTGTGAGCTAAGCTGATGCCAAGGCACTCACTCTAGCCTGGGCAACAAAGTGAGACTCTGTCTCAACAAATAAATAAATAAATAAATAAAAATAAAAATAAAAACAAAAATAAGGTGCGATAAAACCATTTTTAGATAAAATAAAACAGACATTTCATCACTAACATATCTGTACTATAAGAAATGCTTAAGAAAATTATTTGAGCTGAAGAAAAATGATACCAGATGGAAACTGAAAACTACAGGAGAGACTGAACCACACTGAAAATGGTAAATAACATGGGTTAATGTAAAACTTTTATTCATCCTCTTAATTTCTCAAAAAGACAACTCAAAAAGCAAAGGGTTTGACATTGTATTGTAGGGTTTATAATGTATGTGAATGTAAAATATATGACAACAATAGCACAAAGTGGGGCTATCACAAGAACGTAGCTAATTTGACATTATAAAAATCCAACCAATCAATGTAATTCACTACATTAACAGAATAAAGAAGAAAAGACATATGGTCATCTCAACAGATGTTAGAAGAGCATTTGACAAATGTAAACAGGAATAGAAGAAAACTTCCTCAATCTGATAAAAAAGTATCTATGAAAACTTTTAATGGTAAAATATTTAACACTTTCTCCCTAAAATTGAGAACAAGGCAAGGATGTCTGTAAGCATTGCATTGAAGGGCTTAGCCAGTGCCATAAGGCAAGAAAACAAGATAAAAGACACAAAGATAAAAAAGGAAGAAGTAAACCTGTCTTCATTCATGGACAAGATTATTGTTTACAAGAATATCTCAAGAATCTACAAAACAACCACTATAACTAATAGTTAAGTTTAGCAAGTTCACAGAAACAAGGTCAAATATTATAAAAATCAATTTTAATTTTACATATAGCAGGAAATAAATAGAAACTAAAATTATTTTTAAGTTCCAATTACAATAGCATCAAATAACAAAAAATACTTAGGAATAAGTTTAACAAGGGTGTATATGACCTCTACACTAAAAACTACAAAACATTGCTGAAAGAATATCGAAGTTAAATAAACATAAAGACGTAACCATTTTTAGGGGTTATAAGATCAATGTTGCTAAGATGTCCGTTCTCCCCAAATTGATCTATAGATTCAACACAATCCCAATGAAAATTTGAACAGACAATATGATTCTAAAATTTGTATGAAAATGCAAAGGACCTAGAATAGCCAAAACTATCTTGAAATATAAGAACAAATTTGGGCAATTGATGGTACGTGAATTCAAAACTTACTATAAAGATACAATAACCAAGCAGGGTGGTATTGACAAAAGAATAGACAAATGGATCAATGAGACTGAATAGAGAATCCGGAAATAACCCACACATATATTGTCAATTGATTTTTAACAAAGACACCTATGCGAATCAGTGTAGAAAGGAGATTCATTTTGACAAATGATGCTAGGACAACTGAATAAATCAGTAGGAAAAAAACATTGAACCATATCTCACACCACACAGAAAAATTAATTTTTTGAATTGTTTTATGGATCATAACATTTAATGTAAAAGCCAAAACCATAAAGCTTTCACAAGATAACATTGGGAAAATCTTCTCCACCTGAGGTTATGCAAAGATTTCTTAGACAAAACCACAAAAAGCACTAAACATAAATTAAAATTTGATAAACTGGACTGCATCAAGAGCAAAAAATCAAAAAAAAAAAAAAAGTCAAAAAATCTGCTCATCAAAGGCACCAGTAAGAAAATTAAAAAGCAGCCAGGCACGGTGGCTCATGCCTATAACCCTAGCACTCTGGGAGGCCAAGGCAGGAAGATCGCTTGAAGCCAGGAGTTTGAGACCAGCCTGAGCAAGAAAAAGACCTCATCTCTACAAAAAACAAAAAAATTAGCCAGGCATGGTGGCATGCACCTGTAGTCCCAGCTACTTGGGAGGCTGAGGCAGGAGGATCCCTTGAGCCCAGGAGTTGGAGGTTGAAGTGAGCTGTGATGATGCCACTGCACTCTAGCCCTGGGTGACAGAGTGAGACCCTGTCTCAAAAATAAGAAAATGAAAAAGCAAAGACAGATTGTATCCAAAATACATGAAGAACTCCTACAAAAAGACTAACAACCCAATAAAAAACATTCAGAGCACTTGAGCAGACATTTCATAAAAGAAGATATGCAAAGATCCTCAACATGATTAGTCATTAGGGAAATACAAATTAAAGCTACAGCAAGATTCCAATTCATACCCTTTACAATGGCTAAAATTTAAAAGACTAATAACAACAAATGCTGGCAAGGATGTGGAGAAATTAGAACTCTCAGACATTGCTAGTGGGAATGTAAAATTGTAAAAACAACTTTAGGAAATTGTTTGGCAGCTTTTAAATGAAGGTAAATATATATTTACCATAAGATCCAGCCATGTATTTACCAAGAGAAATGAAAACACATGTCCATACGAAGACTTGTTCCAGTATGCTTATGGCAGCTTTATTCAGTCTAGCCCCAAACTAGAAACAACCCAAATATCCATCAATAGGTGATTGTAGAAGCAAACTGTGGTGTGTCCATACCATGGAATGCTACTCAGCAGCAGAAGGAACAAACCACTGAGACATACAACATGGATGGATCTTACAATCATTATGTTGAGCAGAAGCAGCCAGACACAACAAAGAGCCCGTACTCTGAGAACAGGCGAAGCCATCTGTGGTGAGAGTCCAGACAGAGTTTGCCTGCAGAAGGGGCCGCAGAAGGGGCAGGCAAAAAGACCTCAGAGGATGCAAAGTCCCATGTCTTCACTGGGAGGTAATTACATGGCTGTAATCATGTATCAAAAAATCATGTGACATGTATCAAAACTAAAAATCTGTGCATTTCATCCTTTTTTCAATTAAAAAAAAGAAGGAAAATATTTACAGTTCTGATGCTCAAGCTGGCCCCATCTTGGGGCACAGGGGCTCCCAACTGCCCCAGGTGTCCCCCAGAACAGCCAAGACTGCTGTGATGGAGGGAAACTGCAGGCAGGCTCTGGTAGAGGAGGCGGGAGGGCATTGTTAGAGGACAAGTCCAGTTTTGAGGACAGGGGCTTGATCTAAAGCCAGTTTCCTAGAAAAAGGAAGCCTTTTTTTTTTTTTTTTTTTGCGCCATCCTCTCTCTGTGTGCTCCTTCCAACATCTCACTCCAATTTCCAAAATGAAAAGTCAGAAAGAAGTGAAGGAACTAAGAGCAGGTCCTGAGCCAGTGACAAAATGTGGCTTTCCCAATGACATGAGCTTTCATCAATGTGTAGGACAATCCACAGAACTTCAGAGCCCGGAACACACGCTCACAGCGGCCGTACAGGGGAGAGAGACTACTGTTAGTCCTGATTCCACGAGATGACACGGTGCCTAGAGCAGTGAAGTCATCTGCCCAAGAGCACACGACCTGGAAGCAGCTCAGCTGGGCTTCCATCTGGGTTGTCTCAGCCTGGCCATGTCCTTAGCCACTTTGTACGCTATCTGATGCCCTGATTTATACAAATTAAACTGGAGCCTAAAAGATGGCAGCTTTGAAACGAAAAAGAAGTTGTAAAGGGTGCGTTGCCTGGGGAGGGGAGTGTTGTCCCGTTCTCCCTTGGCTATCTTCGAGGGCTGGAAGGCTGTCAGCAGATTGTATACATAGGGGTTTAATTTTGGGTACCAACTGACAGCCTCCTTTCTGACCCTATGGGAACCCTGTAGTCACCAGTCTACATCTGCACCGCCGAACACGGTAGCCACTAGTCATGTTGGCTGTCTAAATTTATGTGAACTAAAATGAACTAAAATCTGAAAATCCAGTTCCTTGGCAGCACATTTCAAGTGCTCCATGCTGCAGGTGGCTAGGGGCCACCATGATGGGCAGACCTTGGTCCTCAAGTCCAGGTGACTCGCAGAAGGCCGTGGTTTGCCGGCCATCACAGTGATCTGCCCGTGATGTTAATAGGATGGGGCGAGTGGCGTCAGGTCGGGGAGGGAGCAGGGACGCACAGAGGTGGCGAAAACCCCAAGGGCACTGGGGGTGGGGGCGGGCACCCGTTCTCTCCAGCGAGCACTCTTGCCTTGTCTGCTCTTTCAGAAGCGAGTTCTGTTCCTGACCAATGACTACTTCTTCACAGACATCAGTGACACGCCTTTCAGGTGAGGGACCCATGCTCTGTTTGCAGTGGGGACGGCCTGTGGACTGTGAATACCAACACCTCGTATTTAGCTGGCAATTTTGTGGTAACAGCAAAAGACCCAGGTCAGCGTGCAGGAAACGAGGCGTAGACGGGCTTTGCCAGTGTAGCCGAGGGTGCAGGTTCTGCAGCCACACTGCTTGGATTTGCACCCCAGCTCCACCACTCACAGGCTGTGTGACCTCAGCCAACTTATGTGACCTCTGCCTGCCGTGGATGTCTTGTCCACACAATGGGGCTAACGGTAGTAGCTACTTCTTGGCGCTGTTGTGAGCATTAAATGACATAGTACATTCAAAAATCTTAAAGTAGTGGCTTCTTAAAAGATGAAAGGATCAAACTCGATGATCTCTTAGGTTCTGTCCAACTGTACAAATGTTTGACGCTAGGCGTCATACAGACTAGGAAGCAAAGGGTCTCGAGCTCTCGATCACCTCATTTCTCCGTGTGGCCTTGGTCCCTGGCCCTGACTGCTCCTGAGGACGCCTGAGGAACGTGGTGAAACTGCCAGTGCCCAGGCCTCACACAGCCAGTTTACTCGGAATTTCTGGAGGTGGAGCCCAGGCACTGGTCTTTGTAAAGTCCCCGTGTGTGGTTCCGCTATTCAGCCCAGGTTCACAACTGAGGCTCCCCAGAGAAGGAGGCGTGGCAGGAGCCACCAGGTGAGGCGGAGTCTCCTGCCGGGACGCCTGTGAGGCACGGAGGCCCCTTATACTTCAGGATGGGCCCTGAGAAAGCAGGAGCCGAGAGGGACCTTGGTCGTGGGATTTCCATCCAGGTCCTTCTCTGGAGGACAGGCTGATGACAAGACAGAAGTGCCGCCTGAGTTCTGGAGGGGACAGCTGTGAGGCCAGGGCGAGGGTGGGGACAGCTCACAGAGCTGACAACAGGCAGGATGGGACCGGGCAGCCGTGCCCTGAGTGTGCTTTCTCCTCCCGCCCGCAGCTTGGGAGTGGCGCTGTCCCGGGGCCACGGGGAGTTCATCCTCCTGGGGAACACGTCTGTGGAAGAAGGTGGGTCGCGCTGCCTGGTGCCAGTTTGGGGAAACGTGGATTCTCCTGGGACCCTGGGCGGAGCCGGTGTCACAGACTCCCTGGACTGCCCCACGGCGCCACTCAGAGCAAGGGGCAAAGCTGGCTTGCTAGGGCTGCCGTAACAAGACACAGCAAACTCGGTGGCTTACAACAGAAGGCGAGAAGCCCGAAATCAGGTGCTAGAAAGGCCGTGCCTCCCCGGAGTCACCTGGGCTTGTCTGGGGAAAGGAGCTCCCCCTCAGCCACCGGCCTTGTGGCTGTCAGAGCAGTAGCCCTTTGAAGCCTTCCCAGATGCCCCGCTGGCCTTTGCATCTTCTTGCCCTACAGCTTAGCAAGACCTCGACTGAGCACCTCTTTACTCCTAAGCCTGAGGAGGTGCCGGTCAGACACCTGCTCCTCGTGCATTCAATCCACAGCACCAGCCGAGCACATCCACGCAGGCTCTGTGCCAGGCGAGGGCCACGGAGGCTCATGGAACAGCAGGGCTCATCTCGGGGCTCACCCACAACTGCCCCTTTAGCTCAGTCGGGTGCAGCGAAGCCAATGAAGCTGACGTTGCTGGTTGCAATGTATCAGGCCTTCTGGGCGAGATGCTAAGAGGAATTGGACGCGGCTCCCTGGCGGGGCTGCCGTCTGGCAGAAGCGTGAGGACGTGCCCGTGATAGCTAGAATCCAGCCCGGGAGGGAGGAGAGACGTGAGAGCCGGGGAGGAGGAAAAGGTGGCCGCAGGCCGGGTGGGCAGCGTAGTGAAGGCGAGCATTGGTCCTGAACCTTGGAGAGAGGGTGGGACTTGGGCATGAAGCAGTGGGAAGAGAAAGCACTTCCGGAGGCGGGAGATGTGTGCACACAGGCAGGACCTGTGCAGACCTTGCTCCGCTGGTGGTTGGGTTCCTACTGTGAGCTAAGAGCAAGGAAGAACAGAAGCCTGCCCCTCCCTGCGCCAAGAGCCTGCCAGGCGGCTCCCACACAGGCAATGCCCTCCTCACCCGCCTCGCCGCTGTGGGCACGTCCTCCTGAGTGTGGTCTCTGTTTCAGGTCTGCACGACCTGCTCCACCCGGACCTGAGCCTGGCCAGAGACTGGTGAGCGAGGAGGGGAGAATGGGAGGAGGCAGGGGGGACTTTTCAAGGTGACACTGACTCCTCTGGGTTCCAGGATCTACTGCATCACGGATATTGACCCGGACCACCGGAAGCTCAGCCAGCTGGAGGCCATGGTCCGTTTCCTGACCAGGGAGGACCCAGACCTGGAGTGTGAGTGCCACCACCCGCAGGGGTGGGCTTCTCCTCTGGGGTCCTGCAGCTCAGGACTTTGAGGGGTAGGGAGGGAGGATGCCACGTAGCCCTATCCCTGGAGCACAAGGACAGCTTAGAGAGGACAGGGAGAGCCTCAAAGAAAAAGGCAGAACCAGCCTTACTATGAGGCCAGCTGGTGTCTGAGCATTCTTGGAATTGTGGTGACACGGATGTGTCCCCATATTGGGGACTGAGTTCTTTTTCAGCCTCTATTGACAAGCACTGTTGAGGCCCAGGGGATCCACCTGGCCATCGGCTCTGTCCCTGCTACCCCTAGAGGAGGCCCCCAGGCAAGCAGCTGACGCTGCACCTGAAGCCCTCCTCTCCGCAGACGGGAGCGTGGGGCCGCATGGCCCCTGGCAGCGTGCGTCTGCGCGTTTTCTGAGCACTGATGCAGTTGGTGACTCGGTGGGCCCCACCCTTGGCATGCTCCTTCCTCCTCCTCTTTGGAGACAAAAGTCTCCCCCTCTCAAGGGGACTCTGCCTCCCATCCTGGCCCGGCTGGGCACTCAGTTGCTCAGGCACTAATTCCGTTGCCGACTCTGGACGCGGTATGCCCTCTGCTGCACCAGGCCCCAGGGCAGGCGCTGACCAGGCCTCTGCCCACATGGCGCTCACAGCCAGTGCAGAAGGCGGCAACACGAGGAAGTGCTGACACGCAGATGCGATGGGCCCGTGCGCAGCGTGATCCGCGCCCTGACTCCCTGACTAGGGCGCTGCAGGGAGAGAAATGGGGCCTGCCTGAAACGTCTGGTCCTGGAAGGCCACCTCGTCCCTAGCTAAGGATGCAAGAGCCAGCCACATGGCTTAATGGGCTCTCCTCTGGGGGTGC
Source organism: Eulemur rufifrons (assembly GCF_041146395.1). Classification (NCBI taxonomy): domain Eukaryota; kingdom Metazoa; phylum Chordata; class Mammalia; order Primates; family Lemuridae; genus Eulemur; species Eulemur rufifrons. Next base: position 1,741,191 of record NC_090998.1, on the reverse strand, counting down.
CGGAAACACGTGGAAACTAAACAGAGGTGGTGGCCATGCAACATTGTAAATGTGCTAAATGCCACTGAATTGCATATTTAAGTTGGTTAGTTTTATTTAGTTGGTTATGTGAATTTTACCTCAATAAAAATAAATAATTTTTTTTTTTTTAAAGAGAGGGAAAAGCAAGAGCCGCCCATGCAGAGCAGGGAAAAAGCGTCCCAGGCAAGGGAACAACACGCGGCAGCTTCCTGGCGAGGCGGAGCGTGGCGGGGTGGAGTCCCAGACTGGGAGAGCGGTGTGTCCTGTCCCGCAGCCCAGAACACAGCGGGAGGCGGGGAGACGGGAGAAGCAGGCTGAGCGGCTCTTGGCCCGAGGTCACCAAGGGCGTCTCCGAGGCTCACAGAGTGTTAGAACTGGAAAGAGCCCAAGGTGCTGTTCAGTTCTGCTCACGGCCCTGGCGCTGAGCACGCAGAGGCAGGCAGAGGGGAGGCAGCCTCCTCACGCCCGCTTGTCCGCACCTCGAGTTCCCTGGACTCCAAAGGGCGGTGAGCTGTGCTCCTGATCACGGGGGAAGCACGTGGCCTGGTCCCCTTTTGTTTTGCCCCCAGGTGACGAGGAGCTGGTGCGAGAGGTGCTGTTCGACGCGGTGGTGACAGCCCCCATGGAAGCCTACTGGACAGCGCTGGCCCTCAACGTCTCCAAGTACGCACGGGTTCCTGGGGGCAACACCCGGGGGCCCAGGTTTCCCTGGCTGAGTAAGGGCCCCTGCTGCCACCTGGCTGGTGGCTCAGGACTCCTCCCACATCTCCTGGCCTAAGATGAAGACATGGGCGGGGGGCGAGGGACCTCTACACAGCCCCAGGGGAGTGGCTTGGCAGAGCTTCCACACGCAGTAGAGGGCTGCTGCTTTCGTGAAGAAGACCACGTGCAGGTCTCCCGGGCAGAGGTCTCAGTCCCCACCCCAGGACAGCCCCATTCTGAGAGCCCCTCTCCCTGCATTGGGCTTCAGCCAGCCGTGACAGCCCATTAGCCACAGTGCCCTGCCAAGAGCCTTTGTTTCCAGCAGATAAGGTCTTGACACCAGTGAACTTGACCTCTGTGTTTCCCAGCCCCTTAGATCTCCTCACTCCCTTTGCTGGTCTTTACTGGGGCTATCGTGCTTAGTGACCAGGTGGACAGATGAGCGGCATGTGAGTGCGTGTGTGTGTGTGTGTGCGTGTGCGTGTGAGTGCGGAGGGGCCGTGTAAGATGCTAATGAGGTTAAGGTCACCCTGGGCCGCACCTTGGTCCTGAGTAGGAAGATTCAACATTGTGAAGACGTCAAATCTCCCCTAAATTAGTTTATTAATGCTATCCTAATAAAAACATCTACAGGATTTTACAGGGATGATCTCCTACTGCAAAAAGCAGAACGTGGCATGTTCTGCGTGATGCGCTTCCACGCAGGAGAGAGGCTGCGGACAGAGTGTGTGTGTGCGTGTGTGCGTGTCATGCCTGTGTATCTCTCCACGCAGTACCTGGGGAATGCTCCGGAGGAAACCGTCCTCCCTGGTGGTTTCTAGTTAGAAAAATGGGTAACTGAAACAGGGATGAAAAGAACACTTTTCACTGTATAGTTTTTGGTGTGATCTGGAACCATGGAAAATATGACCTATATAAAATTAAATAAAACTAACAGAGAGAAAGAGAAAGAATCCAGGGGGCCAGGAACTGTTCTAAGTACTTAGGGTATATTAACCCACCTTGTCCTCACTACAATCCTCCGACACAGGTGCTGTCATCACCCTTTGTTACAGATGAGGACACCAAAGCAGAGTGACAGCCAGCACCTTGCCCCAGGCCATCTGCCACCTGGGCCGCAGAGCTGGAATCAAAACCTGGCCCCTCGTCCCAGAGCCGAGGCTCCTGACCCCTGTGTTGTGCCCCCACAGAGGGCTGGACCACCAGGTTTGGAGAGAAGGGGCATAATCCTCATCTCTCCAAGCTCAGAAGATAACCACAGATTTTTTTTTTTTTTTTTTTTTTTTTGAGACAGAGTCTCACTCTGTTGCCCGGGCTAGAGTGAGTGCCATGGCGTCAGCCTAGCTCACAGCAACCTCAAACTCCTGGGCTTAAGCGATCCTACTGCCTCAGCCTCCCGAGTAGCTGGGACTACAGGCATGCGCCACCATGCCCGGCTAATTTTTTCTATATATATTTTTAGTTGTCCATATAATTTCTTTCTATTTTTAGTAGAGACGAGGTCTCGCTCTTGCTCAGGCTGGTCTCGAACTCCTGACCTTGAGCGATCCACCCGCCTCGGCCTCCCAGAGTGCTAGGATTACAGGCGTGAGCCACCGCGCCCGGCCCACAGATGTTATTAATGTGGAGAAACATTGAAAAGCAAATATTCTTAATCAGAGTGTACATCAGAAAAGACTCCCTAGGGAATTAATATAAAATAACATAAAGCTAAGGAGAAAAATTACAAACCTTAGATGTAGAAAAGGCATTTAAACAAATAGTAATATCATATCCATTCATGTTTTTAAAAACCACTCCATAAAATTGAGATCGATCTAGACCTGAAAGTCAACATCTTAACAGGGCTAGAGGCCCTCCGGCGACAGCACGCCCACTTCACTCCTGCTGCTTAGCAGGGTCAGAAGAGACCAGTGCAATTAGATGAGAGAAAGCACTTAGAGAAATGAGAAAGGGGAGGAAAGAAGTCAAACTGTCTCTATTTAAAGATGATAAGATTATATACCTGGAAACCCCAAAAGAATTAATGGGGAAACTACCATACCCAATAAGAGAATTTAGTAAAGTAACAGGTGACAACAGAAACCAGGTAGAAGGTGTAATACGAGAAGGCTTATTTAGAAGGACAAGAAACAAAATATGATAAAGTTATAAGATTATAAGAACATGTTCTATAGTTCTATAAACTATAAGAACTGGCCAAAAACCTACATAAGGAAAATTATGAAACACTTTTGAAAAACACAAAAGTAGACTACAACACATGGAAAGACAGATAGTGTTTTTGGATAGGAGGATTCCACATCATAAAGATATTATTCCTTCCAGAGTTAATTTATAAATTTGATGCAACCCCAATAAAAATGCCATGCCGTCAGTATTTTTCTGGGTGCAGATAAATCGATTGTCAAGTTCATTTGGAAGAACAAGTAAGAATAGCCCGGAAACGCCTGACAGAGAAAGTAGTGAAGCGAGGCTGGGCCTACCACGACGTCACAGCACGTGACAAAGCCTGCACGAATCATAGCGCGTGGCATTGGCACGTGAAAAGGCAGGCCGGCCAAGGGAACGGAATAGGAATCTGGAAATTTATCTAAACGCATGTGGGAATTTAGTATATGACAGAGGCATCACGTCAAATCAATGAAGGAAAGATGGATTTTTAAATAACTTGTTTGAAAGCCATATGGAGAATGATAAAGTTGTGTTCTTTTCTCACACCATACACCTGGATAAAGTCCAAATGACTCAGCGATGCAAGTGTAAAAAATGAAACTATATAAATACTAAAAGAAAACATGAGCCAATTGCTCTAAAATCTAGGAGTGGGGAAATCTTTCCCAACAATGACTCAAAATGCAGAAGCAACACAGGAATGACAGATAAATTTAACAAATGGCAAAAGTAAAAACACAAGCAAGGTAAAAAGAGAAACAACAAACTGGAGAGATGTTTGCAACTTATAAAACAGATAAAGGCGTACTCTCTATATATTATATATTCACAATAAGTAAAGAAAATAGAGACATAAAAGAGCAACCACTCTAGAGGGAAAGTGGTCCAAAGGGAAAGACAGTTCACAGAGGAAAAATACAAATAGTCCTTAAATATTTGGAAAAATGTTCAACGGAGCATTTAGTTTTAAATGCAAGTTAAAACTATATCCAGAGTGGACTTCCCATCCATGAGGCTGCTGGCCATGTAACTGTGGGCGTGCACGGCTGGCCCAGCTGTGGGGAGTCAGGCATTCCACATGCTGTGGTAGGAACACAAAATGCTTCCAGCCCTGTGGAGGGAACTGGATGACATCTACCAAAATGACATGTGCATTTATGCTTTGACCCAGCAATCACCCTTCTAGGACCTTGTCCCAAAGATACATATTTTTGAAAGCAAAAATATGGGCCATTCATTACCGCGCCTTTAATAACAGCAAAAGATTGAAAACAACATGCATAATTGCACCGTGGTGGATCCAGGTGATAGCATTTTATGCAGCCTAGAAATACGTCTATCTACTGCTGCTATAAAATAATCTTCAGTAATGAGGAAAAGTGTGAATTATACCCCCACTATTTTTCTAAAAAGAGGAAATACAAATATATTTGCATAATTACTTGTACATACACATAAATATGCATGTATACATGTGCACACACATACACACATGTATTTTTTAATGGAACAATAAACCAAAAATAAGGTTACCTCTAGGAAGAGTGAAAGAACAAGGAGATACATACAGAGATAGACTCCTCTGAATATGTCTTATTTTTAATATTGACTTTGAACCCGTGTAAATGCCTTATCTAGTTATAAAACAAAATTAAATTTTAAAAAGCAACCTCTAAAAAATTGAAAGCAAATGAAACAAATAAGCCTGGCTGTTTATCAAATTTGTGAAATAACCATACATAGGGTAATTCTTTAGGGAGCTTTAGAACTGTAAATATTAAACAAATACAATCTCAGACTATGCTCAGCATTCATATTGCTAGAAATAATTCTGGCATTGTTATTCTGAATAGGCAGAGCAAATGGGACTAGGTTAATGTCGTCAGGAACCAAGATTTTCAGCAAAAGAGAAAAAAGATGCAAATTTCAAGAATCAAAGAAATTTAGATATAATGCTGAGTTTGAATTGGAAATGTCAATTTGAACTCATGATGTATTTTCTCTTAAAGATATAAAAAGGTTATGCTAGCTCTGGCCACTGGAAGGACTGACCTCAGTGAGTGTCCCAGCCCTGGGCTGTGGCCTCTGCGTGCCAGTGCTCGTCCAAGCGAGCCCTGCTCCTTGAGAAACGTCGGACTCCATCACGGGCGGGGCACGCACATCGTGACCTGAAACGTCCTGTCCTGCCAGGAAGCTGGAAGCTACCAAAGATAATGAGACTGTGCCAAAGGGACCACCCCAGGGCCAACTGAAGGAGCCTCTCGCTGGCCAAAGGTGGGACGATCAGAGCAGCAACAGTCATAATACCTGCAATTGGTTAAAACACACGAAATATGTTTTTAAAAACCTTTGGGTTCGTAATGGTACTGGGAAAAAAACCTCATTGATCATCTTTGGAAGATGTTAAGAAACAATGCATTATTCTAAAAACTGGCAAAGAAACAAAAAGAGTCGATTGTACAAGTTGTACTTCAGGATAACCAAATATTGATGAGGGGAGGTTTTTATTTATACAAGTATTCCAGGTGAAAATAAAATAAAGAAGAAATAAAGGAATAAACCTATTTTGCAACCTGTAATCGATCCGATAGTGTGTGGCTCTTGCTGAAGGACACACCGTCTGTGAAAACGCAGCTGAACCTGGGCCGGCCCCTGGGCTGGCTGCCGGCCGGGAGACCCCAGGGCGGGAGCGCCTGTACGGTGACACCACAGCACCGCAGTGGCCAAATCCAGACACGCAGAAGTCCACAGACAAATGCCCTAGTTTGCTCAGGAAGTCAGCTGCATGGAAAAGAGAAGGGGAGAGCGAGGGTGGGGCCAGAAAGGGAACCAGGTTAAAAGATGGAAGATGATTGCCAACAGGGGGGTTCTTTTGCGGGCGGTGAAAAGTTCTACAATTCACAGTGGCGATGGCTGTACCGCTCTGTGACGACACCAAAAACCATTGAATTTTACACTTTAAGTGAGTGAATTGTATGGTATGTGAACGATATATCAATAAAGACACACATAGAGAGAGAGACAGACAAAAAAGTTATTAATACCAACCAGTCGCAAAGCATGGACCTTAGTCAGACTCGGATTCAATCGAACTTAAAAAATTCATAAGGCAATTGACTCATCTGATGATATTAAGGAATGGAGGGGGGTTAAAGGTGTGATAATGGCATTGAGGTGTTTTTTTAAAAAAATTCCTTATATTTTAATAACACAAATTAAAATTAAAATATTTACCCATGAAATATCTGGGATTTGCTTCAAAACAATCTAGCTGCGGGGGCCGGGCCAGGCCCATCTAGCTGCGGCCTGACCGTGGCTGGGGTCGTCGAGCTGAGCTGTGGGTGGTGCGGCTGGTGAGTCAACAGCTGGATCAGGGTCTCTTTGGTGAAGCCCAGGCGCCCAGGCCCACCCCAGAGGGTGTGACTCGGCGGGTCTGTGGCAGGGCGAGTCCGCACAATCCCGGCAATGCCCTGTACGAGCCCCCTGTCTACAGCACGGGCTGGGGGAGACCCTGTCTGAGTCTCCAGACACTTGTCCTCGGGGGGTGCTTTAATCCGGTTCGTGCCCTGTCCACGGACGCTGTGCGGCGCCACTCTTGCCCCCCACCCCCCAAGGGAGACTCCAACAGCCTCTCGCTGAGCCTCATGAGAAGAGGCAGCCTTTTCCCTGGGTGAGGCTTCGGGGGCTCCCGCCTTGTCTGCTCCCCCAAGCCCACAGACACAGTCACTGGGAGAAATCAGGGCATAGCCTCCAAAACTCGGGGCCAGGAACAAGACAGTGCCAAAGTTAGAAGGACGACGTCCCGCCCTGGTGCCGTTGCCATGGCTTCACAGCTTTGAGACTGGGAGGAAGGCAGTCATGTTGCAGGGGCTGGTGGACTTGTCTCACTGGCTAGGCACGCGGCCCCCCAGGGCATCTCGCAGGTGGGTGCAGACGGTGCCTTCTCATTTCAGTGATCGGGGCACCATGTGAAATGGGCTGAAAACTGTGAGGGGCCATGTACGTGCTGGTCGTACGTTCCCATTCCTTGGTCCCAGGACAGAATCTCCTTCCGGAGTTCCTTCTGTCTTCCAGATCCAACCCCAGGGGGACAAATTGGGAGCTAGACCTGACAAAGCAGAGGCCGGTCTGGGGTGTCCATTCAGCCAGGGGGGGTGCTGCCCGGATGCCGGCACCCGACGCGGCATGTACTGCAGCCAGCAGATGGGAGCGACTCCCCGAGAACTCCGCCCTCCAGGAAAGTTTCCCCTGAGCCAGGTTGGGCGCCAGCTGGGAGAGGCCCGGAGAGCCCTGCAGGCCTCCCTGTGCCTCCTGTGCCGCGTCCATGCGGTAACCGCTGCCGCTTTCCCCCCCAGTGAGACGGAGCACGCAGTGGACATGGCCTTCCTGGGCACCCGGGCCGGCCTCCTTAGAAGCAGCTTGTTCGTGGGCTCCGAGAAGGTCTCCGACAGGTGAGTCCTGCTGCCACCCTGGGAGGGAGCCCTGCAGGGTGGAGAAGGACAGATTCTTAGGCGGGTTCCCGTGGCAGTGGGCGGACTGAGACGTGGTCTCCGGCTTACTCAGCCCCTGGGAGCCAGTGGGGGCAGAGGGTTGGGATTTGCAGTTGGGAGAGGGAGAAAAGTAGCCCTTCCGCCAGGCCCACACACGTCCTGGAGGCGTCCCCAGGAGAGGCCAGTGGGTGGGCGGTCAGGGAAGAGAGAGGCTTTGAAGTTGAGGGTCAGTCAGAGATTCCACTTGGCGGGGGTCTCTAAGAGGGGAACCCTAAATTGCTTTCCTCTCTGGGACTTGTCTCTATGTGACAGGCTGTCTTCTGGCTGTGCCCCCTTCTCTGGAGACACTTCTCCCGCCCCAGAGGGGCCAGGGGCTGCCACTGGGGCCCTGCCCATGGAGAGCCCACCCCTGGCAGCGGCAGCGCCAGCCACCGTCTCGCCATGTAGGGGGCTGCCGACTCTCACCTCCTCTGGCAAGGTCCCAGTTCGGGCTCCCTGGGGGGCATGGGAGGCTTAAGAGGCCAAGCAGAAAGGCTCCACTGGGGTGATTTCCCCCTCCTGGGGGGCATTCGGCATGATCTGGGTACATTTTTGACAGTCACACTGGGGGAGGTGGAGAGGCTGCTACTGGCCTCTAGTGGGCAGCGTCTGGCCCACCACGTCACTGGGGCCCGGCCACAAAACCCTGCTCTAAGCAAAGGCCGGATTCTGGGAGGACCAAGGGCCCAGGGCAGGAGCAGAGGAGAGCATGCCACCTGCCCCGCCTCCAACCTGGAGACGAAAACCGGTGAGGCCACCAGGCACCACCGGGAGAACAGCCAAGGGCCGCTGGGCAGCCTTGACCCCACTGTCCTCGCCTCCCACCCGCCGGCTGCTCCTCTCACTAAATCCAAGCACACTCAGCCACGGGGCACCATCTTTGAGCTCCTTCCAGGACTCTGTGACAAATCCACACTTGCTAAGCAAAGCTGAGGCTTTCTAGGAAAACAAATTAAGTTGCTCTTCCCTCTCCCTCCCTCCTCCCGCCCCTCCTCCCCTCCGCTCACTCAGAGGCGGAGAGGAGAGCTCGCTGCTGCCTCCATGACCCTTCTGTAGCCTCAGTGCTCCCCCAGCCCCTCTAAAAGCCTTCTGAGAATGGAAGAAGGAGATCTCAACACAGACAGCCCCTCCCGAGGTGGCAGAGGGCCTCTGCTCCCGTGAGCTCTCCCAGAGGGCTCCCTGCAACCGGACCTTTCGAACGGCAGCCCCAGTGACCGTGCAGCAAGGCAGGTGGCCTGCAGGCAGGAGAGCCCATCACTCTCAAAAGCAAACCTCAGTTACTCACCGTGCGGATCACCCACAGCAGCGTTGCAATTCCCCGCTCCCTCCCCTGCCTCCCACTCTGCTTCTGGACGCACCCTCCTCCCGTGGGCTGCTGTGTGCGCAGGGAACGCAAAACCATGATCAGCAAGGCAGAGCTGCTTGGCAAAGGGGGCTCACAATGCCTTCAAAAGCCTTAGCGCAGTCCTTCCGAAGGAGCTGTTTGGGGGAATCCATGCCCCTCTATTAGAGCCATGATGGCGTTGACTGTGCAACTGCCGCCCTCAGACATGCCACTGAGCCAGACGAAAATAGTTTAGGCTACATCCAAAGGAAATAAATCCTGCAGACAAAAGAGTTTGCATAAAAGTGGAAAGTACTCCTTCATAACACAGACCCTGCACCTCTTCCAGCTGCCTGTGTGCCATCAGGTGTGACACCATTTTGATTCTGGAAGAGTCAGGAATTGCTGGGGACCATTGTCTGGGGCGCTACTAATGTTGGGGCTAGTGTTTCTATCTGTCTGTCATCTGTCAGCAACTCTGCCAAAGCAGAGGGAGTACTCTCTTGGCCCAGCCAAGGTGATCTTGCAAGGAACAAGGAAAAAGGGACGGCTATATAGGTTCCCAGGTGTCGGGGTAGGTACCAAGTCTTCCTCCTTGCAGGAAGTTCCTGACGCCTGCAGATGAGGCCAGTGTGTTCACGCTGGACCGTTTCCCGCTGTGGTACCGCCAGGCCTCCGAGCAGCCTGCTGGCAGCTTTGTCTTCAACCTCCGCTTTGCAGAGGGACCAGGTAACCCACAGCCCTTGCTCTTGGGCCAGGGCCAGGATCTGAACGTCCCCTCCTGTTGTGCTCTACATGGGAAATGGGTGGGGGTGGGACAAATGTCCAGACCACCAGGGTTCTCTCCCTGCCTTCCTGACACTCACTGGAGGCCTGAGAAGGCTCCTTCCTGCCTCCCCACGCCCCGGGCCCCACGCTGGCCGTGGGCTGACTGCCGGGCCCCAGCCAGCGGTCAACGCCGTGCTCCCCCACCCAGCACAGGGCAAAGGAGAGGGATTCGCCCGCAAGTCAGGAGGGCTGTGTTCTGGCCCGAACTCCAAATTTGAGGGCATCGGAAGAGTTGATCTCTAAGATTCTTCTATTTCTACAAGTCTGTGTGTCTGTGAAAGTTCCATAAATCGCCGTGCTCTTCCCAAACAAAAAGAAAGCAGCCGGGTCCCCACTCCGTGAGGTCACCCAGGAGCAGCCACAGGGAGCTCCCAGCCAGCCCCCGAGGAGCTCTCGGCTGGTGGTAGGGGGAGCCTCCCAGGTGCGCAGGAGGCACCAGGTTGGCCGTCACCATCAGCCAGAAAACCCCGACAAGGCCAAGGACCAGGACGCTCTCAGAGCTGGCAGGCACCCGGCACCCAACCCCAGCTCCACTCTGCAAAATGGCTCAAAAGAAAAATTAAGTGGCTTTAACAGAGCACCAGGAAAATCACAAAATGCTTAGACCTGAGAGGGACTTTAGTGTCGGCATAGCTTCATCCTTGCAGAGACTCTGGCCCAGGAGGTTGAGGAGTTTGTCCAGGGGCCCAGCATTCTGTGGCAGGGCAGGGTCTCCACCGGTAACCACTGGGGAGCTGATCCCAGCCCAGTGGGCCCAGGGCCTGGAGAGCCCCCACCTGCAGGGGGATGAGCCACCGGAGGGGGGAGATGTGTGACAGGAGGGCCGCAGGCTGGTGGTCAACTTGGAACTCCCCCTTCAAGGTGCCCTTCTCCCAAAGGCTGTCCAGCCACCACTGCACCAAAGCCATCTCAAGACTGAGATGGAGAAACACCCTGGCCCAGGCTCCAGGGGCTCCTCCTGGGACAAGAACAGGCAGGCAGACAGCAGGGAGGAGTCCCACCTCTGTGCCCACTGGAAGCCTCCTCACCTTGTGCTGGCTACACCTGCCTCCCCAGGCTCTGCCTGTCCCTCCCACCCAGGCACCCGAACGAACACGCTTTCCAAAAGTGTTCTGCACATAGCTCGTTCAGTCTGCATGACCCCGTGAGATAAGTGTTCTTAGTCCTCAACTTTGGGAGAATCTGAGGCTCAGAGAGGTTCCGTGACTTGCCCAGGGTCACACAGCAAGGGAGCTCCAGAGCCAGGCTAGAACCAAGGTCTGTCCCACCAAAGTCCAGGCTCAGTTGCCATACCGAGCGTAAGGCAGGAAGGGGAAAGAGGAGGGGACATTTTTATTCCCGGTGCAAGCCCATGGGGAAGGTTAGACTCACTGCACACGCTGGGGTAGACAGAGGTGGCTCTTCCTCCCTGGCCACCCCCGTGTGTAGTAGCACAAAGGGCTCCCAAGGAGGGCACCCAGGATCCTGGGGCGGGTCCCTGGAGTGAGGCCCTGGCCCCTGCCTGCAGCCCTGGAGCACGAGTTCCCTTGATACCACATTGTCACCGGACCGTGGCTGCCAGCTGCTGGAGGAGCTGTGTGTGGCGGTGCGGTAGGAGGGGGGCGGGTGGGGAGCTGGGCCCCAGGAGAGGAGCGGGAGCCGCCGAGGAGGGGAATCTGGTCCTCACCTGCTTGCACACTCTCTGGGTGCGTGCGCACACTTAGACATATGCGGACACCTCTGCACACTCCCATCCACCCCAGAAGAAAGAAAACGGCAATAATTTCATTTTACTGTGTGGTGGGGGGGAGGGGACCTGTGGCTTCTGAAGAGAAGGAGAGCAGCCGGCCCAGGGTGGGGACTGCCAGGGTGTGTCCCCAGGCTGTCGCCACTGCCCTTTGCCTGTGGCCTGGTGGGCTGAGTCCTGCCCACATGGAGCCGTCTTTGCAGTCGGTGTCTGGGAAACGTGCCAGCACGCAGCAGGCTCGCCAAGGCCCGGGTGGCTCAGGCCCGTCCCCCCTTCTGCAGCCCACCTGTCCCTAGGCCAGCCAGGGCCCTGCCCTCCAGCACGTGGCACCCTGCTCGCTCACCCCAGGAGCAGGGCCAGGTAGCTGCTGCGACCCGGAAACTGAAATTCCCAATATCCCCAGGGACTCCATCATTAGAGCCTCCACACCCGCACGTGGGTTTCCTGCACACCTGTGCTGGCCGGAGCACGCGCACACACGCACACACACGGAAAGTCTGTCCTGGAAAGCAGGCTGCAGGGCTCAGCCACGTCACTGTCCTCCAGGTGTTTCTGGAAGAAGGTGGGGAAGCCAACCTCTGTGTCTGTTGTCTTCCCTTAGACTTGGCTGTGGCAAACTCCTGGAATCCAGGACAGCCTTATATGTTCTAAGTTCCTAGAATCCAAGGGTAGGTTTAGACGCCGTGAGACGGCTGACGACAGCAGGTGCGGTGGGTGATCCCGGCAACGTTGCAGATGTGAGAAGCCGGCGGTTAAGCCCCATCACAGCTGACGCAGTCATGGTAACAGTGTCCACACAAGACTCCGTGACCTGTTTCCTCCATGTCGAATTTGATATCAAGACTTTCTGACAAAATATGATAGCACATTGTAAAACTTTGCCCCTTTCTTGGAAGTTTTAGTGATAGCATTTGGCCTGCAGACACAAGTGCTTTGCAAAAGAGATGTCTTCCGGGCCGGGCACGGAGTAGAACTAGGAAGTCTGAGGTCAGGTGGTGGCCTGCCCCGCTCAGAGCCAGGCAGCTCCGTCTCAATGTCCAGCTGAAGCTGCCTTAAGTTCTGCACCTCCGCCGGCTGATTCTTCTAAAGAAGTGAAAACGGCAGCTCAAAGCAAGCCCTGCGGCCTCGCAAGCCTGGCGGGGTGTCCCAGAAAGGCAGCGAGGCAGTAGCGAGGGCCGGGGTGCGGGAGAGCCGTGGCCGCCTATGCCCAGGATTCCCGCAGAGCTGCGGGCCAGTCAGACACCCTCAGCCTTGTGCGGCTCAGCCTGTTAGTGTCACCTGTGACTCGAGCCTACTTGCAAAGGCCAGCCAGGGATCACGCACTGCCAGTCCCGAAGTGCAGCCCACCCTCCCGCTGGGAAGAACCTTCTGGGCACGTGCTGGGAGGATGGGCCACAGCAGGCAGAAGCCCCAGCGTCACGGGGACAGCACAGCACCGCACTGCTCAGGCAGCCAGAGGCCACGTGTGTCCGGCAAGTGCAGGTCCACACAGGTGGGCGGCGTCTGACGCCCAGGGTCTCCGCAGGGAACCAAGGCGAGGCCGCCCTTGCAGCCCCCCCGCCCCCGCAGCACCCCCCGTCGTGCGAGGCCGGCTTCGCCTGCCGTGTGCGTTTGCTCCTGCTCCACGACAGCGGTAGGGACCCCCGGCACTGCGCTTCCCCGGGGCTGGGAAAGTGACCAGGTGATGTTTGCTTCCCCAGAAAGTCCGGGGGAGCCGGTGGTGGTGACGGCGAGCACAGCTGTCTCGGTGACAGTGGACAAGAAGACAGCCATTGCCGCAGGTAGGAGAGCCCTTTGCGCCGCTGAGGGCAGGAGACCGTGGGTCACTGTCAGGAATCAGGCACGTGGTCATAGCAGGAGGACTCGCACGCGGCCTGCCAGGCCACCGTCCCCTGGCTGTGCGTTTCCCCAGGTGAAACGTGGGGATGAGGGGAAACGGAATCTTCGTAAGTCATTTTGTTTATAAACTCATAAAACCTTAGATCTAAAAGAATTCATGAAGTAAATAAAATGAAACCCAGAGAGGTCAAGAGATCTCAAGGCCACACAGGATGGAGCCTGCGGCCCAGGCCTGCTCTCCCACTCTGCGAGTAGCTTCCCTCTCCTGTTGCCGTGGGCTCTGGTGTCCCACTCACGAGGGAACTGGGCTTGTGGCTGAGACCCCTGAAGTACGAGCCCCTGTGTGTGTTCGATGTGTGCCAGCCACTGTGGAAGCCGCCTCCTTTGTGCTTCCTCATTTAGTCCTCAGGGGAACCCATTTTACAGATGAGGAAACTGAGACACAGCAAAGTTATTTGCCCAAAGTCCCGCAGCTAATGGTTAGTAAAGGCAGAATTTGGGCGCAGACTGGCTCACCCCCAGGCTCACCCCCTCCCCGTGCTGCGGTTTGCCATGACCGACGTGATGGGAGCAGCCAGCGACCCTCATAAGCTTCCCCTGACTTTGTCGTTTCTTGGTGCCTAAAGAAGTCCTTGGTGTCTCTGCCTGGTTGTCAGGCCCCTGCGATGAAGCCCTCCTTACCTGGGTTTCAGCTTCTGTGTCCCGGCCCCCACTGTGTTCCGAAACGCTGTGTGGTCCGGGGAGCACCCAGGCTCAGCCACACTGGCTCTGTGGACCCGGCTCTCAGGCACCCTGGCCCGGTGAGCTGGGCTGGGCTGGGGTGGGCAGAGTCTGTGCGCCTCCTCCCCAGGCTGAATTCAGGGCAAAGGGGATGAAAGAGCCAGCTGGCCTCTGTCCTCCTGCCTCAGAAAGGGTCCCAGGGCCACCTGAGTCGGCTGCTGGCCATCCTGGCCAAGGGGCAGGTGAAGGCTCTGTGTTATGCTGCTCAATCACCTGGGCAGAGACATTTGTGTCACTAGTCGTCTGTGGGCACAGCGGATGGCAGCATTCAAAAGGGGCTGTGCCACCCCAGCTGCCTTGCGTCCCTTAGCCCAAGGCATGCTAACCCCAGACCATTTCCAGACCAAACTTTGAGCCCCAACTCCACTCCCTGCAGACGTCCTGGGGTCCCCGCCGTGACTGTCCTGCTCCCTGTGGTGTGGGCCTTCTCAGCGCCTGCACATCTGAAGGTCTAAGGAGAAGGGACAGGGGTGGGTCAGGCTGCTGGCTGTGCTTTCCTGCACTCTCCAATTATTTGATATCATTTTTAACTCGGAGCTGAATTAGAGCTGAGAGGAGTTGCCATAGAAACCGTGTCCCCGTGCCTCCAGTTTAACTCACTGCAGACAATCACTCTTACGCTCTGGGGTGCATTAACTCACTGCAGACAATCACTCTTACGCTCTGGGGTGCATGGATGAGAGGGGAAAAGAATGGGGACCTAAAACTTCAATTATTCTGCTCCTCTTGGCCTCCTTAGCAATTTCCTCTGCCTGGCCTGTGGCTCAGCCACCCCGACCCTGGGGCCAGGCAGGGCCTGTAGCGCAAGGAGGTAGCAGGGGCTTGTGTGCCTGGAAACAGTGGCACTGTGTGCATGTGGACACCAGGGTAGTGTGGTGTCTGAGCTGGGGCTGCGTGTGTGCTATTTGTGTGTCCAGCAAGAAGCGCAGGGAGGAGATGGGCCCCGCTGCAGGGCAGCTGCGTGCCATGTGTCACCACAGGGCCATGCAGAAGGGCGGGTGGGGCCGGGCGTGGTGGCTCACGCCTGTAATCCCAGCACTCTGGGAAACCTTGAGCTCAGGAGTTCGAGATCAGCCTGAGCAAGAGAGAGACCCCATCTCTACTAAAAATAGAAAAAGTTAGTGGGGCGTGTGGCGGGTGCCTGTAGTCCCAGCTACTCGGGAGGCTGAGGCAGGAGGATTGCTTGAGCCCAGGAGTTTGAGGTTGCTGTGAGCTGTGATAGCACCACTGCACTCTAGCCCTGGGTGACAGCGTGAGACCCTATCTCAAAAATAAAAAGAGTGGGTGGGCGAGGAGGGGTCATTTTAATTTCCAGGCAGGTGATTTGCCAGCAGCTCATGCAAAATTTCTAGAGATCTAACTTTTTGGTCAGGATCCATTTCAATTCTCCATGTCCTACAGTCAAGCATCATGATGGTGGGTGGTGGTCCACAGAGGGTCTCTCCACAGACAGGCACCCTCCCAGCACTCTGCCATCCCTTCCTGCCGTCCGGGCCTCAGCGTGGGCCCAGCCCTTGGCTGCTGGGGGCTTCTCTGTGGGGACCCTGGCATCTGAATGACACAGATGTGCAGGCTGAGGCGGGGCTTGGTCCTGGGCCTCTACAGGGGGTGGGAGACCTGTGTTGGGCCTGCTGCTCCTGTTAGGGCTGGAGGAGGCAACGTCCCCACACGTCTCACCACCAGGGTAGGGGACAGCCTGCTCCCCCACGGAGTGGGGCTGAACTCCTCAGGGCTCTGATGGTTCACGGCCTGCTGGGGTTTGCCTGTGGCTCCTGGGAAGGAGAACCTTCCATCCTAGTCTCTGAAGACTAGTGAACCACAGAGCCCAGACACCCTCAGCCAGCGGCCCGGCCAGCCCTGGAGGCGGGAGTCCCTCCGCCCAGTGAGCCCCGCAGTGGCCCCAGGCTTGGCGCGCGCTGACCAGCCCAGAGGCCTCGCTCTCTCCCTCCCCGGCCCCCAGCATGCCCCTGCCTAGCCCCCCACTCTGGGATTCCAATGCCCACCTGCGAGCCCCACACAGGGGTCATACCGGGAGCCCAGAGCATGGCTTGCTGGAGCTGGGGTCAGTCAGTCAGGGCGAGACGGTGCTGGGTGGCACGGCTCCTCCTCCCTGTCAGCAACCCCACCAGCCCCGCCAGGCGGCCAAAACCCAGGAGCAGAGAAGCCCCTTCAGCCGCCCTCCCCCTCATCGTGCAGCGGCACCCTCTGGGCAAATGCTGCCTTCCTGCCACTCGGCCCATCTGTCCCGGCTGCCAGGGCTGGTTCCATCAAGCCAGGGCGCTGAGCACCACAGGGCGCGGGGCTGGGACGGGCTCTCCAGCTCACCCCTTGTCTCCGGGAGCCACCGCACTGCCTCAGGAACCCCCTGAGGCTCACGATCCTCCTGCCAGGCCAGAGTGTGGGTGCATTTAGGATCCCGGCTCTGCCATGGCCCACACTCCCTGCCCTCAGCCGAGGAGCCTCATTCTGACCCAACCCGTCTCCACTCCTCTCCCCACGGCACCCTGAGGCCCTGGGCCCGGCCGGGAGGCATTGTCTGTCGCGTGGAGCTCTGTGGCGATGGCCCTCGGCCCCTTGTTCAGCTGCCAGGGCGGGTGAGGGCTGGGAAGCGATTCTCCCAGCACCCACCTCCCCTTCCCACCCAATGAAACCAGGAAGTACGTAGGAAAATACAGTCTTTATTGGTCTTCTGAAACAACAAACCAGAAATATAATTTTGCCTTTAAAAATCTTCTGTCTCAGGCTAAAGATACCACCACTGATGATGCCCTCCCCTCCCCCCAGTCCCTTTAGAAAACCCCAGGTCTGGTATCCGCCCACAAGCCAAAAGAAGGAAGACTGTGGCCCCAGCCTGGGGGAGGCCTGTGGTCCCGATAAGCAGCCAGTGCCGGCCTCTGTCCACCTGCTGGAGAATGACCTTCTAAGGGGCCCCTGTTCTGGCCCACCCACCCCCTGTCTTGCGCGTAGGGAGGGAGGGGGCAAGGGGAACCAGGCTCCCTAACCCGCTCCGCAGCCCTTGGCTTCAGCAACCTGGCTGGCCTCCTCCCGGGCCACCCAAGACCCCCGCTGGTAGCCAGAAATGAGCTCAGGGTTTCCCGACCCTCTCTGAGCATGAGGAGACCTCAGTGCCCACCCAACACCGGGCCCTCCCAGAGGGGCGGAGCCAGAATAGGAGACTAGCGACCCTGAGAAACCTGCACATCCCTGGAGGCAGGTGTCTCTGGCCCAGACAGGACCCCTGGCCCACGGTCTGGGAGCAGACTGGGCAGACAAACCTGGGAAAGGAGGCCTCACGGGTTAAGCCTCTGCACAGCATGTGGCCGTCCTCTCCCTGCTCCTGGAGTCTGTTTGAGACACGTTGGCTGGCAGCGAGCCTCAGAGAGAGCCACCGTGCTCTCTGCCTGCCGTCCGCTTTCCCAAGGGGTGCCACCCACCTCAGGGCACTGTCCAGCCCCAACCCAAGGACACAGGCCAGAAGACGCTGGGGATGGAGGGGTGAGGTGTGGAGAGTAATGGTGCCAGGCTGCGGGGCACAGGCGTGCAGTCAGTGGCGTCCCCAGGGGGCCTGGCGGTGACGGCGTGCTGGGGCAGGACAGAGGCAACACCGTGGCGTGTGGCAGGGCTCTCAGGAGGCTGCATCCACACACACAGCTGCTTCCCAGCCCCTGGGCCGGTGTCCCCGGAAAACCCAGCAGCAGAGGTGTGAGTGGGTTACCATGGTGACGGGAAATCTCATCCGGCAGCACCGCTTTGGCCCACTTTAGAGGATCTCAGAGGATCCTTGTTACTGGTGTTGACTTGAGAAGACTGCAGGAAGCACGCGAGGGTCCGTGGCCTCGGGGCCAGAGAACCGAGGGGAAGAGCCTGTCCCTACGGCCCAGGTCCTCAAGGCCCCGGTCTCTGGGAGGGGGTGTGCCCACTGTTCGTGGTGCGGCTGTGCTGGTGACGCGGGGTGTGTGTGAGTGAAGCAGTGCGTCCAGGAGGGCAGGTCAGCGGGTCTAGAGCAGGTCAGGGCGTGGCGGCAGCCCAGGGAGTGTGCCAGAACCGCGGCACTGTGCTTCCGAGTGCTGGGTCCAGGGACAGGGCTGGTGCATCTGCACGTTGGACCCCCAGCTTCCACACTGCAAGGGGCTTAAGAATATCCTTCTGGCTCAGGAGAGCGTCACAGACATCTACCCCGGCCGCCGAGTGGCTCCCTCCCCACCCGCTAAGTGTGGATGAGGTGGGGATGAGTGGGGGACAGGGTGAGCCACCCGCCGTGACTGCCCCATGGCGAGGACGAGGGTGCTCGATCCAGACCCTCCTGTCGCACAGCCACCTTTCCTTCTGGGGCCAGAGGCTTGGGGAGCTCCCCAGGTGCCCCAAAGAGGAGCATCAGCAGGGCCTTCAGCACGACACAGCTTCCAGGGAGACTTGGAGGTTCAAGGTCCACGCTGCGGCTCCTCGGGGAGGCGGGAGGAGAGTGGGACTGGGGCAGGCAGCGGCCTTGTCGGCGAGGCGGGGCTGCAAGGAGGGGAGGGCCGGCCCCCCCAGGGCAAGCCCGCGCACTCCCGCCCTTGCTACCTGGGCCAGCGGGTGGGTGCTCAGGCCACAGAAGAGATCTGCTTCTGGTCCTCGTGCTCACCCTCGGGGTCCCCCATCAGGGGCTGGCGCTTCTTGAGCTCCCGGTGGTACTTGGCCATGAGGGAGGCGTAGATGCAGCCGTAGGCAGCGGCCACCACCATCATGATGCAGACAACGCCACAGACCACTCCCGCGATGATCACCGTGCCGATGGCGCGCCTCACGCTCACTGGCCGGTACCTCTGCTTCTGGGGGCAGGCCGTGCTGGGCTCCGGCTCAGGCTCAGCCCCCAGCTTGGGCTTAGCAGGCTCGGGGCTGGCCTTGGTGCAGGGCGGCCCAGGAATATCCAGCCCAGCCGAGCTATTCTCGTCCTCCAGCTGGGAGCAGTAGTTGAACATCTCCATGGGGACCATGCGCATGTCCTTCCCCCTCAGCTCCTTGGGGAGGGTGCAGGCAAGCTGGTCCAAGCGGCCCCCTGCGTGCAGGGAGAAAGAACAGAGGGGCTGATCAGGCATCCGGAACCCGGACTCCTCTCCCCATCCCCAGCTCCCAAAAATGGAAGGCCCAGAAGGTATAGTTTTTATCGCAGTGTAGTCAATCCTGGAACCACCGACTATAGAAGAGGAAGTGGAGGAGGGAAAGCGGCGCTCACTGAGCCAAGCGCCACAGCGAGTTACGCATATCGTGCCATTTAGTCTCTGCAGAAGCCACGGGAAGTGGGCACCGCCATCCTTCTCTGCCTGCAGAGAAGCACACCCCCCTTTCAGCCAGCCTGCCCTCCGCAGGGTCACAGCAGGACGATGCTGCCACGGGGGGTGCTCAGCGAGGGCTTCTCGGTGCCAAGAGAGCCGAGTGCCCGGCCCAGACTCGGCGCCACCCTGCCTGCTCTTCGCCACTCTGTGGGCCCGGGACTGTTCTCAGCACAGCGTCTCGTCCCTCCCAGCTCTCCCCCTGCACAACAAGGAGAAAAGCCAAAAGCCACTGCTCCCACCGCTGCCCCTTTCGCTTGCAGGGCCTTCTGGTGGCTTAAGAACAGGCAGCTAACGCCCTTCGTGGAGCAGGGAGGGACGCAGCTGGGCAGGAAGGTTTCCCTTGTCCTTCAGAGCAATCCCGTGGCCCCATGGCTGCCCGCGCAGCGCGTCGAGCGCAGAGGCATCGCAAGGGCCAGGGGAGGAGGCGGGTGCTGACGAGCGAGGCAGGTGCGTGCAGGGGACGCCCGTGCCTGTGTGCTGTCTTCATGCTGGTGGTGACGGCCAGCACGGCCACGGGGACACACAGACGCAGAACAGGAGCGGGCGTGAGAGAGGGTGGCTAAGGACAATAATCTGCCCAGACGTCCCCGGGGAAGTGAAGGTGGGATCTGGGCCCTCTTCTGGCTTCTGATGGAATCTAGATGCAGGCGCCAGCCGCCCCGTCCCCGCCAGCGCGCTCTCCCACCTGCAGCCCGTGTCCTCATGCAGTGGACACCAGTGTCTCCCTGGGGTGCTGGGGAAACATCCCAGGGTTTTGTTTTTAAGGAGTGCAAGGGTGAAAGCAACTCCACCACTGCAAAGGTCTGGAAAACGCACATTCCCGCCCGCGCCTTTTTGTGCTGAGAATCTAGTTCCCGCTGCCTGTGTGAAAGGACAGAGAGGTGTCCTGTGGGCCATGCCGGCCTGCGTGTGGGCACAGGCTGACTGCGGGGGCCTGCGGCGGCCTCGCATCTGGCGGACACGTCGGCACGGCCCGGCACACACAGCTGGGTGCTGACAGGGACGCGACTTAATTTTCCCACTAGGACGACCCGAGGGTGAATCCTGGCTGTGTCATCTTGTGAAAATTATTTAATTTATTTAATTACTTACGAATCTTAGTTTTCTTTGCTGTAAAATGAGAATGTCTATCTCAACTGGCTGCCACAAGGACTAAAACAGATAATGTGCATGAAAAGATGCTTGTCAACTGGAAACTTACAGGTATTAATCATTCCATACCCATAAATTAGCGTATGGACTAACATTTCGTGGCACTTTATAGTTTGGAAAACGTTTTTAGTTAACCGGCCCATGAGAATATCATGGAAATAACTGAGATAGTGGCTGGGTATGGAACGAAAGTGGCAAGACCATGGTGAGAAGCATTGGCGATATTTTCAGAGTTTGCTATTAACTCAGTCGTCCAGCGTTCACGGGACGGCCGCCGTGCCGGGCACCACCCTGTGTCCCATCAGCCCACGCCACGTTCAGCCGCTGCTCCAAAGTGAGCAGATACGTGGAGGCTTCACTGAGCGCTTACTTCATGCCGGGCACTTTCCAGACACTTCCCGTGCACTACCTCATTCAACCCTCACGGTGCCCCTGAGATAGACACTGCTTCCTTCCCATTTCACAGACAGGCACTGCCACAGAGAGGCAAACCAACTTGCTCAAGGTGACACAGCAAGGACACAGCAGGACCTGAGTTCAGACCCAGACCCGGCACGTCTAGCACTGAGCGGGCTCATTTACCCTCCTTTCCCACGTCACGTGATCGTTGCGTAGGTCGTCACAGAACTTTCCCAAGTTACAGAAAAAGGGAAGGAAAGGAAGTAAAACTTAAACCATTTGCCTTCTTATTAGAAGTTTTGATAATAAAGTTTCTTGGGGGAGGAAGTTGGCACCCTCACCAAAGGGAAGTTCCGGTTTATCTGCAGAGCCAACTGCATCCCACCCTCCCACAGGGTGGATATTTAAGGTGGCTGCAGTATTCAGAAGAAAGATAGTTCTTTCTTCCTCCTTCCACGATGCCGGGGAAGCCCAAAGGCATACCTGGATGCAGATCCCAGAAAAAATATACTGGGTCCTTAAGCTCCCTCATTAAACCCACACGGGAGACGGAGGCCGAGTGACAGTAAGTCGTGGCTGGACACGCAGCACAAAAGGGTAAGGAGGGAGGAGGGGAGCAGCACCCGGCCTCTCCTGCTGGCTCAGCATAAGGGGCGAGGCTTGTGGCTCTTCCAGCCCAGCTGGCAGAGAGGTAGGGTCACCCCTTCTTCCCCGACCTGTTCCCTGCCAGTGCCCAGAACCCAGGAAAAGGCGCTGGGCCCAGAGTGATCCTCCCAATCCCTCGGGCCCGGGCAGGTCTGTGCTCACCTCGGTAGGAGAACCACTCCATCCAGTGTTTGAACTCACGCAGGTTACAGTCACACTCCCAGGGGTTGTCCCCAACCTGCAGCAGCTGCAGGCTCACCAGGGGCTCGAATGTCAGCCGGTCCAGGTTCTGTAGGCGGTTGGAGCGGAGCGAGAGGGAGCGCAGAGCCGGGAGCCCATCAAAGAGGCCGGGCGGCAGCTGGGCCAGGCCATTGATGGACAGGTCCAGGTGGCGCAGCAGGGGCGAGTGCCGCAGCAGGTCCCTGTCCAGGGTCCTGATGCTGTTATTGCGCAGCTGCAGCTCAGTCAGATTCGTCAGGTCCCCGAAAACGGAGCGGGGCAGCTGGTCCAGGAAGTTGTTGGACAGATCCAACCGCTGCAGGCTGGACAAGTTGGCGAAAGCCCAGCTTGGCAGGGCACTCAGCTTATTGTTCAAGAGCAAGAGGGTCCGGGTGGCAGCGGGCACGTCCGGGGGCACCGAGGTGAGGCCCAGGCCACTGCAATCCACCTCCAGGCTGCGGCTGTCACACCTGCAGGAGAAAGGGCAGGCGGGGAGCGCCTCCACGGCACACAGGGCAATCCAGCAGGCGATCCCTTGCGTGGGCAGCGGCGGCAGGGGACAGGGGGAGAGAAAGTGACAGACAGCTCCAGTTACCACCTCCTGCTCCCGTTCCCTCCTTTCTATTCATATCATAATGGCCTCCTGGCTTTCTCTCCTTTGGCACCAGCCATGGTTGATCACAATCAATGCACATATATTAACCACATAAGAAGATAATTAACAAATCCAGAGCCACTTCTATGTTAATGGACATCACACAGTGCCTGGCCTCGTCGTGCATCTGGCAAAGATACCGCCTGGGTGGAGAATGACCCTGTGGACTCACAGGCCCAAGCCCAGGACGAGCACTGCTTTCCACAGGGACACCCCAGCTCACAGGGCCTCTTGCCGTTGATCTCCCTGGGAGCTTGGGTCCCACTGATCCCACGGATGTTGATAAAATAAAGGGTATAAAGGTGTCAGAGAAACCTGCACCTGTGTCCCTTTGCCAGTGTCCCTGCCTGAAGAAAGACCTTCTCTTTCCAAAAGAAAATGGCCACACTGCTGGCCCCTTCCCCTCTGCACCCACTCCCCCTCCTGGAACTGCACTAGGCTCAGACGTGCTGAGCGTGGAAAGGGGAGAGTACAAAGGGGCACTCCTAACCCTGTCCCTGCAGCTCCCCGAGTGTCACACACCAAGATGGGGCCAGCCACCTGGGCGAGGAGTGGGAGCCCAGCGAGGCACGCAGGGTCCCAGCGTGGGAAGGACACGGATAAGGTGCACGATTCCACAGCGGTGCTGGCAGCTGCAGGGCCCGGGGATGAGCTCCTATTTCTTCTCATCCTAGAGCCCTCCAGGCTCTCAGCCTGGGTTCCTGTTCCTAGGGGCTGCAGGGCAGCATTCCTGCATGAACAGAAATCCTTTCCTGGACCCATCTTCTCCCAAGACCCCTCTGAGAAGCAAGCATGGGGTCCCGTCTGCAGGGCTGGGGACCGTGACCCTCGGGGGATGGTCACATCAGAGCAGCGTATTCCACTGTGGAGCAACCCTTTCTCGCAGTGACCTCAAAGCCCTCCCTAGCTGTCCTCCCGAGTGTCGGAGAAGCCTGCTCATTATGGAGGGAAAACCGGAGGAGCTCACACAGTCTAGTCCAGCCCCGCCAGGTCCACCCAGCCCAGGGCAGCTCCACCGAGCCCAGAGGAAAGGCCCCAGCCGGCCCCACACGACCCGGGTGCCTGGATGGACAGTGTTGAGTCTCTGTCCAGCAGGCGACTGAATGTCTGATGTCCCAAAGGGAGGGGCTCGAAAGAGTAGGATGAGACTCTCGCCCTCCCCTGCCTGGAGGCTCAATGACAGCTGCACGGCTGACACCCGAGCCCCTTTGCTCTTGACGGGAAATGAGCCCAGGTGTGGTCACGGAAGCCACCTGGAGCTCTCTCCAGCCATCTGGGGTCACCTGCTGCCACCTCTCACACCTCTAAGGGTCCCTGCTGCCAGGTCAGCCTGCCCCATGCCATTGAAAACCAGCATTCTTCAGACTTCACTGTCCCCCAGAAGCCAGTCCATCCACCTTCCCGCTCAAAAGGCTCCACATGACTGGAAGCCACCTGCCCTCCCAGGGAAGGGGCGGGTGGCAGGGTGGGAAGAGAGCACTTCGGAAAGAGCAACTGCCTGCCCCCCACCCTAAGAAACTCAGAGTGGCACCGGGCTCTAGTGACAAGAATGCATGATCCTGCACTGCGAAGGGACACGTGGTTCTAGAATGAGGCTGAAAGGAGATCTGAGTTGCTCAGGGATCAGCCACTCTCACGCGGTGAATAATTCAGGTCGCAGGGCTGGTGTGGCCAGGGGAGAGGCCAGGCAGAACTGCCCCCTCGGGACCATTTCTCATCTCTCACCACGTGGCCCTGGGCACCCAGCCCTCGTCGATCTCGTCCCTTTGCCTCAGATAAACAGAATTCTCAGGGCCTCTTTCACCCTGACAACTTTCCCGGGCTGCCTTCGTCAGCATTTATGCCCGTCGACGAGCAGTGTGGGGACTCGGTGCCAGTGGGCAGGAGGAGGGCTGGCCCCGTCTCTGGGGGCTCTTCCAGCCCCACAGCCCGAGCCCCAGGTTCCTGCCCGTCGAGTCGGAAGACTGAGGCTTAAGAGCACAAGAGACAAGCGGGCGGCTTGGTTAGAGCCGTGGGGCCGGGAGGGGCTGCGGGGCGGGGAGAGGCCGGTCGATGGGTGGGTTATACGCAGACGGGACAGGCTCAGGTGCCGTCTGTGCACAGATGAGACAGGCTCAGGTGCTGTCCGTTCCACTTAGCGGGAGGCCAGACCATTCTTGTATTTTTACTAGCAGGGAGCCCAAAGCATGGGAAGGACACAGGGACTCACCCGGGGAGACAGACCAGCTGTGTTGGTCTCCTGCTCCTGGTCTAACCACGAAAGCTCCCAGCGGTGACTCTATCCCTGGCTGCCAGGGAAGTCCTTGGGCAGCCCAGGAAGGTGTGTCTTAGACCTGCCCACAGCCTGAGATCAGCCCCACTCTCTGCTGTGCTCACCTGCCCGGGCCCCTTCCCCACCGCGCCCTCCCGTGCCCAGGGTCACACTCACAGGAGACCTGCCGCCACTGCAGGGCAGGCCTGGTCCTCTGCTCGGGGCCGCTGCCTGGCGCCAGCATAGTGAAGCCCTCAGCTCTCGGTGGCGCTCTGGGGAGCGAGGAGCCCTGGGTGCGCTGCCTGTCAGTCCTGCGGGAGAGAGCACTGAGTAGCCCACGGGGTCAGCGAGGGGCCGGTGTCTCTTTACAGCCCTCCTTGATCCTCTCCTGTTCCCTGGGCGGGGGAGGAAGAGGAGCAAGGGAGCAGGAGGAGGGAGGCCAGGAACTCGGCTTCTCACAGGGGCTGGGGCAGGCCTGGCTGCCCCAGGGTGGGCTCTGTGCTGGGGCCCCCTCCGATGTCCCACCCAGCCTCGCCCTGCTCTTCTTGTCGCTGCTCTGGTCTGTTGTTCTCTAAAATGCTTTCATAGCAACACGGTCTCCTTGGTTGAGCACCTCCCACCCCACACCATGTCACAGGCGGGGAAACTGAGGGACATCTCTCGGAGGTGAACAGCAAGGTCCCAGGGCACAGCCGGCCTGTCCCACAGGCCTCCCTCACACAGGTCCCAGTCCCACCGGCCCCACCCCTGCTCACCATGGCCCCACGCCCTTGGCGGCGTCTGCCGGAGGTTGGGTGTGAACCGTGGAGGTGAATCGTGGCACTCTGTCTCCCACCAGCTATAAGACTCCTCGGTCAGGGGTCCGTGCCGTGCCGCGGCAGCTGCTGGGGAGAAGCAGGGACACGGGAGAGGTGAGATCGCAGAGCAGCAGGGCTGGGGGGGGGGGTGGCGGGGGCTGGAGAAAACAGGCTTCTCTTCTGGAGGGCAGAGGGGCACTCGCCCCTCCTAGGGTCTGCCCCGCCCATGTCTCCTACGTGGGACAGAGGCCCAGCTCTGGGGTCCCCACTTCCCTCCAGACGGGACTGAGAGCCTCCACGCCACCCGCCGTCAGGGGATGGGAAAGGGGACTGTGGGTCCCCCTCTGCCAGGCAGCTGGCTGGGCAGGGAGAGACAGGCACACCTGGCCCTCTGGCTGTGGGCCCACGACTCCCGGCCGGCCCCACAGTCTGACCTCCCCGTGGGTCCTGGTTGCCGCCTTCCTGCACACCCACCGGCTGGTTTAACCCTGGGAGCCCGAGGAGCCCCTGGCAGCACAAAGCTGATGGCCGGGAGGTGGAGGGAGCTGCCGGAAGCTCAGTGTTGGGTTCAGAAATCTCAGCGTTTCCAAGGTTGTCCCTCAGGCGTTGGGGTCCTGCTGTTGTCCCCATCTTCTCTCCTCTGCACCCCCAGCCCTGCCCTCTCTGGAGTCCTCAGGGGCCACAGCAGTGGTCAGTGAGAACAGGACAGTCGGCTCTGCCCCTGCAAGGGTGGCCTGCCAGGAGTGAGCTGTGTTCTTCCTCCCCCCGGGAGCGGGGCCTGGCAGGGGCTGGCACAGGGCTCCCAAGAACCAGGTGCAGTGTGGGAGTGGGGGGCTGCCTTTTAGGTGGATCCAAGTTCCTGGCACGGGGGGTGGAGGAGGCCCTGAGGGTCACTTTCCAACTGCTCTCTCATGGCCGGGACTGGGGTCGGGACACTGGGTTCAAATCCCCATCTGCCACTCCTTTAAACAACTGCTTAACTTCTCTGGGCCTCAGTTTTCTTATGTCGGAAATCGATGACCAGTCCCCAGTGGGTGGGCTCCCCACGAGGCTCAGGCTGGTGCAGGGCAGAGCGATTCAGGTGGTGGCTCCTGCTCTCCACTCGAACTGGAGCTGTGGGAGGTGGGAGGAAGCAGCAGCCCCTCTAGGGACAGGGTGTCACAGCGGGTCTGCGGCCCTCTGCTCCCCGGCCCCGCCAGCCTCAGACGGGACTATTTCTCATCCTGGCCGCAGGCCTGTGGGCCGGGTACCGCTGCCCCCACGCACACCTCACAGGCCCACCCAGGAGCAGTGTCGGCGCACACTGTCCCTCCAGCCCTGACCTTCAGAACAATCTCTCTTACTCAGGCCGTAGCCCTCATGTAAGAGCTCACAGCGCCTGTGGGATAGGCCGGTGAACGCCACCCCAGGCAAAGACAATGACTGACTTGCCCAAGGTCACGGTCGGAGACTGGGCTGCAGGCTTCTGAGCCAGGCTGGCTGCTCATCACGCCCCGGCGACTGTCACCCAGCAGCAGCCCTCGCAGGGAGACGCTTATGTGTGCACGGGGCGGGGTGCGCACTCACAGGCCTCCCAGACACGTGCCGGGAGCTCCGTACACAGCACGTGATGCAAACACACCCACAGAGAGCAGTGCAGCTGGGCATACGCTAACACATGCACACACATGCACACACATGCACACACACGCACATGCAACACCTTGCTGGCTGTGCTCCTGCACTTCTCAAATGCCAACATGCAGGCAGCTTCAGAGTGAGATGCCTCAAAGTTCCCAAATGCCCCTAGCAGACAGCAGACACCTCCAGCCTGGAAGTGAGGTCTAGAGAGAATCCTGCAGGGCAGTCCTAGGACGGCCCATGCCCGGGCCATGTGGAGACTGGAGCCCTAAACCAGGCTTCTGTCCCCACTCCTTCTGGCTTCCTACAGAGGCACAGGCAATGGAGAGACCCCTGCCCAGGCTCAGGCCTGTGTCCACCCGAGGCTCCTCTCCTCCACCCCACCCTTTCCTGGCCCTCGGTGTCACCCCCACAATGAGCCCAGGCATGGACCAGCACACAGGCCATCAGCAGAGAGGCAGCCTTGCTGGCAGGCCCTGACACCCCGGCCCCCGCCTCGGATGGGACGTCACTGTGCAGAACGAGGCAGGCCCCCACAGTGCAGACCACAGGTGTTGCCTTGCAAGGTGCCAGGACACTGCTGACCCTGGTATCTTCTGGAGTTTATGAGGATGTGCCCTGTGCTTTCTGGGCAGACCCTGCCTGCACCAGCCCCTAGGACTTCCTGCTAGCTGCCAGGGCCTTCCTGACAGTGGGGAGGGCAACGTGCCCAGTAGGGGACAAAGGGACAAATCATACATGCGTGTATGTGTTTGGCACCACGGAAGGACCCTTGGGGAGATGCGGGCTGGAGCCAGCACTTCCTAGCCCTGGCCTCCGTCTCCCAACACACCTCCAACCAAAAGACCCCCTCCCCACCCCCCCACCCCCCGTAGAGTCGAGCCTCCTCAGGAAAGGGGGTGACCTACATTGGGAAGCTTGCAGAGCAGCTGTCGCAGCAGGCACTGATAACTGCTGAAATAAATTAACACAGTCTGGAAGGGAAGTCCCTACCCAGGGTGCAGAATGGGGGACGAAATGACCTCCTGTCCCCAGGTCCCACAGCCTCACCAGCTCTGGAGGCTGGACCTGCTCCTGACCCAGTCCCAGAGACAAGAGGCTGGGTCCCCATGGGGTCCCTGGGCCTCCTGGCAGCAGAGAACCGGGATTGGAGAACAGAACCAGGAGCTAAAGCAGGGGAGGGGGGACCGGGAATGGGGAACAGGCTCAGACTCCAGCTCTTGCTGCTCACAGTGCGGTTCTAGCCCGGAGTCCTTTGGAAATGCAGAGGCTCAAGTCCCACCTGACTGAGTCAGAATCTGCATTTTAACAATAGCCCCAGGTGATCCGCACGCATGTTCACGTTTGAGAAGTGCTAGGCTGGGCCCTCCCAGCCGGGCAAGCAGCCACCAGGGCCAGGTGCCAGCTGCCTGGGGGGGTATCCTGCCCATAGAACCTCCTTCCAGAAGGCTTTGCGTGGGGAGAAGCAGTCCCCACCTCACAAACCCCTGCACAGTGTTCTTAGTCCTCACAGCTCTCTGAAGTTAGTATTCTTATTCACCACCATTTTGCAGGTGGGGGAAACTGAGGCGCTGTAAATTAACTAGCTAGCTTCAGGTTCAGCAAAGGGAAGACCACAGCTCGGAGTCCCAGCCGTCTGGCCACTACCCCAGCTGCCACCTCCCCGTGCAGGAAAGGCAGCGGCAGCAGAAGGAGCTGTGCTCTTGCACCTGAGGGGCCCCACAGTCCACAGGGTCTGCCCCGTCCCCACTCCTGGGAGCCCAGGAATCGGGGAGAACCGCCGTCCTGCTGACAGGGAAACAGCTCTGGGACTTGCCGGACTGAGGCGCAGGCCGAGTCCCCTCCCCACCCCAGCCTCCCCTCTTCCCAGTAATGACAGGCGTCCTGGGAGGCCAAGATCTCACGGGTGGGTGGAGGGGCCTTTCTGGAAACCTTTCTGGCTGGGAGTGTGCGCTGGGGCGAGGGAGGCGGGCGGGGGCGGGACGCCAGGCTGGGAGGCTGCGGGGAAGAGGAGGCCTTGGGGGAGCAGAGGCCGCCACGTGTGCTGCTGAGGGAGCCCCTGGAGCCGGGGGTGGGAGTGCCGGGGCAGGGGTGGGGCGGAGCAGCCCGCTGACTCGCTGCAGGGGGTAGGACCAGGATGGGGGAGCCCTGGCCTCAGGCGGGCTGGCTCAGACTCCAGCTAGTAGCCTCCAGCACAGGCCTGCGGTCCACGCCCTTCCTCTGCCGCTCCTCCCGCATGTCTGTGCCCCCAAGTCAGTGACCCTGACTCCGAGCCCTCGGCTGGCCTTCCCCTGCTCCCTCCCCTGGTGTCTATCTCCCCTGGGTGAAAGGTGCCTGACTCGGGTCAAGGCCTCTGCACCCCTCAACACAGAAGACTCACGGAACACAGGAGCAAAAAGGGCCCCCCAGGTGCACTGTCGCCCCTCGCTGTGCAGAGGGCTGCAGAGAAGCAGGGCCAGGCCCGTGGCGGTCCGAGCCCAGGCCCCGTGTGGAAGGGGCCCCAGGATTCTGTGTGGCTGGGACACAGGGAGGATGCTACTGCCGTTGAGGCTGGGCCGCGCCTGCCACCACCGGTCTGCGCATCCAGATCTCTCCCCCACCCCCGTCACCCCCGTCACACACTGCCCAGGCAGCAAGGAAGCAGATTTTTAAAAATCTCTATATTTGTACTTGGAACAGACATATACCCTCCTGGCTCATTTTAAAACACACACCCCATTCTCACCCCCCAGCTTCCTGCACTCTCGTTTCCTTGTCAAATATTCCCAATCCCAAACAGACCCCCTGGGCAGCAGAGCAGAAAAGCCCCTGAGTGTCTCCCCATGGGAGCTGCCTCTGCCAGGAATGAGCCGGCGTCCCCTGAGCCGGAGCTGGGCTTGGGGCGGTGGCCCAGGCAAGGCACATGGGAGGCCGGACTGAGGGCAGAGGGAGGGAGACCCAGAGGGGACAGACTGCCCCCTCATCCCACCCTCCTGCCCCGCCCCGGGCCTGGCCTCCCGGCCCCCTCCTTTGGCAGTGCCAGAGTCTTTCTGCCGGTGTGGTGGTGGGGGTGGGAGAGCTGGGCTCTTCTTGGCAGCTCACAGTTGGGGTTCCCCACCAGCTGGACTTCCCTGCCCGGCTCCTCATGCTCGCCCCTCCCCCCACGTAGTTATCTAAGCAGCAGGGGTGCCAATCTGAGTCACACAGAGGCACTGCCACTGAGCCCTGACAGCCAGCTGCCAACTCACCTCCCAACTGGAACCCAGCCCCAGACCTGTGGGAGGTGCAGGAATTTGAACTTCAGACTCCCAGCCCCACGGCCCTCTCTGCAGCATGTGGGAGTGGGCCTGGGTACAGGGGGTGGCTACCTGGCTCCCAGTCACGGTGGCCACGCTCCCTGGGCAAGGAGGCCAGGTAGGCATGGCCTGGCCGTGCACCCCCCGCTGAGTGCACAGCCCCGCTAAGGCGTCCTCGCCCCTTTGTGGATGGAGAGCTGCGTGTGCAGCTGCCGGGCCCCAGGGAGTCCTCACAAGCCCAGGGCCCCTGTGCCCTCAGGCCCGCGAGGAAGAGCCATAGTGCTCCTCTATTTCCTCCACTCCCAGCCTCACCCCCACCTACGAGGCTTCGCCCACAGCCAGGTGGACCTGTGTCCAGCTGGGGAAGGGCCCCTCTGCACCCTTGTCCAAGGACGGCCACCTGCAGGCCAGCAGCCCCAACCCCAGGCAACCTGTAAAGAGGCCCAGACCTGGGGTCTACTCTCAAGCCTCAGACAGTGAGGTCCTCCACCCTGCCCCCCAGCCTTCCTCTCTTCCAGCCAGGCCACCCGTCCCCCCACGGCACCCAGCCCCTGGGGCGGTCTCTGCCGGGCATGCAAGCAGCACAGGGCTCTTGGCTGCTTCTCCCTTGCTGCAGGGACCACTTCTGTGCCACCCGGGGCTGTCAGCTGGCACCAGCAATGCCCTTCTCCCCCTCTTCCCTCCCTGCCCCCTCCCCAGCTCAATCCACAGCTCATGTCCCCAACACTGCAGGGTCAGAGTCCCCAGCGTTCTGTCCCTTTGGGATGCTCGAGCAGCTTCCCCAGCCCCAGCACTGCCCCTGGCAGGAGGCAGCCGCAGCCCATTCATGCAGGGCAAAGGCGCCGCCGCAGTTCCCGAGCCCAGCCACCCGGTGCCCCCTACCCTGCATTCCTTCCCACCCTCGGCTCAGCCAGCACTCACCGTTCCTCACTCTGACTGCAAGCGCCTTCAGTCAGGTGGCTCTTGGCCCTCCAGCGAGACCCTCCTGGAATCCCAGGAGAAACCCAGGCGCCCTGGGCAGGCAGAGCGCAGAGGGCCGGCGCCAGAGTCCCCTCTGTCCAGGCGCAGGGCCGGCGTGCAGCTCACTGCTCGGGAGGTGGAGCGCCCGCGGTGGCCAGGGGACGAGGGGTCTGGGTGCTGGGTCAGCCACAAACTGAGAAGGGAAGCGGGAGGGACAGAGGGCGACAGAGGAGAGGGGGAAGAACGGGGAGAGGGAGGAGAGCGCGCGTGTGCGCCAGGAACGCCGCCGAGCAGAGTGACAGCTGGGGTGCATCTGTGATGACAGTGGCGGCAGCACACAGGCGCCAGCGGCAGCGAGGGCAGCGCTCACCCTGGTCGTGCTCACATCTCCGTGGAAAGAAGCGCCTGTGGATTAATCGCTGCTGACTCGGGGAGGAGGGAGGCTGTCTCACCGCGCCTCCATCTTCCCCCGCCGGCCGCCCCGTCTTCTGTCCCTCTCTCCTCTCTCCGCTTCCACTGGGTGACAGAGGGGCAGGACCAGACCGCAGAGCCAGCTGGCTGACTTTCGTCCCCATGGAGACCTCCCTGGGAAGCGGGTCTGTGTCCTGTTTCAGGGACATGGCAGGGCAGCGTGTCCCATCCTGCCAGTGGGAGAAGGAAAATCCGAGCCCCTTTCTCAGCTGGGGGACATGCGTCCCAAAGCAGGATTGCGCAGGGGTACACAGGTGCCCCGTGCCAGACCTGCAGAAAGGGGCCTGAGCACACAGGCGGTGGCCATGTGGCCATGCAGAGGTCACTGAGCCTCAGGCTCTGGCCACCCCAGGCCAGGACTATTGAGGGGAGTGAAATGCTAGAGCAGGCAGGGTGGGGTGGGGTGGGTGGGGGGACCCTGGGGACAGGGAGCTCCCGGTGTTCTCAATGCTGAGGATGAGATCGACTTCTCAGAGCTCTTTGCTCTCATCTGTGATGGGTTAGGCATTCCAAAGGAAAAGATTGTCATTCAAGAATTCAGAGACCTCTCTCTGTTGGAAAGTGGCCAACACAAAGGCACAGTGGCCAGGGACTAAGCCAGAGGGCAGCCAGGGTCCCAGCTCCCAGCTCAGAGCTGTGACCCCTCAATGACCTTTCCCTTGCATCTTTGAAAGCCTGCCTGACAACCGGATGGAGTGGCGTGTTGGCACTATGTCATGGTGTCCCAGTGTCCCTCTCCCATTCCACCTGCTTTCTGTGGGACTCACAGCCAGGACAGGCAGTGGGCGTTGAGGAGCCCCCTTGACTCAGGAAGTCCCTAACAGGACAGGATGCTCAGCACCCTCCTTTCTGTCTGCTCTGCTGGGTCCCCGGGCAGTGCGGGGCTTGGACTGCTGTCTGGTGGGGGGGAGCACCTTTTACCTCTCAGGAATCCCTGCCTCTCCCCTGCACAGACAGACAGACAGATGTCCCACACGTCCCGCCCTTCGAGCAAATGAGGCTCCCACCTCCCCCCAGACACACCTCCCACTCCCCGTCTCCATGGAAATGTGGCCTTCCCTGAGCCTGGGATGTGCTCCCGGGGACTCCCCCTTCCCTGAAACCTCAGCCATATGAAATGTCCCCAGAAGGCCACAGGACTCAACCTTCTCCTCCTCTGATCTATGGCGTTTTCTCTGGGCCAATCTGTGGCCCTTGTCACAGCAGCAGTGGCGCAGCAGCGTTCTGTGGTGTGGTTTATCTCCTGACCCGGCGAGCTGTTCAAGAGAGACCTGCCGCACTCGCTCTGTGTCCTGCACGCCCCAGTACCTTCCTGTCACGGCCTGGCCTGGAGACTGAGACCGGGGACGAGGTCTCGGGTCTCCCTCCGGGCACTGGCATTCTATGACTGGGGTATTCACTGTGCACCGGCCAGGTCCCCGGCTTGTGTTTCAGAAGACAGGACCCCCTGCCCTGCTCCAGTTAAACATGAAGTCCTGAGGCTGGACACCCGGGCAGAGGAGGGGAGGACAAAGCAGACTTGGGGCAAGGAGGGACAGGCTAGAGCCTCTGACTCCTGGGGACTGTGGCGCTCGGCGAGGATCATTTCTGAGTGTGTGAACGCGTGTGTGCATGTGTGTGGTATGTGCGTGTGTGGTGTGCGTGTGGGCATGTGTGTGGCATGTGCGTGTGTGTGCGTGTGTGCGTGTGTGTGGTATGTGCGTGTGTGGTGTGCGTGTGTGCATGTGTGTGGTATGTGCGTGTGTGTGGTATGTGCGTGTGTGTGGATGTGTGCGTGTGTGTGCACGCACAGCTGTTTTGTTTTGCCATCTGTAATGACAAAGCAGCACCAAGGTGACAGTCAGGATGGGAGCGAGCCGTTTGCCGGCCTGGCCATGCAGAGGCTCTCTGTTGGGGTGTCTGCGAGCCAGGCTGAGGGGAGCCGAGACCTCGGGGCAAAGCTGCTTTGAGGGAAGGCACCAGATCCTTGTGGAGAGCAGGCCAGAGAAGGGAGGCAGGAGACAGCCCCGGGGAGGGGGACAGCAGGGAGGGAGGGGCCCAGGCCAGGCTGGGGCAGGAGGAAGGGGTCTCAGATGTGTCCTCTATCAGGTCATGCCAGGTCCTCTGGGGACCAAGGTTGGCATCTAAAACAGACATGAGGGAAGATCTCTTAGCAACCCACTAGGAGAGGCAACCGGAAAGGCCAAGTGCCCCGCAGTCCCTCGGCCCCTTGGCCTGAGTTTCTCCTCACTGACAGCCTGAGCTTGTCTGCAAACAAACTGTCACAAGGCGTTGTCCTCTGCATGCCGCAGCCTGGCAGGAAGCGATGGAGGGAGGCAGTCTTCCTCCAGGGAGGCTGTTGACAAGAGCCGACTCCCCGGGCAGAACCGCGGTCCTGGCAGAGCAGACTGGGCTCCCTGAGTGTCTGGGGTGTGAAGCACAGCCTGGGCGGTGAGGCAGGAGTTGAGCAGCAGGGTGGGCATGACTAGGGCCGTGGACAGAGCACAGCTGCCTCACCATCGAGACACCTCCGTGCTCTTCGCGCCCTTCCCACCTGGGAACCAAGTCCTGTTTCCAGCACTTATGTTCTCACCATGAGGAAGTTCCTCCTTGTATCTCACTTGAACTTCCTGCATCTCAGTTGCTTGCCTTTGAGGTCTCCTGGAGACTCGGAGCTCAGCTCAGCCTGCGAGCCCTCAAGGCCAGCACCGGTGCGGGGCAGGCTGCACAGGGTCCTCGAGCTGGGAGCTAAGGACAGTGAGCTCTCGCAGATTCTGCTTCCCAGTCAAGTTGCTGACTCAGGTTGAATTTATTTATTTCGCTCAAGAAACAGCTACGGAGCCCCACGGGTGACAGGGACTGCTCTGAGTGCTGGGGATCCAAGCGCAGTCCCCTCGCCTGCTAGTCACCCCATTCTAATGGGGTAAGACAGACGATAAATGAGAAATCAAATAAACAAACCGTGTCCCTTCAAAAAGCAATGAGACAGAGCATGAAGGCTGTCGGGAGGCTTCGTCTCGGCAGGTCAGGGAAGGCCCCCGGGAGACGGCGTGTGTGCCGAGACCAATGAGGAGGCCGAGACCGATGATGAGGCCGAGGCATGTGAAGGTCTAGGCAGGAGCACTGCAGGAGAGAACAGCTGGTGCAAGTGCCCTGGGGTGGGAACGAGGGCCGTGTGTTTGAAGGAGAAAGTGTTTCAGGTTGAATCAGTGACCCAGCACGGCGAGCTCACGTGGCATCTTACAAAGGAGTTTAGATTTTGTTCCAAGGGCAATGGGGAGACATTGGCAGGTTTGAAGCAAGGGAATGGCATGATTTGATCTTCAGAAAGATGAGTCTCGTGGCTATGTGGAGACTGGATCCCGGAGAGGCAGGCTGGGAGGCAGGAAGATCACCTGGGGTCCCTTGCATTAACCCCAGCGAGAAAGGTGTGGGCTTGCCGAGGGTGGCAGCAGTGGAGGTGGAGAGAAGTGGGCAGCTTTATAAAGTTTGCAACTGAGGTCTGCAGAACTTGGATGGGAGGAGGGAAGACACCAGCAACCAGGTAGAACATGTGCCCTCAAATGGGGAAGTTTCAAGGAGGGTCAGCTTTGGGGAGGAAAGGCCCTAGGCTGGTCTTGGACATGTCAAGTTTGAAGTGCCTGTGGGGGACCCAAGTGGAGGTGACACCTTAGGAGGCAGCCAGAAGGTCCTCAATTCTGCAAAGGGCACAGAGCTTGCCTTGAAGGAGCCTGTGGTGCAGCTAGTGGGAACCCAGAGGTGGTCGAACAGCTCTGGTGCCCTGCTCCCCCGGCTCTGCCCAAGGAGCCTCAAAACCCGAGCTTCATCAGAGAGGGAGCAAGCCCCACCCTCTCCAGACTCCTGCGTTAGAATCATAGAATTTCTCCCAGCTTGGAAATCTCATGATTCTATGAGACTGGGCACTTGAGGCACCGAGGAGAAGGGCGGAGTCTCACTCTAGGAATGATCTGAGGCCTCTCTGACACAGAGGCCGAGACAGGGTTAAAGACGTTTTCTTAAATTCCTAAGATTTGATCATTCTAAGCATTAGTGTGATTCCCCTCTGACAATTTTTAGAACGTTCATCCTCTTTCATCTAGCCTTTTCCTACAGGTAAAAGAAACCTCTCTAAAATGAGTATCAAGGTGGTATTATAAGGAAAAAGGCGGAGACACTGAGAGGGGCACGTGGGCAGCAGGAGCGAGCTGGCGGCCACGCTGCCCCGGCACACGCCCCCCCCATGTGTGCTGCGTCCATGGCTCCATCTTCGCCACCAACCAACAACTGGGTCCATTTATCCCCTTCCCACCCGCTCCTTCCAGCCACCTGGCCCTTGAAGCGAGTTCAAATGTTCCTGTCTCATAGGGCCATAGTGTCACCCCAGAGCTGCCACGTGACTCCGAGGGCGGAAAGGGGCTCCCGGGCCTTCCGTTTCTTCATCAGCAAGTTCTGATCGGCTCTAGAACTACACGACTTAAGATGGTGGCCACCAGCCACACATGGCCATTTACAGTTAGGTTAATTATAATGAAATCAAATGCATCTTTTAAAATTCTGGTCTTCAGTTGCTCCAGCCACATTGCATGTTCTCAGCAGCCACATGTGGCTGGTGGCTACTGTTTGGGACAGCAAAAATAGAGGACGTCTCCACCATTAGACGGCTCCAACAGTGAGGCTCCAGAACAGGGGTCCCCAGAATATGGTCCCTGCACCAGCAGCACCAGAGTCACTGGGGAACACTTCAGAAATGCAGACCCTCAGGCCCCAGCCCAGATCCGCTGACCCAGAACCTCTGGAGGTGGGGTTTGGACAAACCTTCCAGGTGATTCCAGTGCACACTGAAGTTTGAAGGCCACGGCTCTAGTCTGGGATGATAGTCCCACACGCTGTCTCGCTGTCTCATCAAGCCACAGTGACCTTGCACTCACCCTGCCTTTCTGGGGTTAGTGTGATCACGACTCACTTTGCAACTCGGGAAACAAAACCCAAAGATCACAACCTTGGAAAGTCCAGGGCTGGAATCCTTGACTTTTCCCTAGACTCATCTTTTCCCGATCAAATTTCTCTAGGATCATTCCAGATTGGGGAAAAAAAAAAAAAAAAAGATACACTTCTGTCTGTCTGTGTCAGCCTGGAACTCCAGTCCCCCTGAGAAAAGCTGGCCGGGTACTCAGGAAGTCAGAACGACTGTGGTGGAAAGTCTCTCCAGTGCTCATTGGGTGGCTCCAGAATTTCTCGTGGACACAGCATGATGTTTAAGCCCCCAGACCGGTTCCCATTTCACAGACGAGGAAAGTGAAGCTCAGAGGGGCGTGGCTTGCCTGTGCCCGCTGCTCCTTCCTGGCTGCGGGGACCCAGGTCCAGGTGCAGAGAGCAGGGAGGTCAAGAGCTTATGCCTTATGCCTGAAGACCCAGCTGAGCCTGATTCCATTATGTGCCAGCCGGTGACCTGGCCAAGCCACGTGGCTCTGAAGGCCTCCACTTCGTCACTGGGAAAGTCCGGATAATAGCAGTGCTGTCCAGCCGCGCGGATCAAATAAACCCACGCGTGTCATGGTGTCTGACACGTCCTAAGCTCCCAAGGCATTTTTTATGTTATTATGCCAGACACTAGGAGGCTGGCCTCATTTTTACATTCTTTCTCTTTTCAATAGAACCTGCCTTTTCTTTCTATTCATTGCTCCCAAGTTTTCCTGGAGCTCTTTGTCCCAGATTTCTCGTAGCATGTGAGCACCCGCTTGGGTTCTCCGAGCCTGTTTGGGAACCAAGGAGGCAGGGGTGGCCCTGCAAGTGCAGCTGTCAAGAGCACTATTTGGGGGCCGGCCGCACACCTGGGCACATCTGATCACGACTTCACGCAAGGACAGAGCCTCTTCACACAGGGAAAGCCTGAGCAGGCGCTGTGTGGGAGAGGGTGTTACCGGGTTCAGATCTAAGCAGCCCTGAGAGTGGCCCAGTCTCGGGTGGCACTGTGGGTCGCATGATCCCGCACAAGTGCCTGGTTCCTCTGGCCTCTACTTTCCCCTCTGGGAAAGAGGAGAATGATCTGCCCAGTCCCTGCCTTGAGCTGCAGGGGTCTAAGGATCAGTCTAGTCCTCCTCCTTCTCGAAAACCTCTCCTGGGGCTGCCCTGCGGCTGGGAAGGTGGGAGCTGCGGCTCCCTTCTCTTCCCTCGCCGCCCCCCCACTCCCCCCCTCGCAATCTCTCCCTCAGTCCCGCTGAGGCGCCTCCTCTCTCTAACTTGAATCTATTTTTTTCTCTCCCTGTCTCTTCCCTCCCCCAAAACACACACCCGGCCTTGCCCTCCCGCCTCCTGCTGCCGGTAGCGGTGGGCGTCCAGATGAAGCTGGAATTCCTCCAGCGCAAGTTCTGGGCGGCGACACGGCAGGTGGGTCAGGGCTGGGGCTCACCAACTCCCCTCGTCAGGGGCCTCCTGCTCCTCTGGCCACCCTCCCCTGCCACTGCGCCCCCAGCCAGCCAGGCAGTGGCCATCCTCTGCCCTCCGGGATCCCCCCTCTCTGCCGTGGCACCCGCCCAGCACGCAGGGCCTCCCAGCCCAGGCCCGCCTGCAAGGGCAGGCACGTCCCCTCTGGGCCTTGCCCGCTCCCAGCCCATCCCACCCACCTCCCCACCATCCACTGGGCTGCCGTGGGACTGTCCCTTGACTGAGGTCTCCACCTGGCCGTGGACCTTCCCCTCTGCACCCCTGGGACCCTCAGACTTGGCTCTTGTGGGCCCCAAGCTGTCCCCACCGTCCTCCACAAGCCCCTCCAGCCCGAGTCCTCCCTGCGGTGCTGCCTGCTTTGACCCCATCCGCTCAGTGCTGTGTCCAGGCAGCGTGGGGAGCCCTGAAGTGGGGGCAGAGGGGAGGGAGGGTGAAGGGACACCCAGGCCACCCACCACATCAGCCAGATGACAAAGAAAGAACAGGAGCCTCCATGGAGGCTCATGGAGCCGTCCCATGAGGCCTCCCTGATGCGGCTGACACCCCTCACCAAGAAAGGAGGCCGTGGGCTGCAGGCCAGGGCACCCCTGGAAGAGGCTGACCCCACTAACACGCAACCCCACATGTGCAAACACACATGTGTACCACACACAATGCACTCACACACACCACACACGCCCTCCACCTACAGGTACACACACCACGTGTATGTGCCGTGCACACGCGCACACGGGCCTGCAATTTACCATTTCTCCTCCTGCTTCCAGTGCGGCTCTGTGGACGGGCTGTGCCCAAAGACCTGTGAGGACAGCGTAAGTTCTTCCCCCGGGAAGAGGGTGGAGAGGAACTGTGGCCCCTCAGCCCGGGTCCTCCCAATGGCCAGCTGCCCTCCTTCCCTGTGGCGCTGGGCTTTTGGAGGGCACCTGCGTTCAATAGAGAGGCCTGCCTTCCGGAACGGTCGGGACAGGCAGGAGGAAGGACGGGACAGCGGTGACAGGACCTGGCATGACCTCCCCTCGGTCTCTTCCCCAGGACCTGGACTGCGTCGTCATCGACAACAACGGGTTCATTCTGATCTCTGAGAGGGCCCACCAGGTAAGCAGCTGGGGAAACAGAACTGGGGAGAAAGGGGGGGGGCGGACCTCCAGCAGCTGCTTTAGCCAGAGACGGCTGAGGGCCCTGGGGAGGGCTGGGAGGGCCCGGCTTAGAGCCACTTCAGGTGAAAGATCTGAAGAAAATGGCTTTCTTGAAACCAAAGTCAGCATAGCAAGATGACAAATCATGGAGCACTTTTCAACTTAGACGGTCAGAGAAAAAATTACTCATTTATGTTACATGTCACTAATCTGGCCTTCTCACGAGGTTAGTAGGGAACGTGTCCACACCACACAGAGCGAGGAGCAGCTTGGTGACACCATTTCGCAGGGCCTGCCCGACCACACCGCATCCCTGTCCTCCCAGGGGCCTGGGCCCCTGCTGCTCACTGCCCCACTGCCCGCCTTTCTGCCCGCCCTCCCCCTCCCGCCGGCCCTGCCCGCTTTGTGTCTCTCCTGTCTGGGCCGCCCTCATGCAAGGCTCTATTCCAGCCACCAAGCCCGGCCCTCGGCGTGCTGGGGAGACTGGGGAGGGGGTAACGCTTGCCCATCCTAATCTTCCCTTTGGCACACAGATATGTCCCCGGACCCGCCATGTGCTCAGAAAGGAAAGAGATAAAGTCCAATAATAACTTTACATTTGCTGAGCCCCAAACTGGGCCCCCAAATTGATTATTTACTTAGCCAGGAACCAAACTAAAAAGGAAGCCTGTTCACACCTGAACCGAACCCAAATACATTCACTTGAATGATTTCCTTGAAACCAGGCAGAAGCTTGTGCCGCAGAGGAGGGACGTAGTGTTTGGTTTAGTGTGACTGTGCCCCTCGCTGGACATGTGACCAGGGCATGCAACTTCCCCCCCGGTCCCCAGTCTCCACCTCGTGGAAGGAGGGGTGCCGGGCCACATGGTGTCTAGGTCGGCTCTCGCCTGAGATCCTATGTGCCTGGTGTCGGCAGAGCTGTGGGGAACAGGACGATGCAGACGAGGTCACGACCTTGCGAGGCAGTGGTCTGGCCCGACTGGAACAGCGCTTAGGGTCCAAAGGAGTCAGAACACGGCAGGGGCCGAAGTCAGAGCCGGAGTATCAGAAGGGAACTTGGGAAAGAGCGAGACCACGGAAGAAGGGACACGCGTGGGTCATGGAAGGAATTCCCTGAGCACAGCTCTTAAATGACGCACCTAGTGTGCTGCACACCTTTCCTCCTGGGAGGGGAGGAGGGGGAGGCAGGGGTGACGAGCCACTCTTGGCAGGACTCTCCCTGCCACCCAGCTGCTCGCCAGGCCACCTGGCGCTGGCCCCTGCTTCCCCCTTCTCCCTTTCATGCCCGCTGTGACCATCCTGCTCTTCCGTTTTAGTACTTCTCAATTGCTCCGGGATGACAGAAGTTGAAACCGGCAGCTGGCACAAGGCTTTGGGACTATCCAATGCCCTTATCGTCCGTGCTCTGGGTAACTGAGACCAACCAAGTCTCTAGGCCCCTGTGGTGTTGGCTTTCAAGGGCCAGAGGGCAGGCCCTGGGCCTAAGGAGTTGCAGAGCACAGAAGCCTGGATGTTGGGCTAGAAGGGTGGCACGACAGAAGGGGAGGACGGCCAAGTCCCAGAGTCTGGGCCCTAGAGCAGGGCTGGCGACCCTTTCCCATAAAGGGGCAGATGGCATGTATTTCCCAGTCCTTTGTGAAATGAAGCTGGGTCTAAATGAACTGGCCTTCTCGAGGTTCCTGCCAGAGCCCAAGCTCCTGCCACACGTGGCTTGCCCTTACCACCCCCACAGTGGGGGCTGAGAAGTGGGGAGGGCCTCCCCCCATCATCTGCTGTGACGTTATTAGTCTCATTTTACAGCAGATAGAAAAATGAGGCCCCGCAAGCTTAGGTTATTAACCCCAAGACGCACAGCTACAGAAAAGCCAGACTTCAAACCTAGAAAGGCAAATGAAAAGCAGTGATGGGGATGGGGAGGGAGGTTCTAGAAAAGATCTCGGGGTGAGGGAAACTGAGCTAAGAGAGCAGTGGTCTTGATGGGCTGTGGGCATTTGCAGGGCAGGGCTGGTGATGCCAGGGAGATGGCAGGTGTGACAGGCTGCAAGTCCCTGCCTCCCGGGTCTTTATGCACCTGCCCCTGAGCCCCGCCTGGTCACCCTGTCACTGCTCAGAGCAGAGTTCATCCACTTGCCGCGGCCAGCTGAGTCTTGCAGAATTAGGACCAGTGCCTCCAGACTCTGAAAGCCAAGGCCCGGGAGTCCTGACCCCTGGGCTAAGCTCCAAGACTAGTGTCAAGGCTCCGGGGTGGCTGTATCTTGACAGGGTGCAGTTTCTCTCTTCCACTCTGGACAACTCTGCCCCTGGGATGTGAGCTGTGTCAGATTATGAGAAGGCACTGGGGGGACAAAGCCCAGGCCAGAGACCGCACCCGGCGTGATGCCGGCACCCGGCGTGATGCCGGCACCCGGCAGCCTGGATACTGAGCGGAGAACTGAACGGGCCTAAGAGGGAGGCCTGGCGTAGTGGGCACCGATCTGTAGGGTGAGTGGCAGGAGGAGGGTGGGAAGCCAGTGCTGCCGTGTGGCCGGCTGTCTGTCCATCTGCCCGTGCCTCCGTTTCTGCTGTTTTGCTAAAACTCATTCATTCAACAACTCTGTAGCAGTTATCTACTGCTGCGTAACCAGTTACCCCAAAAGCAGTGGCTGAAAACCCCAAGATTCACCATCTCAGGCCTCTGTGGATAAGGGATCCGGGTATGGCTTAGCCGGGTGCCGCGGGCTCAGGGTCTCACACAAGGTGCGATGGAGGTATCTGCAGTGCTGCAGGCATTTCAAGGCTGGACTGGGGAAGGATCCACGTCCAGGTTCACTCACGTGGTTGTTGGCAGCATTCAGTTCCTCCGGGGCTGTTAGACTGAAGCCACCTCAGTTCCTTGCCCTGTAGGCTTCTCCTAGGGCAGCTCACAGCACCTCAGCTCCTGTCATCAGGGTGAGTGAGCCCAGGCAATGTCACGGTCTTTTGAAACCTGATCTCAGCAGAGATACCCCATCACTTCTACCATGGTCTAGAAGCAAGTTACCAGGTCCAACCTACACCCAAAGTGGGGGGGGGAGGGGCCTACACAGGCCAGGACCGTTGAGAACCATTTCAGAGCCTGCCCACCACTACCTCCCACCCACTCACCCAAACCCACCCCTCTCGCCCCAACACACACTAGTGCCATCCAGGGCCACTGGACCCGGCCACTCCCGCTCCTCCCTGGGCCTCAAGTGCACGGGAAGACAGGAACAGTGGGCCCTGGGAGCTTGTTAGAGATGCAGTCTCCAAGGTCCCACCCAGACCTAGCAATTCAGAAACTCCAGGGGTGGGGCCCAGGCATGTGCACGTTAATGTGCCCTCCAGATAGTTCAGAACCATTGCCCAGGCCTCACTGCCAGTTGCTGTCCCTCTACAGCCACTGTAGCTGGCTGCTACTGCTGTCCTGACTGGGCAAACTTGCCAGAAGCTTCCGGCAACTCCTTGTCCCTCCAGGTCCACTCAGGGGCCTGGAGAGAGAAGCCTGTTGAGCTCCAGATGCAAAGATTCTTCCCCAAGTCCTTCCAAGCCCTTCCTCACCCAGGCCCTCCTCCACTGCGCAGCGTCAGGCCAGAAGCCCCAGGGCATGCACTGCAGCCTGCCAGAGGGCCTGCTGGTGAGACTTTGGGCCCACCAGGCCTCTCTTCCAGCTCAGGGCTCATTCTTACGATGAAGAACTATGAGCGACAGCATTACAGCCCTCAATCTGGGGCCCAGAAAGAGAAGCAGACAGCTGGGGCCAGGAGAGTGACAACAGCTCTGCGGAGCTTTGCGATGTTTACAGTGAATCTGTCACCCAGGATCTCAGCACTCCAA
This sequence comes from Eulemur rufifrons, assembly GCF_041146395.1. NCBI lineage: Eukaryota > Metazoa > Chordata > Mammalia > Primates > Lemuridae > Eulemur > Eulemur rufifrons. Next base: position 1,698,118 of record NC_090998.1, on the reverse strand, counting down.
TTCCTGTCATTTGCTTGTGGGCAGCACCCACCCATGGGAGCTTCAAAATGGACCTCAATGGGGCAGCAAAGCTGGGAAAATCAGAAGCTCCATCGTGGCACCTTTCTCTTGAGAGACTTGGGTCTCTCGGAGACATGCTACCCTACCCGCCCCAGCCCAAGGGCTGGGCAGGCCCGCAGAGCAGGGGACCCTTTCTGCCATCAGGGGCTGTCAGATGTGCCTGTCTGGGCCTCAGCTCCTGTTTCTCTGGGCTCCCCGCCTCCCCCTCCCCCATCTCCTGCTCTGCTCTTGTCCTCAAGCCACTCCCCCAGGCCCAGCACTTGCTCCTGACCTCCCCTCTCCCCGCAGCCTGTGTCAGTCCTGGCAGCAGCTCTCCCTCTGCCTTCCTGACTTCCCAAGTGGCCCTGACCCACTGGGCCCTCTGGGAGTAAAATTCTTCTGCTCATCAGAACCCTGAGACCTCCCATATCCACAGAGGCAGGCTCTCCAGGTGGCTTTCCCAGTGCAGTGCTGGCCCGACTCCTCTGCACTGTGTGGCCAACGGCATTTGTCAAGAAACTCTGCAGCCAGGGAGCCAGGCCAGGCTGCTGGAACTAAGAAAGGATGAAAGGAAATTGATCCTCCCTAGGAGCTAGGCACAGTGACTTCACTGTTGTGACTCAGGGAACCCTGACACCCTTGAGAAGCTGAGTGTTCCCGTTTTCAGAGAAGAAACTGAAGCTGTCCCTAGGTGAGGAGGCAGTGTGAGGTCTGCTCCATCTGCTACCAGTCAAGAGTATCCGTTTTCAAGGGTTGTTTGCAGCAGCAACCTCAAGTGGCCATGCAAATTAGCCCATGCCCAGGGGCGACTGCCCGACCTCTCAGCTCTGCCTGTGCTCCCATCTGCCTCCCCTCCAGGCTCCACCTCGCAGGATCTGCCTCTCTCCCAGCCGCCCATCTCAGCGGTCAGCGGACGTGGGCTCACGGAGCCCCAGGCCCTTCTGTCCAGCCCCAGGGCTCAGGCAGCGCAGGACCATTGCTTATTTTATGTCTTATCCCCGGCGTAAGGGGCGCCGTGGGCAGTCAGGGCGCTACATAGAGCCGCGCTGTGAGTGCCGCTCCACGTGCGGTCTGGGGGTCCTGAACTGACGAGGGACCAAAATTTGAGGCAGGGATTCACTCGGACAAAGTCCCAAGGAAACTCCATCAGCTAGGAATTGTGTTCTGGTGCCAGTAAAAGTCTCTGCCACAGTGGCTTAAACAAATTAAAGGTTTATTCTCTCATAAAGACTGGATGAAGGCAGCCCAGGCCCGGCACGGCCCCATCATCAAGACCCTAGCCAGGTTCTGCGGCCTTCCAGGGCCCTTTCCCACACGAGGCGAGAGGGCAGCGGGCAGGCGGAAGTCCCAAGGCTGGAAGAGGCTCCACCCCCGGAAGTCCTGCCCGGCGGCTGTGCTAGCACCCCATTGGCCAGCGTTCGCTGCAAGGGCCTCTGGGAAATGTAGTCTTTTCGTTGAGCACACTGTCACCAGGATGGAGGTCAGCTTGCCCTACTAAAGAAGACGGAAGAATGAGTATTTTCTGCCAGAGTGACGTATCCTAGAAAATCAAGTTGCTTATTTACAGAGGAGGATACATTTTTCCAATATCCGGGTTACGCTTATCTTATTCTCAGGGACCTCCCTTCTCAGAGTCAAGTGTTCGAACAACAGGATTGTTGGTGAATAGCCTAGAAGCAGGAAGGAGAATAGGACAGGCTTGTGCGGTTTGGGCAGCCTGTCAGGAGCCTCGTCCCTTCCGTGCTGCACTTTCCTAGGGAGCAGAGTACTCAGGGCATTCATTCATTCCGTCACACGTTGCTTCAGCAAATAGGCACTGAGTGATAACCGTGCACGAGAGGCCGTGTGGCCTGCGGGGCCGGGGTGGACTTCTACCCTCCGGGACCTCGCTGTCCGGTGACGGAGGTGCTGGAGCAACAACACGCACACGCACACGGTAACTGAAACAGCAAAAAGCGATCCCCAGCTGAGTGGGCTCACTCCAGCTGGAGGAATCAGGTGCAGCTTTGGGTGGCTTAGGGCAGCACCTTGAAGAACAGGCAGGATTTGGATGCCTCTCACCTCCCCACACACTTTTCTGTCCCTGGAGCATGCCCTCGACCCTCCCTGCTGTCCCCTGCTCTGCCCACTGTCCTCTTCAATGCCGCCTGTCAGGCCTCCTAGTCAGAACACAGGGGCCCTCCTTGTTTTCACCAAGATCGGATACTCCAGGTCTCAGACTGTCCTGTGTTAGGGCTCATGTGCTCCTCTCTGTCTATCCAAACCAGTCGGAAGCTCTGGATTCGTGTCCATTTCATTCAATTTTGCATCGTATCCACCTCGTGACTAAGAGTCTTGTGGATAAAAGCTGTTAAAAAACAGTTGTTGGTGGTCAGGGCATTCCAGGCAGAGAGCTAGCAGAGCTCAGACAAGTCTGAATACCTCTTTGTCCCCAACTCTTGTTTTCCTCCTGTTTACTTTCATAATTAATCTGTCTATTTTTGAGATTACAATTTTGCTATACATTTTTAGGTGGTCTCATCCTTACATTTTAATTTTATAACTGAGCTATTTCCAAATAGGAAATACTATAGGAGGCAGGTACTATATTTTCTTATTTAATTACAATCTGAAAAGTGTATTTCCTGACCTCACCCCAGCTTCCTGGGTTGGGCCCATCTGAAGAGCTGTGGCCCCTGCTTGCTGATTTATAAATCATGGAAGTGTTACTGGGGTTATGACCCCAATATGGTACCATCCTCTCTTATGTGGGAGAGAACTTCTCTGATTGTTGACCAGGTGTCGGGAGCCCTGTGTCCAACTGACTTGTCTGGAATAAATCCCTGCTTCCTTAAGGAGGGCTACTGGCATCTCCCTGGTTCTCCCTGAGGTCGGCCAGGCCCATGTGCCTCAGCTCCCGTGCCAGGACTGCATCTCTCTTTCTTGGTCGTTATCACACACATCATGATGTTAGGCCCAGGAGCCTAGAAATCTCTCTACAAAGAACCTGATATGGGCATGGACTCCGGCTCCCACCTCCCTGCCCTGACAAAACTCCACACTGACTATGTCCAGGTAGCAAGGCACTTTGGGGAATTCAGAGATGAGTAAGAAATGGTCCCTGTCCTTGAGCAGTTTTCAATACAATGGAGGGACAACTAATTTTCAGGCAGAATGGGAATAGGGCTGAACAGGCATGCTGGCCACACGCTAGCAGAGTGCAGAGAGAAGAGGGGTGCGTTCTGACTGGAGGATTAGAACCCAAAGACTTCTTAAGGAGGATGAGAAGGAAAGCTCCTTGGCATGAGGACTGAGAAGAGGCAATCAGGGCAGGAAGAACAGCCAGCCAAAGCACAGGCATCTTCTTCGAATAATGGCTGCCATCTACTGAGCATCTACTGCGCGCCACACACTTGGCACATGTTACCCCAGTCTTCAAGGCAACATACATTCAAGTCAAAATCAGATGCCAAAGACCAAGCTCTTCCATTCTGCCTTGCTGAGAAAATGGCAGAATCAAGAGATTGCCCAGTACAGGGCAAGCACAGGCAGTGGAGAGGGAGGGCGGTCTGAGGCCACTCTCTGCCAGCTTGGAAGTGAGCTACGGCCTAAGGACACTGCTGGCTTGGAGGATGCTGCTGGGCACATGGGCGAAGGAGCCCGCCAAATACTGCTTAATGGATAATGACAGGAGGGACAAGGGTAGGAGGAAGGGTCCTGTTTTATTCTTTTGGAAGTAAAGAAGAGAGTGCCCAATCCAAGCTGCACTGAGGAATGTTATCCTGGCAGCAATCACAGGGACTTGGGAGAGAGACCAGTTAGGAGAGTGAGTGAGCAGTGGAGAGAGAACGAGTGATTAGGTTGTCCTTGGAGTGGAGAGGGGCATGGCAAACCCACAGGACACACTGATGATGAAGGAGGGGACTCAAAGCCCACACTAGTGTGCTCAAGTCTGGGTGATGAGGACACCGGGGTGTATGAGGCAGATGCTGCTTTTTGACCAGGACCTGCAGAAAGAAATGCATTTTATGTCTGACTCAACACACACACACACACACAAACACACACATCCCAAGCATATACAACAAATCAAGTTTCAGAAAAACTTCTTTAACTTTGCTGCAAGTAATTCATACTAAATTGTTCTAAGGAATTCTGTACTATTTTTAAAAAATCTGATTGCAACTTCTAGGTTGATTTCATAGCCAATTAATAGATTACCGCTGAGAGTGTAGAAAGCACTGACATAGCACACGCCGGAGCGGGTCAACATGTGAGGCATGGGTGCAATGGGTTCAGTTTTTATTATGTTCAAGGGCATCTATTGGGCTTTCCCAATCTTGAGCTCAGAAATCTCCAGCTCAGAAATGAGCCCTGGGCTAAATAGTGCTAGATTTAGAAGTCTTCATCCTGCTCGATCTCTCTCTCTCCTCTCCTCTCTCTCTCCTCGCAGACAGGAAGATTTCTGGGGGAGGTGGATGGTGCTGTCATGACCCAGCTGGTCGGCATGGGGGTGTTCACCCAGTAAGTGGGACATGCTCCTCTCCACCTGACACCCACAGCAGAGGCCAGAGCTGACGCTAAGTGGACAGACAGATCTCGGGATCCCGATCTCAAAAACCCACAGTGAGAGCCCCAAAGAGCTCCAGAAGCTGCCTTTCTGGAGCCAGGGACGTGAGGTGGGGAGGGGCATAGGGCCATGTGGGCCCCCCTGGGAGGGCCCCCCCAGCTCAGCCCTTAGAGGGAAAACCACCCTGAAAAAGAGCAAGCCTTTTGCTCTCCTTTTCTTTCAACCATTCAAAGTGCAGAAATGTCATTTTCAGCATGAGTTGTCTCCGACCTGCTGTCCCAGTTCAGGGGCCCTCAGGAATCTTGGCGAATGGAGGCCCTGCTGGCAAAGTCCCCTGAGGCAGGGGCAGGGCATAGGGGTGGCACTGGACTCACCAAGCCCTGTTTCTGATTTTCAGAGTGACCATGTATGACTACCAGGCCATGTGCAAACCCCCAGGTCACCACCACAGCGCGGCCCAGCCCCTGGTCAGCGTGAGTGTCACCTACACCTCCCTCCGCCCACCACCAGCAAGCGCTCTCCCTGTCCTAGGATGAAGTCCCCTAGGCCCTGCTCTCACCCTGCCTCGGCCGTCTGGCCCCAGGACCCCCCACTCCCCCACCTCTGCCCCGCGCCCCACTGCACTCAGCACTCAGCCTGTGCCCGCTCCAGGCCTGTGCGGTTGCCTCTGGGCATCAGGGGAATTGCTCTGCCAGCTGTGAAGAAATGGAGCTGTCCCCAGCCTCACTGCCTAGTGATGCCACACAATCACAGGAACCCCAGTGGCTTGGTCCTCAGGACGAGACTTGACCAGTCTTCTGGAAGGGCTGTCTAGCCCCTGCCAGAGGTGTCTGACCTACAATAGGCACTTTCCAGATAGCTCAGCTTTGCAACACCCCCTCTGCAGGGGAAAGTGGGAGGTGGTGGCGTGTTCTCTGGCCACCCTGTGGGGCGGGGGCAGCCGTCTGTCTGCTCTCCGGGGGCGGTGCTGGGGGAGCACCCAGGCGCGTGGACCGCGGTGCGAAGGGTGTCCTCTCCTTTCCAGCCCATCTCTGCCTTCCTGACGGTGACCAGGTGGCTGCTGCGGGAGCTCCTGCTGTGAGTGGGGTGTGAGGCTGGGCTGGGAGGGAGTCCCGGAGCAAGAGTCTGCTGTGGTCTCCACAACGCCCCAGGGGAGGAGGGCAAGGTCCCTGGGCATGTATGGCACCTCCTCCCTGCCTACTGCTTCTAGGGGGGACCCCTGTGCCCACCCAGTGCCCTCGAGCAGGGAGCAGGGTGTCCTGGAGGAGAGGGGCTGGGCAGGGTCCGTCAGGGTCTGCAGGGCTGGAGGGCTCGCGGGCCCCTGGAGTCAGCTCCGTGTCTGACAGGTTGCTGCCGGAGTGGAGTGCCTGGGGCTCCTGGCACGGCAGAGCGGCCGAGGGTGAGTACACGGAACTGTGGGGCCTCACGTGCAAGGGAAACCTTTCACCTCGGGGTGGGTGGCGGCGGGGGTGGGCACTCTGAGGCCATTCGTGACTCACATCTCATCACCTCCGTTCCCCCCGGTTCCCCTACCTCTGTGTGTGACATCGCATCACCTCGGACACCACTGCTCTGTGTGGCATCATCACCACCCCATGACATCCTGCCCCTGTGTGACGCCATGCCCTCCTGTGCTGTGTCCACTCATGCCCGGCAGCTAAGGCTGTCTTCCACCACTGTGAGTAGCACCTGCCAAGGAGGGCCCTGTGCGCGGTGGCGTGGGGACACAGCTGGGGCCATGGAGGGCCTGCCCACAATGTGCCAGCCCAGGATGACCCCAGGAAGGGCAGAGCTCTCTTCATCCTGCGACACCCTGACTCGGGGGACCCTGGGCTCCTCTCCCGGTCTAAAGCACCATTGCCAGGAGTGAGGATGGGGGGGGGGGTCCTGCACAGGGACAGCTCTGCCCCAGGGACAACAGAGCACTCTGGCCTCCTCTCCTCACTTCCAAAGGGCAAAGAGTGGTGCGCTCCAGGGGCCAGGGCCAAGTGTGAGGGAGCGGTGCCAGGTCGTCCCTTGGAGAAGAAACAGTAGCACTCCCAGCCCAGGTGTCCACCCCCCACAGCAGGGCTCAGGTTAGAGGGGGGTCACGAGACGCCCAGTAGCTCGGAGCCTGTAACCACTAGGGCTGCCTGGCATTAGCCAGTTCTGCTCAACTCCTCCTGCTAATAGGGCCTTTTCCGTGGGGTTCCAGAAGTTCCCGATGCTGGGGACTGCCATCTTTGGCTCAGAGTTTGGCTTCTTGATAAAAAAAATAGTAACGTCCACTGCTGTCCTCTCCCTGGCCTATTCTGTCCTGCTGCCCCCTCAGGCCAGCTCCCCGTCCTGTTTCCAGGCTCCTTCTGGGGGGCAGCTCACAGTCATGTGGTGTCTGTGCAAGACCACCAGCCACGTGCCACACCCACTTGGAAGCAGCCTGTCCCCCTGGCAGGGAACAAGGACTAACCCCATCCCACTTGGGGCTCAGTCCCTCTCCGTCAGCAGCTGCTCTTGCTGAAGCCAAGAAAGATTCCCTCACCCTGCGGGTTCAGAGCTCCTCCTCTTGGGGCCAGCTGACCCTGGACCAGGCGCCAGTGTCCTCAGTGAAGGAGCACTAGACTTGGAGTCCAATGCTCTTTCCCAGCTGTGCAACCTCAAGGAAGCCCCACGACCTACCTTGTAGTTGTGTTGGCCTCTGAGGTGAACTCACCCGCACGGGGTGGCTCAGGTGACAGGAGGCAGGCCCAGCGCTGAGCCAGCCCCCTCTGGGGACAAGGCCAGTGTAAGGGGGCCCTGGAGGGAGCAGTGGCCTCGTAGCAGTGGCGGAGCGCCTACCCACTGATCCCAGGGGCCCAGAGCAGGGAGCGCCCGGCCCCAGCCCTTGCTGACCACGGATGGAGCCCGGCTGAGCGCTGGGCGATTGTTCCTCCCAGTAGTGTCTTGCTGCCTGCTGACCAAGTGTCCCCTCTTGGTTTCAAGGTCTGGTAGGGAGTTTCTGGGTCTAGGAGATAAGCAGACCTGTGGCTCTCCTACAGGACCCTGTGTGACCCTCCACTTCCAGGTCCATGACCTCCTGCCCTGCCTCTGTCGCAGACAGGCCACCAGCACAGAGCGGAAGGCATGGCAGGACTTTGAGGAAATAGGAGTGGGGGACGAACTGGCCTCCAGCCTGAAGCTGGCCCTGTCTTCTGCTCACCTCGGGGCCACCCTGGCAAGAGCAGACGTGGGTCCCCAGAGCAGGACTTCCTGGGACTCGCCCTTGCCTTAGTGGGCTAGAGCACACAACCTCCAGGAGCCCCAGGCTCCCGCTGACCTGTGCCCTGGAGCTCACCTGCCCCACCCTCCCGGCCGGGGGCACTCAGGTGCTACCTGGATGGTGGACCTTGGGCCTGGCCATGGGGTTGGGGGCAGTGGGGCCAGGACTTGGAACTGCATTTGGCCCATCCGCAATGAAGGGGAGGGCTGTGGGATTAAGAGGGCTGAGACCCCCCAAGTCACCCCTCAGCACCCCTTGCTCCACCCTGTGCCCAGACCCTTGGGACATCAATGCAGAAGGAGCCCGGAGGTGGTGCAGTCCCCCAGCTCACAGTGAGGAGGTGGCTTCCCAAAAGAGGAAGAGGCTTCCCCAGGGTCACATGCCCCTGAGACCCAGGGCCCTTGCCCCCTCCCTGCCGTGATGCCACTCTCTTCCATTGCTCTCTGTTCCTTCCCCTCCCTTCGGCTTCCTCTCCATGTCCTGAGAACTGTCCAGCCAGGCGGCCATCTGCAGAGGGGCAGGGGTGAACGCCCGGCCCTGGAAGTGCTGGGGCCACAGGCGTGGTGTGTAGGCCCTCCCGCTGTGCCTTCCTCACACCCTCGCCTGTCTGCCCACAGCACACAAGCACAAGAAACAGGACATGCTGCAGCCCTGCGACACCGAGTACCCCGTGTTCGTACACCAGCCGGCCATCCAGGAGACCAACGGGATCATCGAGTGCGGGGCCTGCCAGAAGTAAGTCGCGAGGCAGCTCTGGCCGGCCAGGGCCACGCCGCTCCCCCGTCCCGGCGAGGGGGCAGCCAGGTGGGGCCTGGGCCCCGCGGCTCCACGGAAGGGAGGAAGCAGGGGATGCTTCCTGGTGAAAGGTCACACTCCCAGGGGTCTTCCCCCCCTTTCCTTGGCGGAGGAAACAAGGTACACACAGCGGGGGCCAGGGCCGTTTCCTCCCGCCCCAGGCCCTCCGCCGCCATCCCACAGCCCCGACGGCAAGGGCTGCGGGAGGAGAACGGCCAGGCCTCCAGGCTCTCGAAAGTGCCCCCGAGTGTGCGGGTCCTCAGGGCCCAGACCCCCGGCCCCCGCCCCGCCGCGCCGTGAGCGGGAGCGCTGCGCCACCTGGTGGCCGCCCTCCGCACCGCGGCCTCCCGCGGGCGGCCCCCTCTCCTCGCCTCCCCGCTTGCCGGGACAGTCCCGATTTATGCCGTGCTCCCTGCGTGTATTAATAGCAACCCTTTCAAACATCCCCGTTTGGACTTCCTCACCTTCCCCAACCCGCCGGGAGGGGAGAACGCAGCGACACAGGCCTGGGGGAAAGGCAGCCGCAGGACCGAGTCTTCGCCCAGGGCTGTTCCCGGGCGGCCCTGCCCTGCCCAGGTTCTGTTCCTCCCCTGCCACCCCGACTCCACGCCACACGGCTCCGCAAGTGCTCTCCGGGGTGCCGCCACAAGCGCGCGACCTGAGCCTCTCTTCCCGCAGGACGTTTGCGATGCAGCAGATTCCCAGCAGCAACCTCCTCCTCCTGGTGACAGACCCCACCTGCGACTGCAGCGTCTTCCCGCCAGTCCTGCAGGAGCCCACCGAAGTCAAATATATCCTTCCCGTGCCCCAGGGGGTGCGGGCTGGGGCGGGTGGGGTGTCGACGTCACTGAGGGGCTCACGGCCCGAGCGCCGTCACGTGTTCCCACCTCCTGACCGCAGACGGCTTGCAAGGCAGGTGGCCCCCCAGGGCAGCTCTGCCGGCCTCAGTCTCCGGCGTTAACCTTAACGGCGAGCTCTGCACATAACGCCTCAGTCAAGTGCGACAGGATGCGCTCCCAGAAGCTGCGCCGGCGACCAGACACCTGCCACGCCTTCCACGCAGAGGTGCGGGCTGGGGCGGGGTGAGGTGCGGGCTGGGGCTTCGTCCCAGAGTTCTGTGCCCTTGGGCGGGACCCTCACGCACGTGCGTCCCGCTTCCATCCGATGATACTGTGATACAATGAGAAGTATGTATTTGGCCTTTGTCTTCGGTTCCTGGCACAGAGTTCCGAAAACCTGGTAATTTTCTAAGTGATAGGGGTGACAGGAGCATCTTTCCTTCTAATATTTGGTTTTAGTCCCTGGTTCCTGACACAAGTGCCTTTAAGACCGTTGGAAAGATAGGAGTGTCTTTTTGCGTGCTAATTAGATGACAGGTGGCTGGGGGCCCTTCAGGGTGGGGGCTGGACACTGGAAAGATATGGCATGAGTAGAGGGTTGGGACCTTCAGCCCACCCCCTGCCTGCTGGGCAAGGGAAGGGAGGGGCTGGACACTGAGCTTATCGCCAGTGGGCGATGAGTTCATCAATCATGCCTACATAATGAGATCTCCATAAACCCTGGGCAGTGGGGTCGGGAGAGTTTTGGGGCTGGTGGACACACCCGAGTGCAGGGAGGGTGGTGCACCCAGAGAGGGCACGGAAGGTCCGCACACCCCATGCCTTGCCCTGTGCGTCTCTTCCATTTGGCCATTCCTGGGTTGTATCCTTTATAATAAGTGTTCCCTGAGCCATCCTAACAAATTCTCCAACCTGAGGCGGGGGTCATGGGAGCCCTTGATTTGTAGCTAGTCTGAAGTACTGGAGGCCCCAGAGTTGTGACTGGTGGAGGCAGTCTTGTGGGGCTGAGCCCTTTAGCTTGTGGGATCTGGTGCCAACTCCAGGTAGATAGTGTCAGAATTGAATTGAATTGTAGGACACTGAGTTGATGTCCACAGAGCTGGAGAATTGGTTGGGGTGGGGAAATGACCCCCTATTTGTGGTCAGAAGTAGCACTGTAAAAACACATCAGAGACTCGTGCCACTGAAATACTAAGTCAGCCGGGACGCATGTCTGAGCCTAGGTAAACTAAAATCCAGCTTTCTCACCTTGTGCTCGTTCCTGCTGCACTGAGCTCTGAATGATCTGAGCACACCAGAGGAGGCCGTGCGGGTAACAATAGTCGTGACTGGTATTTGCTGAGCACCTGAGACCGTGTGTCAGGCCCCGAGCCGGTGCTCACACACAGCGCAGCCTTTGCTGGGCATGGCTGTCCCGAATAGTCCACGTCGCATGCTCCCAGAGCTGAAGACTTCCCTGAGGCCATTCTGAGAGCATGACCCCGCAGCCAGCTCTCAGCCTGAGTGGACAGCCTCTGCCCGCCCTGAAAGGTGGGGGGTCTAAGAAAGGTGGCAGTGCTTCCCCCACTCTCTGAAACTCCCCCTCTCCCAGGGTTTTCGCCTTGTTCGCTGCAGAGACCCCCTCCCTGGCCTGGCCTCCGTTGCGAGTGTGGCCTCTCATCTCCGCTCTGGGTTTGCAGGAGAATGCCCAGGACTGCGGTGGCGCCTCGGACACCTCAGCCTCGCTGCCCCTGCTCCTGCTGCCTCTGTGCGCCTGGGGGCTACCGCCCCAACTCCTGCAGTGACACCAGTCTGACCTCTGTTTTGGCAAGGTGATCCTTCAAGAGACATTCTAAAAAGTCAGCACTGTCATAGGGTCCAGCTCACTACATTTGGGTTCTCACCCAGGCCAATGCACCTCTCAATCCCGGGCTAATGGTCCCTGTCTCTGGAGATTTCGGGATGGAACGGGAAACCAGCATCCCAGAGACACTTCCCAAAGACGCTCCCGGGTGCCTGGCGCCGTCCACTCCCGTCTCCATGGGCATCCTCTATCCTTCCTGTCTCCTCTTCAGAGGCCAGCATGAGCTCCGCTTGGACCAAGACAAAAGAATTAAGAACTTAGTTCTACCTGTGCTCTAGACATGCAGCCCCAGGCAAGAAAGGGTCAGCTGTTCCTGATGAACCACAGTGGTCTCCAGGAGAAGCCAGGGGCTTCTGGATGCCGAGGAGGAGGAGCAGGATGGGGCAAAGGCAAGAACAGCCCTGCCTAGGACTTGGCAACGGAGCCTCCCAGAGTGAGACCCAGCCCAGGCGGGCGGCTCTCTTCCCTATCTGCTGCCCGGAGAAGTCTTGAGTGTGTGTGTGGGGAGGGGGGAGTAAATAGTGTGAGTGTGAGAAAGAAGGGGGGAAGGGAAGGGAATAGTGTGTGTGTGTGTGTGTAAGAGAAAGGGAGAGACAGAGGGAGGGGAAGGTAAGGGAGTCAATAGTGATGGGAAAGACCCAGAACAGGAACAGGTATTAAATCTTTTCAGGAAACACGGACATGACTGCATGGCATGTCCCTACAGTGTCGCTATTAAAGAACTTTCAAAGCCCTCACCTAAAGGAAATTTTGCATCAACTAAAAAGCCAGGAGGCTGAGACACACAGCAGCTGCGGCCGAGCAGAGGTCGCAGGGCAAAGAGCAGCCTGTCACACGACAGGTGAGGGCGTCTCCTGAGCACCAGCTCCAGACTCCCGTGAGACCCAGGTCCCACTGTGGTCTTTTTCTGGCCACTGACCTACAAAAGAAACTACTTGGCTCTGTCCCTGGGGTGAAATCCTTGGGGTTGGAACTTTGGGGACCATTCCGATTTGCAGAGTTCACTGGAAGGGAGCTGGAGCTGGGAACTAACCCCCACCCTGTGTGCACGCAGGCGCGTGAACCCACACACACGCATCTCCCAGTAGAACCCCAAGACCTGAACCCCATGAGATAGCACTCTCCACTGTGACAGCAACATTAAGGGCATGCAGGAATTCTGGGGTGGCCTCAGCCCTTTCAGTTTAACCAACTCTGATGACTGGCGTGGACAACGTGCAGGCCCCTGGGGGCCCCTTCTTCATTCTCCTCCACCCTCAGCTCCCCCACTTCAAAGTGCAGGCTGTTCAAGTTTCCCAGCAAACAGCCCCAGCTTCCCTCTCGAGTAGGCCAACTCTGTAAACACCGCATTATCGTACTTGTAAGGTGCCTTATAGACTAGACAATGTCACCTTCACTGGCATTACATCTCACAACCATCCTATGCCACAGGTGCTAATGCCCCCTTTACAGCAGAAGAAACTGAGGCTCGGAGAAGCCAGCTTCAGTGGCAGAATCTCATTAAATCCTCACTGTAACCCCCAGAAGTGGGTCCTGTGATTAGTCTCATAGACGATGAAACTGCAGCACAGAGTTGAAAATTGCTCTGAATTATTGGGAGAGAATTGTAAAGACCGAAGGTGCCTGGAACTGCCTGGCACAGAGTAAGCACAAGACCCGTTCCCTGCCATCACCCTGTTGCGTGGAGGTGGGTGTCGGGAATCAGCAGCACAGGCTGTAGGTGTCCGGCAGGCCAAGGTGAGCTAAGAAAGCGGCAGGGAGCACTTGCCCAGCCCCCTTGGCTGCCAGCGCTCAGAGGGTCCCACCGTGTGTCCTGGAGACCCACTGTGACAGCCCAGCAAGACAGGCACGTCCCCACCCCTGCCCCGCCCACAGCCTGCCTGCATGTCTGGCATTAACGAATGTCCTGACCTCCTGACCTCCGACAGCATTTGATCTCAACTGCTGACTCACAGACACCAACCACTGGTCTCTCTCTAGGACAATAGTCCAGTGGTGTCTTTTGGAAGCTAGTCCCCCCCACCCAAGCGGGAAGAGCGTTTTCAGGCAAATTTATCAACTCATAAAAAGCCAAGCTTAGGAAGTGCTAGGCAGCTCCTGGCCTTGTTTGGTCTGCTTCCTCAGGGCCCCTGGTCTGCACAGCCAAGAGTGGACTAAAAACCCTGGAAATCCCTGTCGGGACCAGTGGAGGCAAAACCCATTTCTGATAAACCACCCTGCTCTTCTCTACCTTGGAGAACAGAATATTCTAAGTTTTGCCTTTGAAGGTCAGAACTAGTTTTCCTCTACTTTTAACAAACACTTTTATTAAAGGACAGCAGGTGGCAGCCTGACTCACGCTAAAGAGCCATCACCTTGACTTCAGAGGAACAAAGTTGGAACCTGTCATTTAATAAAGTGGAGTACAGAATTTGAAATCTCTTTTCTATAAACGTACACTTTGGAGGACCAAGAACTCATGGATGTTGTCAGACCCCCTCCTCAGTACCAGGGATAATACTGACTACTGAATCCACCTAATAATTTTGTATTGTACATTGTGCTTTCAGATAAAATGCTTCAACAACCACTTCACAATGCTAAGTGAAGTTTTGAAGTTTTGGTTCAGGAGGACAAGGGAGTGGACGTATCTTAAGGCCAGAAAAGTAAATATAGGGTTTGGGGTGACTTGAAGACCACAAAAGGAAGAAATTAGAGCAAGGGTTGGCAGAATCATTAGCCAATTACTATGGAAGTTTAAGACAAATTATCTGTGAGACACAGCATCTCAGTGAGGGATGCAAAGGATGTATTACTGGCCCCGGTTTACCAGCCCACGGAGGCCAGAGAAGCAAGCAACTCATTGCTCTGTGACATGGCAAATAGCAGAACTGGGATTTGGAGCCACCTCCTTTCGTTTCTGGGCCAGCCTAGCAAGGCAGCAATGGTGGCACAGCAGTAACAAGAGGCTGTGGGGACGTGCAGCTTCCTTGGTCCCCCCAGCCCTGAGCCATGACATCACAAGCACCCCCGACACACGTGAGCCAGACTGGCCTTGTTTTCAGGGACTAGTCAAAAAGCTGAAGGCAGAAAAGATTTGTACATTAGACAGGACACGGGTGGTGGGCAAATGGTCCACGCCCACTGAGGAAGGACAAAAAGGAATGTGTTACAACGGTATCAGAATATTCAAGAAAATGAAGCTTTTTTTTCCCGGGATAATTTTAAAGCAACATTGCCCAAAGGCTTCTCTAGGGCACCCAGAGCACTAGCATTCTATAAAGTTGAAACTGAAACTGCCAGGAATTCGAGGCTGCAGTGAGCTGTGATCACGCCACTGCACTCCAGCCTAGGCGACAAGAGACCCCGTCTTTAAAAAACAAAACAAAAAACCTCCAACTGCCCTTACAATATTCATGGGACATCACCTGAGTGACAGGAAGCATACAGGCAGCTTTTAGCAAGAGAGGGGAAAAGTGGCTTATTCATAGGCCTCAGCTTATTTTTTATCAGAAGCACACTGTGATACAGTGTTCTGTACCCGGGTAACAATGGGACTCCCTAAAGTTGTATCTATACTCTAAAATGAGAAATCAGAATGGACATATTTTCCCAATACTGGAAATTCTCCTGCAAAAACTCAATTTACCTGAGGCAAAAGAGTTGGGATTTCCTCTTCTTAGATAGAAGGGATCAGGTTAACAAACCCTAAAACCTTTAACTCAGTATATATGAAACTGTTTAATCAGAAATATAAACTCAAGTACAGACAGAAAGCAATTTTCTCCTTAAATTATCTTTTCATTCTCTTCTCCCGTACAGAGTGCTGGCACCAGAAGTCAAGCAAACTTTCTAAGCTTCGATTTCTTATCTGTAAAATGAGGATGAAAATAACAGACTAGCTCATGGAGTTGTTACAATTACATCAGAGATCGATAGTTCTTTAACACATCCCTTGGCATAAGGTGTTCATTATATTAGGTATTTTTATAAACTTTAATAAATGAATTATGAACTGCTCCTTGAGGCCGGGCACGGTGGCTCATGCCTATAATCCTAGCACTCTGGGAGGCTGAGGCAGGAGGATTGCTTGAGGTCAGGAGTTCGAGACCAGCCTGAGCAAGAGTGACCCCGTCTTTACTAAAAATAGAAAAATTAGCCAGGTGTGGTGGCACGCACCTGTAGTCCTAGCTACTCGGGAGGCTGAAGCAGGAGAACTGCTTGAGGAGTTTGAGGTTGCTGTGAGCTAGGCTGACGCCACAGCACTCGCCATGGCACCAGAGCGAGAGACTGTCTCAAAAAAAAAGAAAACAAAAAAAAAAAAGAACTGCCCCTTAGAGTTAGCTCTCCCCTCCATCCTAAACCTGATCCAAGTTATAATGAAAGCACAGAAGAGTTGGGAATAAGCACTTTGATTTGTGCATTCAGAATGGGAAGATTCTGAACATTTCTTAAATTCCAGTGTCTAAATTAGGGCTTCAACTAAGTGCCAAAAGCTAAGGGGAGTTGAGCTGGAAAAGGCAGTAAACAATACATTAACAAAAGTGCATATTTCATTTGGTTCTTTTTATTAGAAGAAATTGAGAATACAGCAAGTAGGGAAATCCCACAGTGAATAAACCATTACATAGATGCCTTTCTGGAACCCCAACCTTCTATGATCCCCAAAAATGTGCTTTGTGGCTTCAGCAATTTATAAAGGGGAAGGGGGGAAATACTGAAAAAGGCCACTATTTAATGATGAAAGAATGAAGCTGTAGAGGTCCTAACAAGCCTAGGGCCAAAAAAGAAAATTAAAACTCTGCACAGAGCAAGCCAGCCTCCGACTGCTGAGAGTAAGGCATTCAGGCGCCAACCTGGTGAGAGTTCTCAGCGAGCACTGTAAGGTCAAGTGCACATTGAGGCTGTTGGTAGTGAGCTGCACACAGACACACATACAAATGGGCACACACATGCCCACATACACACCCGAAAGAGGGAGATTTTTACTGGATTCCACATTGGTGATGGTAATTTCATTTTTCCTAAGGGTTTGTGCTATGTTGAACCAGATTCTTCCTGCTTTGGGGTGTGGGTGACTGGGCCCAGAGACTGCTACTTCTGTGGGTGTCATCACAGGGCTGCATCTCGTACCCTGTGTCCCAAAGTGCATGACCGAAGAGCAAGTCTGGCTTCTGATTTGTGCTGTTGCTCCCAGGAAACCAAGTGAGCTTCCGCCCAAATGGCCACTGTCCTGCTGGACTACACTTTCTCAAAGCGGGTAATACTGCTCTTTATTCCGTCAGGGACTGCCCCAGTTACCCACTGAGTCTCTTCTCAGACCACCTAGCACCCAGGGCAGTGACCTTAGCCAGAACCAAAATACTCTTAAGTTCTTCCCAACTTCTACACTGGATTCTTTCTTCCTGGATCCCAGCTTTCGCTGGAGATTAAAAGGGGAAAGGAAGGACAAAAATAACTAAGAAAACTCTACTGAATAAACAGAAGACCCCTCTCATATTCCCAAACACCCACCGAGGATGCCAGCCCCCAGGCCAAGGGCCTCAATACCCACAATCCCCAGGATGTGACAGAGTCACCCCAAGTCTTTGATGATGGTAATCTAAGACTCAAGTGCCCAAGGGTGGTTCACCTATAAGCCAAGATTAGGATTCCGTGAACCAGATCCTTCCTCCACCACTCTCCCTGACACCACACAAGGTGGCCCTGAACATGAGCGATCATTTTGTACTTCTAGCAGCAATTCAAAGACACAGCCGTAAGGACTCTACCAGACTCTCTGGCAATAACATACCATTTCCTCTTAAGCTTCCTAACACGCTGTCCCTGCAAGTTGGGGCTCAATGACAGCCAACAGCTCCACAGGGAGTACTGGACTCTGCTTTCCCAGAGTTCCACTGGTTTTCTTGTTCAAGGAGAGCTGAGGTGTCTGTCACACCTATGCTTACCAAGATAGTGTCCCAGAGGTGAGACTCATCCTTCCTAATCCTAAAGAAGGGTTCTCTCAACTTAAGTCAAAAGAGGAGACACCTGGACAAGTCGCAATCTCATTTGTGGCTGGCTCCATGCCAGGAATTAGGATGCCAGGGAAAGGTCAATGTTTATTCCCAGAAGGAAGGGCAGTTGGGCAGGGAATAGAGGAAATGTACAGGGTGTTCCAGAGATCCATAGCAAGGGTATGGAAAACTGTCACACTTCTCTAATAACAATTATCCACAAACGTGAGCAGGACGCCAGGAAGTAACCAGATCAGCCTGTGCCAACGTTTCCGGAGCTCCTTCACTGTCTCCACCACCCCTTTAGCAGCGTGGGTGGGAGAAGCAGGTGGCTCCACTCCTCAGAGAGGGTCACTGTCAGTCTACAAGTCAGTCTCTCAAATGACACCTTAACCAGGGCCTTTATCTAACACATCCTGCCAGCCACTCATGTTCTGCATCCACTGGGAAAAACATACTATTTCCCTCAGGACTCCCAAAGGCTCTCAGGCTTGAGAGTGGTCATGTGATCACCGGGCTGGGCTCTACTCTCCACCCCACTCGGGTCCAAGGTATGTCAGCCTTTAGAAGGCACCTTGATGTACCAAGATACTGTACATTCTGGGGCCATCACCTGATCCTCCTACAGTCACTTTGTGCAAAATTGAAACAGTGTGTGGTACTTGCATGTTTCATTCTATACAAAAATCCTCCCTCCCTCCCCTATCCCTATGTTTTAAACATTTATATAAATTCTTATTTAAACAGTAAGTTAGAAATCTTATTTACATCAATTTCTTTGTTCTCCCAAAAGAGCATCTAAAATCACATTCCCACCCATTAATTAGATATAAATGTTCACCTAAATTGGTTTGCATTATTGTTTTACGGAGAGAGAAAGGGAGAAGAAAGAACCATCAGCTAAACTGTTTCCCATCTTCTACAAATAAATACGATACAGATCAGAAGCCAGTTTGCCAAGGGTCTTGCAGAGCCCTCAATCTGGAGATCCCAAGAGTAAGTCAGGCTTTGGGCCATTTCTCCATATTGATGCACTCCATCCTTTGAGGTATGATTTATTTTGTTTTTCTCTTCTCAGTCGTGTACCACGTGGAGCCCCTGGGCTGTCACAAAGCCCAAGAGGCTGTCAGAGTTTGGGGGCTCCTCTGGTACTGGCATGAGTGGCCGGCAGGGAGGCCCACAGGTGCTGCAGGCCCAGACTCAGGGTCAAGTCCCTGGCTCCCGGTAGGTGTTCACAGTGCATCCTCCTCACTGCAGCCCCCGCCGATCATGAAACGGAACTCCTGCAGGTTTGAGACACCATGGAAGTGAACAAAAGCTCCGGCAACCACAAAGATATGAAACAGCTGATGAGAGTGAAACTGGAAGGAAAAAAAGAGGATGGGGTGGAGAAACCATACATTATTAAGACTACTAAAGATACTTAGGATTGTCTAATCCTGTTTATGCTGAGCAGAGGACAGGGAATGGATGTGCCAGCTCAAATTCAAGGTGTCTACAGATCCTGGAACTTCCATTAGGCATATCACATTCTGCTGAGTTGAAAGCCAGCCATCCCCAAAGAAATCAAGGTGCTGTTGCTAAGCTCTAGACACGAAAATCTGCACACTTAACACTGGAACTCAGTGGCAAATGACATACAGACCCCCTTGCCAACAGAACACAAAAGTCCCAAGGATCCCTTGACACCCAGCAGTGGGCTATGGTTAGACACAGAAGCCCTTCCCACTCACTGCTGCTGATGGTTTGAGAAGGACAAGAGTGCTAGAGCTGCAGCCACTGAAATGTTGCTCTTGGTCAGCAAAACTACAGGGGCTTCCAGGTCGGGGGTAAGGTCACAGCATACAGTCCCTAACGTTTCCTTCAGCTCTAAGATTCTGGAATCGCAGGAACCACATAGTATATCAAAAGATGAGGCAAACAGGGCTTTTTAACCCCTTCTCAGAAACTGGTCTACAAGCATGTGACATCATTTCTGATTTTACTTGTTCTGTTGAATGCTATTTCACATCTCAAGAAGGGTAATCAACTGCTCAGTGCACTATACATCACTTCAAAAATTATACTACTCTCTCATTATAGTCTCAAAACGAAAAAGTACAGTGGCAAAGTAGTATTTATCAAAGGAGAGATAATGGTTTTAGAAATGTAAACTTGAAGAAACCAAAAGTCACATCCCAAGAGATGTTTCCTAAGATTAATTATAGGGGATTAATTTTCCCCAAAGGTGGGGGAAGGGTAAAAATC
Source organism: Eulemur rufifrons (assembly GCF_041146395.1). Taxonomy (NCBI): domain Eukaryota; kingdom Metazoa; phylum Chordata; class Mammalia; order Primates; family Lemuridae; genus Eulemur; species Eulemur rufifrons. The sequence goes on along the minus strand of NC_090998.1, from coordinate 1,678,596 downwards.
CCTCCATATCAATGTCAAAATTATGATGAGGCAATCTTAGATAAATTAGGCCAGGTGGAGTGGCTCACAGCTGTAATCCTAGCACTCTGGGAGGCTGAGGCAGGAGGATCACTTGAGCTCAGGAGTTCAAGATCAGCTTAAGCAAGAGCGAGACCCCCGTCTCTACTAAAAATAGAAAAATTAGCCAGGCGTGGTGGTGGTGCATGCCTGCAGTCCCAGCTACTACGGAGGCTGAGGCAGGAGGATCACTTGAGCCCGAGTCTGAGGTTGCCATGAGCTATGATGATGCCACTGCACTCTACCTGGGGCAACAGAGCAAGACTATCTCAAAAAAAAAAAAAAAAAAAAAAAAGATAAATTAACTAATTTGAAGCTATTAATAAAAGACTTGCCCTTGAGTTCAGGATTCTGTCCATTTACTGACAGCTAAACTAAACTTCAAAGAGATTAGATGATCAACTTAGTCTATAATCACTAGCAATAGGCTGAGAACAGAATCCTAAAGGTCAGATTTCACATTAAATAACACTCCAATTCTGTACCTTTGGAAGTGTTTCAGGCCCTCTTTAGCTATACAATTTTGCATCTATGCCAGTCTCTTACATTTTCTTTTCCTCCTTCTCTTTCTTTCTCTCTTACCATTAATCACAATCTAGTTATCGGCGCATCCTCCTCCCACCAGACACACGTACACTCAGTCTCTCATTACCAATCACTGAATTTTGGTATCGAAAAGGACTTTGGTAGAACTCTGGTCCATCATCATCATTTCATAAATGAGGAAACTGAGACAAAGAATGGCTAGATGACTTTTCATTACTGTGTAAGGAGCACAGACTCTGATATTAAAACTAGCCTGATTCAAATTTCAGTGCTACCACTTACTAGCCATGTGCTTTGGACAAGTTGCCTAGCCTCCCTAAGCCTTAATTTCCTAATCTATAAAATGAAAACAGTAATAACTATTGTTAATATTATCCCTTATAGGGCTAATGTATTAACTGAGGTAATCTATGTAAAGCACTCTGTACTGTGCTGAGCACCAAGAGCTCAATAAATGTTATTTACTATTGTACTATCTACTGTCCAGAGAAACACAGCTAAGTAGAGACAAGTCTCCCAACTTTTGAGTCTAAAACTTTTTCGACTGCACGGCTTTGCAGTATGCCAATAACCCACTAGCACATATACATACACACTCAGTCACCCAGTCCCACTTACCCAGATGTCACACTTGCCAGGAAAGAAGCGTTCAGGGATGCGGGCAGCATACAGGGCCGCCCCCGTGATGTAGAGGCTGGCCATCAACAGCAACCAGCCAATCTGCCCTATGGTGGCAGCCTTCAGGAATCCCTCCGAGATGACATAGTGCAAGGTGGGAATGATTCCACTCAGGCCTAGACCCAAAAACACTCCTAAGAATCACAAGAAGAGAATAAAGTAAAAATGCAGAAGAGAAACAAGGAGGAAGAAGTCAGTATTACAATACCTCTGTCAACTGAATGTTTCAAAGTAGGATGCAAAATTAGCTTCTTGTTTTAAGGGAAAAAGAAGGCTCTTCAAACTCTGGGACACTGTCACACTAGACAAGACAGGTATGTTCCTAAGATCTATTTATTATGCAAATGGAAGGAGCCTCCTGCTAAGAGAGACTTAGCTCAATAAGCCAGAAGCCTTCAAGGGTTTAGAATTACGTTGCTAAATGTTTTAGGAAAGGACAGCTCCAGGAGTTTGTCCAAACCACCCTACATGCTGCCCTTTTACAGATACAGATTACAATACAGAGCAATTTTATATATTTTATCTTCTCTTTGAAGCAACAGACATCCCTGGAGTGAAGGTGGCAAAGAATGATCAGATAACCTGGAGAGGTAGATGATGCTATAAAGCTAAAATACTTTTAATAGTAATCTAAATCCATGACCTATAATTGGGCACTTAAAAATAAATTTTTTAAAATGTCTTGAACAAATGACCTAACTAGGGGGAGCGGGGGACACCGTGCTAGGTTGAATACTGCCATCAAGTACAGAAGTCTGTCAGAATCACTCTGCCACAGCCATACTGCCTTCAAAATCATCTAAAGCAGTGATTTTCAAACTTCTGGGTATGACCTAGGTTCTAAGATCAGCTAATTAAGTCTCAACCCATATTTTTTTAAATGAACTAGAATAAAATAAATAATATCAGACTGTGTCACAAGTGGAAGGTTAAGTACCATTTATAAGTTTTGTGATTTATATACACATGAACTTATGTGCATATACATGTGTTTAGAGTTATAAAAGAAAATGTCACGATCAAAAAAAGTCTGAAGTCCACTGATCTTAAACCACTTTGAAACCTGTGTGTCAACCACAGCAACATAGGACTTCCTTGCCTCAGCCAGTAACTGCTCCTACATTTTGATGCAGAGTTAAGGAAGAACCTTGCAAAACAAGCTGTCATCTGATAAGCTTTCTCAACAGACAAGGAGTCTATTACTTGCTTTAGACATTACCAAATAAGCTGGTGGTGTGCAATGATATATGCAGACACATATAAGATGCACACTCACAGATAAAATCGGCAGCTAAAAGAGGAAAATGGCAATGCTGATCTCACAAAAGATAGGAACCAAGCAGGCCTACAGAGAAACTATTTCCTACCTCCACTCCTCTAAAGAAAAATCATCATGATCCTGTTCCTTCACTTATTATTTTTCCTCTACATGCTAAGCAAATGCTGCTAATGGTTTTGCCTATCATTCTCTAAGTCAAAGGCTCAGAAACTTGGTTCTCTGGATGTATATAAATAGAAAAATGCTCGGCTCTACTCAGCAAAGATATTCTTATCTCATGTTCTCAAGCAGGCTTAACACTACAGTACTACTGAAAGCCACTCTGACCACTGCTCATTTGTTCATATGAATACTTAGAAAAAAAGGAAGAGGGAAGAGTGTTATGATAGTGGTCATTAACATGAAATTAATTCTATTAATAGTTCTAACCTTCTAGGTAACTGCAGGTGGACCAAGGCTTGGATTTTAATACCAAATGTTTTTTTCTGAAGAGGATATAAGGAAAAATACTCCTTTTAATACCACTTGTTCATTCTCAGTAGGCACTGGGTTTGATACTGAGAACAGAAAATTGAAGACATGGCCCTGGCTATAAGGAGTTCCCAGTCCAGTGGGAGATAAAAACATCTCTGCTAACGCCATACCCCTCAGTGCCTTAACAAGGCTTTCTGCTTTCCATATGACCTCCAGCTAAACAGGCATCATCCTAAACATAACAAGCTCCTTTTACCCCTATATCAGAAGAGATTTACGGTATCTTTTTTAAAAGAACACAATCAGTATGAAGGTAAAGCCTTATTTATCTAAGCAGATTATACATTTTAAAATAAAAAATGTAAAACAAAACAAAAAATGACAACAAAAAGACTCAATCACTACAAACAGTACACTCAAGCTGAAACAGTAAGAGAAGTTATTGTTTATTTTACAAAGGTTACAGAGCTACTGCCTTCTAGACAGTGTATGGCTATAAACTCAAGTAAAAAAACACTCCCACAATGCATCACCTCATGCTCATTACTGCCCCTCAACACTAATACGTTAAGACAACTAATGGGCCGGGTGCGGTGGCTCACGCCTGTAATCCTAGCACTCTGAGAGGCTGAGGCAGGAGGATGGCTCGAGGTCAGGAGTTCGAAACCAGTCTGAGCAAGAGTGAGACCCTGTTTCTACTAAAAAAATAGAAAGAAATTAGCCAGACAACTAAAAACATATAGAAAAAATTAGCCAGGCATGGTAGTACCAGCCTGTAGTCTCAGCTACTCATGAGGCTGAAGCAGAAGGATTATTTGAGCCCAGGAGTTTGAGGTTGCTGTGAGCTAGGCTGACACCACGGCACTCTAGCCCGGGCAACAGAGTGAGACTATTGCCCGGGCTAAAAAAACAAAAAAGACAGCTAATGAACACCACCACCACCACCACCACCACCACCACTACATTAAAAGCCCCTCAACCACAGGAACTATGATTTATTCATCTTTGCATCAAAAATACATAGCATAATGCTTGGCAAATGGTAGACCCTTAATAAATGACTGGTGCGTAAATGAATGTCCGGTGTAGAACCTCCACATGCTCTTACCTGCTCTTACTCCCCGATACTGAGGAGTGGCAAACATGTCCCACTGGGAGACTATAATGGCTGCAATGCCCAGCACACAGATGACAATCAAGTAGATGAAGCAAGGTTGTGGATTACAGTAGAAAGAATAATAAAGCCAAGGAACAAAACTTCCCATAATCAGAAGAGCAATACCAGAGTAATCCAGTCTAGGATAGAAAAAAAATCCATTTAATGCTATAAATTACTGACCATTACAGATTTCAATTAATCCCCCATGACATGAGCTATCAACAACAGCTAAAAGGCAAACTGGGTTGCTCTTTGATTGGAAAACAAAGTTCCCATCAGATGGTATTAAGAATTCTGCCAATTCTGGATACTTTTCCCTAACCCACTACCTCACTGATCAAAATATGGACTTCACAAATACTTACTTAGAGAAGAGCCGGGAAACCCCTTCTGAGTGGCAGTAGACTGTATGGAAGAGCCATGAAAAAGAAAGGCAGAGAATGGCTCCCAAGAAAAATAATCCAAAGACCACCTTCTCTTGCAGAGGGGCCACAAAGGAGATGTTTGGGCGAAACATATAAAAGATCCCCAGGCACAGGAAGAATACACAACCTAGGAAGAGTACAAGAGATAGACAAAACGTCATCCTTTGGAAGAGACAGTGTTAAATACTGACTCTGTCTTAATCAATTGCAATTCACAGTTGCAATGATACCTGAATCAAAAGTTCCACGAGAAAAATTTTCCAAATAACTAAAGCTTATCAAAAATTTTGATTTAGCTCCATTGTTGGTATCATACATACTTCAGCTTCATAAACTGAGTATACAGAATATAATAATTTATTCATCTAAGAGCATGATCCAAAAAGAAACCAGACAGTGCTGCTGCTACTTAGAAGACTAAATGAGTCCACTTCTATCTCTACATCTAGCGTGAAATTTCATTTATAAAGTTTTTGGCACATACATTACAGCCCAGCCGTCAAAGGTCCACAGTGCTTTTGTTTTTGCAATGAATTCCAATATCCCTAAACCCTGCCAAGAAGTACAACTTTCCTCCACCAACGGCTGTCCAGGAGCATTATGCTGCTTCTCTGGTCCTCATCAGCTGGCCCAGTAGATTACAGAGTTAAGAATAGTAAAATGCCTATTCAGGCAATTTCCTCACCACTTCTTAAACTGTTCTTCTCCACAGTAAGATACCATGTTCCTATTGCTTAAGGAAGGGGCACATAACACAAAGAAGGCACAGAAATTCGGAAGTTAAATCACATTTGCTAAGGGATTCTGTTTTATCATTTTAATTTAAAAATTACCCTTGCATTAAAAGTCAGCAACAAACTTGATTTGATTCTCTATTCTACTCTAACTATACTAGCAGCCAGCAACTTGTAGGTACCATAGAAATCAAATGTGTGATCAGAAATGCAAGTTAAATGGAATAAGGCCAGAAACTATAATATTTAGCATATTTACAAGGTTATACAATCACCACCACTATCTAATTCCAAAACATTTCTATCACCCTAAACAGAAGTTCTATACCTGTTGTCCTGCCCTATTCCCCACCTCTCCAAGCACTAGACAACCACTAATCTACTTTCTGTCTCTATGGATTTGCCTATTTTGGACAGTTCATGTATATGGAATCATACATATGCTCCATATATGTGTGGCCTTTGTGTCCGGTTTCTTTCACTTAGCAAGTTTTCAAGGCTCACCCATGTTGTAGCATGTATCAATAGTACTTCATCCCTTTCTGTGGCTTAATACTATTCCATGGTATGGATTATACCATATTTTGTTTATCCATGCATTAGCTGGTAGACATCTAGGTTGTTTCCACTTTTTAGCTATTATGAATAATGTCACTATAAACATTCATGTTCACGGACACATTTTTGTGTGAACATGTTTCCAAACATCAGTGGAACTGCTGGTAACTCTTAACTTTTAGAGGAACTGCCAAACCGTGTTCCACGGGGGATGCCCCATTTTATACTCCTACTGCCAATGTGTGAGGATTCCAATTTCCCCACATCCTTGCCGAGACTTGTTATTTTCCATTTTCTTGATTATAGCCATCATAGTGACTGTGAAGTGGTATCTCACTGCATTTCTCAAAGCACTTGATTTGCACGTCCCTAAATGACTAAAATAATATCTTTTTATGTGTTTATTGGCCATTTGTAGATCTTCTCTGGAGAAATGTCTATTCAGATGTTTTTCCCATTTTTTAAACTGGGTTGTCTTTATTGTTGAGTTGTAAGAGTTATTTACTATACTCTGGATGTTTTTTCACTTTTTTTTTTTTGAGACAGGGTCTTGCTCTGTTGCCTGGGCTGGCTAGAGTGCAGTGGCATCATTATAGCTCACAGCAACCTCAAACTCCTGGGCTCAAGTGATGCTCCTGTTTCAGCCTCCTGAGTAGCTGGGACTACAGGCACATACCACCATGTTCACCTAATTTTTTTTCATTTTTTGTAGAGATGGGGTCTCATTATTGCTGGTCTTGAACTCCTGGCCTCAAGTTATCTCCCACCTCAGCCTCCCAAAGTGCTGGGATTACAGGTGTGAGCCACTGTTTCCAGCCTCTTTTCACTCCTTGATAAGATCCTTTGATATACAGAAGTTTTTAATTCTGATGAAATCCAATTTATCTATTTTTTCTTTGGTTGCTTGTGCTTTAGGTGGTAAGTCTAAGAAACCGTCACCTAATGCAAGGTCATGAAGATTTATATCTATGTTTTCTCCTAAGAGTTTTACATTAACAGTTTTAGGTCTTACATTTAGCTCTCACATTTGTTCCACTTTGAGTTCCTTTTTATATATGGGGTGAGGTTGGGGTCCAACTTCATTCTTTTACATATGGTTCAGTTGTCCCAGCACCATTTGTTGAAAAGACTATTCTTTCCCCCTACTGTATTCTTCCTTTTATATACAATCATGATGAGGGGGAAAAATTACAGTTCACATTCTACTTCAAGCTAAATTGAAATTTAACTGAATATTCTAAGTAATGACTCTGAAAAATCAGCTTACTTCTAATTAAATAATAATACCTTATTCTCAATGGTCATTAAAATATTATGCCATATTTTGTATAGCATCTTTTCGTTGGCCTGGTTTGAGGAGACAATGTCTGAAAATCTAGTAAACCATGACTTAGTTATAATTAAATCACAGCACAAACTAGGATAACCAGAGTAAACCAGTTTTGAGAACATTCATCATTAGAAATTCAGAAAACAAAATGGCAAATCCCAAAACATTTTTAAAGTTCTACCCTTATCCTCAAATAGTAATACATGAAAACAAAAAGGAAAAAGTCAATCACCAACTCATTACACCATTGATATTATATACCTAAGAGATGTGTCCAGATGTTGCCTGTCTCTGTGTGTATTCTGAAAATGCTCTTAAAACAGGCTCGGAATGAAGGCATAGGAGGCCGATGTCCATGTAAAAGGAAGTCGTTATCCTTGAGCCAGTCTGGTAGGACATCATGAGGGATTACTCGCCACCGACCTTCCCAGACCTGGAAGAAGAGTATTATCAAACATCTTGCTTTTCTTTAATTTCTTCTATTTTTTAGAGACAGGGTGTGTTATTTTGCCCAGGCTGGACTCAAACTCCTGGGCTCAAGCAATACTCCTGCCTCAGCATCCTCCCTCTACCTAGGAATACAAGATTATCAAACATCTTTGCGATTTTAGTTGGTAATTTAGCAATACTGATCCCAAACAACTATCTCTTACCATATTATTTTATAATAGGAAAAATAACTTATTTTTAAAAAGGCAAATATATTTACAATGTATAATATCCTATATTCTGAGTTCTTAAAAAAGACTGATGAAAAAGGTCTTTTTTAAACAGGGGCACTTTTCTTAGGAAAAGGAGAAAGTAAACAAATTTATAGAACATGCCTTAAAAAAACAGGTCCTAAAAGACTTGTTTCAGTCTGGATAAAGGTGGGGTGAGGGTCCAAAGTCCCATCCATATGGACTTCCCTTCATCCTCCACAACAGACTACACATCTAATAAATCCCTGTGGTATTAAATATAACCATTTTTATATTTAATATCCTGTTTGTAGAAAAAGAATTATATAGAGTCACACTTTTGTGCCTTCTGCTAAAATCTCTCTTTCTCCCTTAGTCTCTCTTTTCCCACCACAGCAAATATATGAAGTAGAAGAGAAACAGCACAGGAATCAGATAATCTTGGGTCTCTGACACTTAATAGTTGTATGAGCTTTAATTAATTATAAAACGTCCAAGCTTTAGTTTCCTTGTTCATAAAAAATGAGGATAATAGCTCTGCTATGACTGTATCAAAAGTGCTTCAATTACTTCATAAGGAAATTATCAGGATCAAACAAAACGACACAAAGCATTTCATAAATGAGTTAGCAATCCTGAGTACCCACCGCAAAGACCATACATAATCCTGACCATCCCAGAGGATGTCACCTGTCAGAGCTGGTGACTAATCTTCCCTCCTTCTCACACTGGGAAGATGACAAAGAAGCTCAGCCTTAACTGCCATTCGAGTCCCTTAGCCACCCCACCCCTTTCCTTTTTCCTTGTGGTCCCTTCCCCATTAGATTCTAGAGGAAAAGGGATCAGGGATTTGGAATCCCCTCCTTAAAAAGTTTGTCAAACTTTGCACTCTGCTTCTTTTAATGTCTCTCAGCCTGGAGAGCTCACACCACAGGGATCACTTAATCCTGAACTAACTTGCTTCTGCTAGACAGAAGATGTAAGGAAAAATGCCAGGCACATGGTCTATCTTCCTATTAATACAGGCTCAGTAGTCCTTTCAGTCTATTACCCTTCAAAGCAAGAATCCAGACTATAAATCAGCAGGACACCCCTACCCCCCAGGGGTCCTGTGACAAGCAACATGGCTAAGCCACAGAAACGTGACTCTCTTGCTCTACTATGCAGAAAAACTGCCACTTACTCAACCAGTTTACTGTGCCCACTCCTTTTACTCCACAACTTGTTTCCTATTCTCTGCTCTCTTACTTCCTCATGGACATTTGTAAAGAGAACTGATCCTCTGTGTAATACTTCCTCCACCTCCGAAGGAAGTGAGGACTAACAATTTAAGAACAGATAAAGCCCTCTTAACACTCTATCAAAACTCTCTCTCTCTCCTTCCAACTCAATATTTGGGGCCTGTGGTTACTGTTGCTAATCTGGTCATTCCATGCTTGTTCCTAACATACAATACAATAAAATAAAAGACTAATCTAGATTTTTAATGTCTTCTGCTAATAGTACCACTGCTAATAGTACCCAGTTATTAAAGTAGCTGTATGAGATCTTTCCTAGGACTTTATGGAGGAAGGGAGAGAGGGAGAGGGAGGGAGGGGGAGTGGGGATGGGGGAGGGAGGCAGGGAGGGGAGAGAGAAAGAGAGAGAGACAGACACACTAAGATACTGAATTTTTTATTAAGATCATCATTGTTGAGATTAACCTTACAAAATGTTGCTACTCTATTTTAATTAGGGAGAATTTTATTTCTAAGAGGAAGAGGAAGTAGAAATCAATCCTTACATCTTCAAGGCAGTCCACAATGTACAAATAGCTCTGCTATGACTGTATCAAAAGTGCTACTGTCTTACCACACATAGGCAAATATTCAAATGCTCCCTTTTTATATTCAGAAAGAATATGTTGGGTTTCTTATCAGTTATACACTCATATAACATCACAGTGATTTTTCCCATTGTTTCTAAACAAACATTCTAGTGGTCTAAACACTGAGCCATGGAGCTATACTTTCCTGATTACACTGCAATTAGTGACACATTCAACAGAACTGTACCCTCTTTCTCAACTTGGAGCCATATACAGTCAGCCAAATGCCAACACAAATAGGAATCCTGTACTCCCTGGAATAAAAGAATAGAATCACAGCTTAGCCAAAGACATATTTATTTGTAAGCTTGACAAAGACACTGTCTATATCAAGCATCTTAGCAATGATCTAGTGGGTTTGTATTAGATCATAAAATGCACAAAAATAATTTTTTTAAAAAAACTACCCAGGGCACACTTCCTATTCCCACATAGCCTTGGTTATGCTGGTAAATAGCAAAAACTGAAGTCTGGGGGGAAAAAAGACCAAGAGAGCAAACCTGGAGACTCTAAAGACTAAATTATTTCTCTTAATCCTGTAAGTAAAGCATTTCCAAAAGGGAAGGTACAACAGCAAGGTCACAAGATGCCTCATTTTAAATTGTCTCTGTTTACTTGCTTCCAATCCAAGAAACAGAATCCTTGCGTCACTGGACACGGCTGGTCTCCAAGTGCGGTCAGTGGCGCTGCCACAGGCGGCAGAGCCACACTGGAGAACACTGTGCGACAGAATGCTGCTGCTGCCGCTCACAGCAAAGTGCTAGGGGGTATTCGCCACACTCGCTTTTCTTCAGTAAATCATAGTCTGTAGTAAACAAATGTCTCGCCCTATTTATTCTCCCATTAGCTGTTAAACTGAAATTTTTATTTGCCTTACTTTGCTCTGAGTTCAGAAAGGGAGGACAAAAAGGCAGTTAAGTCAGCTACAGTACTCCGCTGATCTATAAATATTAAAATGCCCTAGCGGCCCAGACATTAAATTTGCAACTTTGAGAGATTTCTTTATACCAAATTTGCTTTTTGAAAACCAAAATCTATCCTTTGTATCCCTCTGTGCGAATTCTCCTGAGACAGCAATCACTAGAATGGATCTATTGTTTTGCTTTGCTTTTTCTTCACCAATTTGCAAGCACTGATTAAAATTTCCTGGGTTCTTTGTAGACCTATAAATGTTTATACACCACCCCTAACCCTACTGTGTATACCTAATGTGTATACCACCCCTAACCCTACTGGCGCTTAGTCTTGGAAGGGACATCTATGTTCAGATCATAATGTTCTCTTCTCATCACCTGGTCCAAGATACTGTATTCTAAATCAACTGACCCCAATTATTCCCAGCATCATCGTGAATGTAGAAAAACCTAAATTTAGTTTTCAGGATCTAAGACTATGTGCATAATCAGTTTTGGTTTCATAAAACCCACGAAAAGCTATGTGTCACAAAAATTCCTCTCTAAATAATCAAGAATTCTCCAGAAATGTTTAATAAATGAATTTATATACTCATACAGACAGACTGACATATGTTAACTAGATCATACCTGCTACAGCCCTTACTGATCTGATTAATCAAATACCTATAAATTTATCAGTGTCTCTCTTTTCTCTAAGCAAGCAAACTCAATTCTAGTTACCGCTTTAGGGGGGGAAAAAAAAATCCCACAATAGGTCCTAGGGAATCAGACAATGAAGTGGAAGAAAAACCTTAGAGACAGAAAATATACCAGCCGAACTGAAAATAGCAAATGTGCGTGAAAACTGGGAAATTTCTATCTCAAGAGTAGTTTTGATTACCCACAGAATCCCTAGAAAGGATAGCAAGTTTGCCATTGCAGTCAAATAGCAGAATAGATTCAAGGGACTTGGGGGTGGTATTTTCATATCTCCAGGCATCAACCTCTTCTAATTTTGTTTCATCTTATCTTGTCAAAACTATCAGTAAGACATTTACTCTGTTAACCTATATCAGGGAAGGTTTGTTTCCCCATTGGATATTCTAGCTTGATCAGAACTTTATCATAGCTGCTGCAAGCAAACAAATGTACTGTGTCTTGAATAGGGTTAAAGTCGTAAGACTGCCTCTGTCCCCATTCTGCCACAGATCTTCCCCAAAGCAAACCAAAGGCTAAAGTACTCCCACTATCTTTAAAGGTTTCTGTTTGAGAAGGGTTAAATAATATAGCATACACATGGTAAGAAACTGCAATCTTACCTTACAAACAAACTCTTCCATTCTTTCCATAGCATGATGGGCTTGTAAGAGAGGGGACATACCCATAAACCCCTCATCTTCCTGAGAAGCTTCATCACTGCACTCATGTTCCTCAGAGCTCTGCAAGGCAATCATAGAAACAGTCAAGGGCAGAGACCAGGAGCCAAATGACATAATCAATATGCAAGGAAGCAGCATAAATAAAATTCTTATAAGGTCAAAACAAGGCCTCAGAAAACTATCAACAATATAGCAAGTAAAGTTAGTTTATTATAGAATTATCAGTATTAAAAATGAACACTAGTTACCCAATTCATTCTCTGACAGATGAATGAACTATCTTACTACAACTGTTTTCTGAATTTGTTTTAGTAGCAAATTCCTGGAGTGGCTTTATTGGTTTGCTATTTGTTTTAAGAATTACTTTCATAGACCTCATAATATTATATAAAGTTGAGAATTACTGAATCCCATATGGTATATATAAAATAAATAACTGCAATACAATGTGGTAAGCACTCCAGTGGCAAAAGAAAGAAGGAGAAAAACATTTACTGGATTTTTAAGGTATGTCCAACACAGAGGAAAGGGCTTTATTTAGCTCATCTAACTTAATACTGACAACCACCTTATTAAATATTCTTATCCCCATTTAACATGTAAGAACATTAGGTTAAATAAGTTGCCCAAGGTTAAAGCTAGTAAAGTAGAAAAGTCAAAAATCCAAAACCCAGTGTCTTTCCACATTCTTGAGGAAACGATTGATTTGTCTGGGGAAATGGAAGTGATAATCTGGTAAGGTCTTAAAATTTAAGATTTCTGCTTCCAGACCAAGCTTCACACCAGTTTAGACAGAATGATGCTGTGAGCAGGGCAACGGACTAGGAATCAGGAGGCCCAGGTAGTAAGACCAGTTATACCAATAACATCCATGCATCTTTCCTACGGGTCAATCTTCTCATTTATATCTAAAAGGAGGCATTTAACAATCTCTACAGTCTTCTACATCTCTAAAATTCTGTGATTCTGTCACTCAATAATGACAGCATAGGAGAATTGTAATTCCATACCTAACCAAGAGTCTGCTAAACAGTGCTGCTAATATGACTGCATGAAGATATGAACTGATCCTCTACCTCTAATCGAAAATTAATCAGTGAGAATGAACACACAGAGACGATAAGTCACCTGGCACACTCTGAACCTGAACATGTTTAAAAAGAAATTTTGAGATTTTATTTTCCTACTCTTCACTTTACAGGATATTAACCAGAGGCTATGATGTAGAATGTGAGACATGCTATGCACCCAATCTCTGAATTTATTTTTTAAAAAGTACATTCTCCAAGAAAACTACCTTGGATCTGCCTCCTTACTATTCCTACCAATAAAATACCCTCAGTCTTTGCTTACCTAAAGCTTGCCTATCTATCCTTCAATGCCTAGCCCATCATATTTCCTGTTTAAAACCCTTCCCCAACTACCGCAAACTAGTTTCTCAACCTTTCTTTCATTATTGGCACTCTCCACCCCATGAGTATTTTTAGGTTGCCTCCCTCATCCCCATGAAATTTTAACAACACAGATATCCTATCTATTTATGTACTGTAGCCCAAAAACCACAGGAATATTTAATAGTCCCCCACCACCAAGAACCAATTTTCACCAGAGAATGTATATCCTACCTAACCCACAACAACTGCCTCCTCTTCTGAACTTTAGCACTTAGGTCTGTGCTAAGGCCCTTCATTTGACAACAGTATCTGACTGTTGCTCCCTTGACTTATGCTCTTTTATTTAATGTTTGATAGAATTTTACTTTTTTAGTGTATCATTTCCTAAACTAGGTTTTAAGTGTCTGTCCTCTTCCCCTTGGCTCCCAGAATATACTTACACAGTGGCTAAATTAATTAATGCTTTAAAAAAATTAATAATAAATTAAAAAGGACTATGCCTAATCAAGCATCAAACAAAAATGATAATAAAGTTTCATCAAACACCAATTATATGAAAACTGAAAATAGGCAACAGCTTGAAATGATCAGCAGATTGATTTTAAAATATAAAATTATACATAAAATATAAAATAGCTCAAAATAGTAATAAATATTCAACATGTATTTGATTCTTTACAAAGAGAAACAAAAACAAGGATTCAATCTTTATTCTCATACAAATAAATTATGTCAGCAGTTTCAAAACTACAAATAAGTACATAAAACAGAACCATGGTTAAATGTTTTCTGTACTGTCATAAGCAAAACCTGACGAAACTGCAGTCTGAATCAATGGGATTACTTACAATGAGTAATTTGGGTTATCAGGCTAAATGCAGTTGGATCCATAGAGGATTACCAACAGGAAAAGGTTAGGAAGCCTCAATGACAAAAGAAAGGGCATTTCACTCACCTAACCATCTGTTAAAAGACTTACATAAGGAAAAATCAGGATAGGGTGCCTCTTTCAATGGGTACTCACTACTATATGGATCTACAGGAAAGAGAGATGAATGGTTCAACCAATCATAGGGAAGGAAGAGGAACAAGGACACTGCTGCTGGGGGAGGAACAGCTTCTTGTCCTTAGCAATGTTAATACCTGTTTCCTAAAAGAGAACAGAAGTATATGCAGAATGTATGGTCTGGGACGAACACCAGCCAGGAGTCAATAGCACTTTTATTCATTCATCAAACATTTATTAAGTATGTTTTAGGAAAAGGTAGCTTGTTAGAATGAATTAAGAGTGAGTTGAAGCCAGACAAACCTTGACTACCGATACATTCTGTAATCTTGGACAAGATTACATTAAATCTCTCTAAGCATCAGTTTCCTTACCTGTAAAATAGCTTTAATAATACTGTACTTACACTGCAAATCTGGCAGAAACTATGATAGGGCTTAGGACTCAGAAAGTGATAAATAAAAGACAGCCTTTATTATTATAACGATGGGCTAGGTACTAAGTACATTAAAGGTAGATATTTCAACCTAGTGGAAAAGACACACATGCATATATAAATAAATAACTACAGCAATGAGTTTAGAGAACTCTAGGTCTGATATAAAGACAAAATAATTAATTTTGGCACAATTTTTTAGAAAGGTAACACCTGAACCAAGCCCAGGAAAATGTATGAGTTCACAAGTCAGACATGATAAGGGAAAGGTAAGTCAGGAAAGGTAATAGCATGTATTCAAAAACACAGAGGAAAGAAAAAGCATGACACGAAGAATATGGCAGTTTAGCATGGCTGCAGCAAAAAGTAAATGCGATGTGATGCTAAAAAATACGAAAACAACCCAAACGTCCATCAAAAGATGAATAAATAAAGTATGGCTTATACATACAATAGAATAATAGCAATAAAAAAAAGAAGTTCTGATACATGCTGCCACATGAATGATCCCTGAAAACATACTAAGTAAAATATGTGACACTCAAAAGGACAAATATTGTAACATTCCACTTTCATGAAATATCTAGAATAGGCAAATTCTTGGAGACAGAAAATAGATTTGAGGTTACCAGGGGACAGAGGGAGGAGGGAATGGGGAGTTATTTCTTAGTAGGTTCAGAGTTTCTGTTTGAGGTAATGAAAAATTTTGGAAATAAATAGTAGTAATGGTTACACAACGTGAATGTACTTAATGCCACTAAGTTGTACACTTAAAAGTGGTTAAAATGGAAACTTTTGGCTGGGCGTGGTGGCTTACGCCTGTAATCCTAGCACTCTGGGAGGCCGAGGTGGGTGGATCGTTTGAGCTCAGGAGTTCGAGACCAGCCTGAGCAAGAGCGAGACCCCGTCTCGACTAAAAATAGAAAGAAATTACCTGGACAACTAAAAATATATAGAAAAAATTAGCCGGCCATAGTGGCACATGCCTGTACTTCCAGCTACTCGGGAGGCTGAGGCAGGAGGATCGCTTGAGCCCAGGAGTTTGAGGTTGCTGTGAGCTAGACTGATGTCACGGCACTCTAGCCCGGGCCACAAAGTGAGACTCTGTCTCAAAAAAAAAAAAAAAAAAAAAAAAAGGGCAACTTTTATTTTATAGGCATTTTACCATAATAAAAACAGAAAAACAAAAGGTCCATAGCAGCATTATTCATAACAGTCAAAAACCAGAAACAACCTATTTATCAATAAGAGAATGGATAAACAAGTGTGGTATATTCGTATAATGGAATGCTTACTCAGAAATAAAAAAGAAACTACTTATATACAAAACAACATGACAACATGGATGAGTAGCAAATACATCAAGTGTAAGGAGACAAACATAAAGAATGTGTATAAATTCCATTTATATTAAGTTCAGAAACAGACAGATTATTGTGATAGAAGTCAGAGAGTGGTTACATCTAGGGGTGGGGGGCAGATTACTAACTGGAAAAGGGCATGAGAGAAGTTTGGAAAGTGATGGAAATTATCTGAATCGCTGTGTGGTGGTCATTCATATGTAAGTTATCATCGTACTATAAATTTAATTAACATTTGGGTATTTGTGTTTAAAGTATCCTTTAGTAGTAAAATGTTGTTTGTGTAGGTTATTACTCAATAAAATGCTTTTTAAAAAAAGCAATGGGTTGCAGAGGAGGTACAGTTAGGTAGGAATCAGCTCTTTAAAGGCTTTCAATACTAAGGGACTTAAGGCTTTGCTCTGTAGGCAAAGCTGAGCATTTAAAGGACATGAGGCTGGGGCAAGCTGAACATTATTACTTTGGCAACAGAGAAAAGGCTAGATTAAAGAAGAGAAACTTTCAGGAAAGAAGGGAAGTTAGTTAAGAAAATACTTTAATAGTCTAAAGCAGTGGTTCTCAACTAGGGGCAATTTTGCTCCCGCCACGACACCCTACCCAAGACATTAGCAATAGATGGAGTCATTTTTACCTGTCACAAGCAGGGGGAGTGCTACTGACTTCTAGTGGGTAGGGGCCAGGATGCTGTTAAAACATCCCACAATGCACAGTCACAACAAAGAACTATCTAATCAAAATGTAAACAGTGGCTGAGAAACCCCGATTGAAGGAAATGACGAAGGTCTATACACCTCGAATTACATATGCCACTGTACAATATTGTGTGTTCACATTAGAAAAAAATGTATTTCGTTACTGTGAAAAATGTTAATAAGTGAGCTACTTACTAAGTGCTTACTAGTGCCAGGACTAAATAGTAACCACTCATTCAAACAATTTAAAAAATACTCATTAAGCAGTTACCATATTATATAAGGAATCTGAGGTGAAATGATTTGTCTAATGTCACATACCTAGAAAATGCCAAAATCAGAAGTTCAACTCATGTCCATATAGCTCCAAAGTTCATGCTTCATCCATTACATTCACATGGTTTTCTAGTTATAAAACTGCCCAATTTAGGGGGTAATAAATAGACATTTGGCCAAAAGATGAGAACAAATACAGGTAGGCCTTGCTTGGCATAGCAGTGCAGGACAGTGAAAATGACTGTGCAAGCCAAAACCATGCAAAGCAATCTTAATAATCAATGGGGGAAATGACTGTTCTATGACCTTAAAAAGTTTTGTCAAAACATTAAAAACTGTCAGTTTTAAATGTATAGGGAAATGAAAATAGTAGCAAAACTGGTATTTATTTAGTATGCTATAATTTAAAACATTGAGACTCAAGTGTTTATTTGTAAAAAATAAAAACGACTTATCAAGAATAGTTTGAACACTGCTTACCTTTTCATATAACTTATGATATACTAAATGCGCATCTGTTCTATGCCCTGGTAAATTGTCATACTCTTTTCTAAGTCTGGATGGGATTTCAACATTTTATTTTGTGCTTTTCATGTCATAAAACATCTTAGTTTCTTTTATTTGATTTTTTTACCAGCATTACTTCCTCTGGATGTCTTCGTCCTTTTTGTCACAAATACTTTACTAAATTCATTTACGTCGACAAGCTCACTTTCACTAAATTCTTCTGTCTGTACATCTAGAATCTCTTCAATGACAGCAGTGTTAACATTCCCACTCAGCTATTTCCTCTCTAACTCCATTTGTTTGATTTGACTTTCACTTTTCACATTTTCATTTCTTTGCTTCACTTTTATCTTTGTTGGCCAATTCCCTCTTTTGATTATAAATTTTTGTAAAAAGCTAAAACTTTATTATTGGGAAACAAGGAAGCCACACAACAATGCACTTTGTTGCCCATACATTAACTAAATATCAAATGTGCAATAACCAGGCAATTACTGACAGTTTTTGAAAGAAATGGCATGACTGGCAGCTGATGATAATGCACATTTATTTGCACAGTACCCTGTGGACTGAAAGCTAACGGAAAAGTTTTGTACTTTATGTAATTACTCACAGTACATATATCATAACTGAAATGTGAACCATATTGTTGAGGGGCTGGTGTTATTTAACTAAACCATGGTAACTAAACTCATGCATATTGGAACCTTGCAAAGCCAGGACTACCTAAATGCATTTTCTCTTTCCATCTTTTACAACTGCCCTTTCTACCCAAAATGGTGCTTCTAAAAATGCTAATCACAATTCAAAATACTAGCCTATATATAAGGCAGGAATTTCACTGTAGATTACATTTCTAAGATTTGTAACTACATCCAGCTTATCAGTATTTTTACTACTAGATACTATCAAGTGTAATAATTCCATTTCTAGCCGTCCAGTGTATGATATGAGGCAGAATATAAAACTGGTGGTCAGAAATGTTTATTTCAGTAAAGATAAATACTTCTTTCCATCCCAACATATCAGCAAGATTTCAGAATTTTTATAAAAGAATATTTCTTTCAGAAGTGCGAAGTATTAATAAGTCTATTGATTTATTAAGTACTATCCCCAATTCTCACCCTCCTATAGAATATTCACAAGTATCTCCTCAAAAAAATAAATGCCTAAAAATCTAGTCCACAATTAGCTACTTATTGTGTTTAATCATTATAGAGTTGCTAATTAGGGACCCACATGGTATCCACACTGTATGGGTGGTGGTAAATGCAGTTCTCCGGTTAGAGGAATAAGGTGGTAGAATGAAATACTGGCTAGAACACAGGATAAAAAATAAGCTTTCCCTAGGGTACACAGGCAAGTTTATAGCTACGCCACACACTGATGGTTTGGAAAGCCTATGCTAGACACCATATTTAAAATAGTCTCTGTCTTCTAATATTAATTCCAAACAACTACCTTCTCTTGAGTGGAATTTCTATTTCAATTTTCTATCCAGCAGGCACTAAAATAAACCATAATACCCAAAGATCTCTCTTTCAACAACAAATTTTATCTGCGTTCAGATGATCACATAAGTGTTAAATACTTCCTATGTTTTGCTTCTCTTGTCATCCCTCTCACTATACTCTTATCAAAACAAATTATGAGGAAAAACAGACATTGAGAAAGATTAAACAATTAAAACTGAAGCTGCCAAGAACAAAGGCATAAAATTTAATTCTCCAAGGTTTTCTATGAATAAACCACTATATTTAAACTTGGAAAGGCCAATGCTTTGAAATGAGTATAAAGACATTGTTAAATATTTTTCCCCTCCTAGATTCAGTGAAGTTCATCCGTGAGAAGACTGAGTTAAAGTTGGTTGTCTTTCAAAACACAATGACACCTGACTCTGATGATCTGTCCAAAGTGCAACCTAAAATGACAGTTTTCTAGAGTATATTTTACCTTTGGAAAGACAGAGAACTACAGTGATAAAGATAAAAGGCCCTTAAGGTCAGTCTAATATGAAAATAACTGACAAACCTATTTGGGTTACTAGCTCAGTTCAACAGAGTAATTCAGTTTAACGAATATTAAGATGATTAAAAATAAGATGAATAAAACGTAGTCTCTCTTCTGCAGGCTTACAGTCTAACAAGGGGCTGAATTAGCCACATAAATGACTATCATGGAAATAAGGTATAGCTAGTTCAAAGATAGGTATTAGGGAGCTCAGGAAAGGCTGAATGAAGAACACAATTTTAGAAAGATGAGATAAAAGAAAATAACCAAGTGGGAAAAGTCAAAGTACCACCTCGAGGAAAGGAGACTAGCTTAGTTCAGCTGAAGCTTCAGTTACATTTAGGTAAGTAGTAAAACATAAATGACATACGTAAATGCCAGCTGAAGTTAGTACACAAAGTGCCACGGAGACCCACGATCATAACACCATCCACAATTAGAAGAGAAAGGTAAAAAAATGGTATAATACCCAGGGCTGGGAACAGAAAATCTTTAATGAAAATCTATCTCCCTTTATAGACGTCATTGCAAAGTGAGACCTTCTGCACTCACACAGCTTAATTACGAGGCCTATTTAACATAACTTCTTGCCCAGGAAGGCAAAAATGGGAACCAGTAAATACCTTCATCATTACCTTTAGGAACTTCTCAATAATTCATTTAAATGAAAAATAAACTGCTCAACCAGATCCTTAGAACAATATATTGCTCAACTGGGCAAACGTGCTCACTAATAAAATATTTGCTTATCAACAGTTGGTCCAAGAATCCTAATCTATCTTATCACAAACTCTGCCCAGTTCCAGTAAGTTCTCCATATTGGAAGACCTGCCACTTGAACCCAAACCCCAAAACCCTATACCCACCTATGACCTCTCGTTTCTAAAACACTACTAGGACTCTTTAGGGCTGTGGTCCCCAATCCCAGGGTTGTAGACCAGTACTGGTCTGTGGTCTGTTAGGGAGCGGGTCACAGAGCTGTACTGCACCCCCACCCCCCACCCCATCCCGTGGAAAAATTGTCTTCCATGAAACTTAGGAACAGAGTCGGGGATGGGGCCACACAGCAGGAGGTGAGCAGACAGGCCAGCGAAGCTCCCCAATCTCCCCAGTGTTCGTATCACCGCCTGAGTTCTGCCTGCCCTGCCCCTCCTCCCCCAGTCCATGGAAAAATTGTCTTCAATGAAACCAGTCCCTGGTGCCAAAAAGGTTGAAGACTGCTGCTTTAGGGTGGTGGTCACTCTTGTGCAGTATGTAATAAATTTGGCTTAGTTTGACCCACAGGTTATTCTGATGGTCTTTTTGGCAAGTTGACAGACTGAAACCAGTCTTAAGTTTAGAAATTGGAAATGTGTAGTAAAGGCATTACCAAGCTGATATACCTAACAAATAAAAACACAAGGGTTAGTGGAAATTAAGGTATCTAAAAAAAAAAATGACAGCTGAAGAATAAGCACTGATGGATGTATACCTGGTACCCTCCAAAATAGTAAGTACAATACCCAGTCTATATGAACATTCATCCTGGCCGCCTGGACATATATATACTCTTTGTATTCACTAGGTCTTTCTATCAAAGCTTGATGGAAAAGATCTTTAAAATCATCCAATTTTTAAAAATTTTCACATAGCAACTCTCTCTAATCTTAAGTGAATTTCCTAAGCAGATTTCCCCATGAAAATAAAATGAAGTGACTGACAGACAGGAGCATATTTACAAGTTAGCTTTCTTATAATAAACTAATATATAGTGTGGCATTCTTGAGTTTGGTTAAAGTAAACCAATTCAAGAGAATAAGTCCTAGGTTGAATGAATAAAAGTTAGCTTCTAATCTCCCAATTTATGAAGAAGAACCTGGAACAGAGGAAAAGTAGGACAACCATAAAGGGTGATCTCTTTATTTGGCCTAATACCTCAGAGACTTCAGGGGGGAAAAAACCGTAAAATTGAAGATCCGGAAAAATTGGTTTGAAATGCCACATTTATATATTTGTCCAAAAGCTTATAAAACACTAAACTATAAACTTCAGCAAATATAGTCAAAAGAGCACAGGATTTAGGGTCAGAAGCCTAGAGGCAATGGTCTAACCATTTCAACCAACAATATACAACATTACACAAAACTTGAATCTGATACAAATTTCAAAAAGAATTTTGGATGATGGAAGAATATTGGACCAGGAGTCTAAAAATCTAGAGTTTAGGCCCTGGCCATCTAGGCTTACTTGCTACTGCATCTTCCACCTCACTGTACCCAGTTAGGGTGAATGAACATTTTTCAGGTTCAGACATCAGTATATGCCAGTGTATACTCAATAAATGTTAACCATTATTACCACTATTTCCCGAAAGTATCACATTATTTCTTCCTTCTGAGTCTTTACATCTGCTGTTCCTTTTGTCTAGAATGTTCTTTAGTCCTTTCTCTTAGATAAGTCTGAAACTCAAGTTTTTCTTGCCCCCATAGTACCCTATGCATACAATCACACAGCACTCACCACAAATGTACTGATTTATCTGTCTCTTCAACTAAATCAGTGGTTTTCAACTTTTTTGGCACCAGAGACTGGTTTCATGGAAGACAATTTTTCCATAGATATGGGGGGAGGAGGCTGATGATTTCAGTATGATTCAAGCACATGACATTGTGCACTTTATTTCTAGTATTTCTACTATTATTACATTGTTACTTGCCACTCACTGATAGGGTTTTGATATGAGTCTGTAAGCAATTGATTTATTATGG
The DNA here is from genome assembly GCF_041146395.1 of Eulemur rufifrons. Taxonomy (NCBI): domain Eukaryota; kingdom Metazoa; phylum Chordata; class Mammalia; order Primates; family Lemuridae; genus Eulemur; species Eulemur rufifrons. Next base: position 1,656,105 of record NC_090998.1, on the reverse strand, counting down.
TCTCTGTGCAGTCAAACCTCTCTGCTAATGAAAATCTGTATTTGCAGCCACTGCCCAGCATTAGCATCACTGCCTCAGCTACACCTCAGACCATCAGGCATTAGATTCTCATAAGAAGTGTGCAACCTAGATCCCTCACATGTGCAGTTTACAGTAGGGTTCGCACTCCTGTGAGAATCTAATACAGCAGCTGATCTGACAGGAGGTGGAGCTTATGTGGTGATGCCAGCAATGGGGAGCGGCTGTAAATGCTGACAAAGCTTTGCTGGCTTGCTCCTCCACCCACTGCTCAGCTCCCCCTGCTGTGCGGCCTAGTTCCTAACAGGCCACGGACCAGTACCAGTCTGAGGCCTGCGGGCTGAGGACCTCAAAACTAAATGATATGCTGTTTAATGGCAGAAAACATGTCTTCTCTTTGCATGTCCAAATGCCAACACACGGTAAAGAAATTAAAAACATCTGTAGGAAGATTAAAAGCATGCATGTGTCTACTAAACTAAATGACACAGGAGCCCTTCCACTCTTATCATCTAGGAACCAAATTTGGGTACTTGAAAGAAAGTTGGTTCTATTTAATAGAAGAAATTAGTAAGTCAGAAGGAAAAGCTGGTAGGGGAAGAGGACAAGGTTAAATTAGTTCAATTTGAAACAGTTAATTTTAACAGTTACAAGTCCAATAAAGAGGCCAGTACTAATACAACACATTTAGAAATCATCTTTGTGAAAAGACTGTTAAAGTCAAGGGTGGTTGAGGTATATGGGTAAGCTCAGGATGTGTTTATTAGGATTTACTGCAATTAATCAATAGAGTACTATTACCAGGGGAGGTCAGGGTAACAGAATTATTATGTATTGTACACTAACTACATGCCAGACACTGTACTAAATGCTTTTTACAAATTAAATAATCAAAGCCTCACCACAACTTTCTGAGATGAGTATTTCTATTCCCATTTTATTAAGTGGAAATCTAGATCAAGTGTGGTAAATGAAGGAAAGAAAGCTAAGAGAAGTTACACAGCTCTAAGTAGTATCTTGATTCCCAACCTAATGACACTATCTTGGATAATTACTTTAATAATTACGGAAGTCTACATGCACATTAAATAGTGTCTGTGGACTGAATAAATGTCTTATATTCATAACAAAGTAGTAAGCGATACTACTTTCCAAATACAGGTAGGTACTACAGTGATTTACTAAATACAAATTCATTAAGATGAACTAAAATTCATAGTTAATTTCTCTGGTGTATTTTTTCAAGGTAATATTAAAAATATGACTATAATGTAGTGAGGTTGGTAAATATTTCTGATGTTTAAAGAGGGAACTAGATCACCTTCCTGACCCAGTAATTCCACTCCTAGATATGCAGCTGGCCGGGCGCGGTGGCTCACGCCTGTAATCCTAGCACTCTGGGAGGCCGAGGTGGGCGGATCGTTTGAGCTCAGGAGTTCGAGACCAGCCTGAGCAAGAGCGAGACCCCATCTCTACCAAAAATAGAAAGAAATTATATGGACAGCTAAAAACATATATAGAAAAATTAGCCGGGCATGGTGGCGCATGCCTGTAGTCCCAGCTACTCGGGAGGCTGAGACAGGAGGATCGCTTGAGCTCAGGAGTTTGAGGTTGCTGTGAGCTAGGCTGACGCCACGGCACTCACTCTAGCCTGGGCAACAGAGTGAGACTCTGTCTCAAAAAAAAAAAAAAAAAAAGATATGCAGCTAACAGAAATGCATATATATGTTCACCAAAAACAAGTACTGGAATGTTCACAGTAACACTATTTATAACATCTCCGAACTGCAAACAACCCAGGGTTGACTGCCTTCAACAATAGAATGAATAAACAAAATGTGGTACAGTAACATAAAGAAATACTGCAGAGCAATGAAAATGAACAATCTACAGCTACCCCCAGAAAATATGGATGAATTTCGCAAACATGATGCTGAAAGAAGCCAGATACAAGAGTACATATGGAATAATTACAATGAGATGAAATACAAAAGCAAGGAAAATTAATCTGTGCCATAAGGCTTCTTCAGGAATGAATGAGATGATATATGCAAAAGAGCTCAGAAAATTGCCTCATACATTATAAAGGATCGATAAAAACAAGCTATCATTCTTGTCATAAATAATAAGAATGCATTTATTCTATCATAGACTGAAGAAGTGTTAAGTTTCCCTGAACACTCAAAGAATATACCCCAATGTTCTCTTTCTGCACATCTCTTCACAGAAACTACCTGAGACCATTTAGACACAGAACTTTAAATTTAGTGTTGGTAAATTTATTCCATAACTTATTTGTTATAGGCCAATCAGACACTGAGTTAGAATCTGAGAATACAGGGGTAAACAAAAAGGCAAGATTCTTGCCACCGTGGAACTTAGAAGTCTACAGGTAAAAATAATTATTAAACATATAATCACACAAATACACAAGTTGTGATACATACTGTGATGGAAAATAAAAGCTGATTAAAGATAACAATCGGAAACCTGATACAGGATGAAGTAGGGGTAGAGAACTTAACCTGAATACTAAAGGATGAGCAGTTAGCCAAAGGTGTGGGAGAAAGAACACTCCTAGGCAGAGGCAAGAGCCCTGCTTGAAGGCTCTGAAGCTGGAAAGAGCCCAGCCTGTTTAAAGAACTGAAATAAGACCAGCATGGTTGCAGCTCAATGAACATGGAGGAGAATGTCCTGAAATGAAGTTGGAGAGACAGGGCAGCAATGAGATCATGCAGGATCCTATAGGTTAGAAAAAGGAATTGGGACTGTACCCTGAATTTATGGTCCCCGAACCCCAGGCCACCAAATGGTACCCAGCATGCCCTGTTAGGAACCTAGACTGCACAGCAGGAGGTGAGCCCAGGCTGGGCAGGCTGGGTGAGTGAAACTTCATCTGTATTTACAGCCACTCCCCATCACTCACATCACCACATAAGCCCCGCCTCCTGTCAGATCAGCAGAGGCATTAGAGTCTCACAGGATGGCAAACCCTACTGTAAACTGCGCATGCGAGGGATCTAGGTTGCGGCTCCTTATGAGAATCTAATGCCTGATGGTCTGAGGGAGAGCTGGGGTGGTGATGCTAGCGCTGGGGAGTGGCTGTAAATACAGAGGTTTGACTGTACAATAAATGTGATGCGCTTGAATCATCCCGAAACCACCCCCCCACAGTCCGTGGAAAAACGGTCTTCCACGAAACCAGTCCTTGGTGCCAAAAACGTTGGGGACCACTGCCCTAAGGGCAATGGGAAGAAAATGAAGAATTTTAAAAATGGGAATGGCCTAATAAACTTTGAATTTTTAAGAACTCTCTCTAGGAACTATGTGAAAAATATAGTGGACAGGAACAAGAAACAAAATACAAAGTCTTGTCAGATCTATTCCCGATGGGAGGTGATGGCTTAGACTAAAGTAGTGGCAGTACAGATGAAAAGAAGTAGACAATTAGAAGTTGAATTGCCACAACTGGAATTTTATAATAGGTCTGAATTTAGCTGCTATTTCCAAATTCTCCAAAGAGGTTAACAGAGGCAGGTCTGGTCTCCTGATAAAAGCTCAGGAGTAAACTGAGACCACAGTGAGATACCACTTCATACCCACCAGGATGGTTATATTCAAAAATATAGTAATAATTGTTGGTGCGCATGTGGAAAAAGCAGAAACCTCATACATTGTTGGCTGGAATATAAATTGGTACAGCTGCTATGGAAAACAATTTGTCCATTTCAAAATATTAAACATAGAGTTAACATATAACCCAGAAAAATTCCTCCTGGGTATATACCCAAGAGCATGGTCCGCAACCTTTTTGACACCGGGGACAGGTTTCGTGGAAGACAGTTTTTCCACAGACAAGGGGTGGGGAGGGTGTTGCCACCCTGGCTCTACCTCAGATTTTCAGGCGTTGGATATTCATGAGGAGCACACAACCTGGATCCCCTGCATGCACAGTCTGCAGTGGGGTTCTCATTCCTGAGGGTCCGATGCCCCCACTGATGTGATGGGGGGTGGTGATGCAAGCAATGGAGAGCAGCTGTGGGTGCAAGTGGGCTTCACAGGCTCACCTGCTGCTCGCCTCCTGCAATGCAGCCAAGGGGCGGGGGTGAGGGGTTGGGGACTGCAGCCCAAGAGAAATGAAAACATATGTCCACACAAAACTTGTACATGAATGACAATAGCAACATTATTTATAACAGAACAAAAGTGGAAACAACTCAAGTGTCCATCAACTGATTATTGGATAAATAAAATATAGCTGTGGTCCCCAACCCGGGCCGCAGACTGGTACCTGTCTGTGGCCTGTTAAGAGACCGGGCTGCAGAGCTCCCTTGCCACCCTGCTTCCCTCAGCCCAGTCCAGGGAAAAATTGTCTTCCATGAAACTTAGGAAAGGGGGCCTGCACAGTAACAGATCAATAACTAAAAATAGAATACTTATACTATAATAAAAGCTATATAAATATGGTCTCTCACTCAAAATATCTTACTGTATTGTATTCACCCTTCTTTTTGTGATCTATCCATCTTACAACCAATGGGGCTACTAAGTGACTAACGGGCAGGTAGCATCTACAGTGTGAATACAATAGACAAAGGGATGACTCACGTCCTAGATGGGGCCAGATGGAGCAGGAAGGCATGAGATTTCAACATACCACTCAGAATGGCATAAAATCTAACTTATGAATTGCTGATTTCTGGAATTTTCCATTTACTATTTTCAGACCGAGAGCTGACCAGGTAACTGAAACCAGAGAATGCGAAACCACAAAATGCAAAACCACAAATAAGGAAGAATAGATGTATATCCATCCATACAATGGAATATTTTTAGTAACAAAAAGAAAGGAAGTACTAACGCATGCTATGATACAGATGAACCTTAAAAACATGCTAAGTAAAAGAAGCCAGACACAAAACACCACATACCATCTGATCTCATTTATTAAAAAAAAAAAAAAAAAGACAAAAAAAGTCCAGAACTAACAAAGACACAGAGACAGAAAGTAGACTAGAGGTTGCCTAGGGTTAAGGGATGGGGATGGGGAGAAATAGCAAACAGGTAAGTGATTTCTTTTGGAGATGATAAAAATGGTCTGAAGCTAGACTGGAGTGATGGCTGTGGCCTATTAGGGACCGAGCTGCAGTGACTCTACAGTCAATTCTGTGACTATACTAAAACCATCAAACTGTACACTTTGGTGAATGGGTGAATTTTATAGTATGTGATCTATCTCAATAAAAACAGCTTTTTAGGCCAGGTGTAGTGGCTCACACCTGTAATCCTAGCACTCTGGGAGGCTGAGGCCAAGGCAGGAGGATCCCTTGAGCTCAGGAGTTCGAGACCAGCCTGAGCAAGAGCAAGACTCCGTCTCTACTAAAAACAGAAAAATTAGCTGGGCATGGTCACACACGCCTGTAGTCCCAGCTACTTGGGAGGCTGAGGGAGGAGGATCGCTAGAGCCCAGGAGTTTGAGGTTGCTGTGAGCTATGATGATGCCACTGCACTCTAGCCAGGGCGACAGAGTGAGACTCTGTCAAAAAATGAGTTTTTAAAAAACTGTCAAGTCATGAGTAAATGTGATGTTTTCCTTTAACAAACAGCAAATAAATCTAACTTTATATCCCTAATACTCCTCAGTGTAAGATCTGTCTCTTTCCAAAGTATGTTCCTGAGAAGTTTTTAATACATTAAATATTTTAAATAAAATAAAGCTATAACTTTAGACACTGGTTTTTAAATAGTAGTGAGCATCTTAGTCACTTGTGAAACTTTTTAGGATATGTGCTGCCAAAGTAGCACACTTGTGAAACTTTTTAAAATTACATATACATCCAGAACCCAAAGATTCTGAATTTATAGGTCTGGAATGAAATCCTGGCATTTGCATATTCTTTAAAGGGCCATATGTGACCAGGTAAGCACTCCTAACAGATTCACTGATTTAAAGGCACCTGGTGGTAAGTAAACACTTGTACAAAAAGATATAGCGCTCTACAATGCACGTAAACTACCCTAAACCTAATTTTTTAGGTTGAGAATTTCACTTAACTTGTTTTAAATTAAAAAAAAAAAAAAAAACCCTGTTGCCTGTTTTATTACACTTGTATCCTTAGGCATGATTGGGATTTGACACAACTTAAGAGAATTTAAGGGCTCTCAATCATATTTTCTTTTTTTTTTCTTTTTTTTTTTTTTTGAGACAGACTCTCACTCTGTTGCCCAGGCTAGAGTGAGTGCCGTGGCGTCAGCCTAGCTCACAGCAACCTCAAACTCCTGAACTCAAGCGATCCTCCTGTCTCAGCCTCCCGAGTAGCTGGGACTACAGGCATGTGCCACCATGCCCGGCTAATTTTTTCTATATATATTTTTAGCTGTCCATATAATTTCTTTCTATTTTTAGTAGAGATGGGGTCTCGCTCTTGCTCAGGCTGGTCTTGAACTCCTGAGCTCAAACGATCCGCCCACCTCGGCCTCCCAGAGTGCTAGGATTACAGGCGTGAGCCACCGCGCCCGGCCTCAATCATATTTTCAAAGAAGCCTAAGCAATCTAGTTAAATTCTACATCTTAAAATGGGAGGGAAAAATACTCAAAGAAAACGATGCTAAAACATCAGAAATGTGAAGACTGCACTATATTTGTTTATTTACTTTCAAAATAAACATTAAAAAGTTAGAATGCAAAATTACTCTGGCCTCACAGAAAACAAGGTGTGCAACAATTTTGTCAAAAAACAAGACCAACTGTTGAATCCAACCTCTGGGTTCAACATAAACACTCAAGGGCAGGGTTTGGAATTCAGAAACAATAAGTCAATCTGGTGCCAATTCTGATAAAGGCAGCTTTGTTCAGCAGAAAGACCAGAAGACTTACAGCATGTGCTCTCATTTAGCCATGTGACCTTGCGCAAATTACTATACTAACCCTTTTAAATTCTACTTTCATCCACTTTCAAAAAGAGAACATATCTGTTCTTCCTACTTCAGAGTACAGTTTTGAGAAGCAAATGAGATAATGTCTGTGAAAGTGCTACATAAAAATTAGAGCATTATTATAAACAGAATTACTGAGAAGGATACACTTTATCCTTCTGATATTTGCTAATACTTCTGATATTTCAACTTCAAAACTGAAAATTATAATATAAGAAATGAATCCTTTTTCCAGACACACAAAAAAAAATCAGTATATGGAACTCTTCAAGTCATAAAGATATTAGTATTTTGCCTTTAATTTCAGACTCAAAATTGCACAGTTTTCTGTAACTCTGTCCCCCTTCTTCTCTTAGCGCCCATGCTTACTATACACTAACCCTGAAATTTGTAGCAAGGAACAGTACTGTTTATTGTTTCAGTAGGGAACAGAAGTTGTAATGAATGGGAAGAAAGGGCCAAGGGAGGACCAAAACAGAAGAAAAGTTTTCCTTGCTTAAATAATCAATAATATTAATAAACTTTCTACTGAAACTATCTCCCAAGTAGGTAGTACACACAAATTGTACCAGTCTCTCCATAAACCACCTTCTCTTTTTCAGCAAAGAACTTCAACTCCAAAGAGAAACAACATAAAGGACAAATTATCATTAGGAACAAAAAAACTCAATTTCCTCATTGATAAATTGAAGAAGGCAAACAAGATGATTTTGGGGGGCCTTTTCAGCTCTAACATTCCACAATCCATAGATCAGATCCTCTCACTCTGACTCCTCACAGGAAATCTGTTAAAACAGACAGGAAGAAAAAATGGTTCTTTTGTTCATAATGCTGACTTTTGGGTTAGGTCTAAGATTAAAGGAAAATCAAATACATATTTTCTATGCAATATAATGAATTCATTCATAAGGATGAAAAAAATCAGTCACTTATTAATGAAATAAAAAACATAAATATCATCTTTAGAAGATACCACTCTATCCAGTAAAGATAGTAAACAAACAAACAAAAAAAAAGTATGACAACAAACAAAATCAATTAATGTGAATCTGATCAAAAGGCACTGGGTAGGCAAATTCTGGACTGTAAAAACATATTTTATTATTTCATAGCTAAAATGTGATGTTCTTCAGGCTGGGTCCTTAGGGCCCTTCTCTCTTCCCTCTCTTCACTCTCCCCCTCTGAAGTAACCTTAACCATTTCAGTAGTTTTAAATATCATTTATATGTACTACATCGGCACAAACCTCTCTTTGGAATTCCAAACTCACACCCAACTACCTTGTTGACATATCCACTAAGATGGCTCACAGGCATTTCATATTTAACTTGGACAAAAAAAGCAAACTCTTGATCCTCCCACCTAAACCTGCTTCACACCCAAACTTGTCCTCTCAGAACAGTTTTTCCACTCTCAGAATGTGGTTATCATACCCCCATCAATTCAGTTACTCACATGATACCTCAAAGTCATTCACATCATTTCCTTCTCCCTCAAACCGTTACATCTAATACACCAGCAAATCCTGCCAACTCTACCTCCAAAGTACAGCTTAAATTTATCCACTTCCTGTCAGTTTCCCTATCACCATCGACCCAGATTAAGCTACCAAAAAACTTCCACGAATTTCTGTAGCAGCTTCCTAACTCATCTCCAAGTTTCTCTTTCCCTTAACTACCTCCATAATCAACTACCTTCACATAAGAGTTAAAAGCTCATCTTTTCAGGATGTGCATGAGGTCTTACCACTTCCTTGCTTAAAACCTTCCCATGGCCTATAATGCACTTTCTCCACATCATGGTCTACAAGGGCCCTTACCTACATTTTTTTTTAACCTGATCTCTTACCATCCTACCTCTACCCACTCACCACACTCCTCAAATTCACCAAGTTCTTTTCAGACTCAGGACCTTGTTACACACTATTCCTGTTGCTTGAAATGCCCTGCACACACTCCCTCTTTTCCTACTTATTGGCCTTTACTAAGCACTCAGCTACACAGTCATCTCTAGAAACTGCCAGAGGAACTACTTTTTTCATTACCATCAGTTCTTTAAATTGGATATGAGTGTATTTCAGAATAGCTCAAAGTATACATTCTAAAAACCCTTGAGAACATTTCTTAATATCAAGAAATTGGGCCGGGCGCGGTGGCCTGTAATCCTAGCACTCTGGGAGGCCGAGGCGGGTGGATCGCTCGAGGTCAGGAGTTCGAGACCAGCCTGAGCAAGAGTGAGACCCCGTCTCTACTAAAAATAGAAAGAAATTATATGGACAACTAAAATATATATATACAAAAAAATTAGCCGGGCATGGTGGCTCATGCCTGTAGTCCCAGCTACTCGGGAGGCTGAGGCAGTAGGATCGCTTAAGCCCAGGAGTTTGAGGTTGCTGTGAGCTAGGCTGACGCCACGGCACTCACTCTAGCCCGGGCAACAGAGTGAGACTCTGTCTCAAAAAAAAAAAAAAAGAAAAGAAAAGAAAAGAAAAAGAAATTGATAAAATTATAGAATTCTACCATAACTGGAAAGGGACACAGAGATCATATATTGCCCTCATATTACGTATGAAATTAAATAAATTCACCTATTCCACAAGACTAGAACATGTATGTGTTCAATATCTGACTCTATGTTCAATATCTTGGTCTCTTGGTCAACCTTCTTCCAATTGTGTTTATTACATTTCCACTTCCTTTAAGATAATCCTAGTCACAGAAAAAGACAATCCTAAATTTCATATGGAACCACAAAGGAACCCAAATAGCCAAAACAATCTTGAGGAAGAAAAACAAGGCCAGAGGCCTTATACATTCTGACTTCAAAACATATTACAAAGCTACAGTAATCAAAACAATATGGTACTAGCATAAAAACAGCCATACAGACCAATGGGACAGAATAGAGAGCCCAGAAATAAACCCACACATATATAATCAAATGATCTTAGCCAAGTGGTGCCCAGACTACATAATGGGGAAAGGATAGTGACTTCAACAAAGGATGTTGGAAAAACTGAATATCCACACGCAAAAAAATGAAATTGGACCCTTACCTTGCACTATACACAAAAATCAACTCAAAGTGGATTAAAGACTTAAACATAAGACCTGAAACTATAAAACTCCTAGAAGAAAACATAGGAGAACTCCTTCACAACATTGGTCTTGGCAATGATTTCTTCATTGGTACCAAAAGCACAAGCAACAATAGCAAAATTGGACAAGTGGGACTACATTAAACTAAAAAGCTTCTGCACTGCAAAGAAACAATCAACAGGGTAAAAAGGCAAATTATGAAATGGGAAAAAAACACTTGCAAACCACATAACTGATAAAGGGTTAAAACAGGGTTAATATCCAAAATATGTAAGGAACGCCTGCAAGTCAAAAGCAAAAAAACAAAAATACATAACCTGATTTTTAAATAGGCAAAGAACTTGAATAGACATTTCTCCAAATAAGACATACAACTGGCCAACAAGTATGTGAAGAGATGTTCAACATCACTAACCATCAGGGAACTGCAAATCAAAACCATAATGAGATATTACCTCACACATGTTAGGATGCCCATTCTGTTAGGATGCCCATTATGAAGAAGAAGAAGAAGAAGACAAAGAAGACGAAGACGATGAAGACAACGACGACGAAGCGGAAGAGGAAGAGGAAGAAGAGGAGGAAGAAGAGGAAGAGGAAAGAAAAAGAGGAAGAAGAGGAGGAAGAGGAAGAAGAGGAAAAGGAGGAAGAGGAAGAAGAAGAAGAGAAGAGGAGGAGGAGGAGGAGGAGGAGAAAGAGGAAGAAGAAGAAGAGGAAGAAGAAGAAAGAAAAGAAAATAGCAAGCGTTGGCCAGGATGTAGAGAAAATGGAACCTTTTGCACTGTTGGTGGGAATGTATTATGAAATGACACAACAGCTATGAAAAACAGTAGGGGTTCCTCAAAAAATCTAAAATAGAAACACTATGTGATCCAGCAATCCCACTTCTGTGCATTTATCCAAAATATTGAAAACAGGATCCTGAAGAGATATCTGCATGCTCATGTTCATAGCAGCATTATTTACAATAGCCAAAATGTTGAAACAACCTCAATGTCCACTTATGGATGGATAAAGAAAATGTGGTATATACATACAATGAATCCTGTCATATGCTACAACATAGATAAACCTTGAAGACATTTATCTACATGAAAAGCCAGTCACAGAAGGACAAATACTGTATGATTCCACTTATACAAGGTGTCTAAAATAGTCAAACTCATAAAAGCAGAAAGTAGAATGGTGGTTGCGGGAGGATGGGGCAATGGGGAGTTGCTAGTCAATGGATATAGAGTTTCAGTAATGCATGATGAAAAAGTTCTAGAGATCTGCTATACAATAAGGTGCACATAGCTAACAATACTGTACTATATACTTAAAAATTTGTTAAGAAGGTAGATTTCATGTTAAGAACAAAAAATACCCAGTCACTCATCCAAACCCAGTGATAGTTCCCAGTTGAACAGCAACTGCATTAACAATTGCTCAGGTCTTAATAGCAACTGAGTGAAATTCAGTTTGCTCTGCCCGGTAAGGGAAGCTTAAACTCCATTACACTGTACTATAAAACAGCAACATGAAAATTAAGTCTCAAGTGTAGAAGAAAGTTCTTGCTCCAGATATCTGTCAAACGTCATTTTAAACAGAAATAGAGGTTTAAAGGCCAAATTACACTTATTGTAAACTGTTTTTTAAAATCCCATAAACTATTAATCTATCCATATGGATGAATGCACACATGCACATACATAATCTTTCACTGTAGCACAATCTATCTGGCCAAAAGTATAAGGCTGGCTTTATAAAGTGTAACCATGAATAAAAGAAGAAGCAGGCTTAAATCTCTTGCCACAATAGCCTGTAATTACTAAGACATTCCTGTGAAATTATTATAAAAGACCTGAAAGGACAACTCCCTGGAGTTCAATCTAATAACAGTGTTATCCACACAGTATGTCCATCGCTTAGGACAGTAAAAGTGTTGCACCAAGGTGAGGCCTTCGAGATACAACTATAACCCACAGTAAGAAATGTATTTCATGTATTATTTATGTTTACATATATAACTATATAAAACTTAAAAATTTCATCAAATAATATAGTTTAAATGTATATTTATTATATACATGTACATCAATTTTTTTATTCTATTTTGCTGTTCAATTTTTTTAATGCTTTATAATACTAAAATTAATTCACAATCCATAGTTTGAGAAACACTGTACTAGTGCCACCATATTAACGCATGCTACATAATAGGAAAGTTCCAGAGCACATAGCAAAATGTCTTTAAAAAGGACTTTCCAATGCTGTTCACAAATATTTATGCCTTTGCTTTCAAGGTATAGCTGCCTGAAGACGCTCTTTTCTCTGGGAAGTAAGAGGAAAGATTAAAATCTGCCTTCTGCTTTCAGAATTCTACTGACTCCCAAGGTATGCACTAAAGATAAATAGTTTCCAGAAAAGTTTCAGCACGCAATTAGAATTTCTCCAAAAATATAACTGATAGCGTCATAACTGAAGCCTAGTAAAATTACAAAGGTTATATGGTAACTACAAAACCCATTTCTTCTCCCTTAAAGAAGATAAAGAAGATTAAGTACGATTTTAGGCATTAGCAAGAAAGGCGAAACTGTGGAATCAAATAGTATCTGAACTAATTTAAGAATGAGTGACTTCAAGTTATACTGAAGAAAAAAATACAAATGTGCTCAAGGTTCGTTCTCAGTACTCCATCTTCTCTCCAGCAATGGCCCTATATACTTTTTTTAATATCCTCCCTCTTAGCATACCCCCATAAATTTTTGTTTTGTTTACCATCCTTCCAACATTACTTACTTTTTTATGATGGGAAGAACGAACAGATGCCTCTAAAATAGGCTCCAAATCTCCTTGGTGGCTGTCATTATCACCTCCCCTTGTACCATCAAGTTGGTGCCCTTTTCTGAGCCTTATATCTGGCTCTGGAGTCCTGCTGCACCCCAATCGGTTTTCTGCTGGCTCGTTCATGGGATACCCAAGGCTTTCTTACAAAGAGGTCTTTCTTTCTGTCCCTTCTTCTTGGGAGAATGGACTTTCAGAGTAGTGTGTTGACCCTAAAGACAGGAAAGTTTTGAATAAATATATTTTGAATAAATGAGTACTGGGGAAAAGACATCAGTTATATTATTGTACATTCAAACAATAGAACACTCAACAATCATTAAAAATAATAAAAGAATAATGTATTACAAAAACCTACATTTGTTGATGGGGAGACTGCCAAAATCTTTTTTAAATTATAAAAGCAGGATACAAGACAACATGTGTAATATTTTCCCACTTACATGTTATAAAAATATATAATTGTATGTAAGTATGTATGTACTAGAATAATTACTGGAAAATATTCAAAACCATGCTCTGGGTACAGAAGTACACAAAGAACCTAGGGTCTCAAGGGAGAATACTTTTCACTTTGTTTTGCCTGCATTATTTTTTTACCATACATATTACTTTTTCAATTAAAAATACAGAAAATATATATGATTCTAATTTAAAATTAGAAATTAGAATTCAAAATCCAAATTGTATATATTAGGAAGAATATATGTAGGTTTATATATTATAAATATGTTTAACACATCTAATCTCATTTAAACATCACAATGATCCTATAGGGTATTTTTATTTCTATTTCACAGGTGAGGAAACCAAAATTCACCACACTTTGTATTAAAATAAATAGGACAAAGTCTCTGAGTTTATATAACACTTATTACTGGTAATGTTTTGCATTCAAAGGTTTAATGTTTGACATTTCCACATTTTTTAGTTGTTTTGAACTCTAACTAAACTACCCTGGAAGGAAGAAACTTAGGACCAAAGCATACTCCTCCTTTTATATTCATCTAGGTTCCCAGAAAGTGCTACGCACATAAATGTTTAATGAATATTTGATAAATACTTCAATGTTCTTGAGTAGTAAAAACATTTTCAGAAATCATCAATCTCTCTTCAAACTGAACTGGAGCAAGTAAGTTTCCTAGGAGTTCAATCCTTTCAAGTCCTTGGCACTCTACCTCTTAACTCATGGTACACAAGCTTATTTTAGACAATTAGTTGCATATCCAAATAAGGATTATCATAGCCAATCCAATCAGAACTACCAAAACAGGAAGAGAACAAGGTATACGATAGTTCTTAAATCCCATGAGATTCAAAGTTCCTACTGGGGAAAGGAGGAGTAAAGCAAAGTGGGAGGGCCTAGATTCCATAAAAAGAAGGTAATAGGTGTATTTAGCGTTCATATATATGGATACACAGACTGAGAACTAAGTCAAAGAATTAGACTAAGAATTAGCCAACTGTTAGTCCCATAAATCATGTGAGTTTGCTACAGGATTTCTCTAAGGGTTTTGAAAGTCGATGGAGCAAGAACAAACACAAGGCTGGGTGCGGTGGCTCATGCCTGTACCCTAGCACTCTGGGAGGCCGAGGCAGGAGGACTGCTTGAGCTCAGGAGTTTGAGACGAGCCTAAGCAAGAGAAAGAGCAAGACCCTGTATCTACAAAAAAACAGAAAACTTAGCCAGGCGCCATGGCATACATCTGTGGTCCCAGCTACTCGGGAGGCTGGGGCAGGACAACTGCTTGAGCCCAGGAGTTTGAAGTTGCAGTGAGCTATGATGAGGTCACTACAACATTCCACCTGGCCACTACACTCCACCTGGGGCGACAGAGTGAGACTCTGTCTCAAAACAAACACAAAAAACAAAACACCACCACCAACAACAAACACAACTCTTCTAAGGATCCCCAAACCTGGCAAGTACTTAACCATTTCAGAGCCTGCACAACCACATTATACTACTGAGATGATAAACTATGTTACTAAAAGAGGAAACAATGGTTCATATTTAATTATTTACAGCTTACAAAGCTAGTTCACATCCATCATTTCATTTTGTTGCAGGGAAGAGGCAGCTAACATTTACTGAGGATTAACAAAGGTAAATTCTGTACCAGAGAATTTACACGTGTATCTGTGAGGTATTATCATCCTCCATTTAACAGATGTGGAAACTGAGACTCAGAGATTAAGTAATTTATTCAAGATCATTACGATACAAAGAGGAGCAGGTGAAATTTATACCCAGGTCTTCCTGGACCTCATGAACTTCAAGCACCTTCCACTGCCCAAGAAAACTAAGCCTGGGGTGAAAAAAAGATAAGAAATTGAAATTTCAAGTTAGTTGGTTTACATCGCAAGTAAACTACAGATTTGGGATCTTCATTCTCAAACTGTAGCACGTAGAATAAAGCATCTTAAAAGTATTCTTGAGATATAACTACACCAAACTTCTCATAAGCAGGAGCTATATATATGGAGCGGTGTTGCTCATTTATGAGAATAGAAACAGCATGCTCCATTAGTTAGAATTGTTTTGTAATCCTCAACTCAGAAAACGAAGGCAAATGATAAGAAATAAATGTTCCCAAAGAATTTTTTACAGCTTCTCTTTAAAATAAAACGGAATAAGAAAATAAATTTCCAGGAAAGTCCTGAGATCAATATATATTCCTATCAATAATGTTTTCTAAATTTACAAGTATCAAAAAATAAGAATCAAGAAAATAAAGCACTGCAAAATTTTTGAAAAAATTTAATAATATTTCCCACCCTATATATACTAAAACAGGAAAGTCTATCAGTATAGAGTTTCAACAATAGACCTGCTGAAGGAAAAAGTATTTATGTCAACCCTCAGGCTCCAAAAACATTAACAAAACAGAATACCCTAAACCTAGAATATCCTAAAGAACTGAAGTTCACTATATATTTTACTTTATTTGCATTCTACCTACTAAAAACATGAATTCCTACTAGAATGCAATACCTTGAAATAAAAAACAAACAAGTCAGTCCAAAGTAAAATCAGAAGTATGAACTAAAATAAAATCTTCCCCCCCCCAAACAGAATGGACCCCCTCTTGGCCAAGAGGACTCCAGAAAAACCTTAAAGCTGAGTTGCCCACTATAAGGAGAAGGGAAGTCATACACACACCTGGTCATGCCCCCTACCTTTTGGAGCTATTCTTTGTAACAATAAGATCATTAATAGACCGAAGGCCATGCAAGACAAAGGTTAAGCCACACCTACAGGCCATTAATCTACTTAACAGATCACTGGAGTCTCAATCCAGAGCATTGTCTCTGATTAACAAACTTCCTTACCTTAGCACATTCCCATCCTTTAGGCAAAGTTCAAGTTCATTTCTTTAACCAATTACAAGTCAAAGAATCTTTAAGCCTCCCAACTCCACATGCTGCCTCTTTGGGCTAAACCAATGTACATCTTCCACATATTGATTTATGATTTTACATGTAATTCCTGTCTCCATGAATATACAAAACCACAATGTAACACAGCTACCTTGCGAGGATTTTCTCAAGACCTCATGAGGGCATGTTTCTCCGGGTTGCACTCACATACACTCAGCCCAAAATAAACCTCTGTAAATTATTTTACAGAGTTTGGGATTTTGTTCTGTTAACAGAAGGAAAGGTATCCTTTAGCACCCACATCATTTAACTCCATCTTGGAGTTTTAGACAATTAAATAAGGAAAAAAAGAGGGGTACAAAAACTGGAAAGAGAAAGGCAAAACCATAACTATTTCCAGATTATATGACTGTTTCATCTATAAGACCCAGGAGAATCAACTCAAAAAAATACTATAAATAAGAAAATTCATCAATGTGATTGGACATAAAATTAATATTATGGATATCAACAGCCTTCGTCCCAAAACCCAACAATATTTGGTCATCATGGAAGAAAAAAATACATTGCAATAAAAAAAGAGATAAAACACTGCAAAACAAATCCTAAAATGTTACTGAGGATCTACAAAAATATTTCTAAAAATAATAAATGAGTTCAGCAAGGTCACAGGATTCAAGATCAACACCAAATATCAAATACATTTCTACATATTAATAATAAACATGTGGAAACTAAAATTTTAGATAATACCATTTACAATTGCTTCAAAGAAAATTATATACTTTAAGTATACACTTAACAAAAATATGCACTGGATCTGCATGCTAAAAATTACAAAATACTGATGAAAGAAATAAAAAATCCATAAACAAACAGCAATATACTATGTTCACAGATTAGAAGACTTACACAGTAAAGATATCAATTCTCTCCAAATTGTTCTATAGGTTTAATGTAATTCTTATCAAGATCGCAGCAAAGATTTTTGCAGATATAAACAAACTTATTCTAAAATTTCTATGGAAAGCACAGCTCTAGAATAACCAAAACAATTTTAAAAGTGGGAAGAATTTCTTTACCTGACTGAAGGCCTACGACAGCTACAGTAGTCCAGATGGAGTAGAAAACCCACCAACAAGCTCCCACCCCTGCTGTCTCCCCTAACAGCCATCAGTCCCTCGCTGCTTGCAGCAACTCCCGTACCAGGAACCAAAGTGGCTGACCCTGGCCCCACAGAAGATAACCATATTGCAACTGTCAACTGCGACCCGTTCCTTCCCTAAAAAACAAAATGTTTAAAAGACCCTTACGCTCTTTGTTCAGGGCTCAGAATTTGGTGGCGAGTCCCCTCTGAGCCTGCCGGCATAATAAACCTGTTTTGCTGTACTTCAGTCTGCCTCTAGGTCTGTTCCGGGTCGATTTTGCTGTAACAGACAGTGTGGTTTTGGCAGAGGAATACATATAAAGAGTGACAGAAACGGAATAGAGAACCCAGAAATGACTGATACAAGTATGCCTGTTATTTTATAAACATGCCAAAGCAATTCAATAAAGGAAGGATAGCCTTTTCAACAAATGGTGCTGAAATAATTGAACATCCATGGGCAAAAGACAAACAAAAAGGACCTCAACCTAAACCTCACACCTTATATAAAAATTAACTCAAAATGAATCGTGGACTTAAATGTAAAATGCAAAACTATAAAACTTTAAAAACACAGGGCTATGCAAAGAGTTCTAAAACTTGACACCAAAAGTACAATCCATAAAGGGAAACACTGATAACTGGGCTCATCAAAATTAACTTTTCTGAGAGACCCTGTTAAGTTTAAGAGACAAGATAAGGACTGGGAGAAAATATTTGCACATCACATATACAATATAGCATTAGTATGAATTCTCAAAATTAAACAGCACAAAAACAATCCAACTAGAAAATGAAAAATGACATGAATGAACATCTCACCAAAGAGGATAGATACACTGATGGCAAATAGTCATATGTACAGATGTTCAACATCATTAGCCACCAAGGAAATGCAAATTAAAACCACCATAAGACAGCATGACAAACCTAATCAGAATGACTTTTAAAAAAAGAAAAATAAAACTAACAACGAGGAGACTGACTTCTGGCATTACAGTGTGAGGAGCTCCAATGGCCTGCTCCCCAGAAAAGCTGGTGAAAACTATGAAAAAACAACCATTAGAAAACAACCATTTGGAAATACTCCAAAGGCAACTAGCAAATGAAGAAACATCTGTTCAAAGACACCTATGAAAATTCAGTAAGAAAGACAAGAGTCTGGTATTAGAACCTCTTTTTTCCTATCCACCCTCTCCCAGCTCAAAGCAGAGACTACACTCCAGACTGATGCAAGCTCCCTCTGCCCCTTCTATCCAGATGAAGGGATTTCTCCCCCAACCCCAGGAGCAGGACATCAGTGTTTCTCATCCATCCTTTCCTAGCTACCTGTTGCTGAGGCTAAGTCCTTCACAAACACAGTTTATAAGTGGGGACTCCCTTCTGCCCAGCCCCCACTTGTTGAACAAAGGCTCTACCTAGGGCCTGTCACACTGAGAATAATGAAACTCTTACCATTCTTGACCCTGCTCATCATGTGGTGTTTCCACACCAGGAGGACCCCAGGCTACTACCTACCCTCCCCACTGAACACTCATCTCCTAGAATGGGTTGTCACTCAGAGAGAAACTTATTGTTCCCACTCCCACACCTCTAGAGCACAAGCTCAGGGTATGCCCTCAGGAGAGAAGATAAACAAAAAAACCCATATAGCTCCTAATCTTTTCCCAAAGCGACAGAACCAGGGATCAGAACAAAATTAAACATTGATCTGAGAAACTATTCCTTCAAAAGAACCAGAATTTGGATTATTCTTAGAACAATTTTTACTCCAGGGCATTGGTTGAAATCAATAGAGCAATCCGCCAGCAATTAATGGAGTTTAAAGCTGGGTGTGTTCCAGGAAATAAAGAGAAGAGGACCCTACCAAAAATACTATCATCTCAGGGTGACTGAAGGCCTATCCCAAGTTAGAGGGTGAAGACTGGGGGGGGGAAACAAAGTTTACTAAAATAATCCAGTCAGTCACTAAACAAATGAGCAAATAATAAGCCCTGGAAGAAGGGAGACCAGTACCTAGAGCTGCTACAGAGTATTATTTAACATGCCCAGTTTAAAAAAAAAAATATGAGGCATATTAATATAAAAAATATTAATGAAAAAGTACAGCCCATATAATGGGGTGGGGGGGAGCAAGCAACAAAAAATGCCCGTGAGAGAACAGATGTCAAATTTATCAGAAGACTTTAAAGTAACCATTACATGTTCATAGAACTAAAGGAAACTACGATTAAAGAAGTAAAAGAAAGCATAATGACAATGTCACTTTAGATAGAGAATATCAATAAAGACACAGAAATTGGAAAGAGAAGAACCAGGCCAGGCGTGGTGGCTCACGTCTGTAATCCTAGCACTCTGGGAGACAGAGGTGGGTGGATTGTTTGAGCTCAGGAGTTCGAAACCAGCCTGAGCAAGAGCGAGACCCCATCTCTACTAAAAATAGAAAGAAATTAGCTGGACAACTAAAAATATATAGAAAAAATTAGCCAAGCATGGTGGTGCATGCCTGTAGTCCCAGCTACACGGGAGGCTGAGGCAGGAGGATTACTTGAGCCCAAGAGTTTGAGGTTGCCGTGAGCTAGCCTAATACCATGGCACTCTAGCCCAGGCAACAGAGTGAGACTCTGTCTCAAAAAAAAAAGACAGACAGACAGACAGACAGACTAAAGCCTGAAAGCAAGTAACCTCAGACAGTAATTGAAATCCACACATCACACCCCCCCCAAAAAAGAGTACTTGTAAAGGTAGTTATTGTAAGGCTGGTGGTGGGTACCCCTCCCCTCCCTAATGGAAAAAGAAGAAGCCCCTCCTACTCCTCCATACCTGCCCTAAAGCTGAAACAAAGAAATTCCTCACTCTTCCCGCCGAAACCTTCCCTCCAGAGAAACTCCCATCCTCCACCCCTAAAAACGTATATAAGCCCACCCAGACTTCTGGGCAGGGCGGCTTCTCTGGTTCCACTTGTGGGACCATGAGGCTCGCCCGGGCCCCTCTCTTGGGACCCGTTACCCTCACCTGGAAGCGCCCCAATAAAGCCTCTTTACTTATCCCTTTCAACTCTGCTCGTCTTTCTTTCTCTGGCGCCGGCCACTCCAAAAAACCTTACATTTGGTGCCGAAACCCGAGAGGGGCGTTTGGCTGCGCTGGCCCGCTCTGGGGCTTTGGCTGCACCACCCCCTCCGCGAACTCTCGCATTCCGGACCGGGACCTCCACTGACTGCCTCTGAGTCCCTGATTGACTACCTCAGCCTGGGTGAGTCACCCCGTGTTATCCCAACCCGGATCCCCCAGGAGCCTCCGTTCCTTCCGGGAAGCTGTTCCTTATCCATTAAACCATGGGCCCACGTCGGAGGTTCCCCCGTTACAGGGGCTGAGGCTATTCGGGGACGCCTGAATTCCTCTCACCCCTTTCCGTACCGGCACACTAGTCTCAGGCAGAGACGTCCCCCCAGACTTTTGCTGCCTCCGTAGCCAGGAAGCTGTTCCTGGCTGTTTCCCCAACCGCGTTGAGGTGACATGGGTGACCAAAATTCCCCGTGAGACACCCCTGGGGTGTCTGCTGGCCAATCTGAAGGCCCTGGATTAAGACGTCCGGCCCAAGCGCCTCATTCTTTACTGCAATACTGGCCTGGCCAATGTATAAATTCGACAATGGCTCCCAATGGCCTGAAAATGGGACTTTTTTGATTTCAATATTCTGCAAGACCTTGATAATTTTTGTCACAGGAACGGCAAATGGTCAGAGATCCCATATGTCCAAGGCTTTTTCTGTTTGCGCTCCCGTCCTTCTGTCTGACCTGCCACCCCGCACAGGTCCTCCTTGCGCAGGGTCCTCCACCACCCTCCGCCGGGTGTCTCATCAGATGCCCCTTCAGCTTTCTCCGATCCACCTGACTCGCTCAGCTCTCCCTCTACTCGACCTCCACCACACCCACATGCGCCCCCTCACCCTTCTGCACCACCCAGCCGCTCACTGCCAACGTCTCCCATCAGCCAGCACACTCGCTCTCGAGTAAACCCCTCCGATCAGTCTCTCCTCTGTCCGTTACGGGAGGTGGCTGGTGCCGAGGGCATCTTACGGATGCATGTTCCCTTCTCCCTTTCTGAACTTTCTCAGACTGAAAAACGCCTAGGTTCGTTTTTTTAATGACCCTACAGCCTACACCAAAGAGTTCCGTTACTTGACACAGGCATATGACCTTACCTGGCATGATATTTTTGTTATACTCTCCTCTACCCTTGCTACTGATGAAAGGGAGCACGTCTGGGCAGCGGCTCAGAGACATCTTATGGACCGCTCTATGCCAGTGGGGGCCGAGGCTGTCCCTCGCAAAGAGCTGGAGTGGGAATACCAACTCGACACCCCTGCTGGCCAGGAGGGCAGGAAACGGCGGGACTGCATGTTGTAGTGTGTCCTTGCCGGCCTCCAGGCCGCCGCCCACCGTGCTATAAATTATGATAAACTCAGGGAAACTCAAAGGGCAGACAAAACCCTGCAGCCTTTCTCAGCTGCCTTACATATGCCCTTATCCAATATACCCGCCTAGATCCTACCTCCCCCACGGGGACTACTGTCCTTGCAACTCACTTTATTACTCAGTCCTCCCCTGACATCAGAAAGAAACTCAAAAAGGCAGAGGAGGACCCTCAGACCCGTATCCGAGACCTGGTGAATATGGCATTTAAAATCTTTAATTCCCGAGATGAACAGGCAGAGGCCCAAAAGGAGGCCCGTGTCCACCACAAGGCACACCTGCAGGCCCAAGCCTTGGTTGCAGCCCTGAGGCCGGCAGGACCCGAAAAGCCATCGACCTCGTCTAAGCCGACCAGCCGTGCTCCACCAGGCACCTGCTTTAAGTGCGGTAAGGAAGGCCACTGGGCCAGGCGGTGCCTGCAGCCACGTCGACCCACCAAGCCTTGCCCGGCATGTGGTCAAGAGGGACACTGGAAAAGTGACTGCCCCTTGGGACAGAAGTCCAGAGGGTCAGTCCTTCCATCCCTAAACCTGCCGATGGCAGCTTTGGGTCTGGCTGCTGAAGACTGAAGAGCCCCCAACTTGGCGACCCCGATAACCCTCGCTGAGCCCAGGGTAACAATCAAGGTAGCGGGTAAGACAGTGTCCTTTCTGGTTGACACGGGGGCTACCTACTCTGTCCTGCCTTCCTTTTCAGGCCCTACTTATCCTTCCCAGGTGTCGGTCGTGGGTATTGACGGCAATCCCTCTCGACCCCCCACCACCGGTCCCCTAACTTGTCTAATAGATGATCGTCCCATCACCCATTCCTTCCTTATCATGCCCTCCTGTCCTGCTCCACTATTGGGAAGGGACTTATTAACCAAGCTGGGCACAACTCTCCACTTTTCCTCCGGAACCTCCGCCCTCCTTCTTTTATCTCTCTCTCCAGATTCCTCAGCTCCGCCGACAGCCTCTCCTGCCTTATCAAGTCCTACATACCCCCTCCTGCCTGAACTCACAGACCCTTGGGTTTGGGACACCTCCACCCCAGTGGTGGCCATGCACCACACCCCCATCCTCATTCGACTCAAAGATCCCTCATCCTTCCCTTCCCGGCCAAAGTTCCCTATTTCACCAACCCACCGCAGAAGTCTAAAACCGATTATAGAACGTCTTCTGCACAAAAAACTTTTAATTCTGACCGACTCTCCCTATAACACACCCATTCTCCCAGCAAAAAGGCCAAATGGCTCATACCGGCTAGTCCAGGACCTCAGACTCATTAATGAGGCAGGTGTCCCCATACACCCTGTAGTGCCTAATCTCTACGCTTTACTCTCTCATATTCCACCCTCCACCACCCACTTTTCTGTCCTGGACCTCAAAGACGCTTTCTTTACCTTTCCTTTAGACCCAGCCAGCTACAATCTCTTTGCCTTTAGTGGGAAGATCCCAACACAAACATGTCTCGACAACTCACTTGGACTGTCCTGCCCCAGGGGTTCAGGGACAGCCCACACCTCTTTGGTCAGGCTCTCGCCCAAGATCTTCTTCAATGCCCCTTACAGCCGAGTACTGTCCTCCAATATGTGGACGATTTATTACTCTGCAGCCCCTCATACTCCGACAGCCACACACACACTGCCTCTCTACTTAACTTTCTTGCCTCTAAGGGCTACCGGGTGTCCCCCTCCAAAGTTCAGCTGTCTAAGCCTACTGTCACTTACCTTGGACTTTGTCTCACCCCCACTTCCCGTCATCTCACTTGTGATCGCCAGCAGGCTCTTCGTGACCTCCAGCCACCCAGCACTGCTGAACAAATTCTATCCTTCCTTGGGTTTGTTGGTTTCTTCCGACACTGGATCCCCAGCTTTTCTCTCCTTGCCAAACCCCTCTATGAGGCAGCATATGATGCCTCTGCTGGTCCTCTGTTAAACCCTCAGGCTGTCTGCCGCGCATTCCTAAAACTTCGAGGCTCTCTCTTACAAGCACCCCCTCTAAGACTCCCTCATCCTGAAAAACCCCTTTATCTCTACACGGATAAGCACCAGGGCCTGGCCCTCGGTGTCCTCACCCAACCTCTGGGACCTACTCCCATTTCTACCCCAGTGGCCTACTTATCCAAACAGCTGGACACTACGGTCCATGGCTGGCCCCCGCCCCCCCATCTCCGCACCTTAGCCGTGGCCGCTACTCTCACCAGGGAGGCCCTGAAACTCTCCCTGGGACAGAACTTACATGTCTTCTCCACCCACCGTTTACAGGACCTTCTAACTCATCGCTCTTTAGCCCTCCTCACTCCGACTAGACTACAGGAATTCCATCTTTTGTTTATAGAAAATCCCACCATTACTTTATCTCAATCCCCAACTCTAAACCCTGCCACTCTGCTCCCCATTCCCTGCCTATTCCTGTCCTCACACTCCTGCTCAGAAATGGTTGAAACCTCCACTACCCCTAGACCCAATCTGTCAGACAAGCCACTCCCTACAACAGACTTAACTTTCTTTGTTGATGGCAGCTCAGTCACAGGTGAGGACCGCAAATGCCGGGCGGCCTATGCCATTGTCTCTGCCTCTCAGGTAATAGAAGCCTCTCGTCTTCCGGAGGGCACCACCTCCCAAAAGGCGGAACTCGCTCTCACCTGAGCCTTACACCTAGCCAAAGGCAAGATTGTAAATATTTACACGGACTCCAAGTATGTGCTTATGATAGCTCACTGCCATGCTGCCATATGGAGAGAATGGGGCTTTCTCTCTACCAAGGGCTCCCCTGTAATTAACGCCACCCTTATCTCCAGTCTCCTCGAGGCCCTTCAGTTATCCACCCAATTAGCTATCATACACTGCAAGGACCATTGCCCGCACCCTAACATCCCCAAAACACCCTAGTCTGGCTCCTCTTCTTTTCCTTTCCATTCCTTCCCCCCAACCTCGCTACACTCCAGAGGAGTGCGACAGCCTTCTCACCCAAGGGGGATCAACCACCACTGAAGAGTGGGTCCTTCTCAAAGACGGCAAGCTGGCGCTCCCTAAGGCACAGGCCCTGGAACTCATTGGCCAGGTCAACTCCTCACTTCATATCAGCACTTAGGGCCTCTCCCACTTCTTACAGCCTCTATTTTCACACCCTTCCCTATATTCTCTCATCAAAACTGTTTGCTCAGACTGTGACATTTGTGCCTCTGTTAACCCTCAAGGGGGCCTGAAACCCCCTGTGTCCACCCACCAGATGCGTGGTCACCTCCCCAGACAAGACTGGCAGGCCAATTTCACTCATATGCCACCTCACAGACATTTCAAATTCGTGTATGGCCGGCCTTTTCTTATTAGGCCTTTTCTTGTTGACCATTATCTTCCAGTCCAGCTCCCACATTTGGCCTCCTATTTCCCATCTTTCTCTCCTCAGGCAACTTCTCCGTGACAGCCTGGCAACTCATTTCTCCAATGCCGCCTGCAGGAATTATCCAGAGTGACAGTAAATCAGATGCTTCCTCATCCCTACTCTCCTCTTCCAGTCACCCCTCCACCAGCCAACTCTGGCCCAAAGCCCCCACTATGCCCCTAAAAAGCAGGAAGTAGCCCCTAAAAAGCAGGAAGTAGCCAGAAAGACCGTGGCACCCTATTATCACTAAAAGGCTGGAATGTAAGGCTGGTGGCGGGCACCCCTCCCCTCCCTAATGGAAAAAGAAGCAGCCCCTCCTCTCCTCCATACCTGCCCTAAAGCTGAAACAAAGAAATTCCTCACTCTTCCCGCCGAAACCTTCCCTCCAGAGAAACTCCCATCTCCCACCCCTGAAAACGTATACAAGCCCACCCAGACTTCTGGGCAGGGCAACTTCTCTGGTTCCACTCGTGGGACCATGAGGCTCGCCCAGGCCCCTCTCTTGGGACCCGTTGCCCCCACCCGGGAGCGCCCCAATAAAGCCTCTTTACTTATCCCTTTCAACTCTGCTCGTCTTTCTTTCTCTGGCGCTGGCCACTCCAAAAAAACCTTACAGTTATGTAATTATAAAAGACAGTATAAATGTGTTTTTTCCTTTCTTAACTGGTTTTTTTTTTTTTAGTCAATTGTATAAAATGATACACATTTTGCATCGCCTAAATTCTGGTATATTGTGTTTTTGTTTCGTTTGTCTCAAGATATTTTCTTTTTTTTTTTTTTTTTTTTTTGTGGAGACAGAGTCTCACTTTGTTGCCCAGGCTAGAGTGAGTGCTGTGGTGTCAGCTTAGCTCACAGCAACCTCAGACTCCTCGGCTTAAGCGATCCTACTGCCTCAGCCTCCCGAGTAGCTGGGACTACAGGCATGCGCCACCATGCCCGGCTAAGTTTTTCTATATAGATTTTTAGTTGTCCGTATAATTTCTTTCTATTTTTAGTAGAGACGGGGTCTCGCTCTTGCTCAAGCTGGTCTCGAACTCCTGACCTCGAGCGATCCACCCGCCTCGGCCTCCCAGAGTGCTAGGATTACAGGCGTGAGCCACCGCGCCCGGCCTCAAGATATTTTCTAATTTCCCTTGTGATTTCTTCTTTGACCAAATGGTTAAGAGTGTGTTAAATTCCATGTTTGTAAATTTTCCAGTTTTCCTTCTCTTATTTCTACTTTCATTCCATTGTGATCAGAAAAGACATTTTGTGTGATTTCAATCTTTTTAGAATTTATTAAGACTAGTTTTACGGCCTAGGATATGGTCTATCCTGGAAAAGGATCCATGTGCGCTTGAGAAAAATTGCCTATTGTTGAGTGAATTGTTCTGTACTTGTCTGTTGTGCCCAAATGGTTACGGTGGTGTTCAAGTCCTCTATTTCTAACGACTAGATCCCCTGTCTAGTTGTTCTTTCCATGTTTGAAAGTGGGATATTAAAGTTTCTAACTATTATTTTAGAGCTGTCTATTTCTCCCTTCAATTCTGTCAATATCTGCTGCATATAATTTGGACCTCTGCATATGATTTGGAGCATATATGTTTATAACTATTATATTTTCTTGGTGTATACAGACCCTTTTATCAATATGTAACATCCTTCATCTCTTGTAACAGTTTTTAAACTTAAAACCTATTTTCTCTTATATTAGTAAGCTACCCTATCTCTCTTTTGGTTACTATTTATTTGGATGAAACAACTTTTTCAATCCTTTCACTTTCAACCTACGTATGTCCTTAGATCTAAAGTAACAGTTCAAGATAACTCATATTAATAACAATACCCAGAAATTTGAGTTATGTTTTATAGAATTTGAGTTATTGCCTGCCAAAGCCACTTGATACAATTTAGGACTCTCATACAGTTTCTTATACAAGCACATATTTAAACATATTTCTCAAAGAGCCATAGTTTGCAAATGGCTTTAGGATTGATATATTCTCCCTTAATAAGAAAGTAACATGACTAAACTCATCAATTCCCAATTCTTCACACACACAAACCAAAAAAAAACCCAAAAAACTTAATAATCCTGAAATAAAAAAGGCTGTTATCACACTTGCCTTACCTTTCCATTCAGTCAGCCCCCCACACGTGTGGGTTCTGCATCTGTGAATTCAACCAACCACAGATAGAAATTGCCTGGGGGAAAAAATACATCTGTACTGAACATGTACAGTCTTTTTTAGCTTGTTTCCTTTTTTTCCTAAACAATACAGTATAATAACTGTTTACATAGCATTTACATTGTATTAGGAATTAAAGGTAATCCAGAGGTGGTTTAAAGTATACAGGAAGATGTGCACAGTTTATATGCAAACACTACCCTATTTTACACCAGGAATTTGAACATCCGTGGATTTTGGTATCTATGGGAGGCCCTGGAACCAATCCTCCATGGATACCAAGGGATGAACGTGTTCCATTAAGAATCTAGAATTACTGTGCATCTCTGAAAGCCTCTCTCTTCTAAAATTAGCCATCTACTAGATGCCTGCTTACAGATGTGGGACCTGAGGCTCAGAGGCAGATCTAACCACAGGAAAAAACTGGCAAAAACCAGACCCAGATCTTAATTCTCCAATTGCTCATTCAGAGTTCAACCATCATAAAATTCTTTTTTTTTTTTTATTTTTCAAAGTCCAGTCAAGAAGTAATAAAATTATTTTTGACAGAAATAGTTCAAACTTTTAAGAAGACAGATAGACTTAACCTATCCTTTTCATCTTCATTCATTTTTACCTAACATTATTTTATGCATACCCACTTTCACCAAAAATCTAGTCCATTTAAAAAAAAAAAATTTCACCTTGGAATAAAAAACTCTAGCTGTAAAGAAAATCACTTAATGGCATGCATAGTCATTCCACCAAACCTGACATTCATTATTTTATAATACTTTCCAGGGCTTTTTAGTTCCAAACAGCTTATTTGTCCCAACAGCACACTTTATGATAAACTGTGAATTTCCCACAAGTTTTCTAGTAGTTATAAAGCCTGTCAGTTGAACCACAATTAAACCATAGCACTGTTTACCTGACTTATGTTTTCCTATTTAATGACTGAAGGTTTTACCTGTCCAAATCATATTCTACAACTTGCTGCTGCCACAATCACTAGATTTGCTAACACTGTAAGTTTACTTGCCATAGTGGACAGTATTAGACAACATTATTGCCAAAGATATTCCTCCCTCTTCCCAAATCCCTATACCCAATCCACTAGCAAATACCATGGATTTTTACCTCCAAAATATCTCTCAAATTCTATTTCTTTTCCTCTTCCCTGCCACTATCTTAAGCTAAGCCACCAATATCTCTGACCTACAATACTTTGATAATATCCTAACTGGTCTCCCTATCTACTACTCTCATACTTGCTGTCTCCTCTCTTTATTTAACAGTAAAAATACTCTTCCAAACAGAAAAATCATGTCACTCCCTTCCTAAAATCCCTCCAATAGATTTTATTCCTTATGCAAAAGAAAACCAAAATCTTTACTATAATCTCAATGAGGACCTTCATGATTTCATCCCTACCAACCTCTCTAATCTCAACTTACAAAGCTCCCTAATTGGCTCATGATTTTGATCCTTTTCCATACCAATCTTGATCAGCAGCAGGCCCTGGAAACAGGCCTGGGCACTTAACTAGCTAACTACCCCTTACCATTTAAGCTCTCAGGTGAAAGGTCATCTTTTCAGGAAGCCCTCACCTAACCACCCTTATCTAAAACAGCATTACTTCACCCTTCACACCAGTCACTCTTAACACTTTACACTGTTTAATTTCCTTCATAGTCCTTATCACTCTCTGAAATTATTTATTTTCCTCTTAATTGCCTATCTTTCCCCAAAAAATCATCAGCCCCTTAAGTGTTAAACCTAATCTGTCTTATTCACCATACTTATCTAGAATAGTTATCCATCACACAGTACACCCTCAAGATCTGCTTAATGGATAAATGAAGTTTCTATTAGAAATTCCTTGGTGCTATGGACTGAATTGTATCCCCTCAAAATTCATATGTTGAAGCCCTAAACCCCAGTACCTTACAATATGACTATATTTAGACCCAGGGCCTTTAAAGAGGTAATTAAGATTAAATGAAATCACATGGGTGGGGGCCTCAATCCAATATGACTGATGTCCTCTTAAGAAGAGAAAGCGACCTCAGGAATGCGTGCCCAGAGGAAAGGCCCTGTGAGGACACAGAGAGAAGGTAGACATCTGTAAACCAAGGAGAGAGGTCTTAGGAGATACCAAACCTGCTGACATCTTGATCTTAGAATTCTAGCCCCTAGAACTCTGACAAAATAAATATCTGTCATTGAAGCTATCCAATCTGTGGTACTAGCAGCCTTAGCAAATTAATATACTTGGCTTTCAATAGAATAGCACATTATTTTAGCATTTTTCCTACAGAAATAACTGAAAAATTACATCTCAAAGTTTACCAGTAGATGACATCACCATAACTCTTTATATAGCTACTTATAATTTAATTTTTAGCCATCTAATAAGTAATTTGAGGAAGCTGCTTCAAGAGCATGTGTGATTAAGGTAATAACTAGTCAGTGCTCCTAATACTCTAAAGCAGGGTCAACAAACTTTCTGTAAAAGGCCAGATGGTATATATTTTAGGTTTTGTAGGCCACAAAAAGTCTCTCCTACAAAATTACTCAACTACTATAGCACAAAAGTGGCCATAAACAACACGTGAATAAATGTGAGTGTGGCTATGTTCCAATAAAACTTTATTTATGAACACTGAAATTTCCATTTCATATAATTTTCATTCACATATTGCAAAACGTTTTGTTTAAACTATTTTTAAATGTAAAAACCAATCTTGGTTCATAAGCCATACAACAGGCAGGATACCTGGTGGCTAGGTACAGTTTGCCAAGCCTGACCTAAGGCAACAGTTTTACTTTACCACCTCCATTTTACAGAGAAGGAAATCTCAAGGCTTCCCTACATAGCAACAATTAACATGGCAGCCCAATGTCTAGACTGGAAGTAGATGCATCTATGTCTGTCTACAAAACTATGCAAATAGTAGAACAAAAAATTGTCACACAAGTTTATTCTGTTCTGAAGAGTTCTGTCTTAAGCCTAAGAAAATTAACATTCTTCTATAAACTATATTTCTTCTCACACCATGAGGACATTAACAAAAGAAAAATTTTTTAAGCTGATAGATCAAATGACATGTCCTACCACTAACCTGAGGGTGGCTAGTAAGCAGATATAGAGAAACACAAGACCATTAAATTCTGGTTTAATAAAGATTTTCTAAAAAGGAACAAGTAACCCCATAACAAAATTTCTAACACCCCCTGAGGCTACAGTTCTCTAATTCTGTTTCCGGGTGCCTATCTTCATATTATTAATATATAACAATAACCATAAATATGATAACTTTTCTTTAACTCTTTTAAAAATATACATATATTTTTTGCTCTTTTCAAACAAAAGTTAACACAAAAGGCATTCAGAAGAATCATTCCCCCGTAAGAAACTTCTTGTTAGCATATAAGGAAAAACGGACAAAGTATCTTCATTTTAAAAATTTAAACATAAGGGTACTTCCAGAGAACAAAATTTCAACCTAGAGGTAAGAAACAGGAAAGCTGAGTTCCATTTTTTATTGCTGTTGTTAAAGTCAGATCTGAAACATAATACCTACAAGTTCCCTTCTCTTTAAAAGAACTGTAAGGTAAGTAAAATGCAGTAGGCAAAATAATGGTCCCCCAAAGATGTCCAGGTGTTAATCGCTGGAACCTATGACTATGTTACAAATATGTTACATGGCAAAGGAAAACTAACTAAAGTCGCTAATTCAGGGGATAGGAAGATTGTCCTGGATTATCCAGTGGGCCTAATGTAACCTTAAAAGTAAAGACGGAAGCAGAAGAGTTTAGAGTCAGAAAGAAAAGCATTACTATAGGAGACAGACACAAAGAGGTGCACTGTTGCTGGATGAAGATGTCACTAAAAGCTAGAAAAAGGCCGGGCGCGGTGGCTCACGCCTGTAATCCTAGCACTCTGGGAGGCCGAGGCGGGTGGATCGCTCGAGGTCAGGAGTTCGAGACCAGCCTGAGCAAGAGCGAGACCCCGTCTCTATTAAAAATAGAAAGAAATTATACGGACAACTAAAAATCTATATAGAAAAAATTAGCCGGGCATAGTGGCACATGCCTGTAGTCCCAGCTACTCGGGAGGCTGAGGCAGTAGGATCGCTTAAGCAGAGGAGTCTGAGGTTGCTGTGAGCTAAGCTGACGCCGTGGCACTCACTCTAGCCTGGGCAACAAAGTGAGACTCTGTCTCCACAAAAAAAATAAAAAAAAAAAAAAAATAATGATAATAATAAAAGCTAGAAAAAGCAAGGGAACAGATTCTCCCCCGGGGCCCCCAGGAAGGACCTTGGCCAGGCTGACACCTTGATTTTAGTCCAATGAAATCCTATAGCAGATCTCTGACCTGCAGAACCATAAGATAATAAACCTCTGTTGTTTTAAATCACTAAGTTTGTGGTAACTTGTTACTGTAGCAAATAAGAAAAACTAATACATAAATTTTGAAATTGAAATAACTAAAAATTTTTTTTAATCCTCTCCATAACCACCTAATAAAAAAAAAGTCTGCTTAATCTCACCTCTCAACATCAACTTACAATTAAGTGCTTCTGGAAACTTGAAGTGATCAAAGACATGAAAAATTGCTCTTATTTGTGAATTTTTACTGCCAAGTGTAAAGAAGTTTGAAAAATCCTAGATCTCTAAAGCAAACCAATACAGAACCACTTTGCAAAATCTGTTTCAAGCTTTTACTCTGGAAAGGATATCTCCAATCTATCAAGCTCCATATAAACAATATTCTCAAACACAAAATGAAATTAGAGTATACCTTTCATACTATACCTCCAAAATGCACTGACTACTAAGGTTCCCAACCTTGAAAGAGCTGACACATCTGGACTTCCTAATCGTCATTTGATGTGTGTAGCAGAGTGTAGTGGAAGTTGAGGTATCAAAGCGGTAGACTAGGCCGCTTATCAACTTATTGGGTAGACTAGGCTGCTTATCAACTTACTGTCTCTCCACTCCAAATTCATCTTTTTTGCCTGCATTGTGAAAATAATCTGGGCCCTTCAAATATTTTTCCTTTGCCAGATGCCACAATGTTAAGTCTTGTCAGCACAGGGCACTGCAGAAATGCACAGGATAAAAATGTTTTGTTTCTTGGTGTGCTAACTTGGCAGGGTTCTGCAGCTTTCATTAACACCCTAAAAGGTGAATTTTCAGAAAATCCTATAGGGTATATTTCCAACAAGTTCTGCCAGCTCAGCACCAGAGCAACTTCTCTGCCATTCAGTGAGCCCTAGCCATGTCCTCTCCAACAAGATCTAAATCTCAAGCAGGGGTGGGAATGGAAAGGTCTCTTCCTTGGGTATTCTAGCTCAACTTTAGGGGTAGCAGCTGCCCCTTATAGCTGCTACTCCTATACTCTTTAGCATTCTCTTTGCTTCTTACTAGGCAATTCCTCAACCCCAACCTCCTGTTATAGTTAATACTTCTTTATATTATTTTGCCTGTTCAAATCACTCTGTAACTTCACTTGGTCCAGAACTAACATAATATTTATTAAAATGTTGAAACAACAAAATTAATGACTATGGTCTTCTCTAGTAGCATAGTTCAGAAAGTTCAAATTAACCTAGGACTAAGAGAACACAGCTCCAAGACTGTTAACAATTGGAGAAAAGATCATTATAAGGCAATGGACAATTCTATGCTTTAAAGAGTAAAGGGTAGGACAGGTGTTTAGTCCCTGGATAAGACACTGGTTTTCAAACTGTCTGGGCCGGGCGTGGTGGCTGAGCCTGTAATCCTATTACACTGGGAGGCCGAGGCGGGAGGACAGCTTGATGTCAGGAGTTCAAGACCAGTCTGAACAAGAGCGAAACCCCATCTCTACTACAACAGAAAAATTAGCCAGGCACGGTGGCACGTGCCTGTAGTCCCAGCTACTTGGGAGGCTGAGACAAGAGGACTGCTTGAGCCCAGGAGTTTGAGGTTGCTGTGAGCTAGGCTGACACCCACAGCACTCTAACCTGGGTGACAGAGCAAGACTCTGTCTCAAAAAACAAAACAAAACAAACCAAACTGTGGTCTGAAGATCTCGGGGCTCCCTAAGACTCTTCCAGGAGGGCTACCAGGTCAAAATTAATACTACCAAGACATTACCTTTATCACTCTCATTCTTTCATAAGTGAACAATAAAGTAATCCAGAGGCTACATGATGTGTGCTATCACAACAGATTGAATGCAGACACAGATACAACAATTCAGTTATCGTCAATTAACCCAGACATTAAAGAAATTTGCAAAATTTCTCACTATTTTTTTTTAATTTTGGAAAATAGTTATTTTATTGAAATGTTATTTGTGTTACTATGTAATGGATTTATTATTTTTAAATGAATTAATTTCTTGTTTTAATTTCCATACGATAAGAGCATGTGTGTGCCTCTTTCTCTTTCTCTCTCTCACACACGTGCATGTGCTCAGAGAAAAGCAGTGGTGTGAGGGTCCTCAATATTCAAGAGTATAAAGGGAATTCCTGGGCTAAGAGCCTAGAGTAGACTGCTCCTGGCAGAAAATTTTCAACTCTTCTGAAGGAATTCGTGTCTTATTGTTGACTTAAAATTCTTCCTTCAACTGTTCTACTGCCCCTCTAAAATAAAAACTTTTAGAGTTTTTTTTATTTAAAATAAAAGATCCCCCCAAAATTATATGGCAGTATAAAATTATTACAAAGGAAATTTTGCTGAATAGAATGACTCACACAAGAAATGTCATTCTTTAAAAACAACTGACCTGCCCCCAAATATCTTTAACAGAGATGAACTTTTTGTTGTTACTAATGCAATTATTAATTCTCATTTTTGAGAAAAATATTCCTTTGCTCTCCAAAGGAAATATGAATCAATCTAAAAATTCAGTACCAGATTACATTAGAGAAAAATATTCAAAATGGCTTCTTCATCAAACACAAAAGAAAATGTCTCTTGAGTATGGCCACTCCATTAATAAACATGTATGAAGCTGCCAAATAGTTGTGAGTGGCAGAGTTTATCCACACCAAAAAGGTGAAAGAAGGAGAAAGGGGGACCAGCATAAAACACTAGCAATTCAAGATAGGATGGTTTCTGCCGGGTGGAGAGTTCATTTAATTGCCTATTCAGTATATTTTATTCTTCTAGACTCTGGAATTATGCCAGACTCTCTTTAAAGAAAAAAATAAGAGGAGGAAGGAAATACAAACTCCCTGAGGAAAGAAAAAAAGAATGTTTGGTTTCCTCTAAAACAAGAAATAACAGAGTTAGAGCCTTTTTTTTTTTTTTAAGAGACAGGTCTTGCTCTGTAGCCTAGGGTGACACTATAGCTCACTATAGCCCAGAGTCAGAGCTTTTGTGGCTCAATATAAGTAGTTAAATTTATAAATAAAACATAGAAGCTAACAAAACTTATCAGTGCAAGTATAAGGGAATAACACGCTAAAATTTAGTG
This sequence comes from Eulemur rufifrons, assembly GCF_041146395.1. NCBI lineage: Eukaryota > Metazoa > Chordata > Mammalia > Primates > Lemuridae > Eulemur > Eulemur rufifrons. The sequence goes on along the minus strand of NC_090998.1, from coordinate 1,621,238 downwards.
GTAACGTTCTACTAGTTATTAATATTTCCATCCCTGCCTTAAAATGTAGACAAGATGGAATTATCAAGAAAAGTGAACATATGGTAACTATGATAATTGACAAACCTAAAATTGGAAATATGAATATGTAAGAAGCAAGAGTATATATGCTATGAACAGTCAGTTTGTATAACAAACTGTTTCTTATACTACAGGAAGATTAGCAAACAACTCACTGGTATACTCCTTTCCAACATTTAAGGGCTCATCTTTCTATTTGGTAAACTTGGAAATTATTACAAATAACAACATGAAGATAACTAGGCACCAACTCTAGAGGGAAATGACTGAATTTGAAACACAATTCAGCAGAAAATCTAAAGCCTGATAATAAATATGTATTTTCCACATAACAAACTAATAATACTTTCCAAAAAAATCCCCCACAAGTATATTGGATCCTCTCTATAACAAAACAAAACAAAACAAAACAACACAACTTAAACTATGAACAGTACACAGACACATACCTAAACTCTGTGGCTGAGGAGCAAGTATTTGGGCACTGTGACAATCTAACATATCCAGCCTACAATTTCAAATAGCAATAATTACATATATATGTCTCATTAATACATGTTGCCAGGTGCCCATTATCTCATTTGTTCCTCACAACAACCTCAAAGATTCAACACCTCGTTTCTGCATCTGAGGGATTCAAGGCTCACACAGGTTGAGCAGGTTACTCATGGCTGATTCATGGTAAAACAGAGTTTAAAATCAGGTCCTTCAGGCTTTTTCACTAAGCCATGATGCCCCAGTGGAAATGAAAATAGGCCCACTGTGTGCATGAACTATGACCAAATTTTCTGAATCTAAAATAAGGTAACATGGTTTAATTAGAAATGTAATTAAATTCTGTAAATTTCTACATTTGAAAGATACCTTTTAAAAATTAATAACTTAACAAAAGAAAGAAAAAATCCTGACCAATAATTGTATTGGTATTTAACTAAAAAAAATAAAGATGTTAACTCAGGCCTCAAGAGTCATATATAGCCCCAACAGTGGTTATATCCAGAAGTATGCTATCTCAAGGGAAGCCCCAGTTTCTTCACCTATATGAGGAAGTATCTCTGAAAAATAATCTTATTTAACAATATTATAGTTTGTACCATAGTAAGAGAAAGTTAAGCCCATGTTACCTCTACATAAGAACTTCAAAAGTTCTGAAGTAATCAAGAACAGAGGATCCACATAGCAGTGATTTTTGAACAAAACAAACACTAGCAGCTTACTACCTACCACTTTAAGGAAAACAAGAAGTTTAAAAAAAAAAAGGTACCTTAATATTGCTACTTTTATCTGGAAGGACTAGAAAATAAACTACAGCAAACCTCCACTGTAAATCCAACAGGAAAACCTTAGTGCATATCAAGAATTATCTAAAATAGTCTTGATCCCAATAATTTTACTCTTTGAAATTTCTCCTTGAATTTTATACTAAAGCAATACAAGAGAAAAGCTATATACACAAAAGTATTTATTATAGGGGGAAAATGGAAGCAATTAATCAATAACAGAGGAATGATAAAATATACAGTACATCCATTTTCTCATTAGAATACTAGGGAGCATTTTTTAAAAAGCATGAAGATTTATGGTATCTTAAAATTAAAACGTAAAACAAAGTTATCACAACTAAATAAAAATAAGCTTTACAACTACATAAAAATGTATGTGCATTAATACAAAAGTTAGAAAGGCGTACAATTTATCCAAATGACTTGAAAACTTAGGTCTACATGAAAACTTGCACATGAATGTTTATAGCAGCTTTATTCATAATTGCCAAAACTTGGAAGCAACCAAGATAATCTTTAATAGGTGAACAGATAAAACAAATTGTGGTACGTACATATAATAGCATGTATATTATAGCAATAAAAAGAAATGAGCTATCAAGCCATAAAAAGACATGGAAAAATCTTAAATGTATATTGCTAAGGTAAAGAAGTCAGTCTGAAAAGACCACATACTGCATAATTTCAACCATATGACATTTTGAAAAAGGCAAAACTAGGGAGACAGTAAAAAGATCAGTGGTTGGCAAAAATTTAGGGTGGTGGAACATGGGATTTTTAGGCCAGTGAAACTATTCTGTATGATACTATCATGGTGGCTATCCGTCCCATGTATGTTAAAACCCACAGAATGTACAACACAAAGAGTGAACCCTAATTCAAACTATGGAGTTTAATTAATAATAATGTATCAATATCAGCTCATCAATTGTAACATATCTACCACACAAATGCAAGATATTAATAATGGGGAAACTGGTACACAAATGCAAGATATTAATAAAGGGGGAAGGGTATATGGAAATCGTCCATTCAATTCTTCTATAAACCTAAAAATGCTCAAAAAAATAAAGTCTATTAATTTTTTAAAAAGGAAATAAAATTTTAAAATGGAAGAAAGGAATACAAAAAGTGAAAACCACTTGGTTCAGGTAATGGATTAATGTTGCAGTCCCCAACTCCGAGGCCGAGGCCCAGTACTGGTCCATGGCCTGTCAGGAACTGAGCCATGAATAAGTGCCAGAGCTTCCCGCGCCACCCTGCCCATGAAAAATTTGTCTTCCAAGAAACCATTCCTGATGCCAAAACGGGTGGGGGCCGCTGGATTAATGGATAATTTTTCCTTTTTAAAATTTATATTTTGATGTTATATTAATATATTTATAACAATAAATCAAAATTTCCTATAAAGAAAAAAATGAAATGTGATTCTAAGCAAAGTCTATAGTAGCTGCCTAGTCCCCAGAGAGGAAAAAAAGCACCTTCTTTTACCTATATAATACTGAAGACCATTACCCAAGATTTTTTTTTTAATTAGCCTTAATAAAAGAAGTTGGGTGGAACTTTCAATTATTATACCACATATTTTACGGGAGAAGGGGAGGGGAAATCCATATAATTGTCAGGTAAGTTCAGTCTAATTGATTAGGGCTGGGAATCATCAGCTATTAACTAAGGAAGTAAAGTTAAGGAAGTAAAGGCCAATGTCAATAGTAGAAATACATGCCTCAGAAGTTTAAGATCTTAGAAATGAGCTGTATCCTCCACTTCTTTTATTGGTCTCTTACTGAATACCACATAATTGAATGTAAAATTAACACAAAATCATCCATTAGATTACAACAACCTGACTGATGACAAGGTACTACCACTTACAGTGAAAAGGCAATGCTGGAGACGAATGTGGGTCTGTTGCATATTTCAAAAGCTAAAGATTTGTCCCAACACTACTGTCAAAATTAAGAATTTGCTTTTTTAGGGACAAGAATTATATATCAGTTTCATAAGAGTTTAATATAAAATCAAATCTCCAATCAATGTGAACATGTTATGACTAAAATTATATTAAAATTTTATTATCTGGGTTAACATGTACATGCTCACATCATGAAAAACCTTATAATAGAATATAAAGGTAGATGCCATTTAAAAAAAGAACCTACACAGAAGCACTATTCGCAATAGCCCAAAGGCGGAAGCAACCCAAAAGTCTATCAACAGATGAATGGACAAACGTGGTATAACCATAAAATGGAATAGTGTTCAACCATAGAAAGGACCACACTTGGTCTTCATATACAATGGAATACTATTCAGGTATAAACAGAAATGAAATTCTAATACATGCTATAAAATGCATGCTAAGTGAAATAAGCCAGACAACAAAAGACAAATACTGTATGACTCCATTTATATGATGCCTAAAACAGGCAAATTTATAGAGTCACAAAGTGTAACAGGTTATCAGGAGCCGGGAGAAAGGAAGAACGGGGAGTTATCGTTTAAAACATATAGAGTTTCTGTTTGTGATGATGAAAAAGTTCTGGAACTAGACAATAGTGATGGTTGTACCACACTATGAATGTACTTAATGCCAATGAATTGTACACTTTATAATGGTTAAAATACTAAATTGTATGTTATGTTTATTTTCCCACAATTAAAAAAAGGAATCTAAAATATTAAAATGTATGTCTCTTTGTCATGGTATAAATCTTTTCAAATATATGCAGTATAAACAAGTTTTCAATAATAAGCATAATTTGTCATAGTAGCCCAGAAACTTACCATCTGTATTATATATGGTAATAAGAGATCTGATAATTCAAATTTTTATATAATCAGCCTACAGTTTCAACTTGCTTCTCTCTCAAACTTTTAATTAGGAGAAATAAGTTTTTAAAAAATTATAATTTGCACTGCTTTCCATTCTGTGCTTTCCTCTCTTGGTAGAGGTGTTAATTAGCAGCAAATTGACAATAAATATTTAATCCAAAACTCAAATAATCAAATGTTAGCTATACAATATAGAGCAGTGTTTCCGCTAAAATAAAATTGGTTAAATAATCCTTTCAAAGAATTCATCCCCTAGGATTTTGAGTAATAGTCACTACTAAGAGAAAAAAGTTACTAATCACACCTTTTTCACCTTAAACTTCGGTTAAAAGAACCACAGAACTTTAATGCTCTTAACAGTGATTACAATTATGTACAGTCCTACAATGCCACATAACCGACTGTTCAACTATTTCAGAAATAAAATCTGTTCAGATAAAATACTTGGCCTGTAGAGTCAACCTTTCAGGTAAAAAACACTACTTTGAACATGGTAAAGCACCTTTTTCCCATTAGTAAATAATAACCATTCAGGGCCTCATCTCATCTTGAATAGTATCCTCCAAAACACAAAGGTTTTTTTAATAATGCTACAGAGAATCCAAAGAAGTGGTTAGTTACCTTTCTCAATATTACAAGTCTGAGAAACCTAAAAATAAAATTTGTATCTACAACCTTTCTCAATATTGCTCAATTCCACGAAATCACAAGGCCTTCTTCTGACCATCAGTAGAAAAGAAAAGCAATAAGGAAAAAAGAAAAACCTAAAATATATACCTGCAGACACCAGCAGCAACTCTTCTCAAACTGAAAGTATAATAAAAACCCTCTTAAGAGGAAAGAAAAATAGTCTTCATTTTTAAACTAAGGGATTTACAGTGCTATCAAACAGCTCAGAAAATTAAGACACAAATTTATTTACATAATTCCCCTAAAATTAACAGCCTCAAACTTTAGAATACATACACAACAGTAACTGGATGACTAAATACATGTGAGTATCCTCAAGTTTTAGATCAAGATTATCAATCAACCACCTGCTTACCTAGTTTCCAAGGTCTGTGGATATTAACAAGCAATGCAAAAAAAACAGCTGTTTCCTCATTAAATAATATCCTAAAACTGCCTGCAATCCAATTTCTATTTTAACAATGATTAAGAGAAATGACATTTGAGTGAGTGCTATAAAATGTGCTCTGTATCTATGTACTCCTCTAGGTTCTATTTCTGGATCAAGTACTCCACCAATCATGTTACTCTGGCCCAGAGGTCACAAACTTGAACATGGGAAAGCAGCCTAGTAAAAGACAAAAAGGCTGTAATTGTGCTGAATAAGAAACCATGCCCTGCTTAAAGAATTATAATTCAAAATTTTAAAACACTCTGTTAACAGTGCTGTGGTAATTGGGTGTACATACAAAAAAATTAAATTAAATCTCTGCTGACATCATATAAAAAAAGAACTTTTTTTTTCAGGCAGAATCAAGACCTAAAGATTAAAAAAAAAAACTTCTAGAAAAAAGTATGGGAAAATCTTAATGATACTGGAGCATAAAATATATTTCTTAAATAAAACACAAAAGACACAAACCAGTAAGGAAAACACTGATAGATTTAATAATCATTTCTATTCGACAACACAAACCATAGAAAAAGTGAACAGATAAGCCATACAGATGGGAGAAGATATTTGCAATTCATTTAAAAGACATAATCAGAACGTGTAATAAACTCCTAAAATCAATTTCGAAGGACAACCCAATATGCTGTGGAAAAAAAAGAACAGACAATTCAAAAAACAGAAACCTGAATAGTCATCCAACATTTGAAAACATACTCAATCTCATAATTAATCAAAAAAGTTAAGAAATGTGATACTATTTCATCTGATTTGCAAACATATAAAAAATATGACAGTGCCATGAATCATAATGATTTGGAGACAGCAAATTCTCATTCTGGTGCTAAAAATACAAAATGATATAAATTTGGAGAACAATTAGACAACATCCAATACAGCTAACAACTCCCATAACCTCCAAAATTTTCAGCCCAATAATTGCACCTCTGGGTAATTGACCCTAGAGGACTTCATTTCAAATTTAACCACATATATACACAAACATACGCACAGAAATAAAAATTTCACAAAACATTTTATCCTTACTGTTTGCAATACAACCTGATACTTTTCTATTTTAATCCCTACGTTGATTTCACAACACATTAATGGGTTACAACATGTTTTAAAAACTTGCCAAAGACCTTAAATATAGGTACATGGATTCCTAATCAGGAATGTTCAGGCCGGGCGCGGTGGCTCACGCCTGTAATCCTAGCACTCTGGGAGGCCGAGGCGGGTGGATCGCTCGAGGTCAGGAGTTCGAGACCAGCCTGAGCGAGACCCCATCTCTACTAAAAATAGAAAGACATTATATGGACACCTAAAAATCTATATAGAAAAAATTAGCCGGGCATAGTGGCGCATGCCTGTAGTCCCAGCTACTCGGGAGGCTGAGGCAGTAGGATCGCTTGAGCCCAGGAGTTTGAGGTTGCTGTGAGCTAAGCTGACGCCACGGCACTCACTCTAGCCTGGGCAACAAAGTGAGACTCTGTCTCAACAAAAAAAAAAAAAAAAAGGAATGTTCAATGTAGCATCGTTTTTAATGCATGAAAAATTGGAAATAATCTACATGCCCAACAAGAGAATAAAGAAATTTAAACTGGCTATATTCATACAATAGAATAATATAACTTTACAGTATATAAAAGTGATAATTATAGTTATTAGTTTGAACTCTGTGAAATCGCCATTTTTGTAGGTCAAAAATGGTAAAATATCAGCAGTTTCCTATAAATATAAGAAAAAGTCTCATAAAAGACAAGTTACAGAATAGGCAGAACATCACTTACATAAAATTTGAAAATATGCAAAACAATACTATGATTTATTTATGAATGCCTAGATAGTAATTATATAAAAACATTCATTAGGAAGAACTATCACCAAATTCAGAATAATGGTTACATCTGAGAAGAAAGTGGTACGTAATCTAAGAAGGTACTTCAACTGTATGTGAAATTTTTTTTCTGAAAAAAATGGGAAATATAAGAACATGGTAAGATTTGCTATAGCTGTATAGCGAATATATGAATGTTAATTATATTGGTCTCTGTACTCGCCCGTATGTTTAAGAAAGAAATCTGTACTTGGCCAAATAAAACATACATCAGCAACCTAAATTCAAATCAACCGCCATACAAAATTTCTTCTATTGGCTTGAAACATCAATGCTTAGCCCTTTTTTATTTAGGGCCTCTACTGTTAAAACAACAATGATAACAACAGAACAGCTTTTATGTAATGCCCAATTTAAATAATTCCTTAAAATCTGTTAAGATTTACCTCTGAAAAATTGGTCTTGTTCCTTCTTTTAGTTTAGTGCTATGTATTTTACCATGTTTCCATTTTTACCCTTGCTGCCAAGCAAATTCAAACCCAATTTTTATTCTTAGGCTTCGAATTATGCTGCCACTTGGGAACAGAATATATGCTTTGTCCTGTTCCTGATTTCTCCTTTATATATATATATTTTATTATACTTCTGGATCTTTTATTTTAAATTACCAGAAATTCTTTCTGGAATGAAATATGACAAAATAAATTTCAAGAAAATAAAAAGTAAAATCTTCTGTTCCATTCTGCTAAAAAGTTTTCTTAATGTATTCCCCCACCAAAAGGAACTGGGTATATAAATACAACTATGCAAACATGGTTACTAAACTAAAATTTCAGGACATATAGGATTAAAGTAAATATGCTGCCAATGAAAAATACTTAGCTGATATACTCATGATAAACACATCCAAAAGAAAAAGTCTAGATGGCCAAAGTGTAACAATAAGCTAATTAATTTTGCCTCTTCAAGACCATATGCTTTGCATGCTTTGTTTTCTAGGGCATAGAAATTGTGGAAAATACACAATAAGTCCAATAAGAATGTGTAACAATTTAAGTCAGTTATAAAGAAAATTCTATTTTGCTGTAGTCTTCCACCTAAAAACTTTAAGTATCCTTTCCCACAGGTATTTCTCCCATGCCTGAAGATAATGTGGCAGTTCCCAGAATCTACTTTCCCTTTTCCTTTTATCTAAACACTTAAGATGTCTAATTAAGCCAAGCTACGTTATCATTAGCCAATAAACATCCCCCTCTAACATGTAACCTTCAATCCAGAAAATCCAAAACCAGGGGTAACATGAAACAAATCTCTTATTTAAGCAATTTCTCAACTTCTAATTTCTAAATACCAAATATACTTATAAAATAGGTTAATTATTCCTGACAAACAGGTCCTAGGATATCAGTCCTATCTATCTCATTTGACAGATAAACAATGAGAGAGAACACACACCGTGATGGCAATTTCATATTTCGGTTTTTCAAGTTTATATTTCATAAAGACTTTGAAAAGGTTATTTTTAACAAAGTTAAAGCACTTCATTCAGCAGTAAGCCCAAAAGAACATGAACCAATTTAGGTTTTAAAAAGACCATTTACACCCCACCTGCCACATACCAGAACTGCCAGTAGATATAAAAAAAGCTGTATGTTCCTTACCCTCAAGAAATATATAGTCTATTAGGCAGTCACCCGGATTCTTTTTGATCAGTGGTAGCAAAATCATATGTTTCCAAGTGCCAAGTAGAGAACCGAAATAGGTAGAGCAGCTCCCCACCCAAGGGAATACTAGGGAGAACTACAGGAGGCATGCCCCACCTAAGGTAATTCTCAATCAACTCTAAAAGAATGTTATCAAAACAAATCTCCTAGTTAGATGGACAGAATATACTGCAAATGTTTAACTGCCTATCAGATAAAGCAAAGATTTAAAGAAGAAAAACTACGGCAATGGCATGGAGAAGCTAGACCTCACTCACATTTCTGGTGAGAGTTTACACTGCTATGACCTTTTTGAATGGCAGTCTAGTAATACATATCAAAATGAAAAATACATATTTTCTTCAATCCAGTCATGCGACTATTAGAAAATTATCCTCAAGAGGAATTAGTGTGCAAATATTAAACAATGTATGAACAATATACAATCCATTTAAACAATCTAAATATCCAGCAATTGGAGCACTGTTAAAGTATAAATAACATCCATTCAATAATACACTGAAGAAATATTAAAAAGAATAGAGGAGATACAGATTTACTGACATAGAAAGCCAGCCACAAATATTAATTTTTAAAAACACCCTACTATGAGCTAAGACAGTGCCACAAGTACTGTTTCTGGTCAAATCCAGAAGCACAACTCCATGCCGTAGCCAAGATGAGTTGGCAATAAGCGTTTTCTAAGAACTGCTCACAGTGAACCCAGTATACCGCCAACATGCCCAGCAGAAACAAAAACTAGCTGCCCAGCAACCTGTAGCAGTTACAGAATCTAATAAAATGGATTCACTGGCTGACACTGAAGAATTTCTACAGCAATACTATATTCATAACAAATCCAATGTGGAGATTTTCAATTACAACCAAATAAACCCAGCAAAGAATTGACAGAGCTGGTGATATTTATGGCACAGATCGGTCACTACTAATCAGAATAGCTAAATAACTTTCCTCAAGAGCTGAAACATCTGCTTTCCTACAATTATACTGTCTTGAATCTAGATTTTCTAATAACATTTGCAAGGCTTTGATGTCACTGAGAAGTAAGAATCACATCAAACTTGATCTTAGCCAAAAGGCCAAGAAGCCATTGGAGAATCACATCAATCCATCAAGTTTGCTAGAGCTTTTCTTTGAACTTCTGTGTTGCCACAAGTTTCTGAGACTTTACATACTTACATTGTGATTGATATCAAGAATATAAGCACAAGCCTGAGCAAGAGTGAGACCCCTTCTCTACAAAATCAGAAAAATTAGCTGTGCATGGTGGTGCACGCCTGTAGTCCCAGCTACTCAGGAGGCTGAGTCAGGTGGATTGCTTGAGCCAGGTATTTGAGGTTGCAGTGAGCTATCATGGCCACTGCACTCTAGCCAGGGTGACAGAGTGAGACTCTATTGCAAAAAAAAAAAAAAAGAAGAAGGAGAAAAGAAAAAAGAAAAAAAAAGAAAGAATATAAGCACAAAATACAAAAATAAAGTGAATACAGTTTTGCAGAATTTCACATATACCATGTTAAGAGACAGCAATGCAACTGCAGCCAAGATATCTTTGGATGTGACGTCTGACCTCTACAAGAAACATTTGGACTAATGCCAAAACCATTAATGTTATCACAACTGCATGCTTCAAGGTACTGGTTGCTGCCTTGACATTCTTCCTAGGGTAAGATGAAGAAGAAAAACAGGGCAGCAACTCAGAATCTCATGATAAAGGGCCAACAGCAAGAGACTTAGTATTGTAGTATGCCACTGGGAAGAGAGGCTCCAAACAGAAGAAAAACACTGAAAAGGTTATGAATGTGCCCAAGAAACAAAAGAAGAAAAAACTCAAGGTGTTTAACTTTTCAGCTATTCACTTGATTCATGCCTCCCCACGGTTTTACACAAAAACTAAAGCAGGCAGCTAAAGAGCTCCAACCGAGGTTTGAAGTGACATGCTCATGAAAGTTATCCCCAGATTGGTAGGAATTCATGAGCTTTCTAACTTCTATGCCTTCAGGCAAAAGTTTCTGCTGCTGCACAGAACAAGTAACAAAAATCCTTTTGTCAAGCATCTCATCACCTGTTAGTCCCAGAGACTAGTCATTGCTCATGCCTATGGCCAACCACTTTGTTATGGACAAGAACTCTGGGGAAGTCATGACAGAATCAATGCTAGAAAAGAAATAACAGCTCAATATCCTCTAGCCATGACAGAAGAACTTCCTTAAGACTTGGCCCAGTATAAAACACACAAGGATAAGAACATGATAATGTCCACGACAACCAAGATTCAGTTCTTCCAAATCCTCAGATATTGCAGAAGAAATTCCAGGGCAAGCCAAAAGAGGCCCCAATAAAATCAGAGTGCAAGAATACGGAGAATTAGATGCTAAAGATTACATTCCAGGAAAAGAAGTTCTGAAAGTTGAGAAAGGAAGACAAGGCTGAAAACAATAAAGATGGGTGGGGAAGTACCAGTCTCAGCAAGGAGGAAGGGGAGGATGGTAAATGTGTTGATGAGCACCACTCTCAATGAAGGACAGCAAGAAATCTCCTCCAGCTTACCCATGGAGAAGTGGAAAGCCAAAGCTACAGGAAGACTTCCAGAAAATCTGCAAAGCCCAACTAAGAAAAAAAATTCAGGGCTGCTCCCAGGGAAGGCCCAAAAGAGAAAATGTATTGAAAGACAGTGATGAGGAGCAAGTTACTTCTTGGAACATAGATGGCCTTCATAAAAAAGCCGAAGTCTGACAAGGACATAAGACTAACAACTACAATGCTGGAAAGACAGACTGAAGATTTTATGAGGAAGAAAACCAAAATGAACCCATTTTCCCTATCCAGAAATAAAGAGAATAAAAACAGAAGAACTTTATGATGATTCAGTGTAGCCAAAATGTACGGTCGAAAAATAAGCAATCCTTCGGAGAAAAGGAGGTGGTACTATGAGATACACTTTTAAAAAATAGAAAAAGTAACATCCAAGTAAGTTTTCCATTCCAAAGAGAATGCTAAATTTGTGTCATTAATCTGAAAATTAGTAAATCAAGAATGTTTACGTAAGTCCAGAAGCAGTATATTTTTAAAGCCACACACACACAAAAAAAAGCAGACTGCTGAACAATGGTTGGCTTAATCACATTTTTTAAAAACACAATCCCACAACACAAAGAGTGAGCCCTAGTGTAAACTACTAATTAATAATAATATATTGATACTGGTTCATCAAATGGAACAAAATATGCCAAATTAATGCAAGATGTTAGTAATTGGGGAAATGAGAGGAGGGAAGGGAATGTGGGAACTTTCTGTACTATCAACTCAAATTTCTCTAAATTTAAAACTGCTCAAAAAATAAAGTCTATTAATTTTTTAAATTCTGCATATGTAGACAAATTTGCAAATAAATATTTGTATATGCAGACAGAGAGATCTGGAAAGATCTATTGCGAACAGTTTCCCATGATTATCTACAAAGAATGAAACTAGAAAGAAGTGCATGAGAAGGAATTTTTACACCATATAGTCAGCCCTCCATATCCATGGGTTCCACATCTATGGATTCAACCAACCTCACACAGATTGACAATATTTAAAAAAAAAAAAAAAAAGCATCTTCACTGAACATGTACACTTTTTTGTCAATATTCCCTAAACAATACAGTACAACAACTATTTACATAGCATTACACTGTATTACATATTACATGTAATCTAAAGATGGTTTAAAGTATTAGGGAGGATGTGCATAGGTTATATGGCAAGTACTATACCATTTTACATCAGGGACTTGAGCAGCCACTGATTTTTGTATTCACAGGAGATCATGGAACCAATCCTCCACAGATACCAAGGGATGACCATGTATCTTTGAACTGTCTAAACTTTCCACACTGAACAGTACTACAAGGAGGGGCTCTGCTAGCTTGGGTTCTCAAACCAGACTGCATGGATTCAAATCCCAGCTCCATTTACTAGCTGATAAACTTCAGTAGTTACTTAATTTCTCTGTGCCTCAGTTTCCTCACCTGTAAAATAGAAATGATAATAGTATGTACTCACAGAGCTGCTGCAGGGATTAAATGATTTAATAATACATGTAAAGTAGTGGAAAAATACTTTACATGTATTATCATCATCATCAAGCATCTATCATTCCTGAATTTCCTTTTTAAATCTTGACTGGTAAGACAAGTCAGGAAAACTTGGTTCATCAAGTCCCTTTCTAGCAAGATCTTTGATGCAGAAAATACAAAACCTATGAAAAGTCAAATAAAAATGGAGATAGCATTTTTTAAAAAGCAAATTACAAACCAATATTTAACAATATGAGCTCATTCACATAAAAATAATCACAGATTCTATAAGGATAATCACAAAAAATTCCCTTTGAATGGTACAATTATGGACAATTTTTACTTTCTCCTTTATACTTTTGTAACTCACTTTAATTTTCTACATTGAATATGTATCATTTTTAATGGAGATCAGCAAATTTTTTCTATTAAGGGCCAGAGACAGTAAATATCTTAGGCGTTACAGGCCATATGGGTCTCTGTTGCAACTACTCAACCCTGCTGATATACCACAAAAGATAGCACAGACAATACCTAAACAACTGCATATGGCTACGTTCCAATAAATACTTTAATTGCAAAAACAGGTGTTTGGCAGGACTTGGTCTGCAAGCTGTAAAGTTTGCCAATCCCTAAAATAAAGAATAAAACAAAATTTTCATTTTGGAAAACAAAATGTGATTGATAATAAAGAAAGTACTCCAACTACATTGATACTACCGATAGAAAAAAAATTCATACAATGAGCCTACGGATAAAAAAAACACAAACCCTCTTCCAAGTTCTAGAAATTCTACTCTTATCCCTACTGCCCCAGAAAGAAGAAATCTGCTTCTAAGTAGCCCAAAGTCCAGATAGGCACATATACTGGTGGGTAGGCAGTTACAATCAGAAGCTAAAAGAAATGTGACTTTTCAAGCCCCACACAGTGGCTCATGCCTGTAATCCTAGCACTTTGGGAAGCTGAGGCAAAAGGATGGCTTGAAGCCAGCAGTTTGAGATTAACCTTAGCAACATAGCCAGACCCTGCCTCTAAAAAAAAAATTTTTCTTTTAATAGCCTGGCTTGGTGTAGTCCTAGGTACTCAAGAGGCTGAGGCAGGAGGATCACTTGAGCCCAGGAGTTCGAGGTAGCTGTGAGCTATGATTGCACCACTGTACTCTAGCCTGGGCAACAGAGCAAGACCCTGTCTCAAAAAAAAAAAAAAAAAAAAAAAAATGCCTTTCACATTTAAACTTATTTGCAGTTTTTTCAAATTTCATAATTCACCACCAAGCAGCTGCCAACACATGTGGAAGTCACAACTACTGATGAAATAATTTTAGCGAAATAATTGTAGTTACAGATAATCACAATCAACATCCTGACAACAAATTTATAAGAAAGAATGAAAACATCTAGAAATTACCTAACAGTGTTAAGAGTCACAGGGTGGTGAAAGAAGACATAAGGATGGCTTTTGATAAGAGGACACTCCAAACTTCAGAACTGACAAGGTTTATAATGCACTCCTCCTCCAAAAAATGGGTTGAAGGAATTGTTTTTTCTGATGGAATTTATTTTTAATATTTTATTTGGGGGAAAGTTTTGTGATGACATAACTTTAAATGTTGACAGATACCTTGGCGTTTTAATGGTTTCTTGGTGGACGGGTGTGTAACGTCTCTTTTGGGAACTGATATAATGGAGATAACATAAGGCTGAGAAATTCAGAGTCAAAAAAAATAAAAAATTAAAAGCCCATCCTACTAAAAAGAACAAAAAAATCAACAACCTTCAATGAAGTCACTGTGCCCTATAAAATCCCAGCTGGGCATTTAAATCTTTCTACCAAAACTCACTTTTGGACCATCTTATGAAGTTGTCAAACGCCAGAGGCAAACGTTTACATTAAGGTCAAAAGCCAGGAGGAGGAAAAGAGTTATCTATCAGTCTCCAATCCAAACTCTCTCACGGGCCCCTAAAAACTAACTTACAACCCTGTTATCAGCAATTTTAAAAGCAGCTAACACTGACGGAAAGCCAAACGAGGATTGGGAGAACAGGACCCAAGGTACTATGCCAAGTAAGTTGGCTGAAGCGCCACCTAAGAAAAGGTGAGGGAAATCTTCCTACCCCAGGTACTGTAAAAGTAGAACCAAGCAGATCCCATCCGAAGCCTGCCACCAAAGAAATTCGTAGAAGTGATAAAAGAGACGGAAATGAAGACGGGTGGGCAGATCCTCCCCGAGGGCAGCAGGGAGAGCAACTGCACCCGAAGGTGAGGCGAGCTCAGAGGGCAGCGGGCTTGTGCCCCTGCCGGCAGGGGCGGCGCGGGCGGTGGGCGCCAAGCTCCAGTGACACCCGCTGCAAGGAAGGCGGATCCAGGCCCCTCACGGTCGGCCCCTCGGGCCACCGCGCACAGCGCGGGGTGCCAGGTCAGAGTTAGGGGGCCAAGCTGGGGACTGGGACAAGCGCGCGCTCTCCAGCCCGCGCCGGGGACGCTCGCCCCCTCAGCCCTCACCTCCTCCCCGACCCCGCGCTGTCCCTGTGCGCCCGGGAAACGGCGCTCGCACTCCCGAGACCCTCACCTGGAGCTTGCCGCCACCTCTCCGCACGACTCGGACTCCTCGGGAACCACGGCTGAGGGGAGGGGGAGGAGGGGGAACAGAGGAGGGAGGGGGCCCAACCCGGTGTAGCCGCCACCGCTGCCGCCGCCGCGTCCCCCCGCCCCCACGGCCGCACGTCGCCGTGGCGCGCATCGCACGAGGGGGCTCGAGCCAATAAGCCCACAGCCCGTGCGCAGCCGCGCTGGCCTAAACCGGAAGCTACCGCTCTGACCGCTCTAGAACGTGGGTGCATCTTGGGAGTTGTGGTTCGGCCAGGAACTCAACGAAAACAGTGCTGGGCATCAGGGCACCAGGGGAAGAACGGTCCGTCGGCGCTCCCACAACTTCTCTTGGTTTTTCCCTCCCACGGAAAAGGCAAGCAGTGGAGAGTTGAGCCGGTGAAGAGTCCCCGGCTCCCGGACGCTTTCCCCAGTCTCTATGGATACTGGCTACACACCTTGGGCGGCAGCCAAAATTTAGGGGATTTAAGCTGGAGCGTGTGTGTCTGTCAAGGGCCAACATCATGCTAGACGTTGTCTGTGAAGGTTTTGGAAATAAATCCGAAAGCATTAGCCAACTCTTGCCCTAAACAATAGCGTTTGCCTTTTATAACCTTATTAACCTATTTTGATTTATGCCCTACCACTTAAGAAAAAAAAAAGATGAGCCTACTCTTCAAATACGTATAATTCAGAGCGATATTTAAAATGGTTTTAATGTAACGGTAGATCAGAAACTACTTAAGCATTAAATATCTGTGTCCAGTAACCCAGAATGAGTAATTTTCTACAAGTGAGCCTTAAATTGAGCTCTAACTTTTTAGAAACCAAAAACAGGTTTGGTTACGTACTTAAAAGGAAATATAGAAGTTGGTCTGCATAGAAAAATAGTTCTTCACATTCAGTAGTAGGAGGAATTTATCACACTCTTAAGGGGTAAATGCCTCAACTATCAAAATTCTTGTTGTTGACTAAAGGAAATCCATAAGCTTTAGAGAAAGCCTATGCCCACAGCTTATTTTCCTTCCCCTTGGACCACAGCAAGAGATAACAAAGGGTGCTGGGAAAAACTTCACAGGTATCATCTCAAAGGCACTGGAGTCTGATACATCAGGAAAAACAAAAAAATAGAGAACTCTTCATCCTGGAAATGTAAATTTTAAGAGGTAAAGTTACTGAGTCACAAAGAACATGAATAAGGTGGCTTTAATACAGAACTAAGGCCCACTCATTCAAGCTTGAAAGTGGTAAAATTAGTATAAATAAAAATATAGGAATTAAATTTAAAGGAACTAATTCCCTTCAAGGAGTAGTTTGCATTTAAAATTATAAATACTTTTTTTAAGTTCACAGAATTCGTGAAAGACATAACAATAATGACTTCTGTGTTTCCAGATAAAGACATAAAGCTTTTGAGATTGAAATCAAGGAAGACAATTATACACTTCCATGGGACATTCAGAAACAGATGTTTTTTGATTGCAAATTTGACCCATTATACCAACTCAAATAGGGCAAAGATGAGAAGAACAAGATATCCAGGCTTAATAAAGTGTCTACTAAAGGTAACAGAACTATAGAGAAAAAACAATTAAAAAAAAAAAGATTTTTGTCAAAGATTTCAAATCTTTCCTGCATCCCTTTCCGTTAAAGATTCTGCTTTGATAAAACAAAGGGCTTTACTCTAAGAAGCTACCTCTGGAACAGTCCACCGTGTTCTGAAACAGGTGTCAGAGAACCTCATCATTTCCCCAAGGTTTTACACCTTGTTTTCTGTCACCTTGATCCCAATCACAGATCACTACTGCCAATTCCTGATGCTCATATAATGATGAAACAAACCACATCATATCCTCAAAATGCTCACACCTTCTCAGCTAATGAGGATGTTGCCACTGTCCCTGACCTGTGAGGGACACTCCCCTGAGCCCCATGTCCATAAGGCTGACTTCACACTTATCCCTTACCTAAATGTCACCATTAAATGTTCCAAAAGCAGCTTTTTCAGGCCGTCTCCCTGACCGTACTTCAGTTACTAATCTTTATATATTGTCTTCTTTTTAGCTGTCCAAAAACCAGAGGGAATTCTGTAAAATTCTGTATCCTCCAGTGTCAGCTGAAGATCTTAAGGATCACTGTTCTCTCCATTCTTATGGTGTCACATTTCTCCACCAGGACATGGAGTCCTTCATCTTCTGCAGAACCAAAAAAAGATTCCTTTCCACCCCTACTCCCCATGCTCGTCACCAGTGACCCAACAGTGCCCCTTGGCACAGCTAGTCTGATGTAGTCATCTCTGCAATTATCAGATATTGATGAGGAGGACGCATCACTAGGTGAGTAACATTCATCTCCCAGTTGTGGCTTCAGTGACACTACGGTATGTTGCTGACATAATGACACTGTACTTGCTCTCCATTGTGATATGCAAGGCAGTAGCCAATGAGAATTGAATATGTATCTAAAGCTGCAAGCAAATGAAGGTGCAGCTTTCAAATTCTACAGGAAAAAAAAAAACACTCCAGACCCTACTATAAATTTAAACTTGAGTTTGCAACTGGTTTTTGTTGCTTCTCCAATAAAGAAAAATTACCTCATTTATTATTTTTCTAATAAGAATCATGGCTATTTTTAAGAAGAAAAAAGACAAATTATCGTACTAGTGAAAACTAAAATTAGTAGTCTTCCTTCAGAGACCTGTGTCGGTGAGTTAAAAAAAAAATTACAAAGGGAATTTAACAGTCTCATTATTACAAAATACTTAAAACCAGCCTAAACTCTTCTTTTCTCCCTCATTTTCTCCTCTTTTAAAATAGAATCATTAGAACTGAGGGGGAAATCAGGACAATATAGAAGATGGACTATAAAAGAGATAAACCAAAGAAAGGACAAGGAATGTTACGTCAGCCTGTGGTTGTCTCATAAAGTACGTAAAAAAGCCAAATTCAGCCACCTAATTGGGATTTTATGGTGTTAGCTTCTTTGAAAATAGTCTAGTAATCTACATGGCAAAATTAGAGGGAAATACATAAATACCTGTATTCTGTTTTGATTGCAATTAAACAAATCACTGATACCAAATAGCTATATGATATAAAACCACATTAATGTTGGATTTGAAAGTTTACAAGCAGCACAATTTTAAAACTTAAAGAAACATCATGATACACTAATTTCCCATTTATGCCAAGTTGTAGTCATATATAAAACTGAGGATCAAGAGCAGTATAAACATTCTCATAATTACATAAATTACATTAGCAGCTCCTCAAGCACGGGTTAGGTAACATAGCCCCAGGAAATTAGCATAGGGCTGAAAACAACATCGTCACTGGCTGTGCTGCTGACTGACTCACTGTTTTACTATGCCCTATGCATTAGCTCTTGTTAAGCTTTGATACTCTCATCAATAAAATGAAGGCCGGGCGCGGTGGCTCACGCCTGTAATCCTAGCACTCTGGGAGGCCGAGGTGGGCGGATCGTTTGAGCTCAGGAGTTCGAGACCAGCCTGAGCAAGAGTGAGACCACATCTCTACTAAAAATAGAAAGAAATTATATGGACAGCTAAAAATATATATAGAAAAAATTAGCCGGGCATGGTGGTGCATGCCTGTAGTCCCAGCTACTCGGGAGGCTGAGACAGGAGGATCGCTTGAGCTCAGGAGTTTGAGGTTGCTGTGAGCTAGGCTAACGCCACGGCACTCACTCTAGCCTGGGCAACAGAGTGAGACTCTGTCTCAAAATAAAATAAAATAAAATAAAATGAAGATGTCTGTGGATACATGTTTGAAATGGACAGAAAGGTATACCCAACTTTGTGAACGTACTTGCCAGTGGGAAAAGGTAGAGAATAGGTCTGGGAACTAAGGAGATGTCACCTTTATCTGTAATATTTCATTTCTTCTATGTGAAAAAAGATAAAGCAAGTAACATAATGTTTAACATTTATTAATCCTGAGTTCTGTGTACATGAATACGTATTAGAGGCATCTCTGAACTTTTTTTGGTAGTTTATAAAAATCAGTTTTATTGAAGTATACTTTATATACAATAAAATGTGCCCATATTTCAAGTGTACAGTTCAAATGAGTTTTGACAAGTGTATACCCATGGAAGCATCACCTTGATCAAAATATAGAATGTTTCCAACACCTCCAAAAATTCTCCCAGGCCCATTTGGAGTCAGTAGCCCCCTCCCAAGCCTGTTCCAGGCAACCACTGATATTCTTCCTGTCACTATAGATTAGTTTTGCTGCTTCTAGATTTTCAGATCAATGGAATCATGCAGTATGTACTCTTTTGTCTCTGGCTTCTTTCACTCTGCGTAATGTTTTTGGGTTTCATTCATGTTATTGCATATATCAATAGTTTGTTATTTTCTATTGCTAAGTAGTATTCCACCATATGGGTGTTCCACAGTTTGTTTATCCATCCACCCACTGATGAAGTTTGAGTAATTTCTAGTTCTTTGAATAAAGCTTCTGTGACCATTCATGTACAAATCTTTAAGAGGACATGTTTTTATTTTAAGAGAACATGTTTTTATTTCTTTTGGGTAAATAGCTAGAGGTGAAATAGCTGGGTCACATGATAAGCTTATGTTTAACTTTATCAGAAACTGCTAAATTGGGCCAGGCACAGTGACTCGTGTCTGTAATCCCAGCACTTTGGGAGGCTGAGGCAGGAGGATCTCTTGAGGCCAGGAGTTCAAGACCAGCCTGAACAACATAGTGACACCTCCATCTCTACAAAAAAAAAAAAAAAAAAAAATGCAAAAATTAGCTAGGCATGGTGGTGCGTGCCTGTAGTCCCAACTACTCAGGAGGCTCAGGCAGGAGGATTACTGGAGGCCAGGAGTTTGAGGTTGTAGTGAGCTATGATGACAACACTGAACTCTAGCCCAGGCAACAGAATGAGACCCTGTCTCAAAAAAAAAAAAAACAACAAAAAAAAAACTGTTACATTATTTCTCCACTTGGTTGTACCATTTTACACTCTTATCAGCAGTGTACGAGATTTCCAATTGCTCCACATCCTCACCAACACTTGGTATTGTAAGATTTTGAAATTTTGAGATTTTGTATTTTGGCTATTCTAGTGGGTATGTTAGTGTTATTTCATTGTGGTTTTAATTTGCGTTTCCCTGATTACTAATGATGGTGAGACTTTTTCATGTGCTTATTGGCCATTCTTATATTTTCTTTTGTGATGTGTCTGTTGGGTTGTTTTGCTTCTTGTTATTGAATTGTAAGAGCTCTTTACATATCCTTAAATACAAATCTTTTGCCAAAATAAAAAACAAGCAAAAAAATTTTTAAAGAACTCTATGATTATGTAATATTTCAAAGTTATAAAGTGTTGTTTCCATGTAATCTCTCATTTGCTGGGAGAATGGAAATGGAAACACAAAGTTTTCATTATTTTAAAAATACAGAGTAATAAAGATGTGTATTAAAAAGCTACAGATACTGAAAAACAGAAAATAGAGGTGAAAATTAATAAAGAAAAAAGCCATTTCATGAGTAATGCTTAGAAGCACCTGTTAATTAAAAATCTGTCAACTTTTTATTAAGGAAAAACTCAAGACAGCATCTGTTCCACTTAGTGACTGCTTAAGCAATCACCCACACACAGAAAACTGTAACCCAAAAAAGAGCATTTTATTTGTTGTGCTAAAATTTAAAATCTGTAATATAAAGAGATGTATTAACCTTGCAATATCTTGATGATATGTGACTAAACTCAGAACTTAGGACCAGGTTCTTAGTCAGGGTAATTTGATAAGGGTTCTTTCATCAAGTTACATGGGATGAATTCCTGAGCCCTTGGGGTTGCAATTTGGTGAGGTGACAATTTACAGAAATAAGTTCCAAGAACTGGCAGGCGTTTACTGTGAAGGAAACAGAACTGATCTGGGATTGAATTCCAGTGACTGTGACTAAACAGTCACTGATGGTGGGGCTGTGGAATTGAGGCTATTCTCAATAACTTGTTTCTCTGATTTTTTTTTTTTCTTTTCTTGTGGTTTAGATTAGAAGCAAAAGCAAAACTGGATAGGAAAAGGGAGCTCTACCAAAAAGACATAATTCCTAGCAACAACCCCAGACTATCAAAAGTCTTACTCCTTTCTCTAGAACTCTCTGATAATTTCATATGCTTAGTGTGTTATCAGCCAAGTTCAGCCATGCCTAGGGTGTCACTGGGAGGCCAAGACAAGCATAGAATAGAAGAGGAAAAGAGAAGAGAGAGGAAAACAGAAAGAGTGTGAGTGCGAAAAGAAATGCAGATGGTGGTGTGATGTGGGTGCTGTCAGCTGCCACAGGTAGCTATCCAAAACTGACCCAACAAAGGTGATCAGGCAACCCTGAAACTCAATTATCTAGAGAAAACTTTGGTCGTTAAAGGCTAGAAAAAGCTAAAGACCTTTGGAATGACTTCTAATTTAGTCTATTTAACCTACCCCTTTCAGCAGCAGAGGTCAGTGGGTGGAGATGGAGAGAAAGGAAATGTCCCTCAGATGGTCCTGGTGTTTGCAGGACTGGGAGAGATGAGCTTAGGACGGCTAATGAAGGGTGCGCATTTCCCCACTCGTTTATCTCCGGAAGAGCATCAACAATACACGTTCCACGAGGTAAAGGTAAAAAAACAGAGCCATGGCAACGAGTCAGTTCCGTCCGAGGCTAAAAAATAGAATCAGTATATATTTTGGCTAAATCTGAAAAACAAATTGCTTTTGCCGCTGTGATTCAACTCGAATATACTCATCTCAGCAGTCAGACACCCCAGCCTTAGGAGCCTGGCTCCGCGTAAGACAGAACAAGAAGGGAAAGGCTGTGTCAGCTCCACTTGGAGTGATCAGCTGGGTATTCAGTGTTTCATTCACTCTCAAGTGGCTCCAGGAGGATATAAGTCATCATGATTTTCACCATCATTATCATCAATGCTATGCCTATGTAGTATTTATAATACAATGGCTGTTACACAGAGAACATTTACTATGTGCTGAGCATTTCCTGAGTTATTTATATATATTGACTCATGTGATCCTCACTACAACCCCATGACATAATATTACTGTTATCTCCATTTTACAGATGAGGAAACTGAGGCACAGAGGGGTGTTAAGTGACTTGTTTAAGGTTACACAGCTATTAAATAGCAGAGCCAGGCTTCAAACACAGGGAGCGGGACTCTAATGCCCAAGCACTTAATCACTAGTCTATGTAGCAAAAGGCACTATTCTTGGAGCTTAATGAAGCAAGGCAAAGAGTTGTTCCTGACCTTTTCTGGGGTTATAGACTCCTTGGAGCACCTATAACCCTCAGAAGAATGAATATATACACCAAGTATTTACAAATTCACAGAGGACTGTGCCTGCTTATCCAAGACCATATATTTACCATTATGATGTGATTCCTGGTTAAGAATGCCTACTCCAGGCATTAGTTGCTTGAAATTATAAAACAACTATCGCTACCAAAGACAAAAACATTTTAAAAAATTGAATGACCTTATGAAGTGTGGCATTAATGACACTGTAAGGCTTACATAGCACCATGTCATCAAAATCCAAGAACTGGCCTTTTTTTGGTCTGTTTTTTGGAAAAGGGGTCTTGCTCTGTCACCGAGGCTGGAGTGCAAGGCTTACTCACAGGTGCGATCATAGCTCACCACAGCCTCAAACTCTTCATAGGTTCAAGCGATCTTCCCACCTCAGCTCCCTAAGTAGCTGGAACTACAGGCGTGTGACACTGCACCTGGCTAATTTTTAAAATAGTTTCAGAGACAGGGTTTCACTATGTTTCCCATCTGGTCTCAAACTCCTGGCCTTAAGCGATCCTCCTGCCTCAGCCTCCCATATAGTATTTTTAAATAACAAACCTTAAAACTTTTCATCAATTGCCAAATTATTTCAAGATAAAAGAATAAACCATTGTTAACTTCCAGCATTAATGTGATGCCTGGCCCACAATGAGTGCTCAATAACTGTGGATAGAAGGAAGGAAAGGAAAAAAAGGAAGACAAGTGTATCGCAATGCCTGTTAGTGGTGGACTTAATGTGGTTTCAAAACATCATTTACTCCTTTGTATAAATATTAAATAACTCCATCTCTCCACACTCACATCTTGCTCACCCATTCTCAGAGTCAAGTAATTCGAGTTCTTCTTCAGTTAACTTCTTAGCTTCATACTCCTATTGCTTTTCATCCATTCAATCAGCAGTAAATACTAAACGTAGCATCTCTACACAGCTGGTGTTCATTTACATTGAGCTGATTAAGAAAAATGTTATAATACAATCCACAATAATTTGGTAAAGGAAGACTCACACACAGGATATGTATGAAAATACCCTTAGGGCATGCCAGAGTAATGTGAAAACAAATGCAAACCTAGACAGTTTGGGTTCCCACCATACCAATTAGATAGAGAATCCAGTCTGAACAGGTAATTAATTGTCTTGCTAAGAAATTTGGAGATTGAAAGTCCAGAGCAATTATTTTAGAAGATATTGTTAATAGTAGAAGCAAACAAGGAGACCACGTAAAACTCTTCTGGCTGATGCTGAGAACAGTTGTTTATACTCCGTAGAACTACAGACCTATCTGTTTTACTCCACTTTCCCTATTTTAATACTGTTTTTCAAACTGCACTGATGCATGCTTTTTCAACCTGGGTTCAGATGAAAGGAGGGCTCCAGCTGGCTCACCAGGCTAATTAGCAGACATTTTATAAATATCATGTGGCTTCATTAGACAACATCAACAAATCTCTAAGAGTTCGTAATGCTACTCCATTGGGAAGTAACTTAGCTCTAGAGAATGCTGTCATATATGTGTATTGACATCTTTTCTCAGTCCCAATTTGGTTAACAACTACAATTACGCTTTGGTCATTTCAACCAACAGCTCTGAGTGTTTGTCAGACCTTGCCCCTGTTATGTGCCTTTGTACCTTCTTGGACAACGGCAGTAAGTTCCTAATTGGTCTCTCTGCCATCAATCTCACCACCCTCCAGTCCATTCCATATACTGCTGCCAAGGCTTCCAAAATGAGTTAAATTCAAAAATCTTCAAAGGCTCTCAAAGTTCAAATTCCCTTATGCTGAAATCCAAGACCCTCCACAATCTGTCCCTAATTTACTATTCTAGAAATTTACTCACATTACTCCATGTACCGTGTACTATGATCCAATCAAACCAACTATTTACCATTCCCAAAATATGTCCTTCACTTTCTGCCTCTGTCTTTCATTCCTTGGAAATCCTTTGCTTCCCTTGAGCCTGTTAAGAAGTGCTTCCTGACACCACAATTAAAAATGGGCTCTCTTTTTGCAACTTTACCCATACCATTAAATGTTAATTAATAATTTTTATGGTATGTGTGTGTATATATATATTTTTTGAGACCGTTTCACTCTGTTGCCCAGGCTAGAGTGCTGTGGCATCAGCCTAGCTCACAGCAACCTCAAACTCCTGGGCTCAAGTGATCCTCCTGCCTCAGCCTCTTGAGTACCTAGGACTACAGGTGCACACTATCATGCCTGGCTAATTTTTTCTATTTTTAGTAGAGACAGAGTCTCAATTTTGCTCAGACTGGTCTTGAACTCCTGACTTCAAGTGACCTCCCAGAGTGCTAGGATTATAGGTGTGAGCCACTGCACCCAGCCGGTATATATATTTTACCACAATTAAAATTTCTTAATGAAAACACAAAGTTAATTAATAGATTTCAAGTTTGGCAGGTTGGCAGACCGAGTGACCTGAAAATTCTCCAGGTCATCCTGGAGAAAATCCTCTAGGCTATAAACACCTACAACTGCTGAATAATCTCAGTGAGCTTTCTTACAAAGTTGAACACTCAAGGCAGAAATTTAAACCCCATATGCCTAAAACACACACAAAAATATCTTCCAATTCAGGAATCACAAGTGCCAAGCACAATAGACAAAGAGAAATTCACACCTGGACACATCATGGTAAAATTACACAGACAAAAATCTTAAAACTCACCAGAGACAAAAGACAGAAGAACTACAATTAGATTTAATAATAAAGGCCCAAAGGCAATGGAACAATATTTCAACATGTTGAAAGAAAAACATGGTGAATCTAGAATTCTATATTCAGATAAGTTCTCATGCAATAGTACAGGCAAAATAAAGACATTTTTGAAAAACAAAGAACAAGATAGTTTAACATTCAGATCAACTCTGAAAAAATAGCTAAAGTACATACTGTGAAAGAAGGAAAATTAACCCATAAGGAAAGAATAAAATGGTAAGAATGACAATGGTTAAGAATTCTCACCTACTTAGAGTGGGAGTGCAATGTGTATAACCACTTTGTTTTTTTTTTTTTTTTTTTTGAGACAGAGTCTCACTCTGTTGCCCAGGCTAGAGTAAGTGCCGTGGCGTCAGCCTAGCTCACAGCAACCTCAAACTCCTGAGCTCAAGCGATCCTCCTGTCTCAGCCTCCCAAGTAGCTGGGACTACAGGCATGTGCCACTATGCCCGGCTAATTTTTTCTATATATATTTTTAGCTGTCCATATAATTTCTTTCTATTTTTAGTAGAGGTGGGGTCTCGCTCTTGCTCAGGCTGGTCTCGAACTCCTGAGCTCAAACGATCCGCCCACCTCGGCCTCCCAGAGTGCTAGGATTACAGGCGTGAGCCACTGCACCCAGTCTAGAAAATTTAAAAGTAGGTAAATCTAACCAATGTATTGTTTAGGGATATGTACACATTAGGTTATTTAAAAAAAAAACAACAAGGAAATGATGAAGGGTTGATCAGGACGTGGCACATAGGTGGCTTTTGAGGTATGGTAATGTTCCATTTCTTACCTTCAGTACTTTTTATTGCTATTCTCTAAATTGCACATTTTCCCCATTCATTCATTAAATATTAAGAGCCTACTCTAGGTCAGTCCTGTGCTGGTGTTGGAGATACGACGGTGACCAGGATAGACAGTGTGCCAGTCCTCATGGAAGACATTTTGGTGGGAAGTTTGGTGTGAATTAAAAATTCATAAATTCCAACTACATTTTTTGCAGAAATGGAAAAACTGATCCTAAAACTCACATGGAGAAGCAAGGGACCCAGAATAGCCAAAACAATCTTGAAAAAGAGCAAAATTAAGGGCTCACACTTCCCAATTTCAAAACTTACTTCAAAGCTACGGTAATCAAGACAGTGTGGTACTAACATAAAACCAGACATATTTTCAATGGAATAGATTGGAGATTCCAGAAAAAAGCCAATACATCTATGGGCAATTGATTTCTGATATGTGTGCCAAGACCATTCAATGGGGAAAGAATAATTTTTTCAAACAATGGTGCTGGGTCTGGGGGCAGTGGCTCATGCCTATAATCCTAGCCCTGGAAGGCCAAGGCTGGAGGATCACGTGAGGCTAGGAATTTGAGACTCACCTGAGCAAAAGTGAGACTCCATCTCTACAAAAAATATAAAAATTAGCCGGGCATGGTGGCATATGCCTGTAGTTCCAGCTACTCAGGAGGCTGAGGCAGGAGGATCACTTGAGCCCAGGAGTTTGATGTTGCAGTGAGCTATGCTCATGCCATTGCACTTTAGCCCAGGCAACAGAACGAGACCCTGTCTGAAAAAAAAAAAAAAAAGAAAAAAAAAATGGTGCTGGCACAGCAGATATCTGTATCCGTATGTAAATAATGAATTTGGACCCCTACCTCATACCTTATACAAAAGTGAACTCTAAATAGATCAAAGACTTAGATGTCAGAGCTAAAGCTATAAAAATTATTGAAGAAAACATAGATATAAATCCTCATGGTTTCAGAATAGGCAATAATTTCTTAGGTATGATACTAAAACACAAGCAATCAAAGAAAAATAGGTAAATTAGATTTCATCAAAATTAAAGATTTTTGTGTATCAAGAAAGTGAAAAAACAACTTATAAAATGGGAGAAAATATTTGCAAATCATATATTTGATAAAGGTCTTGTATCCAGAATATATAAAGAACTCTTAAAACTCAACAATGGTAAAGATAAATAAAAATTTTAAAGACACTTTAAAAATGAGCAACAGCTAGGCTCTGTGGCTCCCACCTGTAACCCCAGCACTTTGGGAGGCTGAGGTGGGAGGATTACACATGTGTTTTCACATATGATCTATTTTTCATACACATACAAAAGAAAAAAATGAATGACCTCTCCAAAAAAATAAAGAAAGGGGGAAAGAAATGGTGAGCAAAGAAACTGGTAACCCTTTAAATAAATCTAAGCACGCATGCATTGTATAACCACATGTTATGTTGATGATGAATATATAAAGTGGATCTAAAGTATCCCTCAAAATAGCATGTAAGATAGGATGGTGGTGTATAGAAAGGAAGGGCCCTAGGTTCTTGTATCGTTCAGGAGGAGGTGAGATACGCCTGGTAACATGATGGGCTTTTGCACAGTAAATCATAAAACACATACAACAATATTTACAGAACATTCTTTGTAATAGCAAGAGAAATGGAAATAACCTAAAATTGCATCAGTACAGGAATGGATATACAAAGGATGGTATATGTATACATCAGAAGTAGGGAACCTTGTCAGCTTGGAAAGTCTGCGTTAATTTAGCAGTAATCAAATAAGGCCTCATTCAAGAAACTTCAATTAGATATACTTAAAAATGTACATTATTTTGTAAAAATCTAACTACTGTGTACTTAATAATTTCAAACACTGTAAACTATTGTTAATTTTACAGTTAACTAATGGCCGGGCAAGGTGGCTCACTCCTGTAATCCCAGCACTCTGAGAGGCTGAGGCAAGAGGATCACTTGAGTTCAGGAGTTCGAGATCAGCCTGGCCAAGATGGAGACCCCATCTCTACTAAAAATAGAAAAAAATTAGCTGGGTGTGAAGGGGCATGCCTGTAGTCCCAGCTACTCAGGAGGAAATAAAAAAATTAAAAGTAAAGTTAACTAACCTTTTAATGACTTTGTTTTGTCTGCTTTTTGTTGGAAAGCATTTGAATATTTGGTTACAGCTTGGAGGTCAACAGTTTCAGTTGATCCTCTAGATGGGTGTCAGTCATCTGTGACCTTAAGGGCATCCGGATTTGGGTCAGGTAGGAGAATGTAGATTCTCAGCAGTAAGTGGTTGAAAAGCAAGAAAGCATATTTTGGGCATGTTGCCGAAGCCATGGGTGTTCTACTGCATTTTCCCATATTTCAATTGGATCTTTCTTAGCACCACACAGTGACTTTAAAATTTCATCTACTGAGAGCTCAGTCAATTCCATCTGTAATTCTTTAGGTGCCTTGGTGGTATCAACTAGGTGAGGCTGAAATACTAATTTGAGTGTGATGTCATGATTCTCAAAGTCAGTGAACCTTTCATTGTGTTCTCCAATTAATAGGTCTATAACAGCTGTGTATTCTTCGAATGATTCACATATATCATCCTGCTCATAAATGACCTTTGCTAACTGGGGAAATGTTCATCCAAAATTTCCTTTTGAAGAATAAGTGCTTTGAAAAAGGATAGCTTTTTTTTTTTTAAATGCTTGGATTTTTTTTGCCACATATCATATATAGACTTAGTTTTACCTTGCAAAGAAATATTCAAGTTGTTTCAAACTCCTGGGCTCAAACGATCCTCATGCCTCAGCCTCCTGAGTAGCTGGGCTACAGCTCGTGCCACTGTATCCAGCTAATTTTTTCTATTTTTAGTAGAGATGGGGTCTCGCTCTTGCTCAGGCTGGTCTTGAACCCCTGAGCTCCAGTGATCCTCCTGCTTTGGCCTCCCAGAGTGCTGGGATTACAGGCATGAGCCACCATGCCCATCCCAGAAAAGGTTTTTGAATTGGTCAGGACTTACTTGGTTCCTAATAACAGAAACTCAACCTCACGTAACTGGGTGACTTTGACTTCCAATGCATTGAGATCCAGGGATTTAAATGATGTAACCAGAACTCTTTTTCACTTGCCCTCTATGTTATTCAGGTATAATCATGCTGTGTAACAAGTAGCACCAATATCTCAATGCTATGTAACAGGTAACCTCTAAATCTCAATGGCCTCCCACAACAAACATTACCTCATGCTCTCAGGGCCACAAATTGGCTATAATGATGCTAATAAGCTATATCGGCTGGGCTTGGTTGGGCTCAACTGGACTTCAGATGTCAGGTTGGCTATAGATCTGCTCCATGTCTTTATCCTGGTACCAAAGCAGAAGGATGAATAGTTACTTGGGACATGCTCTTTTCATGGCAAGGAGCAGAAGGTCCAAAATGGTTTGTGGAAACTATTAAGGCCTCAGCTTAGAACTGGTACAGTGGTCATTTCCATCTACAGTCTATTAGTCAAAGTGAGTCACATGGCCAAGCCCAAAGTCAGTGAGCAGGGATGCGAATTCCATTTATACGTAAATGTCAGGGAAAGAGCAAAGAGCTGAGAGCCATGATCCAATCCATCACACAGTGTCTGGTCTGAACTTTGCGTGCCTGTGCCTGTTCGTGCTACATGCAGGCTCTTTTGCAAAGGCAGAGGCCTGTTAGTTGTCTCTGCCTTACTTTCTCCAAGCTTGGCAGCTCTAATGGACAGAGACCATCTTTCCAGGTAACTTTAGTTTAAGAAAGAAATAGTTTAAGAAGGACTCTGATGGAGCTGGTGTGGGTCTATCCATATCCCTGAACCAGTCCTCACACTAGGGAGGATAAAGGCCTCTGATCGTCCAGTCCAGGTCACATCTCCACACTTTATCATCTGAGGGCTGGGAAGGAGATGGGGTCAGCCCTGACAGCCTCACTAGGATCACATAAAATTGCCGAGGGGTGCCTGGAGGACGGTGCTGGGCAGACATAGGCACTGCGGGCTCTAATCTTCACAGGAAACCAGAGGCCTGGGCAGGGAAAACATGTCGAAACCCAGGCCATGGAGTCAACAAGGGCGAATGCCAGGCCCTGGGCACCTGAGTCACAGCAGTGGGGCTTAGGCTGACGTTTCTGACGTGTTCTCATGCCTGCTGTGGACCTGGGCAGGCTCGTGGAGTTGTGGAGGGCTGTAAACATCCAGCCTTAGGAGCTAGAAAAAGCCATGGGAGGAGGAATGACGTCTGTTAAGCTGTACTGATACAGGTAAAGTGTTGTTTTTTAAAAAGTGAAAAAGTAAGTATATCTGAATCTCCAATTTCAAGATTCAGTGATTACTGCTAGTTTAGGACCACAGGGGGAAATGAGCACCGCACTTTCCAAGCTCTAATCACACAGTGCGGGGAACGTGGCGACCTATCACCAGGCGTCAGGGTGCAGTGGCCTGTGTAGACTCAGGACTCAGAACACTGTCCCAGGTGTCATCTGGTGACACATCCATGACTTCACATTGAAAAAAATATATAACGTGCTGTAATTGAAGTGAGAAACTTAAACTTGATAGGTAAAGCCATTCCAAATGACATGTAAATACGTAAGGGAGAGAATGCCACCAAAGGGCAGTGTGAATTGTAAGCAATGAAAACCTTCAAACTCTTGGCCCTCAAAACGTGACATGGTATTAGCACTCACCTCTCCAAATTCTTCCAGAAAGAGTGTCAGATTAGAGTATGGAGGAAGCCAAGTGTCACTTCCGGTCTGAGGTTTTAGAGGTACGTACAACTCTAGAATGAGTCTAGAGTGGGTCCTTTTATACCAGAAAAAAACAAGACATGTGTTGAAGGATTCTTTGATCTGTGAAAGGACTATATCCCAGCAACAGTTTGTGATGTTTCTGACAACTTTTTAGTGTTCATTTGTGGGTGATAAAAAAAATATGTAAAAGATTCAAATTGTACCTAATAATTACAATAGTCTCCCCATTCCTTCTCCCTACCAGAGCTCCTGTTTGCCAAATAAGCTACAACTAAAATAAAAGGTCTTTTTAGACAAGGATCATGCCAGATTAGGAATATTCTAGCTAGGCTTCCCCATCATTATGAGGAGTTTCAATGTCCCCTCTGTCTGAGTCTGAAGCCAGTTACATTTCCAGGCCGCTGGGTCCCTGTGCTGATCTCATGGTGCCACACAGGAGGCTCTGGGTCCAGAGGACAATCCTCCGATGGCACAGACCGGAGGGATCCTCTCATTGCTGGAAGCGATACAGGGTGACTTGGCCATGTGACACTTTGGCTCTCATCCAGACCGCTACTTATTTCAAAAACAGCAATAGAATAAAGTGGATTGGTCAGGGCTGGGGCAAGATTGGGGCACTGATACAGAGAGTTACAAAACCAGTACTGAGCGCCAGTAAAGCAACAGTGGTATCTCTTCCAGATACCAGACGTCCTTTGCCCTAGTTCTGTTCAAAGTCCAAAGACCAGAGCTCAATATGTGCTCACTCTCACGTATTATGACCCTATCTTTGGAAAGAAATTCAGTAAGGACACCGGTCCAAAGGTCCAAATGCAGTAAACACCATCTGCCTGAACCCTAGAAAGGGGTAGCTCTGAGTGGAAGCAGTTGGGTGAAGGTTTCCTTTGTGGCTTTTAAGTTGTTGGGGAGTTTTTCATTTATTCTGTTTTGTTCAACATATATTACTTATAAAATGTCATGTCTGCTCAAAGGGGTCTACAGTTTCAGCGATTCTCCTCTCAGGCAGCACAGAAAGCAGAAGTGGATTTACTGGACTTTCCCACTTGGTGGGAAGGAAACGTGAGACTCATGGCCTTCATTGCTTAAGAGTTGTTTGTCATTTTTGGTTTAGTTCCACTGCTGTTATTAGGTTCTTTTGTAATACATATGAGTGTGTCGAGGTTGTCTTTCACATTCTTGGCAGGAAAAAATAAAGGAGAATTTGGTTAAAGATCACGAGGAGATAATATAATAAGATTGGTTCAGCATTGCACCTTTAAATGGCTAGTTAAAGGTTTTAGGCTTGTCACAATTGTCAGTCAACAGGGTGAGTAACTGTTTTTTAATTGTGGTAAAATATATATAACATTAACCATTTTTAAGTGAACAGTTCTGTGACATGACGTGCATTCCCACCATCACCACTATCTTATTTCCCAGCTGCAACTCTGCGCTGGTGGACACTCCCATCCCGCCCCAGCCTGGCCCCTGCGGCCACCAGTCTACTTTCTGTCTCCGAATGATCACCTGAAGTACCTCACAGAGTGGTTGTCCTTTGGGGACTAGCTCGTTTCACTTAGCATAACGCCTCAAAGTTCATCCATGTGGGTTGTTAGTTCTTTATACTTTGTTTTTCATTGTTTAGAATGTTGGGTTTTGTTTTCTTTTTGAGGACTGATGGTCTCAGACCTTGAAGACAGGCCAGCAAACTGAAAGTCCACCTGGCCCAGAGGCTTGCTTCTCCTTCTCATCGGCCTAAAACAGATTTATCTCGGCCATACTGGACACTTCTCAGTGCTTCCTCCTGCCTGTCCGCTGCAGAATTGGTGTGTTCACGGCTGCTCATGGCTGCCAGCCCCGCAGCACCGCTCCTCGGGCGGACCTTGGGGTCTCTCTCTCTCTTATCCCTGACATCCGTCAGGATTTATCCACTGGCCTCAGGCAAAGGCTGCAGCAAGGAAAAGAAGCCCTTTCTTCCCCCTGACCCTCCCCTGGAGGCACAGGAGGCTCTTCAGGAATGTTTTTTGTTTGCTCTTTAAAATTATTATTTTTAAGTAATACATTCGAATGGCTCTATATTAATACAGGTCAACAGAGGAATGAGCAATGAAAACTCCGCCTCCCTCCCCCCACCTCCCTGCTCCCCTTCCCAGCAGTCAACTACTGTCACCTTGACTATCTTTCTAGGGACAGTTTATGCAAAAACACGCACGCAGTGCCTTTTTTTTACACAAAAGATATCACCTTGTACTCATTTGTCTCTATCGTGCTTTTTGGAAAAATACAGAAAAGTAAGAGTGTAATAATAGATGAAGTTGCTACCATCCAGAGTTTATAAGGACATTTAGTCATAGCTTTCTTTCTTTTTTTTTCTTTTTTACATAAAAGCAGTAAAATGTTAGAGATGAAGTTGAAGTGTGGCCAGTCCTGTTTCCTTCCTCCCACCCCCAGAAGAGAGTACTATCATAAATGTGTCATATCCTTTCAGGAATTGTTTATGTTTCACATGCATACATATAGACATCTACAAGCAATGTATAATCTCATTTTGTGTGATTTTTCAATTTACGTAATAATCATGTTCACTATCCCTTTCCCCATTGACAAGCGTTTATTCACACTTTGCTCCCCAAATAATGCTGCAGGAAGTTTCTTGTGGACACATCCTTGTGGGCATGTGTGAGCATATCTGTAGGGTAACTTTGTAGAAGTGGGCTTACTAGATCACAGGATAAATGCATTTTTTATTTTGATAGATTGTTCCCAAGAAGTGGTACCAGTTGTCACTTCTGCTAACAGTGCATGCAGTATTTCTCCACATCTTCTCTCACACAGTAGTTTATGGAAATTTTTAATCTATACTCCTCTAATAGGTGAAAAGGGATACCTCTTATAGCTTGAATTTACATTTATTTTATCATAGATGAGGTCAAGCACCTTTTCATGTGTTTGAAAGTCATGCATATTTCTGACAATTTTTTAAAAGTCCTTTGCCATTTTTCTTTTGGGCTGATGATAGTGTTGACTTTTTTTTTTTTTTTTTTTAGACAGAGTCTCACTCTGTTGCCCAGGCTAGAGTGCCGTGGCGTCAGCCTAGCTCACAGCAACCTCACACTCCTGGGCTTAAGCGATCCTACTGCCTCAGCCTCCCGAGTAGCTGGGACTACAGGCATGCGCCACCATGCCCAGCTAATTTTTTTTCTATATATATTTTTAGTTGTCCAGATAGTTTCTTTCTATTGTTAGTAGAGACGGGGTCTCACTCTTGCTCAGGCTGGTCTCGAACTTTTGATCTTGAGCGATCCTCCCGCCTCGGCCTCCCAGAGTGCTAGGATTACAGGCGTGAGCCACCTCGCCCAGCCTATTATTGACTTTTAAGTGTACTTTGCATGTGAAGAAAATGAACTCTTTCTCATGATATGTGTCGCAAATATTTTCCCAGTTTTTTGCTTATATTTTGATTTGCCTTAGGTTTTTCTGTCACATGGAAATTTTTAATTTTTATGCAGTCAACTTTATCAATATTAATGTTTTTAAGTGGCGATACATTTACTGCTTTCTCTTCCATCATATCTCTCCTACCTTCCCATTTCCCCCAAATATCAAAATTAATCCTATACCATCCTAACTCAAATCATACCTCAGATTCCTGGGTCTCGGGTTAGATCGATAGCTGGAAGCCACTCCAGAGTCAATCCGGGTGAGCGGATGTTCCACGTAACTCCAGAAGCTCCGGGCACCCTTGACTTTGTCCTGCTGTGTATTTATAGGGTATCTTACATCTGCCCCAAGCATGGACACTTTGGGGATTTCTTTCACCCTGGGAAGCCTTCTGGTTCCAAGTGGGTCTCTTAGGCCACGTCTGTCCACTGGCCCTTTGCCCTGGGAGGCAACACAGTGGGGCTGGCGCAATAGAGCTGGGACTGTGGTAACCTACTGCTTCTTTTTCAGTCTCTTCACCTCCTTAAAAAACTCCCTATGAAGCCAGGTTCTCATTGTCAGAGAAGGGAAGGGAGGTACAAGGATGGACTCATGGTGTCAGATTGGACTTGGAGGCTATCAGTGTGAACTCATGGCTTCCAATACATAAAGACACAGAGATAAATACAGACGTAAGTGTGTGTAATATTTTGAATCTGCTTTTTCTGTGTTCTTTAAATGTTTTACATGCACATCCTGTTCATCCTTTTCATTTAGTCATTCTCCCCTAGCTTGTACGGGCAGGGACAGGGTCGGCCACTTCCAGTATTCTCTCCCCATCTCTGCTACCCAAACACAAAGGTCTACACAAAGTGACCAGGTGTGGTGGCTCTGATGCCTGTAATCCCAGCACTTTGGGAGGCAGAGGTGGGAGGATCATCACTTGAGGCCAGGAGTTGGAGACCTGCCTGGGCAACATAGTGAGACCCCATCTCTAAAATTAAAAAAAAAAATGGTCTGCACAAAATACCATGGTTTAGGCAATGTGAATTAAAAATTAAGACGGACAGAAAAAACAAAACGAGACCATTGTTTGTTGTTGAGGACTGTGGAGCACCATCCTTCATTCTGCTTGCCGTCCAGCATCCGCCTCGGCTGTTGGACAGGCTGCACCTTCTCCTGGACCTCAGCCTGGCTGCAGCCTCCCTAGACACAGGTTGGCCACAAGCAACTGATTCCCTTCTCTCCCTCCTTCCCTTTTTCCTTTTCTTCTTCCTCCCCCTTCCCTGCTTCTCTTTCCTTACCTTCTTCCTTCCTACCTTCCCCTTCC
Source organism: Eulemur rufifrons (assembly GCF_041146395.1). Taxonomy (NCBI): domain Eukaryota; kingdom Metazoa; phylum Chordata; class Mammalia; order Primates; family Lemuridae; genus Eulemur; species Eulemur rufifrons. The sequence continues at coordinate 1,585,391 of NC_090998.1, read as the reverse complement.
CTTTCTCCCTCCCTCCTTCCTTCCACAGATGTGAGCTGCTCTGCTGACACTGTGGGCGCTGCGCCTGGTGCTGGCCCTTCGGTAGTGAGCAGTGGGACCGACACCAGCGCGGCCTCCAGCAAGCACACAACCCAGCAGGCAGAGTACAGCCACTCAGTCACCAAAAAAAGGGATGACTAGCGCCCTCCTTCCGGTGGAGGCCCTCTTGCCAGTTAGCAGTCCCAACTGCCCCTCTTTCAAGCCTCCAGCATCAAGCTGTGCCCTCAAGGAAAACACTGTTCCCTCCACCGGAGGAGAGGCCTGCGCGGTGCTCTGAGTGCCTTGCTCCCGTGTCGCTGAGCGCAGCTGCGTGCTCCCGAGGCCCTCCCGGGCGAGCGCTCTGCAGGTGCGGGGAGCCGCCTGCCCTGGGGGCGCGCGGTTTAGCGCGGGTGTCGGAAGCAAACTGGGCGGAGACACGGAAGGCCGTCCCGTCCAGCCAGCCCCGTGCTCCCGCAGCTCTTCCCGGTCGGTCGCTCAACGACTACCGACTACCAGGCCGTTTTCCTGGACGGGGGTGGCCCTGCTCCGCCTCAGCTCCTGCGAGCACGTGCAGCCCTGTGTATTCAGCAGGCGGAGATGGACGCTCCGGGACCCGACTGCCGACGCCCCTTCCAGGCCGGGGAGGACAGGCACGGGGACGGTGGGCCCGGACGCGACACGGTACGGAAGTGACGGAATGGCGAGCTGCTATGGCGAGCTGCGGCCCGGCGGGGCCTGCTGTGCGCGGCTGGCCCCGGGAAGGCGGATCGCGGCCACCCCGGGCGGAGGACGGCCTTGCTGGACGGGCTGCGTGTGGAGACCCTCAAGGACACACGTGCACCCCAGAGGGTTTTGAACCAAATGACCACACGGTCAGGGAAAATCCAGAATTCCGTAAGGCAAGAAGTAGTGAGGGTATTTTAAGGAAGTAATTGAATGCTCTGTATGATTGTGTTTTCATAGAATCTTCTGGATTCTTTCCCCAGAGCCAGAGTTGGATTTTTCCATTAAGTGAATGAACCTTAAGCTTCAGGCCTCTCCCTTGCCTTTAAGGCCCGGTTCATAATTTTGTATTTGTAATTTTTAAAATTGTCCCCACCCTGATTATATAACCTTTAGGCCCCACAAAAGTTTAACTGGACCCTGCCTAAAACTCTACAAGTTTGAGGGACGAAAGGAGCTCCATGTTTTGATTTCCAAACAATTTCCCTACGCAGGGACAAAGATAAAGTGTTCTAGCTGGGAGCGAATTTCTTTCTTAACATTTTTTGTCCTGGACAATATCTGAGGGTGTGTTACTGTGACCTTAGTTGAGGACAGAGTTACCCAATATCCTTTAGCTCTGGCTAAAGGTTAGGGCCACGTTGGCAGTACGTGTGACAGTCACGTGCACAGGTGTGTTTCTTGGGGCAGGTTTGGACCAGGCAGCTCTGCCTGCTGAGTGTTTCTGGCAAACATTGGGACCCAAGTGTCTAGGCACAGGCCCACTTTGTAGGGGTGAAACCCCACCTTCCTCTCCCTCCTGAGAACTGTGACTGCCCAAACAGAAATCACAGAATGTCCCCAATTGATGAATGGGTATTGTTCTCAGAAAGAGAATTTGTAAGTCAATTGTTTAGAACTGGAAAGCATTTCCTCAGACAAACAGGGGCCTGTGTGATCTTGGTTGTTCAGGACAGCCCGAAAGAACTACTTGTGTCTCTGAAATCAAGAACTGGACAGTGATAACTGAACCCCCACCCTGTGGAGACATGCGGCCCTCGGAAAATGCCTCCCAAGTCCTAACCCGAGATCCTGGGAATCTGCTCGCCTGGACACAGACCCTCTGTGAGTGGGGGGAAGGGCTGTGGCCTGGGGGAGGCCAGTCAGGAGAAACAGCTTGGGGGTGGGGGAGGCCCCGTGGGGGCAGCGTCAATCCTCAGAACCCTCTCAGAATCTGGCCGGTCCACACCTCCAGAGGCGGGGCAGGCCTGCTCCCTCTCCTGCTTTGCCCTTTTGAGGTTTCCTAAGGTCTTTGTTCCAGTGAAACAATGGTAAACAGCCTGGGCGGGGGTGGAATGCTCATTTTCTTTTCTTTTTTTTTTTTTTTTGAGACAGAGTCTCACTCTGTTGCCGCGTGGCGTCAGCCTAGCTCACAGCAACCTCAAACTCCTGGGCTCAAGCGATCCTCCTACCTCAGCCTCCCGAGTAGCTGGGACTACAGGCATGTGCCACCATGCCCGGCTAATTTTTTCTATATAGATTTTTAGTTGTCCATATAATTTCTTTATATTTTTAGTAGAGACGGGGTCTCGCCCTTGCTCAGGCTGGTCTCGAACTCCTGAGCTCAAACGATCCACCCGCCTCAGCCTCCCAGAGTGCTAGGATTACAGGTGTGAGCCACCGCGCCCAACCAGAATGCTCATTTTCAGTTAAGGGCTGTCTCAGGAAAAACCAAGGTGAGCACAGGGAAGCATGCTGGATTTAGTGGGTACACAAAAGACCAGACAAACCCAGATCACCAAGGTGAGCCCCCTGACATTTGTGGGTGGCTTCAATCAACAGAAGACAAGCTCAATGCAGCCACACTGCTACTTCAATTTTTAAAAAGTTAGTATTTTACAAAAGGCCTTCATAGCCATTATTTTATTTGAAGTAAGATAGTATTATCCCTGTTTCACTGCTAAGGAAACTACTTGAGATCACTTACTAGTGGGTCGGGAGGCAGGCCTCTTTGGCCCCAGGTCCTGTGCCCTCGCTGCTGCTGTCCAGAGGCTGCGTCATTCGCTAAGGGAGGCCGGCGCAGAGCCCACAGCCGCAATGAACCTCCAGAGAATACTGTTTTTCCCCCTGGCTCTAGACTCTACAAAATTAGCCTAAAAACACCTAAATATTCTTATTTTCTTAAACTTCTCCAGGGAATGAAATCTGTACTCTCAGTTACCTGCCCTGGTAATACATGGCCACTCTCTCACGAGAAAGCCACACTTTATTTCCACTTTGGGTCTTTTTGTTACCCAAAAAAAGCTTGGCAGAGAAAGTGTTTTTCATTACTTTGTTGGAAAAAAGCAATTTGGGGCTTAGAAAACAAGGAACTAGACTGCGGTTACCCAGTCAGTTCATGACAGTCCATAGCATAATTGAAATAATAACGAATGCGAGAATGGGGTCATCTCCATGTGCCAAGGTGCCTTCTCCTCTCCTGTGGCAGCTGAGCCTCACAACACCCCTCGGGTGGGCAGAGCTCCTGGCCTCAGCACCAGGAGCTGGGGAGAAAACTAAAGCCTAGAAGCTTGGAAGCTTCCTCCAAGGCTCGTGAACAAATCAACAACAGAGCCAGGGCTAGAATTCTGGTCTCCTAACCCTGGGATTAAAAAGCTAAATCTCTGTGCCCATCAAAAAGTCATTTTACAGAAAAATAAAGTTTTTATTTGGGTGAGTTTTCAATTCAGTGCCCAAGCCCGAGTTCCCAAGTTTGGGGCTGCTGAAGGCAGCCCCAAGGGACTTGCGCAAGCAAGAACCTGAAGCCCCAGTTGGCTTCTGCCAGCCAGTCCTGGGGCAGAGCCAGTGGAGTGTGTGCAACTGTGCAGTGGCTGCCTTGTCCCTGCTCTGGCCTGCGTGGGAGCCAGCAACATCCAGAGGCTTCTCTTGAGATACTATCCTTCAGGTCTGTCCAGACCCGTGAGCTGTGTGATCTTGTACGATCTGGTTTATGCTGCTGCCTTTGGTGCATACTGTTTCTGTGCGCACCTCTCCAGAGCTGGAGAAGCCAGGTCAAAGACGCAGGCCAAGCTTAGGGTGTGGGTTTGCCTCACGAGAGATCCCCGCCTTCATCTGATCACATAATGCTGGTCCAGCTGACCACAGTGGAGACTGGAAACAGATCCAGGAAGTTAAGTCCACGTTTTTTATCATGTAGGAGGGTCTGGGGGCAGACTCTGTTGATGCTAGTCCAGGACAGTTTACCATTCCCTCTCCGAGGTCCAATCTTTTATGTTTTAAGAGACAGGGTCTCACTATGTTTGTTGCCCAGGCTGCAGCGCAGTGGCTATTCACAGGCACAGTAATAGCTCACTGCAGCCTCTAACTCCTGGGCTCAAGCGATCTTCCCGCCTCAGCCTCCTGAGTAGCTGGGACTACAGGTATCTGCCACACACCTGGCTCAAGGTCCAGTCTCCAGTGTGCAGACATTTACTCTGATTTCCTTGGAATCCCCGTCCTCAGCCCTCTAACAGCTCGAGGCCCTGGCTGCACTTCCCGGAAACCCAGCTGTCTCTGCAGGAGCCATCTCACTGCATGGAAGGCTTGGTGTAGGCGACTGTAATAACCTACAGCAATTCCCAAACTAGCTGCTGAGCAGAGTCACCCGAGGCATCTTTCTAAAGCACAGATTCCCAGACCCCGCCCCGGCTTCACTCAATCAGATTCTGATTCAAGAGTCTGAATTTTTAAGTCTCCCCAGGTGATTTTAATTCAGCCAGATGGTGGGCAAGCTGTTAGGAGCCAGTGCCTGGGATGCAGGACTGCCCGGCCCACCCGCACTGCCGCAAGGGGAAAGCCACCGCGCTCTCCGTTTGCACACATTAGGGCAGCACTGCAGACTGAGACCCAAAGCAGCCAGCTGTGACCCAAGCTCTGTTCCAAGTCCATTTCAACCTTCCTCTCTCAAAACATATGAACACCGTCCCCTTTTGACCTGGGCTCACTTCTCTCTGGGCGGCTGGGGGATGGGGAAGAAGAAGTCCCAAGAGCTGCTCATTCTACCTCTCTCATCTAAGACCTACACACACACACACACACACACCCCTTGCCCTGAACCCAGCAGCCCCAGGTGAGAGCTGAGTCGGGTGGACAGGAGCTGCTGTCCCCGCCCTCGCACCTGCAGTGGGTATATTGGTACTCAGAGCAAGACTGGGAATCCTGAGGCCTGCCTCCACTTCTTTCCTCTGTCCCAGCAGCGCCTCTCTCAGTGAGTGTCCCTCACTCCAGTGTGACATGCAAGTTCAGTGCTGTGACTGGTGTGACGCACCACCAGGGCATCAGAGTGCCAAGGCCACGCTGAGTTTAGGGATGGGACCTTTGAGAGGCTGAAAATATGGCACTTAATTCGAAAGTGTTTGAGGTTGTCCCTTTTTCTTGTGACAGAAATTTTGTATTTATTTCTGTATTTATTTGTATTTATTTTGTATTTGCAAGTGGAGTCCTGGCTTGGATACAGAGAGGCAGGAATGGTGGGTTGGAAAAGGGAGTTCAGACGCTCAGCTCACAGCCCCTGTTTGCTGATGAGCAAACATGTTCCGAGTTCTTCCGAGCTTTAAAGATCACTTTACTCATTTTCAAAACTTCTGACTCCTCATACCTGGGAAAGGCAGTAGGGACATAGTTGCCCTTTGTGTGGATTCAGAGCAGGTGCGCGACAGGGAATGCCGAGGCCCTCGTGTCAAATGAAGCCCCCACGAGGCGGCTCTGTATTTCCCACTGAATGTGGGTTCCTCTCTAGTTCCACTGTCCGAGGCAGAGAATGCCCGAGCTCAGCATTCCGCCGGTTTTCTCTTTGCTGTAGTATCTACGGCAACATACATGTTTCGCATAATTTTCCTCCATGCCTTGTCTGTTTGCTGTGGGTTTGGGATCCCCAAGTTCCCTCTGCCGTGGGCTCCTATCAAATGACATTGCCCTATGCATTCATCTCATTCAGAATTCCTGGTGGCAAGATGAGCAAGATTATTGTACATACCTTGAGACGTGGAAGGAAATGGGTACCTCTTATTTCAGGAGACTAGATTCTTCACTCAAAATCCACTGAGGACCCAGAAAGAGCTCTGGAGTCAGCATCAATTAATAGCTGTGTGAGGCAAAGGATGTTGCTTAACCTCTCTGAGTCTTAGTTTTCCCACGTGAAACAGCTGGACACTAATACCTACATTGCAGAGGTCCTCAGGGAATTACAGGTAGCATCTGTAAAGCAGCTGGTATACAGCAGGAACTCCATAAATGGTAGCCATGGTTATTACTCACTTCCCTCATGATAACCTTCAAGCATGCAAAGTATTTGGCTGCCCAGAAACGACTTAGGAGCAGGGAGCAACCCTACTCATGGCTAAGCACGTACCTCTTACACAGCCACTTCCCTGGCAGTGTGTCACTGACGTTGTCACTGTCTGGGGGCTCCAGCCAGCAGGACTAGGCATTCCCCTCACGGTCTCCTTCCTGTGTTACCCTCCTCATTCAATCTTATAAAAATAAGTAGAATAACACTGACCTAATTCTTCCCAAGTCTATCCAAATGAAAGATCTAGAACTTAGCTTTGCTGCTGTCCGGGTTCTGTTCTCTGCTATCAATTCACAAGGACCCCACTGCCCAACTTTTGAACCAAGGCTCGAACCGCAGAGCCGTTTGGCCAGAACTGCGAAGACAGTGACACCGTGTGGCCAGATGCAGAAGTGCAGACTGGTCCAGAGTGAGTATTAGGCGGGTGTCAGCTCTGACCTGGGGCCATGTTCTCTGTTAGGTCCATTTTAAAAACTTTTTTTTCCAAGTTAGAAAATAAAATGAGGAAGGAAGGCTGGGTGTGGTGGCTCACACCAGTAATGCTAGCACTCTGGGAGGCTGAGGCAGGAGGATCACTGGAGCCCAGGAGTTGGAGGTTGCTGTGAGCGAGGCTGAAGCCACGGCACTCTAGCCCGGGCAACAGAGCGAGACTCTGTCTCAAAAATAAATAAATAAAATGAGGAAGGAAACACAGCACCGCGCACCTGGGGGTGGTATCATTTCCTGCTTTACAAACGTGTCTTTCCTGTCCACAGCCTGAGGCTCGAGAGCTGTGTGGCTTGTGCCTCAAATCAAGGACAGAAGACTAGCCACGGGGCACAAGTCAGTTTCCAAATGCTTTCTGTGTTGCCTCCAGAACTGCGGAAGGCTTACAGACAAATCTTAGCAATCTTCATCCCTCTCAGGTGTCCCTTTTTGACACACTCAGACCTTGAAGAATAGGAAAAAGTATGAAGGACGCAGTGCACACTGCAGAGTTGTCCTGTCAAAGGGAAAATGGCTTTAAATCATGCACAGGAATGACTGGCCTTCAGATACAGCCCAGCATGAAAAAGTACTGTTTCGGTAGGCTGGAATGACAGCGGGGCACTGTCACTGAATCTAGTTCAGCCCTCTGCTTCTTAGCAACTTTGCTCTCTGAACCCCACCAGGTAGATGAATGGGTGTTTGTCCCACCCTTTAAGTTATAATATTTAGGGAGGAGGAGCCTCCCTCTTCACACTAGTGGGCTCAGGTTTTCACTTATTTCAGGAAAGCCTCAGGACTGGTCCCATAGGTATGCATTCTCACAGATAAAGGACTCCTCAGTAAAGACGTCATGCGAATTTCCAGAGTGAATACTTAGGGGTCTCCATTCACACCAATCAGATTACATGTTCTCCAGATCTAACCATCTGCAGAGAAATTAATGAGAACCTAAGTATCTCCTCCCACCCTCATGAATTCTTATCTCAAACCCCCCTGCTTCGCTGACTTGAACCACTACAAAGTCACGGGATGGTGGAGAGAGCCCTAACCTAGGAACCCTCCCTGGGACTTTGGAACGAGGACCGGGAGAGATTCAGAGTCACTTCCTGCGGCTGGAACTGTAACCTAACTCACTAGCTGTCGGCTGCTGCTTCCCACCATGAGGAGGAGAGGAAGCCGGAGTGGGGCGGAAAGAGGAGACCTCAGAGGAGAGAGGAGGAAGGAGGGAGATCCGGGAGTATCCAGGTCAGCTCCTAGAGACCCTGGAGCCTATGGGATTCCTATGAACCTTTATCATACCCTCTCCTTCAACCGGGCTCAAATTGATTTCTGTTACTTGCATTTTTGAGAGAACAGACTACATGGTGGACTGGGCAGTTAATTTCATTATGCCTCAGTTTCCTCATCTGTTCAACAAGAATTATCATTCATTCATTCACTCAGCAAATATTTACTGAGTGCTTTTTCCATGCTAGGCACTGTTTTAGGGCCTGCGGGACATAGCAGAGAACAAAAGAGATTTTAAAAATTCCTTTATGAAACTTAAGTTCTACTAAAAAGGTCTCTGGAAATTAAGTAAATATCTGAAAGTCATAACTTTCAAATCAAGTACCAACCAAGGAGCTGGCTGAACCAACAGGCAAAGCACAAATCCCGAGTCTTAGAAAATGTACTATAGGCCCAGGGTCACTTGAAACAGTGTATGTTCCTTTTGGCTTTAAAATAAGATTGGCTGAAAAGACTTTCCCCTTTCTTTTTCTTTTTGGAGACAGAGTCTCCCTCTGTCACCTTGGGTAGAGTGCAGTGGCATCAGCCTAGCTCATAGCAGCCTCAAAACTCCTGGGCTCAAGTGATCCTCCTGCCTCAGCCTCCTGAGTAGCTGGGACCACAGGCCTGTGTCACCACAGTCCAGCTAATTTTTTTCTATTTTTAGTAGAGATGAGTCTCCCTCTTGCTCACGCTGGTCTTGAACTCCTGACCTCAAGTGATCTTCCCGCCTCAGCCTCCCAGAGTGCTAGGATTACAGGCGTGAGCCACTGTGGCCAGCCTGCTTCCCCCTTTCTATAGTGTCTTTTCTTTTACATCTTTTCTTGGTGCTACTGCTGATACTTCTGGCGCGCGCGCGCGCGCTCTCTCTCGGTCTCTACTTCGATACTACAGTTTCCCCCTGGCTTGGCTGTGAGCAGCTTTCAGTCTGTTTTCACGTCTCATGGGAAGTGGCAGATAATACACATATGTGACAGATTAAATTTACAGATCATTTTTTAAAATCTCATTTTAACCGTACTCTCTCCCACCCAGTAATTTATCAAAACTACTTAGGAAGCCTAAAGTAAGTGATTCGTTTCTACCGTCTGCTGCTGCCGCCTCCGGTGGAGCTGCCGCTGAGCAGAGCGAGGACCAGGCTGGCCGTGGGAGGGAGGAGGGAGGGACTGGATGGATCTGCGCGGTGAACGCCTGAACTCTGCAACCACCCAGGAAATTAACTGTGCGTGGGGCTCAGCATTGCATGTGACTTCGCGTCCTGTCCTCGATGTTGGGCTGCATCTTCCTACTTTAGGGAAATACGGGCAAAGTACACACACTCCTTATGTAAAACCGGGAATTAAAGCATCCTTTACTTAACTGTTTGAGGATAAACACAATGTGGTATAAGTATAAACTCTTTAGTAATAAAGAACTAACAGCGGTAGAGCAGAGCAATCATGGCTCGTGGCCCTTCTCAGGACCCCAGCGTTCCTTCTAGAGATACGGAGCTTGTCATCACCAGCCAAGCAGAGGACAAGGATTTCCAACAGACAGACGATCCATGCTCTGCAACGTCTGAGCCAGAAGTGTCGCTTTTAATTGTTTACATATTCCACGCTTCCAGCGTCTCTCCACCTCCCCTCAAAATTAATGACAAACATCCAATCCTGTGTGCATGCGTGTGCTTAATTGCACGCACACGAGTACACACACACACACACACACACACACTCTGAGGTTCTCCCCGTGCCCGGTGTCAGTGGCATCTGGCCTCTATCAGAGCCTGTTTTAAGACAGAAGCGCAGTTTTCCCCACTCTCTCAGGGTGGCGTGTCTTTCGTGACGGCTGCTGCGCGGTAAGGCCTCTGTCTCGCAGAGGAAGCTCAGCCACGGGTGTCTTGCAAGCTCCTAAAACTCGGGGCATGACAGAGCTTAGATAGAACACTCAAGATTAAAGACAGGAAGCAGGGCAGAACCAATCTGGGGGTTTTAATAAAAGTAGCAAGTTTTGTTTCTCACCTCAAGAAACTAAATGAGCTCTCCAGGTTAGGACTTGAAGCCCAAGTTCTGGAGACACTTCGTCCAGGATGCCGTTGTGAGTGGGGCCTGCCCTGACCTTAACCTCGCCATGTCTGCCTTCCTACTCGTGTCCCTCCTGTCTTTCAATGGAAGCAGTCAGGCATACCTTTCTCCTAATTTTATCTTGAGGACAAAGTGACGACAGATAGCTAAGCAAATCCTGCCTTTTTTTTTTTTTTTTTTTTTTTTTGAGACAGAGTCTTGCTCTGTTGCCCGGGCTAGAGTGAGTGCCATGGCGTCAGCCTAGCTCACAGCAACCTCAAACTCCTGGGCTCAAGCAATCCTCCTGCCTCAGCCTCCCGAGTAGCTGGGACTACAGGCATGTGCCACCATGCCCGGCTCATTTTTTCTATATATATTTTTAGTTGTCCATATAATTTCTTTCTATTTTTAGTAGAGACGGGGTCTCGCTCTTGCTCAGGCTGGTCTCGAACTCCTGACCTCCAGCGATCCACCCGCCTCGGCCTCCCAGAGTGCTAGGATTACAGGCGTGAGCCACCACGCCCGGCCAAATCCTGCCTTATATTCATGCAGGAGTCGGCTCAGCAGCCCCTGCCAGTACTGGGCAGGGGGAGGTGGGACATCCAGTGCAAGCCAGTTCTGCTCTGTGCCAGAGCGCGCTGACCCTCTCCTCAGCAAGTCTCCCTGGCATGCGAGGACTGCTAGGTCCAGGCTGAGCCAGAGCACCCTTGCCCTCTCCTCAGCAAGTCTCCCTGGCATGCGAGGACTGCTAGGTCCAGGCTGAGCCAGAGCACCCTTGCCCTCTCCTCAGCAAGTCTCCCTGGCATGCGAGGACTGCTAGGTCCAGGCACCACACCCGATGCAATGATCTTTTGGTCAGAGCACAGGGCGATTGTGCTGTTTCAGGTATTAGGGAGCCCTGTCCCAGGCTGCCAAGAGAGAACACTGGGCTGGGAATTAGGACCTGGTTTCCTGTCTCCGTGCGGATCTCGGCTAGCTCTTGATGTCTGTAGTCCAGTGTCATCTTTGGACCACCAGCATAGGATCCCCTTGGGTCCCAGGCTCTGCCCCAGACCAGCTGAATGCAAGGTTCTGGTGTTGGAGACCTGGGACTCTGCATTTTGACAAGCCCACTAAGGTTTGAGATTCACTCAAGATTCACTCCCTTCCTGCTCCAGCATTCTGTGGTTCTGAGCTGAAGCTCATGTTTTCTTCAGGGTCCAGCCGTATTCCTGCAGCATCGATGGTCACTTCACAGACAGCAGCCAATGCGTCAGAGTCACCAAGCATGTGACAATACCTATAACTTCATCCCAACCCATTTTGAAAATCGGTCAGTGGACGCAGCACTCACGCTGGCAGTTGAGCACAGGACCTGCTCCCACGTCAGAGAGAAAACCCTGGTTACTGCGCGCTCGCGCGCGGCGGCAGGGAGGCCTCGCGGCCGCAGGTCACCCGTCCCCGTCCTGAACGTGGGAGTGGCTTTCAGGGATTGTGGACAAGTCACTCTCAACTAATTTCTGGAGGTTTCTAAGGATGGATTCGATATAGCTCTTAAATACTTTGAGCACCTGATACAAAGGAACTCTCCAGACTGCTAGAACAGCAACATCAGGAAGAACAACGTGTCAGCCGGTGTTTCAAATCTCCGCTATTGCGATTGATCTGTGTGACTGCTTCGTTAGGGTTAAATATGGTGCAGATGGTTAAATATGGTGCAGATGGTTAAATGGCAACTATTAATAATGAGCCAAGGACATGGTTTTCATCTTTTGTAGAACAATTAACTTCAATCAGTTTCTGTCATGAAAAGTTACCTTGAAAATGTCAACCAGCGGAGGCTGAGTAACAGTGTGGACTCGTCACTGGTGAAATGACCCTAAGTCTGAGGTTCCCCATTGTTAAGTCAAAAGGTTCTTCTCTAGGTACTGAAGACACAAGTGTAGTATATGTGGCCTTGGCACTTTCAGGCAGAAGCTCTTTTAAACAGTTTTGCAATGCTATTTGATCATTGCAACCCAAGCTAACTCATTAATTCCATTATTTCCACAGAAATAAAGTTTTCTAGAGTAAAACTGAGCCTTTATGTAGTTACCTGCCCCCTGCAGGCTGGTCACTGCGGCGCGGCCTGGCTCTGTGTCTGTGTCCATAACCCTTTCCCCACTTCCTAGGGCTCCTGGACCCCCAAGCTCTGCCTCACTCTCACTCCTGCCCCGGACACTGGAGTCCAAAACCGCAGACGGCAACACAGACGTCTGCAAAGAGCATCCCCATCAGCTGTGCTTCCCCAGGGACCCTGGGAACAAACCAGGGTGAACTTGGTTGGCTGTAAAGTGGGAGAAGGAAAGTGGGGCGGGTAAGTGTGAGGTTTCAACTAAAATCTCTGAATTCTTTTGTTCATTATTAATAGTAATATTAATTTACCATTTACTGTTTAGCTTTGCAGCAGCCCTTGGGGAGAGCACTTACATGCATTACCTTACTTAATTCCCGTAATATCCTCCTGTCCCTCCCTAATCACCACACCAGAGCCCTGAGGAGCCTCGGTTTCCTCACCCTCTTCCACATCGTGTGGCGGGCTTCTAAAGGTCAGGTCAAACATCAGAGGAGGCCCGTGAAAGACAATCGTGTGTCCAAATAACGAAAGGGAGAGAAAGCTCAGTGAAGGGTGTTTAATGTCAGAGAGAAACTAACATCTGGGGCCGAGATGAAGAGAGCGCGACAGGCCTGGCCTGCGACACGTCCTGTGGTCCCGGAAGCCCCCTTGGCGGGGCGGGGGGGGTGACAGCAGCAGCAGCACGAGCGTCCTCTCCCTGTGTGGGAGGGCGACATCCACGCAGCCCGGGCGCACGGGCTCAGTCCGTGTCTTTCCCGACACGGCTGCTCGGACGGCCCCTTGCTCCCCACGCAGGGACTTGCGGCAGGACCTAGTGAGCTGTGGCAGAGGAAGAATTCTTGCTGGAAAGGCAGGCCCAGGAGCCGGGGCTGCAGATCCCTGTGTGCCAGCGGGTCGAGACATGGACCGCTCCTCCCATGGGGGAAGACGCCATCCTCGTGACTGCATTCCGCACGTGAATGCAAGCGCAGGAAAGCACGGGGCTCCTACTGCACCAGTCTATGTTCTGGCCAAGACCCTGGAGACATCAAGGTTGACCCTGAGTTCCTGCCACCTTCCTTCCACAGGGCCTGCTGGCCTAGTGGCTGGGGCCACAGGCAGTCATCCAATCGACAGAGACTCCAGACAAAATCATTTCCTCCAGCCGACCACAGCCTCTCTCCCTGAGGCCACGGTGGACAGACAGTAAATATTTCCAAGTCCCTATGTCCTGAGAGTCCTCACCAGAGGGAGAGAAGCAGCCCTGTCGCCCACCCACTGGGAGTAGGGAAGCAGCAAAGTCCAATCCTCAAAGATCTCCAGCATTTCTTAAATAAGATTTTCCTTTCCATTTTCACCTTTTAATTATTTAGCATCCATCCACTCATTTATACAAATATATAATAGATTTATATAGATTTATATAATATAGACTCTCGTGAGGCAGAGTGCAGGAAGGGCCGGGGGAGCGGCCCCCCGGCTATTTACAGACATACTGGTCGACGACCTCAGTGCACTTTTTGCACTTGACAAAGCAGCACCAGTGGAACTTGCAGTGGCAGCGCTCTACCTGGACGCTCTTGAACTGGTCATAGCCACGGCCGCAGCACATGAGCTCGCAGCCGTCCATGCCCTCTGAAGTCTTGTTGCAGAGCCGGCCCTGGGTGCCCAGGGAGCCCGTGGTCTCGTTGCGCAGACAGTAGTCGGGGCTGGGGTCCACGTAGACCAGGTCCTCCGGCGTGGGCTGGTTGAAGCGGCTGTTGACCAGCTCCAGCTTGCCCCTGCGGGTGATGCGCATGGCGGCCGCGCTGTCGTACTTCTCCTTCAGCTGGTCCCCCACCTTGCGGAACTCGGCCAGCTGGAGCCAGCAGGTCTTGAGGCTGCAGGAGCCTGAGACACCGTGGCATTTGCAGGCTACGTCTGCCATCTTATACACAGCCTGTGGGGGGAGAAAGGAGGGGTAAGAAGGAGGGTCCCTGATGGGAGAGGTCCAGAGGGGGGCCACAGTGCAGAGGGGGCAGAGAGCTTGTCACATGTGTGCACAGATCTCTCCGGGACCCTCAGCTGCTCAGACTGAAAGCAAGTAAAAGGAGCAATGCAGAGAAGAAGGCTGGAGAGGCCAATGTGCACCTTGTTAATCCGCTGTGAAGATGGCATTTGAATCACTTTCGCTTTCTACTTTATTCATTTCATTCCTCAATCTCTGTTGCAATAAATGTGGCATTTTCACAGTTAGAAAAGAAAGATATTTCCATCTTGATCAAAGTTTCAAACAAATAAAAACTAACAAAATGTGTCCAGCTTTTGCATAATATGGAGCACAACTCGGAAAAAAGAATCCAGTTGTATCATAAAGCTATCACAGAAACTGCTGGCATGACCGTGCTTAGCTCACAGCTCTCCCTGGGCCTGTCAAACCCCCTGAGGCTTCGGTCCCTACTGTTCCCAGGCCACACAGTGAGAGGTGAGTGGCCGCATAACGAAGCTTCATCAGCATTTACAGCCCCTCCCCATCGCCCCATCACTGCCTGAGCTCCGCCTCCTGTCAGATCAGCAGAGGCATTAGATTCTCACAGGAGTGAAACCCTACTGTAAACTGCCCATGTGGGGGTCTAGGTTGCGGCTCCTTATGAGAATCCAATGCCTGATGGCCTGAGGTGGGATGCGAGCGCTGGAGAGCAGCTGCAAATGCGGATTATCATTGGCAGAGAAGTTTGACTGCACAATAAATGTAACGCACTTGAATCATCCCGAAACCACCACCCCCTCCCTACACCAGTCCATGGAAAAATTGTCTTCCATGAAATTGGTCCCTGGTGCCAAAAAGGTGGGGGATCTCTGCCCTAAAAATTAAATGGTCTCTTTTCCCATGTTACCATTCACTCACTAACTAGAGTCATCCAGAGCCTCACCATAGCCATCCCATTTGTAAGAAAGACCACTTTCTTTCACCCCAGCGACCCCCACACGCTGCCCTGGGAGAGGCTGGTGTGGAGGAAGAAGGGGAGGCAGGTGCAGTGGAGCAGCAAGGTGGCGGGCCTGCTGCAGGGCGAGTCACCTGGAAACAAGTCTGCCCCAGCAGTTGTAGAACCATGTAGGGTGGATTGGAACTTGAGCTATCCCCAAATCAAAATGGAAAAGCAAGAGTAGACCAGGAGGTGCTCACAGTGAGCCTTTCAGTGACAGTGTACTGCTGCACTGTGGCAAAGAACCCTGGCAGCAGGCCCAGAAGTGCAGATGGCGGGATAAAGATGCAAGCCTGCTGCACAGCATTTTCTTATGCCATGGCTATTGTCACCAACTGAGTCAGGACTCAGTTTTCAAGGGTTTCTCTTAGATTTCTTTTCAAGAGCCCCCAGATTGTGTTTTTATTCAGTCCTGGGCAGAGACCACTGCAGGTGCAAGAAACAGTGTAACCATCATCAGCTCCTATGACTACTGCCAAAATGCTTCCTGAGTTTTTTTTTTCCGGTGTAGAATTATTCCTACTATTTTATAATAGAGAAATTGAAGCTTTAGAGAGGCTCACTAATCTTCAAGGCCACCCATGAGGAAGTCAGAATGACTATCGCTTCTGCACATCTTGGGGCTTAAAAGTAGCTTAGGACAGAGAAGGAAGAAGGCTCCTCCCCAAGGTTAAGGCACCAGCACTTGGCCTGGTTGCTCCAGGCCTGAGGCAGAAAGGAATTGACACCCTATTCCAACGGGCACTTCAAAGACAGGACCTGCAATTACCCTTCGGGCCCAAATCCCCAGGTCTGAGCTGGCCCCACATTCCTCTGGAAATGGTCCTTAGTGTAGAGAGGGAAGCATTAGAACTGTGTACCTTGCTGCTTAGGGATAAGCATCTCCTGGGAGCAAACAGGGAGATTTGGGGAGGCGGAGTCAGAGCAAGACTCCACAGGGCAAAGACAAGAATTTTAGGAAAACAAACAAATCCAAGAGGAGTGTCACTGTGCTCACGGTTGAGACACCCACTCCATCCTTCCTCTACTTCAAAGACATTGTAGAAAGCGTAATATCTCTATTGTTTCATATATTACTACTGATTATATACATAAGCTCCTTTGGTAGGGGAGGGGGAAACCCCAATTTTTGGCCCATCCTGCTAACTCAAAAAGCAATAAAATGCTTTAAAAATTGTTTTAGCTCTACATCTCGCCCCCTGGCAAAGCCCTCTCTTAAGTTCCTCTTCCACTTCTGTCTAATGGTGTGTTGGGCTTGGTGACTGACAGGAATGTCACTGGGATTAGGCACCAGGCTTTTATCTGGAAAATGCTCAAAACTCTTGAGTGACAAAACAATATTAACCCACTGGTTTTGCCATCGGTGTCTAAAATGGAGCTACTAGAGGCTCTTAAAGGCCAAGAGAAACGTCAAGCAAAGTATGCCCAAGACTTACTCTGGGGCCAAGTTGTCAGATCCTGGATCATCTGTTTAAAAAAAAAAAAAAAAAAAATCTAGTGCTTTGAAACACTAGCCCAGGGCACCTTCCAGCCCCGCCGCCAGTCAGTGCTTCCTGAAGAGCTTTTGTGTAGGTGTGACCAGGCAGCGGCCCAGTACCTTTGGCCTCAGATGGTGATTGATGGCCCAGGCCTGTTCCTTGGAGAAGGGATGAAAAATAGAGGGACAGGAATTCCCAACCTGGAGCAGACAGAGGCAAAGGGAGAGAGATAAAGGGCTGCGGGGAAAGAAGAAGCATGGGGTCTGCAGGCGGCGAGGGAAGGTGTGCAGCAGGAACTGGGGGGAGGGGAAGAGGGACCTAGATAAGGCCCAGCACAAACAAACAAACCATCAGGGGCCATAAAGCCAGGAGCCAGCAGGCGGGGTCAAGACTGCCAGGGAAGAGGAAAAGCTAATGTGTCTGCTCCTCTCCCTCCAGGGCGCGAGGCCCCCTTGTCACAGGGAGAGCAGAGCCAGCAAGCACCTCCGTGCATTTGACCTCTGCTGGGAGCAACGTGGGCCTTCTCTCCAGGAAGCAGCAAGGGTTGGCACAAAGAGGTCGAGAGCGCCATCCCTGTCCTCAGGAGCCCACAGCCAACATGGTACAAGCAGGGTAAGAAAGAGCTTGAGAATAGCACCGAATGGTCTAATCAAGTACAGGTGCCAGGTGCGAGAGGCACTACTGGCCATAGGGAATGGGGAAGATTCTAAGGAGTAGGTTTTATTTGAACTAGGATCTTGAAAAATGAATAGAATGTGGGCATTCAAGACATAAAGTGAAGATTTTCACTGATCTCTCTCTGCTCCGCAGGGTTAGACACCCAAAGGTTCAGGCAAATGGACTGCCCAAAGACAGGAAAGCTTGCAAGCCTGGGGCAGCTCCACAGATGCCCCCGGAGACGTCCTCTGAGATGGCTCTGATCTCTCTGCCCTGGTTTATTCCACAGTAACCGCAGATTAGAGCCATGGCCAGAACTCCTAACATCACCCTCTACACACACCCATTTCTGACTGAACAGAACTCGCCCCTGGTGGAGGATGCGTAAGGAAGACACTGGGCAAAGAACCAATTCTAATGTCTCCTTGATGTTCCAGGACTGATGAGACTAAATGCACACGGGTGTGCCATGCTCTATCAGGCCACTATTCCAAGATCCCGATTCCTAAGAAAGACATTTCTTTGATATGTGCTCCTATAAAACATGAGTTCATATTAAAACATTTTGTTTTAAAAAATTTTGATATATAAAAACACCTTTTTAGAAATATGTCCATATCCTGTTACTGAATCACTAGTGAACCAACATTAAACTTTTGAGAAATCGCCATTCTCATTTTTTAATTAGTTCGTCTTTGGCCTCATGAAAGGCCTCACCCAGGGCCAGCTGGCCTGACACTGACCTGAGTGGGGACAACACTCCAAGAAGGAAGTCTGTGTTGTTTCCTGAGAGGTCCTTTGCCAGCAGAAAGTTCCTCCCGCCCCCAGACCTCAGAACTTTCTAAGGGGAAACCTGGGTGCACACCCACACTGCCCTTCCACCCCTGCCGCTGGCTATGCTGAACCGGCAATGGCAGAGCTCCCTGTGGGGCTGGCCCTCCAAGTTCCCTGTGGCCGAGGCAGACCGTAGGAAAGAGGAGGCCACACCTGTGCTCAGAGGGGAGGGGTCTTCACGGAGGAGGTGCAGGCAGAGAAGGCGCACATCCGCAGCATGCCTTCCAGGGAAACCTGACGCCGTTGCCCAGGTGAGCTCTGTGCACACAGTGAACCAGGCTCACCCCAACACCTATATTTTAGTTTCCACTGACATTAGGGCTTAGAAGATGGTCACATCTTACGTGAGATTGGTGAGACTGTTTGCTTGAGGCTTAAAACGATGGTTGTCTTTTCACATTTCCACTCATGTTTGAAAACTCCTAGCCTAGAAATGTGCTTGCCATTAATGCCTGAATGTGTTTTTGGCTGGGTTTCTGGATATGTACGATAGCAGCTCTTAAAAGTCAGTTCTGGTTTCACCTGAGTCTTTAACAAATCATAAACCCTAGGCTGAAACTTCCAATCGTCTTATCTGTTCCAGTTGCAAAGGAGGGGCAGTCATGACAAGAACTCTACTCCACATGTCTGGAATTCTGACCCGAACAATGCATCTAAATCCTATAGGGACAGATGTCCTGTGAAGTAATAAATAAGGTTTAAGAAGTGACAATCAGGCCGGGCGTGGTGGCTCACGCCTGTAATCCTAGCACTCTGGGAGGCCGAGGCGGGTGGATCACTCGAGGTCAGGAGTTCGAGACCAGCCTGGGCAAGAGTGAGACCCCCATCTCTACTAAAAATAGAAAGAAATCATCTGGCCAACTAAAAATATATATAGAAAAACTTAGCCGGGCATGGTGGCGCATGCCTGTAGTCCCAGCTACTCAGGAGGCTGAGGCAGGAGGATCGCTTAAGCCCAGGAGTTTGAGGTTGCTGTGAGCTAGGTTGATGCCACGGCACTCACTCTAGCCCAGGCAACAGAGCAAGATTCTGTCTCAAAAAAAAAAAAAAAAAAAAAGAAGTGACAATCAGTCCTGGCGAGGTAGTTTATGGCCATAATCCTAGCATTCTGGGAAGTTGAGGTGGGAGGATCGCTTGAACTCAGGAGTTCTAGACCAGCCTGAGCAAGAGCAAGACCATCTCTAAAACAGAAAAATTATCCAGGCATGGTGGTGCCCGCCTGTAGTCCCAGCCACTCGAGAGGCTGAGGTGGGAGGATCACTTGAGCCCAGGAGTCAGAGGTTGCTGTGAGCTATGGTGACACCACTGTGACAGAGTGAGATTCTGTCTCAAAAAAAAAAAAAAAAAAAAAAGACAATCACATGTGCCCATTGGGAAATGGGGCATTTTCAAAGGGATTTGTTCAATAACGTAAGCATCTAGGTCAGCAACCGTAGGTAAGAATCTTCAGGGTCCCATGAACTGGCTTTCTTGACCCATTGATCTACAATGTGCAGGGAGGGAGGAAGCAGGGGGAGGGGAGGGGAGGGGAGGGAGGGGGCGGGAGGGGGAGGGGAGGGGGCGGGAGGGGAGCGGAGGGGACGGGAGGGAGGGGGCGGGAGGTCCATCTTACCCTTCGACCGGCCTCGTTGTTCTGCAAGTTCATGAGCACTCTGCCCTGCTCCTCCGATCCCTTGGCAAAGTTCTTCTCCCGCTCCCGGGCATCCACAAACTCCTTAGCAAAGCGGTAGCCGTACTCCACATTGTCCCCACAGCCACCCCACAGCCAGTCCCGGGGCAGGTCCTTGGGCCGCGCGGCGCGGCTGCAGCCGCAGGTGGACAGCTCGCCCTCGCGGCAGGCGCGGCTGATGGCGTTGACCACGCCCGCGGCGCTCACGGCGTAGGTGAAGGCGGTCTCGCGGCTGCCTGCGGAGGACAGCGACAGGTAGCCGGCGACTCCCGCCCGGGCAGCCCCGGCCTCCTCCCCGCCTCCTCCTGGCTGTCCCTGCAGCGCTGCTGTGACACTGCGGGGCCACAGCTCAAGCCTCATTATCAAGGGCTGAAACTCGCCTGGTGCTTCTACCCCGTGGCCCAGCTCTACCCTATGAGACCACACAGAATAAAACGAATCGCTCAGCCGTGGCCTGCACTAATACCCCCTGCAGAGGTCTACACGGCCTGTGGATTCCCAGGAGGGAGACGCCTGGGGGCGGGGAAAGTGGGTATTTAGACACTTACACAACACGTGAGACTGACAGGAGACGCAGGGGACATCATGGGATCAATAGCAGGACTCTGTGTCCTGGCAAAAATTCCTTTTTCACCACCCTATGAGCTACACATTTGTCTTTTTTTGTTGCCGCCATTATCTAACTAGATAGAGCACAGACCAAGAGACGAAAGTCAACTAGGATGACAATGTCCAGAAGAATCCAAACTGTCTCCCTCTCTGTCCTGTAAGAGCCACTCAGTCCCCTAAAGCCAAGAGCACCAGGACCACATCTATGGTACCTGCAACTTCAAACACTCAGCACTGTTCTCCTAGATATCCAGAGCATTTTCCAGTAGAAAATCCCAACTGCGCTCCTCATTATTACTTTAGTGAACCACTTAAAAACCCATATGATGTATGTTCTACTTCAATAAAATGTCTATAAAAAATACACAGATACCAGAGAAATGCAAACCAAAATCACAAGAAAATACCACTTCGCATCTACTAAGATGACTATAATCAAAAAGATAGGTAATAGCCAGGGGCGGTGGCTCACACCTGTAATCCCAGCTACTCAGGAGTCTGAGGAGGGAGGATCGCTTGAGGCCAGGAGTTCAAGACCAGCCCGGCAACATAGTGAGACCCTGTCTCTAAAAAAAATTTTTTTAAATTAGCGAGGCATGGTGGCATGCACCTGAGGTGGGAGGATCTTTAGAGCCCAGGAGTTGGAGGCTGCAGTGAGCTATGATCACGCCACCATGCTCCAGCCTGAGCAACAGAGGGAAACCCTGTCTCAAACAAAACAAAACAAAACACAGTAATAATAAGTTGGTGAAGATATGGAAAAACTGGAACCTTCCTGTACTGTTGGCAGGAACGTTAAACGGTGTAGCTGCTTTGGAAAACAGTCTGGCAATTCTGCAAAAGGTTAAATATAGTTACCACATGACCCAGTAGTCCCACTCCTAAAAATATAGGCACATCTTCTTGTTTTAGTGCACTTCACTTTATTGTGCTTTGCAGATATTGCTTTTTTTTTTTTTTTTTTTTTTTACAAAATGAAGTTTGTGGCAATTCTGTGTGGAGCATGTCTACCGGTGCCATTTTTCCAACAGCATGTGCTCACTTTGTATCTGTGTCAGCATTTTTTAGCAATAAAGTATTTTTAATTAAGGTATGTACATTATTTTTTAGATATAATGCTATGGCACACTTTATGGTATAATGTAAACATAACTTTTCTATGCACTGGGAAGCCAAAAAAATCCACGTGACTAGCTTTGTTGTGAGAGTCACTTTGTTGCTGTGGTCTGGAACCGAACCCACAGTATCTCTGAGACATGCCTGTGTGCCGACAGGAATGAAAACACGTCCACACAAAAAACCCCTCATGAATGCTCACTGCAGCATTATTCGTGATAGCCAAAAAGTGGAAACAACACTACTGTCCATCAATGGATAAATGAGATGTGGTATTAGCCATGCAATGGAATATTATTCAGCCACAAAGGGAATAAAGTACTGACATATGCCACAGTATGGACGAGCCTTTAAATCACTATGCTAAGTAAAAGGAGCCAGTCACCAAGGCCACATATTGTATGATCTCATTTATATGAAATGTCAGTATAGGCAAATACTTAGAGACAGAAAGATTAGCGGTTGCCTAGGGTTGGAGGTTGGGGGATGGAGCGAGACAGCTAATGGGTGTGCCTTTCTCTATGGGGTAATGAGAATGTTCTGGAATTAAATAGTGGTGATGGTTGCACAACCCTGTGAGGATACTAAAAGCCACTGAATTGCACACTTTAAATTGGTGAATTGTATGGTACATGAATTATATATCTCAAAAAAGCTGTTATAAGAAATAATAAATAATATTCATAAGGACTCAGATATGGAGAGAAGAGAGTGGTTCTTGGCAGGAAACAGATTCAATCCTCATCTCAGAGATCAAACCAGGCAGAACCTTCTGCCCCCTCTTTCCTCCTCTCCCGAGTCTCCCCGGTCAGAGGTAGACACCCCACAGGCCTGTCCTGGCCGTGGAGGGGGGAGCAGTCTGCAGTCCACTGTGGGTCTAGAGTGACCTCCCACCTTGCCCCGCCTCTGGATTGTCTAGGCACAGCACAGCGTGATTTGCAACCAGAGCACCCTGGGTGAGTCAGTTTTTCTCAATTAACCAGTGGTCGGCTTCTGGGCAGTTGTGAAACAGGAACAGCCCAAGAAAAACCTGAAAGATGGCAGGAGGTTACACCGGTGATTCAGCCAACAGCACGTGCTTGACATTTGTGTCGGTGCTGAACCACACCAGAGCCAAGGGCAGTGAGGCTGTGACAGCGAGGCTGTGACAGGGCCTGCATGGTAAGATGGCCAAGCGGGCCCTCAGGAAGGAGTGCTGGGCCCCACTGGGAGGAACTCATCTTTCTAAAACGTAGCTTCCACCCTGACGCGGCACCCGGGAAGAAGACGGAGGCTGTGAGGTGGCAGCCCAGAGCCAGGCTGTGTCCCCTGGGAGTATTCCTTTCCCAGCACCCTAGAAAAGCGGCTAGGTTTTTAAGGCAACACATTCCGTCTTTTTCAAATGACTCTAATCACCGGAATGTTCTTTCTTAGACAAGCTGAAGTATGCCTCCCTGTGACTCCCTCCCGCTGCAGCTGCACAGTGATCCCTTTTCCATTCGACAGCTTTTCAGTGTTTGAAAACAACTAAGCAGCCTTTTACATTTTCTCCTTTCCAAGCTACATATGTCTGATTTCTTTCCACCATGCTTTAGCAAACATGCTTTTCAGAGTTGAACCAGCCCTCTCAGAATTGCCTTTTAAAATGATGTACCTGCAGCTAAACATGATACAGCAGATATTGTGTACTCCGGTTTGGGACCCAGATTTGTCCCCAGGTGGATTAGCTGTCTCTTGCAGTCACTCTGCCTGCCTCTTCTGGTCAGGGCTGCATTAGATGCCTAGTGTGGGTAGCTCTGGCTTCACGGGGCAGCGTTTGGACCCTCTAGTGAGCCTGCGAGTGCAGATTACTATTGCTAGAGGTGCCTCAGGCCCCACAATGGGTAAGCAATGCGGAGGCCTATCTGTGTGCGCAACAGTCCAGAGTTGAAACTTAAGCCATCTCAAGGATAAAAGGCTAAGAACAGCCACGGAGCTACTCGGGAGACTTGCATCTTCGCCCTACAAAGAGACAGCAGAATGACATCATGCCCTCTCTGTTCCATAGTAGCCCAACGACCAGGAAGGTGTCTCTCTGCTCCCTAGGTGGAGGCTGGGTGACACACCCTTAGTTCCTCTGAGCTGCTCTGCTGCCCTCTGGCGACAGACTTTGCAGTAGCTTCCAAGAAGAAAGGAAGCTTTGGAAGGCAGACATAAGAGTACCATGGCCGGCAGGGTGGCTCATGCCTGTAGCCCTAGCCCTCTGGGAGGCAGAGGCAGGAGGATCAGGAGTTCAAGATCAGCCTGAGCAAGAGCGAGCGAGCCCCATCTCTGCTAAAAATAGAAACAATTAGCCAGGCACAGTGCAAGCACCTGTAGTCCCAGCTACTAGGGAGGCTGCGGGAGGAGGATCCCTTGAGCCCAGGAACAGCACTCTAGCTGGGGAGACAGAGCAAGACCCTGTCTCAAAAAAAAAAAAAAAAAAAAAAGAAAAGAAAACAAAAGTAAGAGGATTTGCCAGGAGCTACTCAGGGCCCAGAGGGCCAAAGGGAGGACAGATGCCCAGGTAGCATAAGCCCCTCAGGGAAGCTACAAAAAGGACCAGGGAAAATTAGGCAAACAGAAGGGTTCCATTCTGGCCCAGAATGGGCTGCAGAGATATGTGCTCTCTTTGATGGGCCTGCTTTGCCGAGTCATTCCGCTATGCAACTCTGAACCCAGCAGAGTTTCTATTCCTGCCAACCCCTTTCTTTCCTAAAGCCTCATTCACACAAAATGACACATAAAAAGGATCTAGCCAATGTCCGGCATACACTGGGTCCCCCATAAACATTAGCTCCCTTGGAGTGAGGAGAGGGAGCCTCCCTCCACAGCTGGGTCATCCTGGTTTCCTCACCCAGAACACAGGCAGGAAGTGCTGCTGACTGAGACTTTTCTCCAGGAGGAAGGGACAAATACCAATGGATTCGTGAATCAATCCTAGTAAGCCCCCAAGTCCACTGTTTGGGGAAAGGTGCCCCCTAAGGCTGTCACAGGAACACATGAGCATTGCTTCTGTGTACCTTGTGCTGATCCCGAAGGAAGCCACGCACCGTGGTTCAGTGTGCTTCCCCCAGCTCTACCTCTCAATATGGGCAGAGCGTGTAGGGAAAGAGGTCTGGAGGAAGTGGGAGGGGGAGAAAGGCGGAGCCTCAAATCTCCAACTCCCCTACTCCCCTGCCAGGCTAAAGGAATTCTCTGGGAAAACCCCAGCCTCAGGTAACTCCAGAATGTGGCCTTTTCAGGGGAACTGTTCTGGGAGACAGGACCAATAGAGTGTTCTAACACCTTCCTTTTATGGCCCTGGGGATAAGACCCAGTAGAATAGGGCCGGATTTCTCAATTTCTTGCCAGGGAGGGGAGGATTGCATTTCAAAAGGCCCTACAACAATTAGACCTTAGATCACACCTCCATCTAAGCAATAGGGCAGCCAAAGAACCCTGGCCAGCTTGGGAGAGGGGAAGGGACAGGAATCCAGGGGGATGAGCCCTCTCCCTCTCATCTTTGTCTTTGGTCTGACCCCTTCCCCCCCTTCACACACATCCCCTTTCAAATGAAAAAGCCAGGGCTGGGTCTGGTCGGGTTATTGACAGCTATCACCAGTTTGGCCCCTCGTTTCCATCTCTCTTTCAAGGCTCCAAGTAGAAGAGGCAAAAATCCTATAGACATTCAGTACTGCAATTGTTGGTTCCCTACCCCAGGCTCTAAAACAAACAAACCAACCCCAACCAACCAAATGAAAAAACCCGAACAGGAGGTGCTAGTTGCACAGAGAGACACAGGCAGTGGTGGTGGGCTGGTTTCCTAATCCTCTCTAACTCAACTCAGATGTTCTGCCCCCGCCCAGAAAGAGTCACTAACAGCCTGCCCCGGGGTGATT
The DNA here is from genome assembly GCF_041146395.1 of Eulemur rufifrons. Classification (NCBI taxonomy): domain Eukaryota; kingdom Metazoa; phylum Chordata; class Mammalia; order Primates; family Lemuridae; genus Eulemur; species Eulemur rufifrons. The sequence goes on along the minus strand of NC_090998.1, from coordinate 1,560,285 downwards.
CAAGGGTTCTCCCGGACCCTGCCTCCGAGTGCCTCTCCCCCGTCTTGCACACTGCTGCCAAGCAAGCTGAGCACAGCTCCTTTGCCCAGGCCCCACTGGCCTGGCCTCTTACCTATCTGCATGACTCTGCCAAAGACAGATGTGTTGTCCACCGTGCTGCAGTTCCACCGCCTCTGCCGGAACTGGTACTGGCACTCCTTGATGCCCGTCTTGGCTCCCTCCCCTATGTAGGCCATGTGCTCCTGGTACAGCTGGCACAGCTTTCTCTGGCCAGGGGAGAGCCCAGGAAGCTGACTGCACACAGGCTGGGCACCGATGATAAACATCTCGGGTCTCTGCACCGGGCTCATAGCTAATGACCTAGGACAGCAATGCAGAAAAGGGGAAAGCAGCCGGCGGGTGAGTGCAGGCCTGTGTGCAGCATTACAACATTCAATCGACACATTTACCGAGTGCTGGGCTGGGGACAAGGCCCTGGACTAAGGACTTGGAAAGGAATATTAGTAAAACAGAGTGCCTCCTTCAAAGGACAAACTGAGGGAAACTGAGGCACTACCACAAATGACATGTGAGATGCCAGATACCTAGGGGAGACTGGCGCTTCTGGATCCATGGAGATCCGACAGGGAGCTCTTACAGCTGAGGAGAAGCCTTTATAAGGGGACGGCCAGAATTTGACCCGGTCTTAAGGGTCTTAAGGATGGGCGCAGGCAGAGGAGACAGAGGCAGGGCAGGGGGCAAAGAGAGCCAATGCTCAGCAGGAGAGCACTGCCCTACTCAAGGAGTTGGAGGGATTAGTTTAGTTTAGCCTGAGTACAGGATATGTGCTGGGAAGCAATCAGCCCCTTTAAGTGGAACTTCCCTCAGGCCTTAAAACAGGACCCAGTTTACATACCTCACAATATAGTCTCATGTCTCCACTGCCACGCCTCCCCTCCCCCGCCCTGCATCAGTTTGGGGGTCTCCCTTTTGCTCATCATCTGCCAGTCATATACAGTGTCCAGTCCAATGAGAAGGCTGTGGATTTGCCATCTAAGTAGAAATGTGAGCAGGGCACAGACCATGCAAGATTGGTGGCAATCGCCTGCCATTGCCATTGACTTAACAGTGACAATAGCCTTAAAGACACAAGAAGAAAGCCAGACACGGTCCTGCAAATCCCTCATCCGGTCTTCAGACTTGTAATATAGGAACTCTACTCTCCCTGTGCCTGCCAGCAAAAAACCCCCCAAAATCCAACTACTGGGTATCAATATTCTTGTCGACCCAACAGCAAGAATTCATGGGGATGGAGGAAGGTCCAGGGAAAGGGAATATGGACAGGATCAGAGAAAAAAACAACTGAGCTGATCCTTTATCCTCAGGGAACCCTTACCTCTGGGGGCAGGGGAGGGCATGCTGTCCTAGTTTTAGTTTCCGTGGGATAAAAGAGGTCCTTAGCATTCCTATGGATGAGACATGGTCATGACACATGGTATCCTTTCTCCACAGCTCAACTACCGAAGGGGGCCTTAGGATGTGGAAGCAAGACTTGAGCCCCCCACTCACCACCAGGAGCTGGCGTCTGTCAGAAGCTGAGCCCAGCTGGAGAGCAGAGCGGCCGTGAACAGCAGCAGCAGGCTGGGCATGGTCGGCCTCAGCCCTCCCCAGTGCCCTGGTCCTGGCAGCTTCCAGAATGGGGCTCCCTGGAGAAGACAGAAGGGAAGGGAGGATCAGTGTGGAAATGCAACAGATAAGGGAACTAGGAGAGTGGGCGGGGAGCACAGGAGGGGCTCTGGGGTGGACCTAGAGTCAAGTTCTGCTCCCGGCAAAGAAATTCCGCCTCTTCCCAGCCTCCATCCCCTACTGCTTATCTTCTCACCCTAGGACTTTCATGTCCCCTACCCCAAACTGTGGGAACCCTATGCAGGGCCTAATTACCAGGGAAACAATGAGCTGAGAAACCAGAAAAGAGAAATGAAGGATCATTTCAAGAACAGAGCGTGCTCTGTCGCAGAACACCCAGGGGAATGGGGACCATCCCGTCCACGCCTTCCTTTTCCCTCTCACTCCAGCCCAGTGACTAATTTCGCTGACCATCAGGCTCTCCTTTGTGAAGGTTAAAATAAAATTCGTGATTTAGATTCACCTACACCCAAAGAGAAGGTTTCCCTCTCAACCTGTACCCTTCTCGCCCTAAACAAGTTTTCCAAATCCCAACCCTTTCTTACAGAGCAAGGACTTTTCACTTTCTCAAGGCACCTTCTCTGAGAAGTGTAAAAGCCACACGGCGAACCGCCCACCGCGAAAGCCTTGGTGGCTGAGGTGGTGCCTTCCTGGGTGGCCCTGGAGGCGTAGCGCTGGGGACCCAGCCAACCCCCGCCCTGGCGGCATCTCTTGCATCAAATGTCTGTGCCAGGACACATCTTTCAGAAGCCACCCCCTTCCCTGGTAGCTCCAGAGCCTCCCACACCTTGGCCTTTCTTCACCAACGCCGGTGCCTGTGTCCCCAAAGAACACCTTGCCCTGAGCCCTCCGACACCTACGACATCTACGGGAACTCCACGCTCTGGACCCCAGCGCGGGCCTGGCAAACACGCCCCCTCCGGCTCACCCCCACCTCGTTTCTCCCTTAGCCTCCCTCTGGGGCGCGCCCCACTCGTCCCGCGAGGCCTCCGCCGGGCCCCGCACCTGCAGCGTCGCGCGCCGCCCCGCGCGCCCGCCCCGTCTCACCGCGCCGCTCCCGCGCTTCAAGCTCTCCGGGCTCTCTGGGAGGGGGCGGCAGGGGCTTTGGGTCATCAGCCTAGGAAACGATTTTCCCCGGGGCCACCAAGAGAGGAAGGTGGCCTGAGCAGGATCCAGGAGAGCTGGGACACGGCCTTCCCCCACCCCCTTTTGGTTGTTTCCCTCGAGGTCTCGGCTGGGCTGGGGGCACCAACAGGCAGGTGTGCGGGGCGGCGGGGAGCAGATCAAAGGAGCAACTTGCCCCTTCCCCTTTGTCATGCAGAGCCAGCTCGGAAGCGATCGGCCTCCAGCCTGCCGGCTGACCGCTCCCCACGCGGCTCTCCCTGCGGACCCCTCCTCCGAAGGACGCCCCCGCCCCTCCCCCAGGGAGCCCTCCCCGGCCCTCGGGGCAGGAGGTCTGCGAATGCACCGGCTGGAACCGAGAGAGATGGAGCAGAGATAGGGCTGGCACCAGAAGCTAATGGCTTTATGGAGGGGAGGGGACCAGGTCCTGAGGAGCGAGGACGAGAGAAAAGCTTCAAAGAGTTTCCTTGTCCAAACATCCTCAGCTCCACCTACCAGTCCTTCCCGGCTGAGGACTCGGGGCTGCCCGCGCCCTCCTGCTTCCCCGCCGCCCGCCCTCCCTGCACCTGCCGCCCGCGGCGGGTCCCACCGCCCTGCGCCTGCTCCGCGGCCACAGCCATCCTCTCCCGTTCCCACCGCCAGGCAGCAGAGTTCTTCCTCCCAGCTGACGGCACTTCGTGTCCCCGTGGTCTTCCTCAAGCTGGTGTCGCTCACCTCTGTCCCGGCCTTCCATCAGGCTGCGATGACGTCTCTCTGGCCCTGCAGGGCCGAGGTTCAACCGAGGCCACATTGGGGGCCACTGTTTCTGAGCCAAGGACAAGGGTCAGTGCCTGCTAATGGTCACTGTGGCTTTGACTGCCCCGGTGACAGGCTGACAGGCCAGCGAGGTCCAGGCTTTCCAAGAGCTGCTAATCCCCCCTTCAGTGCCTCATGAACACACATGGCTGCTGTTCCCAGGGCCCTGTGCCTTCCCTCAAACTCTCAGCCCATTAAAAAAACGTATTTTAGAAATTATGAAAAAAAAAAAAAAGTCTCTAGCATGTGTAGTGGCTTCTTTCTCTGCCTTCCAGATGTGTGGTACCCGAAATTGAACCCCTTCCCCCAAATGCACACACCAACCCCCAGGCATGCTGTCTGCCCTGGCAGGCAGGTATGAGCCACCCCTCCAGTGGACCCAGAACTGAAGCCAGGCAGCTGTTTGCCCTCTTGTGTGGGTGTGGGAGGAGAGAGGACCCTTGGACAGGCAAGTGCTGGTGACTGGTTTCATTAGCGTCGGCAAAATGGAAACTTTTTGCCTCAACCTGACTGGGGAGGCAGGAAGCTGTGTGGGGACTGAGGGTTTGGTCTTAATGAGCGAGACACATAGAAAGCCCCGTCTGTGGGTCACTCGTGAGATTTACAGCAGGACTCAACCAGGGGAGGCTCTCTCTTGTGTAGGAAGATTTGGTAAATACCCAAAGGCAGGGAAAGTGAATTCCTTCTGCTGCCTTTGTAATAACTATAGATTTCTCCACAGATCTAAAAATTTTCCTTCCCTAAGAGCCAAGTATCATTTCAAACACACCAAACACTATAAAGTATGTGGGAATGGGGTCTCTGTTCTTTAGTAGTGAATGGGAAGCTGGGGGGAGGGGAAGTTGCAAAATTCTCAATCAGGACCCTTCCAGGCCAGAATGAGCTGGTCAGACATCTGCTCTACTCATTCATTCATTCATTCATTCAATGCATTCGTTAATCAAATATGCATCGGGTGCCTAATATGTGCCAGTTATTGCTCTAAGTGCCAGAGACACAACAGTGAACAAACAAATACATAATGTGTTAGGTCCAGTGAATACTATGAGGGAACATAAAGAGGGGGCAAGAACCCTTGGGGTGAGGGCTTATATGACTCAGGGTCCTTGGGAAGGCCACTCCCTGAACCACCTGCCCACCTTCTCCAAACCTCTGTGCAGAAGGGACGGTGGCAGGAGTGTAACTTTGCTACACATCCAACACCCCTCTGGGCACATCCAGGGTTCCTCACCAAGACTGCACCGCCCCACTTTGTCATGGCAGCCAAATGGGCACATATCTGAAATCAGGAACTCCAGGCTCTCTTCCTTTTTCCAATAGGACTCAGTCACCTATTTTCATTCCCTTCAGGGGCCGTGTCCATCCAGCCCAGAGTTACAAGACCAAGGAGAGCAGCCCAGGCAAGTAGAACTGAGACCTCAGCAACTCTCTCTTCAAAGGGGGCATCTCTGTGCTTTCCACACACACCTCAGAGCAGAAAACCCCACCCCAAGGGACAAGGGGTTGATTTCAAGTCATTAGCCCCTCACAAAACCATCACCGGATGTGTAGTACTGATTTCCCCCAGAGTCTGGGGACTCAAGTATCTCATGCGTTGCACAGGAAATGGTGTCACCTCCAGATAGGTATCCTCCCACCGAGAAACCTATCCAGAAACAACCGAGAGCGTAGATGGGAGCCTCTGCCAGGCTGCCACTGGCTAACCTTCACTTCCAGACTCAGTGAGGAACTAGTGAATGTGTAATTTAAAAATACATTTGCAATTCTGCTAACATTCCTGGCATAACAAGGTAGACAATCTTAGCATTCTTTGGGAAAGGACACTTCCCTTAGTGAACGCCTAGCTGCGTTGCTGCTAAGTGTCTGCCTGTTAGCCGATGGCTCCCATGGTGGAGCGGGAGGGGCAGGTGGGGGAGCAGAGCTTGCTAACTGGAGTCCTGTGCCTTTTCTCCCCTTGGCACCTTTCATTTCCCCCACAGTGGAGAAAGACTCTTTATGGATCTCAAAACACTTGACAAACACCTCCTAAACGTACATGAGGGTCCTTCATTTCCTTCCCTATTTCCACGTAAGTGCTCTCACTCTCTTACACCTGAACACCAGAGCAGTTCTTCCCGGTCTAACCCACAACTGCACATAGCTATGACACCAGTTTTCCTAAAATGCTTATTTTAAATCATAATATTCCCTGTTTGAAAACTTATAGTGGTTCCCAGTTCTAAACTTCCAATTTGGCCTCATTTTACCTCTCATTGTCTTCCTGAATTTCCCAGTATGAGATCTCTTTTTCCAATCTCCTCCTACTCCTTGAACAAATCCCACTTCCCCAACCCAAGATCTCATTCTGATCCTCTTCCCAAGGATGCATTCTCCTCTGCTTTCCAGCTATCCAAATCAGAAACTACTTTCAGGTCCATGCTCAAGATTCACTTCCTCCATAAAACTGTCCTTGATTAACCCAACCCCATGAAAATCCTTCCTTAACCAAAGTTAAGTAACTGGTTCATATAGCAACTGAATGGTTGACACTGGTTTGGAATCCAGATCTTTCCATACTTCCCCAAAACAGATCCCCCCTGTCACTGGACCATAATGTCTTCCCGGCTTTGCTTTTCTTCTTTTCACCATTGCCCTGTTACTAAGGCTGTGAATAGTATGACTGTCAGAGAATAACATCCCGATATACAGGAGGTAGCACAAAAAGCAAGATTTATTTTTTAAAAAAATGCACAGTTACTAGCATAAAACACACACACACACCCCCATACACCCTTGTGGGGGGAAAATAGCCACATTTTTCCCCCAACCAAAATGATACGTGGGTTGAAAATAGACCAGGCTGCTTGGAGCTGTAGGAATTAAAACATAATAGTTTTAAAGAGCTGGTGTTTATGTTTATTTGGGATTGGAAAAGACAAACCAGGTCAAGAACTAAGGGTCTGGGAGGGTGGGCCCTGGAGTAGGGTAGGGAGCCCAGGGGAGACACTGGCAGAGGAGAGGTACAGGGTGGTTATATGAGGAAGTGTAGGTTTGGAAAGTGGAAAGAAGCTTTAGATCAGTCTTAACAGTGAAACTGACCCCGGGGATTATGACCTCAGCAAGAGACGATGCTACTTTGGTAGCACAAAATTCTATTGTTAATACCTTTCCATGAAGACGGCTACCAAGGAGCTCTTTTGAACACTCAGATTTGACCATGTATGTGACTTCTCGGCTTCAAGCCCTTCCAAGGTTCCCTGTCTCCCAAAGGATGAAGTCATAACTCCTCGCCACATTACACGGGGCCTTCTAAAATCTGACCCTGCCAACATTTCCATCCTCTTCTGGTTTTCATGTTGTATCCTAGAACCCCAAACTGCTTATACCTCCTTACCCCAGCCATCCTTCCTGTTCCTCCCCTCGGTGGCTTGCTGACTTCTGGGAATGGTTTCCCTCTCTCTGCGCAGATCAGGCACCTTTATCCCTGAGGTCACACCTTCCAAAGAAGGCCCCCACTGCCGTCATTCTCATTCCTCGCTGCTTGCATGTATTTGTCACAGCATTTAATCTAACATGGGGTGGTCTGACGTGCTAATCTGTTTGTGTTCTCTTTCCTTTCCCTCCTAAACTCTGGCAACCGTTGTGGTCACCATGTCCTCCCCAGTGGTTAGGAAAGTGCACAGGGTAGCTAGTAGGTGTTAGATAAATATTTGTTGACTGAAAGAAAAGTAAAGCCCTCCTTTGGCCCTCAAGGAAACAGGAAGAAGGCCACCAAGGCCAGTCTCTTACAGAGACAAAGAGAGTCCCTTTGGACTCCCTGTGGACCCGGCCCATTCACCAGTGAGAAAGCCGCTCCTACCGGTGTATCCTCTATTCGAGAACCTACTGCTAATTGAGATTTAGGAGATTCCAGAACCCAGCCTTGTCTGTCTCTCTTTGCCTCAAAGGCATGAGTAACATTCAGCTTTTAGGAGTAAAATACCATACTGTTTAATAAAATAATGTGAGAATGTCTAAGATGTTGCTCCTCGAGGCGCTCTGGCCTGGCTCAGGAAAACATGAAACCACTCGCAAAGGCAGTGGTGAAAAGACGAGTCCAGGGGAGCAGTTGTAGTCGGGATGTGGGGTTTGAGGTAGGGCTGTGAAGAATGTGTGGATTTTAAACAGAGGGAAAAAAACAGGAGGAATTTGAAAATGTGGTTTGGTCAAAGACAAAAAATTTCAAGGTGCTTTTGTAAGAGGAGGAGAGAGATTGCAATAAGGGGGGATTTCAACAATTTCCAATATTTTCAGAATCACTCTCGTTCATGAAATTTATGTAATCCCTCCAAAATCTGACATTGAATTCCCATTCATCATGTAATATCAATTACCCAGGAAAACTCCCATGATGATATGCTTCTAGTTTCTGGGGGCAACACTACAGGAATGTGGCCACAGACTTGGGGCACCAGTCATCCTGGGTGCTGCCCTTTTGACCATAAAATGTGGGTGAGTGAATCTTCCTTGACAGCCAAGAAGTACAGAAGTTAAGAGGCTGATTGATTGTGCTCCTTCCTCCCAATCCTGCTAGTCCTCTGTCCTCCAGTTCCCTCCCTGCATCCAGGCCAGAAGTCTTGGTGTCCTTTTCGATCCCTCCCTCTGCTTTGCCCTCTATGTCCAATGAATCGCCAAGGCCTCTTGATTATATTTTTTCACCAAGAGGCCTTGGCAATGTATTATAATGAAATACATCTTTTCATGTATTTTCTCCATAGTTTTGAACTTATTCTCTACTTTCCATTCCTACTGCCCCACTCTCGGCTAGTACGAGAGCCTGCTACCTGACCCCTCTTCCTGCAACAAATTGCAAGTGTCTTACGTCCCGTTCCTGTCTATTGAATGGTTAAATGAATTCCCCCACATCCAGTTCTCTGATTTTCGAGGTAACAGCTAGCTACCAGATTTCTCAAAGTATGGTCCCCTAATAGTATCAGCATCACTTGGAAACTCGTTAGAAATACAAATTCTCAAGTCCCACTGAGACCTACTAAATCTGAGACTCTGTGGGTGGCGGCGAGCAACCTGCTGTAACACGCGCTCCACAGGACTGATGGCCATGAGGACTTGAGAACCCCTGTCATAAAGCTGTCAATGGTCAAACGCAATAAATTAATTCACCAAGTCCTTCAAGTAACACATATGTATTTTAACGGAAAATTTCTACATGCCAATGCCTTTCTTTAGTCACTGGTTCCCTAACTTGGGGGCTAAAGACCTCTGGAGGTCACAGAACTATGCAAATCATGCACTGTTTCTAGAATGAATAAATATGTCCACCCATTTCTACTCTGATGGTCACATGTATGTGGATCCTTGAAATTAATAAAATACCATTTCTTTTAAAGGTGTGACTGTTGATTGTGGTGATGGCTACACAACTCTGTGAATATGCTAAAAACTATTGAATTGTACACTTTCAATGGGTAAACTGTATGATATGTGAATTGTATCTCAAGAAACCTGCTACATCTGTAGAAAGTGTTCCTGATGATGAAGTTATTCCACCCTCCCTAGCGATATCTGTACATCAGGAAATATGTCAAGCACTGTCAACAGCCTCAAACCAGAAACAATGGCAACGTCCATCAACAATAGAATGGAGAGACCAATTAATTGTGATATATTACTACAATGAAAAATTAGGCAGGAAGGAAAATGAACTACAGTTACATGCATCATAAATCTTCCAAACATACTGGTTTTTTTTTGTTTGTTTGTTTGTTTTTTAAGAGACACATCTTGCTCCGTCACCTGGGCTACAGTGCAGTGGCACAATCACGCTGACTGCAACCTGGAACTCACGGGCTCAAGTGATCCTCCTACCTCAGCCACCCACGTAGCTGGGACTACAGGACCTTGACTGGCTAATTTTTTTTGTTTTTTGTAGAGACAGGTCTTCTATGTTGCCCAGGCTCTGAACATATTGCTGAGAAAAAGCAAGTCATAAAAGAGTATATTAACTATGATTCCATTTGTAGCAAAACTATCTTATTTAGGGATCCATACATAGATGGCTAAACCATAAAGAAAAGCAAGGAAATGATTACCACAAACTTCAGGAAGTGGTTTCCCTGAGGGTAAAGGGACGGAATTGTGATGAAGGGGTATAAGGGATTTTCTGGGGTGCCATGTTCCTTTTCTCAACCTGGGTAATGGATAAAGTGGCAGATCATTTTATAACAATTTATTAAGTTGTGCATATACTATGCTCAATGCAATTTTCTGCATTACGTTATATTATACAACATAAAAAGTTTAAAAATGGAAAAAAATCTTATTAATCCCTAATGCCTTGAAGGCCTTTATGTATATATTTTCTCAGTGGAAAGTGGAACTATAGTCTCATGATGGGGAACATGACCATTTTTCTTTTTGGCTTGAAAAAAGGATCCTCATACTCAAAAAGAAACTTCTGCCTTAAACAAGTGTTGGAAAATTTAGGTACAGAGACAGCCAGGTGAAACAACCGTTTGGGGGCAGGTGGGGCTGGTGGGGAGGGGCTTCAGTGCAAACCACGTGGGTATCTCACAGGTAGTGCGGCCTAGGGCTGACCGCAGTGGCAGCGTGCTGCTTTCTCTCTTGCTCACTCCAGGAAATGAGGAGCTGGCAAAAACACCTTCTGTCTCATGTTTTGTTTTTTTTTGGGGGGGGGGTGTCAATTATTACTATTTAGTCCTGTAGCTAGCTATTTCTCTTGCATGGATTTTTCTAGATACCTTTCTTCTTAAAACACATTTTTTTAAAAGTAATAACCAAAGATTAATGCAATAATATACCAAAGACTTTTATCAGAAAATTCCACAACCTCTTAAAAGAATCCCCAGATGCTCATCCTTCTTCTCAGCTCAATTAACGCCGCCTTTCCCTGCCAGCCTTGATTATTTCTCCCAAGGGTCTCTCTTTCTTCCTTCCAAGCTTTGTGCAATGAATGCTCTTAACCCCGAGGCATATTCTTCCTTTGTGTGATCTACTTTTGTGTGTGTGTAATCTACAGTTGGTAGAAATGAAAGTAAAAAATTTAGGGGAGTAGGTATACCAGCTCTGCCATATTACTTTGAAACAGCCCTTTGGGAAGCCACATCTCCCAAACACTCTGTGTCTTTTCTCACTGTTTCTCTAGCTTGCAGAAGAAATGTCTTTGGGGTGGGGAGGGATGGGAAGTGGATAGGAGTGATGAGATTTAAATTCTGGCCCTTAAGAAAAATACCAAATCACCCTTCCCCAGAAATATGTTTGTCATCCTCAATGTTGTACACAATTTGGGAAGCATAGAGCAAAACAGACCCGATCACAGTGCAGGAGGGCAGGGACACAGAAATAGATCCTAAGGCCTCCGCGCTGAAATCCAGGGCTTGATGTTTCAGAGAATAGAGATTCCCAGGTCTCCAGCCCCTGGTGGCTGCAGCGGTGGGAAAGTGGCCTGCGCATGTGCTGTGAGAATGAATTCCACAAAGCCGGCAAAGCAAACGCTGAAGACTCCAGATCCCAGCTGACTCCTCACCTTACGTGGAAAAGCACAAATTTCTCCCCAGGTACCAAGCAAAATCATTGGAAGTCTTATTCTGTGCAGAAGATAAGAAAGAGGAATTCTCCTTCTCCTGAATCCTGATAGGTTAAAATGTTTTTGGTTTTTTTTTTTATGGTACATTACCTGTTTATTAAAGATATTGGGAAAATATATTACAACATGATGAAATACATAAAAAAATTTGTATATATAAAGTATGAGAGTTTATATTTGCCAGTTGTAATTACCTATAGAGGAAAGTTTTGTAATATATAACGTTTTTGAATTACGCCAGCTAATGTTATTGAGAACTATGCCTCAGTTTTTAAACACTCAATTTATTATTTAGGGTGGCACTCTTCAGTAAGTGCACTTGAATTATTTTCATGTCAGTGATTTGTTAAAAAACCTCATTCCTATACATGTTTTTGCACCAAATTTCTACATCTATTAAATGAATGGTTTGAGTAAGATGATCTTTAATATGATCTATGATAATAAAATGTCCTTCAATCCAAGACAAATGTAATTCTTGATTGTGTCTTTTTACTAATTTTCTATTTTCTTTTTCTTTGCCCGAACGCGGAAGTGTATGGGCCACAGGTCAGAGTGGTTTAGGAAGTTGTTTCGAGGAACATGGCAGCCACAGCTGTGGGCTTTGTTTTCAAGGGAGTTGGGGATTGAGGGGAAAGGTGTTTGGAAGCCCTCACCTTGCAAGTAATCCATTTGCACCAGCTCTAGAGTTTGGGGTCTTGTGCTATTTATCTGAGCAATTGCCACCCTCCTCCGCAAATTCCCAAGGTTAGTTGGATAGAACAAATGAAGTAATTAAATGGAGTTCTGGAACCCTAACAGGGCAGGGTGATAACCTCTCCCTGTGCCACGGGCTAATTAGAATAAAAATGTGTCTTGCCCTAACAAGTAGATGTGTTCCTGTTTTTGCAAAATGGAGCATATTTTAAAAAGACCTGGGGGAATCATGCTATTTTTAAAAGCAGGGATCACCAACTAGCAGTCAGCCAAATCTCTGACTGTTTTAAAATTTTTGGAATATGAATGCCTTGGTAGGTGGGGGAAGGGCACACAGGCTCTCAAATTTTCCCAAATCCTCACTGCTCTCTGCGGTTTCTCCTGGCTGATTCACACATTCATTTTGCTCGCCAGTTTCCCAGACTTTCAAGTTTGCCACTCTGTTCCTTCAAGGAACCTCAATATATGTATTATATATTAATATTACTATATCATATGTATTACATACATGATAGTCATTGTACTATATGTATAATCACTTTTCTTTTTGGAGACAGGATCTCACTCTGTCGCCTGGGCTGGAGTGCAGTGGCATCATCATAGCTCACTGCAGCCTCCAACTCCTGTCTCAAAGGATCCTCCTGCCTCAGCCTCCTGAGTAGCAGGCACTACAGTAGCTGGGACTACAGGCATGCGCCACGACTCCCAGCTGATTTTTCTATTTTTTGTAGAGATGAGGGTCTCATCCTTGTTCAGGTTGGTCTCGAACTCCTGGCCTCAAGCGATCCTCCCACCTAGGCCTCCCAAAGTGCTAAAATTATAGACATGAGCCACCGCACCCAGCCTAATCACTCATAACTATTTATAAATCCAGATTTTCACATACGGGGTTTTCTGAAAGTAGTTGCACGGATTATTTTTCCTAAGCAATCCTGTAATTCCATCCCCAGAAACTAAGTTTGGATAAGAAGTTGCTTCTCCTTACTCCAGTCTTCTTGCGCTCTTGAAATTATACTGAAGCTGTCAAACTTCTGCTTCAAAAATTTGCAATTTCTGGCTGGTGGCTCACGCCTATAATCCTAGCACTCTAGGAGGCCGAGGCCGGAGGACTGCTTGAGCTCAGGAGATAGAGACCAGCCTGAGCAAGAAAGAGACCCCATCTCTACTAAAAATAGAGAAATTAGCCGGGCGTGGTGCACACCTGTAGTCCCAGGTATTCGGGAGGCTGAGGCAGGAGGATCAGTTGAGCCCAGGAGTTTGAGGTTGCTGTGAGCTAGGCTGACGCCACTGCACTCTAGCCCTGGGTGGCAGAGCAATAACCTGTCTCGACAAAAAACAAAAAACAAACAAAAATATTAGCAACTTCCATTTGGAAGAATAGGATAGTTATTTTTGTAAGCAAATGAGAGAGAAATATTGCAGAGGAAAGAACTGTGGAAGTAGAGCAGCCCTGGGTCCACAGAGCCGGCAGTAAGGAGCCCACGCCTGCCTTTGCCAGCCAGGCGCACGTGGGGAGCCACGCGGCCAGACGCACTCTGAGGGCACAGTGGGAAAGGGCAGTCTACAGGCTCCTGCTCCTGTCACTCACTGCTCATGCAGAAACCATGCCTGGTTTTTTATTTGGGGGGAAACCAGTGTCTCTAAGGCCCGTGAGTCCTTCTAATGCTGTCCCTAGCTATCGTCCCTGTGTCTCAGACTGATCCTTTGTGCTGTGGAAGGCCTCCTAAATCCCCAGAGGGGAGACGTGCCAAGCAGCTTTCTCAAGAAAACTACAGGCAAAAAGAGTTTAATCCTATTCAGATACAACACCAGTTCCTTCCGCAAGGAGAGGAGAACAGCCAAAGCCAGGCTGGTCACCTCTGCTGGCCTCCCGCTCCAGTGCTAAGCAGCTCGTATTTCCTTTGCCAGAACTAGAGTCACTGCCAGACTGCTCTTCAGACCAGCTCTGTGGGTCTCACAGGCCCTGGGTTTTGGAATCAGATAACTTCTGTGGCTGCACTGGGAAAAAGCACGATCACCAAATTCAGGCCTGGGCAGGTTACAGAGGCTTTTGGTTCACCACTGAGATTCTTTAGTTTCTTTTATGGCTCTGCCAGGCCTCTTTTCACCGGCTCCTAACCCGGTTGCTAAATTGCTCCCTTGGCTGCCTGTTTTCTTGGTAAAGGCTGCAGTGGGGGGGGGGGGGGGGGTCAAGCCTTGTGGTCTATGCTGCCCCAGCAAGAAAATGAAGTAACACAAGGAGAGCCTCTGGGAAGCACCTAGCATTCAGCAGGCCTCAAGAAATACTAACTGTTCATCATTTAACAAACGTTTCTTGCACCACATAGCACTGCATGGGAGATCGCAATAAACTAATGAGATGTGACTTTCCTAGGAACCCACTCTCACTCTGCTGTCCCATATGGTCCTGGTCACACGTGGCTATTGAAATTTCAGATGAATTATTAATAAAGTTAAGTGTCCAGTTCCTCAGTTGCAGAAGCTACATTTCAAGTGCTCGATGTGCACCTGTAGCTGTGACTATCGTTTTGGACAGCACAGATTATAGAACATTTCCATCATCACAGAGAGTTTATGGCCAGTGGTGGTCTAGAATAGAAACCAGGTAAGAAAACAAATCACCACTCATACAAAATTGAAAACTCAATTTGTTAGCTATTGTTTAAATTTGGTGCAGTGTGGGCTATAATAAAGGTACCTGAAAAGTGCCATGGGTCACCAACTCTGTCACTTATGGCTGAGGATCAATACCCTACCTACCAAAGGTGATCTCGACAGCATCTACTTCTCATCTTTCTAGACAAGCACTAGGAAAAGCAGATACTCTGTAACGACGTTGACAGCAATTTCCCATTATTAGAACTAAACAGTTAGTTATTTTATATTTGCTACTTAGAGTAAAGTAACTTTACTTAGAGTAACTTTACTTAGAGTAAAGTTCAGAACTAGTGAAAATGCCAGGAAGTAATTTAAATGGAATTCTTTTTGTGACTCTAATTCAAATCAACAAATATTACTGAGCATCTACTAGGTCTCATTTAAAGATGAGAAACAGGAATTTTTACAGTTGTGTAGTGGTGAGGCAGATGTACAAGATTATAGCATTTAGCAGAGCCATATGTTATAAGGGAGGTACTAACTGCTATCCAAACACCTTAGAAATACTAAGTAATTCTAAAGTGGGGGCTGCTTCATGGGGGTGACAATATCTGAGCTTGTCCCTAAGAGGACAGGTGGAGATGGGAGAATGAGACCCACCAATTGAGCAAAGGCACAGGGGCCTGAAAAATGCAGGACACATTTTGAGAATGACAAGAACACCATACACGTAAGTTTCATGTCCAAAATCCAACCACAGAAAACAGAGGTATTGGGTGGGACAGGGTAGAGAGGAGGGTGGAGGTGGGCAGAGGGGGAGAGGGAGCGGGGGAGAGAGGAGAGAGAGAGAGAGAGAACCAAAATCCAAATCCAAAGACAGACAAAAGTCATGAATGCTTGGTGAAGCGGAACCTTTATATTGGGGCCTCCACGTGGAGGACTCTGAGGCCACACCGCCAAGGAGTTTGGGCTTCGCTCTGGAATCTGCAGGAGCCATTCAAGGCATTAAAACAGGGGAGAGGCATCATCGAACCTGTATTTAGAAACACCGTGGTGGTAGTTTGCGGGCAACAATGACTGATGGAGCGCAGAGAGTGAGAGTCCGGAGGTCGGGGCCCAGCCGCGAGGTCAGGTTCAGCAGACACCCAGAGGGAGCAGCGGGGCCTGAGTGGAAAGGAGGGCAGGTCTCTGCCTTGTTGTCGCGGAGGGAACCAGCCACCAGCACAGGCCCTGAGGGCTCTCGCCTCCGGTCACTGCTGAAATAAAGAGCCCTGACTGTCGTCTCTACCTGCATGTGGCCTTGGGGAGAGCCCAGCGTTCCTGTGCTCATCTCCAAGGCCGCATGGGGTGGCTGGCGCAGGTTTCCTCTCCATGGGACCTGGCCGTCTCGCAAACCCGTGCCAGTGATCAGAGGGAGTCGTCATTCCTAAAGAAACAGACAGCCTGCAGTACATACACCACCTAAGACGAGTCAGCAGAAATGTCTTACTAAAATTAACAAAAAATTACAGTCAACAGTAGAAATTATTAATGCATTCTGTATTCCTAAATATGTACATGTTTTTCCAAGAAGTTACTTCACTCTCATATCATGCCCCCCCACTATGGGCCCTCAAAGCTGTTTGTAGCAGAGGTCACTTGATGGTCACTGAAACTGCACGGGCTTGACTGCAATTCCCAGCATGCACTGCGCCGGGTGTGGCCACTCCGGAGTTGTAGCTGGCCAAGCTGGAAGACGCGCAGCGGGCAGGCCTGGCCCATAAGCCCCCTGAGTGCTCCCCACACTGTGCTCTTTCCTTCTTTCAGCCCGGTGCAGACAGGCATGGGGGCCCTCAGAGCCAGGGCCGAAGAGAGAATCACAAGACACAAGCAGCCCAGGTCCCAAAATGACCACTTGGAGAGCTGTTTTTACTTGGGCTAGAAATAAACTTCTACAACTTTACGGCCAATTTACATTTGGGGTCGGTTTGTTTGTCACAGGAGCAGCATTCCCTTATCTGACACAAGCCCTTAGACACTTACTCCATTTTGTGTCAGGCTTACCTGTATACTTTCTACCCCCTTTTAGGCTGTAAACATTTGTGTTTATTTGTAATTGCTCAAGTGGTTTCTAATTAAGACTATCAAAGGGACTTCAATTGTGCATGGATCACTATCCCCATTGAAAAGATACAGAGGTGTCCAGTAGCGTGTTCCTCTACGGACAGAGAGTGAACGGGGGAACAATTCCTGAATTCCTGTGCTTTGAGGACTAGGACATCTTGTCTGTCCAGAAAGACAGGGAAGCACAATATCCTTGAGGTATTAAAAAAAAAGTTTAATCCTATATGAAGCTATTTACGGAGAGCAAGATCTAAATAAGAGCTCATCAAATTTTACTGATGTGATTCCAGCTCTGCGTAGCAGCTTCATGGCCCTAGACAAGGCGCACACTTCTCTAGGTCCCAGATTTCTCAGTTAGAAATATCGGGGCTGAACCACATAATCCCTGAAGTCTTTTCCAGTCCTAACATCTCTGGCATCTATTGACTGCTCACCCAATCTGCTTAAATTGGATCATTAAGTTTATTGGGCAATTCATTACTCTCTCAAAATAAATTATTTTTAGAATTTCTAACCTTTAATGAAAGTAAATGCTAATAAAACACTAAATTGAGTTTTAGTTTAAAATGACAAAAGCTAATTAAGATGTTTGGACGTTACCATTTTTTAAAAAATCCTTTCTCATGATATGTAAAAAAATGTTACAGAATTTTAAACTGCATTTCTTTGATTACTAGCGAGGGCGTACATTTTTAGATGTTTCTTAGCAATTTAGATTTTCTCTTTCATAAGTTGTTTAGTTTTAGAACCAGAACACCTGCAGTAGGGTAGCGGGAGAAGATCTTATTGCTGCATCTTTCAGCCAGCAGCCAAGTGAAGGGGCTGAAGTGTCTTGCCCGGAACTGTCACCAGCTCACCCTACTTGGAACTGCATGGAGCCTAGCATTGGTTCAGCTCTGCGCCTCCCAGAGTATGCCTGCCTTTCATTATGTGTTAAATTCAATGGAATAAAAGTGGCTGCAAGCATAGCATTGTGGGGTTCCATATTTATTCTCCTTCTGTGACAGCCGCATCCAATTTTCTCAGTTGAGAAGTCAAAGGGGTTACAAATTCCGCCCAGGACCTGGAAATCCAGCTGGGCTGTTTGAGTCTCCTTCTCCTCCTGCATGAATAAAGATTCTACAGAGGGGCCCTAAACAAACAATGCTGCCAGTGATGTGCCAGGCAGATGGGTCCTCAACCTCAACTGGCCAGGGAGACACTGGCTTTGCTTGGCTAACTCTGGTGCAAAAATTTGTTTTTGCTAAAGAAACGCTGTAATTCGATATGTGCTTAAATCACACAGAGAGCGGAAGTGTTGAATCAGAAGGCATTTTTTTGCCCTGCTACTTTTCCAAACCTAACCATGTTCTGTGGCCACAGCACTGTCCTGAAATCACCCTCTGCATTTAGGTGACACGGTGCTTGTGCTGTGACTCAAATGGTGGAAAAAAACCAACTCCCTTCTGCCATCTGGGTTCTATCAGCAAAATAAAACCACTGATGGTTTCAAAAGCATTTAGAAATTTAGTTCTTAAAAAATACATTTTTAAAACTGACAGAGAGAGAAACTCTAATGAGGATCTTCTGCAAAAAATGCCCAGTGGCCAGTGCCCCGGAGTTCAAATCTAGGAAACGTCATAAGGGTATTCCAGCAGATGTCAACTGCCGGATCAGGAATAAGGGAGGAGTGTTCTCCATCTTCTGCAAAAGGGCCTCGTCCTTGTGGATGCTGCTGCCAGGGATGGCTGAATCTGAAGCTCTGATATACCAAAACCTGCAGCACTCCCATGGCTGCTTTGTCTTCCGGCTGCGTAAGGGAAGCCTCATTTCTCCCACTCACATGTAGCACGTTCACTACACCACAGAAAGCCTGTGCAGTGGGCGGCACCCACAGATGAAAGCAAGGACAGGAATGTAAAAATGCGTCCTGATGACCATTTCTAGCTCAAAATGACTGGGCCCCTAGGAAAATTTCAGTGGTAAAATGTGTTCATGTTTGTGGCAAGAGAACCCACACACCCACCACTAAAAGCCAATATCAACAACCAAAAAGTCAATGGAAAACAGCTCGGCATAACATAGCAAGTATATGACCCGATTTGGTTCAGCAGGGACGCATGGGACGGTATGCAGAAAGTGATGCAATTATTGCTTTTCCCAGCATGAAGAAAACATTGTCAAAGATTGAGGCAAAACCAGACATGGCTGTGCGCTCTCCGTGCAGCTCCTACGCAAACCCCGCGTGCTCCCAGGACACAGATGCACCCATCTATACATTCAAAACAACCTCCTTTTCCCTTTTCTTTCCCACACTCACTTCCCATCCCCAAAACATCACCCAGAGAAAAATGATCAGAACTAGAGTCAATATTTACTGAGCGCTGACTGCACACAGGGTACCAGGGTTGAAGGAAGGGCGAGCAGAGGCCCAGGCAAGCGAGGAGTAACAAAGAAAAGAAAGACCAAATCCTGCCCCAGTCCAGCAGCCAGGCCAGAACCGTCCAGAGAAGGAGCTGTAACCACCGTAACCACCGCAAGAGAAGGTCATGGGGTTGAGGGTGGGGCCAAGTCCCCATTCCTGTTAAAGTCTAGGCAGCAGCTGCTGTAGAATCTGTACCTACCCTGTTTGAACAAACAGAATTGAGATAATTTGTATGCATAGAAGTAAACTTTCCTTGACCCATCAAACCCTCCTGACTTAAAAAAACAAAGAAACAAGTAACTTTTTTGTTGAAACAAAACATACATAGAATAAAATGCACAAATCTTCAGTGTGCAGCCTGGTGAGTTTTCACATATGCGGATACCCATAAAACCACCACCCAGACCAAGAACCGCCAACCATGGGGCAAACCACACTGACACGCCTCAGAAGTGCAAGAATAGAATCCAGCTGGATCTCTAATATACTTTTTAAAAGTTGTTTTGTTGTTGTTTTAAATTTTATTCTGATATTTAGAGATAGTTTACTCTTTCCGGCTTGGGGGTGGGAAATCAATTCAAAAAGAACCT
Source organism: Eulemur rufifrons (assembly GCF_041146395.1). Lineage (NCBI taxonomy): Eukaryota > Metazoa > Chordata > Mammalia > Primates > Lemuridae > Eulemur > Eulemur rufifrons. The sequence continues at coordinate 1,540,730 of NC_090998.1, read as the reverse complement.
AGGAAACATTCTCCTAGCAGGGGCACAGACGGGCATTCAGGATGGAATTTTCTGTGTTTAGGGATCTCTGAGGATCCCTAACATTTAAGAAATGTTTAAGACACCAGGCTTCAGCTTACTGCCGCCACATATTTGCATCCCTAATGTTTAGGAACAGGGTGTGAAGCAGTTTAACTTTTATATGTAATCTGGGTGCTTTCTCTTGCATAACACCACAGACTTCTAATTCCCTCCAACGTTTTTTTTTCTTTTGTGAGACATTTCTTTTCCATGGTAGAAGAGCAATGGTTGACAATGTTATTTTCAGATCTTCAATTCTCCCTTTTCTAGCTTTTTCTTAGAATTGAAATGAACAGGTTAAAAAAGAAAACTTGATTTATTTTAAAGAAAAAACCAGAACAGACAAACAAACAAAACCTTCAGTTTGGAACAGGACCCATGCATTGGAATTAAACAACCAGCTCTCTTCCAGAGCTATGGATAATTTAATGTTAACTGTGTGCTTATGTTGGTCGAGGATTTTTAAAACGCTAAATTTTAAGCTCTTACTATCTTATACTATATAACAATGAAAATATTTGTTAGCACATTAATTGATGTAGTAGTCACAAATTTCCATGAGTCTGTGACACCTTACAGGGTGTTTTTAATAAGTGATATGTTTATAATGAAAATTATGATGGTCAGGATATAAAATGTAGCATAATGAAGAAAATATGTATTAAACTTTATTAGCAGCTGCTGGGCATTTTCTACAGTGAAGCATTACAGACTAAAAATGCTGATGAAATCACAAAGCAAGCTAATTCAATTTTAGTTCTGCCAGCACTGACAATTTCTTAGTTAATACATTATTTTTAAAAGTATGCCACACTTTTAGAAGTTTATAGATATAAAATCAGGAAAATGGAGAACTAGGCTGGAAGAAGATCGCAAAGATTATGTTTGCCGTTTTCCCACAGCACTTTACCAGCCACTATCATGGCTGGGCGACAGGCACGATCACTCTGTTTGAAATGTGCGCCTTCCCTCCCGTATTGCAGTGATATCAGTGAACAACCCTGACCACACAGCTGTCTAAGGGATCACGCTTCTAAGTATTTCTGCTAATGTCTCATTATCATTCCAATTGTGTACGAGTTTACCGAAACATTGAGTCAAAAGGCAACAACAGCAGACGACCCAATCCCAAGTGTGCACCTGAGTGAGGAGATTCAAAGATGCGAGGCAGCTCAGACGAAAGATGCACTCAATCTGACTTGTTCCCATGACGCTGAGAAAGTGACTCCTTGTTCTATGCCTTATTTTCTTCATTTGCAAAACAACCACCACCACCACCACCAAACAGCCGACTTGGTGGCTCACACCAGTAATCCTAGCATTTTGGAGGCAGGAGATTGTTTGAGAACAGAAGTTCAAGACCACCCTGAGCAAAATTGAGATCCCATCTCTACCAAAAATAGAAAAAATTAGCCGGACATTGTGGCATGTGCCTGTAGTCCCAGCTATTTGGGAGGCTGAGGCAGGAGGATCGCTTGAGCCCAAGAGTTTGAGGTTGCTGTGAGCTATGATGACACCACTGCACTCCAGCCTGGGTGACAAATTGAGACTCTGTCTCAAAAACAAACAAACAAAACAAAACAAGGCAAAAAATCTACCCAGCAAAAAATAAGCATCGTCATTAAATGTCTACACAGTACTTTCAGAGCTTTCCAAGGAAGGTGTCATCTAATTATCAGGGGACAACTCCAATTTATGTTCCCTCAACCAGTTAAATTAAGGAATTCTTGATGTTTACAACAATAGCCACTAACTAGCTGAGTAAGTTATTAATACTTGAACTCTTTGGCCTTAAATGGTAAGTTTAAAAATAAAAAGTAAACAACAAACAAAGAATCTCACTGAATTCTAGGTCCGAGGACTGAGACAAGTTGTTTCAACTTTAGAAAAAATGCGGACAGTGTTTCCACGCCGTTTTAATTTCCTGTGCACAAGAGGGTAAGCCAACACTGTTGTCCCTGGTATCTCTGGGAATAACTGCGTTCAGGAAAGCAGCAGCATCACATGATACGAAGACATGATTTTTTATCTCTGAACTGTCTTTTCTGGGGCGCGAACGGTTAACACTGGCAAGGCTGAGGTTTTGTGCTTCTACCCCTTGAGGGTCTGGCTATTTTTTTAAACCTTTAACCCTGTCCTCTTGGCAGAAAAGAGGCCCTGGCTGTGAACTCTGCAACAGGGCCGATCCCCACTCTTCTCAGGGCCTGACGTTATGCAAGAAACGTAAATGCTCTGGGTCATCCAAGTAGAACTTCTAGCAAATCCTGGCATGGCACCAGCACCTTTCCAAAAAGGGAATAACCTTCAAATGCAGTCAGGCCTTAGAAAGCAGGGTCCCGGGCCTGATGTGCAGTTACACACCAGTTCTGAGCAAGATTAATCTTGATCCCCCACTGCCTTTTGAAATATTTATCAAGATATGACAAGCCTAGGAGGATCAGGATAAAAATGACCTTTACTGGCACAGAGAACATAGCCTCAGGCTGTGGAAAAGCAGCAACATCAGCTGTCCACTCCAGGGTGGCCACAGTCTGGAACTGAGTCGGCTCTGGGTATTCTCTCAGCCTGTGCCTACTTTCCTTGGAGAAGAGAATTGAAACTGGTTTAAAATACTGCTTTCCCACTCTCACTCCAGCCCTTAGTACTGACGTTCTACAGAGGGCTCTAGACACAGTAACTATCCCATCCCACAGATAAAAATGGCACTTGATAAAAATTGATATGCACGAGCCTCGCTTGAGACAGTCGTCCTTTCGCTCCCTTGCCCAGAGGTCCTGCCTTTCCTGCTTCCTCCTCCTGCTGCAGTGGACTAATAATTTTCCCTGGCCGTCCTTTTCGCTCTGCTCAGATCCTGCCACACCCGGTTCCTCAGGGCTCCATGCCCAAATCTCCCTCAAGTTCTCTTCACTGACTCATTTGGAGAGAGGTCACCGACACCGAGAGTGGGCTGTGTCACCGATAAAGGGCTAATAGGGAAGTAGCCACTAGAGGGTGACATGATCACACGCAAGCACGTTGCTTTCTGTGCAGGGCCAGAGCCAGCTGTGGGCCTGAAGTGTCAGAGCGGATACGGGCCTGTCTTCCCGCAGCGAGCACGGCACTGCGCACACACAGACCACTCCAGCGAACAAACCGGAGCTTTCCACTGTTTGCGTGAAAGCCACACCTCACCGTGGTCAGGCGCTGCTCACAGTACAGGAGACATCTCGTTCACTCTCAACCATTGCTTTCACGGATCTCTCTTTTCTGTTCCTTTTTTCTCTGAGCCAAAGGTACTTTATTTTTATGAAGGTTGTTCAAATAATATGACAGCGGTACTCATAATAATAATCAGCCATAAATACTATACATTTCCCTGGTGCTTTAAAGATCTCAAAACATATTTGCACATCTTTTTTCCTTTTTTTTTTTTTTTTTTTTTTGAGACAGAGTCTCACTCTGTTGCCCAGGCTAGAGTGAGTGCCGTGGCGTCAGCCTAGCTCACAGCAACCTCAAACTCCTGAGCTCAAGGGATCCTCCTGTCTCAGCCTCCCGAGTAGCTGGGACTACAGGCATGCACCGCCATGCCTGGCTAATTTTTTCTATATATATTTTTAGCTGTCCATATAATTTCTTTCTATTTTTAGTAGAGATGGGGTCTCGCTCTTGCTCAGGCTGGTCTCGAACTCCTGAGCTCAAACAATCCGCCCACCTCGGCCTCCCAGAGTGCTAGGATTACAGGCGTGAGCCACCCCGCCCGGCCTCCTTTTATTTTTAGTTGACACTTGTACATAGTTACAGAGTACAGAGTAATATTTTGATACATGTATACAATGTGCAATGATCAAATCAGGGTAATTAGCATATCCCTCATTTCCTCATTTCGAACATTTATCATTTCTTGGTGTTGGGAACATTCAAAGTCCTCTCTTCTGGCTTTGGAACATATACAATTATTGTTAACTACATTCACCCTACAGTGCTATAGAACCCTAGAAATTGTTCCTCTTATCTAGCAGTAATTTTACATCTGTTACCCAACCTCTTCCTATCCACTCCTCCCCCCTGCCCTTCCCAGCCTCTGATAACCACAATTCTACTCTTTACTCCCATAAGCTCATTCCTTTAGTTCCCACATATGAGTGAGAACATGCAGTATTTATCTTTCTGTGTTGTGAACCCTCTTTATTTGGCATCGTATAGTCACTGCAAGGTGGAATGCTAAACTTCTATTGTTAATGCAGCAAAGCATGGTGGTTTAGGATGTGGGTTCTAGATCCAGACCACAGAGTTCAAATTCCAGTTCTGCTAGTTGTTTGTTCTTGAGCAAGTTACTTCTCTGTTCTGTAGTTTCCTCGTCTGGAAAATGGAGATCATAATGAACCTTTTTCATAGGTTGTAAAGATTAGCTGTTGTGAGAATTAGGGAAGTTCATATATGTAAATACCTTAAAAGAGTGCCTAATACACAACCAACAGCATTGCACTGTACGAGGAGGTGACATGCATTATTTCATTCAACTCTCACAAAACTCCCAAGATATGAAAATCACTAGTCCCATTTTACAGATGAGAAAACTGAGGATCCTAGTGGTTAAATAACTTATCCAAAGTCATAGAGCTAATAAGTGACAGAGTCAAGATTTTAACCCAGAATTCATCTAACTACAAAACCTATGTTCTTTTCACTATACCACTGGGGAAAAATTCAGTCTTTATACTAGAGGAGCTTATGTTCTAAAAGACAAAAGATGAGGGGGGAACCATAGTTCTTTCTTATATTATTTTTATTTTACTAAAATGGGGGAGATCCTTTAAGAAATAGAATTTAACAAAAGTTTTAAAGCAGGAGGAAGAGAGCCGGGCACTAGGGCTGCTCTACCAGGGTCCTCCCCTCTTGTGGTGCCCAGAGCAGCAGCACCAGCCGCGCCTGGGAACCGCTGGGAAAGCAAACTCTTGGGCCTCACCCCAGACATCCTGAATTAAGAGGCCTTCAAGGTTATTCTGATGCCTAGTCAAGTTTGGGAACCACTGCTCTCAGCAAAAGGAAGTGTGAGAGTTGGTAGTGAAACGCAGGTCCAAGGCGACAGGACGGATGCGTGTCTGGACTGTTTCTTTGAGAGTGAACGGACCATGTACTCTCCCTGCCTTACAGAGAAGACGAGGTGCTTATTCTAACTGAAACATTATTCTATTATGCTCTTGCACTTTTGCTGTGTTTCCACTCCTTAAACCTATTTCTTAAAAACAGGAAATAAAGTTTTAAAAAAGTTTAACTGTCAGCAAATGTATATCTGTATAATTTTGAGGCCCATCTGTAAGGGTTTTTCTCCCCTCACATTGCATTTGTTTTTATAAAAAAGGCATTTATTAGGTCCCTACTATGTGCCAGGTTCCACACTAAGCCCTGCCTTTCTCACGGATTTTCTTTCTTAATGAATCTCATAACAGATCTGTGAACAGGACTTACTTTCGTTTTATAGATGAGGAAATTGAAGCTCAAAGAATTTAAGTGACTTTGCCTTAGGTCATGCAACGAACTACAACCAGAAAGCCAAGATTCAAATGCACAACTTCTGACTGCAAAGTGTGAATTTAGCCATGTTCTGCCTGGAGAACAGACGTGTGCTGAGGAGCCCTCCCTGTCCCAGGCACGTAAGGGATAATCACACAGGAAAGCCACAGGCAGAACACCCTGAACCTCTCTTTTTCCATCCTTGCCTGGCTGGAATCACCAAGCTCTACTGTCAGAGAGGGGAGAACTGGGCCAATGAGGACAAGGCTGATTAAAACAAAATTTTTTTTCAAGGTACTCTTGGTTGTATAAACAGTCACAAAGTCCAGACCATGAACTAAAATTTTCTTACTTCAGATACTGAATTCCAATTCCAGGTAAAGGAGTTAAAATCGAGATTTCTTATTCTTAAAAAAAAAAGCTAAGAATTCTTCAAGACAGTTATTCTCAAAAGTAACCTAACTGATGCCTTAATATGGAAGACCCATAGCAAAGCGTGACAGTATCTGGTTGCTATTATAATGTTCTTATCTTTTTCTAAACAAAGAAAAACTTCATCCAGTTCTCTAACAAAATTTCCACTATATGTAATGACCTTCCTCCCATCAACACTTATTCAAATTCTAGGCTTCACTGTGGATCCTCTGAACTAAAAATATTTCATTTCTATCACTTTGTTGGCATTAACAAATACTGTCATTGTCACAGGTATTTTCTAGCTCACCTACTGGATTCCAAGTACTTAAAGGTAAAAACATCATCTTCAACATCTTTGTTTACTACATAGCACAGAGCAATGCGTATAATTCATATTAATATCCCTTAGTGACTGAATAAGTTGAAAACCCTCCTTCCTAGGTGTTTGGTGCCCTGGACATAATTGCATTTACACACATTTTATTTTTCTACAGTTGTCATATCTACCTGCTTTGTAACAAGAACCTAAGGTGTTTGTCAACATTAACGAATAATAGCTGATATTTGAGATTATTTTATTACTGTATTTCTAATCCTTTGGGTGGGTACCTGAAAATGCAAAAACATATATTAGAGCTAACACTCAAAAGGTGCAAATTACAAATGACAACCCCATTTCAGGAGTAGAAAAAGAGAGTGACCATTCGTCTGGGGTGATTGGTAGCATTCCCCTTCACAGTCACAGGTTTTCCAGTTTGGACAATACAGTACGCAGTCACCCTAATGAGAGGGCTCTGGTACCCAGATCTCAAGCTCTTGTTTTTAGGGTGGTGGATAAAGATGACACTAAGGCTGTGTTTACAGGATACAGCAAATTAACAATTTCGGACAGAGTAAACAAATATTTCAGGGTGTTCTTGGCAATCTGTTGATGTGAGAACACTTTTCATCTATTTTTCCCTTTTATTTACACCTTTATTTCGCAATGTTTGTCCTCCTTAAATCTTTTCAAAGTTTTTAAAATTGTGGTAAAATATACAAAACATAAAATTTACCATCTTAATCATTTTAAGTGTACAGTTCAGTAGCGTTAGGTATATTCACATTATTGTGCAACCCATTTCAAGAACTTTTTTATCTTATAAAACTGAAACTCTGTATCCATGAGACAAGAACTCCCCATTCTGCATCATCTCCCCAGCCCCTGGCAATAATCATTTTACTTTCTGTTTCTATAATTTTAACTACACACATAAGTGGAATTTATCTGATATTTGTCCTTCCGTGACTGGCGTATTTCACTTAGCGCAATGTCCCAATGTTCATCCATGTTGTAGCATTATGTTAGAATTCTCTTCCCTTTTAAGACTGAATAATATTCCATTGTATGTCTAGACCACATTTTGTTATCCATTCATCTGTCAATGGACATTTGGGTGGCTTCTGCCTTCTGGCTATTGTGAATAATGCTGCTATCAACATGGATGTACCAATAGCTCCCCAAGACCCTGCCTTCAGTTCTTCTGGATACATACCAAGAAGTGGAATTGCTGACTCATGTGGTAATTCTATTTTTCATTTTTTGAGGAACAAGCCATACTGTTTTCCACAATTTTACATTCTTCCAACAGTGTGTTGGGGTTCTACTTTCTCCACATCCTCACCAATATTTGTTATTTTCTGTTTCATTAATATAACAGTAACGATCCTAAGGCATGTGAGGTGGTATCTTATTTTAGCTTTGATTTGCATTTCCCTAAGGATTAGTGACATTGAGCATCTTTTCATATGCTGCTGTTTGTATATCCTCTTTAGAGATGTCTATTCAAGTCCTTTGCCCATTTTTAAATAAGGTTATTTGGGTTGTTGTTCCTGCTTAAATCTTTTATTTTCAGTCAGTGAATCAAGTCCTCACCCTCTCTAATTTTCAACATTCTCTGGCCAAGCATGCCAACAAGACATTCTCCTGTTCAGAAATGCTTAGGAATAGAGAGAATGTTGCTCTCAAGAAGTCTTGAAGTTGGAAAGGCAGCATTTGATAAACAAACCTCTGATTGCTACTGGTTGCCCAGAACTCTTGGAAAAGTTTTGATATGTAAGAAGTCTTTCATAAAGATTATCGTTGTTGATATTATTAAGCCCATTCATTTCAGTTTAACGTTAATGAAGTGCCTACCACGTAGTGTTGTGCTATGGATATGTTACAGTAAATTTAAAGGAAAATAGACACAAAATATGTTAACTCCTTTGACCCAATTCATAAGCTTGACTCCGAGCCACTCATTTGGATACTTTTTTCTTCCTTTCTTTTTTTTGAATGAGGAGTTAAAAGCTACAGATCTATTCTGATCTTTGCTGCCACGTCTTCCCTCTCTGAATAAGGAAGTATGCAACTTTAAACAAGCCTGATCTTTGGGTTGGGCCTCTCAATTTTCCCGGGCCCTACCCAGGGTAAAAACACACTACATCTGAAAATCTACATTTCTTTAAAATTCTTGGTAAGGTTTTGGAGAGACTCCCTACACAAGGCTATCATTTCTGCATTTATTTTTATTTATTTATTTATTTATTTATTAAATTTCAGAATATTATGGGGGTACAAATGTTTTGGTTACATGGATTGCTTTTGTACTGCTTGAGACAAAGTGATAAGTGTGCCATCACGCAGATAGTGTACACTATACCCACCACAGTTCTTCTTTTAAACAGAAGCTTATAGTTCATTCAGAAAAAAACTACTGGTTGCAATTTGTTGAATCATATACAAAAATATCAACCTGACTGTAAAATATGAACAGCTATCCAAAGGATTTTCTACGTAGGTGTACATTCTTTTCCAGACAGAGTCTCTTGTCCAAATGTACCCTCCATATAGTTTTGTGTCCCACAACCCTTAAGAGGCCACTGCTTGTGAAAATATCTGGAGTCTGCTTTAAGAACAATGTATAATTCCATGGGTTAAGGAGACAGCAGAACTCATTCAAGGCTCATGGTCTCACAGAGTGTTACTACTGTAAAGGTCCCTGAAGATTATCTAGTCAAATCACCCTAGTGTTAGAGGAGGAACTGAGGCTCAGAAAGGAGAGTCATTTCCTCAATGCCATAAAAAGTCACTAGGTGTCCAGAATTCACATAGGGCTCATTAGATGCCGTAGTTCTTTTTCCTCATTAACGTTTATTTTCTGAGATGCTTCTTGATGTTATATTTTCCTAATTATTGAACATGAAAATAATCATATTGCTGAAAATACTTGTAATATATACTTGAATGCCTTAAATAAAAGTCTCTTATTAATACAATTCCAGATTTCAGGAAAAAGTTTTGTTGGAACTAGGACGAGGTGGCCAAGTTCTAGAGAAAGTGCTTCCAGGCACCTCTGAATAACTCTTCAGATTCGAGACCAGTGGGTTTTCTAGAGAAGGAAAACCACTGAGCTCCTTCTTCATCTGGAGTCTGGTCAGGTCTCCTGTCTAAAATTCCCCCCAAAAGTGTGGGGCACTTTGTTTTGTGTTAAGTAGGATTAAGGCACACTGAGGTGCTTTGGATTAAGATCTTGACATCAACACAAACACACCTACATCCATATAACAACAAAAAAGTGACTTTCATGTAAAGGTGAAGGTAAAAGTTTAGGTAGGAGTGTCTGAGAATAATAAAAGCCCAGATAACCCCAGGGGAAGGGTTAAGCCCAGGGACAGCTCAAAATCTTGACACTATTGCCACTGTACATCTGGAATCATCTGGATGACTAACAGTACAGTCTATCATTTCAGGAAGGTTACAAAAATCTGTGGGCCTCACACTATGTGTAATGCAGTGAGGTAACCAACAAGCTTGCAAAACTTTTTGCTTCTGCATTTCCTGATTTAGGAAAGAGAAGCAGTGGGGGTCTAAATGTATATTATGTCTGTTAGGGAATTTGTATGTACTTGGTCTAGGATTGGTTGCTTGCGCAAAAGAGAAGTGGCCAAAACTAACAATCTCATATACTGAATATGGAATCCATTCAAAATCTTGTTCAGGTCCTCAAAGAATCAATGAATCCATTTTCCCTTTCTGATAGATAAATCAGGCTGTCTGGTATCTAGTTGTGTGGACTCATAAATTATTTAAAAATATAGAAGGTCATTTTCTCTGATCCAAAAATTCCTGGTTTAGGGGTAGTTAAAATGAAACTCTGAAATCCTATCATCTTTATGGGCATTTAAGACCCAGGGGCCATATTCTAGAATGGAATATTGTCCTGGTTCCCTAAAACACAGTTTATAAACCAAAAGACATCGACGAGAGCATCTTAAACTAAGTCTAGTAGCCATTCTATTTTATCAAACAGTAAATCTGTATTGGCACAAAAAAATATTAACTATCAGTACAACTGGGCCATACCGTTTTATACGTCTAATAGGCCGGTGAAAAGGAAAAAGATCGTGAAACAAGGCTTAGGAAAGGCTGTTCCCTTCCCAGAGCAAAGCAGGCTGAGGGCACGGGTGGCGCAGCGGAGTGCGTAGTGGAGGAAGTTTTGATGTAGAAAGTACTGAGGGAAACACAGCGGTGTCTGGAAACAATCAGAAGATGCCAGAAGGAAGTAGTAATGGATAATTCTAGAAAATTCTAGAACAAGGACAAGAGCAGGTCAGCGTTAAACTAGAATGAGTACAATTGAGTTTCTCCCCAATCTAAGGCACAAGACTGGAGAGAAAGGAATCGTAGGAAACAGCCCCACTGGGGGGAATTGGGGATGTGGGAACAAGATACGTGTGAAGGGGCATTAGGGACAGTAGAAAAAGGAGAACCGGGTGGTGACTGTTCAGCAGTGCTATTAGGAGGAGGGTCCTGCAAGGATAATGAAGGGAGGAGGGGGTAAAGTACGGGTCGGGAACTGCAGGGGTAAACCGTGGGCAGGGGCTGCGCGGACGTCAGCAGCAGAGAGAAAGGGAAGGCGCAGGGTTGGGGCGTGGCCAGAGAGGGAATGGCTCAATAACGGGCTCCCGGTGAACAGAAGGGTGGGGAAGCGCCTTGCTGACAGCTGTTCTCAGATGGCGCCTACAGGGTTAAAAATCAGGGGCGACGAGACGAGGACGAACTCGGTTTCCAGGGTAACGGCTCCGACAGTTCCGGCAGCGCAGGCTCGTACCATTGCGCGGGCGCGCGCGGGGGAGCGGAGGGAGGAGGGGACGCGCGGAGGCGCAGTCGGGCGGAGGGCCGGCTCGGACGCTACCAACCGCGCGGCCGCCTGCTCGCCCGGGTCTGCGCCGAGCCGCGCTGGGGCCGCGGCGGCCTGGAGCTGGGCCGGCAGCGCCCAACCGCCCGCGCACGGCGGGGGGAAGAACGCGCGCCCGGTGGCCCGGCCTGGCCTCCTGGTCCCCCCGCCCGGGCGGCGGAGTGCGGGCGGCCCGGGGCTGGGAGGTTTGAAAAGCCGGCGAGAGACAAAGGCGGCAGGAAGCCTCCTCGGCGCCCGGAGCCCGTGCGCCCGGCCCCCGGGCCCCTCGCCGGCCCGCCGGCCCGCGGAGCAGCGCGGCAGCGGGAGGCGGCGGCGGCGGGAGGCGGAGGATGCGGCAGGGGGCGTGGGAGCGGCGGCGGCGGAACGGCGCGGCCCGAGCGCGGCGCGGCTAGACCGGGCGGCGGCGGCCGGGCTCGGGAGTGAGGCGGCGGGCGCCTTCCGCGCCCGGGATGTGAGGACCGAGCGGAGCCCGGGGCGGGGGCGGCAGGAAGGAAGGAGGGACGGACGCACCAGGAGGAGGAGCGGCGGCGGCGGCCGGAGCCGGAAGGCGGGGAGGGGCCGTCCGTTGGGCCCGAGGCGGCGGCGGCGGCCGGGGCGGCCCGCTCTCGTCACCTTCCCGGGCAGGAGCGGCCAGGCCCGCGCCTCCGCCCCCAGCGCCGCGGACGGGGAGGAGGAAGATGGAGACCCACATCTCGTGCTTGTTCCCCGAGCTGCTGGCCATGATCTTCGGCTACCTGGACGTGCGGGACAAGGGGCGCGCAGCGCAGGTGTGCACGGCCTGGCGGGATGCCGCCTACCACAAGTCGGTGTGGCGGGGGGTGGAGGCCAAGCTGCACCTGCGCCGGGCCAACCCGTCGCTGTTCCCCAGCCTGCAGGCCCGGGGCATCCGCCGCGTGCAGATCCTGAGCCTCCGCCGTAGCCTCAGCTACGTGATCCAGGGCATGGCCAACATCGAGAGCCTCAACCTGAGCGGCTGCTACAACCTCACCGACAACGGGCTGGGCCATGCGTTCGTGCAGGAGATCGGCTCCCTGCGCGCCCTCAACCTGAGCCTCTGCAAGCAGATCACCGACAGCAGCCTGGGCCGCATAGCCCAGTACCTCAAGGGCCTGGAGGTGCTGGAGCTGGGGGGTTGCAGCAACATCACCAACACTGGCCTCCTGCTCATCGCCTGGGGGCTGCAGCGCCTCAAGAGCCTTAACCTGCGCAGCTGCCGCCACCTCTCGGACGTAGGCATTGGGCACCTGGCGGGCATGACGCGCAGCGCGGCCGAGGGCTGCCTGGGCCTGGAGCAGCTCACGCTGCAGGACTGCCAGAAGCTCACGGATCTTTCTCTAAAGCACATCTCCCGAGGGCTGGCCGGCCTGAGGCTTCTCAACCTCAGCTTCTGCGGGGGCATCTCGGACGCCGGCCTCCTGCACCTGTCGCACATGGGCAGCCTGCGCAGCCTTAACCTGCGCTCCTGTGACAACATCAGTGACACGGGCATCATGCATCTGGCCATGGGCAGCCTGCGCCTCTCGGGGCTGGATGTGTCGTTCTGTGACAAGGTGGGGGACCAGAGTCTGGCTTACATAGCCCAGGGGCTGGACGGCCTCAAGTCCCTCTCCCTCTGTTCCTGCCACATCAGTGATGATGGCATCAACCGCATGGTGCGGCAGATGCACGGGCTGCGCACGCTCAACATTGGGCAGTGTGTGCGCATCACGGACAAGGGCCTGGAGCTGATTGCTGAGCACCTGAGCCAGCTCACAGGCATAGACCTGTACGGCTGCACCCGAATCACCAAGCGCGGCCTGGAGCGCATCACGCAGCTCCCCTGCCTCAAGGTACTCAACCTGGGACTCTGGCAGATGACGGACAGTGAGAAGGTCAGGTGAGGGCGGCAGCACCAGCTCCCCTTGTCCTGCCCTGCGCGCCCTCCTAGCACCACCACCGCCCCCTACACACGCACACTATGCACAGATCATCGCAGTGGATGAGACGGGGCAGTGACAGAAGCCTCAGGCTCATTTTCTCCTCCCCTCTCCGGCGCCCCCCCTGCTCCCAGCCCATTCTCAGTGCATCTGGGGTTCCTCCGCTGGCCCTCCCCTACTCCCCTCTCCTTTCCCTGCTGATGGAGAGCCGGGCTCAGCTCCTTACCCACCCACTCCTCTGCAGGGGATGGAGGGCTGATGCAGCTACTGTATCCCCGCTGCGTTGCTTTTGGAAATGGGGGTGGGGAGTCCTTCCAACCCCTGGGAGTTGAGGAAAATGTCTGCCTTCACTTAAGCTTTCATTTGAATACTGTGATCTGGTTTTTATTTTGAAACGTATAAAAAGCAAACCCAACTACAACGGCCTTTTCACCCTTCTTCCACTTTGTAACTAATCCCAGTCTCTTCTCATCACTTCTCTTTTTACAGTACTCGGCTACTCACGCTCATTTCATTTTTATCTTCTTTCCTTTTTAAAATTTTTTTGAAGAAATTTGAAATCATGGTCCTTTTTTTCTGCTGAATATATTCTATATATTATATATATATAAATTATATATATATATATATGTCTGGCTACCTCGTTTTAGTTTACTTTTTTCTCTGAAGCCCTGGAATTCTACAAGAGAGATATTTTGAGACAAACATTTTTGTGCCTAGACTGGAAAGATTCCCATTGGGTTTGTGTGTCTTTTTTGTTTTGGCTTCCCATCCCCCATGCATCCAGCGTGTCCCATTTCCACATTCTGGCTGTAATTTTCTTTTTCTCCTTGTCCATTGGGATTTGAGGACCCAACAGTGTTTCTAAATCTTGACTTAATTTATAGCACAAATATGTGGGAGAAATGAGAGTTGAACTGTTTTTTGTTTGAGATGCAGATTGTCTTGAAAATGATTATTATATATGCAAATTCTGCCCTACCCTCACCCTCTTACAAGTTTCCCCTCAAAAAGGTCACACGGCGGCTTCCTGTGGGAAGCAGAGGAGCAGAGTTGGCCTGAGAGGCCTGGGGGCTGTGATGTGAAGGGAAAGAGACTGAAACTCATGTCTTATCTGTGTTCTATTAATAAAATGGGAGTTTGTGGGTTTTAAAAAAATTCTGTTTCTAAATGGAGGAATAGATGACTTTCTTTATTTTGGTGGGGGTTGGGACTTGTGGCTTTAAAAAAAATCACTTTTGAGTAGGATGTATATTTTTGTTGGATTTTGTTTGTTTATTTTTTTAGAATCCTCCACAGCAACATGTGAGACCATGGAGTTAAAGAAACCCAGAGACCTTTATCAATTAATTGTACTGTTTGTGAATTTGTATAAATAATAACAAAGATCCTCTTAAAACATTTATATTCTTACAGTAAAAGGTTAAACTGATATTTATATAATAAAAGAGGAAATATGAAGTATGTTTTTGAAAAAAAAAAAAACAAACAAAAAACCTTGTATCTGTGAATTATTTTTAAGGCATTGTGTGCTTGGGTACAAGCCAAAGTAGGATAAAGTAAAAGGAAATAAGGTATACAGTTTGATGCATCCTATGCGGTGTGAGTTAATTAAGCTCATGGTTAAAATTTTACTCTGTATAAGGTTTACTACTGACATCCAAATGTTTTGTTTCTAGAAATATGATTAGACTGGAGATTTATACAATTTTTGGCTTTAAACTGTCAACAACATGGAAAATTTAAAGAAATTGAACAAAATGAAACTTTTTTAAAAACCAGATTTGTAAGTCACAATTTCCCCAGTGGCCAGTTTTTCTCTGGGTGGAAATGAGATCTAGGGGTGATGTTGACAAAGTGGGTCCTGAGATGTGGATGTGGGCAAGAAAGATGGATTTCTTTACCCTTAGAGTGGGTGTGGGGAGGCTGTGAAGGGTGGAGGGGCTAAAGCCATTGTTCAGGAAAGTTAAAAGAGCGCTGGCTGTCCCAGTGTGCCAGCTTGCTCAGTCATGCATACTGAATCTCTCTGTGTGAGCGGGGTCCCAGTGGAAAGGAGGAGGGCAGCTCAACCCCTCTTTTTAACATTCCCCTCCAGGCCTGCCTGTGTGTAAGCACTTTCCTGGGGGAGGAGAGCTTGGCCAGGATTCTTGCACATTTGCATTTTAGCACTCCCAAGGCAGAGGCTGGCCACTCATCCACTCTGTTGAGGGTTTTTAGACTGAATTTGGGGTAGATTAATGAATGCCAACAATTCCAGCAGAGTTCCCTTTAGTAGACAATAACTAAATAATCTGACACCCTGTGGTTGGGCTGTGGAAACCTATGAGTATAAATTATCAAACAGTGGAGTAATTCATATTCCTGGCTTCAGGTCTGTCTGAGTTGTTTCTGAGATTACTTTAAAAAAATTGATCCCAGCTGATAAGAGTAGTATAAAGCTTTCCTGGATCAACCCCTCTTTCCAGGAAGAGGGCTAGAACCCAGGTTTCTCTTGGGGTAAGATTATTTTGTAAAATTTCCAAGCTTTGTGCTTGAGTATATGACAAAAGCAGCATTGTTCCTTTCTGGAGAGCCGTCACAATCGGGTCTAATTGAGCCTGACACTAGATCCATCTTCCCGTTCCTTTCTTGGGGAAGGTGTGGATCTCTTTCTTCCTGCTTAGGTTACAGTGCTTATTGCCTGGAAAAAAAAAATGTGTGAACCCTAGTTAGAAGAAGGGACTTTGAATTAGGGTCAGCTGTCTAATTCAGCATTTGACACACTCATGAAGGTTACACAAGTTTTAGGTTCTTGGTCTGTTTTCTTCCTATAGACTACATGGCTGTTAAGCTTCAATTCATGAAAATTTGAGCACCTTCTAAGTCTTAGGCTCTGCGCTCACATTCTTCATTTTAATACACAAAATAGTCCTACCTCTTATAACCTGGGGCATTTTCTGCTTTCTGTTTTGTCTCATTTTTTACATTCAAGGTTAAATATCAGCTTCACTAAAGGTTGGTAAATTGCTGTTTGAAAGTTAAGATCATGGCCCTAATGTCCTTATCCTAAACAAGGCATGCTTAACATATCTGGAGCTTCTCTAGAAGAGGTGAATAAACCACTTACTATGGTCAGTGAAGGTCAATTGCTAATCCCTCAACCTATCAGGATGGAAAGAAACTATGTGTGCTTTGCATGGTACTTGTAAATTTTAATCCTCAAAGCAATCTGTGGAAATAGTTATCCCTGTTTTCCAGATAAGCCATAATTCCTGCCTTAAGTGACTCAACCAGTCATTGAGGGAGCCAGGGTTCAAACCAGGTCCATTTCTAAAGTCCAGCCTCCCTTCTGCTTGATGAGAAGGTTTGGTTACTGCTACACCTTGGTTTCCAGTAAGCTGCTCCTCAGTGAAGTGAGTGGTAGCTGTTGGATCGGAGTATGAACAGGCTCATGCCATAGGGCATAACTTCAAAGGGAACGAGGGTGGTTCTTGGTATGAAAGGTTGATCCCACTATACCTACAGGAATGGAAGAAATGCTTTTAAAGAATAGACATGGAAAAGAAAATGAGTTGATACACATTTTGTGGGTAGTAACAGAAGTTAAAAGGTATGCCAGGGCAATTTTTAGAATAATTAAAAAATACCTGGTTCAGGTGTTTGCTGAAACTTAACTAAAAAGCAAAATGTAAACTTAATATAAACCGTATCATGTAGAAGTAAAAAACCTCAGTAGAAATTCTTTGCATACTAGTCAAGAAACAGCTCCATATACCTTCTGTTTCTAAGTCTCGTCGGGCATAGCCCTTTAATGTCCGTACTGAAAAGATTACCTACGAATGCAGCTCCCTGAGCGCCACCAGAGGCCTCTAGCTTGCCTAACCTACTGAAGGTAAAAGCCAGCACCAGCACATCCTTAACACACGAACTGCCACGTGAGTTGTACTTAACGCACACTAGTTTTGAGCCCAGGGCCGCCTGAAGCATATGTAGCACGTGTCTCTTCACCTTGGGAACTGCATGAACTATTTTTCAAGTTACATAAAACTCACACACAGAAAACAATAAAAAATAACAGATTTTTCATTAAATTAGAAAGGATCATTTTGTTTTCTAAGTTTTTATTCTATTTTTGTAATAAAACACTGTGGCCCCAAGGAAAAAAATTTTTTTTCTAGTGTGGCAGTCAATGTGTTAAACAGTTAAGAAAACTCTAACTGATCATATTCTTTCATGACTCAAATTAACAACAAAGATCTAAAAAAAGCAAATGTTCCTTTTTCTTTTTAAAGGTAAGACCTTCCTCTTATATAAGGACATACACAAATTGAAGTATGGCCTATCCTCTAAATCCTGGTGCTTTCCCACAGTGGTTACTAGACAGATGCTGGTCTTGGAATAGAAGTGAAACCTTTCACTTTTGACTTAGAAAATTTGAACTCAGGTTTCCCAAGGGGAAAGGGTAGCAGCCCCCAGGGACCACTGTGTTTCCAAAGAATAAGAACCTCTTGATTAAAAGATCAGATTTGTAAAACAAAACCAAGACCTCATGCAGCTTCTGACAACTGTCTCTTCCCAGTCCTCTGAAAGGGAGAGCCTCTGGCCTCTGATCTCTGCTCTGTTCCGCTGTAGAAAGGGGGGGACCACAGTAAGTCATCTAGTGGTCCCTTCTCTCTGTTTTCTTTCTCTTCCCTGCATCAAACATCACCCCTTTTAAAAGTTAATTCTGTTCCTTTAGCAGAGGGCAAGACCTAAATTTTGTGCCATTATGAACCCCTGAGGAGTCAGAAGGGTGAAGCTTTTTGATGAAATAATGTGGATCATGAATAAAAGCACAGGATTAGAAATTAGAAAAACTGCATTCAAGCCTAAGCTTATATTGGGCCACATATTTACCACATTTATGTCAATCTACTTGTTCAAATATTAGGTAGGAAGTTAAACTTTTTAAAAAGTCAATGTTGTAAAACAGATGAGACATTCATATTTAGATCAGTGCCAACTATTAGTTATTTATAACTCATCAAAAGTTAAGCACACAGCTGGAATAAAAGCATAGATTCTTAGCTCTCGGATGGAAACAGGTATTTCTGGACCATTGGTAAATTTAAATATCCACAAATGGTCAGTTTCAGTCTTTTCCTCTTTTCCAGGGATCGCTCTGAGTTTGCCTGGTGGAGTTGCCGTTACCAACCCAGGACACTTGGTACTATGTAAAGCCAAGTCTTCCAGCTGGAGTGAAAGAGAAAGCAGGCTTGAGATCCTAACTGCACAGCAGTGGAGTGGGGTATGTTAACCCCTCGAATAAAAGAAGTGAACTCCTCTGCTTGTTATTTGTTAATCCAGAAAAGTGTACATATTATCTTTAAAAAGAAGACTTAATTTTTTATTATCTCATTACTCTTCTACTTTAATTGTTTAAGGGACAAATGCTACATATCCTTATAAAAAAAACTTACAAGGATACTTGTATTTGTGATAGTGGAAACTAGTGAGTGTCAATTTCAGGAAGACAAGGGGCCTGCAGCAGCAGCAGCAGCAGAGAAGCCCGGTGAGGTGGTGTGAGCAATGTAACTGTGATCTGCCAGGAGAATTCGGTCGTAACAGAGTGTTCAATTTCTCTGTCTCCAAATTTTTGTATTCCCAAACCTAGCATATATGGTGCATCTAATTTTACAAATGGGGAAAGAGGCTTAACAAGGTAAAAGATTTTGCCTGGGTAATATAAGGGGTCAGTCATATTCATTCATATGGCTGCCCCAGACTTTAAGAATTACATCAGAAGGTGATCAACATGCAGGTAGCCTACTGAGACCCTGCAAAGTACCATCCTACCTCTCTCTTTAGAAAGGTGCGACACCAGAGCCCGTTATTTTTGCTGGGAGTGAAAAAAAAGTTGAAAGTTATTACTATTTAATATGTATTACATTATACAAACTTAGATATGTTCTGCAAGCATTATGTATAGGGTTATTCAAGAAGCCAAGAAAACAGTGCAGGTTGGTAAATGGTCTATAAGTTCTTGAAGTGTCAAATCTGTTGCCCTCAGAGGACTTGAGCCAGTGTCCAAAATACTGCTTTATCACAAATAGTAATGTGGAGTACTAATGCTAGAAGTCTATGCTTGTGATAGCCTCAAAGCTAAGAACTTAACACTACAGATATCTGTCAGACAATCCTTTTATAAAGTAGAATAGAGTTGCAGGAACTCTAGCTATTTTCTCTTCATTCAAGGGTAAAAAGGCTTGACTCCACAGATGTTTTAGTTACAAATCCCACTTGTCAAGAAAGAGTAAGAAAGTCTAATTTGTTAATACTGGGCACCCTCTTATGCTCGACTCCTCCGATACGTAATCTACGCTCCAGAAGGGTCAGGCTGCAACACAGCTGCCTGTCAACAGCCACCACCCACATCATGGAGCCAAGATGCTGGAACTGGCTGTGGGAAAGCAGTTCTTTGAAACCAGATTAATTTTTCATAAATACTAATATGGAATTATTCAGTATAGCTTGGAAATCATTGTTTTCTCATCTAAAAAGTATATGAGAAAATATTTACTACAAACGTCCATATTTCTCCTTAGGAAATCTTCACCCCAAACTGGCATCATTTACGCACACATCTGCTTCCATTTTCCAGCCCAAGGCAGGGCTCTTTGAGAAGTGGTCCCTAAGTAGGGAGGAGCCAAAAAAAAATTAGTCCTGATGTTCCTCAGAATCTCTAGAAAAATCACTGAGGTTAAAATTAGCAGATGGTAGGGGAGAAACTTGCAACAGTTAAAGCTCTCAAATAAATGCTTAATGTTCGCAGATGGAAGACAGCCACTTCTACTTCCAATATTTTAAACCTTAACTTCACTGATTGAAAAACCCAGTGCTGTAAACTACCGAAAAAAGAGAGAGAGAGAGAGAGAGATGGCCAATAAGTGTGTCTTAAGCAAACAATTTGAAAATGACAAGGTGGAAGTGACAGTTTCTAGCATTCCTAGTTCATTTCAAATGTGCAAAATTAAGTCAGTCTTTCAGGAATCTGTAAAAACAAGACGGCTAAGTTCTGTGGCCCCCTGAACTTTATCAGGCTCACAGCTGACTGCTGGAGGAAGCAGAGAAGGTCTTCAGGTTTCAAGTATGTAGCAGGGTGGTGTTTCCAGCCCTAGCTGGCGTCTGTGCTCTTGAGACAGATGCCCTGCCATTGTGCTCCGAGTCGGACGGCGACAATCAGAACAGCATGACCCACAGGAAAGCAGCTGGCCTATCTTTTTCCCACAAAGAAGGGTCCGATTTTCAATAATCACAAGAGCAACTGCAGAAATTCACTACAGTAAGTACAACACAGGATTTGGCAGCAAACAGCTTCATCACTGCTTACTTTAGAAATGAAAATGTATGTGAGTGTGTGTGTGTGTGTGTGTGTGTGTGTTAGGAGGTAGAAGTCAAGCACTACACATTATTGAAAGGTAGTGGTGGAAGATTGTTCTTGCCTCCTTCTGGACTATTCCTTGACCTACCCCATTCCCTAAAAAAAAAAAAAAAAAAACAAAACCAAAACCAAAACCTATCCTACCCACTCACACACAATTTACCTTCCCCATTGTGAGCTATGAATCATGTCCAAACCTGTATTAGAAGTAGCTAGGAGTCCAGGCTTGTGTTTTTCTTTACTCTAAGTTTATGAAAATGACTTTAGGATCCAATATAAGGCAGTAAAATAAAGTGTGGTTAATGTAAAACTAAGTATTTGTTCTCTACTGTGGAAGATGGAGAAATTCATTTATCCCCAAAGTCTGCAAGCCCTGTGTTTTGTCAGCAGGTGGCAGCATTGCCCGTGAGTTGGAGGCTATTTCCACGGGGAGCCACAACCTCCTTGGATCTGACAAACCCCTTCCGGTCGCTCCCCCAGCACGGTCCCCCAAAAGGACTTCCTCAGGGTATAAGAGTTGACAAGCGAGGAGTCTCAATTCCCAGGAAGGAGTTAAAATATCGGTGAAGTGACTCCCAGGAGGCAGGCGCGGGGCGCTCTGGAACGAGGCAGCCTGGCAACCTTGAGTTATTCTTACTTTTTTAACAAAACTTCTAATTCTTAAATACGATTTCATACTCACAAATCCTTGTTAGATTGCCATATTTAGGACCGGGAGAACAAATGGGGAAAAATTCAGTCATCCATAGAAATGTCAATTTTAACAGCAAGAGAAAAAGAGCTAGCTTTTTTTTTAATTACAAAAGAAAAATAGAAAGCATATTGTGAGGAAGAATTCTAGAAGTCCTTTGAGGAAAAATAACGATATTTTTTAAATTTTAGGAGCATCTATTTTTATTTTTTTATTATTAAAAGGAGTATCTTTATTGCCCAGATAAAGACATCTTCAGAAAATCTAAAGGAGTCGATGAAACTGAAAACAGTAAGAGCCCTGATGAAAAGGTAGCAGAAATAATAATAATTATTATTTTTTTTTTTTTAAGAGACAGGGTCTCACTCTGTTGCCCAGGCTGCAGTGCAGCGGTGCAATCACAGCTCACCACAGTCTGGAAGTCCTGGGCTCGGGTGATCCTCCTGCCTTGGCCTCCCGAGTAGCTGGGACTGCAGGCTCATACCACCAGGCCTGGCTAGTTTTTTAAAAAATATTTTGTAGAGATGGGGGGCTGTGTTGCCAGGCTAGTCTCGAACTCCTGGCCTCAAGCGATCCTCCCACCTCAGCAGTAGCAGAAATTAAACAATACTGTTGAGCCAACTTGGCCAGTTTCCATTAAATGTCACAGGGATAGGCAGAGGGTAGGAGAGGGCTGGGGGAGGGAGTCTTGCCCTCTTGGCTCTCCATAGTCTGGCCTCAGGGACTCGAAGCGTGAACCCAAAGGGCAGTTGTGGAAACATGGAATAAAAAAGCGGAAGGTGGATATCTCCTGTGGATACTTCTACCAAGCTGTATTAGCCAGATGACCCACAGCTTATAAACTCAGTAATACATACGACATTTTTGGTTAGAGAATGAAAAAAAGGGAAAGTTTCTGAGACTTGGGGCCTAGGCATGAAGCAATTGATTATTCCTGGCACCATCCATGAAAATCTTATAACAGCAGAAACTCCCTGGCAACTTTATGGAAAACATAGCTGAAACATGCCATTGTTAGTGACCACACCAAATGAATGCGGATTCAGGGAAAACAACCCAAATGAAGAATGGAAGTTGTAGAGGAAAGAAAGAGAACATGCTCCACTCCACACAGAGCCGAGGAGCAGAAGACATAGGTCAGGCTGAGGAGCCAGAATGAGAAATGAGGGGAAAGTGCCAACTTCAGTGACCAGCCGTTCCTAAAGGTGGTCCTTGGGGGGATTGGGAGGGTCGCTCTCTGATTTGCAGCTTCCGAGAACAGCTTTCCTGGGCTAGCATGTGTTTTCAAGAAGATGGCCCTCCTTCTGCGGTAGTCTGAATTTGACTTGAGACAAAAAACTCCTGCCAACGTGGCCTCCAGGCTGGTGTGAGGATGGACCTGGGACTGCGGTCTCGGCGGCCACAGCACCACAAGCCTGAAAGTGTCCCACTCGGAGACGTGTTGCCATTACTCTAGTTATCCGCTCAGTCAGGACAAACACTGTTCTATCCATGATCCCATTTTTACCGGGGAAACGAGCTAGAACTTGTATATGGGGAGAAACAGAAAAAACTGTTTGCAGGGCAGGTGACTCTGACTCCTCACACGCAGTCGGCTCTGCTGGCCTCAACATCCCCCTGACACTACTCCGGCCTCCACGCTCTGTTCTGGCGAAGAAGATACAGCTCAGGGCTCCAGCAATCCCAAGAAGATGGAGGTTTCTATTTTAGGTAGCTTTCCCCAAACCCTCACCCTAGAGGGCTCCCACAGCTCAGTTTGCAAACCCACACAGCCTGGATACGTACTTGCAGATGACAGCCATTGCTGCTGCCTTCTTAACCTTCTGTACTCTTAGACGGTAACACCCCCCCCCCAATAAGGGTGTCCATCTGCTATTTAAAGAATCTAACACGGCCACTTCCTAGTTTCTTGAATCCCCATGATGTCTAGGGAAACTGTCAAGAGTTGGCACAGAGTGTTGGGGTGGGGGAATTCCAGGTGACATGGATGGACATAACCAGGATTGGAGCAAGTCCCACACCCACACACCGCCAAGCAGGTATCAAGCGATGCCTTGCAGTCCTCCCTGATTCGGGTTGCCTTCCACTTGGTGCCTCAGAGTGAAGGCCTCCATGTGCCATTTCCAAGCCCGTTAGTTCCCACTCCTATGTTCATTCCTCTTGCTGCATCTGCCAGGAATTGCAGAGAAACTAAGGAACTTGTGTGCAAGAGGCTGCAAACACCTTCCCACCCTTCCACAAGTGCCAAAAACAAGCCCGCTAATGCTAATCTGCCCCCTCACTTGCAGCTCAACAGCTTTTCTCCTTTAAGCCCCTGATAATGGTTTTACTAAAATCCTCTTTTGATGGGAAAAAATCCCAGCTGGACATTTCAGGCCCCGGCACAATATACAAGTCTGCAGGTCCCTTTCCCTACCTCACAAAGGCCTCTAATCAAGTGGAAAATGTGCTGGAGGCCAGAGGTTTGGGTCTGCAATTATTTTTTAAGGGATTACTAGAGAAGAATAGGGGGCAGCAAGGACCGCCCCCCTTTGTTTTCCATTTGGTCCTGCTTTTAGCCATACGTTGTCCAGTTCTCCAAGCACAAGAGCCTCATCTCTCCCTTCCCTGGTAGAAGGATGTCATCTTTGAACACCATTGCTTCAAACAGATTTAGAGAGTTTGGAAGCAATATGCAGGTCCCACTCTGACCTCATTTAAGCCCTTATTCATAAAACCACTATCGAACAGGATCCGGAGTGTGGGGAGAGCACTCATTCATTAACCTCTAACCCCTGGTCTGTATGCATAGGGGAGAGTTCGCACTGTGTCCATACACTGCTAAGATTGGGAGCATTCATTTGGGCTTCCCAGGCTTTGGAGGGCAAGAGGTCATGTTCCCAACCTTGCCAGATACCCTTCTTCTCCGTACATACAGTGACCCTTCTCTTCCAGGCTGCAAAGAGTGAGCAAATATCCCCAACACTCATAATGCTTAATCTCAGGGCAAAACACGGATAAAAATACAAAACATTAACTATTTTTATTAGTGTATTGGAATGTTCATTTAGAAAGGTTTACAGTGGAAGGAAGTTTGTCTTCTCTGTATATTGCAAAGGACCTTCTGTGATGTTGTTTCTGCATGAATGTTCATTAAAGATTAATTGATAGAGATGAACATTTCAGGTTGGCCCTGAGTTCTCATCATTCTGTTTCAGCACAGAGAGACTGCTCATCTTTCTAATCCCAGTTGGTTAGTGATGTATGCAAGTACCCAGTAAAAAGGAAATGATTACAAATTCCTAAACTCATTCTGGAATGATCAAGGATTAGACTGTTCAGCTCTGAAAGTTAAAAGTCAGCATATATTTCAAACTAAATACCAGGCTGAGTAATAATTCTCAAGTTCTTTCTTCAAAGTTCCTAAAATACTTTGGATCAAAAACAAAAAAATCAATAACTACAGATTTTTTTTAAAAAAAACCTCTGGTTTATTTTCATCAGTAAACATGCCTTATAGGTATATTTTGCCTTATTGATTTTTTGGTTCTTCCTCAGAAGAATCCTAAACAATTGAGAAATAGATGGATAAAAGCGCAAATATTATAGTTAATATATTACATTTAATACTTAATGCAAATATCATATTGGTATTTCTTGTTGGCTTTCATACTTCTTTTGGTGGGTGTTACATACAGGAGGAGAGGACCGCATAGTTTCCTAAAGAAAGCAAGTAAGAGTGTACTGTCTAGGGTCCCCTCCCCAGATAATGACAAAGCGCATCTGCTGGTCATCCCCAAAATGCTGGAACAGCTTTCTCCAGGAGTGAATAATTTTAACCCTACTTTAGGTGAAGATGAACTTCTTTAGCGAGGTGGAGTGATATGTTCCTGGGCATCAAGGGAGATAGTGGAATATCTCTGAAGTAAAGCCGAAGGCAGCTGGCTCCTTGAATAAGGAAGATAACCGCACTGCAGGAGGGCTCTGCCGAGCCGCCTCTCCTGGACCTGTTTCCTGAATCCCTGCGCAGAACGCCTGTTCACTTCTTTCCTTTGCATATTATTACCATTATTTTGGCATTCTTCATTATTCTTCAACTTCTCTCTGCGCTTTTAACATACCACGTTGAACAAAATATCAGTTGTTTTTAAAAGTTGCTCTTCCTACCAAAACCAGTTTGGGGAAGAGTAACACACAGTTTGGAAACAATAATTTGACAAAACAGTGGCAAGAATGTATCTTAGATTTTTCAGGGCAGTTGAAAATTGTAGTACTTTGGAACGTAAATATCTTTTAGACTCTCATTAGATCACAAGGGTATCTAAATAATTCAAAAAGCATGATGAACATAATTAGAATTAAGAAGTAAAGAGTATGGGCTTTCAAATTAAAGAAAATTTTGCTCAAGGTCTAAAGAGAGAAGGAAACTCTATCTTGATGTTGAAATGTTATCAGTCCCAAGTTCACTGTGTCAAACTGGCACACCTGAAATAGCCCATGAAGACAGGAAATGTTAGCTCTTCAGATCACACGCGCTGGGGCAAGCTCACGTCTCCACAGGGCTTTCCTGAGCTCCTCTTCTTAGGTCTTCATAGCCAGGGCTTACCTAACTCCTGCTCCAATAGCTTCGGTCTCTGTTGCATTGCCTAATATTTCTAAATGAGCCCTGTGCACTGTTTTTGCACCATTTTTGGACATACTTGTCCTCTGTTTCACCTAACTCTCCTGGCTACCTCTCCATGCCTAACGGCCTGAGGGCAGTGCCTGCAGACCCACTGGTATCTCTGCAGTCCTGACACTCAAGCTCACCCTGCTCTGCCCTCCACATCCATCTCAGGCACTTCCCAACAGCTATGGAACGCTCCAGAATCATCCAAACTCTGCGTTCTATTTCCTCCAGGGTGTGAAGGGCCAGATGAGTGCTAATAATACAGTAATAATAATTACTGTTTTGATTGGCAATGACCATACCACAGTTTTTAAGAATTATTTTTACTAAAATATGCCTGCCTATTTAAGACTGAGTCTTTAAAATACTACATAAATCCTTATTTTAAAAAAATTTTTATTAAAAAATCCTCCAGAATAGGCAAATTGGATGCCAAGGCAAAGATGAGCTCTCCAACCCTTGTCCGCTCCACTGCCCTCCTCTGTGGTAACCAGGTGAGGGCTGCGTCCTTCCCGACCAGCTCCAGCTGTCGGAGCCCCAGCAGCAGGGCAGTGACAGACGCCCAAGTTTGGCTCTAATAGGAGACTTACTCTTGATTCGTATAAGATCTTGAAATTAAGCATTTATCCAAATAGGTTAAGCCCCCGAAGGGTCTATGGTAACCAGGCAACATTAAGAATTTCCCTCCCTGGTCTCCTGCTTAAATTTTCTCTCTGGGAACTGTTAGGAGTTTATCCACACGGTGCTGACAGTCAGAGGCAGGGCCCACAAAGCTTGTGCGGCTCTATCAGTTACACAGCTCCCAATACTTTAAGAGCCCATAAAAATGCTAACAAATATTCCTTCTGACCAACCCATTACGACAGTCTTTCACAATCACAAAACCCTGCTATTTTATTGGGATTAATTACTAATAGTTAAAATGCCAAAGTTTATGAATGACTTTTTAAAAATACAAATTAGTGTGGATTCAAGACCGTCTTTCACTTAGTAAATATTTATTTGGCAGCTACTACAGGCCAAGCCCCACGCCAAGTGCTGGGGAGACAGCGGCGTCTCACGCTCACTGGGATCTGCTTTCCTGAGCGGGAGAGAAAGAAGTGGGGGCTTATACTGGGAACTGCTCCCAACACACAGCCTGACTTACCTGTGCCATAGCCTGCGATCTGGACATGCCCATGAGAGTGTGTCTCGTGTATTTTAAAGGGGAAAAAAAGTTGGGAATTGCTGCTTCACAGAGTTGGGCTTCAGGGTCTCAGGGCAGGAGAGGGCCAGCCAGTGGCAGACCCGAGGTAGATTTATGCACATACAACACTAAATTCCTCCCACCACCCCCAGCAGCAGCTCCAGGAGGGGACAGCCCTCCCCTCAGAATTGGTACCCTCCTGGTCTTTCCCTCACCTCCTTGGGGCTGCCCTTGATGTCAAGTTCAACCTGATTTCACTGGTACGAAAATATTGAGGAGTGAGGGGCTAAATGAGCACGCAGTGACCTACCTTGCCCCCCACCCCTTCACCTGGGTCAGTTTGGCCTGCCCGGGCTTCGCTGGCATAGCACAAGCGAAAAAGTCTCCCAGGGAGGCGAAGCCAAACCAGGTCCTGGATTTAAATGGCTATTTGAATCACTCCCTGCTTCACCTGCAGTAATTTTGTTTTATTAGATAAAGGGTTTGTGAGAAGAAAAGGAAATATTTAAGGTTTCCTCCTGCTGTTCAAGGCTAGTTAAGTGTAAACAGAAAAAACCTGTTGGGCTATGTTGTAGCATTGCGTCTAATTTGTCACGTGCATCTCAGTGTTGACACAAACACACATGCCAGCAGGCTTCACAAGCAAGAGAAGTTCCTCTGAGCTGTTTCCTTAGGACAGGACCTTTCTACTGAAGATCCTGCAAAGGGAGAAAGTTCAGAGTTTGTTCCAAACCTGCACACCACTTTGTAATAATTCCCCAGGATGCAAGCACAGGCCATTGCCTACAGACACTACCACAGAGACAGTAACCGCCCCTCGACTCTTCCTCTAACGTGACACGAGAACCATCACACACACTCCATACACTGTTTTCCTACCGGGAAGCCACCGGTGCCCTGCTACGCTCCCACGACTGTCAGCTACAGACACTGACACACAGCATGGACAGAGGCCAACAGCAACCACTAGCCGCAAGGATCACAGGGTGCCTGGGGCTAGGCAGGGTTGATCTGGATCCCAGAGAGTCCTACACAAGCTTGGACAAGAGCTGTGGAGAGGGAGGAGAGGCCGTGAGCACAGAATTGTCACTGACCAATAAGGAAGAGGATTTTTCCCCAGAGGATCCTGAGCCGCACCGTATTAGTGTTTGTTCGAAGACCAGTTAACCCCAGGGAAGCACGACGACCCATTACTTGTGGCTGTAACAGTCAGGACCAGATACAGACAGACAGACACACAGATGACAGACAGGCATTTTTTTTTGTTCCACTCTTAATCAGCATCTCCTGAGAAGCCGAACTACTTGCATCTCAAAGTGAAATAAAGAAACCCCAGTGAGCAAAGGAGGCTAAGCCTGTGGGGATCTTTATTTTTATTTTAATAGAGGTTTTTTTCTCCCTTGGGGTTTTGCTTATCTGTCCATATATGCCCACAGAAAAATATTATTCTTAGAGTCCAGGGTCTGTTCACATCTGTTTGTACAGACTTTAAAAGGCAAATAAGAGACAAGCAGAGGTACTTTAGAGACTTACTGTTGTACTGAGATGATGTGTTTAGATCTTTCCCATCTACTTCAGGAGCAATTTGTTTATTCATTACTGGCTAAAAAATACCTTTGAAATACACTATTAAGTTCATCAAAGATATAATAATTTTGGGGAAAAAAAAGCTCCTAACTTTTCCAATGAATTCGTACCAAAACCTTCCCAACAGCCACAATAACACATCCCACTGAAACGCTCGCCAGGACACAGGGCTGTGACCAGATTAGGTCTCCAGAGGAAGGCAGGATTCTGCTGACGGCACACTGGCAGGTCCTGTCCCCAAAGCTTTCTGCTCACGTCCCATTGTTCAGGCAGGCACGAGGCAGGGCTGCAAAGCTTCATATGGCTTTTGATCACTGATGCTCTGGGATCTCTGAGGCCTGAATCTCAGCTCCCTGCAAAGCAGGCTCTGCAAACCCCTCTGGCCACCTAGTAGGACATGCTCGGCAGCTCTCAGTTGCCCTCACTGTCCCTGCTTTCCCAGGCGCCTCTGCTGCCACCAGCCCCAGCTTCCCAGCCACGCCACTCTTCCGCCAGGTGTGGTCTTTGCACGACTCATGTGAGAACCCCCTGGGTGCTTGCCAAAAACGCATTTTTCAGGGAGCAGGGTTCACAATCCCTCTACCGCATCACCAGAGATTTCTTCCTAAAGACATAGGGGGATCATGTTGCCATCCTGCTCCAAAGCCTCCACCAGCTTCCTGTTTTATGAAGAACAAAGTCCCAACTCTGTTCTACAGGGGTCCCCAGTTCCCCCACAAGCTGCACCTCCTGCTGTGCTCACCCTCCTAAATCCCAGCCTCTTATTCTGGTCACACACAACCATTTCACTCTTTTGTGCCCTTACGTATGTTGTACGCTGGGGCCTAGAATGTTCTTCCCTCCCTGCTTGACTGGAGAACTCTTCCTCACCCTTTCATTACTCCTTCTTCTATCCTTCTACTCCTTCTTCCACTCCACACGCTAACTGAGGCTCCAGTGCCAGCACTTCTAGCACTGCACGATGACACCTTCTCTGCGTTACTCGCTCTCCCTGGAAGGGTCTACTGGTCATGGGTGGGTGTGGCGTTCAATTGAGAAGTATGAATGCTTCTCACAGGTGCCCAGCCCTGTGCTAGGAGCTGAGGATACAGCAACGAATGGACTTTAGTTCTAGCCTAACAAAGCTTACAGCCTTGTGGGGAAGAGAGGCAATTAGTAAGTAATTTCCATAATGTTTTGATAAGAAAAGTACCTAGTACTATTGGAACCCAAATCAGGAAGCCCTAACCTGGCCTAGAGGGTCAGAAAATGCCTCCCAGACAGTACCAGCGCTTACTTTTGCATGCCTAGCACTGTTGCTTGCACACTGGAAGATTCTGAATCAGTTTTCTAAGGTGAAGTGTCACCCAAATGCTGATGACGCCGACACGTTCAGCCCAGACCTCTGGACTCACAGACCCAACTGTTAGACATCTCTACTCATGCATCAGCATGAGTAGAGATGTCAGCCCAACACAGCCAGAACCAAACATCTTTCCTCCCAAACCTGCTCCACTTGCCCGAATTCACAGGCTCCCTAACGGGCACTGCCTGAGTGATCAAGCCTGGACGTTATGTGTAGCTCTCTCTCTCCCTCAGGAAACCCTGTGCCCACCTGAGCACCACACTGTGTCCATTCTGCTTTCTAGATTCCAAGGGCTTTGTCTCCTCTCCACACCTCCTCATTTCTAATTTTGGCCCAATTTCTAACAGTGATTTCCCTAATGCACAAATCTGATCCCATGACTTCCTCGTTCACAATTCTCCCATGGCTCCTTCTTGTCTATGGGTTCAAATCTAAACTCTGCTGCCTACCGGCCAAGGCCCTGACGGCCCAGCCCTGTCTTCCTCTCTTGGTGGGAGAATTTGCATAAGGAACTTAAGACTTTATAGAAATACTAAGCTTGGGGTGCTGAGGTCTCAGGTGGCTCAAGTATAGGAACTGTCTTATTTTGGTGCCCCTGCACCTAGGAAAGCGCTTGGCAGGTAGAAGATGCTCCATGAACGTCTGAGGAACAAGCAGATGGGAAGACCTGGGGTTGGAACATAGACCGAGGACTTTAGGCTCCACTGATTCTCACCTGAGGAAGACAGACTGAGCTACTAGCAAGGACTTCAGATGGGGCAGGGTCGATCTCACAGTAACGCTCCCGGTGAGAAATATATTAAAAACCCGGCATCTGTTAAAAAGTCACTCTTTGATAACTGCTGTGTCCCTGTCCCATGGTAACCATTTTAAAGTCAAAGAAACAACATATATGATTAGGATATTTCAAGTGCCCTTTTAAAAAGCACTATTTAGGTTTAT
Organism: Eulemur rufifrons; assembly: GCF_041146395.1. Lineage (NCBI taxonomy): Eukaryota > Metazoa > Chordata > Mammalia > Primates > Lemuridae > Eulemur > Eulemur rufifrons. The sequence continues at coordinate 1,509,824 of NC_090998.1, read as the reverse complement.
GCAATTGAAGAGCGGTGTTGCTTATGCTCTGCTGACTAAAAAAGTGTTTCCCAGCTACTGCCATGCAAAAGCACGCTTTTGGAGACATACACAAATATGTCTAAAATCTCGGATATACGCAAGATTCTAAAATAGTGACTGAAGGACTGTCCGGTCGAAAGGTCACAGCGAGGAGTGATTACTAGTGAGGAACAAAGGCCACACGGTGATGGGACTCCTGGCAGCCACCCTGCAGCAGACAGGGGCGGCAGGAGCGGAGTCACGCAGCCACACAGGGCAGTCTGCACTCTGCCCAGCCACAGTCACTCCTCCCGTCACCACCCAAGGAGATGAAGATCAGGAAAGACCGAGGAGAATGACTACCACTTCGTCTCCATGGTCTCATCATCAAAGACTTGCTATTCACCGCATGCTCGGATCACAGCGGGCAAAAGCGACCTGGGCTCCGTTCTGCTTTGCCCACCCGTCCTTAACCTGACTGCCTTCCCTCGCCGCGCTTGTTCCACCTGGAAAACCAGGCAATCACGAGACAGAATATTGCCAGGAAAGACTGCAGGGAATCACGGAGGGTGAAATAAGCTCCTACCTTTCCTCAACTTAGAAAGAAAAATGAAAAAGAGAAGGCAAAACAACCTCTAGTATTTTCCTGGATAGAGCTGGAGCCCATTCTACTAAGTAAAGTATCCCAAGAATGGAAAAACAAGCACCACATGCACTCACCATCAAATTGGTTTCACTGATCATCATCTAAGAGCACATTTAGGAATAACGTTGATCAGGTGTCGGGCAGATGTGGGGGGAGGGGATGGGTGTATATATACAGAATGAGTACGATGTGCACTGTCTGGGGGATGGACACATTTGAAGCTCTAACTCGGGGGGTGGGGGGGTTGGGCAATATATGTAACCTAAACTTTTGTACCCCCACAATATGCTGAAATAATATAAAAAAAAAAAAGAGAAGACAAAACAAAGAGATAGGATGAATTCAGGCTATCTCATTTCTTTCTCTTTCTCAGTCTCCATATACACAAACACACGTGCACAGAAACATAAAAACAAAAACATATAAACATATTGATTATGCATATATTAGCAGGTATAAAGATATGCCATCTTTCCCTTTTTGTTCTGTAAAAACTTTAATGAAAATGTTTTTAATATTATTATGATTATATTATTAAAGATCACTACTCTGGGTTATTCTTGATGTCTCAGGACTATACCTCTCGCTGCCCAGCCAAAGTGACCTCAAAGAAACACAATGTGTATTTGAAGTGGGTTTCTTGTAGACAGTGTGTAGCTGGATCTTGCTTTTTTGATCCACACTGATGATCTCTCTTTCAATTGGTGCATTCAGACCACTGACATTCAAAGCGATTATTGACACAGTTCGATTAATACCCACCATACTTGTTAGCGTTTTCTATGTGCTGCCCTTGTTCTTTGTTCTAATTTTTTGTCTTCTACTCCTTTTCTGCCTTTTTTGTGGTTCTAACGAAGCATTTCATATGTTCCATTTTCTCTCCTTAGCATACGAGTTGTACTATTTTTTTTTTTTAACTCTTTTTAGGGGTTGCCCTAGAGTCTGCAATGTACATGTGCAACGAACCCACAGCTGCTGTCAGATAACACCATGCTGCTGCACAGGTAGTGTGAGTTCCTTGCAACAACAAAGTGACCCTAATCCCTCCCTCCTAGCTCTGTGTCGTTGCCGTTATTCGTTTCACTTTCACAGAAGCACATACACGTAAGCACACATAATTGAATACATCATTGCTATTATTTTGAACAAATTATTTTCTCTGTTAGATCAATTAAGAATAAAAAAAATAAAAGTTTTTATTTTACCTTCACTTATTCCTTCTGTGATGCTCTTTCTTTCTTTATATGTAGGTTGGAGTTTCTGACCTATATAATTTCCCTGCTCTCTGAAGAACTTCTTTTAACATTTCTTGCAAGGCAGGTCTACTGGCAACAAATTCCCTCAATTTTTGTTTGTCTAAAAAAGTCTTTATTTCTCCTTCACTTTTGCAGGATAATTTCACAGGGTACAGAATTCTAAGTTGGCGTTTTTTCTCTCAGTGCTTTAAATATTTCACTCTCTTCTTGCCTGCATGCTTTTTGAGAAGTCAGATATAATTTTTATCTTTGTTTCTCTATAGGTAAGCTGTTCTTTTTACTCTGGCTTCTTTCAGGATTTTTTCTTTATCTTTGATTTTCTGTAGTTTGAAAATGACATGCCTAGGTGTAGTTTTTCTGGCATTTGTCCTGTTCGGCATTCTCTAGGATTCCTGGTTCTGTGGTTTAGTGTCTGATATTAATTTGGAGAAATCTCAGTCATATTGTTTCAAATATTTCTTCTGTTCCTTCTTTTTCTTCTCTTACTGTATTCCCATTACACATATTTTACACCTTTCATAGTTGTCCTTTAGTTCTTGGATGTTCTGTTCTCCCTCCCCACACACACCCCTCCCCAGTTTTTTTTGCTCCTTGCTTTTCAGTTTGGAGGTTTCTATTGAGATGTCCTTAAGCTCAGAGATTCTCTCTTCAGTGTGTCCAGTTTACTAATCCATCAAAGTCCATCAAAGGCATTCTTCATTGCCGTTACAGTGTTTTTATCTCTAGCATTTCATTTTGGCGCTTTCCTAGGATTTCCATCTCTTGGCTTACACTGCCCATCTGTTCTTGCATGCCGTCCACTTTATCCATTAGAGCCCTTGGCGTATCACCGTAGCTGTTTTACATTCTCAGTCTGATAATTCCAACATCCCTGCTCTGTCTAGATCTGGTTCTGGTGCTTGGTCTGTCTCTTCCAACTGTATTATTTGCCTTTTAGTGTTTCTTGTAATTTTTTCTTGAGAGTCAGACATGACTGGGTGAAAGCAACGGCTGTACATAGACCTTTGTATGTGGTGGTGAGGCACTGGGGGACGGGAGGCCGTCTCCACCCCACGATTAGGTCTCGGTGTTTCAGCAGCTGTGAACCTCACAAGTGCTTCCCAGTCCCTGCTCCCATGCACCACTGTGGTGGGGCAGGGTGGCTGCAGTGGGCTAGCAACAGGCACGTCCCTTCCCCCAGGTCAGTGAGGCTCCAATAAAACCCACTGGGCTTCAGCTCTGATTAAATAGTTTCTCCTGAGGGCAGACTTTGCTCAGAACAGAGTGCTCTGACCTATTTCAAAATGGTCCCTTTCCCCTTCCCTTGCAGGAAGCATGAGGGGATTCTTCCCCTGTACCCACGGCGAGAGCTTGGGGCAGCTGCAAAAGGCCAAATGCACAAAAGCTGAGGAAGTGGGGGCACTGACTTGGCTCCCCTGAAGTTTTTAACTGTTGGATCTGTCTGCTGTGAGTCCCCAGCCATGTGTCAAGTACAGTTCAGGTGTCCCTGCCTCGCACTGGTGACAGCAGCAGCTGCTGCTCAGGGTTTCTGCTCCAGGAAGTTGTGATTCTCAGTGGTTTGCCCTGTGACCTCACTTCTCTTACAGATCTAAGAAGAATTGTTGCCTTTTCAGTTTGTTCAACTTTCTATTTGTTGTTAGGATGGGGTTGCAACTTCCAAGCTTCTTACCAGACAGGAAACTGGAAATTCCACACTTTACTTTCATACATACACACACACACACACACACACACACGTATATACATGTATATGGTATGTATATACATGCATACATAAAATGATGATATATATGATGATGGTGACTATTACTGAGAAGGTAAAATATGACCACACAATGATAGCTGGATGCACAAGGATTTCACAACTCCCCAAAGAAAATACATCTGGATGACCTTTCTAGCAATTTCCCCACAAGATACAGGAATGTCTCTATATTTCATTCCCTGTTCCTTCCCTGAAACAATTTCAATCACTTGACAAATCATTATCATTCATTGATAAAATTTACTGAGTGCGCATATGTGAAAGAAATCCACTGCATACTCCAGAGATGCAATTCCCTCCCCAACATGTGCCCACCGCAGTGGAAACGAGGTAGGGTATGGATGTCTTCCCTTTGCACATTCTGTGTGGCTTTGTTGTTGTTCTTGTTCTCTGTCTCTTCCCCCCGGTCCAGAAAAATACTTTCCTGGTTTTATAAACTAAGTTGAATCATTGCACTCCCATGAGTCAGGGAACGCTCCATGAAAGAGCGAAGACACACAGAGGACTGGGGACAGAGGCGGAAGGACGCTAAACAGAAGGAAACTAAGCTGGCTGAGCAGCGGTGGCTGCGCCTCTCTGGGGCGGGAGAAACTCCCAGGGGCGAGTCAGCGTGGACTGGGGGACGGGACGCCCCATGCAGGAGTCGAGGAAGAATCGCCAAGGACACAGAGAGCACACGTCAACAAGAGGTCAAATGGTAACAAGCAGACATTGCCCATCATTACCGTTCTTAGTGCCTCCTCTCTAAATCATCTTGTCAATCTGATGGGATAAAATTCTCTCAGACTCCATTTCATAACCACAGAGACTCACTTCCTTATTTCACAGCTCAGGAAGTCCAGAGAGGGAGATTCTAATTGTCTCTTCCAAAGCTCCCATCAGGTCTGTTTGACTCTAGCTATGACGGTCAAGGTATTGGAGAAGTTTGTCTCTTTAGATTGTTCAGGTAACTGCTGTATACATCCAGGCTAAGAACTCACTGATAAGAACCCTCTCTCTGCTGCCCAAAAGGACCTTGTAGGTTGCACTGTAGCATGGGCTTGCCCACATGCCAAACCTGGCTTACCTGGGCTTTTGGTATGGGAGTCTTCCAAAAGCATGAGGGGACAACCAGTGGTCTGGATGGTTTGATGGGCAGACCTTACATCGAATCACAAAGGTTTAGGGGTAATGATGATCTAGTCCAGTGGTTTTCAACTTTCGTTTTTTTTTTTTTTAAAGAAGTGGAACTCTGTTTTTGAACTAAAATAATATGTTGAAGCTAAAGAAAGAAAAGCATTTATGTAGTTGAAAATTGGAGAGGGATCTCCACTAGCCCCTAAGTAAGAAGTCTCAAAGTTCTGTCTCAAAAACCACTTATCTAGCCCAATCCCTCCGTTTTACAGGTAAACAAACGGGTACACACGGAAGTCAGGTAAATCGCCAGGGTTAGAGAGATACGGACAAACCCGGTTTCCTGATGGTCAATCCTTTGCTCTTTCCACTACAACACCATCTCTGAGACTCTATTCCAAACCCAGGGAACTGCATGTGGCGATATTAAGCCACAAAAGTTACTGACTCAATGCTTTCATTAAAGACTCCTCTATTTCCTGAGAATGAGAGGTTTTTCGTTCTTTGTACCACACTAATTCCAATTGGTAATTTTGAATTCCTCTTGGCAGAAATAATACAGATCAGATTCCATTAAACATATGGCTACAAGGAAAATACATTTTTAAAAAGTTCAAATCAAGCTTATGGTCTACAAACTCTAGTAAGATTTAATCAGCAAAAGTTTTAGTATTACAAAAGAATTTGGATAGTGTTTGGGATTTTACTGTAAACAGTTTTTGCCTATATTGTATATATTGGCCTCATGTTGGTACCTCCAACAATTCATAAAGCAGTTGGCTTCCAAGTCCCTCACCATAACAGTGGTTGCCTATTGTGAAATCCAACACTAGGATACCACTATTTCAGGACCCCTAAGGAGTATACCCCCACATTTCATTTAGTTATGGTCCAGGTGTCTGCTGTGATGTGCAATTTGCTACTCTGGCACAGAGAAGAGAAAAAGAACCTTCAGCACAGCCCAGGCCTGGAGTCCTGCAGCCCCTGAGGCTCCCCACGCTCACCCAGGCCCGGTGTGGCCCTCTGGGAGCCGCCGGCCGTGTCAGGCAGGAGTCGGGTTGTTGACAAGAGCAGAGTCTTTGTTAAAGTAGTTCTATACAAGACCATTTTTAGAAAGAGAAGATAAGTGAGAATTTGTACATATTCGAAAAATTCAGGAGCAGGGCGGATGCAGGATGAGGCCGGGCATCGACCGGGAGGCCGTGAGCACCTCCGCGAGCACCCAAGCAGGGCCCCTGTTACCTGTCCCCACCCAGTGAGACGGGGTTTCCGTCGGGCTGACTGAGGAAGCAACAGCAATGACAAGGAGGCCACAGGGAACAAGGAAACTGTCCACATGGAGCATAAATTCAAGGCCAAGAGCCAAGCAAAACATCAAATTGGAAAGAAAGAAAGAAAGAAACAGAAACATTTCAGATGACGACGCTGAAACTCAGTGTCTGGGATGTGGAGACTCAGGTCTCCCCATCCTGCCTGGCAGTGGAACAGAGCCCAGTCCTGTCTGGAGGCCGGTCCCTGGCATGCAATGCCTCTGGTACAGACGGACCCTCCTGCCACGCTAGTGATCTGGGCAGGGGACGAGGTGTGTGGGGCCAACTCACACCCCCTGCTCGGGCTTCCCAGACATCAGCTCGCATTGCAACCTGGTATTAGAACAGTTCATGCTGGGACACTCTCTGAACTCGGTTTGCCCTAGTCTTGGCGCTTCTGTCCTACAAAGGGAGGGGAATTTTAATAGCATTAAAAAAACAAGGGAAAGAGGATGAAGCACTTGTAAAGCTTTTGATAGAATTGAGTCGTGCACGTAGAAGCATTCGAGTGGTGAGAGTACTGAATGTTCTATAACATACACAATAAAGTTTCAGTACAACAACCTTTTATATTACCTCATGGAGCAGCAAGGCTAAGTTAAGAGTCAAGAACCAAACAGAGACTTCTAAACATCTGGGGCTTTTAAGTCCCTTTCACCATATATTGTTTTGGAGTGACCCGCGGCTTTCTGCGGAGCGCCGAGCCCTGCGCATGTACAGCCTGCAGTGCGGCAGAATCAGCCCTGGGGGTTAAAACTCAAGTTAAACCAATTATTTGCTGTGTGACATTGATCAAGTTGCCTAACCTCCCGTCCTCAGTTTCCTCATCTTTAAAACGGGAATATTAAAACCTACTTCACAGGATTATGGTTGGAATAAATGAAATGAGATGATGTATATAAAGCATCTACTATAGTGCCTGGTACACAGTAGATGCTTCATTCATTTAACCAATATTAACTAAGCACCTTACTATATGCCAGGCACCACGTGAGGTGCTGGGAATAAAAGTTAGCAAAGACAGTTTGGTTCTTGCGCTCTTGGAGCTTGGAGTACGACCACCAGAAGAGTCCCCAGACAGCAGCACTACTGTGAACTGCCTGTCCTGACTGCGGGGCACTGGTGCTACCACGGGGGTTACAAAATAGGCAAGGTACAGACTGTGCCTCAGTTGTTCCAGTCTGATTGAAAAGGTAAGAGGACCACACAATTGGCTGGCTCTGCCACTATGTGACCTGGGGAAAATCATTTAACAATTTAAGACCTCAGTTTCTCCACAAGTAAAATAAGGAGGCTGGACCAGACTAATGGTTCCCAAACTTGGCTGTGTATCAGAATTGCCCGGGGCAGCTCTTAAAAGTGCAGATTCCAGGGACCCACCCCAGAACCTGCTGATCAGAATTTCTGGGCTCAGGGATTTGTAATGATTTTTTAAATGTCCCCATGTGATCAAATGCACATATCTTGGTCTTGGTCCATCTGTAAGACCCCTTTTAACAAAAAAGTTCTGTGATAAATTACTGAACCACAAAGCTGAAGCTGAGAGTGCCACAGAAAAGGCACCAGGAAAGTGTTAGGAGAGTCAGGAAGAGGCGAACGTCGCTGGGGGAAGCGGCAGCACGGAAGGAGAAACTGAGCTGGGCCCTGGAAGAGGGCTGGAATCTGAACTTGGGGACACAGAGAGGAGAGAGCGTGGAGAACTGAAGCCAAACATCTGCCCGGAGGACAGACTGCTTGGACAGGAATGATGAGATACGAGGTTGGCAAGGTAGATGGGGCCACGTCCATTCATTATTTCATACATTCATTCAAACGTGGAATACCTGGAAGTGTCAAGAATGACTAGTCTAAACCCTGAGGATGGAAAGATAAAGGCACAGTCCTGGCTGAGTAGCATGACCTAGTGGGGCAGCAGACACCCCCGCAGCAGGAGGAGCTAACGGCGCTAAAAGAAGGCAGCCCGGATCACTGACTGCCTGGAGAAGACAGACGGCTGAAAGCAGAAAAGAGAATTGGGAGTGACGGGTTGAACTGTGTCTCCCAAAAATGATTTGTTGATGTTCTAACTTCTAATATCTCAGAATGTGACCTAACTTGGAAATACGGTCTTTCCAGAGGTAATCGAGTTAAAATGAGGTCATTGGGTGGGTCCTAATGCAATCTGACTGCTGTCCTTATAAAAAGGGGACATTTGAACACAGAGGACAGACATGCACATGGGGAGACGCCACACGAAGGAGAAGACTGAAGTGATGCATCTACGCCAAGGAACGCCCAGGATCGCCAGCCACAGCCAGGAGCCGCACGGAGCTGACCCCCACAGCCTCAGGAGGAACCAACACTGCCCACACCTTGATCTCAGACTTCCAGCCCCCAGAGCTGTGAGAAAATAAATTTCTGTAGTTTGAAGCCACCCAGTTTGTGGCACTTTGTTACTGCAGCCCTAGAAACCATACGCAAAGCAGATGCAACAGAGAACTGACAGGGACTTCGCACGAGAGGCTGGATGGCTGATTGTCTGAATTACGGGATTATCCAGCTAATTGCCCAGCACACAGGAAGCGTTCAGTGAATACTTGCTGAATAATTAATGGATGCTGGGAGAAGGAGGAGTAAGGATGGATTCTCGGGGAGAATGGTGGATGTGGGAGGAAACTCAGGTCCAGGGCCAGGCACTTCAGTTCTCCAGAAAGACACGCAGCGGCAGCCGGGACGCAGCAGGGAAACTGGGGGGTGACGTCTGGGCCAGAGAGGAAGCTTTGGGAATCGTCCACAGAAAGACAGCAGATTAGGTGCAGTCAAAAGGAAGAAAAATGTGTATGTATAGCAAAAGAAAAGAGAACTAAAGGCAGACTCACTGCAGTTTAGGGTCTCCGAGAAGGACAGAGAAAGAGGAGAGGAAGGAGGCAAGTCCCATGTCACAGAAGACAGGAGAGGAGATTTCAAAGACAGCAGCCAGCAACAAGAGAAATGGAAAAGAGAGACATGCTTACAGTTATTTGCTTTCCATGTAACAATTAGTCCTTTTTTAATTTAAAAAAACCACATAAATCCATGACAAGTCTTGAATGATTTCAAAGAGAACAGCTTTTGAATTTCTTAAAATCAAGAAAAGGTTCTGTGGGAAAAAGTCTTAGCGTCAACCCTGAGTGTTTCAACAGCAACCTTAGCCTGAAGATCTCAAAGACCCTCGGATCAGGCAAGTAATCAAGAATCGGAGATTATGCCCCTAATAACTTAGCTCAGAAAAGTAAAGATGACCGGCTTGGTTTTATCCAGAAAATCAGGGCCAGGTAAAGAGCTGGGCTCTGATTCTTGGACACATATTCACATCAGGACACCAACCATTTATTCATTCACCCAACACATCATTGACCACCTGGCACCAAGCTGGAAGCACAAAAATGAATAAACTCATCATGGAGCTGACAGTCTAATGGGGAAGATAGACACATTATCAAGTAGTTAAAAATATGTTAAAGACTAGAGAGACTTTAAAAAACAATAATATGGAGTTTCCTCAAAAACCAAAAAGTACCCTTCCTCATTTTGTCTGGAAAATAGAACATTGAATCAAGGAAGATTAAGCTCAATCTTCAAGATTTAATGTTGTTTGGCCTTGTTGGGTTTTGGAGCTCCTTGGGGCCCCTTTCCTCTTTCTTATTTCTCCCTATTTGGAATGGGAATAGCTGTCCTGGGCCTGTCCTGCAACTGTGTTCTGGAAGCACAAGACTTGTTTGACTTCACAGGTCACAGCTGGGATTTGCCTCAGGATGAAACACACCTTTGCGTCTCACCCTAATTTAGATGATATTTGGATGCCTTTAAACTTTTGAGTTGGTGCCGGAACGAGTTAAGACTTTTAGGGCTATTGGGCCAGAGTGAATGTATTTTGCATGTAAGAAGGACATGAATTTCAGGGGGCCGGTGGTGAAATGCTAGTCTGAATGTGTGCGTGTGCCCCACAAAATTCATATGTTGGAACTTAACCCCCAAGGTGATAGTATTAAGAGGTGGAGTCTTTGGGGAATTGATTAAGTCCCTCAATAGGATTAGTGTCCTTATAAAAGGAAGTGAGACTGGTGCCCTTATACAAGAGGTTGAAGGGGGTAGTGTACCCCTTTCCCCCCCATCCCTTCTGCTGAGTGAGGATGCAGCAAGAAGGCAGAGAGCAAGGCCTCACCAGATGCTAACCGGCCAGTGCTTAGATCTTGAACTTACCAGCCTCCAGAACTACAAGAAATAAATTTCTGCTGTTTATAAATTTTAAAAAATCCACCTAAAGATAGTATTACCATACAACCCAGCAATCCCACTTCTGGGCATATATCCAACAGAATTGAAATCAGTATGTCAAAGAGATACCTGTACTCCCATGTTCGTTGTAGCTTATTCACAATAACCAAGATATGGAAACAACCTAAGTGTCCATCAATGGATGAATGGGTAAAGAGGATGGAATACTAGTCAGCCTTTAAAAAGAAGGAAATTCTGTCATTTTTGACAACATGAATGAACCTGGAGTGTTCATTTCACTCAGTTATGCTGAGTGAAATATTCTAGGAACAGAGAGATAAGCACTGCATGATATCACTTATATGTGGAATCTAAAAAAGTCAAACTTATAGAAGTAGAGTAGAATGGGAGTTACCAGAGGCTGGGGAATGGAGAGATGCCAATGAAAGGGTACAAAGTTCCAGTTAGACTGGAGGAATAAGTTTCGAGATCTATTGTACAGCATGGTGACCACAGTTAATAATAAGGTATTGCTATGATTGTTAGTATTTGTCAACTACAAATAAAAATTTAAGTTAAAAAATACAAACAATAATGTTCTATCAAGGGATAAATAAAATGTGGTATACACATACAATGGGATATTATTTGGCCTTAAAAAGGAAGGAAATTCTGACACATGCCACAACATGGATGACCCTTAAGGACATCATGCTAAATGAATTAAGCCAGACACAAAAGGACAAATACTGTATGATTCCATTTCTTTTCTTTCGAGGCAGGGTCTCACTCTGTCCCCCAGGCTGTAGTGCAGTGGCGTGATCATAACTCATTGCAACCTCGAACTCCCAGGCTCACACAATCCTCTTGCCTCAGCCTCCCAAATAGCTGAGATTATAGGCATGCATCACCATGCCCAGTTAATTTTTAAAATTTTTTATAGAGAGGCTGGTCTTGAACTCGTGGCCTGGAGTGATCGTCCTGCCTCAGCCCCCCAAAGTGCTGGGATTATAGGCATGAGCCACCACACCTGGCCTATGATTCCATTTCTACGAGGTATTTAGAATAGTCAAATTCGCAGAGACAGAAAGTAAAAGTAGATATTAAGAAGTGGTTGCCAAGGGCTGAGGGTTGGGGTGGGGAAGGAATGGGGAGTTATTGTTTAATGTTAACTAAATAATAGTGTTAATCCTAAACAGAATTTCAGCTGAGGAAGATGGAAAAGTTCTGCAGATAGATGTGGTGATGACTGCACAAAAATGTGAATGTGTCTAATGGCACAGAACTGTACACTTTAAAATGGTTAAAATAGTAAATTTCGTGTTATGTACATTTTACCATAATAAGAAAACAATGTTTATGAACCTATTGGATAATTGAAGGAAGTCTTCTTCTGTGTCTGTATTAGAACATAAAGCTAAATTCTTATGTTACTAGATGCAAAGCAATGTTGAAAGGAATGAGTCCCACATTCTACTGCCCAGCTTGACAGCCAGCAGCACTCCACAGATCAAAAGATACATTGAGTCCTTTTTTGACTGTGACCTTATGTGTAACAGGTTTCTGCCCTGGAACAACAGGGATCCACGAAGCTGACACACTGTTTCAGGGGTGTAGGAATCCCATCATCAGGGAGAAACAGGGACCTTCTCAACTGGCTCCCCCCTCCCACTGCCATGGAAGTGGAACTTCTACCACAGCCCTTCCCAAAAGAGAACAAACTGAGGCTGCAACCAGGGGAACTGTAATCTAATTTAAGTGGCATGTTACCACCACTGGCATTTACTACTAAATATTTGTCTTAATAGCTGGCATTCTAAATTTCCTTTTCATACACAGAAAAGGTATGGAGAAGTGACTGATTGTCAACTAAAAAGTCAATGTCAAATTCAAGTAAAGAGACCAGGTCTAAGCTTGCTATTCCAATGCATACTGCATATTTTAAAGTTTTCGTCACAATTAATTAGTACTTGTATCTTTTAAGGTAACTTTTGGGTTTTACTTTATTACATGTTCATCTGCAGAGATTTTAGAAAATACAAATAAGCATTGAGAAGAAGTAGCACTTAAAACTCTATTACCTACAGAGAATCACTATTAACAGTTTGGCAGAGCATTTTTACCTGAAAAATGTCCTAATGCATTTTTCAAATTTCAATCACTTGCATGAGAATTGACCATTCTCCCTAGGTGACAGATGGCAAAGTGTGATCTAGAAGGGTGGGTGGCTTTCTTTGGCTTCTTGCAGTCAAGGCTACGCAGCCACCACAGCCTCCTTGCCACTCCAGTAACTAGGATGACTGGAGTCGTCGCCTACCACAGCCAGAGGCCCTGGCTAAAAATACAACCTCCTCTGAGATAGTTTCAGTTATTTAAACGTTTGAGAGCCAGCCAGCGCCGGGCCTGGGCACTGTGCAGACATCTGGGTGAGGGACTGGGCAGCTGGAGGCCACCTGGGCAGTCACCCTGCAGCCACGTGGCCCTGCCTCCACCTCCTCGCACGTCTCCCTTCAAAGCCTTCCTCCCACCCCTGCGCCAGATCACTGCTCCTTCGCTCCTCTGCCCTGCCACCCTCCCCTGCTCTGCCCAGGGTGGTGATTCCTCCTGCCGTCTTTGTTCCTGTGTTCCGGCCACCTCCCTATCGTCCGCTCTTCCCACTCCTCCCTGCACCTGGGAGAGTTTTCCCCCTCTTGCTCGTCAGTCTCACGGTTTCCTCTGAGTCCTTCGTCACGTGCCTTCTGTCTCGGACAGGCCTCCGCCTCCCACACCAGTGGCCTTCCCACAGCTTCCCCTGACAGGTCTGCCTCACCACGGAGAGGTCATCCACGTCCCCAGGTCACCCAGACCTGCTCACCGAGCAGTGCTGCAGGCACAGTGATAACTGGAAGGGGGGTCTGGTGAAGGGGACAAACTAAAACCAAATAGAGGAAATGTGTTCGGTTTCATATCAGGATTTTTGTGTGCAAGTGTCTCCAGGAGCTTTGAGACAAAAGTAGCCCTGCCAGGGAGGCATGCGCGGCGTGGAGAGGGGGTTATGGTCATCCAGAGGCGAACACGGTCATCCTCCGGCTCGCACTGCAGACAGCGGGAGGGTGTGTGCAGGGCCTCAAGCGTGGCACTTCGGGCTTCACGCTCGGGGAAGGGGCCGGTGGCTCTGCAAGGCTGTGATGCTAGGTCCATGTTGGAGAAACGTCAGAAATAGAATTGAATCAGGAAGGGCTTGGAACTCCACACTCAGGGGTGGAGAGCCCAGCTTCCTCTTGGGGCCACAGTGTGCTGCTCATTGTTCCCTAGTGAAAGGGGCCCGGGCCAGGTGCTATGGCTCACACCCATAGTCCCAGCTACTCGGGAGGCTGAGGCAGGAGGATCGCTTGAGCCCAGGAGTCTGAGGTTGCTGTGAGCTATGATGACACCATTATACTCTAGCCTGGGAGACAGAGCAAGACCCTGTCTCAAAAAAAAGCGGGGAGGCCTAACCTGGCTATGATGGCACCCAATTGTGTATCTAATTCTTATCTTTCAGTTGGGAAAGTTCAGAACAGTTTTCCCTAGACATCAGCTCCCAGCAGAGCTAAAACCACTGCTAAATGCATTGTCAAAGGTTCATAAACATCACACTGAGTGGCACTGTCACAACAGGTCCTGTTACAGACACAGTACGGTCCGTCTATTAACGATGAACCACCTCAGCGCTGTCAGATTCTCGTGCTTGTGTGGTTCTTCAGTCGTTCGCTCCTCTGCTAACCACGGCAGTGGGTCAGACCAGCGACTTGCTCTGATGAAAGAGGGCTCCACAGTCACACACGTGTAAGGAACACTCCCCTCCTGAGGGATTCACATTGCATATGGACATACTCAGATTCCGTGGCTAAAAGAAGTGTGTTTAATTTGGTTGAACCAGCATTTCTCAAACTTACTTGATCACACAACCCTTTTCTTTCAGCAAACACCTATTAACTTCTAGCGAGGATCACATGTTGGGAAGTGCTGAATTGTCTAGTGGCCTTCCAGCCACAGAAATCCATTGAGGATAAGCCACTAGGCTGGAACCAGAGTAATCACAACACAAGTAGGTTTCAGATGCAGGAACATTTATTCTGAGAAGATAATGGAACTGGAAACGGGGCCTGACTCTACGAAAGGGTTGTGATGATCGTGATGAAGGCTCACACAGAAGGCCCAGAGACCACAGGTGAGGAGACAAATAACAGAACGAGGGAAAAGGAAAAGTCCTGACAGGAAACTAGACTGGCTGAAAGATAGAGCCAGAAAAACTTTGATCAGAAGAAAAATCGGATCTGATAAGTTAGGGAAGTTTGGAAACTCAGACAGCTCCGCAGAGATCCTCGGACACCAGGAAAGGCTGAGAGGGACCGGGAGGCCGCAGGAGAACGGTCTCTGCCTCAAAGCAAAAGAGACGTGTTTTTGCGGGGACCCAGCAACCGCGAAGGAACCCAGGCAGTGTGCTGTGCGCAGGGAATGAGGGTGGCCAACAGGAAAGCCACAGCAACGTCAGGGCTGAGGGAGCGAGGGATCCGGTAGCCGTGGGTGACAGGAAGGAAACAGAAGGGCTCATGAATGCCTCAGACCCACAATCAGCTGGGGGCTGGCCGTCTGCACTCCAGCCCTTAGCGTGAACGGCTGCAGGCCGACCCTCCCCTCCTGCGCCTCTGGGAGCACAAGTCACTCTCCTCTCTCCAGGGTGCCGCCCCCTCCACCCACCTGCAGGTTTTCCTGTGACTCCGCTACCCCTCGAATTACTGCCCAATTTCCATCCTCTGCCAAACTCCTGGAAGAAAGTGCCTTATGTACAACTTCCTGGACAGACCAGCCACCTCCAATTTAACACATCCCAAAACGACTCCACCCACCCTCCTGTCCATCCGGCCCCTAACTCCGTTATTCACATGAGTGCTCCGACCACATCCCCGTCAGCCAGACTTACGGCGGCAGCCAGGCCCCATGCCTCCTTAGGTGACATGTCGGACACATCTCTTACATCTGTGCCACTCTGTCATCTCACCGCATGCCCCTGGCCCCAATTACAGTGGCCTTCTAAGTGCTCTCTAACCCTGGGAGGGCAAATCCTCACACACATCCCCCCTCACCCCCGTACCGTACCCAGAGACCAGTGGAAGATGCCAGCAGTGGCGTGAGAGAGCTCTTTCTCTTGGAACCTGACTCGGACCCAACAATCCTCCCTAACCAAGTATACAGCCCTAGGAAGACACCACCAGTCAACTAAAGTCGATACAATGACACTCACAATACATTTCATCAGTTAAACAACTCTAAAATCTGAATGCAAATTTCAATGCTGTCAGCCAAACAGCAGTTGTGACATAACTGTTATTGTCTCCAAATGGCAGAACTTGATCCTAGTTGCTCATGTTGTTGCCACTTCAGTTGAGTAACCTGCATCATTGTACTATATACGCTGACTTTCACTGCCATGTCTTTAAAAAGACGACACCAAGATCCAGCATTGAAACACAAAGTTTCAAAGGTACACAGAAAGTCATGAAACAGAACAACAGAATATAAATTTCATATTAATGAATCAAATGTTTGTCATCAGAGGAATGACCAAAATTCCATATTTTCTTGCAAAGTAACAATCAAAAGTTTCCCGGAACCTAAGAAAGGATGATAGCCACAGGCAGATGAGGCTGTGTCACCTCTACGAAGATGTGCTTATCACATGCCAAACAACGTACCTGGCGGCAAAAGAGATGGACAAATCCATCTGAACAGATGAAAGAAAATGCAAAGCAAGAGAGGCTGACATGGCTAATTCATATGTTTCAAAGGACTATATATAAATATTATATATATATATATATTTTTTTTTTTTGAGATAGAGTCTCACTCTGTCATCCAGGCTAGAGTGCCATGGTGTCAGCCTAGTTCACAGCAACCTCAAACTCCAGGGCTCAGGTGATCCTCCTGTCTCAGCCTCCCAAGTAGCTGGGACTATAGGTGTGTGCCACCACACCTGGCTAATTTTTCTATTTTTGTAGAGATGGGGTCTCACTCTTGCTCAGGCTGGTCTCGAATTCCTGATGTCAAGCGATCCTCTTGCCTCGGCCTCCCATAGTGCTAGGATTACAGGTGTGAGCCACTGCGCCCGGCCTCAAAGGACTATCTTAAAGGCATTGTTTTATAGGTCATTGGCACTACTTTTCTTTGTGATATAGAAATAAAAGTATAGCATAAAACCAAAGGCATCTTAGAGTCCATGAACTCTTGGTTTGTGTTGCCTTCAGGGTCTCAGTAATTTTCACATGGAGTCCCTGGGCCAAAAGAAATACCTAACAGTTCCATTTATTAAGTAGTTAAGTGCAAACAACCCAATAAGTATTTATGTCCCAGTTACTCAGTAGCCATTTGAAACGATGATACCTATAAATTGAAAGAAGCACAGTCTCATTCCATCCTTAAGTAAGCTCACAATAACCCTTCAAGGTGAATTCTCTTAACCCCCTTTAGAGATGAGGAAGTTGAAGCTCAGAGAATTTCAGCGACTTTCCCAAGGTCTCAGAGCTGATCAACGGTGCTGCCTTGTAATACAGTACTTTGTGTTATTTCTAAATTTCTCCTTAGAACATAAACTCCTTAAAGGCAAGGACTATGCTTATAACAAGTCATGTTATAGAATCTTGCCACAAAATAAAGAGGGAATAAATAGTTCTCGAATTAAATAATCTCTACCAACAGGATCTCTCTTGTTTCAGCATCTTTTGTATTTTTAGCAGCTAACTCTGTACTTGCCACATTGAAGAGGATGAGAAAAAGGTCCCAAAGGAAATGGAATGAAGGAAGAATGGTTGATAGAGGTGGCCAAGTGTCACCTGAGTGTTGACCCCTCCTTGCCAACAGCAAGCACACCCGGGGAAGTCTCAACTGTATAAGCCACTCCTGGGCTGTTCAGCCTCCCCAAACTCCGATCCACAATGCCCAGTGAGCTCTGCAGTGCCAACATGAGCTCCCCTGAAGGACACCAGTCTTCAGCCACCCACGTATGAACACGTCCATTGTCAAACTACACCCGTGTGGCTGCCCAGGGGCTAATCACGTGGATGCTGGAACCAACTGCATCAAAGGGCAAAGGGGGAAGGGCAACAGCGCAGGGCCAATGTCTGATACCGGACGCTCCACGGTGACAGTTCAGGGTCTCTGCGAAGGTGCCTGGTGAACTCACTTTGGTTGGTGGAAACAAAAGCTTCCACCACATAAGCTCGTAACAGCAGGAGCTGACAAGGCAGCGCGTGCCGAGTGGCACCAGCCACGTTTCAGGGAGCCCGATTTCACTTTTGCCGTAACAACCAAACTCGGTAAAAGCCCAGTCTTATATACTTAGCCACGGCCTGGGTGTGAGCCACGTGGCCCAGTTATCTGTCCTAAATAGGGCTTTTATTTCTCCACTGAAGAAAGTGCAGAGTGTGCTGGAGGGAGAGCTGCTCCCCACAGGAATTCGTTTGCTTCACCTCACCTCGGGTACCCTCCTAAATCCTGGACCTGAGGTCAGCGTGTGTGTTTAATATGGGGCGGCTGACAGAAAATGTGTCCCCAGGGAAACGGCCAGGGAGAATCTCCGTGAGGATTCAATGGATCTGTCGTGCTGAAATGCTGACAAGCCCTGCTGTTCTGAGATGACAGCAAGCTACGAACACAGGATTCATGGATCTCCGGAGACCACAGGAACCATCCAGTGGAAGTTGCATGTGAGACGAAAGCTCAGTTCACAGGACTGTAGACAACAATCTGGGGGCCACAGAGTCCACGGGTTTGGAGATCTTGCAAAAGCCCCAAAGCAAGAAGCCCCCTCATCCCTTTTCCCAGGCTCTTGCCGCCCATTCCGATGTTGGCAATCAGGGTGGCGACGTGGAAAAGTAACCCTAACAGCACTGCCGAGGATGCTTCGCACTTGTAGAAAGGAGTGCAGTTTGCAAGGCACCGTGGTATGCGCTGCTTCGTCTGCTCCCTCGGCACCGCCGCGAAACGGCAGGGCACACACGGGCCCCTGAAGACACTGTTGCTCACGAAAGGCAAGTATTAGCCCCAAGTCAGACGGCTCGTTCTCCAATCCAGATCTCCTCAAGTCAGGCCTTGTCTACTTCATCTTTAAGCCAAGCACGTGAAAGCATTCTTGCTATCATACAGACAGGCAAAGGGCGGCATGAAGCCATCGCCTGAGTCGCGCACACACGTGCAAAGCATTACCCTATTAATAATCACCTGCTCTCGGAAAATGATTCCCATAAACTACAGGCTGCCAGTCGGTAGAAAGAATGGCCTGGCAGGGGAGACCTGACTCACCACCAATGACAGACACACCATGGAAACGTGACTCCTAGAAATAGTTTCCACAGTGTGTAACAGGGTAGTAATATTCAAGTAGAAGTTTGCATTATTCCTGATTAGCTCTGATCACTTTAAGAGGTGTCACAAAATACAATTAATTTCAATTCATATTTATTGAAAAGACACACATCATGTAGTATTTTGGGGAAAGGGAGAGAAGAGTTGTCACAACACATAATGATAAATGTTTCCACTCCAAAAAGTTTACTTTTATTTTTGGAGGACTTTCATTATTGTGGAAAGACACCATGGGCTCAAGTGGCTGTGGAAATTGAACATCCCTGAGATCCCTGAGTTCTAACCAGTAGGTGTCAGTGCTCCCAATCAACGGGCCACCTGTCAGGTGGGGCTCTGATGCACAAGTCAGCTGTCCCAAAGGAAAGTCCTTAGGCTTCTGAGCTCCTGAAACCCCAATGATATCTGTTAGTAACGATTTATAGTATTTTTTACTTATTATACAAGAAAATATTAAATACTCCAAATATACGAAGATTTACATTTTCTCAATTTATCATGGCTTGACGAGATTTTCCAAAGACGTCCAGGTTACTTCCTCCATCAATAACAAACGCAGGATGCCTCAGAGATCTCTATTAGCTGCTTAACATCTTTCAAACTTTTATCTTGGAAGAAATAATGTACCCAAAAGTACGTAACCCATAAAACAGGGGAACATATTAAATATTTGCAAATTATACATCTGATAAGCTATAATATACTAAGAACTCTTACAACTCACAAATAAAAAGATAAATAACCTAGTATTTTAAATGGGCAAAGGATCTAAGTAGGCATTTCTCCAAAGAAGATATACAGTGGTCAATAAGTACATGGAAAACATTCAACAGTATTGGCCATTAGGGAAATGCAAATCAAACCATAATGAAATACCATCTCCTGTCTCCTTAGGCTGACATAACAAAATATTTTCTCACAGTACACTAGAGACGACAATCTGAGATTAGGGTGCCAGTATGGTCAGGCCCTGTCCTGGCTTCCAGACAGCCGCCTTCTCAGTGTCTGCTCACATGGCAGACACAGAGTCAGAGAGCAAGTTCTCTAGTTTCTGTTTTTATAAGGACACTAATCTCATCATGAGGACCCCACCCCCATGACTTCATTTTATCCTAATTACCTCTCAAGGGCTCCATCTCTGAATTTTATCACATGGGAGTTAGGGCTTCAACATATGAATTTGGGAGAACACAGTTTGGTCCATAGCAATACCCTTTAGGATGGTTATAATAAAAAAGACAGAGAATAGCAAGTGTTGACAAGGATGTGGAGAAACTGGAACCCTCATACGCTGTTGGTGGGATTGTAAAACAGTATAGCCACTTTGAAAACCAGTCTGCCATTTCCTCAAAAGATTAAATATATAGTTAACATATGACCCAATAATTACATTCCTAGATATCTGCCCACAGGAAATGTAAACATATTCCACATACAAGCTTATACACAAATGTTATAGCAACATTATTCATAATAGCCAAAAAGTGGAAACAGCCCTGATATACATCAACTGATGAAAAAGTAAATAAAGGTGAGATCTCTAGACAATGGATTATTATTCAGTCATAAAAAGAAATAAAGTACTGATACATGCTACAACACAAAGAACCTTGTCAATGTTATGCTAAGTGAAAGAAGCAAGTCATAAAGACCAAATATGAAATGTCCAGAACAGGGAAATCTATAGAGGTAGAAAGTAGATTGCTTATGCCTTGCAGGAGAGCTGAAGAGAAATGGGGTGTAACTGCTCATGGGGATGGAGTTTCTTTCTGAAATGTTGAGGGGATGAAAATATTCTAAAATTGATTATGTTGATGGTTGTACAACTCAGTGAATATACTAAGAAACATCAAATTATACATTTTAAATGGGTGAATTGTATGGTATGTGAATCATATCTCAATAAAACTGTAATACATTGAAAAAATATTTAGCCAATGGAATCCAGCCAAGATGTGCCTTAAGAGTAATGGGCATGCCCTAGAGTAAGACCTCTAGACCCAATCCAATAAAGTCTAAAACCAAGCCCTAGCAACAGCTACAGGAAAAACGGAGCTAGAAGTTGAGTACTGTCAAGTTAAAGTTTGTGCTTTCTGCAGATTCACACTGGCAACTGTCAAACCAAGCCTACGCTGGCATAAAGTGATCAGCCAATAGTTGAACTGTCTGCCAAATCAAGAATCAACACACTTCAGAAAATAATAGCAAAATCCAGAGTTTTTAAAACATATTATTATAATGCCTAATATTCAATCAAAAATCACTAGACCAATAAATAAATGAACAGGAAAATGTTGAGAAAAAGTCAAAAGATACTAAACTTGACATGGCTTAGATGTTGAACTTATCTAACAAAGACTTTAAGACAGCCATTATAACTATATTTAAATAACTAAAGGAAAATATGTTCAAAGAATTTTATAAAAATATAGTCTTTACTGTAGGAACAGATAGGGAATCTCAGCAGAGAAATGGACACTACAAAAAGAACAAAACGAAAATTCAAGAACTAAAAAGTGTAACAACTAAAATGAAAAATTCACTGATAATCTTAAGAGCAAATTGAAGATGGCAGAAGAAAGTGTTTGTGAACACTAAGACACGTCAATAAAAATTACCTAATTTGAAGGACAGAGGGAAAAATGAATTAAAGAAAATTGACCCAAATTTCAGGAACCTGAGTGATAGTATCAATCAGTCTAACATAAGTGTAATTAAAATATCAGAGTAAGAAAATGGGAATCAGGCAGAAAAAAAAATCTGAATAAATAATAGTAAAAAAATTACTAAATTTGATTAAAACCACTAACTTATAGATCACCAAACTTCAAGAAGTATAAACATAAAAAGAACCATGCCTAGGCACATAATAGTCAAACTGCTAAAAATTAAATATGAAATCTTCAAAGTAGCAGTGGGGAGGGAACAATGATTTAAAGGAAGACAGCAACTTCTCATCAAAAAGTACAGCATCCTAGCACTCTGGGAGGCCGAGGCGGGTGGATCGCTCGAGGTCAGGAGTTTGAGACCAGCCTGAGCAAGAGTGAGACCCCGTCTCTACTAAAAATAGAAAGAAATTATATGGACAACTGAAATATATATATATATAAAAAAAAAAAAAATTAGCCGGGCATGGTGGTGCATGCCTGTAGTCCCAGCTACTGGGGAGGCTGAGGCAGGAGGATCGCTTAAGTCCAGGAGTTTGAGGTTGCTGTGAGCTAGGCTGACGCCACGGCACTCACTCTAGCCCGGGCAACAAAGCAAGACTCTGTCTCAAAAAAAAAGAAAAAGAAAAAAAAAAAAAGTACAGCAGAATTCTGAAACAAAA
Source organism: Eulemur rufifrons (assembly GCF_041146395.1). NCBI lineage: Eukaryota > Metazoa > Chordata > Mammalia > Primates > Lemuridae > Eulemur > Eulemur rufifrons. The sequence continues at coordinate 1,487,791 of NC_090998.1, read as the reverse complement.
CCTTTAAAGTGCTGAAAGGGGCGGGGGGAACCTAATGTTTACATCCAGTAGAAATATCCTTCAAAAACAAGAATGACATAAAAATATTTTCAGATCAATCAAAGCTGAAAGAATTCATTATTAGCAGACCTGCACCACGAGCAACCCTAAAGGTTATCTGCAGGCTGGGAGCGTGGATCTGCAGAAGAGAATACAGAACACCTGAAATGGCAAGTAAGTATGAAAATATAAAAGACTTTTCTTTCTTTTCATAATTTACTTAAAAAACAACTGACTGAGGGAAAAGTAATAACTCTATAAAGTGAGGTTTATAACATAGGACAATATACTAAATGGGGGCAGGTAGATGGAGTGTCACTGCTGTAAGTTTACCATATCTGGGAAGTATGGCCTGTCAAGAGGTACAATGTTGATTCCAAATAAACCCTGGTATGTTAAGAATGCCCTAGAACAACTACCATAAAAAAGGTGGGGGTGGGAGGGTTGGAGGAATGAATGGAAATCAAATAGCAACATGGTAGACTTAAACCAAACCATATCAAAAATTACATTAAACGATCAAGAGTTAACATCACCAGGAATAAGACATATTGACATCATGCACCCCCTGACTGGATGCATTCAGAAGGAGACAACATCGCTTTTGTGTCAGAAATGTACAACCACATTTGATCATGAGAAAACATCAGACGAGCCCAAAGTGAGGGAGGAACATTCTCTTTTGTACTCTTCAAAAATGTCCAGGTAATAAAAGACAAAAGTGACACTAAGGAATTGTCCCACATTAGAGAAGATTAATAAGACATGATCACTAAATTTAATGTGCGATACTAGATTGAATTTGGGGCCAGAGAAAGACATTAAGGGAAAATTGGTGAAGTTGGAAGAAAGTCTGTAAATTAAGCAACAATACTATAACAATGTTAATTTCCTATTTTTGATAATTATACCACGGTTATGTAAAATGTTAACAAAAGAGAAAACTGGCCGGGCGCGGTGGCTCACGCCTGTAATCCTAGCACTCTGGGAGGCCGAGGTGGGCGGATCGTTTGAGCTCAGGAGTTCGAGACCAGCCTGAGCAAGAGCGAGACCCCACCTCTACCAAAAATAGAAAGAAATTATATGGACAGCTAAAAATATATATAGAAAAAAAAAAAATTAGCCGGGCATGGTGGCGCATGCCTGTAGTCCCAGCTACTCGGGAGGCTGAGACAGGAGGATCGCTTGAGCTCAGGAGTTTGAGGTTGCTGTGAGCTAGGCTGACGCCACGGCACTCACTCTAGCCTGGGCAACAGAGTGAGACTCTGTCTCAAAAAAAAAAAAAAAAAAGAGAAAACTAAGTGAAGAGCATACAAGAATTCTCTGCACAATTTTTGTGACATTTCGGCAAGTCTAAAATTATTTCAAAATAACAAGTTAGAAGATGGTATTAAATGTAAATAAACTAAACATCTCAATTTAAAGATGGAGATTATCATATTAACCAAAATCTTGAATAACCCAATGTCCATCAAAAGTAAACAAAGTCATGGCAACACAAAGGAAGGAACTTCTGACCCCTGCAACACCCTGTATAAGTCTCACAGATACTATGCTGAGCAAAAGAAGCCAACCACCAAAAAGCTGAAAGAAGAAAAATAATTCTGGTATAATTATATTTATGTGAAATTCTAGAACAGGCAAAACTAATCTAGAATGACATAAATCAGCTCAGTGGGTGCCTGAGTTAGCAGGGTGGTGGGGTGTGGCTACGGGGACAGGAGACAAGGAGACTTTCTGGGGAAGGGGAACATCTCAACTGGGGTGGTGGTTGCATGCGTGTATATACTTGTTCAGATTTATTGACCTGTATATTTACAATGTGTGAATTTGATTGTATATAAATTATACTTCCATAGAGTGGACAAAAAAGAAAAAGTCAGTAGTATCTCTACCATTCAGCTGTGGCAACGTAGGGTGGGGAGTGGAGAAAGAAATACGGACGGGACAGAGGGCACCAAGCTAAGAACTTCACCCTGTGAGACGTGCCCTAGTGCTCAGTCGTGGACGTAGGTTTACGTCGTCTTCTCAGAAGCCTGTGTTCCATACCAAGCCAGAGCCATCGGGAGGGCGCCAGCTCCCTGCAGCACATTCTTTGAGGGCAGGCTGCCCAGGCTTTCACGTATAAAAATGGGATGCCACTTCAGACTTTTCCTCAGCATGTGGGATGGGTAACAGTACACTTCAAGAATCTCACATGAAAGGAAATATTTTAAAGCTATTTGGTAAGATTTTGACCAGGGTTCTTGATCTGGTTACAGTATAACAAGATGTATGTACTGAAAATGCAGCATTATTGAGGTCAGATTACTGTCGAATTGACATGTTTGTGTAGTTTATTAATGCCATGTTTAAGTAAGAAAATAACATGAACTCGATCCCTTCTTCCCAGACATAACCAAGCTTTTGATTATGTCAGCAGAACGAGTCCCTGGCAGTTGCACAATAGCATTTTTTGTGGTTACTCAGAAGCATAATTAGAGCAAACATCTACTGGGTGCTTTCTATGTGCAAGACCCTGCATTCATTTATAATTTAAGTGCTTTCCATTCATTTCATTTAATCCTCACAACAGACCTTTAAGGATTTTAACAGATAAGGAAACTGAGGTCAAGGAAGTTTGGACAACTCACTCAAGGTCACCTCTGCACGGTAGTCATATTACCAGTGAGTTTTTGGAGCCAGGATTGAACCAGCACCTGTTGTGTTGCAGAGCTTGATTTCTTGTGCACTGTACATAAGATATTAGACTTCCTCTCTCATGATCAATATATCTGTGTTAATGTTAACAGTATTTTACCCGACATATTTTCCAATGGCAAGGCAGTGAAACAGGAAAGTATAAAATGAAAAAAGGAAAAGAAAAAAAAGCTTTCACTCTAGTTATAGGACATAAATTCTTTTTGATCTTTTGGGATATTTCATCTTACCAGACAAGCTTCTATAAAGTTTTCAAAGACTTTCTCCTAGAAATAGATAGATAGTAAGCCAAGTGCCAGGTATACATCACCACTGAGTCACCCAGGGCTGTGTTCTGTCAGTGAATTTAAAGAAATCTCTGGGTTATGTTTCCATTCCGCACATTCTGTAGGTAGGAACATCATCTTACATTGGTTATAACGCACTTGCCTACATAGCATCTCACTTGATCCCAACAATAACTCTGTGAGATAGGAAGGGTGTGGGGGGTTCCATTGTGAAGCCATTTACAAATGAGGAAAGGGAGACCTATAGCAGTTAATGCACTTGCCCAAAATCCCAGTTAACAGAGGGATGGAAATCTCAGACTTCTGACTCCCAGGTGGCCGCAAGGAGGCCAACATCCTCAAGCATCAGGGTCCAGGGTCCGTGGGACATCTGTAGTCTTTGCCTAGAATTTCCTATCTCAATTTTAACTTAGTCAATAGATGTTCAACACAAAGGTGACACTTCAAATATTCTGTTTGGCAAAAAACAGAAGCACATTTCCAAGGGAGCACCAAGGTGCTTGAAGGAACATCAAGGCAGGCACGAGGAAATGACAACAGGTCATCCTAGCAAACAGTGATCAATTACTTCATTTCACCAAATCTAAGATATTACGGATTTGAAAATGCACCATTATTTTGTATCAGTAAGGAAGAAAAGTACTCCCCATCAAACTATCATAGGATATTGATTCTAAGACACATCCAGATCACAGATATGTTTAAAATATGTCTTAGTATTGATGAAATATGGTAATTCAAGACCAGCTTTCTCAAATGGAGGATTATAATCTTTTTAGAAGTCCCTAGCTCATCAATTTTTCAATATGACTGAGTAGCAACAATGCTGAGTGCCGGGATCATCAGAGGGAAGAGAGAGGGACAGAGATGAGGAAGGCATCACTTCTGCCATCCAGTAAACCCGCATCTCAGACTGGGAGGTCCTTCCAGGAAAGTTCCAAGAGCCTGCAGCTTCTGAGCTCTCATCAGCACTTTGGTAAAAGTAGTTGTCATGTGAGTGAATTTTCAGGTCTCCTTTGTCTCCTTAATTATCAAAACAAACCAAATATAAAACATTCAATTCTTCTTGACCAAACTCCGATTAGGTATTTGAGCATCTAAGTGACAATTTCTTGACACTTTCAATTTTTTCCCATTAAGAGTTAAAGAAGGGAGCTAACATTGGTTGAGTACATACTATGTGTCACGCAGTAGTACCCTAATTCACAGAAATCATCACATTTAACTCTCAAAATAACCTTAGGAGTTGGGCATTATTATAATTCCCTGCTTAAAGGATGGGGAAACCAGAGCTCAGAAAACCTAAGTAGCCACAGTGAGGTCAATCAGGCTATGAACGGCCAGCTAGGACTCAGACCCAAGGCCACCTGGCCCTGAAGGCCCTGTGCTTTTCCCTGGAAAGAGGACAGAAAGCATGGACAGCAAAGACTTGCAAAGGCTTGGAAATCACTGCTAGGCTACACTAAAGTCTGGAAGGCTGATACTTTATTAAAATGACACAGTAAATAACAAAGCCCCTTCTGTACAGGATACCTCACTCACGCTGCGGGCTGTGCAGTGATCAGGATGGAAGCAGCACGACTCATCTGGGAGCAGGAGACACGTGCGCGCGTTTCCTCGCCTGCCTGTCTCCCTGCTGGCTGGATGCTAACACCTGGAGCACAAGCACTACGCCTGTGCTCCCTGTCTCCATCTTCAGCGCCCGTCACGGAGCCTGGTGTAGATCAGGTGCATACAGCGTGGGTTCCATCAGCGGCTGTTTCCTGGTGAGACGCCGTGGTCTCTGCAGAGCCAGTCCCCGTGGCTTCTTTGCCTTTCTGGTTCATCAGCTGCATGGTGAACATTACATCTTCACCACTTTTGTTTCCCTAAGGTTGCTTATACATACACGTGCAGAAAACACTGAAAAGGAATGTACCCAAATACTATCAATGAGAACTCAAAATTATCATTTTTCTTCATATTTTCAATGAAAATATGAATGAATCAAAAAAATTCAATGCTTTTCAGTGAACATGTCTTACTTTCATCAGTTGTGACAAACAGAGGTGTCCTCTGGTCACATATTCTCAGTGGCTGCCCCACCTCTGCTCTGGTGAGGGGGTCTGGAGGGGCAGGGAGCAACGGAGCAAAGGAAGGTCGCAGGTGAGACCCCTGCCCTCTATTCATTTAGTTCCTTCAGCAAATGTTTACTCAACACCCACTACGTGTCAAGCTTAGTTCTGTGTGCTCAAGACACGACCATGGGCCGGATGCGGTGGCTCACACCTGTAATTCTAGCACTCTGGGAGGCCGAGGCGGGTGGATTGCTCAAGGTCAGGAGTTCAAGACCAGCCGGAGCAAGAGTGAGACCCTGTCTCTACTAAAAATAGAAAGAAATTATCTGGACAACTAAAAATATATAGAAAAAAAATTAGCCAGGCATGGTGGCGCATGCCTGTAGTCCCAGCTGCTTGGGAGGCTGAGGCAGTAGGATCGCTTGAGCCCAGGAGTTGGAGGTTGCTGTGAGCTAGGCTGACGCCACGGCACTCTAGCCCAGGCAACAGAGTGAGACTCTGTCTCAAAAAAAAAAAAGACACGACATGAATCAAACAGACCGAAAGCCCTGCCCTCATGGTGTTTACATGCTAGCAAGGGGAAGCAGACAAGAGAACCAATATGTGAACTAGAAAGTGTCTCTATGTCCCTCGGTTATAGGTATGACGCAGAGAAACAGAGCAGAGGGGAGGGCTGGGAGGTGGGAAGGGTGCAATTTATACAGGAAAGCCCCGGAAGACCTTGCAGGGGTGACTTCTGAGGAAGATCTGAGGAAGGGGAGGGAGGGAGGCCCCCAGCCCTGGCAGAAGACACAGCAAGGGACAGAGCCTGGGGCAGAAGCATGGCTGGGTTGGGGCTGGGGGCATTCCAGGACAAGCAGGGAGGCCACCATGCTATAGTGACGTGGGTGACAGATGAGATCATAGAGGTAAGCAGGGGCTGGTCACCAGGGATGTGTAAGCCAGTGTAAGATTTTCACTTTTTCCTGCATAAGACACAAGGCCATTGGAGGGTTTGAGGGAAAAAAGTGACATGATCTGACAAGTTTCAACAGGATCGCTGCGCTGACGAAGGCAGAAGACCCGCCAGGAGGCTACGGCCATAGCTGGGGACTTGCTGGCAGACTGAGCTGGGATGAGGGTAGAGAAGGTGAGACGCGGTCAGGAGCTGGGCACATTCTGAAACTGGATTTGGCAACGGTCCCTGATGGCTGGGACGTGGGCAGCGAGAGAAGAGTCAGTAGTGACTCCAGGGTTTATGGCACGAGCAACGAGAAGGGGGAGATGGAGCAGGCTGTGTGCAGGTGGCTTTCAGGGAGAAGGCCAGAGGCTTGGTATCCCAGAGAAGATGCTGCCGAAGCGATTGCGTGTGCCAGTCTGGAACTCAAGGGAGGGGAGCAGACAAGAGATGAAAATGTGAGATGTGTAAGAAGAGTACAGGCGGTATTTACAGCCATCAAAGTGTGCAGTTACACATCACGTGACAACAGGGACGCATTCTGAGAGATGCATCGTTAGGTGATCCCGTCATCATGCAGACACCATCGAGTGCACTCACACACGCCCGGACGGCACAGCCTACCACACCGACGCTCTACGGTATGGCCTGTTGCTCCTGGGCTACACACCCGCACAGCATGCTGCCGCGCTGAATACTCCAGGCCGACGGAACATGGTGGTAAGTACTTGTGTATCCAAACATAGTGAAGGTACAGGAAAAATATGGCATTGTCGCTTAGGACCACTGACATACATGTGGTCTGTCATTGACCGAAACATCTTTATGTGGCACATGACTGTATGTAGAGAAGAGGTACCAGGAGATAAAGACAATAAGGGACCTGCAGCCAGTGAGGGAGGAGGGAAACTAGGAGAGTGAGGTGCCCTGGACGCCAAGTGAAGATCCTGCATCAAAGAGGAGGCAATAATGCAACTGCCCATGGCAACTGAGACCTTTTTCCTATTAGTTCTTTTCAAATTATGTTCAATCAGGCCTTACTGGATACCGGTGCTGGGCAACCTGGGACCAAAGAGACAGGTAGGAGATGGTGCCGACAGTCTGGAATGACTGTTTCATTCAACAACGAGTGCCCGCAATGGGAAGTGTTGTGGGTGGAGCACTCGTGGAACTCCTAATCCAGTGCCTGCACCATTTCTCAATCTGGTCACACACACGAGTAAAATACACTGGACCAGCAAGGGCAGCGGCTGAGGATCCAGCCTGAGCAAGAGGCCAGCTCAGCGCTGCTTCCGGCGGATCTGCGGCCGGGCCTGGCCAGCTTCCCCTGCATTTCTCCTCTGCACTGCATTCCACTCACCGCCTTCGACGTGCCGCATCGCAAGATGGCTCTTAGGCTCAGGGTCTGGGGGAATGAAAGACTGGGAGGTTCTGGAATACTGCACAGTTGCTATTTTTCTGTAGTAGAAATGACCAGAACAAAAGTTCCTGAAGTTCAGGAACCATATCTCATAACCACCTGGGATATGCCTGAATCAATATTTATTACACAAACAATTCAATCCTCAACAGAAATCATTAAGGACGGCACACTTCTTGGGCAAAATGGGCCTATTTCTAGCAAAGAACATGCGATACAATTACAAAGTTCATCGTTCTAAGGTCAGCAATGACAGATATTTCCTGAGCACCTTTTAGGCTCAGACACTGGTCAGACCCTGTCTTAGCTCTAGGGATATACTGGAGAACAAGACAAAGATGGTGTGGGGGGCAGACATTCAACAAGTGTGCTGATAAACAAGACAGCTGCAGATGGCAGTAAGGGCTCAGGGGGGATCAGACTGCCGTAGACAGTGCCTGGGGCCGGTGGCCGCTTGCAGGGCAGGGCCTCTTTGAGAAGCTGAGATCTGAAGGATGCGGAGGGGCCTCCCTAGCACAGAGCAGAGCAGGAGCCATCCAGGCCAAGGGAACGCAGCCTCAAAGGGCCACGCAGTGTTCTCACAACTGCAAGGAGGCCGTGCTTGAAAGAGCGCTGACACGAGATGAGGTTGGCGAGGGAGGCAGGAGGCAGGCTGTGCAGGGCTGGGTGGACCACGGAGTCAGGTCTGGGCTGTTTTAAGTTATTGTGAAAGTAAAGAGGGTATTCTTGGGAAAGTGTAAAAACTCTCTGTTAATATCAGGAATGAGACACAAAATGTGCAGGAAAGAGGACTCTCAGGGTGCAGCTAAATGTGTCATGGCTCAGACCTTGCCATCCCTTAGAGAAGCTGAGGTTAGGTTAGAGCAGGGATGGGGCTGGGTGTCCCTGGGCCCTGACAAGTTAAAGGACCTGACCCAACTCCCTAGATGTGGCGCCCACCTGCACACTGGAAAAGGGGAAGCAAGTGGGTCTGCTCAACAGCCGGAGGCCCCCTGCCTGTTAATGCAAGGGCACGAATGTAGGTCCCTGACGCACCCAGCCTGATGCCCAGGGCTTTGTTGGGCCGACTCAGTGAGTTTAACCAGATGAATTCAAATGCCTCTAAGTGGGAATGCACTTGCAAGGTTGCCACGTGGGGCTCCTCCACTCTCTCTTGTATTTTAAACCCTCTGTCCTCCCTCACTCACTTCCACTACCTGCTCAGCTCTTGGGCACCTGAGCAGGAGGCCCTCAGCCCTCTTCTCTTCATGGGCACACTGCTCTGCCTCCCAGTGCCAGACACACCTGCCCTGAAGCTGATTTTAGATATGACTTCACAGAGGTTACCTTTTTAAGAATAAGAAGATACAATAAGTTAAGATTTTGAGAGTGACACATCTAGGGAATGTGTCAGCATTTGCCTAGTAAAACAATAGCTGCATCTGAGATGGGGTCCGCAGGACACTTCCTTCTCAGCCAGGGACTTGCTCCGTCCTCAACCGTGTAGGACGACATCGGAATCGAACTCTCCTGTCGAGTGTCTCACTTTTCTTCCCTTCATGACAGCCAACACCGAACATCTGTCCTCTCCCCATCAGCCCACCAACCCCTATTCCCATCATGTAATGATCAAAATGACTTCTATGCCTGCCTGTACACGGCCATGTCTGTGAATGTCATTTCCTTTGAGAAGTGGGGACACAAGCCGACAGAAGCAGCAGGTCATGTCCCACACAGCACAGCCGCCAGCTTTCCATGCAGGGCAGGTCCCGGGCAGGGTGCCAAGGAGTTCTACCTGCCCTGCCAGGAGACCCTCACCAGTACTGCCACAACAGCCGACACTTAGAGCCCTGCAAAGTTCCACGCAGGTCTAAGTGCTTAGCATACGCTAATGGTCACCACGACATACCTCACAGCAACCACACGGGAAAGGCATAAAGCTACTGTTTCCAGTTTATAAGGAACGAAACCGAGGCACAGAGTAGTCAGGTGCCTGCCCTGCCTAAGGTTACGCAGCAGGTAAGTGTTGGGACTCATCCCCAGGAGGGCCTGGCCTCTCCTCTCTCGGCTTTCTACTGCCTCTCATCTCAGCGCATCCTCACAGGACAAGTTGGACACGCTTCCCGCACTCACCACCTCCTGCTCCGCAGGGCGATTTTCTAGTTCTAAACTTATATACATACAGCATCTCCTTAAAGGTTTAATTACCTTGATTGCAGGTCTCAAACCTAGACAAGATTTCTATGAAATATTTAGAAATTCGTTATTCAAATTTTCCCAAGAGAAACCTCTCAACAAGTGTGGGTGAAATCCATAATCTTAGAGATGAGTCTGTGACAGGGACTCAGCTGTGCTCCAAGCTCCCAGAGCAGTGAAAGCCTGCTCCTATCACCCGGGTGTATCTGCCAGTAAGAGAAACGGGGTGGAGGTGCCAGCCTCCTGCCCAGGTCCATCCATGGGCTAAGTCCAGGAAAAATTCGAATCCTGGTTCAGACCTGGGAAAGGCCACGAGTGCAGGCATGACACCAGTAACAGCCCCGAAGCTCAGGGCTGCTCTGCGGCTACTTGTCTTAAACCCTGGGCCTTAACTCCCTGGGAGGAGATGGGAGAGCGAGCTAGCAGTCAACAGCGTTAGAAAAGCTGTGTCACTTTACACTTTCCTGTTATCTTTTTCGCTCCCCCAACAGTACTCAGAGCAAATCTAACGACTGAACATTTGCAGATAACTCGAAAGTGACCTTTGGGGTCTAAAAGTTGTCAACCAAGAACTTTTTAATCCACCTCCTTTTCTAACCCCAAGCCCAGCTATCGTTTCACAGGCCTTGGTAAATCCACTTTGTATCCCTGATGAATGAGTCAGACAAGGGCACCCTTCTAGGAGTTAGCATTTCTGGGGCTCAAGGAAGCTGCAGAGGAGAGGGAACTATAAACCCACTTAAGAATGGACGTCAGTGCCTCCCCCCAGGCACTAGGGCACCAGCCCCCAAATCTCCCAAAGCTGGAGACAGAGCCTTGTCATAAGCCCTGGGATGCCAACTAACCGCAGCGGCCCCTGCCAGGCCCAAGCCCAAAGCCAGGAGCACAACCTGAGCCTCCTGCTTGACCACAGACCCTGCCTGCCCACCACGATTTGTGAAACAGCACCTCTGTGAAAGCAGCAGGCCCCAGCCCTCCACTGGGTTGGGGGGGAGGACACCCCCCCTTTGGCCTGCCTCCCCACCCCAGGCCTATCCACAGCAGAGGGATTCCCAGACCTGAAAGAGCTGGAACTGTTCAAAGTGGGACAGATTCTTAGAACTGGAAGGGGCCTCTCAGGCAATCTAAGCCAACTTTATAGAAAAGACAACTGAGACCAGAAAGGAGAAGCTACAACATGCACCCTCCCCAGCAAAACCTCAAGAAAAGACAGTGATGCAAAGAACAGGACACATGGGTGGGTTGGGTTCTTTGGAGGTTTGGGGTACAAAAGGGCTTCTGAGAAAACAGCCCTGTCCCTTTAAGGGCTGCACCTTGGCCAGCCTGGTACTCACAGGGAGGGCAGCCTGAGCCTGGCCGCTGGGCAACGACTGCAGTCAGCACAGCCCCTGAGCACCCTGGGCTTCCTGAAACCTCTGTGCAGGCATCTGGAAGGGTCAGGGGAGAGAGTCTGCCCCCAGTACTCAACCAGACTCCAAATCGCCCCGGAGGAAAGAGTTGAGAAAAAAGCCACATGGGTGGAGAAGCAGTGAGGAGAGACACCAACTTTAGAAAGTCTAGAAGAGGATTCATTCAGTACAAAAAAGACCAGACTGCAACCACAGGGGCGAAGAAGTCAGGAAATGCTGCCGCAGCAGCCAGCCCAGTGGTGAGACCGCGAGCCAGTGGGTCAAACTGGGATGGAGGGGGCGGAGGTTTAAATTTAGCCAGGTAAACAGAGCCGGCCAGGGCAGAGAGGGCTGGGAGGAGCAGCGCGATCACCTGCTCTGCAGAGTGGGGGGGAGGGGGGCATTTCTCCCAAAGAGAAAAGTCCAGCCAGAACTGCACCACACAGCCGGCCCATTTTCAGGGCTCCCCCGACATGCTGCTTGGGGGAGTGCACAGGCTGCACCTTGGAGATGGACAGATGGCCCAGATTAAAAACTAAACTATCAGGCCTTTTCATCTTTACCGCAGTATCTATGCCCAGCCTCTGCTGGATTTTTCTGGACTCCTGGATACGATTTGAAAATGCTCAACGGAAACCAGCCAAAGGTGCCCTAATGTGCTCCCCTACACTCTCAGCACTCGAGGGTTGACATCCATTGCTGTCCTGAGTCTCGAGAGACCCGGTGTAATTACAAACACAACACAACACTCTGAGATCGTGTTCAGGTGAGGGGCTGGAAGAACAGCGGACTCTGAAAACCTGTCTGGAAGGTTAAGGAGATAAATGGCAGGCAGTTTGGAAAGGAGCCAAGGTGAACAAAATCAGGATTGCGGACACAAAAGCTCTTGTGGGCTCACTGGTTTCTATTTCAGAGAAGACAAGGACTATCACTTCATGTAAAATTCTCCCCCCATGCCAGAAATGCCAGGCTGTGACAATCCAGAAACCAGCAGAACTATCCCAGAAGTGGAAATTAGAACGGACCAGCCTGGTCCTCTGCGAAGAAGAGCAAACAAAAAAATCTTTCAGCTGCTACTAGAGTAAGAGGAGAATGAAATATGCAGGTGGAGAACAAGCCCAGATTTTTTCTTTTCACAGCATATGGCTCCCAGCAATTCCGGCAATAACTTAAGCTTTTTGGACAGAAACATTTTTAGATAAGGCTTGTTTTGAGCCAGTAAGAAACCCTTGGAGATATTACAACCACCGAATGAACTAAAGAGGTGACTAGTTTCAGACACCCTGGGCAAAAACATAGACACACATGCTCACTCTTACTCATACTCAAACACGCATGACACCAGAGCCTGGGGAAGCAGGAACTCCACAGAGGGGAGAGGACCAGCAAGCTCCTCCTAGACAGAGCCACAGGGTGTCACAAGCCCTTGGGCTGACTGTCTTTGAGAAAGAAAATGAAGGGGAGCTCTCTCTCCTGGCTACCTTTGGGTATTTACCCACAATATTGCCACTTTAGGTTCCTTTACTTCCTTCACCTCCTGCCTGGTGTCAGCGCCACTTGCACCTGCTAGGAAGGAGCCCTGGCTTTAATTATGCCTCTTTCCTGGACCTGACAGCACCATGAAGACCCCAGCCTCATCACTCCTCTCACAATTGCACAAAAGTGACTTCTTTCAGAGTTGCCTTTCCTCCTGAGGAGACACACCTGTTCCTTCTTGCTATTTATAACCACAAATCTTGTGTGTCAACGAGAGAATAGACACTTTTGAAATGGAAGAAAACCACCACTCAGCCTTCCACCTTTAATAAGTCATTGTGTTTGCTGGGACTTTTGTGTGTGAGCCTAGGCAGGCGTGCAGGTGCAAGCTCTGGGCCTGGCATCCACTCGAGTTATGCCTGAGATGGGGAGTCTTGCCTTGGATAAGAACTGCACATGTGAGCAGACCACAGGAGCAGCTGGGTGCAGGAAACAGTCCTCAGGCCCTGTGAGGGTGAGGGTGTGCCTGCTGCTCCCTGGGCTCTCCGTTGCCTTAAGGGCCAGCCACAGAGGGGGTCACCCTGAGCTTCCACCCATGTGCCTGCATGAGTGCCGGAATTTGGCCAGGGGCATGATCCTGCCCTGCTGACCCAGAGTTTTCTGCTCCCACTCTGATGGCATGGGCACAGATGTCCCATCACAACTCTGGCAAGTAGGCACATTCCCTGGTGACTGGAGCAGTTCAGAGGACTGGTAACCTGATCCTGAGTCCTTAGCCTCCAGGTACCGGGCTGAAACTCTGCCCAGAGTGGTAGCAATTGAAACTGTTGCCAACGTGGCCAGGTGGCAAAAGCAGTGAAGAAGGACCCTGGTAAAGTGGAGAGCAAACTGTCCCCCTCCCCATTCAGCTGAGTGACCAACGCAGGGCTGGAGCCACCTTAATCTTCCTCCCTGTGAAACAGCCCCAATCCTGCCCCAAGCGCAATGAATTGTCTCTTACATCGATTTGCAGGATGCAAATATCCAGAAGTGGCTTGGTAGCCACTAAGCCTCCACGAGAAGATAGGGAAAGAGGTCACCTCCCACTTCTCCCACGGCAGGGACTGGTGAGGCCGAGGAGCAGAGGAACAAGAGAGGAAACACAGAGCTCGCCCACCACGCAGGGCTCTACCTGCCCCGGCGCGGGCAGGAATGCAGGCACCAAACACACACTGCCGGCGGGTTAAAGTAATCCAGATGTAGTCCTCGCCGAGTCTGCCTGCCGCGCGCGGACCTCAAGCCGAGGGTTCCAGCTGGGCCCGCGCAGGCCCGGGAAAGCGAGCGAGGAGCTCGGGGCTCACGCTGCTCGCACAGCCGCGGGCGGTGCCGCCGCCGGGTCCCGTGCCTCCGTCCGGGGAGCAGCGCGCCGGCGCCGCGGGGAGGGCGACCGGCCCGAGCCTACCTGCCCGGCCGGGAGCGCGCCCCCCGCGCCGGGGACCGCGCGCTCGCGGGAGGCGGCAGCGGCGCGGCCGAGCGCCCGGCGTCCCAGCTTTGTTCGCGGCCGGGCCGGGCAGGTCCCTTCTCCCCGGACCCGCCGCGGACCCGCTCCCGGCCGAGCACCGCCCGTCTCCTCGGGGAGACCAGGGCTCGCTCGGGACCCCGGGCGGCGCGGGGCGCTCCGGGCAGTCGGCGGCCGGCAGCGGCGGGGGCGCCTCGGGCGGCGGGGCCGGGGCCGGGGGCGGCGGCGGAGGCCCGCGCAGCCCCTTTCCCACAGCGGCAGCGGGCGCTTACCTGCATGGCCCGCCGCTTGTCAGGCCCGCGGGCTCCGGCGCGGCCCGGCTCTTCCAGCGCCCGGCTGCGCTGGGTCGACCCGGCGCCGCGGCGCGGAGGAGCGGCCCGGGAGGCCCGGGGGGCGGCCGGGGGCCCTGGCCCGCCCGTGGGGCCCGGGGCAGACCCTGCCCGCTCCTCTCAGCGCGCGGGCCGCTCGGGCCGCCGCACCAGACTCCTCATCCGCGGCTGGGGCGCGGGCTGGCGTGCTCCGCTCCGGGGGTCCCGCCGAGTCGTCTGCCGGCCCCCCAGATGCTGGGGCACCCCCGCGGGCCCGCGCAGTCCTGGCCCTCGGAGTCCGCGCTCCCTCCTGCCGCCCGGAGGGCTCTCTGCTCCGCCCGGGGACCCCCGAGCTCGGCCGGCGGGCGAAGTCAGGGTGCGGAGCCCCCGGCGCAACCGGAGGGAGGCCCTGGGGCCGGGCGCCTGGCTCCGGCCGCCGCCGTCGGTCGTCGTTGTGCTGAGCGCTCTTCTCCGGGGCACGAGACCGGAGGAAGTTTCGGCCCCAAGTTGGCTGCGGGCGGGCGGCGGCCGCGGCTCGGATTGAGGGGCCGGCGCTGGGCGAGTGGACCCGGGGGCTCCGCCGCCTCCGCCCCGCCCCCCGCGCCTCCTCCCCGCCCCCGGCAGCCGCTGCCCGGGCTCGCTCCTTCCCACCGGCGGAGCCCGCGGCTCCTCTCCCGAGGGCTCCTCCCAGGCGCTGGGACCGTGACCTCCGCACCTGCCTCCGGCTGCCCGGCCGCCCTCGGCCCCGGGTCTCCCGCGGGGGTGCGGATGGGGAGCCCCCGCCGCCCAGCCCGCTTCCCGGCCCACACGCCCGCGGCCCCCTCCTCCAGAACTCGCCTGGCCTCCGAAAAGACCGGTGAGACCCCAGGGCCGGCAGCCCCCGGGCACCCGGCGATCCGGGCGGGAGCCCACCCAGGGGGCTGCGGAGCTGGCGGCGCTGGGCCTGGGGCAGGGTTACATCGCCCTCTCTCATACCTATGTGGAACACTTCCATGCGTTTCTTCCTCCTTTGAATCCCCCCCCCCCACAAAAAAATGATCTGGGAGCTATTTTTCCACTTTACAAGCCCAGGTCATTCCCTGGTAGTCCTAGGACCTTTTCCTACAGCACCCAGCCCAGACAGATCTCTGGGACTGGGAAGGGTTCACGTGGGAGAGCATTCTCTGAACACTTCTGTCATGGCTTTAGGACTGAATTCTTCTCCTGACCTTTAATGAGGAAACTGAGGCACAGAAAAGCGCAACGACCAGCCAGCCCCTAGTCACTAAAGGAGTTAGTCACCTGAAAAGGTCAGACCGAAGTTTTAAACATTTTATTGAGGTCCCAAGTCCTGTTTCAGGTTACCTCGTATCACACCTGGGTGAGCTGTCCAAGAGGGTGCCCAAAAAGGTGAAGGGAGTTAGCCACGTCCCCCCGGCGGCAGGAGTCACGCTCGAGCTGCTGGACCCTCCTCCAGACCCTAGAAACGGCCAGACCCAGAGCACCGCACGGTCTGAGGCCTGCCTTCCAGCTGCCTTTTCTTTCACATTCTGAAAACCCCACTCTTGTCCCTGAAGGAGTAGGAGGTCACCCTGCTAAAGAAATTGCCTTTGAATGCAGTACAGGGAAGGGGCAAAAACAATAGTAATAATCAAAGGCTTTGCCTTTTCTTAATTAGTAACCAAACAAGGTGACAGCCTCCCCCTTTCAGTGGGGGCAGGGGCAGCAGGGAGGGTCAGGGAATAGGTGGGGCCAGGAACCCACCACATTGGTTAGGCAATAAGGAGCTATTGTCCTCTGGATTTTACAATAAGGAGAGCAAGAGCTGTTTTAGCAAATACCCCACTAATTAGAGGGAAAGGCTTCCTTGGAATTGTGCTGGCTTGGGCCGGAGGTGCACTGTGACTTTTCTCACCTCCGAGTGAATGGGGTTTATGAGACCAGGTCCAGCAACCATAAATGAATGGCCTATAATTGTTGTGGGAGGGGGGATCTGCCTCCAGCGAGGGGGCTAGTTCAAGGCTTTATCTTCGGGGGGCAAGGAGGAGAGCTGGCCTAAAGCAGGCATAAAAGCCTTGAATCCACTTTGTCAAATTACAAATAGGCTCAGTTCCTCTCTTCTGTAGAATAAAGCATCAGTTCTGGGGTCAGAGTCCCTCCATTGTGGGAGGTCAAGGGAAAGCCTTGTTCAGGAGACCCTGATCATTCAGAATGCAACCTGGGAGAATCTGGGGGTTCGCTCCTAAACACGTTTGTTGAGCTCTAAATGCTCAGAGATGACTGACCCCCAGGAAGTTGACAGTCTAAAGAATAGGGTGTGGGGAGGTCAACCTCTAATTTGAAGAGCAACAAGTGGTGACTTTGCTGGGCCTCAAGCTGACAAGCCAGGACAGCAGGTGGCAGATGACAGCAATCTCAGCTGAATGTCCTGCAAGTCCCCTCCTCCCACCATCCCTGTCCAAGATGAGTCAAAACGTGTGGTACAAGGAAGGAAGCTGCAGTGCCCCCAGGAAAGGAGCTTGTGGCTGAGTAGCTGGGAAAACATTTGAATGAGGAGACAGCAGAGACGTGGGCCAGATTCCCAAGGGAAGTGGTGAGCGTCCCGTTGCTTGAGTCACTGAACTGCCAGGGAGCCTACCTCGGGCGCTGGAGGCCAGCACTGATGGGAATGTGGACAGATCTCACCCATGTTTTGTCTGTGACTGCTGGGTGGGGCCTCTTGCCTTCTCTCCTAAGTAAAACATAACCCAGCTTGGCATTTGTGATTTAAAAGAAAAGCAAAGAAGGAAGGAAAGACAAGAAAAGAGAAAGGAAAGGAAGAACAGCTGGCTTTATGGAAATATTTAATGATTCCTTCTCTGTTTATTGGAGACACTGTTCCCCCCTACAGGTCATGCCCTTGAAGGCCACCAGCCACAGCAAGAGGTCCCTTACCAGCCAGAAAGTCTAACAAAAACCCTATTGGAACTAGTCAGAGAGGCGACTTGAGACTCCTCCATTTCCTTAGATGTCAGTGGCTTTCCTGCCAGTGTACATCTAGGGCTGCCCACCGGCCGGCAGGCAATGTCTTCTTAGGTCAGCTGCTCCCTCTCACCATCCCCAGTGCCAGGAGGAAGAGCCTCAGGCAGGGCTGTGGCCCGGCTGCTGCTGTGTGCCCGAGGAAAGCACGCCTGTTGCAGGGCAATCCTCTGCTCCATGCTAGACTGTTTCTCTGCCACCTTTCAAAGGTTTATTTGGGATGCACAGAAAATTCCTTGGAGCAACCAGCCCACTGAGCCTTCAAAGCCCAGAACAAGGCAGAGAGGCAAAGCTAATAAAAAGCTTTTCTCCCAACAGCCATTTGCAGACACTCCTGTTGCCCATGTTATTGTGTTACTCAATCTTCATTTTCTGCTAGTTCTCTGGATACGACATAGAAATCACGGTTTTTCTAAGAAAGAGGGCTTTAAAAAAACAGATAGAATATGACCCAAATATCCAGACACCATCCCTAGATTGCTGCCATGAACTCACAATCGCCAAGACGTCTGGATCAGGGGAACTCTAAAAGCTGAGGGCAGCAGGGCTGATAAGAACAAAACTGCTGTCGTGAGTTCCAATCTAGCTCTGCAGCCTACTTGTGGAGGAAAAGTTCCCACTAAGATGTCAATATCATAAAGGAATTTTTATAAAAGTGGAAGAGGGCTAACCTGTTGACAATTCTTAACACCTGGTATGTGCATAGACCTTACCAGCTTGTACACTGCTTTTCCATTCTTATCTTAGTCAAGGTCCATCACAATGATGACAGTCCTAGTCATCTTGCTTGGAGGGTTCTCTTCTAACCACCTCTCCCCCAAAGAGAGGCCAGTGCTCCCCAGGGAGAAGACCCAAAGTCATTGCTGAGCAGGTGGGCTCCGAGTCAGCCCTCCCAGGTGAAACCCAGACATCACCCGTGTGATCTTGGGCAAGGCACTGATCTCACTAAGCCTCAGTTTTCTCATCTGAAAGACAGTGGTGGTGAGGTCACCTACCTCATGGGAATGTGAGCACTCGATTAGGTAATACAGATAAGGAAACCAAGTGCCATGTCTTATGCACAGTATATACTCAATAAAGATTAATAATTGCATCATTACTATTAAATAGTATGACCTGGTTTTCTGTTAGTAGTGTTTTTTTTGTTTTGTTTTCTTTTTTTTTTTTTTTGAGGTGAAGTCCCACTCTGTCATCCTGGCTAGACACCCTAGCTCACAGCAACCTCAAACTCCTGGGCTCAAGCAATCCTTCTGCCTCAGCCTCCTGAGTAGCTGGGACTACAGGCATGCGCCACCATGCCTGGCTAATTTTTTCTATATATTTTTAGTTGTTCAGCTAATTTCTTTCTATTTTTCAGTAGAGACGGGTCTTGCTGTTGCTCAGGCTGGTCTCGAACTCCTGAGCTCAAACGATCCACCTGCCTCAGCCTCCCAGAGTGCTAAGATTACAGGCGTGAGCCACCATGCCCAGCCTGACCTGATTTTCTCTTTGCTTACTCTAATGTTGTTCTCTGTTCTTGAACTTCTGGATTTAATCCCCATTTTTTTCTCCTAAGAGAAGACAGAGTCTTCAGTTGCTCCGTTAATGAATTACAACTTTACAAATATCTAGAATGAAGCAGTTAAAGATGTCGCTAAAAACTGGCAAAATCCAGAGACCTCAGCTAACTGTGATGGGAAGAGTTTCGTCATCTCATCAGTATCACGTGTCAAGGTCCCATAAAGAGAAAATGGGAAGTACTAATGAACAAGGTCCTATAAATAAACTGCTCAAATGCTCGACCAAAAAATAAGGTGCTCTTTGGAACTGTGATTGACATGAAATATTATTTGCCCTTTTGAGATTCTAACATCCCATGTCCTTCCCTTTTCCCCCTTCTCAACTTTGGCTGAAGTCCTGTAAGGCATTCTGTACTGAGGGACACTGCGGAGGACAGGAGACAGGGTGCTGCCCTCGGGAGCTTTGCTCTCATGGTGGGGCCAGGATACAAACAAATGGAAGCAAGACAGACAAGACGCCCATGTCCCATAGCCCGGGGCCACCAGGTCTACCAGGCGGTGGTCTGGGCTCCCCTCCCCTCTCTTCTTACGGAGTTGGTTTTCCCTGGCAGGTCATTTCCCCTCTCTGGGCCTCAGTGTCCCCACCTGTAAGGGACATCGGTTTGGCTAAAATACCCTCAAGAGTAAACGAATTTATAGTTGAGTTAAGGGAGAAATCAGAAAGATGGAGGTTTGAGTGAGATACAATAAATTTGACTTCGTGCCTGCTTGGTTTTGAGTGCCCGTAGGGGCATTCAAGGGTTCACAGCAAAAGATAGGGAACTGGGAGGGTGAGAGGTCAGGGAGGCTGGAGACACAGTGTCAGGTGAACTGACAAGGGACAGCCAGACAGCTTTAAAGAGATGGCGAAGAAGTTGAAGGAGGGAAAGGAGAGGAGGGACTGGGGGCTGCAGGAAGGGCCCTGGGCTCATGTGATGTGTTTTCCACAACGAGGGTGCAGTGAACAAGCTCAAGGCAAAGAGAAGACAAGGGAAGAGGGGTAGCGGTTCCTGTTGCCAGAAAGGGCGAGGGAGCAAGACGTCCCACAACGCACAGGCAGGAGAGGGAGCATTCCGAGCGTTCCCCTTCTGCCTCGCTGGAGACTGTGAGGAGGACAGAAAAGGCGGATGCCAAGGCAGAGGCAGCGGGGAAGGCAGCGGGGGCTCCGGCAGGAGCACTGGAGTGTCCTCTCAGCTCTTGGTGTGGCCGGCTGCTCCAGGGCAGCTGCAGCGTGGGGGGCGCACCTAGGCCAGGTGACCGGAGGGTGTGTCCAGGTCATTCACTCACAGACAGCTCCCTGCAGGGCTTCCTAGGGCACTGAGGGGTTGAATGCTGGTTTATCAGACTCTCCTGGGAAAAAAATTTTAAAATACAGTTTCCCAGGCTGCACCTCTGGCCCTCCAAATATGTGTGGTTGGAGTCCATAACTATAAGGCCCAACCGGTCATTTCCCCTCGACCCAGTGTGAGACTCAGCTGTGGGATCCCAAAGGCCCAGCTCCAGTGAGCCTCTCGGGAGGGGAGAGAATTGCTGAAATGGGCACATGTAACCTGGGAGGAGCCGGAGCCCCTCCCTCCTCATCCTCGGGCTACACCGCGCTGGAGGAAGAAGGCAGGGCGTAGAGAGAGCCTGACTCCCCCTGGTTCCCAGCAGCCTTTGCCTGGCGGGGACCAGGTGCTGGCACGCTCAGCCTGAACGGACCCTGGGTTCTGGATTCCGCCGTCGTGTCTCACTGAGAGAGACTTTTGCTAAGCGGTACTAACAAGGATGAGAAAGGCAACCCACAGGTAACGCAAAGCTCTCAAGGTAGGTCATGGTTTGTCTCCTGGCCTGCAGTTATCATCAAAGCATTTACAAACTACTGAATTCTGCTCTTCGAGCTGTGATGCTTTGCTAGACAGTTTCCTATTTGAAGCACTTGTTTGGCTTGAGAAAAAATGGTTTTACCACACGAGACGAACAGTAATAAGTGAAAATGTATCATTGCAATGCACGATTGTTTAACCATCGGAGTAAACAGTCACATGTTAAGTTTAAAGCATTCAGCCCGACACCTTCCCTCCTTCTCTGTGATTCTCACCCTGTGCTGCCACACCGTCCGTCAGCCCTGCCTGTCTGCGGGTCTGGATCTTCAGATTCAACCAAGCTCAGGTTGAAAATATGCAAAAAATACATAACAACAACTACTTCTATAGCATTTACATTGTATTCGATATTATAAGTAACCTAGAGAGGATTTAAAGTACACAGGAGGATGTGTGTAGGTTATATGCAAACACTATGCCATTTTATATAAGGGACTTGAGCATCCGTGGATTTTGGTATCTGTGGGAGTCCTGGAACCAACCGCCCATGGATACTGAGGGACAACTACATAAGCATCTGGATCCTAATACGTAGCCAGCTTTAGCATCCTTCATTAATTCTTAAGGTTCTTTAAGTATGTTGATCAATAAAAATGACTCACAGAAAATAGCCATCAGCTACGGTGTTGATTAAACTCTTAACATTTCTCCCTTCCTAGAAGTTCATGAGACTTCATGCATTAGCCATAATAAAGAAGGTGAGATAAACAAAGGTGATTAGCAAAGAGATGAAAATTACAGCCAGCGATTTGCATTCCAGGTTTCAAATATGGGCCTTCAATATCTTTGATTCTTAATGAAGAATGAGCAGGTGAATGTCATCAGTTTTTATAGGCTTAGAAGTGTACTGGAGGTGCTGACTTCCGTGCCCTAAACTGAGTGGATAGGGGGACACAGGCAGAGAACAGGGCAGGAGGCAGCTAGCCTTGGTGGGGAAGCACCGTCTTGTCCCCTCACCGCCCTGCAAAATGCTGAGAGCTCTCTACACCATGCTCCTACTTTCCCTTTAATTTCCTTTTGCCTTTTCTGTAGCCTGGTAACAACACCTGTATTCCCACCTGCCTATTTTATTCTTGGGCTGCTCTTTGTGGTGCAGGAATTTCTGGAAACAGAAAACTACAAGACTGACAGCAAAAGCTACAAGGTGCAGTGGTGGCATTTCTGACACCACAACACCTGAGAGGAGGAGATATTCCAGGGCCCCAGGGCGGGTGGAGAAGCTTCTGGGGAGCCTTCTTGGTAGCTTCAGGTCTCACTGCCCAGCAGCAGCCTGCTTGGAGTCCACTCCCTCCGGTGGATCTGCCGGGGCCCCCCACCAACCCAGCTGTGGCCAGCTGCCAGGGGCTACTTGTCTGCCTTCTTTAGAGTAAATGTCCAGCTGGGTTTGCTCTAAGTTACAGGGACAAGGGTCTCCAGGAGCTGACAGGGAAGGCCCTGCCCCGGCAACCCACAGTCCTCAGGATGTTTCCTCCCTGGGTGGGGTTTAGATTGTGTGTTTTAAAGTTGCCTTCATTGTAATGATGAAAGGATCAGAATAAATCTGGCCACAGTCAGTACTTTAAAACCTTCCTGCTTTGTGCTTAGAGAACCCGCAGCGTGGCCCTGCTTGCTGTGAGGACTGACGACAGTGACCCAGACAGAGAGAGGATGCTCACTTGCTACAAATGCAGAACACATAAATATTTGCTTAGGTACAAGAAATGGCCTGAGTGCCTTTTATGTGGCAGGGAGAGAGGAATGAATCACGCAGGTTGGCAGCTGGAACAAGAAGGGGAGAGGAAGGGAAGTTTCTTCTCTGGGTAGCAGCTGTCTAAGAGCTGCCAGAAATAGGAGCGGGAGGTCCATCGCTGGAGGACTTGAGTCTGGAGTGTCCTGAAGCGGCCCAGGAGAGAGCAGCCGGTGGGCACCGCTGGGAGAACCTGACCCCTGACTGAGAAGAGCTTGGGCTGCTGTCTGCCAGCCAATGCCAAGGGCCACTGGGGCCCGGCTGAGTTTTCACCACTGTTTGAAACAAAGAGTAGAACCTCAGCTCTGCTCCCAGAGGGCCAAGGGTGGAGGGAAGAGAGAACCCTAGTGAGGGAGGGTGTTCCCCAACAGACCCCATCGAGCTGCCACTGGCCTGCAGTCCACCAGGCTCCAGAAGCCGTGCTGCCAAGAAGGTGGCCCAGGGATGGATTGTGCTGGAGAGGGTGTGTCTTCTCCCACACAGGTAACATCACCCCCACTTGCCCCAGCCCCAGCCTAGACTCAGTTTTTACCACAGACCCCATTGCGATTTAATCTTCTTTTTTTTATTTCAGCATATTATGGGGGTACAAATGCTGAGTTACATATATTCCCTTTGCCCTGCCTGAGTCAGAACTTCAAGCGTACCCATCCCCAGACAGTGGGCACCTCACACATAAGGTGTGAATATACCCTCCCCTCCAGCCCCCTCCCACGTGCCCAACACCTAATGAATGTTACTACTGTATGTGCACTTAAGTGTTGATCAGTTAAATACTGATTTGATGGTGAGTACATGTGGTGCTTGTTTTTCCATTCTTGGGATACTTCACTTAGTAGAATGGGCTCCAGCTCTATCCAGGATAATAGAAGAGATGCTAGAGCACCATTGTTTTTTGTGGTTGAGTAGAACTCCATGGTATACATATACCACATTTTATTAATCCACTCATGTATTGATGGGCACTTGGGTTGTTTCCACATCTTTGTGATGGTGAATTGTGCTGCTATAAACATTCTAGTGCAGATGTCTTTTTTATAGAATGTCTTTTTTTCCTTGGGGTAGATGCCCAGTAATGGGATTGCTGGATCAAATGGTAGTTCTACTTGTAGCTCTTTGAGGTATCTCTATATTACTTTCCACAGAGGTTGTACTAGTTTGCAGTCCCACCAGCAGTGTATGAGTGTTCCTATCTCTCCGCATCCATGCCAACATTTTGGGTTTTGGGACTTTTTGATAAAGGCCATTCTCCCTGGAGATAAGTGATATCTCATTGTGGTTTTGATTTGCATTTCCCTGAGGATTAGAGATGCTGAACATTTTTTCATGTTTGTTGGTCATTAGTCTATATTCTTTTGAAAAGTTTCTGTTCATGTCTTTTGCTAACATTTTGATGGGGTTGTTTGATTTTTTCTTGCTAATTGTCCTGAGTTCTATATAGATTCTAGTTATCAGCCCTTTATTGAATGTGTAGCATGCAAATATTTCCTCCCATTCTGTAGGTTGTCTGTTTGCTCTCATGATAGTTTCCATGGCTGTGCAGAAGCCTTTTCATTTGATAGGTCCGATTTATTTATCTTTGTTGTTGCTGTGATTGCCTTTGGAGTCTTCTTCATAAATTTTTTCCCTAGACAAATGTCTCTAAGAGTTTTTCCAACATTTTCTTCTAGAATTCTTAGTTTCATGCCTTAGGTTTAAGTCTGTTATCCACCGTGAGTTGATTTTTGTGAGAAGTGAGAGGTGCGATTCCTGTTTCAGTCTTCTACATGTGGCTATCCAGTTTTCCCAGCACCATTTATTCTTTTCCCCAGCATATGTTTTTCTCTGTTTTGGCAAAGATTGGATGGCTACATGAGGATGGTTTTATATCTGGGTTCTCAGTTCTGTTCCATTGGTCTATGTCTCTGTTCTTGTGCCGGTACCATGCTGTTTTAGTTACGATAGCCTTGTGGTGTAGCTTGAAGTCTGGTAAATTCATGCCTTCCAATTTGTTGTTTTTGCTTAAGATTGCTTTTGCTATATGGGGTCTTCTCTGATTCCATACGAAGCATAGAATTATTTTTTTCTAGATCTATAAAAAATGATGTTGGTATTTTCATAGGGAATGCATTCAATCTGTAGATCACTTTGGGTAGTATGGACATTTTAACAATGTTGATTCTGCTGACCCATGAGCATGGTATGGTTTTCCACCTGTTTACGTCCTCTGCTATTTCCTTCCTCACTGGTTCGTAGTTCTCCCTGTAGAGGTCTTTTACCTCCCTAGTTAAATGTATTCCTAGGTATTTTGTTTTCTTTGTTGCTATTGTTAAGGGTACTGAGTCTTTCATTTGGTTCTCAGTTTGACTGTTGTTGGCATACAGGAATGCTACTGATTTCTGTACATTGATTTTGTAATCTGAGACTTTGCTGAATTTGTTTATCAATTCCAGTAGTCTCATGGCAGAATCTTTGGGGTTTTCTAGATATAAGTTCATATCCTTAGCAAAGAGCAATAGTTTTACCTCTTCTGCCCCCATTTGGATGCCCTTGATTTCCTTCTCTTGTCTGATTCCTCGGGCTAGGACTTCCAGCACTATGTCGAATAGGAGCAGTGATAGAGAGCAAACTTGTCTGGTTCCAGTTCTAAGCGGGAATGCTTTCAGTTTTTACCCCATTAAGTATGATGTTGGCTATGGTTTGTCATATATGGCTTTTATCATTTTTAGGTAAGTCCTGTCCATGCCTATTTTGTTAAGCTTTCTTATGATAAAAGGGTGCTGAATTTTGTTGAATGCTTTTACTACGTCTATTGAGAGGATCATATGGTCTTTGTTTCTGCTTCTATTTATGTGGTAAATCACATTTATAGATTTGCATATGCTGAACATCCCTGCATCTCTGGGATAAAGCCCACTTGGTCATGATGGATTATTTTTTCAATGAGCAACTGAATTTGGTTTGCTAGGATTTTGTTGAGAATTTTTGCATCTATATTCATAAGGGATATTGGTCTGTAGTTTTCTTTTTTGGTGCGTCCTTTCCTGTTTTTGGTATCAGGGTGATGTTGGCGTCATAAAACGTGTTGGGGAGGATTCCTTCCTTCTCGATGTTGTGAAATAATTTCTGCAGGATGGGCACCAGATCTTCTTTGTAAGTCTGGTAAAATTGGGGTGTGAAACCATCTGGTTTGGAACTTTCTTTTTAGGAAGGTTTTTTTTTAATTGCTGCTTCAATTTCAGCACTTGATACCGGTCTGTTGAGAAATTCTATTTCTTCCTGATTGAGCCTAGGGAGGCTGTGTGTCTCTAAGAATTTGTCCTTTTCCTCCACATTTCAAAGTTTATGTGCACAGAGGTTTTTATAGTATTCATAGGTGATATTTTCTATTTCCTTGGTATCATTGGTAATTTCTTCTTTTTCATTCTTGATTGAGCATTTAGAGTCCTTTCTTTTCTGGCTCTCATTAATCTAGCAAGAGGTGTGTCAATTTTGTTTATTTTTTCAAAGAACCAATTTTTTGTTTTATTACTCTTCCATATAGTTTTTTTGTTATCAATTTCATTTAGTTCAGCTCTAATCTTTGTTATTTCCTTTCTTCTGCTGGGTTTGGGGTTGGTTTGCTCATCTCTTTCCAGTTCTTTGAGATGATTTATTAGATTGTTGATTTGTGACCTTTCTGTCTTTTGCCCGTAGGCATTTATGAATGTAAATTTTCCTCTCAGGACTGCTTTAGCTTTGTCCCACAGATTTGGATAACTTGTGTCTCCTTTATCATTTAGTTCAAAGAATCTTTTGATTTCCATCTTAATTTCCTCCTTAACACAATAATCGTTCAGCAGAAGGTTATTTAATTTCTGTGACTTCGTGTAGAAATGAAAGTTTCTGTTGGAATTGATTTCTAATTTTATTCCCCTGTGGTCTGAGAAGATGCATGGTATAATTTCTATTATTTTTTAAAATTTATTGAGACATGCTCTGTGGCCTAGGATATGGTCAATCTTAGAGAATGTCCCATCAGCTGATGAGAAGAACATATATTCAGTGGATTTGGGGTAGAATGTTCTGTAAATGTCAGTCAGGCCCATTTGTTCTAGAGTTCTGTTTAAATACATTGTTTCTTTGCTTATTTTCTGTTTGGAGGATCTGTCCTGGTCTGTCAGAGGGGTGTTGAAGTCCCTGGCTACTGTGGTGTTGCTGTTCATCATTTTGTTTAGATCAAGTAGGATTTGCTTTATGCATCTGGGTGCACCTGAGGAAGGTGCATAAATATTTAGAATTGTTATGTCTTCTTATTGAATTGTACCCTTCACTGTCATATAGTGACCATCTTTGTCTTTCATTACCTTTGTTGATTTGAAGACTAAGTTATTTGAAATCAGAACTGCTCTGCCACCTGTTTTTGGCTTCCGTTTGCATGGAATAGTGTTTTCTATCCCTTCACCTTGAGTCTGAATGCATCCTTGTAGGTTAGATGTGTTTCCTGAAAACAGAAGATGCTTGGATTTTGTATATTTATCCGTTTGGCCAGCCTGTCTCTCTTTAGTGGCCAATTCAAGCCATTCACATTTATTGAAAGAATTGATAAGTGGAGTAGCTTTCTGTTCATCCTGTTGAGTTGAACTTTGTTGCTTTGTTTTCTCTCTTGAGCCATTGTGGCATCTGGCCTTTGGCCTTTAGCTTTTGGGTGATTTTACCCTGGTGAGTGTTTATTCTGCTGATCCGTGTGTAACACTGTTTTAAGTACTTCCTGGAGGCCAAGTCTTGTCTTGGTGAATTCCCTCAGTCTTTGCTTGTCTGAGAAGGCCTTTATTTCTCCTTCATATAAGAAATTTAGTTTTGTAGGGTACAAGAGTCTAGGCTGGGCATTATTCTGTTTGAGAAGAGTGAGAATGGGGCCCCAGTCTCTTCTGGCCTGTAAGGTCTCAGTTGAGAAGTCTGCAGTTAGTCTGATGTGTTTTCCTTTGTACGTTACCTGCTTCTTTCACCTTACAGTGCACAGGAGGGCCTCTTTCATGTTTATTTTGGCCAGTCTGATGATTATGTGTTGCGGTGTCTTCCTGTTTGCAATGGATCTCCCAGGAATCGTTTGATCTTCTAGTACCTGGATATCTAGATTTTTATCAAGGCCACGGAAATTTTCCTCCATTATATCATCCAATAGTTTATCTAACCCTTATGTATTTTCTTCATCACCCTCAGGGATGCCTAAAATTGTCATGTTAGGCTTAGGCCTTTTCACCTAATCTCACATTTCTTGCAGGCTTTGCTCTTTT
Source organism: Eulemur rufifrons (assembly GCF_041146395.1). Taxonomy (NCBI): domain Eukaryota; kingdom Metazoa; phylum Chordata; class Mammalia; order Primates; family Lemuridae; genus Eulemur; species Eulemur rufifrons. Next base: position 1,460,125 of record NC_090998.1, on the reverse strand, counting down.
CTCTTATTTCTCTGCTCTATCTTTGCAAGTGACTTATTTAATTGAAAGGTGTTATCTTCAATCCCTGAGATTCTTTCTTCTGTTTGATCTGCCCTGTTCTTGAGGCTTTCCACTGTGTTTTGTAGTTCCTTGAATAAATTCTTCATTTCCAGAAGTTCTGTTTGATTTTTCTTTAATATTTCAATTTCTTTAGTGAATTTTTCTTCCATGTCCTGGAGTTTTCTTTCTTTCTTTCTTCTTTCTTTCTTTCTTTCTTTCTTTTCTTTTTTCTTTTCTTTTTTTCTTTCTTTCTTTCTTTTTTTTTTTTTTTGTGGTTTCTTTGTGGGTATCCATTTTCTCTTGCATAGCATTGAGTTTTCTTACAATCCATGTTCAAAATTCTTCTTCTGTCATTTTAGTGTTCTGAATTTCATTGATATCCATTGCTAGAGAGCTGGTGTTCCCCTTTGGGGGTGTGCTTTCAGTTTGATCCTGCATACTTTCCGAATTTCAGAGTTCTTTTGTGGATTCCTTCCTATCTGGATCAGCTGTTATTTCTTACCTGTAGATTTCCATTTGAATAATGACACACCCAGTTTAGTCCCTGAGCCAGTAGGTGGTGTTTGTGGGTGTGATTCAAACACACCCTGTATGATGAGTCAGTAAATGCAGTAAAAGGGTGTGCAAATTCACCTCCCTGTCAGTAGATGGTGCTTGCTGGGAGGTGCAAGCTGCAGTGTTGTTTTTGGGTCCTGTAACCAGCTCTCCTTCCTCTGGAGAGGCACTCTAATGCCCCAGGTGGTGGGTCCTGCCCTGGGACTTCAGGTGAGTCTTTATTCTCCTCATAGCACGGGCAGGTGGGGGAGTGGGGCTGGGTCAGGCGGCATTGGGTGAGCCTGCCCTGCTCCACAAATGCTGTTAGCAGGGGTCAAAGGTCTGTTCTTTGCTTCTGGGCAAAGCAGCCAGGGAGGGGCTGAAACGGCCCCACTCAGCCAGAAAGTCTGGGTGTGCGGTGGGGCTGTCTCAGACCTGCAGTCTGGAGCAGGCCTCGCCCCCTTCCACCCTCCCCTATTCCGCAGTTTCTCTCCAGCCTCTGCCTGCAGGTAGGACCTCAAGCCATTGGATCTCCCCGGACTGTGATGGGAGCTGGGAGGTTCCCTGCCCAGGATTGCAGCCTGAGCTGGGAACGTGGCTCTCCAGTGGGAGGAGGGTTGCCCCTCAAACACACTGATCTGCCCCTGAAGGCACACGCACCTCAGTAGACTAGTTCACAAATATCCCTTCTGTGCCCCTGGATAGTGTGATGGAGACCTGAGTGTGTGGGATCTGGCCTGCAGGCCTGTTTCCAGGACCCCGAGATCAATCCCTGACCCTGCCAGGGAGAAGAGTGCTGGTCTCAAATCACCCACAGGGTACCCAAGCTGGATCAATGTCTCTCTGCCTGGAGATTTGCCCCACTGTGCTGGAGTCACTGGGCAAGCAGCACCTGGGAGGGCTGGCAGGTGGAGGGCTCACAGTCCTAGTACCCCTCAATCTGCTGCAGGGCCCCAAAAGGGAAGGTCCCGTTCCCGGCGGATGCCTCTGGGTAGTGGCTAAATTGTCTCTCTTGGCAGCCTTGGGCAGGGGTGGGGGCGTAGGGGAGAGAATGAGGCAGTATGGCGCCTGCGAATGGCTCTGGTCTGCAGTCCGGGAGGTGCCCGAGGGCACTGGGAGCCTTCCTGTCCGCAAGAGGCTCACAGCTCGCTGGTGGCAGCCGTCTCTGGGCTGGTGTCAGCAGGTCTCTCCAGCAGCTCGGAAGCCCACCGGCAGTCTGAGATGCAAGGGCGGGGAAATTTAACAGGCCCTTGTCACTGGTCTCCAAACCTCTCAGAGTTTAGACCCTGCTGATGCCTTTCTCCTTCTGGTTCTGCTCCGCAACCTCTTCCCGTGGAGTCTCCTGTAGTTTCAGGCACCCTTCCTTCTGACCCTTACCCGATCTATGTTGGTCTGCCTGTTTGTTTTTTTCACTTTCATCTACAATCCATCTTTCTTCGTGACTTTTTTTTTTTTTTTTGAGACAGAGTCTTACTCTGTTGCTCTGGCTAGAGTGCCGTGGTGTCATCATAGCTCACAGCAACCTCAAACTCCTGGGCTAGAGCAATCCTCCTGCCTCAGCCTCCCAAGTAGCTGGGACTACAGGCATGTGCCACCATGCCCGGCTAATTTTTTCTCTATATATATTTTTTTAGCTGTCCATATAATTTCTATTTTTAGTAGAGACGGGGGTCTCGCTCTTGCTCAGGCTGGTCTCGAACTCCTGAGCTCAAACAATCCACCCGCCTCGGCTTCCCAGAGTGCTAGGATTACAGGCATGAGCCACCGCTCCCAGCCTTTCTTCGTGACTTTATCTTGGATCTCAGTGGGGTCAGGCTGGCTGGTAGCAGTAAAGGGTATATTCAGCGGCTAAGCCAGGTATAAGCATGGACTCCAGGGCTGCCAGCAGCAGCTCCAGGACAGGGTAAGGGGACAGCCCCAGGACAAGGTGGGGGATGGCCTCAGGAAAAGGTGGGGGATAGCTCCAGGACAGAGTAGGGGAATAGCCCTAGGACAGGGTACTGGGACAGTCCCAGGACAAGGTGGGAGATAGTCCCAGTGCGTCATCCCTTTCTATCAACCTACTCTTCGTCAGAGCTGCTCTATGGACAAGAAGATCCGCTTAAGTTGCTGATGGTTCTGCACCTCCACATTTGACCTCTTCTCTGCTCCAGAGGGCAGCTGAGAGAGACGGGAGAGAGGAAGTGGACTCTCTTTGGTCCTTGTTTCCTGACTTGGACAAGGGGGAGGGGATGTTGGTCTTCTCCAAGGCCAGGCCCTGTTGCCCCCTCTTCCTGGTCTCCACAGCCCAGAACTCCCCACTTTGTGGGTCCCACACGGTGGTTGGGGGAAGGGTCCTGGGGACATGCAGGTCATGGGGGGAACACCTTCTCCAGCGCAATCCAGCTCTAGAACCGCTGTCTTGGTAGTATGGATTCTGGAGTCCAGCTCTCCGGAAGAGCTTTTGGATTAGGATAGTTTCTATGGCTACTAAATGCAGGTATTTTGTCTGCTGCACCTCAATGTTCATTTTTATGCATACTGTGTTGGCAGGTGGTATGAGGAAGTGTGTGGAGGAATAACCACCTCCATCCAGACTGACTTCTGCAGGAGAACTACAACAGCATTGGAATAACAGCAGTAATAATCACCAATTCTAGCTGAGAGCTCACAGTGTACTAAGGAATTTAATCCTGACAACAACACTGCGAGGTTGGCTCTATTATCCCATTTTACACATAAAAAGACTGAGGCTTAGAGAGGCCAAGTTACTCCCACACTCATACAGCCAGCAGGGCCCCAGGGAGTGCTCTACACCCAGCTGGAGAAGAGCCTGTATGGAGAGGAAGTTAGGAGAATCCTTGCTGCTGTTGGGCTAAGTTCCCTGCCCCAAACCACCACGGACTGGGAAGTGGGTCTTCATTCTCACTTTGCAGACTCTACCTTCCTACAATTACTCAGGGATAGGAAACCTACCCTGGCCCTAATAAAATAACAGGAGAGAAAGAGTTGGCTGTAAAACTTGAGAGAAACATACAAGATGAAGTGCTTTTTTTATAATATAATCTGTTGAAATCCACACTGAGGCAGGAAACCAATTTTCCCCAAACTATGAATTGAGGAAAGGGCAGTCATTTGATTTTTACCTCCATTTCTTACCCCTGGGGCCAGAGAGGTGTTGCTTTTAATAAAGCAGTTTCCAGGTGGTGCTTGGAGCTCCAGGGAACAAAAACCCTGAGGCTATAAAGCTGCCAAAGCCACAAGAAATGGCCTCTGAAACTTGGGGTGGGGATAGGGGGGCCTCCTATTTCCTTAATTTTAGTCTTCCTGTTTCCTTTCTCACCTCCACCAAGCTAGAAATCTCAAAGCCAAAACCCCACCCAATCCCAGGGTGGGGAGCGCCCCCTAGTGGCCCTGCTGACCCACTTGTCGATGGTCCCTGGGGTCTTGCAAAAGGGAAAAGGGAGATGTTTGGACAAGTCCAGATGTCTGGCATAAGAGGGAGTGGTCCATTTCTAGGCATACACCCAAAAGAAAAAGGCAGGGACTCAAAGAGATATTTGTATGCCAATGTCCATAGCAGCATTATTCACAAAGGCCAAAAGTGGAAACAACCTAAGTGTCCATCGATGGATGAGTGGATAAACAAAAATGTGGTATAAACATACAATGGAATATTACTCAGTCTTAAAAAAGAATGGAATTCTGCCACAGGCTACAACATGGATGATCCTGAAAGACACTGTGCTAAGAGAAGTAAGTCAGATGCAAAAGGACAAAAACTGTATGATTCTACTTATGTGAGGTACTTAGAGCAGTCAAACTCATAGAGACTGGAAGTAGAATGGTGGTTGCCGGGGGTGGGGGAGATGGGGATGGGGAATTATTGTTTAATAGGTACAGAGTTTCAGTTGGGGATGATTCAGAAGTTCTGGAGGGCCGGGCGTGGTGGCTCATGCCTGTAATCCCAGCACTCTGGGAGGCTGAGGCAGGAGGATCCCTTGAGCTCAGGAGATTGAGACCAGCCTGAGCAAGAGTGAGACCCCCCCCATAAAAAATACAAAAAATTAGCCGGGCGTGGTGACGCATGCCTGTAGTACCAGCTACTCGGGAGGCTGAGGCAGGAGGATCACTTGAGCCTAGGAGTTGGAGGCTGCAGTGAGCTATGATGCCACCATGGCACTCTGGCCTGGGAAACAGAGTAAGACTCTGTCTCAAAAAAAAAAAAAAAAAAAAAGAAAAAGATATGAACCTAAACCTCATATTTAATATTTTTATACAATAATTTAAAAATGAATAAAAGATTTAAATGCAAAATATGAAACTATAAACTTTTAGAAAAAAAAAGAAAAAGTAAAGACAAAAAATCCTGTTAAGAGGATTTTATATCTGACAAAAGTTTATATCAAGAATATATGAAGAACTCTCAAAACTCAACAGTAAAAAAAAAAAATCCCGTTAGAAAATGGGGCAGAAGATATGAAAAGACATTTCGCTGAAAGGAAATGACGGGAAATAGGCCATGAAAACATCCTCATCATTAACCACGGGGAATGGGAATTTAAAACCACAATGAGACACAGCTATTAAAACAGCTAAAATAAAAGCAATGATACCACCAAACACTGGCAAGGATGTGGAGAAACTATATTTCTTGTACATTGCTAGTGGGAATGTAAAATGGTTAAGCCACTCTGGAAAATGGTTTGGCAGTTTCTTCAAAAACTAAACATATACTTACCATATGACCCAGTAATTGCACACCTGGGCATTTGTCCCCAGGAAATGAACACTTTTGCTCACGCAAAAATCTGTACACGGAAGTTTGTAGCAGCTCTGTGTGTAAAGGGCAAAAACCTGAAGGAGCCCAGGTGTCCTTCAGTGGGCGAAGGGTTACACAAACTGTGGCACCTCCATACCACGGAGTACTACTCTGCACAAATAAAGAAATAATTGACACCTGCAGTCTGGATGGGTCTCAAGGGCATCATGCTGAGAAATGCTAATGTCAAGGTCACTGGGTGAAGGGCATAGGAACTTCTCCGTACTATTTTTATAACTTCCTGTGACTCTATAATCATCTCAAACAACAACAAATACTGGGAACAACATCCACGGAAGCACTTCAAGACACAAGGAAGAAAAGGGAAGCAAGCGTTGTAGAGCATCTGCCCCGTGCTGGGACGTGAGCCAGGCACTCCACGTGGGTCGTCTGCCCGGCCGTCCTCGTGGCCCTGTGAGGTGTATGGCACCCACGGCACAGACGGGAGATCAAGGCCTGAAGTGGTAAAATTGTGTTTCGAACCAAGTCTGTCTGATTCTGAAGCCTCTTCTCTTTTGGGGAACTGAAGTGCCTGTGAGATTTTGAGGTTGAGTGCTGGAAGAGGAATAGTCACATCAAAGAAAAGCAAGTTTTGCTTTGTGTGCCATAGTTACCACCGTCTCTGAAGCAAGCCCTGTGTACTCTATTCCAGTCATCATTAACTGAAGGGCTCAGCTCCAGTTTATTCTTTCTGATGTCACCTGCAGAAGCTAATCAGAACAAATCCCTGCCTTCTGACAGCTTATGTCCTTCCTTAAACACCACTTTTGTTATGTCACTCTCTAGCCCATCAATCTAGGTAACCATTGAATGATGGCTAAACTCCTTGGCTTGCTGCGTGGGCACCTGAGGTCCTGAATTGCCTCCTCTAACTGGAACAGTTTATAGCCCCACCCTGGCTTACCCACAGTCTCTAGCTCCCCTGGGTCCCATCACTGTTCCTGGTCTATTTGGATTCTGTCTACCTTTCCAGCCCAGGACATGTTTACCATCTTCACTGTCCATGAAGGTCATGTGTGACAAGCCCACAGCTAGCATTATACTCAGCACTAAAAAGCTGAAGGCTCTTCCTCTAAAATAAAGAACAAGACAGGATGCCCACTCTGTCCACTTCTATTCACCATGGCACTGGAAGTCCTAGCCAGAGCAATTAGGCAAGAAAAAGAAATAAAAGGCCTCCAAGTAGGAAGGGAAGAAGTGAAATTGTCTCTGTTTGCTGATGACATGATATTATAGAAAATGCTAAAGAGTTCACTAAAAAACTGTTAGAAACTAGTAAATTCAGTAAAGTTGCAGGTTACAAAATCAACATACAAAAATCAGTAGCATTTCTATACCCTAAAAATGAACTCTTTGAAAAAGAAATTAAGAAAACAATCTCATTTATAATATATTAATAATAGCATAAAAATACCTAGGAACAAATTTAACTATGGAGGTAAAATATCAGTACACTAAAAACATAAAATATTGATAAAATAATTTGAGGAAGACAGAAAAAAATGAAAAGATATTCCTTGTTCATAGATTGGAAGAATTACTATTGCTAAAATAGTACCATACTCCATCCCACCCAAAGCAGTGTATAGATTCAGTGTAATTGCTATTAAAATTTCAATGTCATTTTTCACAGAAATAGCAAAAACAATCCTAAATTTTGTTTGGAATCATCAAAGATCCTGAAAAGTCAAAGAAACCTTGAGCAAAGAGAGCAAATACTCCCAGATTTCAAAATAAATTATAAAGCCATTATTAATATAATCCAAATAGCATTGTACTGGCACTAAAACAGATACATCAACCAATGCAACATGATAGAAAGGCCAGAAACAAACCCAAGTATTTATGGTCATTAATCTTCAACAAAGGTACCAAGAAGACACAGTAGAGAAAGAACAATTTCCTCAATAAATCATGTTGGGAAAACTGGATATCCACATACAGAAGAATGAAATTGGACTCTTATCTCACCCCCCACACAAAAATCAATGCAAAATGGATAAAAACATAAATGTAAGACCTGAAGCTGTAAAGCTACTAGAAGAAAACATAGGGAAAAAATCCACCACATTGGTCTGGGCAATGATTTCTTGGACAGGACTCCCAAAGCATAGGCAACACAAGGAAAAATAGACAAAAGGGATTACATCAAACTAAAAAGCTTCTGCACAGTGAAGGAAACAATCCACAGAATGAAGAGGCAACCCACAGATTAGGAGAAAGTATTTGCAAATGATACATCTGATGAAGGGCTAACATCCAAAATATATAAGGAACTCAATAGCAAGAAAACAAATAACTTGATTAATAAATAGGCAAATGATCTGAACAGAAATTCCTCAAAAGAAGAGATATGAATGGCCAACAGATATATTTAAAAAAGGCTCAACATCTCTAATCATCAGGGAAATGCAAATTAAAACCATAATGAGACATCACTTTACATCTGTTAGAATGGCTATGATCAAAAAGACAAATAACAAGTGTTGGAAAATGTGGAGAAAAAGGAACCCTTGTACACAGTGGTAATGTAAACTGGTGCAACCATTTTGGAAAATAGTATGGAGGTTCCTCAAAAAAATAAAAATAGAATTACCATATGATCCAGTAATCCCACTTCTGGATATATTTCCAAAGGAATTGAAATTGGTATATCAAAGAGATATCTGTACACTCACATTCATTTCAGTATTATTTACGATAGCCAAGATATGGAAGCAATATAAGTGCCCATCAATGGAGGACTAGATAAAGAAAATGTGGTATATACACAATGGAATACAACACAGCCATTAAAAAGAAGGAAATTCTGCCATTCTCCACAACATGGATGGAACTGGAGGACATTATGCTAAGTGAAATAAGCCAGGCACAGGAAGACAATACTGTGTGATCTCACTTATACGTGAAATCTAAAAAAAGTCTATCTCGTAGAGACAGAGAGTGGAAAGGCGGTTACCAGAGGCTGGCGGGGGAAGGGATGGCGAAAAGGAAGGTGTTGATCAAAGTTTCATTTAGCCTGGAGGAATAGGTTTTAGTGATGTATTGCACTGCATGGTGACCACAGTTAATAATAATGTATTGTATATTTCAAATTGCTAAAAGAATAGATTTTGAGTGTTCTCACCACAAAAGAATAAGTTAGTGAGGTGATGGATATGTTAATTAGACTGATTAAATCTTTCTATAACTTATACATAGATCAAAACATCACTTGGCACCCCATACATGTACACAATTATTATTTGTCAATCTAAAATAAATATTTTTTTTTTTTTTTTAAAAAGAACATAGGTCTCTAGCACACACGGTCGGCACTCAGTACAGGCTTGTTGACTAAGTTTATTGTAACCTTATTACATATGGCCTTTATTGACATTAAATGTATAGTTATAAATTAGTTTTACCTTTCTAACCAGATGGTGAGTTCCTTACCTTACACTGTTTTTTATGTTCTCAAAAGCCCTCGGCCCAGTTTGTTCGCTGAGTTTAAATCTGCCGCCGACGGTGAGGGCTCCTCCTCAGCCTGCAGCCGGCATCGCCCGCCTCGCCCTGGCGGCCGCCCGCGACACCGTCGCCCGCCCGCGCCTCAGACACCGTCACCGCGAGGCGGGGGTGCTGGGGGCTCAGGGTCTCCCGTGTCTTCCTCTTCTGTGGAGGAGAAGTTTGAGTCGCAGAGTCTCTTAGCAATGGCCCCTCCGCCACCTCCCCCCTCGCTATTATTTCCTTTAGCAATTACAGCCTTCCTTGAGGGCTGACTTGGCTCCTTGGGTTTCAAGCCCACATCTGGAGCGAACTCAGACACCGGCGCTCACCGCCCTGGCCGTCGTCTCTGGGGACGGGCAAATTAGGCAGGAGCTCTCGAAAGCGTAACTGGAGAAGAATTAGTCAGTGGCTGGGGCTGTCGCTGTGCGTGGGCCTGACCGCGTGGCCTTCCGTGAGTAACACACGCTGGGCTGAGGCCCGCGGAGACACGCCAGGGGGAGGAAGGCGACTGCTGGGAGAACGAGCCCGTGTCAGAGGCAGCGAGCAGGAGACGCTGCCCCTCCGGTCCGGCCCCACGTTCTCCCAACCAGCGTCCCGGCTCTGGTAACCCCCCAGACGGTCACGCGCTGGGGGATCCGCTCGAGGGGTGACTTTCAGAGGGAAGTCCTGGGTATTTCTGAGGCTTGGAGCTCAGCAGTCAGGCTGGAGTTCTAACATCCTGCCTCACGCCCCAGAAAACACGGTGGGGTCCATGCAAGAGGCTGTTGGGAAGGATTGAGCCAACATCTGTCCGATGCTGGGTTCCCTGTTGGCCCTGCTGTTCTCTGGTCTGGCAGAAGGAGACCCAGGACGGCAACTTTGGACACTGACGTAGCTTTGTAGAGTGAGGGAGGAAGAGAAAGGGAGTGGGCCTAACAAAATGGCCAGACCTCCATCTCTGCTCGCATGGTCTGGTCCGGTCCAGGGTAACCCAGGGGCCGGGTGGATTCCCGGGAATGGAGCTGCCGAGGGTGCAGCGCCCTCCTCTCCACAGCCGTGCAGACACTCTGCTCTCGGTCGCTGCAGCACCATGCCTGGACCCCACGCGGCAGCACGCTGGCGCCAACTGTGCGGAGCAGGCCCGCAAACTCCCGGGAGTCTGCCCGCCCGCAGCATTGCAACAAGAGGAAAATCGTGGCCTCCTCAGGCTTTTCTCTACGCCGGGGGTTGGCAAACCGAACCTCCCAAGCTGAATCCAGCTCAGTGCCTTTTTTTATGGCCTGTAAGCTAAAATGACTTACAGTTTGAAGTGGTTTGAAAAAATTTTTAAAGAATAATATTTCATGACAGGAGGAAGTGACATGCAATTCGAATTTCAGTGCCCAGTTAGTCCTACCGGGACGCACCACTCTTGCGTCCTGCCACGGCAGGGCCAGCGCTGCAGCAGCACGGCTGAGCAGCTGCACCAGACGCCACACGGATCGCAAAGCCTAGAATCAAGACCAGCCACATAATTTGATGTACAACATGAAAATGTGGGGCCCTTTGTTAAAAAAAAAAAGAAAAGTAGTAAGAATTACACGATGGCAGTGGTTGAGCATTAAACCAAGTGTGGGTCCCTAACAGGAGTCCTGTGTGAACACTTTTGAAGCCAGCCCTGACTAAGATATTTACTGCCCAGCTCTTTACACAGAAAGTTTGCCGACCTCTGCTGTGGGTGCTTAAACCCCAACAGACCTTTTCTTTTCTTTTTTACTATTAATGTTAATCTCCAGGAAAAGTTTGGGAGAAATTATTAAAGTGTTTCTGTTGGATACTTTGAAAAAATCTTATTAAATACTAGGACCCAATATGGGTTCACTAAAAATAAATCATTCCAAATTAGACTCATTTTTTTTTTTATGGCAGAATCATCTAGAGGGGCGGGAGGGTGTGCCAAGCTAAGCAGGTGGGTGCCGTGGGTACGTGCACCAGGCCTTTGATTCAGGCAGTCATCCCCACAGTTACACCAAAAATGTCGCGAAAAACGTGACATTTTCTTCATGCATGCAGTTCAGTCTAAAGCTGTAAATATTTTCGAGTTGCTTATTTTCAGTCACCATATAGCTCATTCAAAAGCACTTCATATGCCTTATAGTTGGGCTGAGAGGATATTTTTAAAAGTTATCTGGGCTTTTTCTCAAGCCATTTTCAGAGGCTGTGAACGGAACTGCGCACGCACCAGCATTTCTGTGAGATGCGTTCATTCAGTGGGGCACAGACCGGGGCGGCAGGTGCAGTTCACGGCTCTGAAATGGGGACTGAGCGACTCACCGTCTTTCCCTGAAGACTCGCGTCTGCACTTTGTAGTTGCTGCCATCTCAGAGTCTGGCTGACGTTACGGTTTGGAAGCTGCACACGGCCTTTTGCTGTCTCTCGCGAGATGCCGTCAGCTTATTAAACCAGGTGTGAGGTGCAGCTTCCTTGGGAGGTAGGGATCCATTTCTAGGTGGAGCAGACGGTGTGGACCTTTGCTCAGAGTTATGCTTATTAGGGCGGCAGCAGGATCCAGCCCTGCCTAGGCCTGATGTCCAGCTGACTAGCGCTGGGGTCAGTCCTGGGGAGACTGGTCCTCACTTCCCAGAGCAGGGAGTGCCTCGTCGGGCAAAGGCCAGAGGAGGAACCGGCTTGGGGAGACCGCACTCACGGTGTCGGGTGGCCCAGCTCAGAGGTCTCACGTGCTAACTGGGCCGGGGAGCAGGATCTGGGCTACCACACGTGGCCAGGGGACCTTGAACACGTTGCTTAGTACTTCAAGGCCTCCCTATGTTTCCAGTGAAGAGACCGGACAGGATTATTTCTAAGATCCCTGCCAGCTTTTCTTTTCTCCCCTAGGAATCTATAAGGAAGAATTTTCTAACATAAAAAATTATTCAAAATACATAGGACTGTCTGCCTGGGTGAGATAGAGCGACGTGCGTAGTTGAAGTGGGTTCTGCTGGTCAGAGGGGAGTTTGGATGAGCCCACTGCCCTCTTACGCAGAAAATAGCCTTCCCTTGTTTCTAAGGTAAAGGGAATTCCTCAGGAGGGCTCTGCTCTGAACCAAGCACATTCAATAAAGAGTCAGTTGCTCAAGCTCCTGTGCCCTCCTCCCCACTCAGCAAATGGGAGAAACATTCAGGTTCACTTTTAGAGTAAGGACGAGGGACCCCAAACAGTGGCCAGAAGGCCTGGGATGTGGAAGGAGGGCTGGCTCTGGGTGGCTGGGAAGTGGCCGGTGTGGGCAAGGTGCGGCCTGGGTCTCTTAGCAGACCCCAGCCAGCCAGTGGCTGGGTGCAGGCTGGGCCCAGGCACTAGGCAGGCCCGGGGATGCCGGGCCCGTGGCCAGTCCAGGGCCTTCGATGCCAGGCCAGCAAGTTGGTTTTTAAATTAATTTTATTGATTTTTTATTGTGGTAAAATATACATAACACAATATTTATCATTTTAACCACTCCTAAGTACACAATGCAGTGGCACTAAACACATCTGCAGTGTCGGGTGAGCATTGCCACACCCAGACTTCGTCACCATCCCCAACAGATCCTGCCCATTGAACAACTCACCCTGCCTCCTTCCCCTGCTTTCTGTCTCTAGCTACTTTTAGTATCTTTAATTAATTTTTTATTGTGATAAAATTTATATACCATAAAAGTTTTCACCATTTTTAAGTGTACAGTTTAGTGGCATTAAGTACATTCACATTGTTGTGAACCATCACACCCTCCACCTCCAGACTTTTCCATCTTTCCAAAGCTGAAACTCTGTCCCCATTAAACACCAACTCCCCATCCCTCTGCTCCCAGCCCCTGGCAGCGGGGGCTGTATGAGGTGCCCAGCGCAGGCAGGAAGACTGCTTTCTGCCTCTGCATTGCCTATTCCAGGCCCCCCCCACTAGTGGACTCATGCAATATTCGTCCTTTTGTCTCTGGCCTGTTTCACTCAACAGAGTGTCTTCAAGGCTCATTAATGCTGCAAGATGCGTCAAAATTTCAGTCCTTTTTCATGGACTGAATGATACTCCACCGCATGTATGCACCACACTCTGTTTACCCATTTATCTGCCAGCGCACATGGGGGTTTCTTCTGCCTCCTGGCTTTGTGAACAACGCTAGTATGAACACGGCTGTGCAAAGATCTCTTCTTTCAAGTCCTTTGGGTATGTGCCTAGCAGTGGGATTGCTGGCTCATGTGGTAATTCTATGCTTGATCTTTTTTTTGAGGAACCACCATACCATTTGGGGTGTCCTTTGAAAGAGCCCCACAAGCCAGGTAGAGAAGCCAAGGCAGACTCGGGCAGGCAGGAGAGGAAGAGCTGGGCTGAGGTGGGGTGGGGAGGCCTGCGTTGCAGGCTGCCTGGCCCTGCAGGCTATGCGGCTCCCCGTGAGCGGCACTGGGCTCTGAGTCTCCGTTTCCTTCACATTCATTCATAGACAGCATTTTTATTGAGCACCTAGAATGCTTCAGCCACTCTCCTAAGCACAGGATACACTGAGGATAAAACCATGTGGGCCGTGCTCCCATCCAATTTCTGCACGAAACGTGGTGATGTCCCAGAGCTCGCTCAGCATCTGGCTCGCTGCAAGCACTTAATAAACAGTTCTGTCCTTCCCCTCTAACGTGGTAGCTGGGAGGCATATTGGCTGACCAAGGATACTCTCCGTTCTCATGGAAATAACCTCCTGTAAATAACTCCCTAACTCTCATCTCTAAAACTCAAAGAGGCCACGGTGAAAAGCACAGACAGAAGCAAGGGGTGCTTGCCACGAACCCAAGAGTAGCCGGTGGAGGCAGGGGCGCAGCACGGAAGGGGCGCGACCTCCAGCAAAGCCCGGGTTCCGGGCTTCTCGCCGTCCACACCAGGTGGGGGAGGTGGCTACGTGACGGCTGGACAGCCCAGGTTTGCTTTGGTGACTAAGGTCACCAGGGTCAACAGGGACTGACGCAAACCTGGACACAAACACATATCAGCGGACCTCCAAGGGCCCCTCCACAAAGCTGGTGGGAGACGCAGGGCGCGTAAATAATGGGGTTCGGGTCAGGAAACAACTCCACCAGCCCGGCCCAGCTGCACACAGCTGGGATTTTGTGTCCTGGAGACTCAGGAAAAATTCCTTCTGACCTTGAAACTGGCCCTGGTCAGCACCCAAAGGGGGAGGGCTGTGGCCCGCAGGCCCGCGAGTTCCGCCCCTGCGGTTTCCGGAGCCTGGTCGCTACACATGGAGGAAGAGAAAAAGCATTTTTGTGGTGGGACCTTTTTAAGGAAAGGAAAAAATGGGAGAGAAAGAAAACGAGGGCAGCTGTGGGTAAGGGCCTGACAGGTTTGGGGTTGGGGACACGGCCCCCGGAGCCCGACTGTGACTAGCGGGCAGCGCCAGGCACAGGCGGGGCACAGGGCGTGGAGGAGGTGAGGGCCGCAGCTCGCCGGCAGCGAGGGAGGCAGGCCCAGGCTTTCTGGGTCAGGGACCATCTCTGTGCTTGCTGCTGCCTCAGAAAGGGGCTTATTCTTCTCCTGGCTGTCAAATGCAAGTGCCAGCAGTCACCACAGCCTGTGTGGCCACCTCTTCTCTTTCTTTCGCTTAGGAGGAATTTAAAGAACTCCAGGAGGAAGTACATACATTGAATAGCAGCCCTGGCTTGCAGACCCCGGTGTTCAGTCAGGAGTACGTACTGGCTGTCTCAGGGACACCCAGAAACACACGGATGTGGGAAATGACTCGAGAGGCAGCCGGTGGAGTCTCACAGTGCCCACCCCACGCTCCGTCTTCCACGGTCACAAAGATCCTGGGCAAAGGCACCCGCACTCCCAGGAGATTGTCCTGAGATGTAGGAGAATTTTGTGGCCAGTCCCAAGCTGAGCTGATGGTTTTAACACCTTGCACCAACACTGATACTTCTGTTAAGACAGGAGCGGCCCCAGCCAGCGGCCAGGAAAGGACGAGCGCGGAGCTGTGTCCTCCCTGTGGTCCCTTCTTCCTTGCCACCGTGTTGTCTTCAGGTCCTCATTGGCTCCGTCACTCAGAGGGAGCAGAGATGCCAGCTCTGTGGACAAGGCACTCATGCCAGGAAGCTCACGTCAGAGTGGGGGATGACACACTCACAAGTCCCGTGACACAAGTCGTAAGACCCTTGTGGGGCAGAAATGTCCTCATACATTCCGAGCATCCGGGCCGAGCCGGGAGTCAAGGGAAGTGCCTGAGCTGGGCTGGGCCACTGTGCAGAGATGCCTGGGTCCCGTCCTGCGTCACATACGCCGCTCATGTTGACTCCTGTCCTCATTCTGACCTGCCGGCTGGACTGGGTGCCCCACAGCAGGGATCTCACGTGAGTGATGTTGGGCACAGTCCCCTGCGCTCTGAAGTCTCTGGAGGGTACAGGGCACTGGCCTAGGTGGGGCGACGGGCCTCCCTCCCAGCTGGTCCCCAAAGGGCAGTCAGGGCCGGTCCCAGGTCCCGCTGGAGTCCACTCTCCCCTGCCTTGCTGCGAGTCCTTTAGGCACGAAAGACGCTCCATTTGGTCAGGAAATTGTATGAGGAAAAGCAGAAAACAGAACAGTCTAGAGGCCCTGCCTGGGCTCTGGCGCTGCCCGGCTGCTGGGTGGGTGGCTGCGTGGCCACTTGGCCTGTCCCCTTGGGACGCCTTGGTGTGCGCCCCCCT
Organism: Eulemur rufifrons; assembly: GCF_041146395.1. Classification (NCBI taxonomy): domain Eukaryota; kingdom Metazoa; phylum Chordata; class Mammalia; order Primates; family Lemuridae; genus Eulemur; species Eulemur rufifrons. Next base: position 1,444,611 of record NC_090998.1, on the reverse strand, counting down.
GCTGTCCTCCTCCTCTCGATTCCTGCTGGGTTAGCTCAGTGTAGCATTACCCCAAAGACTTGTCCAAGTTGGCAAGAGTCACACATTGGGCTGTTTGGCTTTTAATAAAGCTTATGATTTAAATCTTGTGCTTTTAACACCTTCTTTGCAAGCCTCGGAGGGAAACAAGAATGTTGCAGTTGTTTATTCATTTCCTTCATGACATGGAGACCCCACACTTGGCCAGAGCATGTGCGTGTGTGCGTGTGTGTGTGCGTGTGTGTGCTAACGCAGAGTCGGGCTGCATGGCTGCACACACACGTGCACACTCAGAGAGCGGGAATCCTTAGAAAGACTGGCTGCGTTTCAGTCCCTGGCAAGTTTCCAAAGCATCCGATGAGCCCTTCACGGTAAGGATTCTCCTCCAAACAGCGAGATTCTGCATCCGGTCCTGAGTCTGCTCCTCACCACGCTCTGTGCTGCGCTTCTAGAAGTTAGGCAGGAGGCTTACGGGAATTCCTGTGAGCCCCTGGGAGGAAATAAAAGTTCGAAGAGCACCAGAGGACCCACGTGGAGATTTCGGCGCAGGGAGAGCAGAGCAGGCTGTGGTCAGACCCTGCGCAGGGTCCTGGGGGCCAAACCCCAGCTGCAAACCACCCCCCCACTGCTCACTCAGGAGGCCCCGCCAGGCCCCGTCAGGCCCCGCCAGGCCTAATACGGCCGTCTGGAAACCAGGGCTCCGCAGGGGCAGACGGGCTTCCTCGTGACACCAGGTAGCCTTGGCACAGGTTGTTCTGACCTGTTGGGTCCCCGGGGAAGTTCTGGTCATAAAGGACATCCACGCTAATATTTCAGGGACAGACACATCTCTGGTGACAAGGGCCACAGCTGCGCCAGCTGTGGAAAAGAGGATCCTGGAGCATGAGGCCGGCGGGGAAGCCCGCGTGTGCACAAGCCAGTGCCGACCACGCGGGAGCTCCGGCTGTGCACAGTGCCTGGACTGGGCGGGCAGGGGCCACAAAGCACCAACAGACACAGTCCCTGCCCTCAGGGAGCTCATGGTCACAGGGGCCCAGGAGGAGGGAAGAGGTGTGTGTGCAGGGTGGGAGGAAGTGGAGACCAAGGTGCTGCCACACTCTGGAGGTTGAATGGGCACCCTCTGAGCACCTTTTGCAACTTTCAGTCCACGTAGGAGAGGTCAGAAATATTGGAACCAGGATTGTTTGCACGCTGCAGCCTGAACTCCATGATGTGACGTCCTGGCCAAAGAATCCAATGTTGGGCTCCAGTCTCCCTGGGTCTCTTTTGTCACAGTGACTAACAGGCCGGGCAGACAAAGCTCTCATTCAAGAGACCGTCCCTGCAGGAGGATGACGCGGCCCCAGAAGATGAGGCAGGCAGATTGGCATCTTGGCTTCTTTTCCTCCTAAAGCAGAAACAACATGATTGTTGGCACATGGCTCCCCTGGGGGAGGCCACGGCAGCCCACGCCCCGGAGCAGCCTCCCCGGAAGTCCCAGGGGCCTCTGCAGGTGCCCTCGGAGTTCTGTGAGGGCAGGGGGCAGCCTGGCGCAGGGGTAGCTGGAGTGGTCAGTGGCACCCTCACGTCCTGGGGACGCTGCTCATGCCAGACCTGGGTGTTCCCCGTCGTGGTAGTTTTGTATGTGCAGAGGACTTCGGACTGCAGACATGGGCCTTCTGGTCAGAGCAGCATGACCTTCTGTGCAGGGGACAGTCCCATTTTCAAGATTCCGGGCTGCAGGCAAAACAGGATGAGGGTTTCCTCGGGCTGTGGGGGGATTTCACTTTGCCTAGGGCGGATGCTGCCCCGCAGGTGTTTCCAAAGCAAGAGTTGGCTCACCCAAGCTGACTTAACGCACAGACGGCTGCTGGGCACCCACCATGCACTGTTGATGGGATGCTTTCCCGCGCCCCTTACCTGCATCTGTGAAGTGGGCATCAATCCTCCATTTTAAAATGAGAAAACTGGAGGTCCAAGAAGTTGAACAAATTCTCCAAGACCACACACCTAATGAACAGCAAAGTCCAGACAGGAACCCAGGAACCCAGGATTTCTCGCTCTCTTTTTTTTTTTTTTTGAGACAGAGTCTCACTCTGTTGCCCAGGCAAGAGTGCTGTGGCGTCAGCCTAGCTCACAGCAACCTCAAACTCCTGGGCTCCAGCGATCCTCCTGCCTCAGCCTCCCCTCGTTCCTCACCCCCACCCTCCTGTGTGAGGCCAAGGTTCCCACAGTACAGGCCCTGCCTTGCCCTGAAATCGTGAGTTAGTTCTTCGCCAGTTCAGCAGGACCAGCACCTGTTCCCTGCCACCCTCGCAGGCCCCAAGAGGCTGTGCCTGAGTGGGCAGGGAGCCCGTGGAGCTGGTGGCAGCCTCCCTGGGGGCCGCACAGGCCCTCCTGGGCCCAACCCCACAGGACCCAGGGATGACATTTGCCCAAGGAAGGCCGACTGGCTTCTTGTGCTTTCTTTTTCCCTAAAGGGCCAGATGATGGCTCCTAAAAGCCAGACCTCAATACTTAGGATAAAAATGAAAGAAAAACTTCAGGATGGAAAAATGTGGAGCACCTCCAGTTACCCGTTCACCCTGGAACCTGCCCTGCACGCCCAAGGCCACTGCCTCGAGGCCTGGCCCTGGCTGCTGCGGGGAGGGGCGGGAGCACCGGCTCAAGGGAGTCCTGTTTCTGGGCTGTGTTCCCACAGGCCTGCGCTGCGCCCACCACAGCGAGCAACCTGGGGACACGGAGCCGCTGCCTCTGCACACAGCTCCAAGTGCTGGTTAAGACTGCAGATTCCCCCCACAGCCTCACTTCCAGCAACCCCTTAAAGAATAAAATTATCATCATAAAAACTCAAGCCCACGATGAACCAAACAGGCGTGTGAATTCTATCAGACGCCAGAGGTGGTTTTTTGGTGTGGAAATTTTGCGGACATTTGATGGATGTTTTCTTTGCACACATCCAACTCTCCCTCTTCAAAGGAGCGTGGCTCGAGTTCTTCACCCTCACAACAGGGCCGAGGAGAGCAGGAGCTGGAGAGGCTGGGACGGGGGGTGGATAAGGAGCCAGGACAGGACTGAGCGCTAATTCAGGACGGAGGAGGAACGTGAGCATGCGGCAACAGTGGGGAAGGAGAGAGTTTCCCAGCTGGCGCCAGTACAAGGCTGTGGGTGTCCCCAGTCACCCTGCAGCCATCTCTTATTGCAGGGAACAGCTCTTGCCCAGATGCTACAGTAAGGGGATGGTCTCGGGACGGGAGGGCTGGCGTGGCATCACCAAGCCTGCACACTCATTCCTTTCCATCACGGGCCTGCAGGTGAGAACATCCACAGCACTTTATCAGTGGATTTCCGGAAATCAATGGTGCCCAGAGCCTAACAGAGCCCCAAGTCCTGGGGCAACTCATCCGCCCTGATGGTGATGGAGCCAGGCATCCTCTTTCCCTCTGTCCTCCGAACCCCCAGCCACCATGTGCCCTGACACCTGGAAGCCTCCAAAGCGGCAGGGAGTCTGGAGCCAGAGGCAGGTTTGGAGTTGAGGGACCCAGCTCTGAGCCCAGGTCCGTCACTTGCGGGCTGTGCAACTGGACAACTTAATCTCTGATTGGTACTAATAGTTTGTCCATCAGAAAAGCAGTGGTGAGTGACACCTATTGTGCAGAATAATTGAAGATTAAATGATAATCTCTGAAAAGGGTCGCCTGCCTGCCATGCGGGAATGGTCATGCTAACAAATGTCACCTCCTCCTTGCCTGACGGAGGCATCCACCGCACTATCCTCAGGCGCCTCTCTGCCTGCGGCCTGGGGAGCCGCCCTCCGGTGGGCGGTGCTGGTAACTTTCTAAAGTGGACGTGCCCAGCTGTGTGGTCTTTTCCCTTTTTTTTTTATCAGCCCCTGGGGAGGGTTTTCTTGGTCGGTAGCTGGGGAGGGGTTGGGACCACTGGGGCTGTGATGCTGTGTGTCCGGGGCTGGCCCCTTCCCAGGACACCGGGGACCTGTCACCACCTGGGTCCACGCAGCCTCCTCTCACATCCTCCGTCCGCGCTCCCCGCCGCACCGCCACGCGTATCCCACGCACCCCCGCACTTTCCCGCCTCCCTGGTTTTGCTCGTGTTGTCTTTTCTGCCTCCCTTCGCTTTGAACTCCTGTGCTGGCAAAATCCATCTTTCGAGGTCCAGGTTGGAGATCCGTGAGGAGGAGCTCCCCTGCTCCCGCCCCAGTTCACCAGGATCAGTTTCCCCCACCGGCCCGGACACTCCCGAGAAGCGGCGGCAGCAGCCGGTCAAGGAACAGCAGCCTTGGAGAGAGCTGCCTGTGAATTCCAGCCTCACCCCTTCCCCACGTCTGGCCTTGGGAAGGTCGTTTATCCACTCCGCCCTCATCTTTATAATGGGGAAGGCAGCACCTGCCTCCCAGGATGGCCACGAAGGTGGGCGGCAGGAGGCCGAGCCCGTGGCTGCCGTCTGGGCGGAGCCCTCGGTTAGCGCCAACCGCGACCCGGCTGAGCGCAGAGCCGCGCGGGGACTGGGCAGGCGCGGCTGACGGACGTGAATGTCTAACTTTTCCAGGAAAACGTCAAACACACACAAGGAGAACGGCCCCGCGCCCCGCGCCCCGCGCCGCGGCGACCGACTCCTGCCGGCCCGTCTCATTCCGCCCCTCGCCCCGCCACACACACTGGGGTATTTCCACCAAATTGCAGACGCGAAGAAAGCGATTTTACGCTTCTTAAAGGAGCTTTCAAAATGGAAAAATATAACGCTATATTATCTTCGTTATGACCTGTGGCTTGTGGCACGGGGGAAGGCGGCCTCCAGTCACAGAGGGGAAGGCGAGGCAGAGGCTCCGGGTGCGGCCCAGGTTCTCGCCAGGACGCCCAGGAAGCTCGTGGATCCCGAACCCGCCTCCTCTGAACCCCTCCCCACCCCAGGGCCTAACCGGTTCTCAGTCATTTTTGAAGCAGCTTGAGATATTACACCTCAAAAATCAAATAATCGTGGTCTCTTCCCAATTCTGAGAAAAAGCCACGTCAATGGATGGAATTCTCGGTCCAGAGTTCTCGCACATATTTCCTTGCACCCGCGGTCTCTGCGTCCACTTGTCTGCAACTGGGTGCTGCAGACCACGGAGTGAAGAAACAAATGGTAAAAAAAGATGAGTGCACCTCAGCCCTCCGGCCCCGCCCGGCGGAAGTGCCCGGCGGCTGCTCTGGCTGGCGACCCGCCGGGGCGGCACCCGGGCCCGGGCAGAGCCGGAAGAATCCGCGGACTCTCCTGCCCAGTGCCCGGCAGGCGACAGCATGGCCGTGGAGAGGCAGGGAACGCAGGAGGCACGCTTTCTGCTTCCTCCCTGGGATAGACACGGAAATGAAACCAAGCAGAAAAGTAATTCTCATAAAGGAATTCCCGCAAATACTTTCTTACTGCGCATAAGGCCCAAGACCAGCATCCAAGGGGAAATGACCACCATCTGGAAGCGCGGGGTCTCGCCTCCCTTCCCGCTTGGCGCTGCCCCGTCCCGCTGGCTGACACAGCCGCACACCCCGCGACTGCATCAGCACTCACCCCACTCGAGCCCGGTCCCGGTTCCGAACAGAACCCTCCCAGGGTGGGACGTCCTCGACGCCTTCCGCTAAGTTCTGAAGACGACGAGACCGGAAATGGAGAACCTGGCTCCGCCTCGGGGCGTGAAGGAACCGGAAGCTGGGATGGCCGTGAGGGGCAACTGAGGGAGCTGCACCCCAGAGATCCAGGGGGAGGGGAGGAGGCCACGCTCCCGAGACCACCCTCCGGCCCGGGGACCAGACACAGGCCTGGCCAGCTCTCCTTCCATCCCCTGGCCCGGGCGGCCCTGGCTCTCGGTCACCCGCCGCTGGGGTTGACCTCGTGGGGACCACTGGCTGCTCTTGCCTTTCTAGCATTTAAGGACACTCTCGCCTGGATGATCGAGGGTGAGACTCAAAGGACACAGCACATCATTTTTAAATAACTTTATAATTTCCTGATGGATTTAGTTTGTGAATAAAAAAGAAAAAAATGAACAAAGTGTTTACAATAATTATCAAGGCCAAGTTGAATGTAACACAATTGCTTGGTAACGGCATCCTGTCAGTGGCGCGGCTGCAGCAGGGACGCACGCACAGCTGACGGCAGCGGCGCATCCGCGTCAGGAACTCAAGCTACGTGGGGGCAGACCCAGCGCCCTCGCCCCCGCTGAGGCTGGCGCTTCTCTCCCGAAGCCCAGGGGCGAAGCCGCCCGTGCTGCACGTCCGGACGTGCCAGGCAGATCCAGGGCGGGGCCTGCAGTGGGGCGGGCAGACCAGACGGGTGGCGCCCTGGCCAGGCAGAGTTGCACCGCGGACGCGCAGTGCTGGTGTGGCGCAGAAAGGAGGTGGGACTCAGAGGGCTGGCTCTGGCCCAGGGGCAGATTCTCTGGCTTCAGCAGGGTTCGCATCCCTTCCTGACCATGGCATCTCTGGGGCCGAGAGAGCGAGCCCTGGCCTGGGAGATCTGAGGTGTAAAAAGCTCACCGGCAGAGAATCGAGGGCCTGAAGCCAGAAGGAACTAGATGGCAGGACGCGCCGTCCCACCTGGACTGCAGGCTCCAGGCTGGCCCGCGCGTGGCCCATCCTGGACGGGCCACGGGATGATATAGCACCAAGTGGGCAGGAGGGAGGCCCTGCGGCCTGCCAGGTGTGGGCTTTAGGTTCAAGCCCAGGTTACCACAGAGTATTAGGCACACTGAGCCGGGACCGATGTGGGTGAGGGTGGCTCTAGGTTCACAAACCGTGAAACCTCCACCGACAGGTCCTGAGGATGGATAGGAAAATCCTGGCACAGGTGAGAGTCTCTGACCCCCAGATTCGCGTTCCTTTTACTCAGAAGTCGTCTCTCTTCCCAGGCAGTCACCTTCCCAGGCAGTGTGGTCACTGTTTCCACCTCCGCCAGCTTGGGAGGAGGGGGAGGAGCGTGGCTGCCCCATAGCTTGAATTCCTTTGTTAACATGACACTGGTTTGCATTTTTAAAACACAGCTCTTTAACTTTTCAGTTCTACAACTACTTTTTAATATTTTAATAATCTCAATAATGGACACAACATAACTGCCCCAGTTCTCTGAATAACACAGACAATATCGACAAGCAGAGAGACAGAAGAGGAGGTGGGATGGGATGAAAACCCGCTCCCCCAAATCAATCCCTAAACCACTTCTCCCCCCGAGTCAGGAGGAGAAATAACTACGACAGGGTCACAGCACTCGCCAAACACAATGGGAAAAATCAGGAGACACTTGGTTACAGTTTTGACACTAAAAAGTTTGGAAACAGTTTTTGCTTAAAAAGAGCAGGTAAAGACAGCCATTTTGTTCAGAAGGATTTCCACGTCACGTGTTTCTTGCCTATGTATTCCCTTGGTTCACCTGGGGGGCTCCAGGTTCTCTTTGAAGCTTTGAACAGTTCAAGTCCCTTCCTGAGAAGCCCGGGGGTGGGCCCTGCAGGCTCCGCATTCTGTCTCTGCTTGTCCCTCTCCCACAGCTCTGGACTCCTGCAGGTGGACATGAGGTTGGGGGCAGACAGGACAGTCTCTGGTGCTGCTGAGGCTGGGTCCGCTGGCATGCAGGAAATGCCACCGGAGGGCTGACTCTCCGGGAGATGTGGTCCTTGCGTGGCTCTTCCTGCAAATACCCGAGGGTGGCCAGTGGGTGGCCTGTGCTTCAGTAAGGCGGCCCGGCGGGGAGGGAGGGCTCCCAGAGGAGTAGGACTCTAGCGGCAAAGCCAAATGCAGACAGATGGGGTGCTCAGAAAGTTGTATTTTGCGGTAACATATTCTGGTTTCCTTCACAACCCTGACCATTAACAGGGGAGGGACAACCTCAGCAGCTGACGAGGACTTTGTGATGACTTCCCCTTCCTCTTCTCTCACTCTGGGGAGAGGGTGAGCCATGGGCTCCTCATGGAAAGCCAAACAGACTTTAACTGACCAAAAGTGGCACATGGCACTGCCACCATCGACACTGACGGTGGTCTTGGGCCCAGTCTGCTTGACTTGTATTTCTAAAGCCCGAGTGTAAGGAAGAGAGGGAGACTTAGATCTTGATTGTAAGGTGAAAGGACAATGGTTAGAGCTGAGATGAATTTGGAGATTCCCATTCATATTTCTTAATATGTTAAAGCGCGTTTAAAATCTTTTGCACTTCAAAAGGTATCCAAGTCCTTGTAAATTTCAATTCAGATACTTCATCAGGAACTCAATGGGCACCTGGGATAGAGGTATATGAGAGATGAGAAACTTATACTGTACTTCCTCAGTCACGGGCCCCAGGCTGGGTCACACACACTCTTCTTGCCCTGTTTATGATGACCTTGATTTGGGGTGTTTCTTGAGGCGCTAAAGGGCAAGGAGACTTGCCAGTGGAACGGGGGAGTTTGGCGGGGGTTATAGGCACCCAGCAGTGAGTTTTCAAGGCTTCCTACTGTCAGTAGCAGCTAAGTGACCTTGTGAAACCGTGAATACCAGAAGAGGGTCATGGGATGACAAGCCCTAGTGTGATCAGAGTTGTGCTGTATGAATGGTCCAGATTAAATAAGATACTCTGAATGTGAGAAACTGTATTGACTTTGCTCCTGCAACACAAAGGCAGGACATGTTTACCATTAAACTGTAGCCGAATAGTCCCCGAATCATTTCAGATGCCAGATCAGAGCCCAAGAAGGATCAAGGAGCTTCCCTGCTGCTCACAGAGCCCAGAGACGTCTGTCCCAGGAATTTTCCTTCTCAGAAGAACTTGTCACAAAGGGCTTCCATAAGTTTTCTGGAGTGGAGGTAACGGGGAGGGTGAAACGAGAGAAGGAAGGAGGCGCAGTGATGGTCACACGCTGTGTGGGCGAGGGCGCAGGTGCTGTGCCTGAGAACCAGGGCCGGATGCGGGGTGGGGAGACCAGCCTGATGTCATCCCCGCCAGACCAGCAGCAGGACAGCCAGCCCGGGCCGGGCTACTCCTTCAGGCATGGCCCCCCTGCTCTCTGCTCTGCTGAGCCCTGGGAAGCTGTCGTCACACCTCAGTTCTTTATATTACGGTGGGCACAGTGAGATCCTAATACCCAGGCCCGCAGTATTTGGGACTTTCTATCCGATTTATGGGCAGTGCAATAAATACACAGCCTTGAGCTCATTAACCACAAGTGACCACTGCTTACCACTCACCCCTGCCCGCTCCGGCCAGCCTGGCTATGAGGAAGCATCTCAGTGGGAGGTTTATGAGCACAGGCCATCTGGACCTTTGGTAAGGAGCACCCACAGCCGCTCACGGGGGGAGGGGCTGCTTTACAGCAGGGGACAGGGGGCAGGAGAGCTGACCACACAGATTAACGGGACCATCCAGGCCTGGTGGCAGGAAGGCCCTGCACCGATGGCTGTGCTGGGCAGCCTGAAATTCTCTGAGTAACTGGGGAAGGAGAGAGGGGAGACTGCGAGACAGAACATAGAGTCCAGCAACTCCCCTCAGAAGATGTGAGTGTCTGGTGGGCTACTGCTGGCAGAGGTGGTCGAAGGGCTAGATGTGGGTTAGGTGGTCTAGTTCTTGGCACCTGATTATTTGCGATGGCCACTGTCTATGCTTGGGAAGAATGCCCTTCAAAGTGCCAACACCTTCCACTGGATTTGCAACTTTGGGGTCAACATTCTGATTTGAACCGGGCAGCTGCTGAGTCCCCGAGGCACGTGCAGATGGGCAGAGAGTGGCTACCCACAGCCCCTCAGGGTAACAACAGCAAAGAGCAAAAATCCTCAATTGCCAAATGGTACCCTGCAGGCGACGAGGCGACTGGGCCCCTCAACCCTATCAATTCCCTTATCATGAGCGATGAGAAATGCTGACTTATGAAAGACTTTTCTAGAAACGATACCTTCTTTTAAGATGAGGGAGGGGAGTGATGTGCTTTTCACTGCTCTGACTCAACCAGGCACACCTCGTGGAACCCACGGCACCGCTCCCTCACTGAAGAGAGACTTTCAAGAACGGATGCCTAACACGGTGGCTTGTGCACAGTAGGCATTTCACAAATATCCTCTGGATCAAAGAACGGAGAAACGAATGCGTGGGATAAGAAACCTTCACTTGCGCCAGAAGAAGGTTCCAGGCATGCACGAGGCTGGTTCTGAGAGGGCGAGTCAAGAGCAAAGCTGAAAGGGCGCGACATGGATCTTCAACCTCAGCCCCCGCTGGCTGCAGGAGCTCGGGCCTGGGTGCTGGCAGGGCAGGCGGCATCCCGGAGACATTTGGGGGAAACCAGCCTGAACCTGAGGAACCTTCTAGAGGGGCAAAGCTGCAGGCAGGGATGACAGGGCCTCGTGCGTCAAACCTCTCTTCTCTTTCCATTGACATTTTATTTAACAGCTAATTATGGTGAGGTCAAAGGTCTTACACAGAGACTGCGGTCACTGCTCCCACCGTCCTCCTGACAGCTGGCCGAGGGCAGAGTGGAGCCGGGCGGAGGCCCGGACTCGGGGGAGGGGACTGGGGAGGCCTCTGCCCGGCTCCATACAAACGTCACATGTGGGAAGGAAGCAGACAGACGGCGAGAGGAGTTGGTTTCTCTTTGTCCCTGTTCACTCTTTCCCCACTCTCCCTTTTTCTAATACTCTTTCTGAGATTTTTTTTTTTCCCTTTAGGAGAAAGCACCTATTGTGATATTGGAACACTCAGTTCTCCGTCCAGCGTGAGGCATTCTCTCAACCTGCTCAACTCCGAGGAGATTCCAGGCTTTGTTCTCACGACAAAGGACAGGAGGAGAGAGGGCTCTCTGCCCAAACCCCTGTAGGGCAGAGCCACCAGCTTCCGGTCCCCACTGTCAATGACTGGATGGCAGTTCTTCAGAGAGACTCGGCTGTTGACCCACCCTGGACATGTGGAAAATTAGCGTAGAGACCACATCCAAAGCAGAAAGGCGGAGGAAGATGACAGATTAGAAACGGTGCTGGAATCACACTTCCTCAAGTGAGCAATACGGGACGTGGTGCGTAGTGGTTGGTGCCAAGAAGGCTCTGGGTGCCTGTTCCTCGAAGTTCTCCCTTCCTGGCTCCTTGGCTGCCCACCTCGGGCTTCTCCGTGCAGCAGGGTCAGGAGGACTCTTCCAGCGCGTTGACCACCTGCTCCAGGATGTCGGGGCAGTGGTCTGCTATCTGCTGGAGAATGGCGTTGGCAAACTCCTGCAGTTCTGCATTGTCCCGCTCACCTTTTTCGAGCTCATTCTGAAGCTGAAAGGGAAAGGAGAGATGGATTTCAGGTAAAACAAAGCAATTCTATTTGTACTGAGTTAAGAATTATTGTTCATCCGTAAAGAAATGACACAGAGAAGTACTATGTGAAATCTCCTTGCATCAAAATTAACCACAAGAAAAATGTGCAAGTAAGTATCAAATGTTTCTTCATGAAAATGAGGCCCAAAGAAGTTAGTGACTAGTCCAAGGCCCAAAGCCAATCATTTGCAGAGTGGAGACCTCGGCCCCAGCCCCTCACTCTAGTGGAAAGTTCCGTCCGTCGGACGCCAGGCTCACAGGCACGCTGGGAGAGGGCGTGGTGATCTCAGGTAGACTCTGAACCTGCAGAGGGCGCTGGCGCTGGGAACCCACGGTTTAAAGGGCTTCTCCCACGCACCACTTTCATTCAGTACATTAGACTACCCTTATGTTAGGCCTGCTAAGTTAGCTAAAGAGATTACTTTGAGAAACATAAAACAGTCCCTTTTTTAGGAGTAAGTATATTTCTAATTTCACGTTGTTTCTAACACCCTCTTTAACATTCCTTCAGGCATTTTAACCAACATTTATTGAGAGCTACTATGTGTGAGGTGCTGAAAGATGAATGGGTTTGGTCCTTGTCCTGAAGGCGCATTTAGGTTACCTGAGGCAACATATGGAAACAGATTAAAGACACCCAGCATAGCTACGGGGGAGACATAAGAATGACTGTTTCATCCCGGAAGAGTCGGAGAAGTTACTGGAGGTGATCTGGGCCTTGAGAGCTGAACAGGAGTCTGTCTGAGACACACACACAGAACAGGTTTTGAGCAGAAGAGACCAGCGCAGGTGCATGGAGCCGGGACAGGCTTGGCACCGACCTCAGGAAGAGGGGAGTGCTCAGGACAGCTGTAGCAGGGAGGGGACTGGGTGGAGAATGACAAGAAACGGAGTTGAAAAGTCGCAATAGGACCAGACTGTGTATTTAAAGCCTGGGACCTCAGATTTAATCTGGTTCAAAAACCACAACCTAAAATGAAACAACAACAGAAAAGAAAGTCCAGGAGTTTTTAAACAGTACGGTGGCTCAATCACCTTCGCTTTCTTAGAAGATACGGAAAACAGGTTAGACTGTGTGGAACGAAGAACACCTCAAGGGCGGGTACTGTTCCCAGCCCAGGTGGGAGTCAGGGAGGGCTCAGACCAAGGAAGGGCCGAGGGAGGGTGGGGACGACACGTGTCTGAGACTTCTCAAAAGCAAGAGTGACAAGAGGTGGAGTTAAGTGAGGGATAATTTTTGACAATTCTAGCTGGAGAAATTGGACAAACAAGACTGAAAATACAGGAACCAGAGCAGGTTTTAAGGAATAAAGGAGGAAAATTAAAAATTGAGTGCAGTGTATATAGTTAAGAACATAGGCTGTGGAGTTAGGCAGCTTGGGTTTCAATGTCAGCTCTGCCAATTATTAGTTGATGTGACCTTGACCTCCTGGGCCTTGGTTTCCTCATCTGTAAAATGGGGCAATAACAACACTTATAGAGTTGTTTTAGGGATTTAAAGAGATAGTCATATAGAGTACGGTGCCATGCCTGACACATGGAAAAACCTTGATAAATGTTAGATGTTATAATTTTTGTTACTCATGTTACTAAATGGATAAGATCAGCCAGAAAGAGCATATAGATTGAAAAGCAAAGAGAATCAAGTTTTGATTCCACTGCTGTTAGCGTCTAGATGCTCTGAGCCAAGAATCGGCATGGTGTTTCTTCAAATACGTCAAAGAGTTAGAAATAGGCCTAGCAATCTCCCTTCTGCTAAATGTTGACTAAAAGATCAGGACAGTCAAGGGCTAGATTTAGGCCATGCTGAGTCCTGGTGCATCTCAAGGTCTGGCTGTCACGCGAATAAGAATGTCCTCAGTGGGGGAAGCCGGGAGGCCGGGTGCGTTGTAATCTGCTGCACAGAAAACCCCGGATGTTGCTAAGTCAAAAGGCTCCAAACCCTCAAGTCTCTGCAGTGGAACCGCAGTCAACCACGCAAAGACGGAAGGCTGTGGGCTGAGTTGCTTCAACGTCCCATCTCAGTCTTCCCCAGGAATATTCTAGATAACTGGGGTTATACTCTGAGCCAGGTCTCCGCACTTCACTCTCTACAAGTCACATATTATTTCCCACAAAATATTTTTTATTCTCATTTGTCTTCTGTTATATTAAGGAGATAATCATGAGGTTACTAATGGATACACATGTTAGTTTAATAACATTTTGTCAGGATTTGTCCCTGATTTAAAAAGTGCTATAAAAATAATGTAAAAAATTGGAAAAGAAAGAAAAGCACCAAGAAAAAAAAATCGCCTATAATATTGCCATCATCTAGAGTATAAGCACTGCTATATATTTTGTCACATATTCTTTGGGACTTTATTTTAATATATACACATACATTCTAGAAACAAAATGGCCATGATATTATATAGATTATTTGTAAACCGATTTTTTTTTCCACCTAAAAGTCTACTGTAAATACATTTCCAAATCAAATCCCAAAGACTGTTTTAGAATTTGATAATTGATTCCCAAATTTGTAGTGAAGTATAAATATATAAGGAGAGCCAGAAAAATACCTTAAAAGAAGAAGAATCATGTGAGACTTGCTCTACCAGATAGTAAAACATACCCTAAAAGTACACCAATTAGAAGAGGATTGTATTGATAACACTAATCAGTGGGATTTAGAATATCCTCAGGAAGCATTGAACTGTATTAGGTCAACTGGGCCCATCTATGGTTGGATTCCTGCTCATAACATAACATGAACATAATTTTTTTTTTTTTTTTTTGAGACAGAGTCTCACTTTGTTGCCCAGGCTAGAGTGAGTGCCGTGGCGTCAGCTTAGCTCACAGCAACCTCGCAACCTCAGACTCCTGGGCTTAAGCAATCCTACTGCCTCAGCCTCCCGAGTAGCTGGGACTACAGGCATGCGCCACTATGCCCGGCTAATTTTTTCTATATATGTTTTTAGTTGTCCATATAATTTCTTTCTATTTTTAGTAGAGACGGGGTCTCGCTCTTGCTCAGGCTGGTCTCGAACTCCTGACCTTGAGCGATCCACCCGCCTCGGCCTCCCAGAGTGCTAGGATTACAGGCGTGAGCCACCGTGCCCGGCCATGAACATAAATTTTAAACTGGTTAAAGATTTAAATTAAAAAACTATACTTTGAAAGTATTAGAAGTAAGTTTCAGAGCATAGTTTTATAATCTTGGGCTAGGGAACAGGTAAGTGCTTTTTATTTTTGGCAGAGGGAGAGGATAAATGCTTTTAAATTCAGAAGTCATTTAAAAAAAGGCAAATCTACACAGAAATTTAAAACATCTGTGTGGAGACAGTGAACTAGAAATTAAATTAAGGCTGGGCATGGTGGCTCACACTTGTAATCCTAGCACTCTGGGAGGCCAAGGGGGGAGGATCGCTTGAGGTCAGGAGTTTGAGGTTGCTGTGAGCTGTGATGAACACCACTGCACTCTAGTTGGGGCGACAGAGTGAGACAAGGAAGGAAGGAAAGAAAGGAAGAAAGAAAAATTAAATTAAAATACAAGTGATGGCTTGGAAAACAAGAGAAGAACAAAAAGACAAATGACAGACATCAGAATAGTACAAAGTGGTGCTCTGAGCCTAAATACCTAATAGAAAAACAGGCAGAAGACATGAACAAAAAACTCACAGAGGAAATACAAATGGCTAATAAGTACATAAAAGATACTCAACCTCATTAATAATTAAGGAAATACAAATTAAACAAGATAGGTTTATTTTTCCCCCATCGCATTGGCAAAACTTTCAAAGACTGTGGACAACCATTGTTGGTACAGGATTAAGGAAGTGGGTACTCTTCAACAGCACTGGTGGGAATATAGGTTGGTGAACAATTTGGTCTCATCAACCAAATTTAATTGTATATATCCTTTGACGATGTTTACTAAGGCAATTTGTAAGAGCAAAAATTTATTAACGACCTCAGTGTCCAACAAGAGGTCAAGAGAGAGCTATATATTCAGACCTAAAAAGATTTTAAAATACACACACACACACACACACACACATAAGTATGATGTATGGAGGGAGAAACAAAACTATTAAGAGTGGTTAATTTGAGTGGACAGAAGGGGTTTCACTTTTACTCCATATGCTTCCGTACTGTTTGATTTAACACCACAAGCAACATCGGTTTTGCAGTAAAAAATATAAATACAAATATGTAATGCAAATATCCTTCAAAGCTGCGTGCATTTTGAAAGGCATAATTCTGATATTCTAAAACCTTGAGAAGGGCCAAATAGAAGTATATAGAATATCCACTCAATCCTAGCACTCTGGGAGGCCGAGGTGGGTGGATTGCTCAAGGTCAGGAGTTCGAGACCAGCCTGAGCGAGACCCCGTCTCTACTAAAAAAATAGAAAGACATTATATGGACAACTAAAAATCTATATAGAAAAAATTAGCCGGGCATAGTGGCGCATGCCTGTAGTCCCAGCTACTCGGGAGGCTGAGGCAGTAGGATCGCTTAAGCCGAGGAGTCTGAGGTTGCTGTGAGCTAAGCTGACGCCACGGCACTCACTCTAGCCTTGGCAAAAAAGTGAGACGCTGTCTCAACAAAAAAAAAAAAAAAAAAAAAAAAAAAGAATATCCACTCAAAAAGTATTAACTGACTGGCCAGTAAGAAGGAATGCGGCTCCGGTGCATGTACCACACCTAACGTGAAACAAAGACGCCAGTCCCAGAAGACCACATGCCGTGTGGTTCTGTTCTTACGAAATCTCAGACTGGGCAAATGCAGAGTCGGAAAGTAGTTAGCAGCGGGCCGGGGCTGCGTGGGCTGGGGTGACTGGCAGTGACTGCTGATGGGCAGGAGTTTCTTTTGGGGCGATAAAAATGTTGGAAAATTGATCATGGTGATGGCTGCACAACTCTGAGAACACACTGAATCCACTGAATTGTACACGTTAGATGAGTAAATTCTATGGTATGAGAACCACGTCTCTGTACAACTGTAGAAAGATCTGCCGAGCACTCCGTGCGAAACAGCGCGTGAGACGCCCGCACAGAAGGGGACGCAGACGCCGACGCCGTCTGTCTGGGCAGAAAGGAGAGGGACGGGGATTTCTGGGAGAACGTGGCGGCTGACAGCAGAGGACAGGAAAAGGGTCATTTCACACGGAAAAGCAGTAAAAGCTGAGGAACGGGGCGGGAGTGCACTGGCCGTTCACCGCGGCTCAGGAACACGGGAGCCGCCGGATCGGGGCCAGACCGGGCCTGCGAGAGCGACAGGCGGCCGCGCCGGCTTGGGCGCGACCCTCAGGGGACCCCACTGCATTACACCGTCTCAGCCACACCGAGGGCACCGTGCTCCGTTTCAGACACCTCATTACCGGAAAAACGGAGACAAACTGGAGTAAGTTCAAAGGGCAACGGCAGGCATGACCGACGCTGGAAGGATGGTGTTCTGGGGCAGGACCAGGAGCACTGAGCACGTGGACCTGCGCTAAGTACGAGCCGAGGGCCCGGGACGAGGCTGTGCCTGGGAGCGTCAGGCGGCGTAGACCACAGGGGAGAGTGACTCAGCGCCGGCGGAGGACAGAGCGTAGCTGGAAGCCGTGAAGTAAGATTAGGGGGCAGAGGAGGACTAAAAGGCACGCTCTCCCTAGGTCCAGTGGCTGGTTTGTCGGGGAAAAGGTGTCTAAGAATAGAGGGGTCAGAAAATCAAAATGTTTAGAGATCAGCGGGAGCTGCTCTGCATCTGGTAGGTCTCCTGTCCTCCAGGCATGATGCACGCTCGCGTTGTATCTGAAAGCAGCATTAAATGTGGGCAGGGCTGAGCAGGGAGAGATTTCATTGGCACTTGATCCATTATATGCCAAAATTTCTTGAAAAAAAATCTCAAAGATCAACCTCTCGTGTGAAACTGCAATTACTTTTTTTTTTTTTTTTTTGAGACAGAGTCTCACTCTGTTGCCCAGGCTAGAGTGAGTGCCGTGGCGTCAGCCTAGCTCACAGCAACCTCAAACTCCTGAGCTCAAGCGATCCTCCTGTCTCAGCCTCCCGAGTAGCTGGGACTACAGGCATGCACCACCATGCCCGGCTAATTTTTTCTATATATATTTTTAACTGTCCATATAACTTCTTTCTATTTTTAGTAGAGATGGGGTCTCACTCTTGCTCAGGCTGGTCTCGAACTCCTGAGCTCAAATGATCCGCCCACCTCGGCCTCCCAGAGTGCTAGGATTACAAGCGTGAGCCACTGCGCCCGGCCTGCAATTACTTTTAAAACAAGGATTTCTATTTTGCTGACTTTGATTGCAAAGCTCTATTCATTCTGAAGTCAAAAGATTACAAGAATTTGTTGTTAAAACTTTTCGATCACTTAGGGGCAATGTGAAGTGACCAAACTAAACACTTAGACATACGTGTTATACAGCAAGGGTGTGAAAACAGATCTCGAAATGGATTAGTACCTCGTTGTTTTAAAATAAAGTAGTCCCCTCTTATCTGCAGTTTTGCTTTCCATGGTTTCAGTTACCCACAGTCAACCATAGTCCGAAAATGTTAAATAGAAAATTCCAGAAATAAACAATTCATAAATATTAAATTGCATGCCATTCTGAGTATTATTATAATTGTTCTATTTTATTCTTAGTTACTGTTAATTTCTTACCGTGCCCGATTTATAAATTAAACTTTACCATAGGTTATGTATGTATAGGGAAAAACTTAGTATATATGGAGTTCGGTACCAGCTGTGGTTCTGGGCATTCACCCCCACAATAAGGGGGGCTGCTGTGTGTCTTCAGCACATGCAGCACACGTAAGAAAGGAAGTTTTTGTGCAGCTCTGCAATGCTGTGGGTTCTGTGGGTAAGTTGGGAAAGGTGTATTCCAGCTTCTGAAACTCAGCAGATTTCGCTCCAGGTGTTCTTGCTCCCTCCTAGCCCTGCCCAACACCCGCCCCACCCCCCTCACCCCCTCCTTCCTCTCACCTTCTCTTCAGGAAAGGCCCCTTTAGGCTTAAAACCAGAAACGAATTTCCCAAAGAGTATAAACAGGTAATATTTGGGATTTAATGAAAATGCTTATCACATCCTAGTTACAATGAATTAATTCCTTCTCTCTCTCTCTCTTTCCTTTCCTTAAGGCTACAAATCCAAACTTAGTGGATGTAAGATGGAGTAATCCAAGAAGATTTTCCATTTCCTATTCTCCTTTCTAATATTAGCAGGCTAATTCCACCACTGCAAGTACAACAGTGAAAAATACTGTTGCCTTGTTTACTTTGTTAGAAACACCATAATTGTAGGCAGTGTAAAAGTTTACACGATCGCCTCTCTAGATATAAAGATGCAATTTTCTGTGTATGTATTGAAAGCTTTGCATCTAAAGACAAACAACCAAACACCTAAAACACTTCCACAGTAAAACAATTTTCACTAAACTGGGAAACAACTTTGTTCCCATAAATCCTGCCAGCCCTTTCTAGAGCTTAAGCGTGAATCGCACATCTCAGCTCCTAGTTTCCTCCATATAGAAAACATCTATCACAAAACGTTCCTCGAGCCTCTTGTGCACCTCAAGATTTTGTGAAAAGGTCCCTTTCCACCATAGCTTAATGTAACTGAGATACTCTGGAGGAAGGGACTGTTGGCAGGACAAACGTGCAGGCACGTACCCCCAGGAGAGGTAATGTATTACAGTCACATGCTCTGCTAAAGGAAGAGGCACTTGGACACGTGGATCCGGACGGCCACGAGTCTTGCTGCTTCAGACGCCCTGCACGTGGGGTCTGCTGCTCTCGCTGGCAAAGGGCACCGCGTCACAGCGGTTCAGCTCTGTTTAACGTGAGGGCAACCAGGGAGTCTGAGGAAACTCACTGAGGTGACGCCATCCGGGAAACATCCTGTCTCCAAAGGACCCCACGATGCTCCCAGCTCCTTTCTCTCCTCCAGGCTAGCACTGCCCCCTGCCCACACGCTGCAGCCACCTCTCCACGTCCCTGTCCCTTCAGCAAACTCGGTTTCCAACCACTCCGCTCCCCTGGCCTTTCACAAAGGCTTCTGAGGACACTCGAACACTGCCCCTCCTGAAAAGGCTTTTTGAATCTGCATCTCTCTCAAGCTAGTAGCAATTTTTCTCTTCCTTTCACCAAACTTCTCAAAAGAAATAGTCTACATTTGCTACCTATTTCTCGTTTTCCTCCTCAGTACCTAAGAACTTAGTTTTTGCTATCTTACTGAAATCGCTCTCTCAAAAGATCACTAAGGAAAGACCTCTACATTGAAAAGTATAAAATATTAGAGAAATTAATGATAACTTAAATGGCGGGATATAACATGAATCAAGGATCGGAAGACTCAATATTGTAAATGTGTTAATTCTGCCCACGCTAATCTACAGAGTCGATGCAATCCAAAGCCAAGACGTGGCAGCTGTACGTGGAAACTGACAAGCTGACCCCAAAGTGTAAATGGCAATGGAAAGAGCCAAGGGGAGCCAAACTGATCTTGAAGAACGAAGTTATAAGACTGTTGCTATCTGGAAGAAGACTATCACTGTAAAGCGATGGTCATTAACACACATGCTACTGGTATGAGAGCAGACATGCAGACCAATGAACCAGAAAAGGGAATCCAGAAAAAACTACACATGTGGCCGCTTGATTTATGACAAAGAGGGCACAACTGTGCAGCGCGGAAAGGATGGTCTCTCTGATAAATGGTGGGGCCATATGCAAAAAGCGTTGATCTCTACCTCACACCATACACAAAAATGAATTCCTAAGGAATAACAGACAGAAATGTGAATGGTAAAACAAAGTATTTAAAAGGAAACAGACAATCTTTAGGAAATGCAAAGATTTCTTAAACAGAACACAAAAAGTACTAACCACAAGGGGAAAAAATTGATAAATTGGACCTATATTAAAATTAAGGATGTCTTTCTCTTAAAAGATACCATGAAGAGAGTGAAAGGCAGCTCATGGCTGAGAGAAGATACTTGCAATGCATATATCTGATGAAGGACTCATATCCAGAATGTATGAAAAACTCCTATAAATCAGTAACAACCATAAAAATTAACAATAAAAATGGGCAAGAGACTTAAATAGATACTTAAGAAGAGTATGTTGAAATGGCTAACAAACACATAAAAAGGTATACAACCCCATTAGCCATACCCAGCAGAATGGCTAAAATTTAAAAAGACAGACAACACCAAGTGCTGGCAAGGAAGTGGAACCACTTGACCTCTCCTACATTCCTAGTGGGAATATAAATCGGCATAAGCACTTTGGAAAAATATTTAGCAGTATCTGCTGAACTGGAACATATGTATACCCTATGACCGAACTTTTAGGTGTCTGTAAATTCACCAGAAGACACAGACAAGAGTATCTACGGCAGCACTATTTGAACAACCCAAACGTCCATCAGTAACTGAATGATAAACCGTGGCATGTTCATGCAAGGGAATATCACGCAGCATGAAAATGATGAACTATACGCATAACGAAACAGATGCAGTTCATCAACATGATGTGGAGTGACAGGAGCCACACACCAAGGAGCCCATGTGGGATGACTCTGGGTACGTCAAGTCCACAATCAGGCAGAACTAATCAGAGGGGTTTGCAGTCAGGTGACCCTGGAGGATGGGGAGTGACTGGAAGGAGGATGGAAGGAGCTTCTAAGGTGCTGGCGGTGTCCTGCTTCCCCTTCCAGGTATTTGCTAAACGAGTGTGTAAAGATTCACTGAGCTGTAGTTATGATTTGTGTCCTTTTCTGTATGCAGGGTGAATTTTGAAACTTAAAAAAAAAACACCCCAAAACACCAATCCCCCCAATATTACATAACTGCATTATCTAAGGGTCCTTACTTGTGCCTGGCCCTGACAACACCTCCTTCTAAACTCCCTCCCCCTCCTGAGCTACACCACCCACATTCTGTGGGCTCTTCTCCGCCCGTCCCAACACTGCTTCCCTGTGCTGGGGCCACTCCTCCTCCCGCTCACTCCCACACACGCAGGTCTGCGGAGGCTGCCCACTCTTCCTCCTCTCAGATCCTCAGCCTGGGTAACCTTGTCTACCTTTAGCTATAAAGGGAGGTAACAATAATAGCAGCTAACTTATTGGTTAGTTTCTTTCCAATTTATTTCTTTTGAGGTAGATATTTGTTCTTTGAAAAAAAAACTTTATCACAGAAAATCTCAAACATACATCAAAGACAATAGTACAATAACCTTTCCATGCCCATCATCTAAATGGAACCCTTTTGAAGCCAGGTCACACAGTTATTAACTGTAGCTCCCTCTCTCTGCTGAGTTTCAGACTCGCATTTTTCAAGAGCCTGATAAAAATCTCTTTGTGAATGTCTGATTACACATCAAATCGTACTGTTCATACTATGCAATAAACTGTTCTTTCACCTAATAATTACTAGTTGCAATTTTTCATGTGATTAATTATTCTTCTAAAGCAATTTTAATGGGCTGCATTATAATCCATTTTATTTATATATCATTTATTTAATGAATTCCATTAGAAATTTAGTTTGTTTTCAAGTTTTCATTACTGTAAATATTAACATACTGAATATTCTTGTATATAAATTTTTGCATGTCTATGATTGTTTTCTTAAAATTACTAGGCCAAAGGGTATGACATGTGACCAAACCATTCTAGAACAGTTGTACTAATTTTCAGCCTGTAGGCAACACAGAAGGGTGCCTACTTCCCCATTCTCTCAATATACTGAAGACACAAACAAACCAACCTCAACCTTCCAAAAATGACAGCGCTGTTTTCATTTGCAGTTCTTTGTAGTTCTTTTCATTTGTAGTGAAGCCACAAATCAAAGCAAAACATTTAAAAACATATTGATTGGCCACGTCTTCTGTGAATTTCCTATTAATGCTCTTTTCAGATTACGTTTCTTCTGATTTACTTTCTCGTTTCTGATCTCCTGGTCACAACCCTAATACAAGCTATCACATCCTAGCATCTTTTGCTTATTGCAATAGTCTCACACCACTTCAACCTGGTCTGAGAGTGATCTTTCTAAAACATGCTAGGGTGGATTCCCACCTCCTTTTCCGATGTCTTCAGTGATTTCCTACCTACAGAATAGAGTCTGTACTTTTTGACAAGGCAGCCACTGTTCCAATTTCATCTCCTGGCATATACTTGTCATTCCCTGTCTTTGCTTTTCCTTTGATGTGGTTCCCTCAACCCAGAATGTGGGCATACTCACTTCCCACACCTTTCTTCTCCATCTTTCTCATCCTTCACAGCTGATTCAATCGCCCCTTTTTTCTGTGAAGCCACCCCTGGTCAGAGGTGCACATTGCTACAGTATTCATTTTGTCTCCTGTTTTAAGAGTTGGTCATATGTTTAATTCCCCAAATATCCTGCAAACTCGATGAATTCCTTTTTATATACCAATGCCACCTAATAAATGAAATGCACATAGCAGACTTTCTGAAAGTGACTGGTGAGTGAAATAAAGGAAAGATACTCATCTTGGGGGAAAGCCTTGATCACTTTCCAATGAGCTTGTTAAGATCAAATTTGAAGCATCTTTAAATCCAAACAGCCTGAAGATACAGGCCTTGGGTGGACAGCAGGCACGTAAACCACGCCGTGTAGCACCCACTCTGCTTACAGTTTTCAAAAGATGGAATATGGGGCAAGTATAAGATACAAAGGTGGCCTGTGGCAGAAATTTTCTGGCTTTTGTCAGCTGAATGTTACACTGTATGCTGTTCTTAGTAGCCGTTCCAGCCCTCCTTGAACTCAGAGTAGTACTACGATTTCTAGAGGGACTGCAGCCAAGAATCACAAACGCGACAGCAAGTCAACCAGAATGGAAGTGCGCGCAGCAGAGGGAAGGAGACAATGGCGCAGGCTCCGCCACTGCCCCGGGAGAAACAGACCGAGGAGGCGCACAGAGAAAACCGAGGTATTTCAGTGACGAGGCTCCACAACCTCACACCAAATGAAAGCACTGTTATGAAGGGCTGGCTGCAGGGGAAACCACCTGAGCCCGCTTCCTGCTTTGGGTGTTAGGATAACTGTCAGAAAACAGAGCTGATAGCATAAAGAATAAGGAGGCCAGATGTGGTGGCTCATGCCTGTAATCCTAGTACTTTGGGAGCCCAAGGTAGGAAGACTGCTTGAGGCCAGGAGTTTGAGACCACCCTGGGCAATATTGTGAGACCCCGTCTCTACAAAAAATAGAAAAATTAGCTGGGTGTGGTAGCATGTGCCTGTAGTCCCAGCTGCTAGGAGCCTTGAGGCGGAAGGATCACCTGAGAACAGGAGTTGGAGGCTTCAGTGACCTACAATCGTGCAAGTGCACTCCACCCTGGGCAGCAGAGTGAGACCCTGTCGTAACAACAAAAAAGTATAAGGAATTAACTGGGCTGAATGGAAGAATATTGGTACAGCTGAGTAATGGGCTGGCTGATGCAGGCAAATTGCCCCAGAAAATTGACTGCTCAGCACAAGTCATGATTTTAGAATAGGTACCGTATCTCCTTTCCACAGCCAAGTAAAGACAGTAGGGAGAGCGCCGAGAAATCCATGAAATAAGAAATTCTTAAAACAGAGAACCGCTTAGAGCTCTGTAGACTTGGCTAGACTTCAAGGTAAACAACTCTGTATTCACGTCACAAAGGATGGGGTGAAGGAGAAGATGTACTGGTGGGCACACGGGGGATGCTTTCAGCGGAGGTCACTGCACCAATCCCGTTGTGGCTGGCAGTGACTCAGATTAATTCCTCTCTGCACATGGTCTGGTAGTGGGCAGGGAATGATACAGAAATTCCTAGTTTGGTTTAAGCAGACAAGAATCTGGACTTGAGGTTTTAATGGCTAGGTCCCAGGCTACACAGGCCAGGAGGTCTGAGCAGTAAGCTGGCCTGACCATCGGAGCCTTCTGGAGGGGACGGACCAAGCGGAAACGGTGCCCCGTCCTGGCCAGGCCTGGCCTGCGGCCCCTGACCTGAATCAGCAGGCTGCTGGGGAGATATGGAGACATAAAATAACTTCCCAGTTAGGAGTTTCAAACAACTGGAAAAACCAGAAATATATTTTGCCATACTATCTGTTGAACTAAACATAAAGCTTTATCTGGTTAGAGGAATCTGAAAGCATGATGGATATTCTTTGCCCAGGTAGTTCTTTTTCTACAGGCATTTGGTCACTTTTTTACTTTGTGGAATCTCTCTAGGACTCAGCACCAGGACAAGCTAACGTTGCTCTCAAAGGATTTGTCCTATGACTATTTCCCACAGATTAAAACTAACTCCAAAGTCCTCCCTTCCTTGATATTTCAAGTCCGCGCTTGCAGCTTGAATCCTCCAGCCTTCCTTCTGGAGTCCCCGCTGCCCCCGCTGCCATGGGGCAGAGCCTGAAGCAAGCGCCCCCGAGGCCGTTCAGAAAGGCGGCTGCAGCGGCCACGAAGCTGTTGTGGGCCTTCCCCTTCTCCTCCCTCTGCTCTGTGATTAACTCTTTTGCCAGACAACGTCTGAATTTGTTTTTATAGGAAGGAAAGGCTGTTGCTTAGGCCAAAAGTAAGTAAGATGTTACTGCTCTCCCATGACTAACCTTGAACAAAATGGCATCATAAAAACAAGAGTTTAGCTCTGCTGGAGTCTGTACACCCAAAGTCAAAGTTCCGCTGCCAAATGGTATGATGTTCCGCAGGGATCTCCTCGAGACCCACGTGATACTAAGGAACTGCCTCCTTTCCTTCCCTTATGATAGAAGCATCAAAGTAGGAGGAAAGCCAAGCACTTTAAGCCTTGAAGCATGAAAATAATGTCATTACTTCAACATTATCAACAACACTTTATCTCTAACACATAGCAAGTACTCATTAAATATTTATTGAGTGAATATTAGCCACATACCTTAGGGAAGTTAGATTTTTCAATGTTAAATCATCATATATTTTTACCATTAGTTTTCAAAGGTTCAACACAAATCAAGAGCTTCTCTGCTCCCAGCTACGGCACTGAAAACGATGCAGCTGACACTGGTGGTCTCCAGCCCATAAAGAAACAAAACAGTTAAGATTCCTAGTGAATCTGTACAAATACAGAGCTCACCATTTGCTTTTCCACACTGGTTCCCCACCCGGCCCAGGCAACATCCGACAGTGGAATACTGGCCTGCAGGGGCGGGATCCAAAGCAGGCCAATTCCGAAATTCAGACGCACCAGCCTGGAAGGGAGCTACAACAACTACCAGTTCCATTCTCTAACCTTACGAGTAAGACGGCCGAGGCCTAAAGAGGTATGAGTCTGGGTACATCGGTTGGACTGGCAAGACACGTTTGCCTCAGGAAGACCTACTATGTAGCATTCATCAACCAATGGTGAGGACCAAACTCTACTGTCTGCAGATGCACAAACTCTCCACAGAGAAAAGAGGAAGTCTCCCCTTCCTAGAGGAACGTTTTACAAGGAATCTGGTCTTGTTAGCTATCAGACCTCGTAGAGTTGTCATATTACTCATTGTCACTTATCGTTCTTCGGTGGTTACAGTAAGTCGTTATTTCATGAAAGTCAACAACTGAGAGGCAAAGTGCCCAAAACACACGTTGCTGATACCTTACTTCCCAGTGTTCTCCTCACGTACGGCAGGAGCTGGGACCAAGCAGTACAACAGACGAAATGATTCTGTTTTAAACAGTTATCTGGAGATAAACCACCACAAACTTTTGCTTTCTGATGATTCTGTTTTGTATTTGCAGATGTCCCTAACAAACTGATATCTTAATTTCTAACCTGCTTATGTCTAGATGCTTCTAAGATGCTGGCTGTGGTTGGGCGTGGTGGGTCTGTCTGAAAGCATTCTTTCCTAGCTGAGATAACTTGGTTTTTTTCCTATGTGATATTCTGTGCCTGTAACAACTTCCCAGATTATTATCCTCTTTCCTGAAGGGTTATATCTTTTTTTAAAATAATTTTTTTTCTTTTTAATTTTTAGAGATGGGGTCTTGCTATGTTGCCCAGGCTGGCACTCTTGGGCTCAAGTGATCCTCTTGCCTCAGTCTCCCAAGTAGCTAGGACTACAGCCACATGCCACCATGCCCAGCAGGTTCTATTGTGATCTATGCGTCATGCCTTCTCTGGTGGAGTGAGGAAAGGGGGTGGATAGACGAGGAGTGTGACAAGAAAACAGAACACATAAAAATAAAAGTGGGAACAGGGAAGAAAGCCACAAAACTCAATAGGATGTTTATATGGGTTTCACTGGCCACTGTATGCTAAATTTCAAGAGCCAGGAGATGTCCCTGGAACATTACAGGAACTGAGAGTTGGTATCCTATTCCAGGAACAAGCCAGCCACCCCTCAGCTGGAATGCTTAGATAAGGCCAGTCCTGAGGCAAGAGGTCCGTGAGACGGTCTCTAGGAGGCTTCAGAGGTCCAAAGATTGCTGGTGCAGGCTGGAGAAACTGTGGAGTGTTCTAAACAAAGAACCAGATTTCCCTGCTAGACAGAATTTTAATACGGTTGTCTAAGCTGATTTGATAATATCTCACATTATCTTTTGCAAATCTGTTAACTGAAGTGAACAGAGACATTCAAATTAAGAGCTCGTCATCATCAAAAGGGAGAAAACCGTCCCTGCTTGCCAAGGAGACCCCTCGGAACAGCAGCGGGGTCTGGGAACTGCAGACACAGCCAGGTCAGCCGGCCAGCCCGTGTGTTTGGTTTGGCTCTCAGAAATGAAAAGTGTCAAAAGAGAGAGGATGAAAAAAACAAGAAAAAACCCCAAACCCAAACAACTAATAAGAAAGCTAATGCCGCAACTGTCGGGGCGGTAAGAACAAGGCTGTGTCACCGCTGAGGTTTAGGCGCTAAACCAGCGCAAAGCCCGATCCACGTCCAGCCGATGTCTCTGGCGAGGCAGGAAAAGA
The DNA here is from genome assembly GCF_041146395.1 of Eulemur rufifrons. Lineage (NCBI taxonomy): Eukaryota > Metazoa > Chordata > Mammalia > Primates > Lemuridae > Eulemur > Eulemur rufifrons. The sequence continues at coordinate 1,417,405 of NC_090998.1, read as the reverse complement.
ACAGGGAGTTTCCCAGCCACAGCGGCACGTGCTCAATGTCCCCATGTGCAGCACTGTGCTCTGCTGTGCCCCGCACGGCACCTGATGCTGGGACCGTGTGACGGGGAGGCTGGAGAGGCTCCCACAGAGACCTGTGGGTTTTGCCGGATTTCCTTTTCTAGCACAAACCTGAAACGTGCTCTGGGTGTGTCTCCTGACTCCCTGGTGAGTTGACAAAATGACCCTCTAATGTGATACAAACTTCTAGCCAGTAACTTGGAAGCGCCATGGAAGGGGTTCCACTGCCGCCCAGCGCTCTGGGGTCACGCGGGCCTGAGTGATCCCTGGGTACACGCGGCCAGCGCATGGCATCGGTCAACGACACAGCAAGCTGTGTCCGATTTGGCCGACGGGGAGGACGCGGTGGGATGGGGCGGGGAGTTGCACGTTACTGACTTTGGAATCCTGAAGGGAAGGAAAGTGGGTGATGCGATTTGAGAGCTCTCGGGGAAGAGTGGGGTTGAAAGAACAATGTTCCCGCAGCCTGCTAAAGCTCCGAGAATGCTGCAGCGAGCGTTCGCGTCGGCGAAGGGGGGCGAGATCGGAGACTCCGGGGCGGTTTCCGGCCCAGCCCGGCCCAGCGCGCGCCGCGGGCAGCCTGGCGCTCCTGCACGCGGGGACGCTCCTCCACGCGGGGACGCTCCTGCACGCGGGACGCTCCTCCACGCGGGACGCTCCTGCACGCGGGACGCTCCTCCACGCGGGGACGCTCCTGCACGCGGGATGCTCCTCCACGCGGGGACGCTCCTCCACGCGGGGACGCTCCTCCACGCGGGACGCTCCTCCACGCGGGGACGCTCCTCCACGCGGGGACGCTCCTCCACGCGGGGACGCTCCTGCACGCGGGATGCTCCTGCACGCGGGGACGCTCCTCCACGCGGGGACGCTCCTCCACGCGGGACGCTCCTGCACGCGGGGACGCTCCTCCACGCGGGACGCTCCTGCACGCGGGGACGCTCCTCCACGCGGGACGCCCGGCGCCAGACGGCCGAGCCCTTGGCGGAGAAGCGTCGCCAGGTCTTTCCCGTCTACTTGTCTTGGAAGCAGCCGAGAGGGAGGCGGGCCCGGCGAGAAGGTGACCCGCGCGGGAGAGACGGAGCAGCCACGGGCCGTCGCTGCCCGCGGGCTGGGAGGCCAGTCCCAGCATCAGCAGCCCCGGCTGCTCCTGCGCGTGGCTCTGTCCCCTTGTCCCAAGGCCCACAGGACCGCTGCCCGGGCTGCCCTCGTGTAAGACAGCGAATGCCGCAGCCGTCGGGGCGGCAAGAACAAGGCTGTGTCGCCGCTGAGGTGCAAGTGTGGAACCAGCGCAAAGCGGACGCTGGACACAGAGCCGGGAGCCGCGCGGGAGCTGCGGCCGCAGGAGGTTAAAGAAACTTTGTGACAGATATTCTTAATTAGCTATTATTCACTTTTCCCCCCAGAGGCACCCACCGAACTCGGTCAGCGTGCAATGCCCGGTACAGACGCACGTCTGTCTGCTGGTGTCCGTGATAGAAACGTTCTGCGGGAGAGGCAGGCGACACGGCCAGTGCCCTCGCGGCGCCTGCGGGACAGTCACCATCCGTGAAGGAGGACACGGCTGCTCGGACAGGCCGGCAGGATTCTCCTCCCAGGGTTGCACGTGAAGGAGTGGGCGGAGGTCTGAAATGGAAGGGAATGTCCAGTACTAATTCCACCACTTATAAATATCACCTTGGGTGAAGTCACTTCACCTCTCCGGCTGCAGCTTCCTTACATGTAAAATGAAAAGGGGAGATTAGACGATCTCTAAATTCTTTCCAGATTTAATAATCTAGGACTAAATACAGCTCATCCCCTGGTTTGCCTTGTAAAATAGCAATAGAGCAGCGATGCCCACTGGGAGCCCACGGCTGTTTGTAGTTGGAAGAGCTTTTTGCTGCGATGAAGGCTCCCCTACATGTTCTCCTGTCTCGTCACCTGGTGCCGGAGGAAACTCATTATTTTGTCTTTTCCACGAGTCCCTACCTGCCTGTTAGCTGTATTCTGACATTCATCTGTGGTACACAGACTTGTAGGAGTAAGTATCTACTGACTCAAATTAGGCTAATGCCTTGCAAAAGGTTGATGTGATTTCCCACATACTTTAGACGTGTCAAGTAGCCTGAAGTCAGAGAATCCTAAAAGTGATGATGCTTGGTCACCAGGCCTGAGCCACAGTGAAGAGGTTAATCAGGCTGTTGTGTCCTTTTCCGAACTCTTCTTTCCCAGTCATTGCTCGCGTCATGCCAGGCTCCCTGGGCATGTTAAGGTGACCCCAACAGCATGCTACCCTTCCTAGAAGACCTGCATTTCAAAGGCAGTGCCTTGGAGAGATGCTGAATTCGAAGGGATAAATTGAACCAGTGAAATTTCAGGCATGCAGAGAGGAAAGAAGTCAGGCACGAGTCTTATTGAATATCCCATCACCCTAGTTTTAAGCTATTTTCATATCATGCTTTTCTGTTAAATTGGCAATTAGATGTTAGGGTCTGAAGTTTGGCTTAGGGTTTACATTCAAAAAGAATAAGATTTATTACCACTTATTGCCATTTATTAAATACCACTATTACCTTTAACCAGAACTCCATGAAAATCCCATGAATCACAACCTGATCTTTAGGGCTATTAAGCATCACTGCAATTTACAGCAAGATCTGTTATCTTCAGTATTAAAATTAAAGGCTCCCTTTCATCAAGATAGCATATACTAGGTAGGGGCATTTTCTTTTGTGCCTAGGTGGTCTTTTGTATATATAGAGGCAAACAAAGCAGTAAGACAGCATTTATACAGTGCAGAAGAATACTCCAATCTTATCTCCAGAAAATTCCTGATTTCATTGATTCGCTAAACAAGCAAATGTGCTTCACATTTATGACTTTGTGTCTATTACACAGCTCTTTCAGAACGGTCCAGTTGCTAAGTATTTTCATACAGCATTCTGGAGTGAGTCACCTGCAGGCTCTGCGTCCCCGCAAGGGAGTATTCTGTCATCAGTGGAGGGGACATGGCAGATTCTGTAGGACCCCCACCTTTCTGACAGGCAGGGCCCCAAGGTTTATTTGGAAGGCAATTTCCAGAGTTTGTCTGGAAATCAGTTGTTTGAAATCCTTAACAATTACCTTAGTAGTTATACTGTGAAATAGTCCCCACGAGTCTATTTCACCCATAATGTTTGTTATGGACTGAGCTGTGCCCCCTAAAATTCATAGGTTGAAGCCTTAATCCCCAGAACCTTAGAATGTGACCATATTTGGAGACAAGGTCTTTAAAGAGGTGATTAGTTAAAATGAGGCCTTTAGGGTGGGCACTAAGCCAATACGGCTAGTGTCCTCACAAGAAGAGGAAATTCAGATGCACACAAAGACACCAAGGGCGCACAGGAATGGAGAACAGGCCACGTGAGGACACACAGGGAAGGCCGCGTCTGCAGGCCAGGCAGGGGCTCAGAAGCAGTCCATCCTGCCCACACCCTTCCTCTTGGACTGCTAGCCCCTAGCGCCACCCAGCCTGTGGTATTTTGTCACGGACTCTCTAGCAAACTAATACGATGTTGCTGGTGTACAGCGCCACAGGACCTGCCACCATTTCCTAACAGTTTACATACTGAAAGATGCCTTCTGAGTGTTAACGCCAGACATCTGAATGTGTTCTGGTCTCATCTTCCCTACTTAGCCCTGGTCGGGGGTCAGGGGCAAAAACGCCATTTCGACGGCAGTGGCCCCAGCAGCGGCGCGTTCTCCTAAGGGGCGCAGGAAGCAGCAACTGCTGGAATGTTCCCTACTCAGCTGGGTGGCCTCTTGGGACGACGGAATGCTGTGGGAAGGGAGCGTGCGGCAGTACTGCCCCCAAGCCTCTGGTGGCAGCAGGGCTGAGTTAGGGGCACAGAGGAGTCCCGTGGAGAACGGCAGCACTGTCTGTCTGCGTGTCGCTGGGAACTGTTATATTCCCGGGATTTTACACCTGGGAGTCACGCCCCACTGGGAAAGGGGTGTGGTCCTACACCTGTTTCTTTGTTTAAATTTACATCGGTTTTCTAGAGCATTACTGTGGCACACAGCCACTGTCACCACAGGAGCTTCACGTCCTTCGGGTGCGCTGGAGCAGAAACGGGGCGGAGTGTCCAGCACACACCTTCGTAGGTACCAACTATACAAAATTTATGTTATTTCTACTTGCAGACTGACCCATTAAGACTGGCACCACCAAACCTTTTTGTGAAGAATAATTAAAATGTGTGGAATAACACATTTATTTCAAATGCTGTGACTGGACTGAAAAACAGTCATTTCCGAAGTTTCCAAGTCCCACGGGCTTTCGGGCTGCGGTGCCTGCGCTGGGCACTCCCGCGTCTCTGGCACTCACAGGGTCCCCTTCCCCTCTGCCTGGCTGGGGGTGGGGGGCGTTACCTCTGGAGGATGACACTGGAGATGACAGACCCATGTTTAATGTCCTGGATGGTAGTAATTATCGAGACTCATTAAAATTCCAAGACGGTAAATAATTGCTCCTGTAGGAGCTCCACGGACTCAGGAGGGCTAACTGTCTTCTCCCACGGTAATACTTTAAACACAAAGGGAAAAAAGCAACTAGGGCAGCTAAAAAACATTAAGAGCTCTAAAAATGCAGAGCTTTGTAATGTTTAAAATATTCCATATTCATATTTTAGAACTCTTAAGAGTCCAGTGCAAGGCCAAGCTAATAAAAACTAGAATAAAAAAAGGCTCTTGCATTCTTTGCTGCAAAGCTGAACGCACGTGGGACCTGAATTCACAATAGGTGTTTTTATGTTCAGTTTAGTTTAGACCTGGTGAGTCTGGGGTGAGAACCAGTAATGAGGATCAGGAACTGCCCCAGTCAAGACATGGACGGAAAGGCCTGGTAGACACAGCGAGGAAAACAGGATCTTTTGTATCAGAAAAGTTTTCGTCTGTATAGGTCTCCTAAATATTTTCTCTCTCTCTCTGTCTCCACAAACAAGCACAAAGCTTGCAGTTTTGCTCCTAAGTATCTCCTTGCATGTATACACCAGAACACCAGGAGGCTGTTCTCCCACGGGAGTTGCAAATAATACTTCGTATCTGTGTAATTTCAACTATGTAAAAGAGTTCCTTATCTCCTCTACATGGAAATCTCATTTCATCTTCCTTTTCCGAATGTAGTTGGGGAGGGGGGGATATTTTATCAGAAGTAAGACAGCAGTTTTGGGTCCTAGGGTCCAACTTAGCACCCGGCCAGCCTGACCGTCTCTTGCTGTGGGTCTGCCCAGTGCTTCCCCACGTTCCCCTTCTCCTTTTTTCCCCCCCCTTTAAACAAGGTTTTCTTTGCCAGAGATTTCAACATCCAATTGGCAAGATGCCCTAGTCTTTGCATTAAAAGGTTAATGGCAGCTGTCAGAGGAAGAAGAAAGTGCCAGACTGTGTGAGAGCAGAGAGGAGAGAAAAAGTGAGTCTATTCCACAGCATTTCTTGTAAATTTGTCGACACACACACACACACACACACACACACACGCACCCACCCGTTCTCAAGCCCAGTCCTGATACGGACACACATTCATCTTCACGGCTCTGCAATTCTTTCTGCTGGTTTGCTGGTCTTGCCTCCCACAGCCTCCCACAGCCTCGCACACACTGCCGCTTTTAGTTTTTTGGACAAGAGCTCGGCATCTGAGCTGAGGAAACAAGTTCAAACATCACAAAAAGAAGAAAACCAGATCGGAAACATTCAGGCTGGGAACCAGAACGGTTTGTTGCCCTACAAAGAATCATTCTTTCTTCCTTTCTTCTTTTCTCCCCCTGCCTCCCCTCTGCGCTGCCCCCCAACAGCTCGGATGCCCAGTGCTTGCTGGTGCAGTACAGCAATCTGTGCAGTCGCATTCGAGAGAGAAGAATGAACTGTCACGTCTGTGACGGTGACTGATGCACTCCCTGAGTGAGGGAGGCGACTTCTAGGTTCTGCGCCCGCATGAACACCCCCTAGGCCACCACCTTGAAAAGAGAGGGTGCATGCCAAAGAGCAAGTGGTCAACACTGAGGAAACAAATGGAAAAAGGAATCCAAGGAGAAGACAGGTCTGAGCCAAGCTTTGGAACAATACTTCCTGAAAATTAAAAATGGGACTAAGTGCTGGGAAAGGGACGTGGAATCCAAAGCTCAACGACCCACAGAGTGGGCTGGCTGATACAAGTTCATACCAGTGCGGTCCAGCCCGATGGGAGGCTGGCATTTACGGTGGGAAAAAAAAAAATAATCAGTACTCCAGGGAAAAATTCCATTTTTAGCTTTTTAGCAGAATCTGCCTATTAGTTGAATTGCTCTAAACAGTTTAAAAGAAGATTGGAGGTGGGGTGTGATCTTTTGGATTGTTTTAAATTACACTAACACTGCCATGTAGCAAAATGCACAGATCCTTAAGTGTATAGTTTGATGAATCTTAATAAACATACCTACTTACATGACCATCTCCCCAGTTAAAATATAGACTATTTCCACCAACCCAGAAGGTTTCCTTGAACCCGCTTCCAGTCAGTTCCTATAGCTAATCACTGTTCTAATTTTTACCACCAGAGATTAATTTATCCTGTTCTTGAATGCCATATAAATGAAATCACACATTAATTATGTTTTTTTGTATCTGGCTTCTTTTGCTTAACACAGTGTTTGCTTGTATTAGTAGCTTATTTTTTTTATTCTTGAGTAGTATCCATTATATATTATGTTTTTTAAAAATCTATTCTCCTATTAGTGGACATTCAGGTTATTTCCAGCTTTGGGCTTATATAATACAAATAAAGCTGCTATGAACAATCTTGTACAAGTCTTTTTATACACATGTTTTCAATTCTTCTTGAGTAAATAACTAAGAATGGAATCCTTGGGTATAGGCTGGATATGTATCTAATTTAATAAGAAACTGCCTAGTACTAAATTTTCCAAAATATGATACCATTTTACACTATTGTCAGCAATGTATCAGACTTCCAGTTGCTCCATACCCTCACCAATGTTTGGCATTGTCAGTCTTGTTAATTTTAGCCATTTTAGTGAGATTGCAGCACTGCCTCTTTGTGGCTTGCATGTGCTCACTTTGCATATTTTCTTTTGTAAAGAGTCTATGCAAATCTTCTGTCCAGGCCTCTCCATACAACAAGGGGTCATCTGTGGTGAATGTATCTTGTTCTTGCTTTGTAAACCTATCTTGCCCTTACTCAATAAACCTTGATTTCATGCTTAAAAAAAATATCTTCTGCCCATTTAAAAAATTATGTTGTTTTGTCTTTTGTTATTGATTTTTAAAATATGTTCTTTTTTTTTTTTTTTTTTTTGAGACAGAGTCTCACTCTGTTGCCCGGGCTAGAGTGAGTGCCGTGGCATCTGCCTAGCTCACAGCAACCTCAAACTCCTGGGCTTAAGTGATCCTCCTGTCTCAGCCTCCCGAGTAGCTGGGACTACAGGCATGCGCCACTATGCCCGGCTAATTTTTTCTATATATATTTTTAGCTGTCCATATAATTTCTTTCTATTTTTAGTAGAGATGGGGTCTCGCTCTTGCTCAGGCTGGTCTCGAACTCCTGAGCTCAAACGATCCGCCCACCTCGGCCTCCCAGAGTGCTAGGATTACAGGCGTGAGCCACCGCGCCCGGCCTAAAATATGTTCTTGATACAAGTCCTTTGTTTAACATACATACACACACACACACACACACACACACATATATATATAGTGAATATTTTCTCACAGTGCTTTGATGAATAGAAATTTAAAGTTTGATGACATCTTTCTTTCTTTTTTTTTTTTTTGAGACAGAGGTTACCTGGGTTAGAGTGCAGTGGTGTCTTCATACTTCACAGCAACTTCAAACTCCTGGGCTCAAGTGATCCTCCTGCTTCAGCCTCCTGAGTAGCTGGGACTACAAGCACATGCTACCACACTTGACTAATTTTCCTACTTTTTATAGAGACTGGGTCTTGCTATGTTGCTCAGGCTGGTCTCAACCTCAAGGGATCCTCCCATCTCGGCCTCCCAGAATGTTCGGATTACAGGCATGAGCCACCATGCCCAGCCATTTTGTTCTCTTAAGTTTAGTGTTTTATGCCTACTGAATTGGGATAGTTTTAGCAATATGTGTGCCTATTGGCTAATATCTGGAATCAAAACACATTTCTTTATTAAGGCTTAAAACAAGATTACTCATTGTAATCTTCGGTTACAAAGGCTCAGTTTTAGAATCAAAAGCATTGGCTTTACCTAAAATTCCCGGGTTACTAAGGTTTTAAAAATGAAAGCTATAGAGGGGAGGGGTGGGGAAAAAAAAGAAAATAAAAATGAAAGCTGCACTTTCAAAAATATTCAATCATTCAAAATACAGACCACGTGTTCTGCATTCATATGTAGTCCACGGGACTGATGAGATGATCTATACCAAATGGGCACAATATTGACAAGTATGGTGGGGTCAGGGCACGAAGTGTTTCAGACACACCTCAGTTTTAAAAACCCTCCAGAAGGAAATTCTACAATATTTTTTTGAAATTTGCTCCATGTTTCGTAACTCTAAAGTCAGATAGTTCTTCCCTACATTTAACTGAAATATTTCTTTTTGTAATTTAACATACTCTCTCACCCTACCCTCAGTGGAAACAGAAAAATGGAGGAAAAAGGGTCTCCTCACCATTTAGGTAAAAGCCTTTATCCTATGTAAACTTCCCTTTCTAAATAATTGTTTATTTTTCATTACTCCTATCTCTCCCTTTTTAAGTCTTTTACCTAATTTTTTTTAATGGAGTTTGAGGTAGAATATCACATTCAAATACAGTCCTAAAAGGTTTTGGGGGGACTATTTTACATTTCCTTTACACTGTAATAACAGACAACCAGGGTTGGAAAAATCTGACTCCAATCATCTTGCAGGCGAGGTGTGGTGGCTCACGCTTGTAATCCTAGCACTGTGGCAGGCTGAGGCGGGATTGCTTGAGCTCAGGAGTTTTGAGAACAGCCTGAGCAAGAGTGAGACCCCCATCTCTACAAAAATAGAAAAATTAGCTGGGCATGGTGGTGGCGCCTATGGTCCCAGCTACTCGGGAGGCTGAGGCAGGAGGATCGCTTGAGTCTAGGAGTTTGAGGTTGCTGTGAACTATGATGACACCACTGTACTCTAGCCCTGGGTGACAGAGTGAGACCTTGTCTCAAAAAAAAAAAAAAAAAAAAAAAGGACCTTGTAATCCTGAATCCCCTCTATAACCCAACTGAGTAGCTTGTCCTCCAGTGAAAAAGAACATTTCATATATGGCTGCCCATTCTTTTTGTGGACAGTGCTAGGAAGTTTTTCTTTCTGTTAAACTAAAACTTGCCTTCTTACAACATCTATCCATTGGTCTTGGGGCAACACTGAAGCAGTCTATACACACAAAGGTCATTTCTTCACCTGTAACTGTCCTATTTTTCTGCTGCCTACAGAGACTAGCTTGGGGTCTTCTATTTAGGCTGATACAGTGTTAGTATTCTCCATACTCTTAGGCACCTAGATTTTCTAAAGAGGATGAAAATCTGAACCCCAGTTTACTGACTTAAATTTTTACAAACTTTTGATTTTGGAATAATTTCAAAGATAGAAAAGTTGCAAGAGTTTTACAAAGAACATCGTATACTGGAATGTAAGGAAGTTTTCCAAGAGGGCATGGGGAAAATGTATTGGAGAATTTGAGTATCAAATAATAAGAACAGATTACAACCCACTGAATAAAATAGATATCTATGAGTCTACACTGGCAAAGACTTCACTGGATTCCTTAAATTGCCAACATTTCACTCCATTTGCCTTATCATTCATTCATTTATTCTTTCTCTCTCTCTCTCTCTCTCTCTCTCTCTCGACAGATATACCTATGTGTACAATCTGCCCGTATCTGTATCCATATCTGTGTCTATATCACTCTATACATGTTTCCTAATCATTAAACTCAGGTTATATATTGTTTGGCAGGAACCACCACCTATGTTTTTCTCAGTGCATATTATCAGGAAGCACACAATGTTGGTTTGTCCCATTACTGGTGATGCTAACTTTAATCACTTGGTTTAGATGGTATCTCTCAGGTTTTTCCAATGTAAATTAATTAAAAGTATTTTGGGCTAAATAATTGAAATACATTTTTTTTGTGAGGAGATAGTTTCAGTATATGCAAATATCCTGTTCCTTAACAAACCTTTACCTAGTAGTTTTCATATTCTTTGATGTTACTGGCTCAAATAATTTATTAGTATGATGGGTGCCAAAATAGTGATTCCCTAATTCCACCATTCTATCTACATTTAGCTGGTATTCTACTAAAGGACAGAGTTATTCTTTCTCCCCCATTTATTTGTTTATGCATTCATTTATTTCTTTATACCAGTATAGAATCATAGATTTCTATTTTATTTAATGGGTTATAATCTGTTATCACATTTATTTTGATTCTCAAATTCTCCAAAGTTTTCCACATGACGTTCTGATATATCCCCAATTACTCTTGGGAAACTTCCTCACTTTCTGGTATAAGATGTCCTGGAATCAGCCATTTCTCCCAAAGAGCCCTGGTTCCTTTTGGTGGAAAGGGCACCTAGAAACCAACTTTTGTGGGCTAAGTGAGCTCCCTGTTACTGGGTGTCACTGCTTCTAGGCCTTCTCAGCAGACAAGGTCAGAAAGTGTGTGTGTGTGTGTGTGTGTGTACAGAGAAAGAGATAAACACACACAAAGAAATCTAAATCCATTTGTCTGTTAAAAACTATGAGTTCATATCATACCTCCAACAACAATTCAACACCACAGGGTTTATCTTTACTCTTTCTATATTTGTTACTCTCTTCTATAACGATGAACACATTATCCCTGATATATTATCTCTAATATATTTACTCATCTGCTCAATCTCCCAGTATGTAACCAATTTCCCAACCACGTGGGCCACCTTCCTGGCCCTGGCTTACTATTTCCTGGCTTAGCTGGATCCTCAGTCCTGGCCTGCCAAAAACACTGGTCACGTGGGTTGAATTCTTGGTCCCAGCCTGACAAACACACCAGCTGTGCTGGCAGAATCTCTGGTCCTGCCAGATGCAGAGGCCCCAGCCCTTAGATACCCCCAAGTCTGCAGTCATGCAGTTCCAATCCTTTGCCTCTGTCCTGCAGGTCATTTTGGCTGTATCAGCCGTGTCCTTTCCCCAGCCCCACTCACCATGCCAGCTGATTCCTCAGCCACGACAAAGGGCAAGGGGCAGATTGACTTTAAACTGTATGACTCTGCATTTAAAAGGAGCACTGAATATCTATGTTCTGGTATCTGTCAAAAACTAGATCCTTAAACTTATTGCTGCTTAATAGATTTAAAAAATTGGCTGAAACTACTAATATTTAGAGAGGCTTTCCAAAGATTTGAAAATTTATTTCTTACATTAAATAATATATTAGATATCTGAGTACATGGGCAGTAATATTTAGGGTCTCCTAGAGAATGGCTGTTACTGAAATGAACTCTGGTGTTACAACATTGCTGAGATGTTGCTTATATTTGGTTCTTTATGAGGACCCATGGGCGAGAAATTTCTTTCAGATCTCAGAACTTATGTTTTCGCTAAACTACTGGTTTTGTTTGGTATCTTTTGGGATACTACACCTGCATAACTATAGTCACGTGCCACTTAACAACAGTGATGCATTCTGAGAAATGTGTCGCCAGGCGATTTCATCCTTGTGCGAACATCACGGAGCGGACCTGGACGGTGTGGCCTCCCACGTCCCTAGGCTTAGCGGCGCAGCCTATGGCTCCCGGGCTGCGAACCTGCACAGTGTGCTACTGTGCTGAATACCGGCAACTGCAGCACAATGCTAAGTATTCGTGTATCCCAACATATCTAACCGTAGGAAAGGTACGGTAAACATATAGGATCATAATCTCAGGGGAGCGCCGCTGCACACGAGGTCCGTCCTTACGCGGTGTCATCAAAATTTTCTCTTGACAGTGCCTGAGAGCTCACTCCCGGCTTCACCTTATTTTTTCTGACCCTCATTTTCTCTTCACTTATTAGAGTCACGGGGATGGGAATGCATCAGAAGGCAAGAAATTTCTTCAGCGATTCTGACGGGCTGCCCTCCCCAAGAAGCACTACTCCAGGACTGCTGGCCCCGTCCAGACTTCTGGAAGGTGCAGAACCGGGTTACCTACCTCTCATTCTAACACATGCCCCCTTAACCTTAAAGCTGGACTAATATCATATTGTGAATATAACTTCTAATTTTATAGGGCTTGAAGCAATTTAAAAAATGTGAAGGAGACAAAAAAATTATCCCAAAGAGATAAAATAATGGCTGTTCTTTCATATATACAAGATATTTAGAAACAATATTTTCTTAGCCATAAAGTATCTAAAATTTGACCTGGTACAAGCATACTTAGCTGCTGGAACTTGACAAGATTGCAGCTTGAGGTAAAGTGGCCCTGAATTCATTATCTGAACAATATATATTTGGCAGAGTCTGGAGACAGAAAGCCAAAGACCTAGGAACCAAATGCTTAAGTCTTCAAAAAATACCTGCAGTGCAAAATACTTACAGTGCATACAACCAAGTACACACAGGTAGCCAAGATCACACCCACTGAGTCAGACTGTCTGACTCTGGCCAGCATGTGTAAAATCATAATACATAAAATTTCTTCAAACTAGGACACTTTTACCCAAGATCAATATTATGCCCTAAATTATCTGTTACCACATTCACTTTATAACCACATGAGCCACTGCACTGGTGACAAGCTGAAAAGTTGAAGTTTATTGTTGCAGGGAAATGGTGTTTCACAGCACAGTGGTGTACGAGTGCAACAGCCATAGGAGACTCATAAATGTTTCCTCACCTCGTTGCAAAGCTGAACACAATCCCTTGCGGCCATGAGAAAGATCACACACACGAGTGTGGTCTTTCCACTACCTGCACCTGTAGCTACCTGGCGTTGTCCACCCTGGTGCATCTTTCTGAAACTGAGGAATTGATGTGTAGCATATGTTCAGTACAACCTTTAAAAAATATACACAATGTTTATGTTAAATCTACCGTACCCCTTCCAAACACATCAGGACCCAAATCCTTGGGCTTTATGAAAAAGTCTGACATTTTAAAACTCAAAACTGTTTGCATTTATATTCAAGGGAAAAGCTATTTGTCAAAAAGGTTTTAGTTGAAAATTTTCCACAATGTTCATGGAGTGTCGTAATACTCAATCTAAGAACCACTAATTCCACTCCTTAAGTAGATGTTACTTTTTTGTCAGCTAGTGTCAATGCTGGATTCATGGATACACGAACAAAGTTTCCGACCTAACAGATCTCAGCAGGGCTTGGTGAAGAAATGAAGGCATCTTACATATGAGGAGCAGTTCTCAGTGCAGTGTGGAGAACCTGGCCCTGGAATTTCAATTATGGGCTGTAATTCTGAAAGCTGACAGTGGTCAAAGATGGGAGTGTCCTAAAATAAATGTAATCCACTCCATGAACCCTAATATATATAATCCTCCTTAACTACTTGACCCTCTGAGTTGTTTCCCAGAAATGATGGACTCGAACTCCTGGCCTCAGCCTCCCAAAGTGTCGGGATTACAGGTGTGAGACACCTGGTCTGAAATGATGGATTTTCTACAAGACAAAGGAGAGGCCCTTCCAGATGCCACGATTCACCACCCCCCACAAACTGTCCCCACAGCACACAGCCCCTGGGCGCTGCACCACAACCTGCCCCAAGGCACGTGGCCCCTCCTTTAAAAGCCCATGATCTCCCTTAGTTGAGAGACAGATTTGGGGCAGTTTCTCCTGTTCTCCTGGAAAGATGTCTGTCTGGCAATTCTTGTTGTCTTAATAATTGGATCTTTGTGCCATGAGCAATTGGACCTAGACTGAAACCCCCTTGTGGTTTCGACAACAGAATGATTACAGGGCCTATGTTTAGTAAGTAATAAAGAACAGAAAGACAGCCTAAGTATGATACCATATATTTTGAATTTATATCACACTAAACAATACCGCATATTGTTTATGGAAACATTATGTATGTATTAAAAAGGGAAAAATGTGGATTGCAAAAATGCACACCAATTTTGGACAGTGGTTGCCACTGCAGAGGAAAATAGAAAAATACAATTGAGAAGGGGCACAAAGAAGACTTTAGCTATGCTCAGGGAAAACCGAAGTGTTCTTCCTCCTCTCACAAGTTCAACACAGTACTTCTGACACCAGACCCTCCAGCAGACAACAAGTGGGTATCCTGTAATTTAATTCAATTCTGATACTATCTACTTGGAGACAATGTCAGATCCCATAGGCTAGGGGCTCGATCCACAAGATTTCCTGTCCGCCCCCCCTCAACTTCAGAGGCCAGTCACAAGCTCCAGACTGGACTGTGCTTCTGATGGACTGGCTATAAAGTAAGGTTCCCACACTCCCCTCACGTTAGGTTAGTTTGGTAGAATGGCTTACAGAACTCAGGGAAATACTTTACAGATGTTCACCCATTTATTACCAAGGATATTTTAAAGGATACCAATGAACAGCCAGAAGAGATACACAGGGCAAGGGATGTGGGAAGGGGTGCAGAGTTCCATGCCCTCTCCAAGCATGCCACCCTCCAGGTACTCCCGTGCGTTCAGATAGCTGGAACCCCATCTGGACACTGTCCTTTTGGGTTTTTATGGAGGCTTTGATAAGTGGGCATGCTTGATTGCATCACTGGCCAGGGGTGAGCAACTCAACCCTCAGCCCCCTTCCCCTCCCCAGAGGTTAGGATGTAAGACTGAAGCCTCAACCCTCTAATCACTAGGTTGGTTCCCCTGGCAACCAGCCTCCATCCTGAAGCTATCCAGGAGCCCCCAGCCCCCAGCCCCCAGCCACCTCATTAGCATACAAAAGACACTCTTATCACTCCAGAGATTCCAAGCATTTTAAGGCTCTGTGTAAGGAACCAGGGCTGGAGACCAAATAGATATTTTCAATCTATCACAATATCACACTATATTTAGCATTAAAAAAAAGACCTGAAGCAGATATGACAAAGTAATATTTGTTAATTCTGGGCACAAAGGTAATGTTATATTAATCTCTACATTTTTCTGAATGCTTAAAGTATTTCCTTAAAATTAATTTGATACAACCACACACAAAAGAGAAAAGAGCCTGGGGGCAAAAGTTGGAATTTTAAATATATGTGTGCGTGTGTATACAAAATGGAAAAAATGGCAAGCTTTTCACAGAGGAAACCTTATTCTAGAATCCTCTGCAAATAATTTTTGTGACTCCTAAAAAAAAAAATATATATATATATATATTTAAGACTGCTCTGTTGGATCACAAATGGACATACAAGGACAGCCAGCTTAAAGTTAAGAAAGCCCAGATATGGCTAGATGTAAGGTCAGAATTTTCTATGCTCAAGATTCTAGAACAGGGACAATTTCAACGTTAATGTGGGGCTCATCAGGCTGCTTTTTAGGAAAATATTTACTGAAAATAATGATGGGGATAACAGCAATAAGACCACCATCTATAAGCACTTATAATTCTCACAAGAACATCATTGTCCATTGCAAGGTGAAGGAACAGGTGTAGAGATGCTAAGAAAACTAAAACCAAATAGACAGGAAGGGAAGGGGAACCATGTGAATCCGAGTCTGCCTGACTCTAAAGACTGTGCCAGTAACTGCCGCAGTACCCTGAGACTGCCACCAGCAGCATGTGGCACTAATGTACGTGTATGTCTGCCTGTCCTCCATGTACCCATGTGCCCAACTGTCTAATTCAATTCAATCCAAACGAATACATCATACCCAAAGGAAACTCCAAAGAGTATAAAATTGGGGGGCAGATTTATAAAACTCAAAAATGAAAAGTCACTGCTATGAATAGATTCAAGGCAGAGCCCAGAAAGGAATTCATCACATTCTACCATCCAGCTATCCTATAATTATCATTAAATCACTACAGGAAGTCTGGTAGGTTGAAAAAAAATTAATAGTTCTATAGGTCTAAATAATCTTCTAATTTTTGAAAACGGAACGTTTTACTTGGAGTAAATCAATGCCAGCTCGATTTTATAGCGACAGGAAACAATGCCATCAATCATCATCATTCCTGAATAGCCCATGATGGAATCTGACACAATGGCAGGACTTCATTTCCCAATTGCTTCCCAGGCTCTGCCTTCCATCTATTCGTAGCCGTGATTTTTAATTTTTCAGTCTGTAACTCTGCCCCAAAATTTTATATTCTCATCTCTGGATTTTTTTTTTTTAAAGATAAGATTTATTCATCTTTGCAATTGTAGAGCAGGAAGGAAAACAGGAGTAACTCCATGACAGACTGGACCTCTTAGGAAAGGCCTAAGTTTTGGTTTCCCCAACGCAGGCCCTCCCCCTCCCCGGAATGCCGCTGGTAACAACTGAGGGCCCTGGCTTGGAAACTGGCCAATTAGGAGCCAAAGCCCCGGCTTGGAAACTGGCCAATCAGGAGCCAAAACTATCGGCCACTTTTGAGGGAACAAATGAACTAAAAGGGGGGTGGGGGGGTGTGCCCAATACATGTAACCTATCGATAAGTATAAAAGCTTTGTTTCCACCCCAGGGCAGGGTCCGGGCTCGTGGAGAGACCACTGCGCTGGTCCTCTGAGCCTTGGATCCTAGCCTAGGCTAGAAAATAAACTCCTTTGTCTGTTGCAGCCTTGGTGACTCTGCCTATCTGTTCCTGGGACTGAGGGTAACCGGTTCTTACACAATCTATTTGAAATTTTTATGATGTCATACTATGGGTTGTACAAGTACCAAATGTGCAACTTTCTTAAAAAGAAAAAAGAAAGCTTATGGAATTGCGAAAGCTTAGCTAGCCTGTCCAGAGGACCTGTGACAAAGCCACTCACGACTGCACGTAGGGCCTGGCATTTACCACCACAGAGCGTTTCTCGTGACTATGCAGGTAATGTTACCTCGTTAAGTCTACAGCAGTCCTGAGAGGCAAGTATTCCTGCCCCTATTTTAGTGGTGAAGAAACTGGGGCTCAGAAAGGTTAAGAGCTGCTTTATGTCCCAAGGCTGGAAAGTGACAGAGCCAGACTTGGGACCCAGATCTGACTCCAGTGTCATTATTTTTCCTACTCTGCCACTCTGTGTATATGAGTGTGTTTGTGTGTGTATGTGAGTATATGTGTGTGTGTTAAGATTTGGGGGCCATTCCCTTGAATATATTCCTTGGGTTTTATTTCTACTTGGTCAAAAGAGATTTTCCAAATTGGGTTAGCAGAAGGAACATCTTGTGTCCCTTCTGATTTTCAAGCTCTCATTCTTTAAGGATACAGAAGTTACCTTGTTCTTCCTCTGGCTCTTCAAATAGCCCATATCCCCAACCCAGGTAAGCACAAATTAAAGTTCCAGTTACTTATCAGCACTCAAAAAGCTTAAGAAGGCATATGCAATGAGCTGTTTTCATCATCTCTCATTATATGTATTCTGTACAGAAAGGTACAGTAAAAACATTGGTGCATAAGCTTAACAGACCACAGCTGCCCAAGTAAGCAGCTTGAGGGTCTTGGATAAAGAGCTTTGTGTAAACGTGTAAACTTTGTATAAGCACTGGGAGATACCAGAAGCCTTAAAGTAATACTCTTTGTGCATTTTCTTCTTTTATCTTGCAAACTGACAATGATGCAAGTTTGTAAGGAGTTCCACTTCTGCTTAGCATGCAGAAAACCCTAAGAAAATATTGCTCCCACGTAATAACAAGAAAAGGCTGGACAATCTATAAAATCATAATTTTTTTAAGGCCTATAAAAGTGGAGGTCCCAAGGGAAATAGGTGAACTGAATTCAAGGATGACAAGCCCATCTGAGGACAGACGGGACACATTTCTGGCAGAGCACAGGAGGAAGTGGCAGCCACCAAAATGGGTAGGGAGAAAGCAACTATTAAAACAATTTAAACAAATTCTCAAACTCAGATGCGGAGCCAAAGACACAAGGAGTCCACATCCACTCTCCACTCATCCACTGGCCTCCACTGAGTATTTTGTTGGAAAGATTGGGCCCAGAGCAGGAAATCCAAGAGGCGCTCACTGGCACAGGTGTGTGGGGCCTGCCAACAGGGAGGGTAGAGCAGGAGGACTCGAGAAATCTCCCCGTGCTCTAGGCCTGTGTGAGCACAGGTGGTGATGGCTGCCAGGATGGGACAGGCACACAGGCCCACCTGCACCCTGGACTGTTCTCTGATATGGAGCAAAAACCATGTGCCTCGGAAGGGCAAGAAACCCCTCAGTGCCTGGAGCCTGGCTCTGCTTTGACAGGAAAAGCCGAGTGCTGCTGGGGCGGCGCAGGCAGCCCTCATGGCCCCTGCTCCCAGGAAAAGATTGGCTGCCACCAGAGAAGGAGTAGAAAGTCTACTCTACGGGCTCTTGTACTGACTCTAGGCAAAAGCAAACTGTCACCAGGAAAGAGACAGAAAGTCCACTAGGCCCTGGGATTATGAACTCATTCAAGGTAGAAGCCTGCTGCTACAGGGGAAGGGGCAAGAAATCAGCCTACAGTCCAGACCCTGCCCTGAGGGGTAGGGAGACGCTGCCTGTCACTAGGGGTGGGGCAGGAACACTGAGACAGGGGCTGGCGCAGGAGAATGAAGAAACCACTGCTGTCCCCCCATGCATCTTGCACGAGTAACGAGAGAAGCCTACCGCTCGAAGACAAGCCCTCTGTGGTGCAGCACACAGGGCCTGCTGAAAGCGGAGAGCAAAGCAGGAAACTGAGAAACATCAGCGCTCCAGACCGCATATCCAGACTGCACACGGCAGTGGCAATCCACCACTGGGAAATTTAAAACCTCTGGTGCCCTGAAGGTAATTATAGCAAAAACAAACCCAAACCCAGCTCAATTAGTGACTTAGTCCCTAATGCTAATGGCTTGACATAAGAAGAGGAATGCCTATTTCCAGAAATAAATGCTATTTACTTCAGTTTCTACTATTCTTTTTACTTAGAATATTTGACATTTAATAAAAAATTATGAGACACACAAAAAAGAAAGTGGACTTGAAGATAGATCAATAGGAATTATCTAAAATAATAAAAGGAATCTCCAAACATAATGAGAAAAAAAATGGAAAGCAAAATAAAATAAAACAGAAGATATCTAAGGGATGTAGAATAATAACAAATGACCTAACAAATATTTAATTGTAGTTACAGAACAAGAAGAGATAAAGGGGCAGAAGACATATTTGAAGAGATAATGGCCAAGAATTTTCCAAAATTAATGAAAGACAACAAAACAGATCTATGGGGCTCAGAGAATCCCAAACAGGATAAATATAAAGAAAAACACAATTAGACACATTATCATCAAATGCTTGAAAACCAAAGATAAAGAGAATATCTTCATAGCAGCCAGAGAAAAAAAGAAACACAGCATACCAAAAAAACCCAAAAAATAAACAAAAACAAACAAACAAACAAAAACAAAAACCCCAAACCAAAACTGTATGAATACAGCAGACTTCAAAAGAAACTATGTAAACTAAAAGAAAATGGAACAGCATCCTTAAAGTAAAAAAAAAAATAAAATAAAAAAAATAAAAAAATAAAAAATAAAAATAATAAAAAATAAAAAAAAAAAAAAAGGGAAAAAACCCTTCCTGTCAACCAAGAAATCTATACCCAGAGAAGAACATTTTTCAAAACAAAGATATGTTAGTTTGCTAGGGCTGCCATAACAAAACACCACAGTCAGGCCAGGTGCCCACGCCTGTAATCCTAGCACTTTGGAAGGCAGAGGCAGGAGGATCGCTTGAGGCCAGGAGTTACAGCCTGGGTGATGAAGTAAGATCCTGTCTCTTTAAAAACAAAACAAAACAAAACAAAAAAATAAAAACAAGAACAAAAAAACAAAAAGAAAGCCCATAGTCTGGGTGGCTTAAACAACAGAAATTTATTTTCCCTCAGTTCTGGAAGCTAGAAGTCCAAGATCAAAGTATTACCTTTAACAGGTTTCACTTCTTCCGAGGCCTCTCTCCTTGGCGTACAGATGGCCGCCTTCTTGCTGCCCCTACATGGTATTTGCTCTTTGTGCACACCCTGGGGTATCTCTTACAAGACCACCAGTCACACTGGATTACAGCCCAGCCTAATGGCCTCATTTTAACTTAATTATCTCTTTAAAGGCCTTATCTCCAAATATGGTCACATTCTGAGGTACTGAAGTACACTTAAAAATGGTTAAGAGGCTAAATTTTATTTTATGTATTTTATTTTAACACAATAAAAAAATTGAAAAAAGAAGATAACTGTCTGAAGCAAAAACAGTAACAATATAGTATGGGCTTAATAACATGGAGGAGTAAAATGTATGACCACAATAGCATAAAGTTTGGGGGACAGGAAATAGAAGCACACTATCGAAAGATTCCCATGCTGTACTTGAAGTCGTACACTATTTCTTCTTTAACTATGGTGAGTTAAAGCTGTGCACCACTTATAAACAGGATAGGGGGTTTGAGCTTATAAGCCACTAGTGGAAATAAAATAATAAAAAATAATTAACTCAAAAGAAAGCAAGGAAAGAGGAAAAAAGGGAAAAATAAGAAATGAAACAGAGAATAGAAAGATGATAGATTAAACTCAACTATTAACATATCAATAATTACATCAAATGCAAATATTCTAAACACTTCAATTAGAAGACAATGACTGAATGTATGCTCTCTACAAGAAACCTACTTTAAACATAAAGAAAGATAGCTTACAAGCAAATATAAGGAAAAGGTTTGCCATGCACGTACACTAATCTAAAGATAGCTGGAACACTTACATTAATATCAGACAACGCAGACTTCAGAGCTTTGAATACGGACATTACATAATGATAAGAGTCAGTTCATGAAGAAGACGTAACAATCCTTAACGTGTAAGCACTGGGTAACAGCTTCAAGAGACACAGAGCAAAACTGAGAAAGTAAGGAAAATAAACAAATCCCCAGGTTTAGTTGGTATGGTAGCCAGCCTCTAAGAGGGCAAAGAAAACAAAACAATTCTGGGAAATCTTCAGATGTGAGGTTTTATTTTTAGGCTCCTCTAGGCCAGGCAGTTGCAGATTATGCAGTCAAGACTCAGGGTGAAGTCTGACTGGTTTCTCACATCAGCAGTCAGACTAGCCAAAGCTGTTAAGTGGCGCTGAGGAAACCGTTTTGGGTTGCCAAACAAATAATCAGCTAAGGATATACTAAGCATTTTTCACATGCATTGTACTGTGCTAGACGTTGCAGAAATATAAGACATGCATGGTCCTGGCGGTGAAGCTTACAATCTAGTTGCAGAAATAAGAATCACAAACAAACATGAAATACAAAATAATAAACTATGCAGAACTCATTAGAATTCACTCATTTAAGTTAATGAGCACATACTATGCACCCTGAGGTGGTGCTAATTTTAAGATGAAAATGATATAGTTCCTGCTTTCGACAGGCAGACAGGCCAGAATGGGAAGGCGGGTATGAAATAATTGTTAGAGGTACTACAGAGGCCCCGAGGAGAAAGGAACACAGTCTGCCTGGGGTTTCAGGAAATAATACACAGAAGAAACGATGTCTGCGCTGAGTTTGTAAACAGTCCTATTTTGGTATTCCCCAGGGAGACAAAGTAGGGAGGGCATACCTGGCAGAAGGATGAGAATGAGCAAAAGGACTCATGAAACAGTGCCGCTCTTTTAAAAAACTCTAAGAAGTTTGGTATGCTTCAAGGATAGGTAACAAGTATACATTTAGTAGTTAGGCCACAGGAAAGAAAGCCTTGTATGATATGAAAGGAGTGTAGACTTGACCTTGTCTGCTTGTCCCCCACCCCCACACTCATTCAACAACCACTTACTGAGCAGCTATGAAATCCTAGTCATTGTTCTTGGTACCGAGGATACAGCACTGGAAAAGACAGACAAAGCTCTTATCCTGTCCTCACCGGGGTGGTGCGGGGGGAGAACGGCAGCAGCAAAGCGCACTGCAGATACAGGGGTGATGGGCACAGAGTCAGGAGCACGGGCTCCCCATCACAGAAACAAAACTGTAATAATAAACAGCACACACAAAAGAAACCAATATGCATATTTGGCAGTGACTCCTATCTTTTGTTTCTTGGCCTTCAAAACTCTAGTGGAACCTTGATCACAATGCTTTCACAGGCAAATCAGTTTGTATTGTTAGACAGCCTGCATTATTTTCTTAAATTCTTACTCGGGGTAAGAAGGCAGAAAATTGGCTGGTTTCTCCACAAATCTTTGGTAGCTATGGAGAAGCTTATAGAAGGAGATGTTAGTTGTTGTATTCCTTTACAGATGACCTGAGTCTCCTGTTTCCCAGGGAATACTGCAGAAGATACAGTCTCACACGCCTCAAACAGTAACGTCAGTAACTGAAGCACATTCTCAGTCAAGGGCAAACACGGCAACATTAAGAGGATTCATGCGTGTGAGCAAAATTGTTTTGATGACTGCAGTAACGTGCAATGGTAAGTTTATTAATGAATCTGGTTTCATTCACTGGAAACTTTCTGATAAATTCTTAGTTTGAAATTTTCTATCTCGGTCTCACCCTGAAGATATCTTTTTCCCTTGGAAAGATTGAGTTAAGCCCATCCAGGCATATTTGAAGTACAGGACTGAGTGAAAACACTTTTTCCATTTCAAAGACAAGCCATTTTACAAAGCTATAATTTAACGCCAGTTAAAGTCTGATACATCACTATGTTAGCATTTTAAGCAGCATTGTTTTTCTACAAAATTTTAAACAAAAATCTTTAAAATAAAATAGCCATGTGCTCTGTTTCCAGTTGCATTTTTACTACATGGTTATTAATATCAAAAAGAGCTATGAAGAATTTAATACTGTCCTTTAAATTTTTTTTCTTCTTTCGAGAAAGAAAGTAATTAAAATTCCTATGGCAACCTGCTAAATTTGAGAAGCAGGCCTTACCCTTTTCGCATCAAACAAGAGAGGCATCCTGGATGACTAGTTAGGCTGTTAAACATGTCTATGCATTATCAGGCACCATCCACAATATGGGGAAGTAGGTGCAGCTGTAAGGCTCTCCAGTTTGCATTTCTTTCTCCCTTTTTTACGGAAAAAAATATTTATTTTTTTCTAATTACAAAAGTAATACATACATAATGCAGGAACCTCAGAAAATACAGAAAAGTACAAAGAGAAACTCACAGATAATCCCACCATCCACAGATGACCATTTTATCATTTCACCACTTTGGTATACATGGATCCAACTTCATTTACTGATATAATTTAATATATTTCATATATACACACACAATTTTTTTTTAACAAAAATGATGGTATTCTCTGAACACTGCTATGAAACCTGTTATTTTTCACTTAGCAATAGATCATAAACATTTTTCACTGTCAAGAAATGTGTTTCTACTGCAGCATTATTATTTTTTTTTTTGTGTCTCTGTCTCACTTTGTTGCCCAGGCTAGAGTGAGTGCCGTGGCATCAGCCTAGCTCACAGCAACCTCAAACTCCTGGGCTCAAGCAATCCTTCTGCCTCAGCCTCCCGAGTAGCTGGGACTACAGACATGAGCCACCATGCCTGGCTAATTTTTTCTATATATATTTTTAGTTGGCCAGATAATTTCTTTCTATTTTTTAGTAGAGACGGGGTCTCGCTCTTGCTCAGGCTGGTCTCGAACTCCTGACCTCGAGTGATCCACCCGCCTCGGCCTCCCAGAGTGTTAGGATTGCAGGCGTGAGCCACCGCGCCCGGCGTGCAGCATGATTTTTAATGGCCATGTAGTATTCCATCCACAGACCTGTTCTTTAGTATCTCTGTGAAAGGCTCTGCCTTGAGGAAGGAAGCTTGCTGCACAGAGACACATCCTCACTGGGCCTCCTGGCTGTGCCTAGCTCCAGTGAGCACCAAGTACAAGATACTCAACTCCATATCCTGCATTTTACTTCCTACTAAATCAGAGCATAAGACTCGGGCACTGTTTTTACTAGGATTTAGAATGGCTTTATTGACATAGCCACAAGCTCACTGATTAATTTTCAATTAATAATAAAAATGCCCAGTGGTATTAAAAAAGTTAACAATTACTGACAATCTTCCACTAATGATATGTAGCCAAAATAGCTTGTACTTATTTTCATACATATCTATTACCTAATGCTAGATTAACTGGCACACATCTTAATATCCTCATTATTGGAACTTCTAAGCATCCTCGACAGCACACAAGTGGTAGAAACACCAGCTAAGGAAGTATGAGACCTGGGTTTTAGTCACAGACTTGCTTCTCACTAGGAATGTGATCTCCGACATATTTCCAGGCCTCTATGAGCAACCATTCAAATGGGGGCTAGACTAGACAATTCATAAGGCCCCTTCTGGCTCTAACACACCTCAGTCTAATAAAAATACAACTAGTAGCAGCATCATGAGTGAGCATCACATATTTAACATACACCCCCAACTCAAGACTAAAAAGTGAACTTTAGAACATTCCAGAACACTGAAAGGGTAGCGTCAGTTCTCCTGATTTTCTGTGGGGCCTCAAGAATGTTGTAGAGCCTCACTGATCTTCCACTGTCATCTTCCACACTGTGAAATTTTACAACTTCAGGTTAACAGCCCGGTCTGTAGAAATCGCCCTGACTCCCACTTTCTGCACACACGTGCTCATCCCAAGTGCGTGATGCGTGCCAGAAACAGGGAGGTACAACCCTGGCGATTTCACACTTGTCATCGTCAGTCAGTACAAGAGCACTAAAGGAGGACTCACTTGCGATGAGCAGGCTATTTCATCTGCCTTCGCTTTCCCAGTGCTTCATTACCTGCGCAATGAGAGTACGGGCGGCTCACGCCCCCAGGTGCCCTGCCTGCGAGATGTAATATCCCAGGAATACAAATGCTCCCGGAGTACATGCTGTGCTGTCATATGGTCTTTTCATCATCTGCTGGTTTCATAACTGGAAAGTGAAAATGAAAAGCAATGCAGTTTATTTAAGAAGCTTTATTATAAACTTGCTAATACACGTGTTTCCTCCGAGACTGGATGTTGCAAATCCATTATTTCCACACAGTCGTTCCTCCCCATGACTGGCATCGATCACCCGATCATACGGGATGACATAAGCCTCTTTGCCTCTGGAAGGGCAGAATCGCAGCTGGTGGCCTTTTCTCCGTCTTTGTCCATTTCTTCAGGTTTCTTTAAAACTAACTGGGAGAGCCGATAAACACGCCGCCAATTCCCTTAACACACTAGGGGGCAGCTCACCGTGCCCTTCAGACCTGCTCCTGCTCTGTTTCGCCAGGTATTCCCTTACCTGCCTTGGTCAACTGGCCTTCGCGACACGTTCATCACAACTTCTCTAAGTGTCAATTTTTCCTCTTTTCATTGCCTTTAGCTTGCGGTTCTCCTTCCTCCACTCCACTTCGGAGAGAAATATCTGGGTCTGGAGATTGTAAAGTCACCTCTGCTGGTGCTGGAATGGCTCTTTCTGCACACCGGGGTGCACAGCGAGCTGTCACCAGCAGATTCCTGCTGCAGCGGGGTCTCCCTGGAGGGGCAGCCCAGTGGGCCCCTGCTGCCCTGCTGGCTGGCAGCAGGGTCGGGGACCGCCGGAGCTGACTCGTGTTTTTTTCCCAATGTAGAGATGGCTCGAGTTTCTTGACTTGTGGGTTGTCACTGCCATCACTGACCTCACACCACAGTGGGTTTTATATTCAACCCAATTTTCCTTCACATACTATGAGTAAACAAACAATGTTTAACACATAGGAAGTACTTAGCTGGAACAGTGCATACCTACCAAATCCTGATGCAGAGTTTTAGTAAATTTACAACATCTGTGCATTTCTTTAGTCTTTTGGTTGGTATGCCTATAACCTGTAACAGGGTAAGGGATATCACCCACTTCTATCTGTAAACTAGGAGCAAAAGGAGCTTTGAATTAATATTTTAAGCCCTGCTCTTTTTCTCTTTCTCTTTCTCAGAGTTCATCCAATTTTTCTTTCCTTCACTTTCCGTGTCTGCTTGCTATCCCTATCCTTATCCTGTTCGCTCTTTTTTATTCACAATTTTTGTCTCCAAGCTAGCCTTATCATGTCATTATTGAACTAAAAATCATAACATGTAAAAAAAAAAAAAAGAAATTACTGGATTTTTACAAGCGACAGTAAACAGAAAATGTAACACAGACCCCCTATGCTACATTTGTTTGTGCCCCACCCCAATTCCTAAATTGAAATCCTAACCCCTAACGTGATGGCATGAGGAGGCGGGGCCTCCGGGCGGTGATCAGGCCATGAGATGGGCAGTCTGCAACCTGGAAGGGAGCCCTCACCAGAAACCAACCATGCTGGCACCCTGATTTGGGACTTCCAGTCTCCAGAACTGTGAGAAATAGATGTCTATTTTTTGTAAGCCATGCACTCCATGGTATTTTGTTATAGCAGCCCGAATGGACTGAGACATTGGGTTAAACCTAAACTAATTCATCTAATGGTTTTTTTACTTAAAAACTCAAGGCTATATTGTAACCTACAGTTCCCTAGAAACAACTTAAGACACAACTGAAGACACATGCTATTGACTTGTCAAAAATCCCTATCCTGCCAAGTGCAATGGCTCATGCCTGTAATCCTTGCACTTTGGGAGGCTGAGGTGGGAGAATTGCTTGAGGCCAGGAGTTCAAGACTAGCCTGGGCAACATAGCAACACTTCATCTCTAAAAAAATGAAAAAAGAATTAGCTGGCAAGGTGGCTTGCTACTTGGGAGGCTGAGGAAGGAGGATCGCTTCAGTCTAGGAGTTTGAGGCTGCAGTGAGCTGTGATTGCATCACTGCACTCCAGCCTGGACGACAGAGTGAGACTGTCTCTTAAAAGAAAAATGTCTTATGCAAACCTCCTTAACTCAGACTTTCCTTCAGTGGTCACCACATCTATGTAATAACCTATGGCACGTGAACAGATTATCCTTAACACTCTTCCTTAAAAATCAGCCCTTTCTGATAACTGAGTAAGTCATACTGATGCAAGACTCAAGTGGCACTTTCTTCAAAAGGTAATCCCAAATATCTGCTGAAGACTCTTCATTACCAATAATCTTGAATCTAAGAAAAGAATGGTGGTTACCAATAGCGGGGGTGGGGAAGATGTTGGTCAAAGGGTACAAAGTTTCAGTAAGATCAGGGGAATAAGTTCAAGAAATCTATGTATTATACAAAATGCTGACTATAGATAGTCAATAACAATGTATTTTATTCTTGAAAATTGCAAAGAGAGTAGATTTTGCGTTCTCACCATAAAAAAAATTAGGTAATGCATATGTTAATTAGCTTGATTTTGTCATTCCACAATGTACACGTATTTCAAAACAGTATGTTGTACATGATAAACATATACGTTTTTAAATTTCTCAATTAAAAAAATAAAATAGAAATCAGTACAAAACTCTGGAACCCCCCCACCAGAAAATCTTGGATCCAAATACTGAATCCCCAAGGTAGTTCTCACTGCATTAACCTGAACAGCAGCTGGACTTGAACAGGCTCCTGTCGAAGCCCCAGCGGGAGGCTTACCTGCTCCTGGGTCATCTTCTGCAGCTCGTTCTCCCAAGCTGCCTGGTCATCGTCCAGGTTATAGGAAGCTGGTGGAGTGAGTCCACGAAGGATCAGGGGGTCTCGGTCATGGCAGAGGGCTGTCAGGTGTCCAATATACAACTTTAGTTTGCTTCTATTTTGGTCAAGTTCTAAGAGGGGCTGGATGATCTGAGGTGAAAAAAATAAGGGAAGTCAGGGTCAATCTGAAATGAGAAGTTCAAATATTCCTTATGCCTCCCAAATCAAAGAAAACTGACCAAAGACTAAAGCTCTTCTGATCGTTACTGAAATCTTCAGGATTATACAAAGAAGTGTCTCCACACGCAGGTGCACATTTACACTGTCACACCCAGCCACCATGCTGGCCTAGTGTGGCCACACCGGATGAGAGTTCTGTACGTAGGCAGGGGGTCAAGCACAGGACCACTTGTTTTTACAGAGATGATATTCCTGACGCAGAAAAACTCAAGTTACCTCACAATTTCTGTTTTCACTTATTTACGAATAGGTTAGGAAAAACAGCTAGTGAAAACTGCTCATCTGAAAGCCTGGACCATATATACTTCAAGTGTTCCTCCACCTCTTGGAATGGAAGAAAAATTCTGTCTCTGAAGAAGGTGCATGTTTTTCTTGGCCGAGAGATGCGATGAGAGAACTCATTGCTAAATCTGCCTCATCCTGGCTTAAGCTCCCACTTTCATTTTACAGAGGCCATCCAATATTCTTTTCAAACACTGACTGATAAGTCCTTACATAATACCAACACCGGACTCACAGCCAGGGACTCTCTAAAATTCTTACTTGTAACACTGGTTCTGTGTTTTTCTTAAATAACAGACCTGCTCTAACCTTTTCTTTTCTATTCCCTGTACCCTGGATGAACAACTATTCGTTTGACCGCCCCCCCCACCCCCCACCCCTGCCGCTGGAAGCTCATTAACTGACTGATGACTCCCGTGCCAGGACTTCGTTGGACAGCTCCTGCGACGATACTCTGGCCAGGTGTTTGGTAGTGGGAGCTCAGGAAGAGTCGGGCCAGATCTCCTGTCACAGACCACCGACCCTTAGCGCAGCACCTGCCTGACAGCCCGCAGCTGTGGGAGCCGCAAAGCACTGCCAAACGCTGGCAACTCTCAGCCTGTTCCCAGGGCCCACACAGCGGAGCTCTGTACCTGTCGCATGCCACCAGGCTGGCAATTTTCATCAGCAGAGCACCGCTGACCCAACTAAAGAATAAGGAGCTCAATAATCCTCGAGTCAACAGAAGCAGGGCCTGGTATTACTTGGACAGCAACACTGATTCCTCCTTGGCCCCCTCGGAGGGCTGCTCCAGCTACTTTCCTTTATTTCTCTTTAATAAACAGTTTTTAAAAATGAATAAAGTTTTATGTTTTTTTATTATGAAAACAATATACATTTTACTCTGAAAAATCTGGAAAAAAAAGAACTGTATAAAGAAAACAATAAAATTGCATACACTTGTATAGGTATTCCATCAAGAAGTAATCATTTGCAACATTTTGGTGATTTTCTGCCAAGTCTTTTTATAAACTTACATAAATCAATTTTAACAGTTTCATACCTCACATTTTGTTTCGTACGCTGTTTATCTATTTGACATTAGATTGTGCATACTGTTCAGGACATTATGTATTACTGGAAAATATTTTTTAATTGTTGCATAAAAATATAGCTCATTTCCTTTGTTTCTAATACTATTTCCAGGAAATAATTATAAGAAAGTGAAGAGCCAGGGCTTCGTGGCTAAAACAATCTTTAGCTTACTAAAAATACCAGAGTCCTAAGTTTAAACTACACAGTATACTATGCCACAGAAGCTGCAGCCTGGCTAGACAGACCAGAGAAAGTGAATCAATTTAGAATTATTTTTATTTTTTTAAACACCCAATTCTATAAGGACAAAGGTTAAACACTAAAGTGCTTCGTGGAAGGCTCCTGGGTTCTGCCAGCGATCCCTAATCAGCAGGCTCTGGTCCCAGCTCTGAGCTGGGATTTCCTGCCCCCGACTGGCACATCAACCCCGCCAGACACAGAAGGAAAAGAGTGTTTCAATCAAGCACTGGGGAAGAGTGGGGAAGTTGGATAGTTTTTACAATCAACACCAACCTCTCAAAAAGAATTGTATTTTATTTCTGACCACAAATGCATGCTCACTGTAGAAAGTTCAAAAAGAATTCCCAAGTGTAGTCTCTGAAGGTAATTAACAGGCAATATTACTTCAAATGCATGCACACTTTGAGTGACAATGACGAAACTCTTTAGTCATGGTTCTATCATCACATTCCCCTGACTCCAAGCAATGCATCCCTATTTCATTTCCCATTTTTTAAAGCTTAGGTTTCTCTCTCTTCTTTCACAGATACATTGGTAAAAAAAAAATCCCTTTTTGGATTTTCACTGGGTTTGTGAAATTTATTCCCACTCCGCGTGTGTGTGTGTGTGTGTGTAGCAGTGTCATCACAAAAAAAGCCACATCAGGGCTGCAAGGCTAACAGAGCTGATATCTGAAGTAAATGCCATTTTGCATTGCCAAGTTGGCATAAAAAAGTATGACCACTGAAAAATGGGACGATGAGATAAATGGTCATAATGGAACATTGTTTGGAAGACGCAAAGATGTTTATAGTAGAATGGGATTTAGAAGGATACTAGCTCACTACCATGGCTATGACTGGGGATGCTGACTTTTAAGGTTCTTGTTCTCCATCAAAAATGAATCTCAAACTCATTTAAGTGCATTTCAAACTTAAGTGCTAATTGATTAAATATACAACATGATAGTATTTTTGCACTCTGAAATTTTTCAAAGTCCAACTGAAATCTTATAAAATAATGGCATTTGAAATTTTTTCCAGGATAAAAACTCATTCTACAAAGAAAAGATAAATATTCGAAGTGATAGATATCTCAATTACTTAGATTTGATCATTACACATTGTATAAAGGTATCAAAATATCACAATGTACTCCCAAAATATGTAAACTATGGTATATCAATTAAAAAAACCAAAAACCACCCCTCCAAAAAAATTTTTAAAAACCCCACCTAATTCTATGCAATGACCAGAGTGTCTATCCTTTCTTCTGATCAAAGGAAATGCCTGTTTTTTTTTTTTTAACTATCGAGCTTACTATGTGAAAGTATACAAAATAGCCTAGCTAGCATAGTCCCCAAATCCATCCATTAAAAAATTTCTTTGGCCTCTCTGATCATATGAGCCATGTCAATCATGTGGGAAATGACTTTATCTCTTTCTTCTTCTCCTATCTAATTTGAGCAGGCCACTTAGAAAAGAAAATGGGTTTCCCAGAAGGTAGAAGAACTGCCACAGCCTGATCTCAAGAGGGGTGAGGGACATTTGCCAAGTAGAAAGAGAATGTCTTCTAGGATCTGTAAGTTGTGTCTCTTGTCCACATACGACCTCAGTCCATTGGCAAACAGTCCTACTAAAAATCACCAGAAATGTGGTCAGGCCAAATTGGTTGCATGCAGAGCTATAGTTATGTATCTTTTTTTGCAATGGGAAAAAATAAGTTGAAAAACGAACTTGTCAAGATAACCTTTGTGCATACCAAATCTACCACCCAAATATCAATATTCCCCCAATCCTACATTTAACAAATTGTTAAGGAAAATAATTTAAATTATAAAAAAGGATGAGGAATTTTTGGCTGAAGTACTGAGAGCTTTGTTTCTTCTAAGGATTTATTTATGTATCAGATTCTCCATTAGGGTTCTGAGGCCAGCATTTGACAGCACAGGGTGACAGGGGGCTGGTGGTCTTCTGGAGGTGTAGATTTCAACCTCATTTCCACTTAAGTGAGGTTAGATGACTAACAGCCACTTGGAAGACAGATGAGTTGTTCCTGTATAGTTCAATATAAATAGTAACTGAAGATTCTACAGTATTCCACTTCTGCAATTCATTTATCTATGAGATCTGAACACATTTTCCTAGACCATTTGGCTTCAATATCAGGATGGAATGTGCACAGTGAAGGCCCGCCCAACCAGTTAACAAGAGTGCCTGCTTTTCTCTTTCCACTGTAATGTTTCTGTGCCACATATTTACTCTAAGTATAGATTAGTTCTAGGAACTCAATTCAAGAGGTGTGGTATATTCTTTTCACAAAGACTGGATGATAGGTACTGAATATTATTTGGGACTTGAGGTGTTTGCCTTTAAGGTACTAACATTTTGTTGTTTGGAAGATGCAATTCTTTTTCTTCTTTTTTTTTGAGACAGGGTCTTACTCTGTTGCCCAGACTAGAGTGCAGTGGTGTGATCATATCTCATTGCAGCCTCTAACTCCTGGGCTTAAGTGATCCTCCTGCCTCAGCCTCCCAAGTAGCTGAGACTACAGACGCATGCCACTATTCCTGGTTGTTTTTTAAAAATTTTTGTAGAGATGGGGTCTCACTATGTTGCTTAGGCTGGTCTTGAACTCCTGGCCTCAAGTGATGCTCCCACCTTGGCCTCCCAATATGCTAGGATTACAGGCGTGAGCTACCGCGCCCAGCCAGATGCCATTCTTTAAGGCTAACATTATTCATCACTTACTGTCTTCCCGGCAAACGACTTTTATATTTAACATGATTATTATGTGGCTAACTCACAGCCCTGAAGTGGCTATAGAATATTTTTGTTCTTTTTACCTGCTGAAGTCGTCAGAAGCAGGTTCAACTGTCCATATGTTAACTGCATACATGTTAGTGGTAGTTTTGATCTCCTGTTGGACTACCATTACACTGCTGTCTCTCAATGTAGCGTACATTAAGAAAGCCCAGAATAACTAACTGATTAACTTTCCAGAAACAGGACTGTCTTTGAATGGCATTCCTGTCCAGAGGCCCCAGCAGAGGGCTACACTCTGCAAGTAAAATAAGGAGGCAAGGAAATAAAATCCATTAATATTCTTCAGAGTCTCTTCCCTCAATAACTAAGCTATCTTCTTGGCCAATGATGTACTTCAGGGTCAGGGAGAAGAAGGAGAGGGTGTCAAGCCTCTTCGCAAAGGTGTGGAGCTATGTGTTATGTTCTTACTTAAATGCAGTGAATTTGTGAACAAACAATTAAAAAAATCATAATTCAGTTAACAAGCATTTAGTGAATGTCTTTGTACCATGCCATATCTAGTTTTAGCTAATGGGAATATTAAGAATAAGGCAAAGTCCTACTGTACGTTTAAAAAAAAAATTCACAAAATAGTATAATTAATGCATTGGGTATGTATAAGAATTAAAATGTGTAAATTCATGATTTACCTTTGTTTTAACTTTAATTTTGACATTTACTACAGGGAAACCCTTAAATTGCTAAATAAATCCCTTTGCCTTGATTTGAGGCTTAGGTGACTTAGTCTTTAAATATATAGTTGTGAAATTCAACACTTTTTAAATTCTTTTTTTTAATTTTATTATTTATTTTATTTTTATTTAATTTTTTTATTTTTTTGTTTTTCAGCTCATTATGGGGGTACAAAAGTTCAGGCTATATATATTGCCCATGCCTCCCCATCCCCACGCACTGCCTGGGGAATGGACACACTTTTTAAATTCTTAATGGCCTCTGAGATCCTACCTCTTAAACAATTAGCCTTCCCAGCTGAAGCACAAACAGAAGAATAACGAATGGATTCCCTAAATGTTTTTGGTGTTACGGTCCTTACTCAGCTTCGATTCTAACAAACAAACAAAATATACATTCTAGAATGGCCCTCACTATCCTTTTCCTGCAGGAAATACACTGGACAAAAACATACCGAGCAGGTCTGTACCTAGGATAGCTTATAAGATACACCTATATAATCCCCATCAAAAAACAAACCTTATTGTTAGCACTGGAATCTGGAAAGTTTCAGCAGTTTTATACCAAGTTTGTGCTTACCTGGAGGGTACAGTCACTGAGAAAAAAGTAGTCTGTTATAACACAGCTGCCATTCTTTTAGTTGTTAGTTAAAAAAACTCTAAAATTTTAGGAAAAATTAAAAGACAGGCTTCTTAAAGTTAAAGGCAAGAAACTCCAGAGCTCCAAATCCTAATCTCCACCTCACAACCATTTTTCATGTATATCTATTTGACTCCCTCACACAGATTTTATAGACTGTGACTGTCTTACATTCATCTTCTAAAACAAAAATAAAAAATCATGACAAAACAAGCAAAAACTTCAGAATAATATTATTCACAATATAAATATTTTCTAAGTACTTAGAATATTAGCTGTACACTAAGCAGGTCCCTTTCCTCAGCATCCCTTATAAACGATTACTATTACTACTTGTTTAATTAATAAAGTATTTGGACCAGGGAATCACTTATGCTCAATAACTTTCTCACTCCCCCAATCTATGTAGTGGGTTCAGGAGAGGACTAGTAAATACTCACTTGCTACCAGCAGTTCAGGTCCAGGGACCACTAGGTCACTGAGATGAATAAATGTTTGCCAGGAATCTTACTGCTAACAGAAATCTAGTTCTAGAAGTAAAAACTCTCTCCAAAGACTTCAGATTTAAAAGGGCTTTATGGTTTGTTAAAGTGTAAGTACGCCTATGAAAACTGCAAAAGATGACAGGTTTTGAAATGTGAAGAGACATGAGAATAATTTTTGAAAATAACAAGTAATCATTTCCTCTTAGTTTTATGGCCCAGAAATCTGTTGCCAATTTTTCTTTAATGATGCATTACCCTACTCCAGTGAAGCAAAACAAAACATCTCCTATTTCTTGACTCAGATACAGAGGAAAAACATTCTGTCCTCAAAGCTGTAAGGAGAATCGGGCGCGGTGGCTCACGCCTGTAATCTTAGCACTCTGGGAGGCCGAGGCGGGAGGATCGCTTGAGCTCAGGAGTTCGAGACCAGGCTGAGCAAGAGCGAGACCCCGTCTCTATTAAAAATATAAAAATTAGCTGGGCATCATGGTGCATGCCTGTAGACCCAGCTACTCCGGAGGCTGAGGCAGGAGGATCCCTTGAGCCCAGGACTATGAGGTTGCAGTGAGCTATGATGATGCCACTGCACTCTAGCCCAGGTGACAGAGTGAGACTATGTCCAAAAAAAAAAAAAGCTGTAAAGAGATACAAAACAGGATTTATAATGCTACTCAAATGAAATCTAAGGGATGTGTATAGAGGGCAAAGGGTTAGCGGCTTGTCCCCAGTGAGGGAAGGGAATCTGCTGAGCACATAGATATCTATTTATGTGCTTACAAAGGATGTCAAAGCTGTAGGTATCTCAAGTGCTTGCTTTAATCCTCGGAAACTTGTAACATACATGAATCTAAGGCCATTCACCCACAGGTGGGCTAACATGTATATACAGATGAAAACAGTGCGTACAAATGGGGCATTAGATGAAGAGAATGCTCCTGTGAGGCACAGAAGTTATCACAAGTTACCCATCAAGGGTGCACACAGTCTGCACCCTGAAGGGGTGGTCTAATGAGAGAGAATAAGATAACTAGAAGCAAGAAATCAAGAAAGCCACCCACCCTGCTGTAGTCAGAAACACCAGGAATAGAGATGTGTTCCAAAATTCTTCTTTCTTACTGTTAAGAGCTAATAAAGATGAGAAAACATTTTCAATTTAGTTCTTGGCTTGCAGCTTGCTTCTCCACAATAAATCATTTATTGTGTTTTAGCAAAAAAAGGGAGGAATTAAATATTAGTGCAGATATATATCTATACATATGTATCTTTCTCTCTATACATTATCTGTATCTGAATGACTTCCCTACTGTAAAGTTCCAGAGCTACATATTTATCAATGAGAAATCAGGGGTAAACTCTAGGCATGGGGGAAAAATAAGGCAGAAAAGGGAGAAGAGAGGCCATACTTTTTAAGCAGGCCAAATGAGGACTGATGATGGATTTAAAAGGAAAAACTAGGCAGGCAGTTGGCCACAGGCAAAAAGGGTGACCTTCAACTCTCTGCACACCTGTACACACACGCTGGGACTGAAATCCGTAACTGCCAGTCCATTCTCGACCCTGGAGGCCTGGTGCCTAATGTACCCCTGCGATAACTGTTTGCTGCAGTCAAGCACAACAACACTTCTTGGCATCATAACATGTCTGCTAGACATATGGGTCTGAAAAACAGCAACACGCTTGTTGCCTGCTGGGTAAAACATAATCCTCTTGTCACCACACTCCATTTTCTTCTTTCTCTAACATATCAATTGCATTGGGAGTGGAGTTGCCCCGTGTAAACAAAAGGAACCCCCTGACCTTGACAGTATCTCAATAAACAAGGAATAACTTAACGAAGGAGGTAAATGTAGATTATAAAGAACACATCCACTGGCTCCTTCTCAGTCTATCCAGACTACAGTGCCACAAAGAAGAAAAGAGCCAAGTTCGACTACCCAGGAACTAAGAGATTTGATAGCGCATCTGTACGAGGGCTTCCCAGCAGAGGCTAGCCTCTGGAGGAGACTCTAGTGAGTGGCAGTTATTTCAAGGTCAGGTTAAGGGTGTGTGTGTGTGTGTGTGTGTGTTTGTGCTGGAGTTGGAGGAGCTGGAACAGTAGGCAGAGACAATTTGCCATTAGTCACGCTAGTATTTCAACTCCTGCGTCAAATCAAACACAACAGACTATCCAGGTATCTAGACATCTACTGCCGAATGCTAATGGACAGGCGGTGACACTGAGGGTCTCACTGCATTTGAAGCCTTTGGCAGACACAGCTCCTCATTAAACAGTGCTTAATAAGAACTTGGCCTAAGGGGGTGCAGGTGGGAGGGAAGAAGAGCTGAGCTATGACCTGGAATCCAAGGGAAAACACAGATGCATCCATAGCTGTGTGTAAGTATCAGAAACGGGTATCTTTCCATTTGGAGAAAGACAAGACACATACAGGAATTTGGTCTCTTAATGCTATAGTAAAAAAATAGCCAGGAAACAAACTGTGATTTGGTGTGTAAGGACGCATATGTATATGCTTGTGCTGACAAGAGTGCCCGAGGACGGACACAAGGACAAGATGGGAGGAAAAGAGCTAAGCAAAAGGCCCTCAGCCAATACCTTCAGCTTTAGTGTAGCTTAGTTGTCTCTGAAAATAGGCCACGAGAACTCTGTACAACCAAGGGGATAAGAGAATGTTTCTGAATATGATAAATGAGCACTTCAAGAACTGAAACCAGTACCAGGACAGGAGGCACAAAGGGTGTCTCCCAATTTCTTCCTCTCATATAAACGGAAATAAAGCTAGGTTCTCAGGGAGACAGCAGCTAATTCCCAGAAAGCCAAGCCTATGCCGCACCCCACCCTGGCAGCTTTGCTGTGTTGCCACGTACTGTTATTCTCTTCCTTTCCCTCGGCCTCCTCTCTCTCCTGCCCCACCCACGGGAACAATCTTTATTTCTACTCCACACCCCCCACCCCCAAATCCCATACGGCTGAGCCGCTAAGAGGGATCCTGGCTGCTCCAACAGAGTTGTCCTTCCTGGATTTATGTCTGCTATAGTCAATCAGGAAATCATATTTAAAAGGCAAATTCTTTCTGAAAATTTTATACACCATGAGCAAATCCCACGGATTAACGATTTCCAGACATCACCCCTTTCACCTTGGGAGTAATCCAGGCCTCGGATGGAAAAAAAGATTTGAGAAAAACAAACACGAGCAAGACTGTTTTCTCTACCAATTTCCTTTATCTGAGAATAAAATCTCCCATGTATTCATTGAATTGATAGCTCTCTCTCTTGCGCACGCATGCGCAAAGCATTGAAATTGCTTAGCATAACATAAACTCTGATGGACATCACTGCTTCAACATTACTAGTTACTGACACTTAAACAAAGCTTTATTATTTGAAGATATAAAACTGACTATGACAACAGAGGCTCAGCACAGTAAATACCAGAAATCCTACAAGTGGTGGCTGCTGTTACAGGTTATGCGTGAACAGCCAGGGGAACTGAAGATCGAGTCACCTGGGGCACGACCTGCCTTCCAACCTCCAGTCAGAGCAGACTTTGTGTGCGTACAGCCCCACCTTTGGGAGACAGACCCACGTACCCTGGTCCCCTCTGCTCCAAACACAGGACCGTCAAGTGACGAGTGAGGATTGATTCTGAAGTGCGGTGGCAGAGTGCAGCAGCTCCACTGGAACATGAGACAGACGGGCAGGAAGAGCAAACCCTAGCATTCGACAGAGCTAACAGATGCTCAGAGCAAAACAGCAGAGTGCCAGCAAGTGAAACAATGGGTGCAGGCAGGCCACAGCCTGAGGAATGGGGGTACATCTTGATGGAAGGACGCACACACACGTGCATGTGTGTTTGTGTGTGTGTGTCTGTTTTAGAGACAGGATCTTGCTCTGTTGCCCAGGCTGGAGTGCAGTGGCACGATCACAGCTCACGGCAGCCTTGAACTCCTGGGCTCAAGTGATCCTCCTGCCTCAGCCTCCCGAGTAGCTGGGACTACAGGTGTGTGCCACCATGCCTGGCTGAGATGTTTTTTTATATAATCAAGGTACCTAATATATGATGGGTATTTGGAAAATAGGAAACAGAATGAAATAGTGAAATAAACTTCAACTCCAGAGATCAAAGAAAGAAGAAAAGGGACAAGAGAATGCAGAATACACTTTTTCTTTACTATGTTAATCTGTTCTTGTTATTAGTTGCTTTTCCTTGGTTCTCTTACCAGGGAGTAGCATCTAACAGGAAGAATCACTCTCTCCATGCTTTAAGCAATCTTCCCAAATGTAAGAACCACATAATTTTGAGGGATTCTTCATCCACAGCTGCCTTGTGCACGTCAGCAGCTATGAGATCCTACTGCTAGCAGGAAATAGAAAGCCTTTCTTGGATCATCCACAGGGAGCAAAGCCTCTGCCACCTTGTTCATTCAAGCAATATGAACTCATGCCACTTGGTCTGATATACCTCTGTCATTCCTGGCTAATAAATCATCACACATAATTTCCCAGCTGTAGCATTTCAAAGACGACTGCAGAGCCATTCTAAGGCTGCCTCGTGTGCCTCCGACTACCTCGTGAGTTCGGGGCTGTGCATTCCACATACCTGAAGGTTTCAGCTTCCCCCGGTTTTGTCAACATGCTCTGTCTTAATGATCATATATTTCCGTGCAGGAGAATAAAGCATCAGGTTCATGTGTTACTTAAAACAAGGAAGGCACGGGCACAGGAAATGTGGAGAGGCTAGAGCCAGGCCTCTCTGAACTCGGACTCCTGCATGCGGGCATCTCCTGGAGCAAGTACAACTTGCACCTTCCAGGAAAGCACAGCTGCTTGCCTGGCTGCTTGCCCTTGTCTTCTCTCATGTCAGCTGCTCCCCTCATGAAATCTGCTTTATTAGTTAGCCTGGAATTAAATTAGCTTAGGTGGTCCTCTGTGTCTTATGATCTTAACTAAGAACTGCATCCATTTGAACATTTCCCTGGCAAAAGCTTCTGCGGCTTCTCTCACCGCACAGCACATCTGACGCAGACACAGCGGCCTCCACTCTCCAGTGCCAGTGAAGGCAATGCGGCTGCTGTGGCTGCAGCCAGAAATAGGACCTGTTCAAACACCGCAGCCAGAAGCATGCAGGCCCTTGGCTGGTGACATCATGTTAATCACCGGGTATCTAGTTTCAGAGACTGTGGTGAAAACAGTTGTTATTATTATTTTTTTTAACCCAGAGGCTGCCCTCACCAGAGACAGATTTGTATCACTTATGCTATGTGCTATGGCGTCTTGGCACTGTGTTGACCGCCCTGTGAAGCAGTACAGGACCAGGGCACGCTGGTGCAGGCCGAGAGCATGGGCTCCGGGGACAGACCGCCTGGCTTCACTCCAGGGTCTGCTACATTCCAGCTAGAACACGTTGCTCTGGCAACAGTGTATCTCACGGGGTTGTGATAATCCACGGGCCTGCCACATAGTAAGCTTCTTCAATAATTATTGACTAATAGTATTTCTAAGGATCTGTTTCATCATCTGTAAAATGGGGATGACAATGCCCAACCTTGTGAAGATTTTAGTACATGTAAAATACAAGCTATTATTGATGATTCTACCTGACATTCTGACCCTGATGGCATCTGAATGCCACTATTTGTGCTTGGCCTCACCAAGGACCCTAGACGGATAGGGAAGGTGCAGAAAGTGATGAGCAGCTCAGAGATGACTAGATACGCAACCCAAGACCAGGAGGTGGCCAATCACAATCCACTGACCAAATTCAGCACACCGCCTGCCTTTGTACAGCCCATCATCCAGCGAATGGTTTTTATATGAAAATCAAATTTCACTGCCCACAAATAAAGTTTTGTTAGTTAATAGCCACATTCATTTCTTTACATATTATCTATGGCTGCTTTCACATTATAACAGCAGAGTTGGATAGTTTTGACAGAAAGTGTACAGTTTGCAAAGCATAAAACATTTACTATCTGGACCTTTAAAAAGATTTTGCCAATCCCTGCAATAGCCCAATCCCAGATAATAGGGTAACATTAATATTAAAGAGGAAATTCTTATCAGTTTCTCACAGACTAGTTAAGAAATAAATAATAATTGCTGTTTCTAAAAAAAATCCATCAATAATGAATATTACTGGTATCAACAGTAATATCAACACAAAATAAAACACTGCCTAAATGGAAAATTGAATTTAGTAATAGGCATAAAAGGAAAACCAACAGTTGCAGAAAGTTATAATTAGTAAAATCTGATATGTACAAAAACTCTGACTGATAAATAAAATCACTGTACAATTTAAATATGGAAAAGAACAGATACTAATGAAAATGATTCCATAAAGTAAGAGAATTTAAAACACTGGACATTTTCAATTACACGTACAGAGAATTAATCAAGAAATTAAATTGGATTAACTTAGTTTTAGCATCAGAAAATGCTCAGTGAAAATTCCTTGATGTTGGTATAACCTGCATTAAATATTTGTGAACAGGTTAAACATTTCTATTGAGTCAAACATTCTCAAGGATAGACAAGCTTAAAACACTAACTGAATCAGAACAGCACCTGTACTCACTCGGAGTACGGAGCATAAAAGATGGAAGGAATTTT
Organism: Eulemur rufifrons; assembly: GCF_041146395.1. NCBI lineage: Eukaryota > Metazoa > Chordata > Mammalia > Primates > Lemuridae > Eulemur > Eulemur rufifrons. Next base: position 1,376,644 of record NC_090998.1, on the reverse strand, counting down.
AGAGGTCACTGAGGTCACACAGGCCCCCTTGCCTAACTTTCTACATGGGAAGTTCAAGACGAAGGAGGCAGCTGCCCTGCAAGGACGGCCGGGGCCGAGGTGCCCAGGTGGCATCCGTGCATCGCCGCTGGAGGCCCTCCCCGCGCTGCCTACACCACGCGCAGGCTGTTATCTCCATAGTTCCTGTGGGCAAGTTCACTTTCTGAACTGTAACTGCGCTTTCAGGTTGTATTCTCTAGTTTCTAAGCCAAGAAAGACGGAAACAATCTGGGACATTTCTTGGAAGAACCAAAGCTTCTTGAGAATGAACGTACTCTCACTTCTCAAACTTCCATCACTGCCCAGGACGGAGCAGGGAGCTCCTCACTGGCCTTCCTGTTCCCGGTGTTTCCTGCCCTCTGTCCATCCTTGACAGGCTGCAATGGCATGCCAAGGTCTTCACGGTCCCCCTGCTGCTGACTGTGCCGCCTCATGGCCTGCCCCTCTTTGACGCCCCCTAGTGATTTAAAAATAAACCCACAAATTCTTTGGCATTTCTCCCTTCAAAAGTGGTGCCTAAACCCCTCTGCACCACTAACTGTGGGATGGTCTTAGTGACTTGCTTCTAAGGAATAGAAGGTGGTAGAAGTGATGGTGTGTAACTTCTGGTTCTAGGTTATAAAAGGCATGGTGGCTTCCTTCTTGCTCTCATCTCTGAGGTCATTCATTTTGGGGGAAGCCAGCCACCCTGTCATAGTGACACTCCCACAGCCCTGTGGAAAGTTCCATACAGCGAGGAACTGAAGGTTCTTGCCAGTAGCCAACAGGAACTGTGGGTGAGCCATCTTGTAACTGGATGCACTGTCTCCAGTCAAGGTTTTGGATAACTGCAGTCCCAAATGACATCTTAACTGCAATCTCATGAGAGACCCCAGGTAAGAACTACCCAGCTAAGCTGCTCCTAATTCTTGACCCATAGGAACAATTGAGATAACAAATATTTATGCTGCCAAGTTCTGGGGATAATTAATATACCCCAAGCACTATCTACAGTGAAGTACTAAGAGTACATTAAATTTGTCATGCTGTTTTTGCTTCTATACCTTTGCAAATGTTATGTCCTTGTCCAAAATTATATCTGCCTGGCAAATGCCTATTACTACCTTAAGAGTCTGCTCAAGTGTCACTGTCTCTGTGAATCCTTGAGTCTCTTGTGGATACCTGGGTTTTCCTATTGCATCTTGTACAATTTTTTTGTTAAAGAAAATCTGTTGTTTAGTATTTGTTTCAAGGTTGAAACATGCAATTTTTTCCCCCATGTACCTAGTGCAGTGTAGACACATGGTAGATGCCTAAAAAATATTTTTGAATTAATCTTATTTCTCATTTCTGTCAGTTTTAAATCAAAATAATAAAAGCTTCAAACCACACTTATGGAATTATCTATGTGAACTGGAGGACCCAGATGTAAATGATAAGGGAGTGTGGAGAATGTGCTTTTCAGTCTGTTAAAACAGGAAGTCAGGGGTAAACATCCTGGTTCAATCCTGGAAGATGGAACAACATGAATACTAATTTTTAAATAGTGACCCACCAACAAATGACTATGTGACCAAATTTTTCATTTGCTATCCAGAATGCCAAAAGCAAAATTTTAATTACTTATTTCATATTCACATGAAAAGGAACCCAGACAGTCTAAGACCTTTCTAGGCTTGCCAAATCTCTCCTCACGTAAAAAGTTGGTGATTCTAGTCCTGAAATTCAGGAAGAAACAGTGTCAGTGGTGACTATCTTTCAAAGAAGAGAAATGGAGTCTTGCTAACAAGTGTTTTGTCTTAAAACCTGAATTTTTACCAAAAAGAACAAGCCATCTGTTTTGAATATTTTGTAGACTAAGCCTCTATTTGTGCTCTGCTTTGATCTCCTAGCACAATAGGAAGCCAGAGACGCAGTCCAGCCACACCTCAATCAAGTGCGCTCACTTAATCTATCCCAGAAATGTCGACTGCCAGATCCAGCCGGAAACCTTAGCTTTGTCCTCCTAGGATCAGGAAGAAGGAAGACACATCAAGGGAGAACAGCTCTTTTGTTTTGGTTGATAATGCAGTTTTGTGTCCAAGAAAATATTCCTCTAACCCAAAACAAACAGTAATCCTAAGACAGAGAGAGTGTATAGAAAATAACAACTGAGTGGGGAGTGGAGGACATGGGCATGAGAGCAGGACTGCAGAACCCTATCCTAACAAGCCTGCTGCTCAGCATTTCAGATAAAAGGGGAGTCAAATCATATCCTCCACAGCATTACTCTGCAAAATAAAAATGTGACATAATAGGCAAGTGTTAGGCCTGTCTCCCAAAACTGGTATTAAAAAGAGGTCCCATCACAGGTTAACTGAGGCAGGTGGGTAATGAACTTAATGATATAATATTATAGAAGGTACGATAGGTATTAACTGGAGCTAAGCTCAGCCTGGGTCACTGATACACATAAATGGTGTCAGATTATAGGAAGACTTGTTAGAGTGAGGGAGAAACCAAGATTAAAAATAGCTTCTACTAATGCATAAAACTATAAATAAAATACATGCAACTTTTCTTTAGAGTAAAAACGCGTCAATTTTTTTTCATTCAATAAATACTGATTGAGCTCTGAGGGTCCCTGCATTTTCAGATGACTATGTGAAAAACAAGTAAGATAGGAAGAATTTTATTTTGCCAAAAGTGAAAGATATTTTGTTGTCCAGGAAGAATGTCTAAATCACAAATAATACCACAAACAGGAGGAAGATAGCTCTTTCTCATTTAGTCAAATGCTCATAATCATTAAAATATGAACCTCAGAGCACATGTTCCTCAAAACACTTTTGTAATTTTCAGTCTAAGAAATAAATCAAGTAAGTCACAGGACAATGTCACCTTAAATCACTCAGCAGAAAACCACAAAAATGCAGGATGTACCTGTGGAACACTATAAATGATGTCTTAAATATACACTGAAAGTTCTCTAACCCAAATTACTTACAATGCACTCATGTGGTCTAAAGAGGTCTCTGCCTCAGTGGCATTCTCACTGTCATCTACTGTGCACACCCTCTGTGCCAGGCAAAGGGCCACGTGCACACACTGAATGCATTCTTACACTGACTCCTCACAAGAACCTTTGGCATAGGGTTTATTATTGCCATTTAACAAATGAGGAACCCGCTGCTTAGAGAAGAGGTTAAGTGATTTGTGGGAAGTTATATAGCTACCACACTGGGTTCAAACTAGACCTAAAGGCAAAGCATAGTCTTTACCACTAAGCTAAAAGGCCATAAAAATAATATAACTGTCCTATAGGGAAAGCAAAAGAAAATACATTTTGTCAGTTTTATTGGTGGGATGTAATACTACATTAAAAAATAGAAACCTACAGGCAGGCGCACTATTGTGCATGTATTGCAATTCTGACACCACCATACGAGAAACACGGCGACACTGGACTGCGCTACGTCTAAGTATTAGCTGAGATTGCAGCGGGTGGTAGCAGCACGGGCGAGTCTTTTTCTAAACTTCTCTTTTCCAAGTTAAGTGGTCAGTGACTGTTAGTGTTGACTACACATCCTTCTCCTCTCCACCTGACTCCCCTATGTGCACGTTCTGATATGCACCTAGGCCTCACACAAGGAAGCCCCCATGCAGTCGTTTCCACAGTCTGTATGGTTTCTGCAGGCAGAGAGGAGACACGGCGAGGCCAACTCCATTGCTGTCTGCTACTGGAATGGAAAATGGGACTGGGTATGCTTCTGTCTTGATGGTCATCCAGTTCTGGAAGGGTGTCTCTGGGACTTAAGAAAAAAAAGAATAGGTGAAAGCAGGTTTGAGATACTTCTAGGTCGGTGGCCAGTTATCAGAGAAATCCTAATTGGGAACAGAATAGGTAAATTTTCCTGGAGTGCCCCTGTGTTGCAGCCTCTGGGGCCTATGTGACCAGTGGGCCACTAGAAGGAGGGAACAGGCACCCATTTTGAAGGAATTCCAAAACTTACAACACTTGTATAGCAGAAAAATGCTTTATAAGAAGAAAGTAGAAGACAGAATCTGGCCCAGTCACAAACCATTTTAAATCATGAAGAGAAAAAGAATGATAATTGAATTTTGAAGTACAAAGGTAGAGAGAACATAGTGAGAAAAATTGGGGCAAGATGTTTTAGACATGATTATAATTAGGAAATAAAAGTATTCCATGTCTATGATAATTGAGAGAGCTTTCAAATCTGAACTAGTATTCATTACTATATCTTATCATAAACTATTTATTGTAGTCTATGAAGTATATAATATAGTTGTAGTCTAAATTTGGCAAAAGCTGTAGCCTAAAGCCAAGATCCTAGAATTCTGCAGGTTATTCGAAAGCATCTGGGTTCTAGTGAACGTCGATGTTTAGGAAGAGCGACTAACCCTAAATACACAGAAATTTATATAAGACAATCCTAAATATGCAGACACCAATGCTGGTGTCTTCCACCAACGTTGGCAAATGACCACACTCTGCTCCCATCAACATTCCTCTGACTTACTTGTAAAGAATGTTCTAAAAACTAAGACTCTCAGTGTTAAACTTCAGATACCATGCAAAAACCATGTAGAAGTGAATGTTGGTTACATGTAGGTTAGCAAATAACATCTTTTATTTGTATAGCAAACTATGGATTTACAAACTATTTTCACATTTGGTGTATCAGTGCCTCAAGACAAGTAGGATAGTTATCATCACACCCATTTTAGAGATAGATTAGCTAAGGTTCCAAGAGGTTAATGAACTACTTAAAGTCTTTGACTTTTATGCAATGCTTTTTTACACTGTTACATTAAATAGGTGTCTACATTTTTCTTGGATAATTCATGTTAAACAGAAAAATAGACATATCTGAACGTTGAGGAATTTCATAGCTCAGTGCATCAGGGCCAGAAAAATGAGAGCTGATTCTAATATTAAGTCTATCAGAAGAAAACCAACTTTGGCAGTTGAAATGTTGTGCTAAAAGTTCTGTCGAAGTCATGTAAACTGATCAACGTGGTCCCACAGTCATTCTGTAAAGCCAAAAACACATGAAGGAGGAACGATATGCATGAGACCTGTGTTCACAGAAGAATGATTATTTCTGTAATCAATTCCTTTTCTGTTCCATCCCTCACTATGAGGTAAGGCAGGATAGGTAGATGACCGGCATGACTTCTTAGCAGAGTCAGAGACTCAGGAATTTGGGCTGGTGAGAACGCTGGTATAGAAAGTTTATTTCTCTGCTCTGTTTATCAAGAGCTTCTATAAGTTTGGGGGCAAAGAGAGGAAAGCAGAAAGTAGAAGAGGATGCCACTGCAGGAAAATATTACTGTCCCCACAGGAAAGGTGGCTACATCGTCATACTAAAAAGTGCTCCCACTCCCAACTATCACACACAATCCAGCACACGTGCCTTACTAAAATTATGCACGTAGTCTACATTCCATGGAGTAGATAATTTTCTTCACACAACAGAAACATACATTTAAAAGGAATTCTAGTCCTGTTCTGGTGTGAGCAGTAGCGTGCTATTGCAAAGCACCCCAGCCCACACCAAAGCCACAGCCCCAACTGAACAGTAAAAGAAAAAAAAAGTCTCAGGTTTTAAACATTTAAAGAACAACTTCTTGAGGTCCAAGTGACTCTGACATGTGCCTGGCTACGAGTTAGTGAGTTACTGTTGACCCGTGGAATATATATTTATTTCTAGCTCTGCTCAAGACACCGATTTCAACAGATGGCTGGGTAAGGAGAATCACAGGGGATTACCTCAGTGTTTACTTTATTTCTCTTTAAAATGCCAGTTTTAGTTTGTTTACTTCTAGAGATAAAGAAATAAGAGAGGAAAATGGGAAGATTATAGGGAGCTTCCTTTAGGCTGCGTGGGTCTCTCCAATTTTTCTGCCTAAGACACCCAGACAGATGGTCTCTGACTGCCGTGAGGGTCTTTATTTAGAATGAGGAGCAACGACTCTTTTGAAACACTGATAAGAATAAACCATTTTGTTTAAACAAATAAAGAAGAACATAACAGAATTATTGTACTTGATGCTCTAAAAGGGTATTGGTATATAGAGAATGAGCTTTGGTTTAAATAAATATCAGGAAAGTAGTAAAAATGTAGCTGAAAGTTGTTAAGGTCATATATTCATGAAGTTGTCCTTCATGATCTACTCCGATTCTTCTATTACCTCTCTAATGAAAACACCTTACCTGGTAGGTGCCATGATTATTTTTTTCTCTCAAGATTTAACCTAATTGCTTCTCAGCCTTTGGCTAAGATTGAGTGAAGATTTAACCTCCAGTGCCAATTCACTCACTCGTTATGTCATTGTAAGGTTCTTCTTCTTTCAATATTAAATATTAGAAGGCTAAGGCCAATCCTCAATTTGGGAGGTAACCAAATTCTTGAAGTAAATACTGTTTTGTTTTATCCATAGTAGCTCAGCCACTCTGAGATTTTGAAAATAAGATCATTAAAAAGGAACACACACACACACACACACACACACACAGGAAATCATATTATCTGGCAATTAATTTGCCACCCAGAAAACACTAAAAGTCAAATACTGAGTTGGGTTTTGGTTTTTTATATAGGAACTCAGAGAACTGGAGCCACCTCAGCCTAATGGCCTCTCAATTAATTTTTTTTTCCCCGAGAGACAGAGTCTCACTCTGTCATCTAGGCTGGAATGCAGTGGCATGATCACAGCTCACTGCAGTCTCCAATTCCTGAGCTGAAGCAATCCTCCTACCTCCGCCTCACGAGTAGTTAGGACTACAGGTATGCACCAACAGACCCAACTAATTTTTCTTATTTGTATAAAGATGGGGGTCTCACTATATTGCCCAGGCAGATCTCAAACTCCTAGCCTCCCAAAGTGCTGGGATTACAGGCATGAGGCACCACGCCAGGCCCTAATTTGTTTTTCTAACACTAGAAATCAATAACAGTAAGATATTTAGGAAAAAATTCAAATTTTGAAACTAAACTAGACATTTTTTGAGCAAACTTTGCCCATTAAGAGGAAAGAATTAATATTTGATGAATAAATGAATGTTCATAGCAGCTGAGCACTCTCATCCCACCATCAAAACATAGGGATTCCAAGAGGATATGAAAAAATGCTCAGTATCACTAATAATCAGGGAAATGCAAATCAAAACCACAATGAGGTATCATCTCATCCCAGTTAGAATGGCTGTTATCAAAAAGACAAAAAATAACAAATGCTGGTGAGGATGCGGAGAAAGGGGAAGTCTTACATACTACTGGGGCTCAGAAAACAATACCCCAAAAGGAAGCCCTCAGAAGCAACCTCAGAAGTAGAAGTTTTCCTCTGACCTTCCCGTCCTCCTGTCTCTCAGTCCCATTCTCTCCCAAAGCTAGGCATAGAAACAAAACCCCTCTTCCCCAAGGCAGGTCAGAGAAACCAGAACCCCTTTTCCCCAAAACCCCAGCCACAAAACCTAAAAATATCACTCTAACTTTCCCTCTGCCTTTCTGTGTAAAAACTGGCCATAAAGAAATTATCTGATCTACTTTGTTTGTAGGTCGTAAGACCCCCATCCCAGAGAGGGTCCTGCCCCACACCCAGAAGGAAGGACGCCTGCTCAGAGAGGGTAAGACGAATCTAGACAGACGGCCTTGCTGGGTTTCCCCATTTAGTCTATTACCATTAGATCATACCCTTTTTGTGCAATCCCATTTCTACATGGCTGTCCATACTCTGTTGACCCTAACTATGAAAATGGACAATTTCCCCTATATCATTGGGTCTTCATCTGAAGGCTCGTATGTACATATGTTAAATAAATTTGCATGTCTTTTCTCCAATTAATCTTCCTGTTGCAGACTGATTTTCCTGCAAACTTTCAGAGGGCAAAGAAGGAGAACTTTCCCCATGGTCCCTACAGTTTGGCATCACAAACAAGATAATTAAAGTCCCACTCTTCCAGAAGCTGCAGTGAAGAGAACCCAGGACTTAATGAACCGGCAGGAGGGTAAGAATTTCTTAGCAGCCAGGTTCCTGGCCTCTGTCTCTGTGCAATCCAGTCGAGCAGGTAGTAGAAACTGTGTTTCCTCTGCAAAATTTTGACTAACGGCAGAAGAGGTTTGTCTGTGACTAGTGTTGGTGTAGCCACTCTGGTGTACTTTCTGGTACTTTGTGGTGTGAATATTCATGTTGTTTATTCCCTTTCCTCCCAGAAATAGTCTTTTCCTTTATCTGTGATGTTCTGTCATAAAGAAGGATACTGGATAAAGTTCCTTCTTATCTTAAATGTTTTCTGTCCTTGGGAGCTTGACTTGTGCCCAAGTGGAAACACTCTCTTGGTCTCCACCATCTGGGGGTCATGATTTTTGTGTCACGTAGATGGCTGGGAACCTGAGACTTTCTGTTCCAAGTGTGTCGAGCTCTCAGGAGAGTTTGCCTGTCTTAGCCTATGTCTGGAGTGTGGAGTGATCTTTGGACTTGCTTCTTCTCTGAAGAGGCTATTATTGCTGAGTTGCTACTGGAATTAGTGCATCATTGGACATTCTAATTGTCAATGGCTAGAAGACGGATCCTTTAAACTCCTAAATATTAAAAAAAAGATTTTAGAGGTTATTCTAAACAATTGCCTTATTTGTATTTACGGGAAGATCAAATTAAGAAAAAGCTTAGTAGTTAGAACAAACCATAAGCTCAGTTTTTGAGTCCACCAGGAGAGAAGATTTTTAGGTGTTGTGCTCGAAGCATCTTCAAATGCACATAGTGGCAATCTGACAGAAAATCTGACCTAAAACAAAGTTAAAATCCTTTGTACAAACTGCTTGCTTTAGATCCCCTGTGAGAATAACAACAAAAGCTACTCCTCCACCTTGTGGTCTAATAGTTAAAATTCTGTGCTTTCATTGCCACAGCCTGGGTTTGATTCCTGGTCAAGGAACCAAACTCTCTTGGTGTGATATTTGTGTGACTTTTGACTTTTTGGGGTATCCATTTGTTATTGATCCTTTTCCCTTCTGTGGTCAGCTTTTCATTTCTTGTTTTCTTCTGTCTGCAGGGGGCACATGATGCTTTTGGGCCTTTGTGTGTAGACTGTTAGAGGAAAAGCTGAGATCTTAGAAAATATGGCCGGACAGAAACGGGGACTGTGCCCCATTTGTGGCTGGTGAAACTTTCCTTTCCTTGAGCTGTCTTTGGGGCGTTCCTGGATCTTGGGAGCACTGCTTTGCACCTCTTCGGAGATGCCTCGTGTGTCCTTGGGCATCCCTGACCATAACCTTGGTTAAGGCTTGACTTTAAAAGGTACCTTTGGTTTAGAACAAAAAAGTTCAAAAGCCAGAAATATCAGCTGTTTGTCCTGTCTAAAATCTGATAATAAGAGATTTAAAAGGATTTTTTTAAAGAGCTCTATGGTTAAAGTCAGCTTAATGAAAAGCTGATATTCAAGCTATATATTAATACCTATATATTGTTTTAAGGCCTTTGTTCTCTACAAGCACTTCTCAGTTGACTAAATTTTCTTAAGCCCCTGCTAACCATATGTGTTCCCTTTGTTTTTCCCTTGACTTCTGTCTGTCCCTCCTTCCTCTTCCCTCCCTCAATGTCACACGCGGGGACCTAAAGGATCCCTTAAGGAAAAGAGAAAGGGCAACACAGAGACTCCTATTTTTGGGAGAAACTTCTATTTTTCCTCATGGAACAAGAGCTGTAAGTGGACGGATTCCTCTCAAGTCTAAAGCTATACTACTCCCTTTTGCATTAAACTCCTCGATCTCTTTGGCTTCCAGATACACATACATGTACATTTGTATGTTATATGTTGTGTCTACATACACATATATGTCTAACATGTTTATATATTGTCTACACATGATAACAAATTAAAGATAAATGAGTATTCTAAATTAAATAACTAGTAAATACTTTTCAACTTGACAAGACTTTAGTAATCTTTGGTAAATAAAGATAGCTTTAAAATTGTTGTCTTCAAATGTCTTCCAATTTTAATTTAGACATTTTTGCCTGGGTCTATTAGACAAGTTTATACTGTCTCTGCTAAATGTTTTAAGGTCATAAAACTATCACTTCTGCGATATGTTTGGTACTTGCTTACTTGTCTGTGCGCTTATGTCTTGATTTGGGCCTTTAGGCCATGGTGAGGCATAGGGATGGCATTGCCCATCCTCCCTGGCCCAGCTGCACCTCATGACCATACTGGGAGAGATTAAGTCCTCCAGATATTGTCCTTTGTCCTGAGCTCTGCATAGACAGATAATTAAAACTGCTTACTTCCTACGTTTTTCACTAAAAATAAGGGTTACTAAGTGTTAACATTATTAATATATGTAATTAAAACTACTAGATAAAAGAGAAACAATTCTCTATACAAAGTGTATAAAAAAGTAGGATGTGTTTTGGTAAAAATGGTTATAAGAAGATATGAAAATGTGGTTTTAGTTAAAGGGAAAATTATTTTGTCTAATTAAAAAAATTTAAAAGCTGTTTAAAATTAAATAAAAATAAAAATAAATGAATATAAAAAGTTGAAAAGGAAAATAGAAGAAATTATAAGAGATTATAAAAATCTTACTTTGTGTGGTCAAAATGAATTGAAATTAAATAGATTTGTTTATAAGGTTTTATCAAAATTAGCTTTAGCATTAATAATACACTAATGCAAAGGTAAAATTTGGTTTTCTCCTTTGAACAAGATTTTCATGTAATATTAATAAGAGATAGTAAAGAAATTTTGTTTACCTTTTGAGTAAACTACAAAAAGAAAGAAAAGGGGGGAGAGAGGGAGGGACAGAGGCAGTTTGCCTCAATGGTGTCATTACTGGGTCTTATGACAGTTTGGGAAATTGAAAAAGAATAAAGGTTTTTGTTTCCTGAAATCTTTGAATTATTATTTTGGCTAAATGAATATTATTTTATAGTGACTTGTGATCCTATTTAATATTTTGCATGTTTTAAACCTTTGATAGCTGACAAACTTTTAAAAATCAAACTTTCAAACTCTAAATTTAGTTTTTTTTGAACTCAAAGTAACTTTCTGGAAATTACGACCCCAAGAAGTCCAAGAGACCTATTAGGTTTATTTGGTATGTTAAAATAATACAGGAACCATTGTCACATAAGAAATGGTATTTAACTTTCTTTGGTTTATATTTGTACAAATATGTTATTAATACGTGTTCCAAAATTGTATGAGATTCCTAAGATTCTGATATGTTACCAGTAATAATGATTATTATGTTAAATTGATATATGCCACAGAAATAACCAAATTTCCTTGTCAACTGTGTCATTAACCATGGCAATTCTAAGACTCACGTCATCCACGGATAATGATTGTTTTATTTTGATTCTTCTCAAGAAGCAGTTTATAGTAAGCCACAGTCCAAAATTTGCTTCTTTAAACAATTCATGAAAAAGACTCTGACGAGTACTCTTGAATACAGGTTTCTAATAATTCTGGAGATCATACCATTGGACTAGGAAAAAGCATTGCTAACGCAGTATCAAGCAGAATGAGAGTTAACTGCATGGGACTGAACTGATAGAGGACTAAAATAATTTTTTTATGACTTTTTGTTTGAAGCATTGCCGATTTGTTTTGTGTTTTATTTTCTAGAGTCAAGAAAAATTTTTTCTTTTGGGCTACTTATAACTTACAATAAGTTGAGTAAAGCATACTTTTGTGAGCAAAATTTGTAACTTTTATCTTTCTCTCTACTTGATTTCTCCAGAATTTGGAAACTATGCATATTCTTAATTTATGGCAATATAGTTATTTGCTTCAGTTTAATAACAATCTGTTTTCTTTTATAACAGGACACAACTGGAGACACTGGTTATTCTACAAAGAGTTTGACTGAAATGGCATATTTTTAGATACGACCAGACTGCTTTGAAGAACTGAGGTTGCCTTTACAGAGCTGATAAAAAGCTTCTTTGGAAAGACTGGCCTGGTACCTTGTCTAGGTAGTTCCTTTACAAGGTTCCCCACCTGTGGTGAGTGAGGAATGTCACTTTCTCACAGGCCCAGGAACCTCACGTTATTTGGGGCCTTGCGGAAAAGAGGAATTTGCTCAGTTCATACAGGCCCTGCAGAGGGTCTGACGACACATTCTTGGCTCGGCTTAGCCGGCTCTGAGAGGCCTTTAAAGTCTGATCTGAGATGGATATAAAAAAAATTTCAGCAAGACCAACTTAAAAAGAGCCCATATGACCAATCATTATTCTTGCTGCACTTCATGCAAATAATCAAGCAAAGTCTAAGACTAAAACATATTTTCCATATAAATTGGTCCTACTATCATTTGTCCTTGGTAAAAATGGGGGACTAAAGACAGAAAAATTATGTTTTAAAAAAACCCTATAGTATATCTGTGATTAGATTCTAGCCTTGCCCATTGTTTTTGAGTTTTTGTTATTTGACTACAACTTGGACTAAATCCTGAATTCTTCCCTGGCTACAAGTTTCCAAACTAATGTTTCCAATTTTTTTTCCACTTTTCTGACTTGAAATCACTCAAATTAAAACTGTTTTTTTCCTTAAGCACTGCAAGCTAAAGCTAGACAACTTAATATAAACTTTAAAAAGATTATTACAGCAACTTAATATATGAACAGCCTTCATGCTTCCTGGTGTGCAGACTACTCGAAACGTCCACTGGAACACCTGGCACAAAAACGTCAAGCCAGAAAGAAATCTGTCAGATTGCCACTATCTGCTCTCACTTCATTTGAAGATGCTTCAAGCACAACACCTAAAAATCTTCTCGCCTGGTGGTCCTCTGGACTCAAAAACCGAGCTTGCGGTTTCTTCTAACTACTAACCTTTGTTTTCCTACTATCTCCGTGGACATGCCTCTTACTAAATCCCCGATTGCTCAAATCATATGGAGGCCTGACTTTGGTGGAAGCCCATCTACAATGCCACTGCCTGAAATAAAACACAACTGTTAACTGTTTAACTAGACTGGCTTATTCTTAGGAAGCAGAGACTGGTTAAATGGCTTATAAGACAATCCACCAACTGAACTTCTGGACCGTAAAACTTCTTGGCAAAGTTTCAGATCAGGGAATGTTTGGGCTCAGAAAACAATACCCCAAAAGGAAGCCCTCAGAAGCAACCTCAGAAGTAGAAGTTTTCCTCTGACCTTCCCGTCCTCCTGTCTCTCAGTCCCATTCTCTCCCAAAGCTAGGCATAGAAACAAAACCCCTCTTCCCCAAGGCAGGTCAGAGAAACCAGAACCCCTTTTCCCCAAAACCCCAGCCACAAAACCTAAAAATATCACTCTAACTTTCCCTCTGCCTTTCTGTGTAAAAACTGGCCATAAAGAAATTATCTGATCTACTTTGTTTGTAGGTCGTAAGACCCCCATCCCAGAGAGGGTCCTGCCCCACACCCAGAAGGAAGGACGCCTGCTCAGAGAGGGTAAGACGAATCTAGACAGACGGCCTTGCTGGGTTTCCCCATTTAGTCTATTACCATTAGATCATACCCTTTTTGTGCAATCCCATTTCTACATGGCTGCCATACTCTGTTGACCCTAACTATGAAAATGGACAATTTCCCCTGTATCTTCATCCTCAAGGCTCCCATGTATGTATGTTGAATCCATTTGCATGCCTTTTCTCCAATTAATTAATCTGCCTTTTGTGAGGTGACTTTTCAGTGAAACTTCAGAAGGCAAAGGAGAACTTTCCCCTTGACCCCTACGGTGGGAATGTAAATTAGTACAGCCACTATGTAAAGCAGTGTGGAGATTTTTCAAAAAACTAAATATAGAACTGTCATGTGATCCAGCAATTCCTCCACAGGGCAGATGTCCAAAGGAAAGGAAATCAGCGTGTTGAAGAGCTGTCTGCGCTCCCATGTCATTGCAGCACTGTTCACAACAGCCGGGCTACGGAATCAGCCTAAGTGCTCCTTAGCAGACGAATGGATAAAGAGACTGTGGTACATATACACAATGCAATACCAGTTAGCAACAAAAATGAAATTCTGTCATTTGCAGCAACATGAATGAGCTTGGAGGACATTATGTTAAGTGACATAAGCCAGACACAGGAAGATAAATACTGCATGCTTCTCACTCATACATGGAAGCTAAAAAATTTGATCTCATAAAAGTAGAGAGTAGAACAGCGGTTACTAGAGGCTGGGAAGGGTAGGGGGAAGAGGAGAAAGTCAGAGGTTAGTTAACAAAAGTACGGCTAGATAGGAGAAATAAGTTCACTACAAGGTGACTATGGTTAACAACAATTTATCATATGTTTTCAAATAGCTAGAAGAGTGGATTTTAAATGTTCCCAACACAAAGAGATGATAAATGTTTGAGGTGATGGATATGTGATGAACATTACACAGTATATACATGTATCAAAATATCACAGTGCACACCATAAATATGTGAAATTATTAGGTGTCAATTAAAAATAATAAAAAGACAAAGATTTTATTTATTTTTATTTTTTTTTTTTTTTGACAGAGTCTCACTTTGTTGCCCAGGCTAGAGTGAGTGCCGTGGCGTCAGCCTAGCTCACAGCAACCTCAAACTCCTGGGCTCAAGTGATCCTCCTGTCTCAGCCTCCCGAGTAGCTGGGACTACAGGCATGCGCCACCATGCCCGGCTAATTTTTTCTCTATATATTTTTAGCTGTCCATATAATTTCTTTCTATTTTTAGTAGAGATGGGGTCTCGCTCTTGCTCAGGCTGGTCTCGAACTCCTGAGCTCAAACGATCCGCCCACTTCGGCCTCCCAGAGAGCTAGGATTACAGGCGTGAGCCACCGCGCCCGGCCAAAAGACAAAGATTTTAATCCAGCAACAAAAAAATGCTCTACAATTAAAAAGTCCCCTCTAAAAACCCCAAAATGCAAACAAACAAAAACACACTGGGCCTGAGGAAAATGAGCCAATAATGCACATCCTTGTACTCTAGGCACCGTCTTCCCACCAACAGGACTTACACCTGTTTTGTAAAGCAGTCCAGATGTGACAGAGAGAACAGCCTGAAAAAGGGTACAGGGTTGTCTCTTTGAACCCCACCACCCCACCCAACTCTTTCTGGGAATTAAGCCTGCATCCCTGCCTGAGGCCGGTAATCGCAGGGCAGGGGCTGTTCTTTGTGCCACGGGAGATGGCTCAGCAGAACTGTCCAGGCCTCCGGGCAGAGGTCACAAGATTGTGTTTCACCAGACGTGCTACGGTTAAACAGCAACAGCCTGAAGCTGAAAACTCCTTTTAAAAGCTCTGTATTTCTCCTTAAAGGGAGGAGAGTGGTACTTTAAGATGAGAGTCTCCTTGTTTGCTGGCAAATTAATAAATTTCTCTTTCCTTCTCCTCAAACCACTTGTCCTCATTCTTCGTTCAGTGGTGGGGACAAGTACTGAACTTTCGGGAACACAGATAACCCTTTCCCTGAGAGTTTTCCTTAAAACTAATCTCAAAAACAAAGCAGAAAAAAAATGTTAAAAGATCTACAGGGTGTGGTGGCACATGCCTGTAGTTCCAGCTACTTGGGAGGCTAAGGCAAAACGATCTCTTAAGCCCAGGAGTTTGAGTCCAGCCTTGGCAACATAGCAGGAACTTGTCTCAAATAAGTAAATAAATAAATAAAAGAGAAAAGATCGCATTGTACTGAAGCCAGAAAATTATTTAAAAGTTAGTCCCTTGTTCATAGTATTTGTCTGGATCCTATTTCTAAAAGGTGGTCCCCAAACTTATATTTCTATTGCAAAGTGTTTTGATTCATTTAGGTTGTGTAAATATATAAGCCTCTGCAACAAGTATAGGCATGTACCTTTTTTTAAAGGAAACCTTGAATGTGAACATATTTAAAAATAATAAATTATACAAATGCTTCTTTTAAAGACTCCTAAGCAGTTCAAATTAAGAAAGCCCAAAAGGCATAAATCCTCTAATATGCTAATAGAGTAACCAGTTAAATAAAGAAATAGCCCAGTTCCCAAGCAGAGAATAATAGGCTAAACAAAAGCCTCAATAGTAATTTTTTTCCATTTTAAAACCTTGGAATATTTACCTAGGATGGAGGAAGGTGCCTCTTTTTCTTCACTAAGAAAAATATTTCAGATAATATTCAGCGTATCTTTGAATACATTTTTTGGTCAGAAAACCTTTACTTTTTTAAATTAAAATAATTTCATATTGTAGTAAAATACACATGACAAAATTTACTGGTTTTTCTTTTTTTTTGAGACAGTCTCATTCTGTTGCCCGGGCTAGAGTGCCGTGGCGTCAGCCTCGCTCACAGCAACCTCAAACTCCTGGGCTCAAGTGATCCTCCTGCCTCAGCCTCCCGGGTAGCTGGGACTACAGGCATGCGCCACCATGTCCGGCTAATTTTTTCTATATATATATTTTTAGCTGTCCATATAAATTCTTTCTATTTTTAGTAGAGACGGGGTCTCGCTCTTGCTCAGGCTGGTCTGGAACTCCTGAGCTCAAACAACCTGCCCGCCTTGGCCTCCCAGAGTGCTAGGATTAAAGGTGTGAGCCACCGCGCCTGGCCCAAAATTTACTGTTTTAACCATTTCTAAGTATACGGTTCAGTAGTGCTAAGTACATTCACACTGTTGTGCAACCGCTCTCCAGAACTTTTTTTCCTCTTGCAAAACTAAAATTCTATATTCTTCAAACAGCAACTCCCCATTTCCTCTACTATTTCTGTTTTTTTTTTTTTTTTACAAGGTTGTATGCCTTTCATGAAATGACTAAAAACAAGGCTTCTATTTTGGTATAAAAAATTAAGGGGAAAAATGAATTTTAATGTAGAAATTTATCTTTTAGTCAACTTTTTTTTCCTTCTCAAGAACAGAATTTGAGACAAGACTTACTAAACAGAATAAAGGACTTCCAAAGACCATGGTATTGGACTCTTCTTATACTGCTTGTTATGGATATTTGAAGCAAGAAAAGTATGTCATATTGTAAACTAAAATAAAATCCCCCCCAACTGTCTAAAAAGACCCCCTCTTGCCAAGGGGATCCCAGAAAAACCTATAAATTGAGTTCCTGGCCTTGAAAGGAAGGGAGGTCAGACAGGCCTCCCTTTTGGAGTTTAGACACAACAATTAACAAGTCTTAATCTTAAAACAGAGATCACAAGACTGATGAAACACACTCTTAGTGACAATAAGATACTAAATTACTAACAAGACTTAAGGACATGTAGAGCAAAGGTTAAATCACCTGCAGGCCATCAATTTGCTTCAGAGATCACTTGAGTAGGTTATTGTAGCTTGTCTCTGATTAACAGGCCTCCTTATTTTAAAACATTCCAAGCCTCTAGACAAGGATTTATATCTTTAACCAGTTACAAATAAAAGAATCTTTGAACCCACCTATAACCTGAAAACCCCCTCCCGCCCTGCTTTGAGATATCCCACTTATCAGGCCAAATCAATGTACACCTTCCATGTATTGACTTACGATTTTACTGCAGTTCCTACCTTCCTAAAATGCTTAGAACCAAACTGTAACCCAACAGCCCCGGGACCACTTGCTCAAGACCTCTTAGGCGTGGTTTCTCAGGCATGGTCACACACACTGGCTCAGAATAAACCTCTTTAAATTATTTTATAGAGTTTGGTTTTTGTTTTTTTGTTTTTGTTTTTCCATTAGAAGTAGCCACATAAAGAAATGTACCCAGGACTTATGATCTTGGAGGAAAAGTGCATCTGTAGTTTACTAACCCTAAAATGCATTATCAGAAAGATTAAGTAAGGTAAACACTTAGGAGAATAGTTACAAATTAGTCCAACATACATACACTGCCACCATAGGGACCCTTTCTATTTAACTAGGTTTTAAGAAGAGTTTCTTACGGATATTCTTCACTATTTTTTAAATTGGATATTCTTACAGGAATATTCTTAGGGGAGAAAAGATTTCTTTTCTCATCAATTGGTAGGTTCATGGCTGAGACCCCTGTAACAAAAGAGATTAACAAGAGAAAAGCATACCAATTAATCTACTGTGTGTTTTATGTGACAAGTGAGCCTTCAGCAATGAAGATCCTCCCAAACAGGGAAATCGGTATATTTTTATGCTATGTTTGAGGAAGAGTGGAGGGTTGTGGAGAAATATGATTTGAGGACAAAAGGGTGTGATCTAATGGTAATAAACTGGGGGGAATTTAGCAAAACCTGTTTGTTTTTCTGTGTTCCTCTGTCTTCAGAGATAAGGACATTCTTTTCCTCCAGATATAAGGTGGCCACTTCTGGAATGATGGTTTTATGATCTATTTTAGAGGAAGGTCAGATAATTCTTTTATGGCCTGCTTCAGAGGAGAAGGGCAAAGGCAGGGTCAGAGAGACCTTCCTGCTCCTGCTGTTTTCTCAAATGCTGAAGTGCCATATTTTGGGGTAGCGTGTCCTGAACCTCATTACTTACTCTCCTCTCTCTTGTTATTAGAATGAGCCTAAGGGCATAATAATCTCTTTTAAAAAACGTTTCTAAAGGCTGGGTGCAGTTGTTCACATCTGTCTGTAATCCTAGCACTTTGGGAGGCTGAGACAGCAGGATTGCTTGAGGCCAGGAGTTCGAGACCAGCCTGGGCAACATAGTGAGACCTCATCTCTACAAAAAATAATAACAAAAAAAAAAATTAGTCAGGTATGGTGGCATGAGCCTATAGTCCCAGCTACTTGAGAGGCTGAGGCAGGAGGATCGCTTGAGCGGGAGTGTGAAGTTGCAGTGAGCTATGATGCTATGATGATGCCACTGCACTCTACCCTGGAGGACAAAGCGAGGCCCTGTCTCTTAAAAAAAATACTTCTAGCTATGTTTCCTTATTGGAGGTGAGTCAAGCTGTGGCTTACTTATACATATCTGGGTTCAAATCTAGCTTCTACTACTACCTACTGACTATATGAATAAGGATAAGTTAGCTAACTTCTCTGTGGTTCAGTTTCCTCCGATGTAAAATAATGAGAACAGTGTGTATCTCCTAGGAGTGTTGCATTGGCTTGAATGACAACATACTTACAGTGTGCATATAGACTTACAACTCAGCGTTTGGCACTTAGTAGGTATTCTTTAAATGGTAACTATTATTACCGATTATTTAGTCTCTATTCCCCAATGTCCTGTCAAAAATAACTCTCTTTCCCAAAATCATTTTTGATTTGACATAAATTCAAGCTGCTTGGGACTAGGGGAAAAAAATGAAGCTGCAACTAAACTACTTATGGGTTATAGTACATGATAATGATAAGAGATGATGGCTTGGAGAGGGGGGGCCCTACGGAGGGGCTTGAATATGGTATGCAGAGTGGGCTGGAGGAAAGCTGGGCCTGGGAACAGCAGAAGGCAGAGTTTTGAGACAGCTAGCAAGGATCTAGGACAAAAGGATTAGGAGTAAAGGGAGTAGAACACTCTAGAAAATCATGAAAAATAGGAATGAAGATTTTACACTTATTTTGGAGGGGGAGGGGGGAGGGAGAAGGAGAAACCTGAAAAGTAGAAAGTGGGTTGTGTGCCTAGGACAAAGAAGAAACTAGTTAAAGACATTTCTGAGCGTAGACAGGAAATGCTATTTAACTGGAGTTCAGGTGGTACAAGGATAGTTTGAATGGAGAGCTGAAGATTAAGGAACTCTTACCTAATCCTCCTGCTGTTTAAAGAGAGCCAAGAGGAAGACAAAGAGAAAGTAAGGGAGGGAGGGAGGGAGAGAGAAAAGGGGGACGGGTACCTGTCAGTATTATAAATGTCGGTCTGTGTCTTCGGGTTAAAGGCATTTAATAGCTAACATTAATTGAGCAACCACGATGTGCAAACGCACCATTCTAAGGGCTTCATATTACCTCATTCAGTCATGGAACAGCCCTATGAGATAGGTATGTTATCATCCTGATTTTACAGATGAAGAAAGGGAAGTACACAGAGGTTTGGAACCTGGTAATGTGGCTCAAAGCCCACATTCTGACTAGGACCCTAAAGCATCAGAACTAGATAAGGGAGCAACCAACTTAGAAGACAGGGATTCATACGACGTCCAAGGGAAGCTGATTATTATTTTAATCCTCTGTAAAGCTCAATATGTAACAGTTCCTGTGGACCTCTGACATTTGTAGTTTGTCTATTTGAATCATGGGTGCCCTACCGTAAAACAGAAGCGTGGGTAGGATATGCCATGGCATAATGAAAGGACAGGCAGCTTTTGCTTCAGTCAGGCTCGTTTCCCTTACTGGAAACCACATTCTCGTTCTTAGGTTGGAACCTCTTTTAAGCTGCTTCCTATCTAAAATACTTTTCTTTTCCTGTTCCACCCACTCAAACTTTACTGGACCTTTAAGACCCACTTCTCCTATGGTTCCTCACTAGATTCTTGGGGAGCTGCATTTATGAAAAGTATCAGTGAAGTCAGAAACCACTTAGGCTCTTTAGTAACGGGCTATCTTGGGTTACCTTCAGAAATTCCTTACCGGTAAAGGCAATTTTGTTATTTCCCCAAATAGGAATACAATTCAATTCAACATGCTTCTACTCCGTGTTTACTGTGCCCAAGGAACTAGACTGAGAAGCGGAAGATTCCTTCTCTTTTCAATATGCTGTAGTGGTAAGAGCATGGTGTCTGGAGACTGTTCTGGGTTTAAATATCTGCCACTCTTTAGCTGCATAATTTTGGAAAATATTTAACTTCTATGAGTTCTGTTTCTTCTTTTAAAAAAGTGGGGAAAACAACATGTTCTTCTTAGGGTGGCTATGAAAATTAAATATGAGATAAGACATATGAAAGTGTCTGGCCCATAGTATGTACTTAATAAATGTTCCTTTTATCCCTCCCATTTCTCTACAGCTAAGATCCTCCTCCCTCTTGAATTCTACTAGCTTTTCCAAGCTTTTCCAGAGAGAAGCCTCTTGCTAAAACCTCTGATCTATTTCTGAAAATACAGGTTCAAATACTTCCTTCTTTTTTATGTCAAAAATCAGTCCCAGTATTGGTCCAAATTGATTTTTGGACCACCTGTTTTCTCCATATTGACAAAATATTCCAATTCATTGCACCATTCAATTCTGCAAGATGATGTAAAGCCTCATTTCTACAGACATATTCTCTAGAGATTTAAGAGAATCTACTTAAATCTACTTAAGTGCTACATCCATTGTAGCACTATTGCAATGAGAATAATTTTAGGGTGTTTAAACTGGTAAGGACATTGACAATTCAAATAAGACAAAAAAAAGAAAAGTCAAAAAAGAAAGGGTCATTTACTTTGAAATACCTGTCTTAAATGCTTAATTACATCATCTCTAATTAAAAAAGAAAAGTCAGGGTAGAGGCAAGATGGTGGACGAGAAAAACCACCAGCCAGAGTGTCTCTGCAAGAAAGATAGATTGTAGATAAAAGTGAAAAAAACAAACAGGCAGACCAACATAGATCGGGTAAGGGTCAGAAGGAAGGGTGCCTGAAACTACAGGAGACTCCACGGGAAGAGGTTGTGGAGCAGAACCAGAAGGAGAAAGGCATCAGCAGGGTCTAAACTCTGAGAGGCGTGGAGACCAGTGACAAGGGCCTGTTAAATTTCCCCGCCCTTGCATCTCAGACTGTCGGTGGGCTCCTGAGCTGCTGGAGAGGCCTGCTGACACCAGCCCAGAGACGGCTGCCACCAGCGAGCTGTGAGCCTCTTGTGGACAGGAAGGCTCCCAGAGCCCTCGGGCACCTCCCGGACTGCAGACCTGAGCCATTGGCAGGCACCATATTGCCTCATTCTCTCCCCCACGTCCCCACGGCTGCCGAGAGAGACAATTTAGCGACCACCCAGAGGCATCTGCGTGGAATGGCACCTTTCCTTTTGGGGCCCTGAGGGGTACTAAGACTCTGAGCTCCCCAACTACTGGCCCTCCCAGGTGCTGCTTGCCTGGGGACTCCAACAGAGCAGGGCAAATCTCCAGGCGGAGAGACATTGATCCAGCTTGGGCACCATGTGAGTGACTTGAGACCAGCACTCTTCTCCCTGGCAGGGTCAGGGATTGATTGCTAGGGCCTGGGGGACAGGCCTGCAGGCCAGATCCCACACACCCAGGTCTCCATCGCACTATCCAGGGGCACAGAAGGGATATTTGTGAACTAGTCTACTGAGGTGCGTGTGCCTTCAGGGGCAGATCAGTGTGTTTGGGGGGCAACCCTTCTCCCACTGGAGAGCCACGTTCCCAGCTCAGGCTGCAATCCTGGGCAGGGAACCTCCCAGCTCCCATCACAGTCTGGGGAGATCCAATGGCTTGAGGTCCTACCTGCAGGCAGAGGCTGGAGAGAAACTGCGGAATAGGGGAGGGTGGAAAGGGGCGAGGCCTGCTCCAGACTGCAGGTCTGAGACAGCCCCACCGCACACCCAGACTTTTTGGCTGAGTGGGGCCGTTTCAGCCCCTCCCTGGCTGCTTTGCCCAGAAGCAAAGAACAGACCTTTGACCCCTGCTAACAGCATTTGTGGAGCAGGGCAGGCTCACCCAATGCCGCCTGACCCAGCCCCACTCCCCCACCTGCCCGTGCTATGAGGAGAATAAAGACTCACCTGAAGTCCCAGGGCAGGACCCACCACCTGGGGCATTAGAGTGCCTCTCCAGAGGAAGGAGAGCTGGTTACAGGACCCAAAAACAACACTGCAGCTTGCACCTCCCAGCAAGCACCATCTACTGACAGGGAGGTGAATTTGCACACTCTTTTACTGCATTTACTGACTCATCATACAGGGTGTGTTTGAATCACACCCACAAACACCACCTACTGGCTCAGGGACTAAACTGGGTGTGTCATTATTCAAATGGAAATCTACAGGTAAGAAATAACAGCTGATCCAGATGGGAAGGAATCCACAAAAGAACTCTGAAATTCGGAAAGTATGAAGGATCAAACTGAAAGCACACCCCCAAAGGGGAACACCAGCTCTCTAGCAATGGATATCAATGAAATTCAGAACACTAAAATGACAGAAGAATTTTGAACATGGATTGTAAGAAAACGCAATGATCTGCAAGAGAAAAATGGATACCCACACACACAAAAAAAAACCTCCAGGACTTGGAAGAAAAATTCACTAAAGAAATTGAAATATTAAAGAAAAATCAAACAGAACTTCTGGGAATGAAGAATTTATTCAAGGAACTATAAAACACAGTGGAAAGCCTCAAGAACAGGGCAGATCAAACAGAAGAAAGAATCTCAGGGATTGAAGATAACACCTTTCAATTAAATAAGTCACTTGCAAAGATAGTGCAGAGAAATAAGAGAAAAGAGCAAAGCCTGCAAGAAATGTGAGATTAGGTGAAGAGGCCTAAGCCTAACATGACAATTAAAGGCATCCCTGAGGGTGATGAAGAAAATACATAAGGGTTAGATAAACTATTGCATGATATAATGGAGGAAGATTTCTGTGGCCTTGCTAAAAATCTAGATATCCAGCGACTAGACGATCAAAGGATTCCTGGGAGATCCATTGCAAACAGGAAGACACCACAACACATAATCATCAGACTGGCCAAAATAAACATGAAAGAGGCCCTCCTGTGCACTGTAAGGTGAAAGAAGCAGGTTACGTACAAAGGAAAACACATCAGACTAACTGCAGACTTCTCAACTGAGACCTTACAGGCCAGAAGAGACTGGGGCCCCATTCTCACTCTTCTCAAACAGAATAATGCCCAGCCTAGACTCTTGTACCCTACAAAACTAAATTTCTTATATGAAGGAGAAATAACGGCCTTCTCAGACAAGCAAGGACTGAGGGAATTCACCAAGACAAGACTTGGCCTCCAGGAAGTACTTAAAACAGTGTTACACACGGATCAGCAGAATAAACACTCACCAGGGTAAAATCATCCAAAAGCTAAAGGCTTTGGATGCCATGCCACAATGGCTCAAGAGAGAAAACAAAGCAACAAAGTTCAACTCAACAGGATGAACAGAAAGCTACCCCACTTATCAATTCTTTCAATAAATGTGAATGGCTTGAATTGCCCACTAAAGAGACACAGGCTGGCCAAACGGATAAATATACAAAATCCAAGCATCTTCTGTTTTCAGGAAACACATCTAACCTACAAGGATGCATTCAGACTCAAGGTGAAGGGATAGAAAACACTATTCCATGCAAACGGAAGCCAAAAACAGGTGGCAGAGCAGTTCTGATTTCAAATAACTTAGTCTTCAAATCAACAAAGGTAATGAAAGACAAAGATGGTCACTATATGACAGTGAAGGGTACAATTCAATAAGAAGACATAACAATTCTAAATATTTATGCACCTTCCTCAGGTGCACCCAGATGCATAAAGCAAATCCTACTTGATCTAAACAAAATGATGAACAGCAACACCACAGTAGCCAGGGACTTCAACACCCCTCTGATAGACCAGGATAGACCCTCCAAAGAGAAAATAAACAAAGAAACAATGTATTTAAACAGAACTCTAGAACAAATGGACCTGACATTTACAGAACATCCTACCCCAAATCCACTGAATATATGTTCTTCTCATCAGCTGATGGGACATTCTCTAAGATTGACCATATCCTAGGCCACAGAGCATGTCTCAATAAATTTTAAAAAATAATAGAAATTATACCATGCATCTTCTCAGACCACAGGGGAATAAAATTAGAAATCAATTCCAACAGAAACTTTCATTTCTACACGAAGTCACGGAAATTAAACAACCTTCTGCTGAACGATTATTGTGTTAAGGAGGAAATTAAGACGGAAATCAAAAGATTCTTTGAACTAAATGATAAAGGAGACACAAGTTATCCAAATCTGTGGGACAAAGCTAAAGCAGTCCTGAGAGGAAAATTTACATTCATAAATGCCTATGGGCAAAAGACAGAAAAGTCACAAATCAACAATCTAATAAATCATCTCAAAGAACTGGAAAGAGATGAGCAAACCAACCCCAAACCCAGCAGAAGAAAGGAAATAACAAAGATCAGAGCTGAACTAAATGAAATTGATAACAAAAAAACTATATGGAAGAGTAATAAAACAAAAAATTGGTTCTTTGAAAAAATAAACAAAATTGACACACCTCTTGCTAGATTAATGAGAGGCAGAAAAGAAAGGACTCTAAATGCTCAATCAGGAATGAAAAAGAAGAAATTACCAATGATACCAAGGAAATAGAAAATATCACCTATGAATACTATAAAAACTTCTGTGCACATAAACTTTGAAATGTGGAGGAAAAGGACAAATTCTTAGAGACACACAGCCTCCCTAGGCTCAATCAGGAAGAAATAGAATTTTTCAACAGACCAGTATCAAGTACTGAAATTGAAGCAGCAAAAAAAAAAAAAAAAAAAAAAAACCTTCCTAAAAAGAAAGTTCCAAACCAGATGGCTTCACACCCCAATTTTACCAGACTTACAAAGAAGATCTGGTGCCCATCCTGCAGAAATTATTTCACAACATCGAGAAGGAAGGAATCCTCCCCAACACATTTTAGGAAGCCAACATCACCCTGATACCAAAAAACAGGAAAGGATGCAACAAAAAAAGAAAACTACAGACCAATATCCCTTATGAATATAGATACAAAAATTCTCAACAAAATCCTAGCAAACCAAATTCAGTTGCTCATTGAAAAAATAATCCATCACGACCAAGTGGGGTTTATCCCAGAGATGCAGGGATGTTCAGCATATGCAAATCTATAAATGTGATTTACCACATAAATAGAAGCAGAAACAAAGACCATATGATCCTCTCAATAGACGTAGTAAAAGCATTCAACAAAATTCAGCACCCTTTTATCATAAGAAAGCTTAACAAAATAGGCATGGACAGGACTTACCTAAAAATGATAAAAGCCATATATGACTAACCATAGCCAACATCATACTTAATGGGGTAAAAACTGAAAGCATTCCCGCTTAGAACTGGAACCAGACAAGTTTGCTCTCTATCACTGCTCCTATTTGACATAGTGCTGGAAGTCCTAGCCCGAGCAATCAGACAAGAGAAGGAAATCAAGGGCATCCAAATGGGGGCAGAAGAGGTCAAACTATCACTCTTTGCTAAGGATATGATCTTATATCTAGAAAACCCCAAAGATTCTGCCACGAGACTACTGGAATTGATAAACAAATTCAGCAAAGTCTCAGATTACAAAATCAATGTACAGAAATCAGTAGCATTCCTGTATGCCAACAACAGTCAAACTGAGAACCAAATCAAAGACCCAATACCCTTAACAATAGCAACAAAGAAAACAAAATACCTAGGAATACATTTAACTAGGGAGGTAAAGGACCTCTACAGGAAGAACTACGAACCAGTGAGGAAGGAAATAGCAGAGGAAGGAAATAGCAGAGGATGTAAACAGGGGAAAACCATACCATGCTCATGGGTCAGCAGAATCAACATTGTTAAAATGTCTATACTACCCAAAGTGATCTACAGATTGAATGCATTCCCTATGAAAATACCAACATCATTTTTTATAGATCTAGAAAAAAATAATTCTATGCTTCGTATGAAATCAGAGAAGACCTCATATAGCAAAAGCAATCTTAAGCAAAAAGAACAAATTGGAAGGCATCAATTTACCAGACTGTAAGCTATACCACAAGGCTATCATAACTAAAACAGCATGGTACTGGCACAAGAACAGAGACATAGACCGATGGAACAGAACTGAGAACCCAGATATAAAACCATCCTCATGTAGCCATCCAATCTCTGCCAAAACAGAGAAAAACATATGCTGGGGAAAAGAATAA
Organism: Eulemur rufifrons; assembly: GCF_041146395.1. Taxonomy (NCBI): domain Eukaryota; kingdom Metazoa; phylum Chordata; class Mammalia; order Primates; family Lemuridae; genus Eulemur; species Eulemur rufifrons. Next base: position 1,349,878 of record NC_090998.1, on the reverse strand, counting down.
ATGGTGCTAGGAAAACTGGATAGCCACATGTAGAAGACTGAAACGGGAAGCACACCTCTCACCTCTCACAAAAATCAACTCACGGTGGATAACAGACTTAAACCTAAGGCATGAAACTAAGAATTCTAGAAGAAAATGTTGGAAAAACTCTTAGAGACATTGGCCTAGGGAAAAAATTTATAAAGAAGACTCCGAAGGCAATCACAGCAACAACAAAAATAAATAAATGGGACCTATCAAATGAAAAGGCTTCTGCACAGCCATGGAAACTATCATGAGAGCAAACAGACAACCTACAGAATGAGAGGAAATATTTGCATGGTACACATCCAATAAAGGGCTGATAACTAGAATCTATATAGAATTCAGGACAATTAGCAAGAAAAAAATCAAACAACCCCATCAAAAAGTTAGCAAAGGACATGAACAGAAACTTTTCAAAAGAATATAGACTAATGACCAACAAACATATGAAAAAATGTTCAACATCGCTAATCATCAGGGAAATGCAAATCAAAACCACAATGAAATATCACTTATCTCCAGTGAGAATGGCCTTCATCAAAATGTCCCAAAACAAAAAATGTTGGCATGGATGTGGAGAGATAGGAACACTCATACACTGCTGGTGGGACTGCAAACTAGGACAACCTCTGTGGAAGGTAATATAGAGATACCTCAAAGAGCTACAAGTAGAACTACCATTTGATCCAGCAATCTCATTACTGGGCATCTACCCCAAGGAAAAAAAGACATCTGCACTAGAATGTTTATAGCAGCACAGTTCACCATTGCACAGATGTGGAAACAACCCAAGTGCCCATCAATACATGAGTGGATTAATAAAATGTGGTATATGTATACCATGGAGTTCTACTCAACCACAAAAACCAATGGTGCACTAGCACCTCTTCTATTATCCTGGATAGAGCTGGAGCCCGTTCTACTAAGTGAAGTATCCCAAGAATGGAAAAACAAGCACCACATGTACTCACCATCAAATCAGTATTAACTGATCAACACTTAAGTGCACATACAGTAGTAACATTCATCAGGTGTTGGGCAGGTGGGAGTGGGGAGGAAGGGAGGGTATATTCACACCTCATGTGTGCGGTGCCCACTATGTAGGGGATGGATACGCTTGAAGCTCTGATTTGGGTGGTGCAAAGGGAATATATGTCACCTAAATATTTGTACCCTCGTAACATGCTGGGGGCGGGGGGGGAAGAAAAGTCCTATAACATTCTGGTCCGAATCCTGTTTTGGGATGCTATAGTGCTGATCTAACAGGCATGCAACTCATTTCCAGACTTTAGTCAGTGGAATGTTCTAATACCAAGACCATTTCTAAGCCCCACGGGGTAAGTAATCCTTTACCCGAGGGGAATGGCACCAGTTCCCACAAATTGCTTTCCCAGGATGAAGTCCAGAAAGAACACAGGGCTGCTCTTCTTGATGGCTATGAACCACAGGTTACTAGAAGAAAGGTTTCTAACCAAAGGATGCTCAGTTAGCAAATAGAAAACATTTCCGAATTATACTCTCAACTCCGTTTTACTTATCAGGAAGTTCTAGGAGCTAGACTTTATGACTTCATTATGATTTTCCTTTAAATTTTCAAAGTTTGTCTAAAGTTCTTTTGTTTCTATGTACTTTTCCTATCTCCATTTTCTAAACTTCCATTTCTTGTACTAGAAATGCAGATATTAAAACTAAACAGCCAATTCTATGCTCTTGGTTTCAATGTAAACTTTTTCTTCCCTGGATTTCATGAATGTAGAAGTTAATAAAAATTAAAAAATATAAATATATATTTTTATCAAGGACCTACTATATACCAGGCATTGTTCTAGATGGCAGGAATACAAAAGTAAACATATTAAAGTCCTTGTCCTCATGGGGCCTATATTCTAGTGTAAGGGAAGAGGAAGAAAAAGAAGAAAGAAGAAAAATTAAAGCAAAGGGATAGAGAGTGGCATGCATAAGTTAACAAGGGCAGGCAATCCGTCCTCTGGAGCTCCCTGTTGGTTTGGCTGAGACTTTGTCAGACTTGCATGACTGTCTGAGGTTCTATGAATTAGCAGCAATGCCACTGCTATGGACTGAATGTTTGTGTCCCTCCTCCCCCAGATTCATACGTTAAAACCCCTATTCTCCAGTGGGAGGGTCTTTGGAGATGGGGCCTTTGTGAGGGTTACTAGGTCATGGGAGTGGAGCCCGCATGATGGAATTAGTGCCTTTACAAGAGGAGACATGAGAGAGCTTGCTTCCTCTCTCTGCCATGTGAAGACACAGCGAGAAGACAGCTGCCTGGGCACCAGTAGGAGGGCCCTCACCAAGAACCTGATCATGCTGGCACCCTGATCTCAGACGTTCATCCTCTAGAACTGTGAGAAATACATGCCTATTGTTTAAGGCACCTAGTCTATGGTATTTACTGTATAATGGTAGCCTGAGCTAAGACAGCCATTTAATAAGACTTGATAGCAATGCAATTTAAACATATTATAATATAGAAATTTATTCAAGTGATTTACTGAGTAGTCATAGAACCATTATCAAATCATGCTCAAATTCTATTTAGTTATTGGACTTAAAACATCTAACACAAATGTCTGAAAAGAGCAAAAGGAAATGCGAGAGAGAAAACAGATTCACATTTCCAATGGATTTTCTGCACAGGCAGAGAGGAGAGAGAAGGACGCTGTCATGTTTTCCAAGTGCAGGTAGCCCTTGTTCCAGCCTGTGTGTGTTAGGAGGGCTGCTTGACAGCTAATTTTTTCAAAGAAAATCTCACTAACTAAATGTCTTTTTATAGGGAATTTCTGCAAAAATTCAATTCACCTTGAATTTTATGAAAAGAAAAATTCCTCAAGATGCAGCAGATAGCACTTGGGGTGAAGAGGGAGTTGGCACCATCAATACGTCTTGACTATCTCTTGGCAGCTACGGGTCCCTCTTTCCAGAAGAAATGCCTGGGGAACGTAAGTCACAACTTTCAAATGTTTGTTTGCATCCTTACCTATAAAATGAGGGCACTGGATATGATATTAATTATAGTAGTAACTAACATTTATTGAAAATTTAACTGTTTCCTGGTGATGGATCTAAGTGAAGGATCACAACAGGAAAAACAAAAACTGTAACAGCACGCACAGTATTTGCTGGTGTAAGGAGCTGTTCAAAGCAGTTTACGTAGATTAACTTATTCATCTACCTAACAACCCTAGGAAATAGGCACTATTAGTAAACCTACTTTTACAGATAAAGAAACTGGGGTCCAGAGAGTGTGAGCTACCTTCCCAAGGTCAGAGCGGAGGTGGGGGAGTCTATGTAGTCCGGCTAAAGTGTGTGTGGCTCCCACTCATCTAATCCTCACAACACCTCCATCTTAGAGACGAAGAAATCAGGTACAGAGAGATGACATACCTTGTCCAAAGTCACAGGGTGAGAAGGGCGGCACTAGCATTTGGACAGAGGCATTCTGCTCTAAAGCCGACACTCTCAGCCACGGGTCTGCCACCTCTCCTGGGAAGGCCTGAACCAAGCCCTGTTGGCCGGCACTGCTGAGAGTCTCTCTCCACCCCCATGCTGCCCATGTGTACGAAGGCCCATACTTTGCCAGTCTATACTGGTGTCCTATAATATGTTCAGATGCAAAACATTATGTTCTTAAGTTTGGTAAGGTAAATTATCAATTCCAAAAGCTTGAAATTTTGTTAAGAAGATCTGTTCTCTGTAGAATTAGCAAGGAAACAAGTCAAGGAAACTGGACAATCAGTCAAAATTTCTGCAGTGTTTTAGGGGTCACTCATGCATTTCTTCAGGTAAAATCCTTTATATAATGATGTTTGTAGCACATTTTAGAAAGTTTGAAACACCGTATCATAGGAACTTCAGTTATGTTCCAAAACTCCTGAAGGTGCCACAAAAGAAAATAAAAAAATAACAGAAAAAAAGAAACTTCAGTGTGGCCAGCTAACTGCATCTGTATGGTGTTAAACCGATGGCAGTTAATATTTTAGTGCCATGAGCACAATAGTACAATAATTGGAAAAACCAAAATCAACAGCATTTGAACTCTTGATAGCAGTTATTATGGTAGAAGAGAATAGAAAATGGAGACTTCAGGAATAAGTCTATGGCATGGTTTGTTCATTTTTTAGTTTCCTGGTGAAGTTAACTACAGGCCTGTTTCCCAGAACATTAACATGTTTCTTCAGACTGGCTAGAAAAAGCGTTTGCAACCGAAATACAGCCCTGTTCCTGTATTCGCGGGAGGTGCCCCTGCTGCGGCCAGCCAGGAGGCTCCTATGTTCCGCCAAAGCAGACAAGGCAGAACCAACGGCCGTGTGACCCCCACGTGCCTTCTGGTGACATGTGTCTGCCCTGAGGAGTACAGACAGAATTAGCACACTGATTTTGTCAGCTTTAGCGCTCTCTGACATACAGCATTTCAACCCAAAGGGCTTTCTGGGATGCTGTGCATTTCACTTTCCTTCTCACCCTCAGGATAACGCCGTCTGGAAGGTGTCCACTGTGCAGTACGTATGGCCCCTTTCCATAACTTACCTCTCCATCCTTCCTGGCTGTGCTCGACAGTACGAGGTCTACACATGTCCTCCTCATTTTAAGCAGTTTAACACCAAGACAGAGACATTTCAGGGAGAAGTGACTCCAAAAGAGTGAGATCACCAATAAGCATGGGCGGTGAATCCAAGGAGTGCAAGGCCACCAATATGTGTGAACTTATTAATCATAATTATTGCTTTTTCTAAGAAAGGGATTTCCTTAGTCAAACCTCAAGGGCATCAGATCAAAGAGGCATACTGACATAGCTGGACTATATTTTCCAGCCAATTGGCCTCCAAGGGAGAATCTAGACAGTGTCCTGGCAACTGCTTAACACAGCAACAATCCATGAAAAGAGAAGGAAAAGAATTCTTAGACCGAATTCTGAAAAAAAGTCTTGCTTTACTTCTTTGTTCCTCCCATTTTGGGAGGGACAGTTTGAGAGGACCGTCAAGGCCCTAAGGATGTCCTTGGTACTGACCCTGAGAATTCCGGACATTCTATAGATAGAAATAAAAGGAGGTTTTAGTTCAGAGTGTAAGTTTTTTTTAAAGACCATGTATTCACAGTGAATTATCATAAAAAATAATATCTCAAACCTAGGCAAATGGCAGAGTATTTGATCAATTTTCTACTGCCAGTTTGATGTAAGTCACTATAAGCCTTCCCAGGACACTGTAAAATCACCCTCCATAAGGTAATAAAATCATAACTGAAGAAATTTAGTTATATGCCCTGGAAGTTCTCCCAAAATATATATAAAAAGAAATTATAAGAGTGACTATTAACACACAACAAAAAAGCCACAAAATCCAAATTGCACTAAGCCAGAAGCACAGCAACACACACAGAATCATGTGAAAATGAAAATACAGAAGCACACCAAGGATTTCACAAATTACAGAGAAATGAGATGTGAGAGTGATTGTGTAAAAAGAAAAATGAAAACAAAGACCATGTCTACAGTTAAGGAAAGATGTTTCTCACCGTTCTGAACAAAATGGCTGAACTAAGAGCCTCTGACTGGCTATGCCCATATACCCTCCTCCTCGTCCTAGGGGAGAGAGGTGACAGGGGCCACACCCAGAGCAGCATGGGAACGAAAAAGAGTTGGTTAGTATTTAAAACAGACACATAAGCACGATGTAGTAGAAGAGAATTTCTTGACTCTTTTTATGTTAGTTTCTAATTTTCTAGACTATCAAAATTAGTAATTATAGTTGGTCCTCCATATCCATGGGTTCCACATCCGCGGATTCAAACAACCAAGGATTGAAAATATTTGGGGAAAACAAACAAACAAACAAAAATTACGAAGCATTTATACTGTATTAGGTATCATAAGTAATCTAGAAACGATTTGAGGTATAGCGGATGATGCATGTAGGTTATATGAAAATGCTACACCATCTTATATAACGGACTTGAACATCTTTGGATTTTGGTATCTGCATGGGGCAGAAGTGTCCTAGAACCAGTCCCCCCCAGATACGGAGGAACAACTGTAGTTTGTCATTACACTTCTATTCCTCCTGCCTTTCCAAGATGCCATCACTATCTCAGGGCTGAATCTAGACAAAATTATCAAGTTGGAAGCTTTTATGTTTTACCTTTTTCTCCACCTCTGTTTGCTTCCTCCTACCCAAAGCATCCAATTCCCTCTATCTATTATCAAATCCTATTTCCAGGAATGGATCTAACATGTACCTAATAGACACTGGCATAAGTTTAATTGCAGGTATCAGGAAGCAGGTGGAGAAAGCAAAGTGACTTCTTGGTAGGGAAAGACTGCTGACACCAGGCAGACAACTCTCCCTTTTGCCTACATTGAAGACTGATGCTTTTTTCCCTCTAAAATATAAGGCTTGCCTCAACTGGCTTAGTAAATATCATCATACTAGGACTATACCTCCTGAATCTCAGAAATAATAGCAATCTGAATATCATTGCTGCTTTTATCTGTACTATTTCTGCTACTGCTCCTTAGACAATGCCACAGCTGTTATTTAGTGGAGATGTTTAGTGGGGAAGTTTTCCTTGACTCTTTAGTCATATGGATATAATTATCTATTATTTTTTTCCCTTAGCTATGTATTTTAAGACTGGGTGTGATGGAGATATTGAAATCTGATTTTTGGCAATGGGATATGAGGTAATCTGTTCAACACTCTCCCCATCCATCACTTTCAAGATCTTGGGAGACTTCCCTTCTTCCAAAAAACTAGAATGGAATATGTCTCTTTTGCATTGATGATAAGTTGAAAGCAACACTTTTCCTTGAGAATGACATGCTGGAGGGATCTACAAGAAAAGGGAGTGAAGAAACTCCCTTTAAATCTTCCCTTTTAAGAGGTGATGAGCACAGGTTTAATAATTTGCAATTAAACAGAAGTAACCTCTACACTGAGTTGTGCCTCACTCAGCTGGCAAGAAAGGTTTTTTTTTTTTTTCTTCTAATAAGGTACTATTTCTTTAAAAAAGAAAGGCCACATAGTTACAAATTAGCATGTATCTCTGAGAAGGTTAAATTTTTTTCTCAACCTAATTCAAGGATTCTTTACCATTCTCAAGTATTTCTAGTATTTGCTCTTAAAATATTCAGAATCATCAACTTTCGGTACAGAAACTGAGTCTGTATTGAAAAAAAAAAAAAGGAATGAAGGCGTTTTCAGAAACTGACTTATTAATAGCTATTTTGTGTTCTTCTAACTTATATCCCAGAATTTGCAACATGCATATAAAAAATACATCAAAATATAAGTGCACTTTTTTTTTTTTTTTTTTTTTAAGTAAAACATTTAAGAACAGTCTTACCTGGTCTGGGGAGGGCTTATGATTTGTTTGATTGGAATGGGAAGATTTGAAGTGGTCATCCTCATAGTTGTCAGCCATTAGCTTCATTCGGTTTTGTGTCTAAGAAAAAGTTATTCATAAGGTTAAATTCAGGTAACATTTCCATGACACACTGTAAAGTACTTTAACAATTTCTTAGGAAAGGATAAAACTAATCCTGTCTGCAAAAAAATAAATTAAACAGGATTTCTGAGGATATTGGGAAGAGTTTAAACACTGCTATAGACTGAATTGTGTCCCCTCCAAAATTCATATGTAGAAGCCCTAACCCCCAATGTCATTGTATCTGGAGACAGGGTATTCAGGAGGTAATTAAGATTAAATGAGATTCCAAGGGTGGGACCCTAATCTGGTAGGACTGTGGCTTTGTAAGACAAGGAAGAAAGAGTGAGCTTTACTTCTTTGTCGTATGATAAGCCAGAAAGGCGGCGGCCTCTGCAAGGCAGGCAGAGAGCCCTCAGCAGGAACTGAACTGGCCAGCACCTTGATCTTGGACTTCCCGGCCTCACAGCTCCCAGACTATGAGAAAGGTCAAGCCACCCAGTCTATGGCATTTGGTTATGCCTGTGCCAGCTAAGACAGGCACGTAAACTGATACAGGAATTTTGGGGGGACAGGCAATATGCCACAACCAAGCACTTCATGCTGTGTTTATTTTTATATTTTTAAATAAAGACTGGATTATACTACACATAGGACTCTGTGAGTTTATTTTTTCACTTTATGATACATAAGACCCATCTTCCTATGTTACTATTATACGAGTTTACTGATCCTTTTAAACAACTATTCCATTATTTTGGATGTTATATAACATACAGACAATAAATATTGGAAGAAAAAGTTATCATTATTTGGAAATAGAATGATTATAGATCTAGCAAATTCAAGAGAATCAACTGAAAAAATACAATTTATTACAGAGTTCAGTAAAGTGATTAGACAGAAGCCACAGATATAATATTCAATAGCTTGTCTTTATACTATTAACAAACAATTTAGATTGTGAAAATAAGCAAAAGGTAAGATATACAACTATATGTACTCATAATAATTAAAAAATAAAATAAGAAAAGAAACAAAGTTCTGAAATCCTTGTCCTCAACCCTATGCCAGAAGAGGATTATTGTCCCATTGCCTTTTCTCTATCTTTACCAAAAATGAGCACTGGATTGGTGATTCTGTGTGGTTGGTTAATTTAAGCCCTGAATAAATGAATAATATATTGAACATTTTTTGAGAATTCACTCTGGAGAGTAAGCAATTCAGAAAATTAAGGGTACAGTAGGTATAAAATCAAACAGCAATATATGTTACACTAATAAAATATTAAAATCTGAAGTTTTAAAACATTAAAAATAAACTTGCTCAAATTGTATGATTTTAAAATGTTCACTGTAAATAATCTGAAGAACAAAGTATGAAAAAAAAAAAGAAAAATCATCTGTAATCCCGGTTTTAGTGACAATCACTATTAATATTTAGGCGTATCCATTCAGTCCCCTGCCTGGGAACATAAAAAGTGGCATGCTCTTCTGATTTATTCTATTTCTTCTCTATTTCAGTCACACTGTGGTATTTTAAAAATTACTATATCTTACAGTATATTTTCATATCCATCCAGTAGGACATGCTATCTTTTCTCTCTACCAATTTGTCAAAATTTGATTGGTTATCTTTAGTACATTTTCTTTTCTAGATGAATTAAAAACATGTTGTATAATTCCATAAAAAATTTACAAACGGGAGGCAGAGGTGGGAGGATCGCTTGAGGTCAGGAGTTCAAGACCAGCCTGAGCAAGAGCGAGACCCTGTCTCTAGAAAAAATAAAAAAAAAATAGCTGGGCATGTTGCCGTGCGCCTGTAGTCCCAGCTACTTGGGAGGGAGGCTGAGGCAGGAGGATCCCTTGAACCCAAGGAGTTCAAGGTTGCAGTGAGCTTTGATGACACCACTGCACTCTGGCCCGGGGCGACAGAGCAAGACCGTATGGGGGATGGGGGGAGGAAGAAAAAAAATTTCCAGAGATATGCAATGACGCCTAAAAAGAGCTTTAGAGCCAAATGGCCTGGGCCTGAATTCTGGCCCTGCCTCTAACTTGCTATCTAACTTTGGGCAAGCTACTTAAATGTTCTGAGCCTCAGTTTCCTCACCTTTAAAATGGGAAAAACAACAGTTTCTTCCCCATCAGGCTGCTGTGAGGATTAACCAGGTAACACAAGGAAGGCACTTAGAATAGTGCCCGGCATAGAATCAACATCCAATAAATTTTAGCTTTTTAGCTATCATCATCATCATCACAATGACCTTTTTTATGTCATTTAATAGTATTTTAAAATCTTATTTTTATTTATCTGTTTATTTATTTAGACAGAGTCTTACTCTGTTGCCTGGGCTAGAGTGCTATGGTATCAGCCTAGCTCACAGTAACCTCAAACTCCTGGGCTTAAGTGATGGTCCTACCTCAGCCTCCCGAGTAGCTGGGACTACAGGCATGCACCATCAGGCCCAGCTAGTTTTTTTCTATTTTTAGTTGTCTGGCTAATTTCTTTCTTTTCTTTTCTTTTTTTTTTTTTTTCAGTAGAGACAGGGTCTTGGTCTTGCTCAGGCTGGGCTCGAACTCCTGATCTCAAGCGATCCACCCGCCTCAGCCTCCCAGAGTGCTAGGATTACAGGCGTGCGCCACCGTGCCCAGCCTAAAATCTAATTTGAATTGGCTGCATAGAGCTCAATTGAACAGATACTTATTTACTGAGTCTCGTATTGTTGACCATTTATCTTTTTTATATTTTCACCAATATATGCACGTTTGAGCCAATTCTTCCCTTCAGTGTATAATGATAGCAAAGAAAACACTTATCAATAAATTACGCATGGTTCTAATTTCTCTTTTCTGGGATGAACCCCAGTGACCTTTGCTACATTCTGAGTTTTTTTTTTTTTTCTTTTTTCTACCCTACTCCCCTGTTCTGAGTGTTTATACCCCACCAAAACTCACATGTTGAAACCTAACTCCCAGTGTGGTGGTACTATGAGGTGGGGCCTCTGGTAGACGATTAGGTCACGAGGGGCTCTCAAGAATGGTATTAATATCCTTCTCCAAGAGGCCTGAGGGAGTGTCTGCCCTTCTGCCATGTGAGGACACAACAAGAAGGTGCCACCTATGCTGAGCGCAAGTCCTCCCCAGACACCGAATCTGCTGGGGCCTTGATCTTGGACTTACCAGTTTCCAGAACTGTGAGCAATAAATTTCTATCGTTTATAAATTACCCAGTCTAAGATGTTTTGTTACAGAAGCCCCAACGGACTAAGACAATCTTGAAAATATGTAAGGTAATTTTTCCTATGTCCTGTGGTATCGCATGACAAATAGAAAGGCTTCGGCAATGCAGCTCTCAGGAGAGCAGGAAGCACAGAGGAAGAGACAGAGGCCTATGCAGAAAGTGAGGAAAACGTCTGTATCATGTCATTCACTTGTTTAAGAAAACTTTCCATGGTGACTTTAACAGGAATGTGGGCAAAAGTATACTTGGCTTATTTTCTTAGAACAGAAGACACTTAATTCAAATCTTTAATATCTGATATCTAGTGTAAGTTAAAAACTTAAAAAGAAATCCTAATAAAATACATACAAATCCATTTTCAAGACAGAATATATTTCAAGTACTTCTTAGGAATGAGTGTGTGTGCCTGCTAAAGGAACTGATCACACTGAACAGGTAAGACCAAAGGTTACTTATTGGATCCACGTCAGTGAATGAAAAAATTGTTCTAAGAACTTACTTCTCTATTTCTAAAAGACATGGCGATAATCAAAGTTTGGTGCCTCTGGGTCTAGTATTTGGAAACTTGGTGCGAAGTCTGCTCCCCGCACAGTCATGATGTTGAGCACTAAATGCCTGACAGCTCACAGAGCATGAGATGTTACACAGATCATATAAATGACGCTCTGCTCTTAAGGAGCTCTCATACTATGCTCTTCTCAAGATAAGACCAAAAAGCAAAAGGAGTAAGTCCTTCACATTTTACTGACATGAAAGGTACTTCATATCCAAATGTTTTCCCTCTTGAACCATGCCAGGTGCATGTGCAGATCGCTGAAAGCCCCTGGTCCTGATGACATAAATAATAAGATGACTTGAAGGAAGGAAGGAAAAGAAGGAAAGAGGAAGAAACTTGCTGAAATTAACTTTGTTAGCTATCGATGCATATCTGTGAATTCAAGTATACACACCCTCCTAGAGGAAAGAAAGTTAACTGTTTATTCTGTTAATCTTTTCTTCTAAAATGAAAATGTCCAATGCCCAAATAAGGTGTTACAGAAACTATATTTCATAGAAAAATACTTAAGAAACAGGATAAGTTAGTTATCCAAATCCAGGTATTAAAATAAAAGATCTGAATTCTAATCAAATTTATATTCTCATTATTGATAAAACATCTGACAGTTACAGCTGTAGCGTCTGTTTGCCAGACTGAAAAAGGTAATTAATTCTTTAGTACAGGCATGAAGGGACTCTTACAATGATTTAAAATCACCATTAAAATTACTATACTTGTGGCAAATAGGAATATGACACAAATAGTTTGTGAGTCTTCCTATGAATGAGAAGTGGGTCTTCTAAACTGTTCTACTTTTTTCTTTACCTCGTTGCTTCTCATGAGAGTCACAACTCTGTAATGAAGAGATGCACAGAGGATAGAATTAAGTCAAATAGCTTAAAACATATTTCTGTGCAAAAAATTGTCCACAAATGTTCATAGCAGCATTAGTCATACTAGTGAAAGAAGAGAAACAACCCAAATATCTAACAACTTATGAATGGATAAGTAAAATGTGGCATATCCATAAAATTAAATATTATTCAGCCATAAAAAGGAATAAAGTACTGTTACATGCTACAAATATGGATGAATCTTGAAAACATTATGCTAAGTGAAAGAAGTCATACAAAGGCAACATACTACATGATTTCACTTATCTGAAACCTCCAGAATAGGCAAGTCCACAGAGACAGAAAGGAGCTTAGTGGTTGCCAGGCCTGGGGGAAAGGGACAACAGCTAAATATGAACAATCTGAGCAACAAGATCAATAATGCGTTCAATTTATTAAAACTTAATATACAAAAAGCTATGACACTGAATGATACTAAAGAAAAAGATACTTAAAAAACAGGAGACTGTGGTGATGGTTGTATATCCCTGTAATATACTAAAAAAACATGAGATTGTATACTTTAAATGGGTAAATTGTATGGGATATGAATTATATCTCAATAAAAGTATTTAAAATAAATAACCAAAAAAAAAAAAAAAAAACCCAACGTGCAGTCATGTGAGTAAATAATGTTTGTTTTTGCTCTTAAAAAACAGTAAGAGAAAAGAAAATAATCTGTCATCACTAAAGCTTGCTGGGGAATCAGCAAATTAAATAGACGAATGAAGACAGTGCTCCTGCCGTCCAGAGGGTGCAGCAACAAGGTACCCCCTTGGGAGAGAAAGCAGCCCTCAATAGGAAACCGAATGTGCTGGTCCCTGGAACTTGGACTTGTTGGCCTCGAACTGTGAGAAAATAAACTTCTGTTCTGTATAAATTGCTTAGTCTAAGGTCTTTTGTTATAGCAGCATAAACAGACTAAGACAGTGGGAAACCGCAATCTGGGTGCTGGGTGCTTACTGCTGTTGAGTTATCACGGCTTCTAGGCTGCAGTAAGACATAGGAAATACTTTTTTTTTTTTAAATAGGGGAAAAATTATGAGTTAACAGTAATATTTTAAATTCAGATTTAAGATTACAGATCTTAATCTTGAAGACTAGGTTTTTACTTAACTTCTTTGAGTTTATACTTTTTATCTTTTTACTCTTATGCTGAAAAACCTTGGCTCCTAACAATAACACAATTACTTGTTATTTGTCTTATCTGTCAACACAATGCTTTTAAAATACTAAAACCAATACAATTACTATCAGTATGCCTTCAGGATGAACTTTAAAATTTCTTTGTATTCTTTTCCCTCTAGTTGGACTTTACCTCCCTAGCGATGTACAGAGAAAAATCTGTATTATAAGGTTAGCTGAAATAATTCTTTGCTCTGTGTGATATGTCAACAATTTAACATATGGATTCATTTGTTTCAGTTTGTTTTCAAATTGCAAACATTGCTTTTCCTCCCATTCTGATCTAATTTTATTTTGGATTATGTGATACATTCATTTGATTCTAGAGTCAAAACCACATAACTAGGTACATTCAGAGAAGACTTGCTGCCATCCCTGTCTCCTCTACCTGTTTCCTCCTTCCTTTTATAGGTAAATTTTTTATTTATCCTTCAATTGTTTCTTCTTGCAATTACAGGCAAACACACAATTACGCAGGTTATCCCCTTTTCTTACATAAACAGTGTATTAAATATACTACTCTATGTCTTGCTTTTTAATTTAACAGTATATTCTAGAAATCATGCCTATCCATGGAGAGCTTTCTCACGCCTTTCTACAGCTGCACGGTACTCCACTCTGTTGGATATACTCTAATTGACAACAAATATCCCAGTCTATTGCTATTACAAATATTATAGCAATGAACTATCTTGTATATATGTTATTTTGTATTTTTAAAGATGTATCTTTGGGATGAACTCCTACAAGTGATGCTTCTTGGTCAAAAAGTCAATGCACAGACAAGTAATTTTACTAGATACTGCCAAATTCCCTCTATAGGAGGTTGACATTCTGCATTTCCACCTGTAGAGTACTGGAGTCCCTAGTTGCACCCTTGTCAACTGAGTATGTTATTAAACTCTTGATTTTGGCCAAATAGCATTTAGTTTGCTTTATCTTATTATGAAGGAGGCTAAGCCATCTTTTCACATGTTTAAGGACCATCTACATTTCTTTCCCTGTGATCTTCTCGGGTAGGAACTTCCCACACCAAGTAGTAATATAAATCTGTAATCTAAACCTGAAGAAGGTACAGGCTTCAGAATTTTGGTTTCTTAGAGTGGATTCTGGGTTCCTTCCCAGAGACACAATAGAGAAAAGCTTCTTTCTCATCTCCTAGTGGTAGAAGGTTGACTGAATTAGTCTTGCTTTCTTTCCTCTATATTGCAACCCTCAATTGTCCTATCTTTAGCAAGGTTCAGTCCCAACTGCCCACCCATGTGAGCCTGACACCTCACCTCCTCTCTGGGTGTAGGCAGTAAAAGCCAAGCTCCTGCTCATGCTGGGCCTCACAGCTCCCCAGGGCGGCTGCTGCCTCAGCTCACATAGCTCAGCTCTGTCTTTCAACCCCCTCCAAAGGCTCCCCTTTCTCTCACAAGAGCTCAACCACACATGACAGATTTTGAGAGGTGGTTAAAGCCTACCTAGCATCTTGAGGTTTGGAACAAAAGAGTTTTCAGTGCCAAGTGCAACCTCTCTGGCAGGTTCTAGTAACCTGTTTTACATATCTTTTCTTCCAACAGATTGTGGGTTTAGGAGGGCTGGGACAGAGTCTATTTCACCTTTCTATCAACTCAGTACCTAGTAAGATTGCCAGCACAGATAACATCCTTATTGTTTGTTGAATTCAAGAATCAATTTTCCATGGTTGGTACAAAATGATGATGGGTTCATAGTTCCTATCTTTCCTACCATTAAGGAATATATTTTATTATTTTTCCAGCAATGAGCTTCATGTTTTGAAAGCTTTTTGCATCAAACTTCCTTTATTAAATAATTCACTTTTATATTTATATTAATTAAAAATAGCTATACTATTTTTAGAGAATGTGTTAATCTTAATGGTCAATCCCAATTACCATGTATATTTAGCACTTTCCCATATGCCTTGCAGACTTTAACTTTGAACTCTGGAGGAAAGCAGCCTACATTTACTTTCTTCAAATACTTATTAACAAGAGGATAAAGACATTCAGCATTTTTAAATTGAAAAAAAAATTCACAACAATTTCTATGCCATTCCTAATTTTTGAGAGCTGTCTGTCCTATTTTCTGGCAAGGCTGTGGTCCATAATTGCAGTACACCCCGGTGAAAAAGTCAGAGTCAGATCCACAAAGCCATTCCTAACATTAGGTCATGAACTTAAGATCCAGGACTGAAATATCTCGTAGGCCAACTTGCCTATACTGACTCAATGCAGTATCTGAAATAAGAATGTTCAAAACCAAAGTGTGATTGAAAATATATTGCTGATCACTTCCACACCTTTAAGTAGTACATACTTCCCCATCTCCTTGTAATAAACTTCAAGTAATCCAATTCTACTTTCAATGTCGTAAGTATCATTTCTCCCAGCTGTATCTGTTCTCAAAGGAACCAGAATGTTTAAGGGGAATATTAGCTGGATCCAATGAGACACACCGCTCTATCTAAAGAAAATAAGAAAATGTAGGCAAGTGTTTTCTGTTATTCTAGAAATCAGCAAACAAGGGCCAGAATCTGAGAGCATCTGTAACAGTTTGTGGCTCGGACTCTATGAGTGACTAAGTATACAGGAAAACTTTACAGATACAGAGGTCATGAAAAAAAGAAGTAACACTAAATTTCTTCACATCTAACAGAAAAGACAGACAAATATTTTTGTGATCTTAAATGGTGTTAGATGCAAGTTAAAAAATTATTTTCTCAAGGACAGTGGCACAAACTGCACCCCAACCCAACTATTTAGTATCGCAAAGTAGAAGAGTTTACTATTTGCCCTTCAAATAAAAGTATGACTGTTTGCTTAGTAAACATTCAGAAATTAAATTCTTTAATGCTTTTCATTGAAAAAAAAATTCTCCTCCTTGAGGAAAAGCTAAGCAGGCAGAGGGGTAATCTTCAAGAATTCTAAGCACTTTAACCACACTCCCCCCAAATATACACATGTGCTCTCTATAAAGGAAAAAAAAGCACTTTAGATCATAAGGATAAAAGTTCTTAAAAGTAAAGTTCTGGCCGGGCGCGGTGGCTCACGCCTGTAATCCTAGCGCTCTGGGAGGCGGAGGTGGGCGGATCGTTTGAGCTCAGGAGTTCGAGACCAGCCTGAGCAAGAGCGAGACCCCATCTCTACTAAAAATAGAAAGAAATTATATGGACAGCTAAAAAATATATATAGAAAAAATTAGCCGGGCATGGTGGCGCATGCCTGTAGTCCCAGCTACTCGGGAGGCTGAGGCAGTAGGATCGCTTAAGCCCAGGAGTTTGAGGTTGCTGTGAGCTAGGCTGACGCCACGGCACTCACTCTAGCCTGGGCAACAGAGTGAGACTCTGTCTCAGAAAAAAAAAAAAAAGTAAAGTTCTGAGGGAATTTTACCTTTTCTTTTTATAAAATCATGGTTCATGTGTGGGAAAGAATAGAATAGAAGTGACTAAAAATATAACCTGACTAGAAACTGTACATTCACATGCACATACATTGAAGTAGGTTGAAATAAACCCAGGGGATATGAAAGCATTCAGATTCTTACTGTAAACTATTCAAACTGAAAGCAATTGACAAAAGGCCAAAAGACTCTGCAATACCAGCTTTTCCTCCTGTTCGACAATTCATTATGAAAGGATTTCTCTGCATATACGTGTTTGCACAAACATATATATGTGGTAACTGTTAAAATTTTCACACAATGACCAGTGCATTCTTTTTGTAGAATTGAGCAAAATGGTTTTTAGTCTTTTGTGTAGAAGGAAAAAAAAAAAACCTCTGCCATTTATTAAAATCAGGCCTTTTTAAAAAAAAGCTTAAATTATAGAAAAGTGCCTTAAATGATCTCATCTATTCATGGTTGCTGAAATAATTCCACTCATCATTTGATAAATCCAAGTATTTGAAAAACTTTGATTTCTAGAAATATATATGTGTCAGGTATATAGGTACTTTTGACTTTCCTTCCAGTTTTTGGGTTCAGAAAAAGTCCTTCTTTGTCCTACATATATCTCCTTTCCATTTAAATAAAAGATAATAAATGTTAATTTTATTAATATTAACTCAGTAATTGAGTAAATTTTACTTTTATCAATTTCAAAAATTAAACTAATTTTTAGATTTACTGATTTATTATTCAATATTAACGGACAGTTGTTATTTACTGTATCATCGATTTAAAAAAAATTCTTAATTTATGTCACTGTGGATTACACTGTCCTAGAAATATACAGTACTGGCTAATGATATCAAGAGACAGGTTTATTATTAAACAGGCTGACTTATCTCTGTTGAGATGTTTGTTGTAAGCTAATTACTAATCATAACATACCAATATTTACTGCTATTAGAAGGGAATAATTTACCAAAGAA
Organism: Eulemur rufifrons; assembly: GCF_041146395.1. NCBI lineage: Eukaryota > Metazoa > Chordata > Mammalia > Primates > Lemuridae > Eulemur > Eulemur rufifrons. The sequence continues at coordinate 1,332,176 of NC_090998.1, read as the reverse complement.
AACAAAGTTTTAAACCAAATGTCTACTGGTATTTTGAAGTATAATTTACCATCCAAATATATAAAGATCTATTCATGAAATAAATGTGGTGCTTAAAATGGAGAGGTTAACCTACCCAAGAGTTTTTAAAAATTTCTTTAAAGGCACTACGTATTTTTACTAAGAAATTGAATGAAGAAAGGATAGAAAATGTAAGATGCTTTTGAGGAAAACAGACAAAATAACTTTAAATTGATAGGATTTAGACAGGATTCTTTTCTTTAATGAATGTTTCCTGGGCTTACATTTATTTTACCTCTTCAGAGTATTAGTGCAGCATTTATACTTCCCATCACTCTTGTTTCCAGAAACAGAGCTTTATTAATGTATATGCCAAAACAGTAAAATGGCTATGCAGTACATAACATCACAATCACCTGTGATATATTGTGCCATAAATGCTTAAAGCATTTTCAACACATGTAAGATGTGGAAAAAAGGTTTTAAAAGCCCAGAACCTCATAAAAGCTTCTAGCAAATCATATCCAGTAGAGCCAATTCTGAAATCAGTTAATAAATAGGCTGTACAGAGGGCATATACTCATTGAGTTATATTCTATAAGGATGAAAAGAATGGTGCATGTTAATATTTTAACATAATTGTCAGAAAGCAGTAAAAAGTAAATATAACTTGACTATATTCTCTCGGGTAAGCTATTCATTTTCACAGTTTTAACCACCACTTCTGTTCTGATGACTCCAAAATGAACATTTCTAGTTTTCACCTTTATCTGGTGCATCATAATTCTCTAGCAACTGCCTTGACATATCTACCTGGGTATATACCACAGATACCTCAAATTCATCTCTACTAAAAAGGAATATGCTATCTATTCTCTTCCACATATGGTCTTCTTTCTGGATTACTCATTTTAATTAGTGAGACCACTTCCACTTCCTCACTCAAACTAGACATCTGATTCTGGCCAGTGGCCCGTGGGTAGCGTGACCTCAGGGCCCAAGCATGGAAGAAACAGCACTAAACTACCTCTGGCTGATACTTTCTGTGCCAGGTGGCCAACAAGGCCTCGTACAGAAAGAGGTCAACCAGATTTTAAGCTGAGCTGGATCACTGAATTGCTGCGTGGAGGGCAACCGCCTCCTGGGGTCAGCAAGACCCGCGGTGGACGCTGCACAGCGGGGAACGAAGCGTTTGCGGAGTTGAACCGCGAGGGTAGGAGGTGTTCGCTGCTCCGGGATAGCCTGGTGTAGGCTCCCTCGCCCTCTCCACTGCTCTGTGCTCCTGTCCTCGTCACTTCATATTTGGATAACGGGAACGGATTCTTAAACAGTCTCCTTGTTTGTAATCTTAACACCCTCTTTTCAATCCAGGGCCCTCAAACTGTCCTCCATTAACGGCTGAGGGATTTATCTATAAAAGAAAACTCTGAGACATCCGTGAGACTGACAGCCTCTCCGTGGCGCGGCACTGCGCCCAGGATCGCCCAGGATCGCCCAGGATCGCAGCCGGACGGGGCCCATCCCCGCGGGTGCCGGCTCCCCCGAGCGGCGCTCCCGGTCTCCGGCGGTGGCCACGGCCCCGCGCTCCCGGCGCTTCCTGCTTCAGCAGCCCCGGCCACGCCAGTCCCCGGGCCTAAACCGGCTGCTTTGCTACTTTTCCATGAGGCTAACTCTTAGTAGTCTTTTAGTCGTCCCCTTTCTCAGAAAATATTATTTGACCTCTCCTGCCCCCAGGCAGTCTTAAGAACGCCTTCTTTGCATACATCTATCAACAAATGCTAATCATCACACAGAAATAATTCATCCACCTTTCTCCTTCAAATAAAGGGGAAACCTAATACACTCAAGGGCACCAAGTCTGTCACATTCATCTTTGTATTTCTACGTCTAGAAAAATGCTTGGCACAAAATAAAATGTTAGTTAAACTGAATTCCTGCCCCATTCACAGAATAAACCAGAGGCAAAATAAAATTCAGAATATAGGTATTAACAGTAATATGCTTTTTAACCTGTTCTAATTACATATTACGGAACCCTAAATATACAGGAGAGTGAAATGGTTAATGAGAAGGACTGAAGAAGCTGTACCACCTACACCCATATATTAGTTTCCTATAGCTGTCTTCATGAATTATCACAAACTTGGTGGCTTAAACAACAAACACAACATAAATTTCTTATCACAGTTCTGGAGGCCCAAAGTCCAAAAGTGAGGTGTTGGCAAGGCCACCTTCCCCACGGAAACTCTAGGGGAGGAGGCTTCCTGCCTCTTTCTGCTCTGGGGGCTGTGGACACCCCAGCTCATTCCGCACACTCCCCTCTCTGCCTCTGCCTTCTCATCACCTTGCCCCGTCTTCTCCTGTCTCTCATAGAGACTTGTCACTGGGTTTAGGGCCCACCTAGATAATCCAAAAGGATCTCATCTTGAGATCCTTAATTTAACTCTATCTGCAGAGCCCCCTTTCCCAAATAAGGTCATATTCACAGGTTCTAGGGATTTGGAAGTGGACGTATGTTTTCAGGGGCCACCATTCAACCTGCTACAGTCTGCCTTCTAGTCCCCTCAAGTTCCTGTCTGTCCCATACGCAAAATATATTCACTTCATCCCAATATCCCCAAAGTTTTAATCCCTTACAGCATTAACTCTAAGTCCAAAATCTCATCTAAATACCATCAGCTCAAAAGTCCCAAATTTCATCATCTAATTCATCTGAATCAGGTATGAGGGGGAATAGGTACGATCCCCCAGGGCAAAATTCTTCCCCTTCTGTAGATATTGACACTGGAAAACAAGTTATCAGCTTCTAAAATACAATGATGGGACAGGCATATGATACACATTCCCATTCCAAAAGGGAGAACCTGGAAGGAATAAAGGGGCCATTAGTGCCAAACAAGTCTAAAATCCAGCAGAGTAAATTCCACTGGGTGTCAAGGCCTGAGAATGATCCTCTGCGGCTCAAGGCTCTGCCCGCTGCCTGTGGTGGCTCCCCTGGCCTCTGCCTCGGGGCCTCCATGGCTGTTTGCACACAACCTTAAATGTCAAGTCTTCATTTTAAGATAAAACTAACCCGTACTCTTAGAATCCAGGGGAGTAGTTACTCTGGCAGGAATAAACAGGGGTGAAGAGGGAGCAAGAAGCATTGGTGATAATCTGCTTCTTGGATGCGGATGCTGGTGACGAGGTGTGTTCCCTTGCGAATTTCACTGACACATATACTTACGGTATGTATACTTTTCTATGTGTATATTTCGATAAAAAAATTTTTTAAAAGGCTGTATCACAAGAAGCTTTAAGCAATAGAGGAAATGATCTCTGAACAAGGATAGTCATTTCCTCCAATTTTGGCTCCTGTTTTTTTCTTTTCCTATAGTTATAATATTATGGTGATGAAACGGAGGATGTTTACGTTATGGCTGATCTTACCAGTTGACAGAAAAGTGAGAGACCCAGACCTAGTCTCATATTAAAAGATGTGTTAAAAGAAATAGGCATTTCAGTACACAGCCATAAGAACAGCTGTGAGTCCTTTGCTGGTAATTTCATTTGCCATTCAGGATGACAATCCAGGCTTAGGAAATACTGCTTGACCACTGTCTTGATGGCTAAATACAAATAGAGTTCCAGAGGACAATCAGCTAACCTAGAACCAGCCTTAAAAACTGGTTTTATACAGCATCTAGTTCTTCCTGGCTATTGTTTCTAAATAATAAGGTAGATAGGGAGGCAATTGTGAGGAAAACTATTGCAAAAGATATGTTGGATGTAAGAATCTTCCATTTAGCAGAGATTGAAATTAAGAAATGTTGGACTCTATAGACTAGAGACATGATGCAACTGTGTCCTTTCACTGGATTTAGGCCAGTGACTGAGAACCAATGACGGGTTAGCTAGGCTCCTCAGTGTGTTTGACAGCGTGGGTCTTACTAGACAGTTGGTATTGGGCCTGCAATTTGGGCATGCTTGTAAAGTGCACATGTATATTTAAACATAGAACTATCCACTTAATCTCTTGTGTATGTCTGATAAATCAGCTAGTTAAAAGCAAAGTAGGCCCAGAATGTACATGTTCAAAGTTATTTTCAGAGAACCCACAATTCTAGATTTGACCATTAGGCTGTAATTTTATACAAGTCCAAGAAAAATACCATATCCAATTTAGAATGCTCTATTCAGGAACAAGGTTGGCAATATCATAAACTTTATTTTAAGCATTCTCTACCTTGAAAACCAACTACCACGGATACTGTTTTAGTATTAAAGTGCAATGATTTATTGATTTATTTAAATTCTTAACTTTTGAGACACAAGGGGAAAAAATCTTGAGCCTCAAGGCATGACAGATGTTCCTTGACAGTCAGTATCTTCTAGAAACTTTTCAACAGCTTTCCAATCTTTCATTTCAATGAGCTTTTCTTAAGAATGCAAATTAATTGATTCTTTAAAAAAAATGCTGGTAGCCAAAGCTATTTTAATAAATGCTGTACAATATTTTGGGACCAGATTTGTATATATCTGTGTCTATATGTCAGTAATAGTATTTTAGTAACAGAATTATTTCTGATGGTAATTTAGGGTTACTAGCACATGGATTTTCAAACTTAGCTGCTTAAAAATCAGCTCATCATTTTACCCTCTACTCTGACATAGAGCTGTTCATTAATCTAGTCAATAATTTCTAAGATAATTGTTGAAATAAGACATCTTTTGATACAAGATCTGGAAGAGATTTTTACCTGTCAACATTCTAAATTAATTTTAAAAAATTGGGGGCAGTCCTTTATAGCAATGTATATATTTTCACTATATTTAAAATAAGGGTAGATTAAAGTATAATTTACTACAACAGAGTATTATGGGGTCATTATAATATGGCTGAAGGCTACTAAGATCTCTTACCAAAAGCACGTACCATAATGATGGTAGTAGCACAGTTTGGTAGAGTGATTACGAGCGTTAGCTCTGGAGTGGTATGATTTGTTCTGAATCCTAGCTAAGGTCATTTACTAGCTATGTGACTTAGGGCAAATCACTTAATCTCTCTCCCTCAGCATCTCCTCTGTAAAATGAGGATAACTACTTCACAGGGTTGTAGTGAGGATTAAATGAGTTAATTCACATAAAGCACTCAAAACGGGTTGGCTGAACAGAGGTTAAATATTATTATCTTTGAAATGACTAATGGCATGAATGCTGTTTTCAAGAAAGCCATGTGCTAGTACAGACGATTCAATTTGGTGATGTGTAATAAATTACAGCATTTGTAAAGGGCATGTGTTAATAGCTAATATTCTAGTTTATTTAACATCACTCTTGTCCTTGAATGCAGACATCATTTAATTCCAAATTCACTTTAAATAAGTATCTGCATTAGTTCAAAAGAGACTGAAAGAGGCAGTAGGAATCGATTTTGGGAATATATTGGTCTGACTGATTCCCACCAAGAGAAGTTTGTGGGGGAGGGAACTACCCTCAAGGTAATCTTTCCAGTTTTACTCAGGCTTAATGAGATCCTCAGACCAAGGTCAATGGCACAGGAAAGGCAGCTATAAATCATGCACCTGACAGACATAGAAGAAACAGGGATAGGAGGGCACAAGCATGCTGGCAGGAAACCTAGGTTGATTTATTTGCACTGAGACAATTCAAGAGGGAGCAGGAAACGCAGAAGATTCATAAATTAATTCCCTGTGGTATCATAAAAGGCAGCAGTTTGACAATAGGAAGGGAGAGTTAGATTTGACGCTAGAAAGGAAGGAAAGAAAGAGTCTTATCAAGTTGTTGTGAAGAATTTTCCTACATCTGGAACTGATGACAAAAAATGCCACAGATGGATGAAAGCAGACTGGGAGGAAGCCAGATCCCACCCCCGCCCCTCTGGACTTAACTGCAATCAAGCAGAATCCATCAAAATATGATCTATTTCTTCATAGGATTAAAAAAAAAACCCAAGATTTTTTCAACTTCAAAATGTATTACTTTTTAATGAAAGTAGTATTTTCATAAAATAAGCAAATTTCCATAGACAGAGTCAAAGAATCCTTACATATGTTCTTATGCATATGACTGCTTCTTTTTAAACGATTTCTCATGTCAGCCACCAGCAGATGATACAGACACAGGTAAATATGCTGATTCATCAAAATATAGAAAATAAAGAATGTTAGACTTCAAAGTTCGTTTAATCTATCCTTCCAATTGTAGATCAGGAAGATAAAAAGCCCAGAGAGGTAAGTTATGCAATTTGTGGCCTTATTTATATAAAAACAAATAATACTAAATCAGGTTTGTGGCCTGATTTATGTAAAAACAAAAAATAAATTAATTGCCAACACTTAGACATCGAGAGATTTATCTAAAACTCTGAATTCTCTGGGAACAAATGGATGCCTGGATAACACAGGGCCCACATCTTGCGTGGTCAGAAGCTGGAATTAAAAGTGGCTGCCTCTTTAGACAAAGCACGTGGCTCCTAGTTTCTCGCAGTTCTACCTCTCCTGTTGCCTTACACCGCTTCACTCACTTCTTTCACTTTTACCTGCCTGGCCCACATAGCCGTCGGGTTAGGTGCTGTTGGTATCTGGTTAGTACTCGGCAAACTGTAAAGTGCTGTATATTAGTTGATGGTGTTATTACTGCTCAAGATCACACACTTAGTTATCAACAGAGCCGGAGCTCGGGCTCAGGTCTCCTGGCACTCAGCTTAGTGCTATTTCTACCACACCGTGCTGTTTCAAACGCACAAGGAAACAAGACAGCGATAGTTACAGCATGGGAATTCTTACATTTGAAAAAATAACCACGACAATGAGAATAACTTGGCCTAGCATAAAGAATAAATACAATTAATGACTGTAGTACAAGTGAACAGTTTCTCTTTTTCTTTCTCCCTGCTCCCTCCCTTTTCTCCCCTCCTCTCATTTGTTTCAACTTAAGCCCAAGGGAGGATAAATAGGTGAATGAAAAAAGGCATAGAATGGCTTTGCTAAAGATTAGGAGAAATACTGACTTTGTGGCTAGGGAATTCCAAACTACAAAGACCAGTCCTGAAGCACAGATTCAAATGGAGATTAAGGCTGGTCTGAAGGCAGTGAGGTACCTCACTTAGATTGTTCACAGTCAGTTACAGACTGAGCTCCTTGTTCTACTACTTTCCTCCTCCTCACTACTGCACTTGACTAGTTTAAAAAAAAAAAAAAATTGGAGATTAAGCGGAGGGAGAAGGCAATTCCAGAAGTGAGGAGAGTGGATGGAAAAGCTTTGCATCTAATTCCTTTCACATAAACAAGGACGCTGTCAGCAGGAACAATCTAGCTGGTCTTAATGTCTGTAGTGGTTTAGAAGAAGTATATATATTGAACGCTTCATATATAAAAATCTAGAATCGAAAGGATATAGAATAATTTTTAAAAGATTAACATTTTTGTCTGACCAAGTCAATAAGGACCATGGAATCGTTAAATACAGATTGAATTGTAATCTTCTATCAGCTTCTGAATACCACATACTCTGAATCCTGTACATTTTCTTTCCCACAAACAGCTTCTGTAGCACTCCAGATGCTTGCACACTTGCTATTTAATTTTCCCTTTATTCACTAACAACTCAGGAGCTCTCTATAGCTTTACTCCACCATTGCTTTCCAGAATGTAAAATAGTTTTAATAGTATGATGAGTGGGTTTTTCCAGTTGTTTCAGAATTGATGACCAAGGTCCAAAGCTGGTGACAAAAAAGAGCAAAGCAACACACATTATAGAGACAGCTTACTGAGAAGTAGCTGAGCTGGGCACGGTGGCTCATGCCTGTAATCTTAGCACTCTGGGAGGCTGAGGCAGGAGGATCGCTTGCAGTCAGGAGTTTGAGGCCAGCCTGAGCAACACAGTGACCTGTCAACTGCAACCTCAAACTGGGCTGCACTCTAGTCCAGGTTACAGAGCGAGGCCCTATCTCAAAAAAAAAAAAAAGTAGCCAAGCAGCCACCACTGTTACCAGTCCAATGCCTCGGCACATGCCTTTGTGTGTCCATGTAAGACTGATGTGAGGATGGTGCTAAGCCTGGCAGAAAGACCCATCCTAGGAGGAGTATATACTTATTCTTAAGAGGGTCCTGGTTGCCTAAGCTAAGTGAGTGGGGCTGAAAGAGAACCACTCTCAAAGATTGGGTGTGAGTACAAGAAAGGAGATAGGCATCTCATCCCTTTGGAATCTATTTAGGCATCTGACTTGTTGATTTGCCTTGTGCTTATCTTAGAAGGAGGAAAGAACTAGAGACAGATGGCAGATGGACACAGAAGTATTTTAATACCATGGCACCCCACATATTGCCACTATTTGGCATGGCAAGGATGCATGAGTTTCCTGTTGGTCAAGTGATGTCACAGAAAGCAGCCAGGTTTGTATCTTTTGGCTGCTGTTCCACCTCAGGGGCTGGCCAGAGAAGCAGGGTCAGAGGACCCTAAAACCAGAGGAGGAAGAGAGAACAGGAATGACAGAGAATGGCACTTGATCCTTTCCCACTGCAGGCCCCTCAGGTGACCTGAGGAGGGGAAGAGAAGATGAAGCAAGTTCTACTTTGTTGCTCTGACCTGCTTTCTTACACCGCAGGTTAAAATAATCTTTTCTAGGGTTTAATACAAATATGGACTCATATGCTATGGACTTTTCTGTCTCAATTCTTTTGCTCAGTGTGTTTTTGAGATTCATCTGCATTGTTGTGTGTGTTTGTAGTTCATTGCGTGAGCATAGCACAATTTGTTTATTCACTCACTTGTGGGAGCCAGACTCGGGCTGGCCTGCAAAGACCCCTGCGTCCAGCTATTCACACCACTGTGTTGTCCCCTCCCACACTGTACAAGGGTCGGTATGTGTGATCAACAGAATAAGGTAGAAGTGACGGTACGTCACTTCTGAGCACAGGTTGTGAAAGACACTGCAAATTTCACCTTGGCTGCTCTCTTCCTCTCTCTTGGGTCATTTGCTCCGGAGAAAAAGGCAGCTGCCAGGTCCCAGGTAACTCTGTGGAAGAGCCCATATGGTGAAGAGCCAAAAGCCACATGAGTGAGTTTGGAAGTGGATTCTTCAGCCTCAGCCAAGTCTTCAGATGAGTGTAGACCCAGCCAAAAGCCTGACTGCAAACTCATAAGGGACCCTGAGTCAGAACCGCCTGCTACGCTGCTCCCAGATTCTTGACCCTCAGAAACTGTGTGATAATATATAATTATTGCTTTAAGCCACTAAATTTAGGGTAATTTTTAGGGAATACTGGATAACTAATAGATTTTGGTAACTGGGAATGGAGTAGTGCTGGAACAAAAACTTAAAATGTGGGCCTGGCTTTGCAGCTGGGCAGTGGGCAGAGCCGGGAGACCTGGAAAGATTCTGAGGAGAGCGTTAGTGAAAATCTGAAGTCCCCTTAATCAACTGTTAGCTGAAATATGGGCTTTTAAGGAGGCTGCCAATGGATCTCCAACGGAAGCGAGGAACATGTTATCGGGAACCTTGTTAGCAGTGACAGAATGTTAGCAGTGCTGTCACCTGCAGTTAGTGGGCGGGAGAGAAGGGGCCTGAGGCCCACTGAGTGATCTAGCTAAGGGGACTTCCAGCCAAAGTGCCGGAGTGTGGCCTGCTTTATTCCTGCTGCCTAGGGTAAAACGTGAGAGAAAATGTACTAAAGTGGTCCCCGCCAAACCAGCTTAGCTTGGTCCTTTTCTGTGTTTATGGGAATTTACAAACACAGCCTGAATCTAAAACATGAAGTTTTTAAAAACCTTCCTGTGTATAGTACAACAACCATATTGAAAATGAAAAATTAGACAAAATACCACACAATATATTCCCTAAATTCGTCAATACTTGGCCTGAAAATAACCATTCTTTGTGATGTACTTCCCTTTGATAGTGTATTTGTCAAAACCGTGACGAAAGCCCTCAGTGGGAATCACAGGTGCAGAATACACCACTATGCAGTGTGTTTCAGGATGCCATCCGAAGGTCCCGGCGCAACTACACAGCAGTCAACAAGGCACGTTCTGCCCTCGTATGCCTTTACTTTTGGGAGTCTGAAGCTCCTGCCTCCATAGAAAGTAGGGCAGAGAAAAAGCAGGGAGGACTGCTGCAGGAAGCAGCTCAAGAAACTGACGAGATACGTGTCTTTCTCCGGCTCACGATTACCACGCAGAATAACGGCAACTCGAGATTGTACATGATGTGTGTGGCTTTCACGGCTGATTCTCATTATTCTTATTGGCAACAAACTTCCATCAAGGATTTCATTCATAAGGAACAGGCTTTAAATCAGTAAGTAGCCCACAGAAATGTCTGTTTTCTTAGCTAGTTAGAAGAATTTTCCATACAACAATTTCTTCTTCACAGAGGAAGAGAATGATAAATCCAAAACAGTGACTTTCTAGAAACTGGGTTCACACTATTTCAGCTTGTTCAGAAACAACCTGCGTACACTACAGAGAGCCAACAATAAGTTTGACAGTTAGAATCCAATTATTGATTGTGCTCCAACTTGGTGGTCCTAAATGTTGCTCCAATAGGTGGGTCCAGGGCTAAGAATTTAAAAACCAAATTTGAGCTTTCTTTTAAAGAACGTGTCTGACCCCTACTTTTATTCTTTAGAACAATGTTAAGCCAGTTCTTCCCAAAACTTGCTAAATAAGAACAAATCACATTTTTCATATATAAAAGAATAGATTTGTATTCTTTACTCAAAACTTAGAGATAGATAAAGGAAGACAAGTAAAATGATTTGAGCTTGGCTATAGAAAAATATTAAACCTACATTTTCTCTCATAAAAGCTATGATCAAAAAACATGTGCACCAATATGGGAGTTGGAACAAATGACGATATTTTGTTGTCGTCATAACCCTAAGTTCCAAACAAAGAGAATTTACTGAACTTCCAGAAAAGTATTCTTTGTACTATAAATAAGCATCAGAAATTTTTGCCCAAACAATGATTTGGAAAGTTCCAAGTGCCTGGAGTGATTACAATAAAAGTGCCTTTTCAACCGTAACTTTGTAATTAGTGCACCATGCTAGCGTGATAGACAGCAGCCTCCAAAGCTACAAGGAGAAAAAGACAGATGCTATATACGTGTTTATAGGTGAGCCAAGGCCAGCCCTCTGACGTGTGAGAAAAAAGGCCTAAAGTCCAAATAAGGAAGACATTAACCTATACACACTTCTATTATCTAACAACAAAGGAGTAAAAGAACCCAAATAAAGGAATCGAAAGAGCATTATTAGTCCCCATTATAGGACTGACAAATTGTTTCTGGGTGGTGTGTGTAGACAGAGCACTGAAGTGTCGTGACGGCAACCAGCACTCTAACAGGGATGCGGCAGTCTGAAAGCACGTGCGATGTGGGTTTGCAGATGAGTTGACGTGTGCTAGAACATCTGCTAGATTGTGAAAGTGCTCATCCAAAGCATAGGTCGGTTGCCCCAACCTAATCAGCAATTGTCAGAGCACTGAGCTTGACCTGATGAAGCAATGAGTAAGAGTAAGGTATCATACAAGATATCATTGTGTCACGTGCAGCTCCTCCAGAGACTAAAAATTGTCAGCTTAATAATAGGCAACTCTTAAAATATTATTCACTTGATTCAGATGTTTTGTCATATCATACCTATTGAAAATACTTGTGGCGACAGTGAAATACTCCCTTTCCATCAAGAACTTAGCGATTAGAGAAATAAAGTGGTCTTGGGAGGGTCAAACAAGTAAAACAGGCTTGGGATGGTGGCTCACAGCTCACACCTATAATCCCAGCACTTTGGGAGATCAAGGCGGGAGGATTGCTTGAGCCCAAGAGTTTGAGACCAGCCTGTTGAGACTCCATCTCTACAAAAAATTTAAAAATTCACTGAGTGTGGTGGTGCGTGCCCGCAGTGTCAGCTACTCTGGAGGCTGAGACAGGAGAATCACTTGAGCCCAGGAGTTGGAGGCTGCTGTGAGCTATGATCGCTCTACCACACTCTAGCCTGGGCAACACAGTGAGACCTTATATCTCAAAAAACTCCACAAAACCCCAAAACAAGTCAAATACACACAACACAATAGAAATCTAAGCAAACATGGAAATGCTTGGCCGAAGACTGGGATCACCGCCATGGCCAATCGGGGTTATAGGCGTAACCTCAAGGAAGTAGAACCAGGACAACTGGAAAAAGACGGGTGTACAGAAAGGTGACGCTCAGCCTGGAACAGCGACGAAGACCCGGGAGACCAGGGATCAGGCTCTGTCAACCGAGCACGACGCGGACAGGAAGTCTTGGTGTTAGTCTCTGTCCAACTATTAGCTAGATTCCCACGGGACTGACAGCTTCCGCACCACGTGCACCAGGAGATCCTAACTCATCACACAGCTCGCACACATACACTGCTCTTCTCCAGAAGACGTCGGTTCTCTTTGAAGAAACCATCCAATTCATCTTCAAATTTCCCTCATAGGAATAAGACAGAGATAATATTCTTTTTATAGTTGAGGGAAATGAAGCATAAACGTACAGCAATTCTCTAAGTTTTTTCTAAACAACGGGTGTGGACACATTTATGATTCTTCAGGCCCACTTAGACGGCTCACCTATCCTTAATCCATTTATAATTCTTTTAGTGAGCATACTGTAAACCGAAAATTTGTTCAGAAAACATGAAATACAGACAAATTAAAATTAGTTCAGCTTTTAAACAAACAACAACAAAAAGCAAAACAAAAAAGATGGTAAGAGTAAGAAGAGAATAGTTCTAATTCTGGCTCCATGCTCCATCACCTAGTCTTCATGGAAATTTAGCCAAGAATTGTAACCTTTTTGGGCCTTCGGTGCTTCACGATATAACTAAGACAATCCTCTCCGGAGCGTGGGAAGGGCAGGTGTACACGAAGCAACCATGCCCCGCACAATACAGTTAGTTGACAAGTGGTAGCCGTTATTATCATTATGCTATTTTCACGTAATTCTGAAAAGTTACGCTGGCCAGGGATGTAAGGAGCAGACAGGTAACAAGTGGAAAATTACAGAACCAGAAAGCGAGTGAGAGAGAGTGTGTGTCTGGGATTTGTCCCTTTCCTAACATGGAGAACCTCAGGCAGACGGGCATTTAAATTATGTTCCTCAGTAATGAAAATGTAAGATTTAGGAAAGACTTGAAAATTATTTTTAAAATTTTGATATTATAATCATATCATTAAAAAGAACTGGTAGAAGAAAGGAAAGATGAAAAGTACCACTATCTCTTTACCCTAACTGCTCTGAGAAACGTGTCCTTCCTCAGGAGAACACCATGTGCTGCTTGTACAATTCTGAACACTGTAATCAGATGGAGTGTTAAACAGTCATTAGGGATGACCGAGAATGAGACGTGGTCACTGAACGCCCTTCCACCAAGACAACATGGGTCACCAATGGTATAGTCCTCACTGTGGAACAGGGGTCTTTGAAAGGCGATGGAAGTGTGGATTCTAAGCACTGTGGGTTTGCTATTTTATTTAATTTCACACCAACTCTGTGGGGTAGGTAATGCTATCCCAATTTTGTAGATGAGTAACATCAATCTTAGAGAAGTAATTTGTCCAACTGGTAAATGGAGCAGCCAGAGTTACAATCTAGATCTTATTAGCTCTCCACCAGGCTGCTATTAGGAAGAAAAACATTTGTTTTCCATTAAAATAATATTTGACACATAGTAGATGCTCAATGAATCTGAAATGAATGGGCAAATAAATCATGTAATGTTTGGATGATCTGCTAAAGCTGTCAGCACAAAAAGATGGCAAGGCCAGGACTACCTTCTACAGAACGATTCTGCCAAATGTCTAGAACTAGTGTTTTAGGCACTAGACTCTAAGTTTCTTTAGGACAAATACTGTGCCTTCATATCCCTCATGTCTAGAAAATTCTGGAATAAAAGAATACATAGATGATTAATTCTAATATAAAGGATCAGAAGTTATAGTTGTAAATGAGATGATCTAGATTCAAAACACATCAGTTTAAGTTTGTAGCCTTTACTCTTACACTGCTATAGTTGACTTTTAAAAACAGAACAAAAATCCTAGCCTGTCTTGAAAAGTCCAACCTGCCTATGACACATCTGTACAGAGCACACAGGGACAAAGCCAGACTTCACACTAGCGGCAAACCAGTCTGGAGGCTGTAAAATTCTGGAAGTGAAAAGAAGAAATAACACTGAGAGGAAGGCCATCTCGTGACAGCCGCTGCAGCTGAACAGATCGTGTTAATGCTCTCCAGGGTTCTATCCGCGTTTACACTAACTCGCGCGCAGGGGCCTGGCCAGCACAGTGGGGGCTTCTTCATGACTTACGATCTGAACACACGGGTTGGCACCCACCACAGCACATCTGGAGTTTGTTAGACAACCTTTAGTTTGTATTTTTTTCATCAGCCCTGGCCCCTTCCTCTGATGCAGCCTCTCCACGTACTGCTTTGCCATGAGTGAGTCAAGGAGACAAGTTACCCTGGGGGGTTAGTAAATTGGGACCATATTAGACTGTGCCCCCGAATCTGTGCATCCCTCACTGCTTCACGCTTTCTGAAGACAGGAATCCACGTGGATGCCGAGGGCCTACCAGGCAAGCACAGCCCCACCCCCGGGAAAGCCTGGCCCGCGCTGCCTGCTCCCCTGTTAGGAAATGGCCTTTAGATTGAGGCACATTCCAGCAATTCAAGGACTAGAAGCTTTAAATTAAAACAACACTGATGCCATATCCTCTTTCCAAAAGGCCTCTCCCTTGTCCAAAAGTTAGTACACACACTTAGAGGGAATTAAAGAACCAAATGTCTCTGGCAAGGCCCCTTCCTTCTTGCTCACAGCATCCCAGACACATCTTGAGAGGGCAGGAGCGTGAACCTTCACAGGAAAGGGAGACAGGACGAGACTGCAGAAAGGATCCTAAGAATTGTAGTATTTTTCTCTTTACACAGGACACATCACTACAGAATATTCAAAGCATACAGTTAGATACAAAGACACTGAGAATTTTTTAGCTACTCCTTTCTCAGGTTATAAGCTCACAAACTAATTAATCTCCTTAATTTTCACCTAACAAAAACCTATAGTTTTGAGAGCCAGGTAACCAAAAGCCACTGTGAATGAGGTGCAGTATTCTGGTCTGCTAGACATTCTATTCTATTTGGTGTCACAAGGTGAAGGACTGTAAGCTACTCAAAGCAGATACCTATATATTAGACCTATATATTTAGGTATAACTACTTAAGGGAACTGATATTGCTAAATACGTATACTTGCAAGCCAGGGCATGCCTTTCTTCAGTAAGACCCTCCTATTTTACACTATCAGGTTTGATAAGCCAAATTTCAGTTTTCAACTACTGGCAGATGTCTTTAATAATAAGCACATTCTTCCTAATTTATATAACACACATTCAAATATTCGATGATGTTCTCTTTTTGCTAAAAATTATTTTAGGACATTAGAAAAGTTTCTTCTCACTTGTAAGTGAGCAATGGGTTACTTTTAGCCGATTAATGATCTATCCTGTAGAAAAGGAACATCTTCTGGCATTTTCTCAGCAAAATCAGCCACATAAATAAATGGAACATCTATTTCTAAGCAGTTTTAATATTGATCTACAGAGAAAGTATCTAGTGTTTAAATATTGGTTATTGTTAATGTGAACATTAAATATTGTGTCAAAATACTATCAATTGATGACAGATTCCCCTAAAATAGAAAAAAAAATTGCTTCACTTAAAAAGCTCTTTCTCCGTCTCATTGCGAAAGAGCACATCTGGGCAGCCCAAATGCACAGAAAACGTGAAGAGAAGGCAGGGGATGACAATGACAGGAGCAGTCAGGGACAAGCAGGAGCCTCAGACTTAAAAATTCAGCTTTCTCCTTATTTTCAAAAAGGAAATTTTTTTTCCCATTTTTTTATTGTGGTAAAATATTCATAACACATTTTGCCATTTTAATGATTTTAAAGTATTTGATTCCACCTATTAAGCACATTCACACTGCTGTACAACCATCAGAGGGGAAAGTTTGCGCTTGTATTTTCACAGATAAAGGGCCTTATAGGAATACTAAGCATTAAATTGTCTGAGGGTTTAGGTTGGGGGAAAAGATGCAAACTTTTTTCTTATCCAACCATGAATAACTGGAAATCTTCTAATGAAAAGATCCTCAGCACCTGCTGTACTAGGACTCTGACGATTTAAAAAGAAAGCCTTTTTCATTTCAAATGGGCTGATTTCACTAATTTCTACTATCCCTTGTACAAAGTTAAAAACATTTTCATAGAAGACTTGTGACATCTTCTAAAACAGCCCCCTCACCAAGAATACTCTGCATTTCCTAGACAGCCACAGATTTGTGAAGATCGAAGTCTCCAGTCATGGAAATTAGGTACAATTATCAAATGTCTAATATGAAACATGAGACTGTGAAACACAAGCTGGCCAAGACATGTGCAGAGTGGTGTGGAAGCTGGACCCTCCCCTGCGGGACCCTCTCCGGCATTCAACGACACCTGCTGCTTGAGCTGCTGCACCAGACGGTCCTTCTCACGCTTTAGCGCAGCCACTTCTTCTTGGGTCTTTTTCTTAGAGGACGAAAGCTCCAAAAGAGCTATATTGGCATCTTTTTCACTAATGGCAGCCAGAAGAGCTTCTTGCCTGCAAAAGAGAGAAAGTGTCAACAGTTTGATTTATCCCTCTTAACAATTCTTTAAAGTTATTATTATTACTCCCATTTTGTGGGTGATAAGACCAAGGCTTTTAGAAAATTTACAAAGCTTGCCCAAGTTCACACTTGGAGTAAATGGTACAGCCAGGAATCCCATGCAGGTTGTTCTGACTCTGAATGTCTTTATCATGTTGATATATTGCTGTCTTAATAAAGTTCCCCTGTATTATGCTAAGTGAAGTAAGCCAGTCACAGAAGGACAAATACTGCATGATTCCACTTACATGGGACATCTAAAATAGTCAAACGCACAGAAGCAGGGAGTAGAAGGGTGGTTGCCAGGGGCTGGGGGAAGGGCAGATGGGCACAAAGTCTCAATCACACAAGATGAGTTAGTTCCAGAGATCTGCTGTGCAACATTGTCCCTACAGTGAACAACACTGTATTACACTTAAAACTTGGTTAAAGGGGTAGATCTCATGTTAAGTGTTCTTACCACAATCAAATAAAATTTAAAAAATATATTTAACCTTTTAAAAACTATATTAATAACAACTTAGTACTTCATTTTATAGTTTAAAAAAAGAGTTCTTAAACATAGTTGCAGTTAAATTTGAAAAGTAAACAGAGTTAGTGACTTTGTTTTTAGTAAGAATAATCCTGTTACCCATGCACTTCATCCATTTAACTCATTCCTTTGACAAGTATTCTGTAGCTTCTTGGCAAATTGAGGCATTACTAACACGGAAAACATTTCATGTATAGAGTGTATAACAAATTGCAAATTTTAGCAAACTGGATTTGGAAACACAGCCATCCATTCCTGGGGCATTCTGAATATCAATAATTCCTTTTATATCATCAATGCAAATAAGTTTGCAGTTGTGGCTTTACTGGCAATGGTCTGCACACTTTGAAACAATAATTTAAACTTTACAGATTCCTGTGGTTTAGCTAATAACTACTTTATGGTTGATGTCCAGAAGGAAAAGAAGGTGCATTTAGTAGGGAGGTGGACATAAGAAATTTACAAAATAATTAGAATGAAGTTGGAGAACAATTAGTCTCATGGCCCAAAATGCATTCCTCAGTAGCTCATCTTTTATGTAAGAAGACAGATTTGATTTACAGCAACTATATAAATGGCCTGAGCTTTTGACCTGAGGAAATGCTGAATCTGAGAATGCATTGCCCCAGTTTAACCTTGCTTCTGTCTTTTGTAAAGATAATTGAGCTTCAAGGGCAGTCACAGGGAGGAGTTTTGGTGCAGCTACAAACTGGAAGACTATCAGATGAATATTCTGATGGACATTCTTCATTCTGGATAAGTAGGTACACTGGACTCTGAAAAAGTAATACTGACAAACGAGGGGTGTAGATTAGTTTACATCACGGAAATGAAGATTTAACTAGTTTTTGCTGCTGGAAGAAAAGAAGACTCTCACTGACTTCACTATCACTTTCCACTGTCCCCACACTATGAAATTCTAAGAAATGGCAGATGACTTACACCATGAGGCTCCAGTCAACACCAAAGGGACAGTGACAGTCTAAATATATCCACTGACCACTTGAAAAAAATATGTTAAGTGGTCAAACGAGCTTAAAGGTGAAGGAGTTCAAGATGGTCTAACTCTGCAGAGCTTCCAACAGGAAGCCTGCTGTCATCTGTTCCCGTGTGGGAAGCTCGAAGTCTGCCAAAGCTGGAATGAGAAGCGCGCTTTCTCAACGAGGGTGCTGCATTTCTGGGCACCAGCAGTCAGAACCACACAGTTAGCAGCAGGCAAACAGCAGCAGATGAATGAGAGACAAATTATTCTATCTAATTAGATGGAAACATTAGCACCTTTGCTGAATGCAATATAGAAAGGTGATGGGATTTGAGTTCTTTTTTTTTTTTTTAAATAACAAATTTATTTTCTCATGGTTCTAGAGGCTAGAAGTCTAAGATCAAGGTGCTGGCAAGGTTCAATTTCTGGCAAGGTCTCTCCTCCTGGCTTGTAGATGGCCCCTTCTTACTATATACCCTCACATGATCTTTCCCTGTTGCATGCATGTGGAGAGTGGGATTTGAGTTCTATTCTGTGCTTGAGGAAAGCATTATAATATGATATAGTAAAAATTATTCCATAATGTTGAGCCATCTTAACTGTATTCCAAATTCTCTCATAAATGGTACACTTGGCCAGCTAGTGTAGTACAGTTAATGTCTGGGGTAGTATGTCAAATTCCCAAATCGCAACATGATATAACAGGCGACAGTTTAGATTTCAAATTTCAAAATTTTAAAGAATGTAGTATTGGAGTCTGAGCCACTGGAATAATGTCTTTTTAATAAGATATATAATTTGAAGTCTTTCTAAAAATGCAATTCAAATAGAAATTTTATTAGTGCTAGCTAGTATTTACTAAGCAATGATAATATGGTATGAACCGCACAAAATCAAACTTGCTCTCCCATACCCCTGGCTCTCATCCCCTAAAAATTCCCTAACAGATTATCATAGCTTTGTCCTTTCCATCTGAAAAGTATATTCTTGATATTGATTTCTACATGTGTATGTACCTACGAAGGGCAATTCGTAGTCAAGAGAATAAAATGTTTTGATTATATATTATACATGTAATCAAATAAATTCTGAGTAATGTCAACATTTTTTTACAGGTATATGAGCTTTTTGGTTTTCCTTTAATTTTTGGAAAGGGACAGAGATAGTATTGTTCAATTTTGCTAAATTTCAAATGGATGTTAGGGGGAAGAAAAACCTCTTGAAAAAAATTTCGAGGATGGGCAAGAGCATGGAAGCTAGTAAACAGTAACAGCCATAACGTTTTGGGAATAAGAAAAATTGTTGTTCCCCCAATACATCTGATAGGAAAGACCACATAGCATAGTTGAACTCACATAGTTAAGTTTTACATAGTACACTTGAGTTTCTAAACTTAAAATTTTGTTAAAAACACTCTGCTTTTCAGAGGAAGTGGACTTCAGAATGGGGAAAAAAAGCAAATTGCAAAAAGAATCTTATTTTAGTAGCTGCCTACTCAATATAATTGCTTCTTAGCAAAAAAGATATTTTCTATAAAAGTAGTATACATTCATTGGAAAAAAACTGAAAGATCCAGAAAACTATAAAGAAGAAAATAAAAATTACCAGAAATAATTCCTTTTTAATAATTTCTTTTAATCTGAGTCGATGCTTTAAGATCTAGAAGTCACCTCTTCTAATACTGATATGGGTACTTTAAAGAAATGGAACCTTTTAAGGAGATTACTCACTGGCTCTAAGAGCTTTCCTAACTACAGACTATGCACGGCGAGGGAGCCCTGCCAGTGCAGCACACTCTGACTCGGCTTCCCGTGGGCCCCCAGGGAGCCATACAAGCACATAAGATGTGAAAGGTAACATCTGTGTACCACAAGCCCAGAGCAAAATAAGGACTGCAATGCTCTTCCTGTCAAATTACTCTCCTCATTCTATTCGTGTCTTTTCCTCAGTTAAAAAAAAACAAAAACGGAAAATGTGGACACAAAACCTTTCGAAGTGATGAGTGACCCCCATGGTGTGACTAACATGCCTGCTACTAAGCGCAACGAGTAGGTGGCAGCAGAAATCCAACTTTAGGTCGTCACCGTGGTCTATTCACTCTACTCTCCGTGCTTGAACTGCCAAGGCCAGTTGAACCTGCCCTTTGACCTGCAAACTCTAATAGAATCAAGATGTCTCCAAAAGTCCTCTGCTGTGGCATCTGAGCTTCAGGAAGAAGTAAGACCACCCCTGTCCCCTTCCCCCATCTGGGCAAATTTCAGGAACTGGAGGCAAATATCAAAGGCAAATGGAGCTCAAAATTCTTTTGATAATTCCTGAATCCTTGGGAACATACAGCATTAGCCTTCTGTCACCGATAGGTAAGAGATTATAATTGGTGCTGGAATGACGGTGGCTAAAAAGTCTGAGTTAGTCCTGAGTATCTGTGCACCCTTAACAGAAATGCAAGACAGGAAAGGGAGCATGAACGGAGGGATGTTACCAAGGTTTATTATTCCCTCTTCCTCAGAGTTTTTCAAATTGAATGAGTGTATAATCCTGTTCCATAATTCTATAATCCTGAAAACATCATGGAAAATACTGGATGAAAGCGAGAACAAGATTAGTAGCTTTGGACAATTTGCTGTCATAAGCATGCAGGCATAGCTTGATTTACTCCAATTTCAAGAAAAATCTGAAACCTAGATTCTCTTATTGGTAGGTTAAATAAACCTTTGATTCTGCTGCCTTCTTTGTTATACAACCAATTAACTACCCAGAGTGAGTAGTAAACTATCATATCTCATCTACTCTTCTATCACATTTCCTGAAGAAATCGTGATTACTATTTTCTCTAAATTCCCTTGCAGAGGTTTTAGAGTATGGTAGATACTCTACCTCAATTAAGCTCTGTGAAAACCACAGTCCTTGGCTGAGCCTCTGTAGACAAACCTCACTGAAATGTCTGATCTTTCAAACTTTGATCCCTGTACATCTTATTAGGACCTCTCTAGGCTGGCTTTATTTAGGTCCCCAGAAACATCATTAATGTAAAATGTCAAAAGTAAACCAACTTATCCTTCCATCACAACAAATGTCCCTTTCAATGTTCATAGAGTCACCATATTCCTGGGTCCATAGGCTGACAACATTTAAATAATCTGATTTCTTCTTTGCTCCCAATGGCTCATATTCAACTTTTGCTAATTCCTCTTTTCTAGTTTTTAATAAACCTACTATTTTGAATCTGCATGATCACGATCAACATTACGACCATCCTTTTATTGTGGGCCTCCACTATTCTTAAAGCCTCTTCTCCGATTTCCCTGTCATTCTGCACTGTCCTTTTCTACTGAGATCATTCTCATTAGGTCTCTTACCATATCAAATGCTCTGGCCTAATATTCAGAACCATCTATAATTTTTCAACCCATTTTTTCCTCATTGTCTTCCAAGGCCCCTAAGTCATAGATTTTCTACTTGTTTTCACTTAGGTTTATGTTATGCTCTCTACCTGAAATGCCTGTAGCTTTCTCTCCTTCAAAAGTCTGGCTCCTCACCTGAATGCTATTAATAATTTCTCCCTGTTCAACATCTCCTTTCAGCACTTCCACAGTTTGGATTATATTAACAGGCATTTGCTCTGTAAATGTCTTTCAATTCTACATGTGCAGGGTCTGCTTCCTTAACTATAGTATGTTTGTGGTTTATCTCTTTAAAAATTTTTAATGTTTCTAGAAGTTTATGGGTCTTTCAACT
Source organism: Eulemur rufifrons (assembly GCF_041146395.1). Taxonomy (NCBI): domain Eukaryota; kingdom Metazoa; phylum Chordata; class Mammalia; order Primates; family Lemuridae; genus Eulemur; species Eulemur rufifrons. The sequence goes on along the minus strand of NC_090998.1, from coordinate 1,310,205 downwards.
TATTAGCTCATTAATTTTTAAAATTTTTATCTTTTAGATTTAAAAATTTTTAACTGTGGTAAAACATACATAAAATTTACCATCTTAACCATTTATAAATAAACAGATCAGCAGTATTAAGTACATTCAGTTTGCTGTACAACCAATCTCCAGAACGCTCTTCATCTTGCAAAACTGAAACTGTACCTATTAAACAATAACTCCCCTTTCTCCCTTCCCCTAGCCCCTGGTATCATCATTTACTTTCTGTCTTTATGAATTTGACTACTCATATAAGTGGAATCATATAGTATTTGTCTTTTTGTGACTAGCTTACTTCACTTAGCATGTCTTCAAGGTTCATCTATGTCGTAGCATGTGTCAGAATTTCCTTTTTCAAGGTTGTATAAATTGCATTGTATGTCTGCACCACATTTTGTTTATTTATCCATCATTGACACCTGAGTTGCCTCTACCTTTTGGTTACTGTGAATATTGCTATCTTTAAATTTTTAAAATATTTTCCTTCTAGAGTCTTTGTTGATGGATCTGAAAACCAGAAGCTTTCAAAAATATCATTAATTTTCTGCATTGCATGTGCCTAGACCGCTTATATCTTTTTGTTTTCTTTTATTTAGGGCTACAGTTACTCTACATATTCTGATATCATTTGCCAGCCAGTCTTCATTGTTTGCCCACAGCCTGTGCTCAGAAATAGCTGAGTACAAACTCCAGGAAGGCAGGATCTTTGTCTGTTCTGTTCAGTAATGTATCCCAAGTGCTAAGAAAAGTTCTCGGCATGGAGTAGACTCTTAACAAATATATCTTGGACCTACAGTTCCTCCAATTCTGACTTCATTTCTGTCTCTGGTGGTGTCTTCCCCGCTGTTGAGTGTTTTCATTTATTTTAAAACTGTGTTTCACTGTATTTTTAAGGCTCCCCCCTCCCCAGTCCAATAGCATGTAAGGCAAGTGAGCAGAGAGTTAGTGTAAGGAATATCAAGTTTTAAAACATGACAGAAACCAAGACTAGAAAGAAACCACTAGCTTTGGCCAACTTACATTTCATTTAATGAAAAAAACAGTTACATTTTGCATTTTTCTCTAACTAGATAATGATTGGAACACTAGGTTCAATTCTATATGCCATAATTTAAGAGACAGTGCAGAGGTAGACGGTATCCAAAGGAAGGTGACAGGGTGGAATTATAAAAGAGCGTGTTAATCCAAAAAGATTTACTAACATAGCCTGAAAATTGCTATCAAAATTTTTAAGGTGGGTTTTGCAAAAATAGAACATTGAATCTGTGTTTCTCTAGAAGGCACAAATGAAACCAAGGGAGGGAGGAAGTCATAAAGACAAAGATTTCAGTTTATAAAACAAACATCTAATGTATTTACGCTTGTTAACAAGCAGAATTGGAAAGCCCAAAAAATTAAGCAGCTTCCCATGACCAAGTGTTTAAAAAGATTATCAGAGATACTGCATAAGTGACTTTGTTTTGAGTGGTAAATCTGTCCTTTCTCCCTCTAAGATTTTAATGTAACTAATGAGGTGAGACAATAAATGATAAGTGCCAATAAATCGTATGCGCAGTAAGTGCTGAAGTAATGCAGACACAGCTATGACAGAGACATCACCTTGGGCTAAGAACACAGGAATTGAGATGGGCCCTATTTTGACAGAGGAATAAGACAGACAGACTGGCAGGTATAAAAGCACCAACCACATGTGAAGACACACGGTAAAACTGGATGACAGGTTTCTACAGGGAAAGGAGACAGCAAAGAGAGAAGCTGAAAAGGTAGCTCCGCATCAGAGTACAGATGGTTTGGAATGGGGGCCCAAGGAATAAACACAGATTGTGAAATCCTTAAGGGATCTAACCAGAATCTGGCAGACAGAGGGTACACACAAATGCTGAATGAGTGATTTGATTTTAAGAATAATATAGAAGCATCTAGAGTTCTATAGTAGTAAAGCAAGGTTTTAGAAATACCAAGTTGAAGGCAAAAAGGAAGACGATTCTGGAAAGGGAAAGGCCAAGATGCTACTGCTAGAGATGTATTATGAGTAAAAACCTTATATTACAAAAATTATTTCTAAAGAATGAAGAATAAAATGCTGCTATCTGACTCTCAGATTCAAGAGTCACAGGTAGGACTCATAAAAACTGCTCTACTCTTTGATGAGTATGCAACACAAAGTAAGTATCATTCATGCTGGAAAGGAACTTTCAAAGGTCACCCAACATAGACTAGGGCATTGTTCCCACAGTGCATGCTGGGGTCCTGCCTCCTACGACCTCCTTGCAGCATTAGTGGCGAGTCCCTGCAGAGCGCAGCTTCTGAATCCTCTCATGGCACTCTGCCTCCTGAAACCAGGGACAGGACCTGATCTATGTTAAGAAATATAATGACAAGAGAATGGGTAGAGAAATTATCACAATATGGACTGATTTTCATTTATCAGAAGTCCTTGAAAAGGATCAGAATTAACATAATAAAGGCCGAAACTTCTGGCAATTACAGCTGAACAAAATTTTATGTGGAAAACTTGTATTTCACTTTTTTCTTCACTTTTTCTGAAAAATGAGTATGTTAACACATGTAGCCCACTGTATATTATGGCAACTTTAGAAAACTTAGTTTTAAAGTGATATTGGTACTTCTCCTGTTATGAATCTTCTACCTGCTTCTCAGACTGGCAAAAACTTGACATTTGTACCTTCATTTGTTAACAACACAAAAGTTTATATCTTCTCCATTTGTTTAAAAAATACATAAATTAATTGTAATCTAATCCACAAAGATAAAAGGCAAATCAATTGTTGTCAGGTGTGCGGGTGGGAAATGGAGAATGACTGGAAAGGGACACAGAGAACCTTCTGGAAATGCACTGTAGCTTGATGATGGTGGTGTAGGTGGCTATGTCTGTCAAAACTCATCACACTATGTGCAGAAAATGTATGCATTGTAAGTATATTATACAGCAATCAAGTTATTTTAGAAATCATAAAAATTTTCTGAATGAGGAAAGTTTTTACACAGCAAAGGTGACGACTTTAAGCACAATTTTTTATTGTTGTAAAATATATATAACATAAAATCTACCATTTTAACCACTTTTAAGTGTATGTGTAGCTCAGAGGCATTGGTACATTCACGCTGCTGTGTGACCGTCACCACCATTCGCCTCAAGAGCTTTCCCTCAAACCGAAACTCTGCCTACGAAACACTCCCTATCCCACCTGCCCGCAGCCCTGGCAGTTCCCCTTCTCCCGTCTCTCTGCATGAACCTGACTGCTCTGGGTGCCGCACATCAGTGGAACCATGCAGTATTTGTCCCTTTGTACCTGGTTTATTGCACTCAGCATGATGTCTTCAAGCACAATGTATCTTTATGCTTCCAAACCTAAGTGACCTTGAAGACACAAATCACCCTATGAGTATTTTTTTCCCTCAAGTCTTCTTTTTAAACTCTTTTCTTTACTATATCCTCCAAAAAAAGAAAATAAATTTCCGAAGGTCTGTGGTTCTTACCTAGCCATCACTGGACTAAGAAGGCAGTGGCGGGAGGAGCGCAGAGCAGACAGACTAAGTAGGTGAGGGCAGGTTTAGGGTAGAAGCAGCAACAGGACTCAGTGAGTGAAGGCAGCTTCTTTGGGGCCCTGTTTTCCTTCCTTATTAAGTATAGTTCAGAAATACAACACAACCGCAGCTTCAGTGCCAGTATACTGGATATAATGCAGAATCTCTCTGAATGGTTTTTTTGGCCACTTAATGTTAAATATCATTCACAGTGATACTGAAAATCTGTTCAAGAAATTGAAGATATTTATAGGAGTTCCAATACATGACTAAAATTTAAGTATACAAAGTGTCCAATCTTCTCTAGGACTGTAGGACGATGACACCTTAAGACGCATTAGCAACAGAATAAAGCGACTGGTAGATAAAAGGTCTAAAACAAAGAAAGAACTTCATGGAAAAACAGAATACCTTTTTAAAAAACAGCATTGGAATCCAGATCCTCTTTCATGAATATTTCAAATAAAATTCAGCTCCCTGGCTCTGAAGAAGGTCCCAGTAAGCTCCGGACAGTCTTTCCACTCTCTCCCCCCATACTCCACAGAGTCAGGTGCCAGTTTCATCTCAAACTATAGATTAGTTGACAATACGTACATACATTTCAAAAACCACATTCTCACCTTTTTAATGAATAATCACAATCTTATAAATGCTGAACAATGTGGCCAAAAGTTCTAGAGTTTTGCTTTCCCAGAGGTACTTTCATGAAAACCAACTTCATGAGAGATTTTCATTCCATATTCATGACCGTGGAATGTGAATTTAAGCGAGGTTTTCAGAGCTAAGTCTTGCTTTGAGTGCTCATGATTAAGAAGGTAACGGCTAACATTTATGCACAGTTTTAGCTTCCCCTAAGAGAAGGTGAGGGTGGTATCCAAAACTCATTTGACTGAATCACAGATTTCTATGAATTGTTTATTAGTTTAATACAAACAGGCAATTTTTTTCCTTCAGGCCAGAGAGTGAAACAACATATCCTCAATTTAAGGAGCCTATCTTTGAGTACCCTCCACTCACCCTCTACACCCACTTTTTAAAGTCTACATTTACCTCCTTAATAAAGCCTTCTCAAGCTACTCTACTTCTGGCATTTCTCACTTGTCTAATCACATATAACTTTACTAACTATGCCATATATTGTTTTGCAAGAGACACTGCTTGCAGATTGAGAAGTTTTTCTTTAACAGAAACTATTCATTTACTAAAATCTTGAGTACTCATCTAGGGTGTAAGTTGCTTGAGTATAGGGACCATGTCTTAACTTCACTGTATCTTCCACATGTAAGTTCTTTACATAGTAGGCACTCAGCAAATTTCAGCCAGTTAACTAAAAACTAATCTATTCCAGAACTAAAAATCCTTCTTGGTCTGTTGTCTCTGAACCAAGGTTTGGAAAGCCCATTTATCTGACCAGAAGAGAAGTGAAACAAGTTAAATGATTAATTGTTAGCATTAACCATTTTACACGCAGCAAAGTAGACGTTCCAATAATCAAATAAAATTTTCTCAATGCTTAAATCATTACTTGATCATAGAAAGCAAATAGCTGTCTGCACTATAAGCTCATCTAGAATCATTGTTATGTTCATTCTTCTTTATGTTGATCTTTTAAAAAGAAACTTTCTTGAGATAGTCCCTATATCAGTTTTTAAGAATCACATAAGAAATATGCCATTCACAAGAATTTATGAAGAAGGCCTCTAAGGCAACCACAGCAACAACAAAAATAAACAAATGGGACCTGATCAAATTAAAAAGCTTCTGCACAGCCAAAGAAACAGTCACGAGAGTAAACAGACAACCTACAGAATGGGAAAAAATTTTTGCATACCACACATCAGATAAAGGACTGATAACAAGAATCTATTTAGAACTCAGGAAAATCAGTAAGAAAAAAATTGAACAACCCTATCAAAAAGTGGGCAAAGGACATGAATAGAAATTTTTCAAAAGAAGATATAAAAATGGCTAACAAACATATGAAAAAGTGTTCAACATCTCTAATCATCAGGGAAATGCAAATCAAAACCACAATGAGATATCACTTAACTCCAGTGAGAATGGCCTTTATCAAAAAGTCCCAAAACTATACATGTTGGCGTGGGTGTGGAGAGACAGGTACACTCCTACACTGCTGGTGGGACTGCAAACTAGTGCAGCCCCTGTGGAAAGCAATGTGGAGATACCTTAAACAGATTCAAGTAGACCTACCATTCGATCCAGCAATCCCATTATTGGGCATCTACCCAGAAGAACAAAAGTCATTCTATAAAAAAGACACCTGCACCCGAATGTTTATAGCAGCACAATTCACAATCGCAAAGATGTGGAAACAGCCCAAATGCCCATCAATTCATGAATGGATTAGCAAAATGTGGTATATGTATACCATGGAATATTACTCAGCTATTAGAAATAATGGCGATATGGCATCTCTTTGGTTCTCCTGGAGAGAGTTGGAACCCATTCTATGAAGTGAAATATCCCAAGAATGGAAAAATAAACACCACATGTACTCACCAGCAAACTGGTTTCCCTGAGTGCACATTTGGGAATAACACCAACCGGGTATCGGACAGAGGTCGGGGCTGGGTGGAAGGGATGGCTGTATACCTACTTGATGAGTGCGATGCGCACTGCCTGGGGAATGGACACGCTTGAAGTTCTGACTGGGGGGGGGGATGGGGGGAGGGGATAGGTGCACACCTACATGATGAGTGCGATGTGCATTGTCTAGGGAATGGACACAATTGAAGCTCAGACTTGGGGGGATGGGGAGGCATGGGCAATATATATAGCCTGCACTTTTGTACCCCCATAATGAGCTGAAAAACAAAAAACAAACAAACAAAAAGAAATATGCCATTCATATTCAACATTGTCTTAACAAACAGAAAAAAATCTTTAAGAAAATGCATACAAAAGGCCAGGTGCAGTGGCTCATCCTAGCACTTTGGGAGGCCATGGTGGGAGGATCACTTGAGGCTGGGAGTTTGAGACCAACCTAAAGCAACATAGCGATGAGACCTTGTCTCTACAAAAAATTAGCTGAGTGTGGTGGTATGTGCCTGTAGTCCCAGCTACTTGGGAGGATGAGGCAGGAGAATTGCTTGAGCCCAGGAGTTTGAGGTTGCTGTGAGAAATGATGATGCCACTGCACTTTAGCCCGGGCAACAGAGTGAGACTTGGAAAAAAAAAAAAAAAAAGCATACAACAGAATGAAAGAACAAGGAAGCAAATGTTTTAGTTACTTCATATATGGTACTATTGTACTATAGCAGTGGACTCTCACAGAGCAACATCAGAAGCTTTAAAAAATTGTACAAGTCACAAAGCCAGCTATTGGGAAAAGTAATTTAATAATTTTGCTAGTTCATTTTTAAGGTATATTTAGTGCTGAGTTGTAGGCCCACAGCATGAACTGCTTTGCAAACTCACTAGCCTATGACCTGACACTTACAAGCCTAGCATCACAAACAAAACAAGATACAAGTTACCAATTACCAGTGTTTGGTGAATGCCTACTACATGCCAGGCCTTGTGCTAAGCACCATGGATACACCAGGACAACTTCACAGAACTTAGTCTATTACAGAAGCTAGACAAAATTATGCCCATAACTAAATAATTTTAAAGATTTTCTCTTTGTTCTTTGATGTTAGACATCACACAACAAACTTTAATAAATTCTTTTTACTTTAACTGACAATATCTGTGCCAAAGCATTAGAGAATTCCTTCTGTATTAAATACAAACAAAATAAACCAACAAAAATTTTAGCCAAAGTCTGGGGCACCCACCTTAAATTTCATATGTAGACAATGTAAAGATTGACTTTATTATTAAGATTACAACAAATGTTGAGGCATTTGCAAAATGCAGTAATCCACACAGGCATAATAAATATGGCATAATCTATATTCCATGATTAAACTTGCTTGTCCCAAAGTAAATGGATTCAATTCTAAGAGGTTCTTTGGGATTACTGAAAGTTTAAACTTACAAATATGCAAAGATCCTTCTTATCCTATATTTCCTTAGAAGTTATTTTAGCAAAAGGTATCCAGTTGTTTCCTGGTATATACCTGGATTTATTCTTCAAATGAAAGATAAATTCTTCAGAGAATTAATTTTGGCAGGTTATAAAAAATTTATTCTAATGACTCTGCTGAATTTCTCTTTAAATCTGGCTTCAAAGTTTATTGCATTATTTATGTATTTGGAATTACGACAAATATCCTTTTTATTAAACTGAATTTTAATTTTGATACCAAGGCTGGTACACAGACAATGATTCAGGGTGATATGTTTTTTGGACCACAGTGAGGTGTAAGTACATATTTATTTTGGGGGGCATTCTGTAAACTGGCTCTGAAAGCAATTCCCGAGAAAGAGATTACGAGTATATTTTAGCAATGCCAGAACCAACAGAGTAAGTGTAAAATCATCTAGGTGACTATTTTGAGACTCTGTTGGATCCTAAATTCTAACAATTTTATTTTTTGATACAAATATTCTTACTACTTCATAGCCAAGCCTCATATTCTTCATGACTAGATTAGGACAACATAATCTCCCGTATATAGAGAGTCCCTTCTGCTGATTATGATATCCAGATTCTTGTTTTTGATATTCTAAGCTTCTTTACTTTTGAATTATATTTCATAAAAGTAGCTTATTGGTCATGTAGTTAGTGTGCCCCCCTGCCCTCCCCTTCCTGCTGGCAGGGCTGCAATGTGTTAGTGAGCCGTCTTGGGTCACGTGGATAACACCCCAGGGATGGCCAAGCAACGGGACAAGATGACTCTGAACCCCCAACAACTTCACAGAGTCACTACACCAGTTTGGATTCTCACGTGAAAGAGACATAAATTTATATATAATTTAGTCCCTGTTATTTCTGTCAAAGCAGCTGAACATATATCCTAATTACTTTTAATGAAGTGTTTTAGATCTGCTAAGCACACATGCTTAGCATGCATATACGAGCCGAAGTCTATAAATAGACAATATAACTGAAATCGAAAAATTAGAAGAGAAATTAAGAGATCAGAATAAGCTCAGCATGCATTCTCAAAAAAAAAAAAAAAGGGAAGATACCATTTGGTATAGCTTATTGATTAGAATAAGAGCCACTAAAATTTATAGGATTTATATTAATTTGTAAAATAATGGCATATGGTGCCTTTCTTTAAAAAAAGTCTATATCTACAGAATTAGTTAACTATCAAATTGTACATAAAATGTACCTATATATTCTCCATGTTAGAAGATTCTAATGATGATGTAACTCTTTTGTGATATACAAATACATAAGAGAACAAGAGTCCCTTCAATATAATATGCAGGGAACCACACTCATGGTGAAACATCATAACAGGAAGGAAAACAACATCAATTCGTTAGAGTCTGCTATGGTTTGAACATCCCCTTGCAAACTCCTGCTTAAATTTAATTGCCATTCTAACAGTATTAAGAGGTGGGACCTTTAAAATGTGATTAGGCCATGAGGGTTCTGCCCTCATGACTGGATTAATGCCATCACTATCATGGGAATGGGTCTGTTCTCAAGGGAGTGGGTTTCTCATAAAAGGGTTGTTTGGTTCCCTTTTGCCTGCCCCCTCCCCCTTTCGCCTGCCCCCTCCCCCTTTTGCCTGCCTTCTCTTTGCCCTCCACCACGGAAAGACACAGCAAGAAGGTCCTTGCCAGATGCCAGCCCCTTGATCTTGGACTTCCTAGCTTCCACAATCATGAGCCAATAAATTTCTGTTCATTATAAATTACCCAGTACGTGATATTCTGTTACAGTAGCACAAAATGCACTAAGATAGTCTTAGACTTTGTTCTCTATGGTCCTAGTTCTAGTGAATTGTCTCTATCTCTGTTGAGTGTAGAAGTGATTCCTGGATTCTACTTAATGTTCACCTATTTCAACAGAACTCATAAAAATTAAGAAAATGTGTTTTATTTGACCTAAAATGATTGACTATTGACACCCTCACTGTTACAGATGTTCACCCCAAAAAGGAGAAAGCCTCTATTGACCCTACTTTTCCCTAAAGCTGCCATGCTTTCTTTTTTCTCCTCTTGGTCAGAATTTTTAGCACTCCAATATTAGTACTACTGACAATTTTGTATCCCTGGTTTCAAGATGGCAGAGCAAAGACCTATCAGCTCTCTTTTCCTCTAGAAAATCACTCCCAAACACCAAGACAACAAAAAACAGAATCAAACTTTATCTTTGTCAATATAAGAAGATTTATGTTATACCAAACTATAACGTATAAAGAGAAAATGGATAACAAAATTCTACATGACTTAGCCCAGGAAAATCAATCCAGAGTGCCTACAGAGGGAAATATGCATGAAAGGAAAGTAGATTTACCCTGTAGAACCCAAGAAGGGCTTGAGAATAATTAGGTCAATAGCTGTGGAAAGTTGTATAGCTTATTTCATGGTATCAGGTTTGCTTTACAATGGTGGTTCTCAAACATGAAAAAATTATTCAAAATGCAAAACTGTACTTCCCTCCTGTCCTACTGAATTTGAATTTCCAAGATGAACATCTATGGTTGAGATCCAATACTTTATAGAAAGACGAACTAATTTAAAAGACTAACAAACAGGAAGCTATTAGGAAGCCCTGATTCCAACCACATCCTTGCAAAGACTAGATTTTCAGCATTTATATTTATTTTTCCTAATTTAGTAAGTATATTAAAAATCTCCATGGCCGGGCGCGGTGGCTCACGCCTGTAATCCTAGCACTCTGGGAGGCCGAGGTGGGCGGATCATTTGAGCTCAGGAGTTCGAGACCAGCCTGAGCAAGAGCGAGACCCCATCTCTACTAAAAATAGAAAGAAATTATATGGACAGCTAAAAATATATATAGAAAAAATTAGCCGGGCATGGTGGTGCATGCCTGTAGTCCCAGCTACTCGGGAGGCTGAGACAGGAGGATCGCTTGAGCTCAGGAGTTTGAGGTTGCTGTGAGCTAGGCTGACGCCACGGCACTCACTCTAGCCTGGGCAACAGAGTGAGACTCTGTCTCAAAAAAAAAAAAAAAAAAAAAAATCTCCTAATTCCACAGTAAAATGATGAAAGTTATTTTCAACTCAAATTTAAATGATATTGCAGGCACTCATAATACTATTATTGGACTTAGAAATATTATGCAGAGATTACTTAAGTGGTTTGGTTCTACATAACAGATTATGTAAAAGAAAGTTTAGGAGGGCATCTTTCTTTTTTTTTTTTTTTTTAAAGAGATGAGGTATGAGGTCTTGCTATGTTGCCCTGGCTGGAGTACAATAGCTATTCACAAGTGTGATCATAGCTCACTGCAGCCTCGAACTCCTGATCTTAAGTGATCCTCCTGCCTCAACCTTCCAAGTAACTAGGACTACAGGCGTGTGCCACGAGAACATCTTACAGCACATTCTTGAGCAAATTTCCCCCTATTTTCCCAGGCGAGGGCTATCACAAGACAGACGAATTTAGGATCTTCTGCTTTTTACATACCTGCCTTTAAAAAGAGCTGGCAAGCCAAGGGAGTTTCTGTTGAAGATTTACTAAAATCCTATCAAAATCTCTAGTGAATTACATTTTAGACCCGCTGGTCTGTGCTGGAGATCTGGGGATGGGGTGGAGGAGGGAAGCTCAGCCTGAGCCTCAGGAGATGAAACTAAGGAGCAGGTTCACAGTAACATCTGGAGATGGTCTGATAAAGAGATTTATACTGGCCAGTTTGTTCATTTTGTCTTAACTATTTTACAATGGTATGTCCTTTCTGCCTCCTGTTTGATAGTGTAAAATGAACAGAAAATTTCAGAATACAATATTCCCACATGAAGATGTAGTCCCTTCAAAATAAGGTACGCCTGCTTTATATGCCCACTTCTGGGCTACACCATTATTCTTGTCCTCTTTCCTTAGCAAGTCTCCATTTCCAAAAGAAAACAAAGTCTTACATTGTTACTCAGAACTCAAACTCAAGAATGCCTCCATTTATTTAGATGTCTGTTTTAAGAATTATTGAATGTTTTCAGCAATTAATCCCTACACTTCGTCACTGTCCCACTGTTTACTCAACCTTTCCCAGTTTCAGATGGATAACATGTCCATACCAGCTGTCCACACTGTGCTACTAAGGGGGCTCACTTGCCTTTCTTTAGCCTGCATTGCATTCCAAGTCTGTTTGCCATGACGTTAGCTAGAAGAATGCCAGCGATGTCACGGCACTCAGTTCTCCACCTCGAGCACAATCAAGAGCCAATTGTGTCTTGACCTCACAAGCAGCCAACAGTACATAGAACATCTAATCTTTAGATTTGTAGTACACTGCCTGAAAAAAAAAGTAGGAACTGCTCCAATGCGTAAATATCCAAGACATTCTCCAAGGTGTATAGGAAAGCTCATGAAAGCTGTGGGGGATATACCTGAATGACTACGGGGGTACTGAGAGAGGACTGAAGGCACTGGGGCTGCTGAGAGCTTGGGAGGTCCCAAAAAACCCTTGCTGGCCAAATGGATGAAAACAAACCCTGTAATTTATTATCTTCCTGTATTAATGACTCAATAATTCCATCATTCACCAGCTATCAATTTGTTGGCAAAAATGGTAAGAACACCTTCTCTCCTACACAGGTTTGGATTGAGACACCTGGTGTGTAAATTCTGTGGGGATGGGCAAGTGACTGTGCTTGCATTAGGTAGATGAGTTGTTGTTATGATCACCGGGATGATCCCACCTTCTTTGCCTCCTCCTATAGGTGCTAGCTGCTTGCCAAAAGCCAGATGTAGTTTAGAAAGATTGCTTACTACATCTATTTGTCCTTTTCATAAATGTAAAGTGCACATGGTTAAAGTAGGCATAAAAAATGGAAAACGCAGAATCTTTTGATAAAACTATTCTTAATTTGAAATTTTTCTGCTTAGCAATGGCATTATTTTTATTAGGGGAAAATATGCTCAAAAACAGTAAAGCAGGGGCCGGGCGCGGTGGCTCACACCTGTAATCCTAGCACTCTGGGAGGCCGAGGCGGGTGGATCGCTCGAGGTCAGGAGTTCGAGACCAGCCTGAGCAAGAGTGAGACCCCGTCTCTACTAAAAATAGAAAGAAATTATATGGACAACTAAAATATATATATACAAAAAAATTAGCCGGGCATGGTGGCGCATGCCTGTAGTCCCAGCTACTCGGGAGGGTGAGGCAGTAGGATCGCTTAAGCCCAGGAGTTTGAGGTTGCTGTGAGCTAGGCTGACGCCACGGCACTCACTCTAGCCCGGGCAACAGAGTGAGACTCTGTCTCAAAAAAAAAAAAAAAAAAACAGTAAAGCAATAAACTTCCCTGCCTACTATGTCATCACATATTTACTTTTCAAAGACACAAAATATTATTATTTTTTATCCTTGAAATAGCCTTTATTAATGAAGGCAATCTCATGTGTCTTTCTACCTTGCCACTTTTTTTTTTTTTTTATTTCAGCTTATTATGGGGGTACAAAAGTTCAGGGTGGGACATGGGCAATATATATAACACAAAATATTATTTTATTTTATTTTATTTATTTTTTTTTTTTGAGACAGAGTCTCACTCTGTTGCCCAGGCTAGAATGAGTGCCGTGGCGTCAGCCTAGCTCACAGCAACCTCAAACTCCTGAGCTCAAGCGATCCTCCTGTCTCAGCCTCCCGAGTAGCTGGGACTACAGGCATGCACCACCATGCCCGGCTAATTTTTTCTATATATATATTTTTAGCTGTCCATATCATTTCTTTCTATTTTTTTTTTAGTAGAGATGGGGTCTCGCTCTTGCTCAGGCTAGTCTCGAACTCCTGAGCTCAAATGATCCGCCCACCTCGGCCTCCCAGAGTGCTAGGATTACAGGCGTGAGCCACCGCGCCCGGCCCAAAATATTATTTTAAAACAAGTTTTAGAAATTCACTATATGTAAACTAGACTTCATTTAAAAAAAATTTTTAAACTGGCTGGACTTGGTAGTTCACACCTGTAATCCCAGCACTCTGGGAGGCTGAGGTGGGAGGATCACTTGAGCTCAGGAGTTCGAGACCAGCCTCAGCAAGAGCAAGATCATGTCTCTACTATAAATAGAAAAGATCAGCCAGGTGTGGTGGCGCACACCTGTAGTCCCAGCTACTCAAGAGGCTGAGGCAGTAGAATCGCTTGAGCCCAGGAGTTGGAGGTTACAGTGAGCTACAATGATGTCACTGCAGTCTACCCAGGGTGACAGAGTGAGACTCTGTCTCAAAAAAGAAAAAAAAAAGTTTTAAACTTTTGCTTATTTTTTAGCCAGGGCAGTAAGATTTAAAAGCAACAGAAATTGATACCTATTCCTGCTTATATTTTGTATATGGCCTCTGGATCTCTTCTTCCTCCTGAGTATTTTATCTCACTGAGAGCACCTCTATTTTATCTCGTAGCCACGTACACATTTTTCCCATTTCTGAGGCTGGCTGATGGCATGGACTTCATCGTGTCCATCTTCAATTCAGCCAATCTTTGACTCAGTCATAGTAGCTCGCTGTTGCCTTCCTCGTAGGGCTAATTCAGTCTTCCGACAGGTCATTCTGCCTGTGACCAGTTAGCTCAGCTGATCGGAGCAAGAGTAATGAAGAGAAGATGCTTCCTCTTGTTACCCCCAGTCTGCTCCACAGCACCGACGTCACCCCTGCACACGCAGCTGTTTTCCAGGTCAGCATTTCTCAAGAGTCACTCCACAGACGTATGGCAAGGGATAGTGACAAATAACCACGAAATCAGGATTTCCATGGTCAAGTACATGTGAGGAGCGCTGGTGCTAACGGTGCTGCTGCGGAACTCAGAAGGGCTTTCTGCGGTGGAGGTTTCACATCTTCGGGCGGAGGCTGTTTCGAAGCGGCAGTCGGCCAGCTGCTTCTCACGGCCAAGTCCGGCCCACGCCTTTTTATGTACAGCCCACGTGTGAAGAATGATTTTTACATTTTTAAATGGTTGAAAAAAAGAAAATATGAATACTTTTCTGAAACAAAATAATATATAATATTTTGTGAAAATTATGTGAAATTCAAATTTCAGTGTCCAAAAATAACATTTTAATGGAACACAAACACGCTGATTTGTTTATATATTTTCTGTGGCTGCTTTGGTGCTACAAGAGATTCGAGTGGTGTGACAGAGACTGAATGGCCCACAAAGCCCGATAAATTTACAATCTGGCTCTTTAGTGAAAAAGTTTGCCAACTCTACTATGACGCATTTTCCTAACCTAATTGGCCACGGACCCCCTACCTCCTCCTTTTTCTGGGTGGAACACCAATTAACACCTTGAGGGGTACTGGTAATCCAAGACACAGTTTGAAAAGTGGCGATTTAAGGGTAAGTCAATGGTTCCTCAAGAGTAGACTGAACTGGGTTAAAATTCACCATGATTAACGTTGCCAGCATGATTACTATAGAGAGCCAGATACTCTACTAGGCACTTTACGTGGATTAAGTAATTTAATCCTCATGACAACCCCACGCATCTGAGGAGATGCGCAGCAGGCAGTTGTGTTGGTGGGCCTGCAGTCAGGGTCTGAGATCAACTAGAAGGTAACCGAAATCACAAGTGCACACGAGACCACCAAGGAAAGAGGAGGGGCATATAGCACTGGTTGAAGAAAAGTCTATAAAGAACTGAGGGACAGGAGTCTTAGAGATAAAAGAAAATAAGGAGAAAGTGGTCTCTTTAGAAGCCAAAGAAAATTTCAAGAAATACGAAGAAATCAAACACTTTAAGGTGTTTACAAACAGGTTAAAACAAAGAATATATAATTTCCATTGGATTTAGCTTTTAGAAAGTTACTAGTTATTTTGGAAAGCAGTTTCAGTGCTGAGCAGAAGCTATACTGAAAAGGGCTGAGGAGTAAGCAGCCATGAAGAAGTGGAAAGAGATCATAAATCAGTCTTTTAAGATCACACAGGACAAAACTAGAATCACAGAATCTTATGATAAAAAGGGATCTTACAGATCTAATCCACTCACGAAAATCACTGCTTAGTTTTGTTCTACTACATTCTTGCCAACGGGCCTTCCAGCTTAAGTGCACACACATTTCCTGAGATGGAGCTCCAGCCGCCCCAAAGCAGCCTGTATGGGCTTTGATAAGCTAGCTCTTAGCAAATCACTTTCTACAATTGATCCTAAAAGCTTTCTCTTTGTTATCTCCTTAGTTCTATCCCTTCAGGCCACATAAAAGAAATTTAATCACTCTTCTAAATGATAATCCTTAAAATATTTGGAAGTGCTCTTCTGTCTCCTTAGTACTAAACAATTATTTGTCAAAAATTTGATCAAGGTGCTGTGGCTTAATTTAGCTCTTCCCTAAGCCTAAGTACACCGAATAAAAGTCTTAAAGAGCCAGGTGTCCTGTATGAACTGGCAATTGATGGGCCAATTTGGTGACGAATTTCAAAGATAGGCAAGTATGCCTAGATATGTTATCTAAAGCAATTGTAAGCTGTATGGTGTGTATAGTCTATTCTTAAAATCTCAGTTAAACAAAGAGTCAATACATGTTGGACCTCCTGCCTTGATTATTTTGGAGAACAAAGCCTTAAAAAATTAGTACAAAGAGTAACAAACAACAAATATGGATCTTTAAAGGCTCTTTCATGATTAGAATGATTTTTTTTTTTTTTTTTTCCTTTGGAGACAGAGCCTTGCTCATTGCCCTGGCTAGAGTGCTGTGGCGTTACTGTAGCTCACTGCAACCTCTGACTCCTGGGCTCCAGCAATCCTCCTGCCTCAGCCTCCCGAGTGGCTGGGACCACAGGTGTGCATCACCATCCCTGGCTAATTTTTTGTATTTTTAGTAGAGACGGGGTCTCGCTCTTGCTCAGGCTGGTCTTGAACTCTTGAGCTCAAGCAGTCCTCCTGCCTCAGCCTCCCACAGTGCTAGGATTACAGGTATGAGCCACCACAGCTGGCCAATTAGACTGATTTTAAGAACTCTTACAGAGATGAAACCATCACATCATCTCAATTAATAAAGTTCATTATTTTTCTTGTCTAAACACATTTCTGGGTAAGAAGACTTGATTGCTTCTCATACCCTAGAATTTTAGCAAAATGAAAACTAACACATCTGATTGAATACACATGCTTAAATCACATTAAGTCTACATTTTACATTTTTATTTTTTTGGAGACAGGGTCTCACTCTGTTGGCCAGGCTGGAGTACAGTGGCATGATCATAGCTCACTGCAGCCTTGAACTCCTGGGCTCAAGTGATACTCACGCCTCAGCCTCCTGAGTAGCTGGGACTGCAGGCATGAGCCACGATGCCTGGCTAAGAGTACATTCCAAAAACAAAAAAGATACTTCAAACTTAAAGTAGTCCAATTCAAGAGTAAATACACATTGTCTTACACGAGAGATAATGAATATATATTTGTATGTACTTTGAAAGAAATAAAAAGAGAAAAAGCAACAGAAAGAATAGATAAAATTAAAATGTGTTACAGTCTCCAAAATCTCCCCCAGACAGTCTCTAGTTAAACATATTGTTTTTATTCCCTCGGTCTCTGCAGTCACTGTGCCCATGTGCAAGTGTGGTGGAGGACACCTGCTTTAAGCGCGGACGGAAGGTATGGGAACAAATTATTCGAGGGTCTACTGACAGATCTCAATTGGATGTTTTCTGAAATAAAAAGATGAATTCTAAGAACATTCTAGCTATAAAAATTTACATTCTACAGAAAAGATACGTATATACAAAATACATAAACTACACATGATGACATTCAAGCCACTTGCAGTTTGGCTCCAACCTAAATTTTCCAGCCTGATGCTCCAGTCATTTAGAAATTTCTCATGTTCTCCAAATATAAGCTGCCTTTTCCTTTCCCAGTACTTTTTAATCCTTTTCACTTAAAATGGGGTGGGTCAGGCCTGAGGCCTTCTAAAGCTTTGGGGAAAACAGAGAGTTTCAGTATGTTGTGTTGGGTCAAGATGGAGGCCTAATGGATCTCTGTGCCCTTCAAAGCAGTATATGCTAATTAGAGATTTACTTATCAACTGTTTAACCATTATTATAAATAATGTAGCATTACTTTATAAATAATATGCATTTAAATATTCAAATATCAAGAGAATGAGAAGATAAGCCACAGAATGGGAGAAAATATTTGCAAAAGATATATTTGATAGAAGACTGTTATACAAATTATACAAAAGATTCTTAAAATTGAACAATAAGAAAATGAACCTGATTAAAAATGGGCCTCACTATATACTGTATTTATCAAAATATCACTATATACCATAAATATGTACAATAGTTATGTCAATTAAAAAATCAAAAATGTTACAAAAAAGAAAAATTTTTTAAAAAGGGCCAAAGATCTTAA
This sequence comes from Eulemur rufifrons, assembly GCF_041146395.1. Classification (NCBI taxonomy): domain Eukaryota; kingdom Metazoa; phylum Chordata; class Mammalia; order Primates; family Lemuridae; genus Eulemur; species Eulemur rufifrons. The sequence continues at coordinate 1,292,244 of NC_090998.1, read as the reverse complement.
CAGATACCTTACCAAAGAATGCATACAGATGGCAAATTATATGACATATATGACATCATATGTCACCAGGAAATGCAAATTAAAATAAGATACCACCACACACTGATTAGAATAGCCAAAATCCAGAACACTGACAACACCAAATGATGACAAGAATGTGAATCAATGGGAATGCAAAATGGTACAGCTACTCTGGAAGACAGCTTGGCAGTTTTGTATAAATATACTTTTACCATAAGATCCAGCAATTGTATTCCTTGGTATTTTAACCCAAAGGAGTTGAAAACTTAGGTCCACACAAAAACCTGCACATGATATTTACAGAAGATTTATTCACAATTGCCAAAACTTGGAAGCAAGATGTCCTTTAGTAGGTGAATGGAAAAATAAACTGTAGTACATCTAGACAATAGAATGTTATTCTGTGCAAAAAAGAAATGAGTGATCAAGCTATGAGAAGTCAGAGAAACATTTAAATGCAAATTACTAAGTGAAAAGCCAATCACAAAAGGCCACCTACTGTATGATTCTAACTATGTGACATTCTGGAAAAGGCAAAGCTATGAAGACAGTAAAAATATTAGTGGTTTCCAGGGGTTCTGAGGGTGGAGGAAGGGATGAATCAGCAGAGCACAGATTCTTCAGACAGTGAAACCATTATCTGTGACACTATAATGGTGGATACGCATCTTTACATATTTGTCAGAACCCCTAGACTGTAACCCTAATGTAAACTATAGACTTTGGGTGATTACAACATGTTAACACAGGTTCACTGGTTATTACGAATCTACCACTCTGGTGATAGATGTGGATAGTGGGAGGCTGCATGTGTGTGTGGGGGGGATATATGGGAATTCTCTGTATTTTCTGCTCAATTTTTATGTGAATCTAAAACTGAACTAAAATTAAGTTTATTAATCAAAAAAATTTTTAAATGAAGTAACGTTTAGTTAAGACTATTGAGGGGATGAAAAGATAAGATACAGACTCAGAGAAAATATTTGCAAACCACACATGTGACAAAGGACTAGCATCTAGAATATATAAACAATTCTCAAAACTTAATAGTTAAAAAATTCAATTAGAAAATGAGCAAAAGACATGAAGAGATATTTCACTGAAAAGGAAACACAGATAACAAACAAGCACATGAAAAGATGTCTGACATCATTCCTCATTAGGGAAATGCAAACTAACACCACACCGAGATGTCACTATTAGAATGGCTACAACAAAAATAGTGACACCACCAAATGATGCTGAGGATGCGGAAAAACAGGATCACTCTTACATCGCTGATGGCAGTGTAATATGGCATAGCCACTCTGTAAGAGAGTCTGGCAGTGTCTTAAAAAATTAAACATGCAACTACAATATGATCCAGCAGTTGCACACCTGGGCATTTCTTCCCAAAAAAAAAATGAAAACTTAAGTTCACACAAAGATCTGTACGTAAATGTTTATAGCAGTTTTATATGTAATAGCCAAAAATGGAAAGCGATCCAAACATTCTTCAACAGGTGAATGGTTAAGCTGTGAAACATCTATACCATATAGTATCACTCAACAATAAAAAGGAATGAACTATTGATAGATATAACAACCTGGATGGACCTCTGGAGAATTATGCAGAGTGAAAAAAGCCAGTCCCCAAAGATTCCATTCACATAACATTCTTGAAAGAGGAAAGTGGGTGTGGCTACAAAGGGGGATCTTTGTGGTGACAGAAATGTTCTGTATCTTGACTATATCAATGTCAGTATCCTGGTTGTGATATATATAATTGTGGATTCACATGTAGTTATAAGAAATAATACAAAGAGGTCCCACGTACCCTTTAGCCAGACTCCCTCAATGGTAACACCTTGCAAAACCAAGATGTGACGTTATATATAATACATACCATTACATAATGTATAACACATATATCATATAATATCACATCTTGGTTTTGCAAGATGTTGCCATCAGGGACATGTTGGCTAAAGGGTACATGAGATTTCTCTGTATTACTTCTTACAACTACATGTGTATCTACAATTATCTCAAAATAAAGTTTAATTAAAACATTATTTTATTCAGGTTAAAATGAAATATTAATTTATTATGTTGTCAATTTAGGCTCAAAATTTGACTACCCCATATAAATCCTAAGTGCAATTCTAACAGCATCTCTTTAGTAGTACTGAGGAATCCAACAAAGTTCAAAAAGATGGGTAGAATTCCTATCTTACTGCAGTACTGGCAATTCTAAGCTTAGACACAAAAGATGATGACTAATCATTAGCTTAGCAGTCCAATGTAGTATTTTCCAAAACATAAAAATTGCTAGAAAAATATGGGCAACACTTTATAGAAATAAATTCAAGAGAAAATATTAGTGCAACAGTACCATACTACATTTCAGGGCTATTGTTTAGATTTGTAAGCAGTGAAATCAAAGACCAGATTGACTAAAACATAGCACACACAAAGCCCAAGGATACCACTACGGTTTGGATATGGTTTGTCCACACCAAAACTTGTGTTGAAATTTGATCCCAGTGCGACGGTGCTGAGAGGCGTCTGGTTTGTGGGGGAGTGGATCTCTCAGGAATGGTATTGAGCTCCTACTCTCTGGATTAGTTCTCACGGGAATGGATTAGTTCCTGCAAGAGTGGGTTGTTGTAAAGCCAGGACACCCCTCAGGTTTTCCTCTTCTTTGCAGGTGTTTGCTTCCCCTTTGACCTTCTCTGACACTTTGTGATGCAGCATGAAAGCCCTCACCAGAAGCCAGAGCCATCAGAGCCGGGCCCTTGAACTTCTCAGCCTGCAGCACCTTAAGCTAAAGAAACCTCTTTGCTTTATAAATTACCCAGCCCCAGGTATTCTGGGGCTACACGAAATGGACTAGGACAGATACATTCCAAGAAGGGTGCTGGACTTAACCATCTCTAGAACTGCAAGTCCCTACAGAACAGAAAGAGTTCTCGTGGACATGACACGGGCTGCTGCGGGCTCTGTCCTATCTCACTTTATGGATTTACGGTAGTTTCCAGTTAAAGGCCCATCCCAGAGGCCATGTGTGACTTACATATTTGCCATTCCTACTGTGCTATGGCATAAATAAATCACGGGGCTTGGGTCAGCACAGCCAGCCTGTAAACTGATTCATGGAGCTGAAGTACCATCCCCTAGGACTGTGTACTTTATTACAGTAAACCTCAGAACAAGATACAATTTCCTGACTTAAGAGGCAGCCTTTAAATCAGGACACCTGGACAGCCTTGGAACCACTTAAAAAATACAGTAGGTCTCAACCCACCACCGTTCTCAGTGCTGGCCTGCACTTGGCCCAGGCCTGTTCCTTTTAATACAAAATATGAATTCAAAATGAGTCCTTTCTGCGTGAAGTATGTAGAACTATAGAATAAATTTAATGCATCCCATCCTCTTATCTCCACTGTCCTCTGTTTTTCTCTGACTTTATTTACCTACTCAAGAAAATAATATTCTCCATGTCAAACTTCCCTCTCAGTCCTTTTCTTGTCCTTTGTATCATTAACCAAGAAGAATCCCTTTTGGTGCCAAAATGAGAAAGCAAGGGACTGTCAACCTGGTTTCCCTCTAGGTCACTCGCCAAGGAGCACTAGGTAGAGTGGTCGTGGGGACAAAGTTGCCAGGGCATTCTCTGGGCTTAGGGACTTGCACTGCACTCAGTGCTATTTACGTAGATTGTACATACTTTAAACCAATATTGGCAATAGCACCATACTCTTGTTTAGGAAAACTGGAAATATAATCAGTCGTAAAGGTTATGTGTTTGTTGAATTCCTAAAAGCTTTTTACTTTAAGCTCTAAGCATGATCATTAAGCTACCTTTTATGTTCTCAACTCTTTGAATAAAATGCTTAAAGCAGCTAAAACAAATAAAACCACATTCCTAGGTATCAAAAAGAACTCCTTTTAAGCCAAGATCCCAAAGAGTTTTTAGCTAGACAAAAAGCTATTAATCCTAATCAATCTCACTTTATGGATTTACTGAAGCCTCCACACCAAAGGCCAGTCACATACCAACACTGTTTTATGCTTCTTTTTGTGGAAGCCCTGGAGAAAAAGAAGTGTTGGGACTCTATTATAATAAACCCTGAAACTGACTCCCAGGGTACAACTAAGACCAGTTTACATTTACTCAGTAAAGACCTATTTTGATGCATATGTTTTGGAGACACACAGCCAACAACAGATACAGAAAAAGCCACAGTGTATAACTATGTTCCTTTACAGTAAGAAAATATAACCAGAAAAAATATGGAGTCTAGTTCGCTAGCCTCTTCATCCCTTGCCAAGTCATGGAAATAACGGGGCTGTGTGCATGCACGAGGTGTGGGAAAATCTGAGCACGGCAGTGGGATGTCAAGGTAAATTGTAATAATCGAATCATAGACATTTCAAAGCCCAAAGCTTTCCTGTGAATCATAAAGGAGAGAGGAAAGAAATGAAAGAATTCTCAGCAATTACCAAAAAGCTACATTTTGATGACAATGTAATCTCCTATGTATCTTAAAGGACACAGACAGGTCTTTGTAAGTCCTAGGCAGGAAATCTTGTTGTATTATATTGTGAGACATCATATACATTTTTTACCTTAAGCTTTACTCTTCATCACTGATCATGGAGTCCAATAAGTTTCCTAAAAAGAATTCTGTAACTAAAGCCCTTTAATGAATAAATATTAAAACTTCTGGAAACAGGAGTGGCAGACATGTTCCTTCTTCATGACCTCTGGCTCACTTCTTGTATCTGTATCTTGCTAGACTAGACATCCAAACCAGGAGGCAGCCCTGGCAGATCATTTACATCGGCCACAGAGTTGCACCTCACTAGGAAATGCCACCAATCTTTGTAGCCTGCCAGACAGTGTAAAGAAACACTGCAGATAACACACTGTAAAACAAATCACACTCCAGAGAATCAACTAAGTAGAGAGAAATATGAGAAACCTGTGTTCATTTCTCTAAGTCTTTAATTCTCAACCTCCAAACAAAAAGGATAGTTTATGTGGCTAAAGTGAAAACTGATACCAATCACAAAATTTATATAGTATTTTGTAGAAAATATATCTTAAGAACCATCAAAATAGACATGCTTGAGTTTTATAGAATTTCTCTATATGGAAAGGACTACAACTTGAAAATTGCTAAGAGTAGATTTTAAGTGCTATCACTATGAAAAATAAGTACGTGAGGTAATGCATATACTAATTAGCTTGATTTGACAATTTCACAATGTGTACATTTTCCAAAACATCATGTTGTACACAATACATACAACTTTTGTCAATTAAAAAATACATTTAAAAAAGAAAGAAATTGCTGTACTACATTATTTCAACTTCCCTTTTCAAAGCAGTTAATTTTGATTAGGGTACATTTTAAATTTACTAACAAGTTAAGCACACTTTGAAAAAATAAAAAAAAGTAGCTGGCACTAAAATATGTACTAGTATTTCAATGACACATTTCAAGAAGGTACATTTGAAGATTGCCAACAGTGAGTCTCAACAAAGATAAATAGTTGAGTTTGTCTCAATTCTACTACTCTTTAAACACCTCTCACCTACTCTGGACTACAAAATATCATCATCAAATGATTCCATACCTTCCCCCCAAATCAAACAAAACCAAAACCAAAAAACAAACAAACAAAAACCTCCAACCCATCTATCTCTTAAATGTCACAACACACTCTGCTTACTTCACACTTGAGGTCCGTTCCCCCACCCCGCCTAGGAACCCGGCTGCACATCACTGCCTGAGCTCTGCCTCCCCTCCCACTCTCACCCCCCGCCCCCGCAGAAAAACTGTCTTCCATGAAACTTAGGAACAGGGCTGAGCAGGAGGTGAGCGGCAGGCGAGTGAGTGAAGCTTTATCCATATTTACAGCCGCTCCGCCATGCTCCCAACACCACCTGAGCTACACCGACCCCCTGCCCCACCCCATCCCTGGAAAAATTGTCTTCCATGAAACCAGTCCCTGGTACCAGAAAGGCTGGGGATTGCTGCTTTAGACTATAGTATAATAACTGACTGATAGAGTCTATTTACTCTATTAGGGTCCGTCAGTGGTTCTCCCAGAAATGAAAGTAGTCAGTTTTTTGAGTTGGACCATAGTTGACTAAGTTTTTAAACTAACACATGAAGATTCTTCCTTCATTAAAAACTATGATCCCTTTTAAAGTTTATCAAAACTTTTTTCCCTTCAGTTTTCTCCTTTGTAAAACAGAAGGACCTGTATTAAACAGACTATGAAGATTAATAAATATTTGTAAACAGCCCTGAAGAAATGTAAAGTAATAAAATGTGAAAAAAGGCCGGGCGCGGTGGCTCACGCCTGTAATCCTAGCACTCTGGGAGGCCGAGGTGGGCGGATCATTTGAGCTCAGGAGTTCGAGACCAGCCTGAGCAAGAGCGAGACCCCATCTCTACTAAAAATAGAAAGAAATTATATGGACAGCTAAAAATATATATAGAAAAAATTAGCCGGGCATGGTGGTGCATGCCTGTAGTCCCAGCTACTCGGGAGGCTGAGACAGGAGGATCCCTTGAGCTCAGGAGTTTGAGGTTGCTGTGAGCTAGGCTGATGCCACGGCACTCACTCTAGCCTGGGCAACAGAGTGAGACTCTGTCTCAAAAAAAAAAAAAAAAAAAGTGAAAAAAGAGCAGGTTTTTGTCTATGGAAAACCCTTCGGATATTCTTCCCAGCATTAGTGATTTCAATAGTTCTATCTACTGCTAGAAAGGAAAACAAACTTACCATAGCCAACTTCTCATCCAGGCCGCTCACTGTTATAGGTTTTGCCACCAAGGTAAACTGGCATTACATAAAATTTAAGGCTTTTAGATATATATGTAAAAAGAGAACATAAAAAGTTTTATGTACAACTTGAGCATTGGCTTATTAGAAATGATATTTTTCAAAATTATATGAAGGAAAAGATTAAAATCATTTAAGGCTTAATGACAAAAATATATATTTTTCCTAAATTAGAGTTTTATGTAAAATCAATATTTTCTTTCTAATTCTGTGATCTTTAGACATCATAGAGTAATTGTTCCTCTTAATTTGCATTAAACATTCATTAAATATTAAACAAACAAACCCACTATGAAAATAATCATACAAGTAAAAAAGGAAGATGCAAATTCTTAATTTTGTTTGGCTAAACTGAACTTCTCTGTATTTTCAATAAAGTAGCTATAAGTATTGGACACTACAGATATAAGCTGCAAAGGGTACAATCTTTGCACTCAGGAGTGTGTATTTATAGTCCAGGGCTGGCAAACTACAGCCCATAGGCAATATTCACTCTACTGCCTTTTTGGGATTTTTTTGTGTTGACTTTTTTTTATTTAAAAAAATTATTTATTACATAGTTTAAAATTGTGGTTAAATATACATAACATAAAGGAATCAATAGGTATTAACAATATTACCTTGGAAAAATTATCCATATATTTTGCTTTCTCACTGGGGTTCCTGCCACCACGCTAATTCAGTATATTAAGGCATTTAAGTTTAGCTTTCTAAACTATATTCAGCACTTCACTGAGCGTTACATTTTACAATTATAGGTTAATGACAGTTCCTCCCTCAGCTTCTGTGAAATCACACTTTCTTATCTATTCCCTTTTGTTTGAGCTCCAAACCTACACACAGGCCCTTTGTCTACTGGCCAGTTTCTAAATGCTCCGCATCTTAGTGGAACACATCCACCTAACTTCTCAACACAGTCATCTAACAGTCATCCTTAAATGCTCTACTTCCTACCCCATCTCATGCAATCAATGATCAATAAATTATGTCTTTTCTGTCTCTTAAAAAGTTTCTCAAAAATCTCTTCAACACCTCATTAGCACTGCTTTAGTTCAGGATCTCAGCAATTCTAGATTACTGCAGTGTTTTCCTGACTGTAATCTTCCACTCCATACCTCATTCTCCGCGCTGTCTCCAGAGCCACACATTTAGAATGCAAAGATCTATATCATTTATACACTCAAAACATTTAACTCTCCTATCACTTGTGGATGGGGAAGCCAACTTCCAAGATGACCCCAATGGTCCCCACAGTCTGGTATTTACACTATTTTGTACACCCTTCCTCCATTAATCAGTGTTGTGTGTGTGACAATGGAATACAGCAGAGGTGAGGTATCTCTCTTCCAAGATCAGGTTATTAAGACACCGTGGCTTCTGTCCTAGTGCCCTGGCACTCCTGGATCACATGCTCTGTGCGAAGCCTCACAGAGAGGCTCCTGTACAAGAAAATGGAGCTTCCCACAAACAGCCAGTGAGGAAGTGAGGATGCTTCCGACAGCCATGTGAGTGAGCAACGCTGGACAAGGCTACTAAAGCCACTGTCAGGCTTCAGACTTCTCCAGCGTGAGCTGACATCTTAACAGTAGCCTCATGAGAGGTCCTGGGCCAGAAGCACACAATTACACGGTTTTTGAATTCCTCACCCTCAGAAACTGTCAGATAACATAGGTTATGAAGTTATTATGTATGCAATGTCTGATTTCCTTAAGTACTAAGTTTGACAGTTGATATCTCTGACATTTCACTTTGACACTTCTTGTTTTATTTTTATTGTCAAGGTACATCCTCAGTCTTTCAAACGCACATTTTGGCTTGTGATTGTCTTTCAAATTTTTTTTACCGCAATTTTTGTGAAACCATGGATAAGTCAAAAATTTATGTTATTTTCGGATATGAGTTCCATCGTGGAACCAATGCAGTGCAGACAGCTCGAAATATCAACCAAGTGTTTGGGAAGGATGTGGCTAATGAACGCACAGTATGTCGATGGTTTGAGAAGTTCAGTTCTGGTGATTTTAATCTTGAAAATGAGCCATGTGGGTGACCTGAGATAATCATGAGCTGAAAGCTGTAGTGGAAGCGAGCAGCAAGGTTTGACGTTACTATTGCAGCAATATTGGATCGTTTGAAACAAACTAGCAAAGAAGCTGGATAGATGGGTTCTGCATAAATTAAATGAGCCTCAGAAGAGAAATCATCTGGAAGCTTGACTTTCTTTGCTGTCACAACATAAAGGCAAACCATTTCTACACTGTATTGTTACATGAAAAATGGATTCTTTTTGACAATCTGAAGTGTTCAACACAATGGTTGGATAAAGATGAAGTGCTGAAACACAGTCCAAAACCAAATATTCATTTAAAAAAAGCTAATGGTGTCTGTTTGGTGGTCCAGTGCTGGTATTATCCACTGTAGCTTCATGAAACCTGGTCAATCCATTACAGCAGATGTCTGCTGCAATCAATTGGACAAAATGATGAAGATGCTTATGATTAAGCAGTCGGGATTGGTCAATAGAGACAGGCCACTCCTCTTGCAAGACACCGCTCGACCACATGTCACACAAACAACGCTGCTCAAACTATGGCAGCTGGACTTGAAAACTCTCTGTCATTCACCGTATTCACCAGACCTTGCACCAACTGACTACCACTTCTTCCAGGCTTTGGACCACTTCTCACAAGGAAAAATATTCAATTCCCAACAAGCTGTGGAAAATGCCTTTTGCAATTTCATTGCCACTCGATCTGCAGGCTTCTCCGCTGTTGGCATAAACAAGCTACCGTTAAGATGGCAAAACTGTGTTGATAGCTTAGGCACATACTTTGATTAATTGTACTGCTTCTTGTTTGAGATATAATAAACTACACTTTTGATTTGAAATTGGACATTCTTATTTAATGACCTTAATAATTGTTTTTTTAAGCTACTAAGTTCAGGGTAATTTGTTACATAGCAATAGATAATTAATAATAGGATAAAGGCTAAGTTCCTTAGCAGGGTACATGAGGCCCTTCATAAGCTATGATTATTCCTCTCTAGTCTTAAATTCTGCCATTATCAATTCTAATTTATGCCCCAATATCACTGAATGACTTGTGACTCTCCGTGTCTTATCAACTGCTATTCAGCTTTAAAAATACTTTTCTGGTATTATACCCTCCTAGAAGGTGGCCTTTATGTCTTTTATCATCCATTCCTACCTTATTTAAAGTCTCAAATAATTTGACCGTTGCCAGAATTCTGTGTCGCCTCTACACACAGCACTGGCAGAGGCCGCTGCACATCACAACGCGAGTCCACAGGCGAATAGCACAGTGTGGTCAGACACAGGAGCTTCATGGATTTGCTCCCATGTTTGAACTTCATCATGCTTTAATATATTTGTTTATATGTCCCATCTTAGCACCTAAAATAGGTATTTAGTAAACACTTGTTGAATGAACACACTTGTATTAAATATTCAATATAACCATGTTACACAAACACTTAAAATATACGACTTTAAGAAACAAGAATTGTGCAGAACCAGCAACTATAATTCTCAACTCCTATTTTTAATTATTCCAACTCCAGACACAAACTTTTCTCCCCTAAAAAAGGAATAAGTACATAAATGTAGAGAATGTATACTGGGCAATCCATGACCAAAATAAATTTTATTAAAACAACAAACCTGTGGATTTTATGTCCTGGAATTTAGATTAGTGTTTCTGAACCCTTTTCACATCACAGAACACATAAAAAATGATAATATCTGTATGGCAAATTGAGATAAAAAGATAAGCCTGCTTCTGGCCTACATCTGAAACCTATTTGTGACATAGCAGTAGGCTACAGCATTCTGAGTCACAAATATAGCACAAACTTTTAGACTGCCTTTAAAATTAAACAGGGCAATTTTACCTATTTCAGAATTTCCTCCCCAATATTTAGAAGAAATAAATAAAACAGTGCAAAAGCCTGCAAAATATTCATCTACAGCAACCAAACCAGAAAAAGAACATAATCTCAATTTCAGTTACAGATAATAAAATGAAACAAAAATTTTGGTGAAGAATGGTGAAGCTCTGCAGCCTATTCTAGGCCCAGAAATAATACCATGATCATTAGTGAGATGATGAAATTGTGAGAATTCCCAGTAATACCCCCAAATTTGGAGAAAAACAGACTGAAGGGTGAATTAATGGTTTAAGAAATGAAAGTCAGGAGAAAATACTTCTTTATAGCAACACCAGTACAGGCAAGAAAAATTACCAGAATATGTTGTTTTCTAGCAATCACCAAAGAATTTTGCAAATGATCTGAACCCTACCCACCCTGAGTAGGATGAATACATGACATTTATCAAAATTTCAGAAAAAACAAAAAACAAAAACAAACAAACAAACAAAACCAAAAAAAACCCCAAAACCGAGTCCAGTCTTTCTCACAAAGACTGCGCATGGCCCTAGCTGAGCAATGTCCCTGCTCCCCACGTGCCCAGGCTACAGAAAAGCAGACTGTGGTCAATGCTCAGAGGGGGGACAGGAAGTCCCAGATAAGGCAGGGGTGGGCAGAGGAACATTTAACCATTCTGCATTAGAAGAAGCACACCGGCTTATTCTTCAAGTACAATGGCAAACAAACATGCAAAAACAAAAAATGAAAAGCAGAATTCAGCATCAGTTTTTCCTGAAAAAGTCAGTTAAAAAGAAAATTCAATAAACAAAAAGATAAATCAAAGCAAAAAATCCAGGGACAGAGAAAATGTGGCAAAAGGTGATAAGCACTGAATTTTAAATATAGAACCTAGACTAAATTTGGGAATTATAAAATAAGATGTAAATGTTATAAACCTTAGCAAGCAGAAATAAAGATTATATCTTTAAAAACTGGTGAGGAGGCCGGGCACAGTTGCTCATGCCTGTAATCCCAGCAGTTTGGGAGGCCAAGGCAGGAGGATCGCTTAAGGTCAGGAGTTTGAGAACAGGCTGGGCAATACATCGAGACCCTGTCTCCACAAAAAAAGAAAAAAATTAGCCAGGTATGGTGGTGCATGCCTACTGTCCCAGCTACTTGGGAGGCTGAAGCAGAGGATGGCTTGAGCATAGGAGTTTGAGATTGCAGTGAGCTATGATCATGCCACCGCACTCCAGCCCTGGCAACAGAGTGAGAATCTCTCTTTAAAAAGAAAAACAAACAAAAAACTGGTGAGTAGAAGAGTTAATTTCTTTATCTTTTAGAGCATGGGCTGAATTAATACTGATTAAAATAAAAGATGCTGTTATAGAGCATGACCCCAAGCTCTTAAAATTAATATCTTTTTTAACCTTGGAAGGATGGCTTAGGAATTCCTCTCCTTTACAGTAGAGAAATATTGTACTGAAATTCCCTTTGTTTAATCTGCTAAAGTAAAATTAAATTCAATTTTTATTTTCAAAGGCATGTTGTTATGATTCTGTTAATTTCCCCCCTATTTTTCCTTCTTTATATGTACACAGGAATAGGACAGTAATCCTGCTTACCTACTACAAGTAACGATTTCCCTAGGCAGGAATTTTCCTAGGCTTTTTATTTTATTTTATTTATTTATTTTTGCTTGTTTCTTCTTTCTATCTTTTGCTACTGCTTAAATTTATAAAAGATTAATTAATAAATAAATAAATGAAAACTGACTTGAGGAGCACTGTGAGACAAAAAAAAAAAAGCATGTGCTTTAGACTTCAATATTGCCACTTCCTGTAATAGTTGTGGGACCCTAGACAAGCAGCTTTCTGCACTTCATTGCTCTTATCTATAAAATGGTAATACAAATGTGTAAACTCATCAGAGTCATTACTAAGATTGTGATAGTTTAAAATAATACATCTCTATTTCATATATGAATCTGGCACATGGGAAGAAGCACTTAACAAATGTTAGTTTTCCTAAAGAGCTCAGGTTCTAACAACTGAAAGAGAAAGAAGAAAAATTATACTCTGAGTTTTAGATTTCTCTCCAACTGTAGCTCTTGAGCTTTAGTCAGAAGTCAAATGGATACAAGTTTTAGTTCCCAAGATAAGTGCAGCTAAGGACGGTACTTTATTAAAGCATGACGACCAAAGTGTACTGGTAAGGGGATTCACGGCATAAACTTTCACAGGGTTCCAAAGTCCTTCCTTTCCTCCTCAGAGAGATCAACATCTTCCTGACTCAATGCAAAGAGAATATTATATTCAAATTTTATAAAACCCCCTTTGCCCCCACTGAGATGCTGCCTGACTCTACTGCACAAAGTAAAGGTCATGATTAGCAAAGAAAAATAACCATCAAAGAACTGGATCAGACATCCTCTAAGAATAAATAAATAATGCGTGACCCCCCCCAACAGACTGACCCCCCCCCGCTTCTTTGAGTTCCATAAAAGTATTTAAGCATAATCAGATGCCTTATTTATAAACAAAGATGAAAATGTTTTCATGTACGAAATCCATAATTTAAAAAATAAGCCTCAGAATATACTTTATTTCAGCATATTAGGATGTAATTTAGAAGCATCAAAGGAAAGCCCTGAAGTAACCAGAATTGTATAATGTGTTAATCTTTCCTAATAGTGCAAAGAATGAAATAAAAGCATCTTGAGACTTGGGTGAGAAAGGAGGAGGTAAAGCAAATGCACCACACAGATGTTCAGAAAGGGTAGTTAAGTGAATGAGTGATGACAGCACTGAGCTAATAAAAGCCACAAAACTCCCTAAAAAATAACTCAATATCAATACGAAGATAACTAATCTCTCAAGTTACAAGATAATCTTCTTCAAGGAAGAACAGGCACGTAGTTTTTGTGTTAGATACAGCATTCCTGGTGTAGCTCATAGGAACTTTTAAAATTGAAAGCAGCATGACGACTGAATGGGATGTTTTCACGCCAAAGTAACGAGCAGCAGAGCTCTGAGGCCGGGAAGCATAAAGGATAACACCACAGCAGCTGTAACCTGAATGTTCTGTGAAGTATCTTAGCATCAGTGATACGGGGAAAGGGGAAATACTAGTTGCAACAAATGGCACTCTCTTTTGAGGGATGGAGTCTATAATGGAAAAAAATGGTCACTTGCTTAGGAAGCTTGTTGGCATAGGGCTGACCTCATGGCGCCCGCCCCGGAGACCCCCAGAAGAGCTGTGAAGGCTGCTTTCAGTCCAGGTGCTCTAGCGCCTGTCTGTCAAAACAGGGCTATTTTCTTAACAAACATTTCAAAGCTGCCTCATGCCAGGACTAATTAGTTTAGGGGCTAGAAGGAGTTGTGGGGACAGCATTAGTGACAGGCAAAGAAGACAGATAACACAGCTATTGGTATTTATCTCATTAATGTTCTATGGAGTGTGCTTAATTCATAAATTTCTGCAGCGTTCCTGTCTGCATTCATGCAATAGATTCCTTCCTTCTGCTCTAGTCCCTCCTACTCCAATCTATCCTTAAGAGGGCCAACACTATCTTCCTGCAACATGGATTGGATCGTGTCACTTCCCTGCTCCCTATGCCTATGGAATAAAAATTTAAATTAGTGGCAAGACATGCAAAGCCCTTCTAGCTTTATCCTTCATAATTTTCTTCAAATGGTCTTTGCTCCAGCAGTACCAAATTTCTTATAGCTCCTCAGATACACCTTGATACTTCATACCTCTGTGACTTTTCAGATGCTGTTTTCTCAATTTCTCAATTAAGAACACTTGCAATGCTCTCTTCCCAGGCTTCTCTTCCAAGAGCTCGCTAAGGACTACAAAGGCTGCCTCTCCACAGCCTCTCACCGAAACTGTTCACGCATCCTTCATAGCTATTACCACAGTATATTATGAGTTCTCCACAGCAGACCAGGAAAGGTAAAAACCAGGCCCTTTCATCTATGAATTTGCAAACAGAGCAATGACAGGCACAGATTGCTTACCATTCAGTGAAATATAAGAAGACATTCTTCACCAAGTGATTCAGAACAAAACATTCAACAGAATTTACCTGAAGTGTACCAGGCTGAATTTAAAGCTGCAAACTCCTTGCCTATTAAAAACCATAAATCCTGTCTCATGCCACAACATGGATGAACCTTGAAGACATTACGCTAAGTGAAATAAGTGAGTGACAAAAAGACAAATACTATATGATTCCACTTATATGAGGTATCTACAGTAGTCAAATTCATCTAAACAGAAAGTAGAAGGGTAGTTACCAGGAGCTGGGGGAGGGAGGAAAGAAGAGTTGTTTAAGGTATAGAGGTTCAGTTTTGCAAGATGAAAAGGTTCTGGAGATCTGTTTCACAACAATGAAAACATACAAACCACTACTGAACGTACATTTAAAAATGGTCAGGATGGTATATTTTATGTTTTTTCTAACATAAAAATTTGAATTAAAAAAGATAATTGTAGGCCAGGCATGGTGGCTCACACTTGTAATCCTAGCACTCTGGGAGGCCGTGGCGGGAGGATCGCTCGAGGTCAGGAGTTCAAGACCAGCCTGAGCAAGAGCGAGGCCCTCCCCCCCACCCCCCGTCTCTACTAAAAATAGAAAGAAATGATCTGGACAGCTAAAAATATATACAGAAAAAAATTAGCCGGGCATGGTGGCGCATGCCTGTAGTCCCAGCTACTGGGGAGGCTGAGGCAGAAGGATTGCTTAAGCCCAGGAGTTTGAGGTTACTGTGAGCTAGGCTGACACCATGGCACTCTAGCCTGGGCAACAGAGCGAGACTCTGTCTCAAAAAAAAAAAAAAAAGATAATTGTAAGCTATATATATATATATGCAAATGCTTATGAAAGTCTATCCTAGAGCAATGCCTGACACACAGTGGAAACGTAACAGTTTTAATAAGTGAACATGCTGAATGTCTGAATTTCTCTAATAGGTAATTTGTAATTCTGGGACACATTTTATATCTCAGGGAATTTTCTCCAAATCCTGCCACATATTTCCTACAGTACAGAATGAATGGACATTGAGGGAAAATAGAAATGTTAATATTCTTATGTTTTAAACTGATATATATTTGTCCCTGTGGAAGAATAACAGTTAAGACAGTGGTAGAAAAAAGTGGCAATACACCACTTCAGAGTTGAAATATGGCTCATGCCCGTAATCATAGCACTTTGGGAGGCCGAGGTGCGAGGACTGTTTGAGCCCAGGAGTTCAAGACCAGTGTGAGCAAGAGTGAGATGCTGTCTCTACAAAAAATATAAAAATTAGCAGGGCATGGTGGCACGTGCCTGTAGTCCCAGCTACCTGGGAGGCTGGGGCAGGAGGATCGCTAAAGCCCAGGAGTTGGAGGTTGCAGTGAGCTATGATGATGCCACTGCACTCCAGCATGGGAGACAGAGTGAGATTCTGTTAAAAAAAAAAAAAAAAAAAGTTAAAATAACAAGAACTGGAAAAATATCAGATCTTTAACAAAAGGGGACAGATAATTAATAATACAGTAGTCCCCCCCATCCTTATTCAAGGGTGTTATGTTCCAAAACCCCAGTGGATGCCTGAAACTGTGGATAGTACCAAACCCTATATATACTATGTTTTTTCCTATACATACATACGATGAAGTTTAATTTATAAATTAGGCACAGTAACAGATTAACCACAGTAACTAACGAGACAGAACACTTATAATAGTATATCAGCATCACTGCTCCTGAGCTTTGGGACCATTGTTAAGTAAAATAAGGCTTCCTTAAACACAAACACTGTGATACTGAAACCGAAGATCTGATAACCAACATGGCTACGACGTGACTAGGGCACAGTCAGCGTCTACAGTGTGGATACTCCAGACACAGGGATGATTCACGTCCTGGGTGGGATGAAGCAGGATGGTGCTAGATTTCATCATGATACTCAGAACAGCAGGAATTTAAAAACTTACAAATTGTTTATTTCTGGAATTTTCCATTTAATATTTTCAGGCTGGGGTTGGCTGCAGGTAATGGAAACTGTGAAAAGCTAAACTGTGGATAAGGGGGACCACTGTGTATCATTCACTGGACTATTATAGTAGCATTAAAATAATGATATAGACTGACATTAGCTGATTTAGAAAGATTTTCATATTTATTGCTAAGTAGGAAAAAAAACTTTATATAAATATAAAAATGAAATAAAGTCTGAACAGTCATACACCAAATAAGATAATCAATTAGCTTTAGGTAGGATTACAAGTGATTTTCATTTACTTCTTTAAATACTTATGAAATGTCTGAATTTTTTAAAAAAGTAAGCAGTATTTTTATAACAAGGAAAAAATCAATAAGTCTTTCCATTTTAAAAAATAAATGTCTCTTCCCCAGCCAGAGGAGAACTATAGAAAAGATTAGTGAGATACCAGAAATTGCTTCCTGAGGGCTGAATTTCACTCATGCAAGTGTCCCATTTATCTGCATGGCATTTTGTTTTGTTTTTAAATGAACTTGAATGCCCTTAGACCTCAATAATTTGTATTATCTGCTTGGCCCTTGAATATATCTGTATTTGCTATTACTGGCTTACAAGATTGAAAACTAGACCATGGCAGAATCTGCTCATTTATGTGGACTGAAGAGTGCACTCCTTACATTCAGGAAGCTGCTTAAAAATTGAGAGTTATTTCATAAATTCAAAAGCATCAGCAGTTGGTGAGAGAGGACTGGTTCCAGCACAGCATATTGATAAGCCTGGAAGTCCTTCTGGTTTTAGCCATCCTGGCTATGGGGAACAAATGTGTGAGCATTTGAGTGTAAACTAGGAATCCTGGAACCTAAGTAGGCTCACCACTGTGGCTCACACAGCAACCTGGGCCAGCAAGGACGCATCACCACGGCAGAGCGAAGCATCCGGGGCACTACGCAGGAGCAACTATGTGAGTCAAAACAAACACGCCCTCCCTGATGCCTCCATTTCCTTCACCCCTACATCTGATCCATCAGAACGCCAAAGGCTCAGCCTACCAAGTATATTCTATTAATAGATCTTTAAAAACGTCAATATGCTCATGTCACTACCCTGGTGAAAATTCTCTAACGGCACCCATTATACTTAGAGCAAAATTCATTCTCCTTTAAGTCCTCATGTGACCTGTGGTCTTGCCTGCTTTTTTGGACTCATTTCCTACAAATCCCCTCATTTACTTTTACTCACTGGTCTTGCTTCTGTTTTTCAAACAGGCCAAGCTCAATCCTGCTTCACGCTCTTTCTATTTGTACCATCTTCTGCTTGGAACGCTCTTCCTCCAGATAGTCACGTAGATACCCTTCTCATCGTAGAGGAGGTAACGCTTGAGCAAGATCTAAAACAAGCATTCTTGGACCTCCTTGTCTAGAATTTTTCCCACCACTCCATCAAAATCCCCTAGCACTCACTTTCTATCGCAGAACTCTCATATTTTCTTCATGTCACTTTAATCACTATCTAAAAGCATCCTATTTGTTTATGTATTTTATGTTCATTTCCCTCCACTAAAATGTAAATCCCATAAAGGCAGGAACTTTATATGTCTTTGTCACCATTTATCTCTAAAAATTAGATTACTTTGCAGCATATAAGGGATATTTAAGAAATATTTGCTGAATGAATTAATCAGTTTTCAACAACTGGACCATTTGGCAGCAGTGATCTGAACTTCCCAATTATTCCTTTTGGCTTGGTGCCTAGACGCTCTTCCAGTCCAATGGGAATCCCAATAAAATGATGCTAAAGGAATACAAATTGGAAATATACCCATAACAGTGATGTCAATGGGATGAGGGTCAATAGCAGATGGGAGAATTCAACAAATTTCTAGAAGGAAAAAAATATAAAAATAAGTATGCTGACAGATGAACAGATCAGAGCAAACTGTAATCCAGGACACACGCAGAAGGGGCTAATGCAGAGAAGTGAGATGTTACCCTGGAAAAAACTCCAAAGGGATTCAGGACTCAAAACCAGCATGTGTGGAGGGTAGGAATAAGAAACCAGAAACAAGGGGTTTAACTGAAAGTCTACCTTTTGAATAGCTGTAAGAGTTGCCCCTCCTCACTTCTTCGTCTTCTTATATAGGACAAATAGCTTATTATTTTCCCTGTCCATGACAAGCAAGCAAAGAACAGAGAAACCTGAAGGGATCTTCTATGACATTTTACAAACTACTTGGGGGAGACCTAGAGCTAGAAGGTGAGGATAGTCAAAATGAAGGAAAGAAAATGGCCAAAGAAGGAAAGGAAGGAAGGAAGGAAGGAAGGAAAAAAGAAGTCACAGATAATACCCCCAAATCAAGGAGTCTTCAGATTCAAAGAAATATTTCTGGTCAAGATAGTTTAGTAGATTCATGCTTTGAGGTATAAAATACATAGCAATAACTGATAGAGAGATCTAGAAAGGCACAGCTGTGCTCAATACAACTTAAACTTACGTGTGGACCACACACAACAGAGCCGAAAACCAATACACAGGGCTGAAGCCACGACCCAAGAGAATCTGGATCTAAGAGCAGGCTGGGGGGCTGGGAATATGATTCCTTCTGGATGATGAGGACTAAGTGTACATTATAGAAGATACAGGCTCATTGCTTAAAACCAAAAGCTGTAATTCCATACTCATCTCCTGTTCCAATTGCTAATTATTCTTTAGGATTGGGGAATAGAGAATCAAGAAGACAGCCTCAAGAACAGAAACAGAATCAAGACATCTACTGGCTCTGTGACTGTATCTCTGACAGCCTCACTATCACCCTGGGTCAAGAATCACTACTGTACTGGAAATGTTCATGGTGCCACTATTTGTAAGAGCCCCAAAACAAATAATCCATTTCTCTAGCAACAGTGAATAAATAAATAGGTAACTGCCAGATTAAATACTATATATTCACACAATGTAATACCATATAGAATGAGACTGGAAGAACTATTGGCTACGTGCAATAACATAAATAAAATTCACAATGTAGAGTGAAAGAACATAAACAAAAAAGAGCACTTATTTCATAATTCCATTTATATATAATACAAAAACAAGCAAAATTAAAACATTCGTTCAGAAGTCAGAATAGTAGTTTCAGCCTTTTAATTAAGATCAAATGTAAAGTTTCAAGTGAAGAAATCTCAAAAAGAATAATTCACTCTAGGAAGGGGAACTAGGGGCAGAAAAGGTAGGGGTATTGTTGCTTTTCCTTATAGGTCTTTCTGTACTATTTGATTTTTCACCATTGTCATGCATTATGTTGCTTATATATTTCACAAAAGAAAATAATGTACATATAATAAGAAAATCATATAAAATGTTGCTCCTATAAAAGGTGAAATTGCTATTCCCAGTTACATAACAGACGATATTGGTTCTTAGTCATGAAACAAAGGATACTGCTTAAAACTTCAGGGTGGAATCCACTACTGCTGGCTCTGGGGTTTAAATGTCCCCATCACAGCTTTTATAATTTACTTCCATTGGGAATTGTTAAACTATTCTCCAGAATCTCTTTAAAGGCAAAACCAAGCATACTACAAAACTGAGGTCAAAAGTCCTGGGAGCTTTTAGCTTAAATCATCTTTAACTCCTCCCTTTCCTTCAAATTCCACATATCCCTTTGTCATTAAATCTTCTGTTCATTCTACCTCCTCGGTATTTCTTCATCCTCTACCTCTGACATGACCCTAACTCATTATTTCTTGCCTCAATTACTTTAACATCCACTTTTAAAATATCTTATTCACATTTTCCCCTTCCCCAACTAGGTAAGATCTAAAGAGCAGCATTACATGGCAAAAGGAAGCCAAAGTCATCGATCTGTTCCTTTCCATTTATTGGGATAATTGGGATAATTACTCAATTTATTACAGCCTTCGTTTCCTCACTATAAAACAAGGATAATGAAAGCATCTTTCTCACAGGCTGCTGTGAGGCTGCCATAAATGAACACAATATATACTTGGAAAATGTAAAACAACATAAAAATTTATTATTATTGTTATATTTACTGCATCATTTTGCATTCCAAATAGGATTTCATTTATAGAAGACCATCACTAATATATGTGTGGTTCATTTTGTTCAGGCTATTGTAAAATTATTTTTGATATTAGATGAAGCTATATTGAAAAATTGAGGAAAAAATACAACCTTTTTAAGATTTAAAAAAAACTAAGTTTCAAATAGACATTTATTCATTTGTCAAATAAGCTCTAAGGAGTTACAAGAATGAAAAAGACAAGAACTCTCCCTTCCTCTTTGAGAGCAGAAGCTCTGTCTTATTCCTAGACTGCCAGAAGGCGGAACAGTGCCTAACACTAAAATGGGTGCTCCTGATTCAACAGTTAAAGAAAACAAGTACACAGATAGTTTTAATTCATGGTTAAAAAAAAAAAAAAGAAGAAGTGAAAGAGAGATTCAGACTGTCTTTTGCAAGCTCAGCAAAAAGAATGGCTTCCTGCTGTACCGCCCTTCGTCAGGGAAGCAGCAGCTTCTCAACTGGAGGAGGGAAGTGAAGAGAAGCGGGGAGAGAGGGCGAAGGACTAAGGGGAAGTGGGGAGAAGGGAGAAAGAGAAGGAGGAAGAAGTGATGAAGGACAGTGAAAGGATCAAAGTGAGGAGCTGAGGACTGGGGAATGGTGAACAATGGGGAGGAGGTGCCAGATTAGAAGAATCTCCAACGCCATGCTGAGGAGACTGAAAGGAACAAGTAGCCTTTGGAAAATTCTAAGGGGAAACAGTACAACCATATATGTGTTTTTAAAAGCATTAACCTGGGAGAAGCAGAAGAAAAGAACTGGCAAAGGGCAAAACTAGTTTGAGAGAAATTAATTAAGATGCTGTTATAAAAACAAAAGTGACAAAAATATTACAAAAATTCCTAGGGGACAGAAACAAAATGATGTGGAGAGCTACAGAAGATCTGTTTCAAATGCTGAATCAACAGAATACACGACTGGAAAAATTGAGGGAGGCAAGAGAAAAAAAGTTGGTAGGAACAATCTCATTATTAATAGTTTCTGACTTGAACAACTGAGTGAATGGATTACATTTATTGATATTATAAATACTGAGGAGCATGTTTGTAAAAGAAAATGATGAGCATAATTTTAGATATGTTGAGATTGTGGAACATTCCAGAGTCAGGTATAGAGGCCCAAAGCTTGGAAGAGAGATGTGGGCTGGAGTAAACTCTGCAGGTATGTGTTTATTTGTACTTGGAAATCATCAACACTTATAGACCGTAGTTGATGGCGGTGAATAGATAAAATTACTTGGGGAGAAAATACAGGGGGAGAAAGTACACATGGAGCAGAGAAGAGAAGGGAACTGAAAATGGACTCATGGGGACATTAATCTTAAGGGAGAGAAAAGGAGACTTTAAAGGAATGGCTAATGACACAGAAGGAAAACCAAGATGAGTACTTAAAGGAACCAGAGATCAACTGTCATAGTCAAGCAGTGTGAAGAACTTCCCAGAGTAGAATTTGTTTAGGGGCTGGATATCATTCCATGCTATATAATCACGGGGTAAAAGACTTCTAAATGCTATTCTAAGTAACTCTAAAATACTGGTGTAAGTATATATTTATTCTGCTAAAAGCCAGTTTATAAGAACTTTATTGTTAGAACAGAGAGATATAAAAAATGACTCTTGGTCCACAGATACATATGAAAGTCATTCTTGTTACTTTAATAGAAATGTCTTATATTTTTCTTCTCCAAAGTAACTGGTCCTCAAATCATAAAGATTTTATAAATTTGAATTATTGTAGCAATTAGTAACTTAGGACACAGATTCAGAACAAAAACCAGGCCATTAAGATAGGAGATGAAATAACTTTAAATTGTGTTGATTTTCAGTATTAGATATAAAAACAGTTAAATTAAAAAAAACAACCAGCAATTATGGACTAATGACTATTAATGAGGTAACATGGTAGAACATACACTTATCACCAACTGAAATATTTTAGTTCTAGTAGGATGTAGGTCAACTTATTATACATTATCCACAGACTTTTGACATTATTTAAAAAAAAACATAGTAAGTATTTGTCTAAAATTGAGCCAGGAGTAATGTCATACTCTGTATTTCAGAGAAAGACATGAAAGAGACAAGAAGTTCTGCTTTCTCCTGGCGATCTATGTCCTTTCCAAGAGGGAGAGATAATGGATTTAAAATGGTTGACATTACCCTATAAACTATTCATAAGCAGAGAAACTAAAAAAACACTGTTTTCAACCTAAAACATTTGTCCTTATAAACAGTTCCTATCAAAACTCAAGGGAGACTGGGTGCGGTGGCTCATGCCAGTAACCTGAACACTCTGGGAGGCTGAGGCAGGAGGATGGCCAAGGAACTAGAAGTTACCGTGAGCTGTGATCACACCACTGCACTCCAGCCTGGGCAAGAGAGCGACACCCTGCCTCGAAAACAAAAAACAAAAACAAAACCCCCAAAAACCTCAAGGGAGACTTCCTTTTCTATGTCTAAAACATTACCTTTCAAACACAAAGAATTATGGTATCTAGTCTGTTTCAAGGTCTTTTTGCATGTACTCTTTCTGGCTTTTATAAAAAATGTTTAACAAAGTATAAATTGGAAATGGTACTATCAGGCAGGATC
The DNA here is from genome assembly GCF_041146395.1 of Eulemur rufifrons. Lineage (NCBI taxonomy): Eukaryota > Metazoa > Chordata > Mammalia > Primates > Lemuridae > Eulemur > Eulemur rufifrons. Next base: position 1,268,836 of record NC_090998.1, on the reverse strand, counting down.
AAAAGTTAGTTTGCTTCCCTTTTCTGACCACAGGTGAACTGCTTTTTGCTTCAAAGGGTGGGCTTTTGTTATGAATGCTTTCAGTATTACAGATTCAGGATTATCCCACTCTGACTAGAAGTTATCACGTGATCGACAATTTAGATGAAACGATGGGATTTAATGCTGTTAATAAGTCAATCTAATTTGAGAGGTCTAAGGACTGTTGGTTAGGCCAGACTCTGACTTACCCCCTTTCAGTTAGTGGGCTTTCAGTGAAATATCTTGATTCCAACCTTGTTCGCTTTGCCAGAGGATGCAAATCAACATAGTGAGCATTTTTCTATCTTACTTTCAGAAAATAAGGATTCACAGATGAACAAGATGTTTTAGAATCATGATTATTAAAGTAGAAGATTGGTAGTTTCATATCACACACAGGTCTCTGAAACCAACAAGGTTTATCTGACTTCAGTAAGAGTCTGTATATTATTAAACCAAAAGCAAATATGAGATTGAAGTGACCATATACAGTGGTAACAAGTAATGACCATATAAAGAAATGAGACACAAATAAAGAAGCAAGCAAAGTTGGACTCCAGTGCAGAGGAATGGATAGACAAATTGGTACATATCTTGTATTAAGAAAGAGATAAAAGATAAGCTACAGTCATGAAAGAAGAAATGCTGATTCAAAACTATAATCCTTAGGTTATTCTTTAATGTCTACACACTTTTGTATATTTAGTTTTTTCTCAAGAAAGAAGAATAAGTGATTGATATCAAAGTTAAAAAATATGTAATATTCTCTTTACTGAACTGTCTCCTCTAATTTCTGTCCTTCCAATACTAAATTTACAGAGCTTTGTGAAACACACCCTCATTTATACGTTTACCAATAAAATCAGTTGTCTTGGCTTCTAAGGATGGTTTTCTTATGGCAGAGAAAATGCTGGTTAAATACAGAACAAGGCCAAACTCAATGGTTACGTGGCAGAATTAGCAACTTTAACCAAACCTCTGGACACAAACTCTCAGCATTGTTCAGCCTCTTATCCAGATAAAAACAGCGCAGTACGGGTTCCTTTCAACTCATCAAGGGAAGCTAAACAAGAAATGTTCTGGCCGTTTGACAACACTCATCAACATGGACTCCCAAAACAGTGGCACGCATTGCTTTTATTCTTAATGCTTTCTTGCTAAAAATGTGGTTTTTCTGCTTTTTCCTTATTAAACATCCTAAACTGCTAGACCACTACTGTAGTTTAAAGACAAAGGGAAACCTCGATGGGAATAATGATAGAATTTTTTAAAATTTCCCAAAGTTCACATTCTGCCTACAATTGAAAAAGGGAAGCTGAAGAGCTTCTTTATGAACACCAAAAGATAAGTCTTTATAAAAGGAACACTGAGCAATAGAGTATCCATTAGAACAATAATATTTACATTTTTTCTACATAAAATTATTTTTAAAGTTTACAGACTTTCAAAACCCACCAATATTCCATATTCAGCACACTTCCAGTGATTAATCCAAAAAATTTTTGTTCATTCACATTAAGATGCTCTCTGTGTGGGCTACAAAATGTCCGTGGATGAGGGGCCACTACCAATGGGCCACGTGAAGTGGGGATGGGTGGACCTGTAAACACTTCCCCACTGAAGGAAAAGAAACTGAGTTTGGAATAACAGGAGACTCACCAACATTGGTAACTAAAAACAAAATTGGAAGAGGTATAGCATTGTTTCCAATTAAGTTTGAGATTGTTAGAAAGCATTCTATAAATCAAACAGTGGTAAATAATTCTGGAATGTTTAATTTGGCATACTATATGTATCAGGTAATTATTTCAATGGAAAGAAAGAAATTTTTTAAAAAAAGGAACTTTATATTCGAGCTCTGCTTCCAATGCTTCCTCTCTGCCTGGATTATCCGGATGACGGGGACTGAGACTTTGACTTGCCGTGTTGAGAGTAATACAACACACATCCTTCTTTGGTATCCATGAATGGTTAGTCACACTTATGACATGTATCCAGGAAAGTCTACCTCTTAACCCCTCCTTGAAACGAACTGTATTAAAAAGCAAAAATCTTGGCAGGCCGGTCCAGAGTAAGGCATGCCTGCTGTCTGGGTTCCTTTCCCACCCAGCTCACAGGGCAGATTTTGAGTTCATTATCACCTCATTAGGACGTCTGTGAGCTGCCCATGATGAGGACTAAGCTGCTCACTAACTCCTGGCCTTTTTGCCTTCTCCAAAGCAAAAAGCAAATCCAGAACAGACGGATACTTTTTAAACCTACTATATTCACTTGCCCATTTTAATGTATCAGACCAATTAACTCAGAAGAGGAAGTGACTGACACTAGATATTCCACTAAAGGAGCACCACTCAGCTACCCTGCTGTCAGGACGACGAGCAGGAAAGTCAAGGTATGTACTGGGGGGAAACACGAGCACTGACCCATCTCTGATGCCCTGCTAATACCTGCGGTTCCATCTGACAGAGGTCCCGAGCCCGCAGGTGCAGGAAGCCGCACAGGGGAAAGCCTGGCAAAGGGGCAGAGCACGCAGCTCTCACCGCAACAAGCAGTTTCATGTTGCACATTTAAAATAAGGACTAGAAAAGACAAAAGAAAGAGCAATCATTCCTTTTAAGCAAAATATTTTCCCAATGCCTTTTCTATTGTGGAATGTGTATTCGGCTTTTGAATTCTTACGGGGTAAAATGTGGTCACAGTCAATTCTCTGCAACGAATTTGCTACACTTTCTATCTACCCACACCCGAGAGAACACTGAGACCATACACATAAAAGAATGTATTCTAGGTATGATTATGATTTCCTCATGCGAACATCACATTTGATTCTCAATATTCACAACACTCACAGAATAATAACCTTCGAGGCCTTTTTCAAATGGGGTAGCAGTAGAAGAATTAGATAGAAAGACCATTTCTTTACTCTGAAATATAATTTCATTATACATACACGATGTGTATAAAAGTGCTTTGAAAAACTGCAATATGTAAATGTAAGGAGTTGTTATTTTCAAAGTTAACTAATATCTTACACGGGCTAACGGGAAAGCTAATATTCCAAACGAAGGCTGAACACATTGCGTGTAATTGTAACATGATACGTTTGGCTGCAAGCTTTCTTTTTTCTATTGCCAGCCTCATAATTCAACTCACCAAGTAGGTGTGTTGACATTACAATTAGAATTATTCGGGTTTTAGACACTGCACACTTATATCTAATATTATTTGTCAAAAGCTGAATATTCACCTCGTTCCCCATAAAATATATACTATATACCAAGTTGGACCCTCTTTATTAAGACACGAGATTACTTTACAAATGTAATTTTTCCTACTGTGGTGATGAAGCAGCTTGGCAACAAGAGGAGAGATGTAATAGAAAGTAGGTTTCTCAATTCCTGGGCCAGAGTTTTCTTTATATCAATCCAATGTTGGGGCATATAAACTTTTATTCATCTTTAACCAACAAGACTAAGGAAAATCAGATGAGGAAAAAGAAGTCAGAGATAATTGAATGAATCCAGCAAAATCAAGGATATTTTGGCTGTTCTAAAAATGGACAAATTAAGATCAGCAAGCTGGAAAACCCACTTAAAAGTGTGAGTCCAAAAAAGATAAGCATGCTCAAAATGGAAAAATGACTATTAGGGCAAATTACAGCAGATTTCATTAAGAATAAAGAGCTCAGAATTGGATTTTTTTTTTTTTTTTTAAAGACAGAGTCTCACTCTGTTGCCCTGGCTACAGTGCAGTGGCATCAGCAACCTCAAACTCCTGATCTCAAGTGATCCTCCAGTCTCCGCTTCCCAGAGTGCTAGTATTACAGGTGTGAGCCATCGCACCTGGCCAGAATTGGAAAATTTTTATCAGTTGAGAAGTAAGTCTAAAAGAAACTGCTAATAATTGTGGAATTATCATTATAGAAGATGTTTATACTGGAACTCAACACCCACCTCTCTGGAATGGGTGTAGTGTAATAAATGCTTAATTCTTAGTAATTTCTATAAGTACTAGACATTATTAAGGCAGAAAAAAGATGAACCAATAGTTTCTGCTCATTTTTTCCTCACTGAAAACTGTACAAATTGTAAGAATATGGATGTTGCTTGGTATAGTAGAAAAGAATCTAGTCATAATCTAAGTCGTGGATCTGGTCCCAGTCCCATCACTAAACTGGCCTTTTGACTGTGCGCAAATTACTGAGACATTCTGAATACTAATTTCCTTAAATGTAAAAACTAAGAGATGACAAGGATGAATGAAAACCACACGCACCAAAAGCCTACCATGTACTATGTAGTCTTAGTTATTTTCACGTTATTAAAAATAATATTCATTTTATGCTTAAACATCCTTATGAATTAGTTATTATGATGCTCATTTGATAAAACATGTTTCAAAAAGATTACTTTTGGAACAGAACAGAAAATCCAGATATAAAACCATCCTCATATAGCCATCTAATCTTTGACAAAGCAGACAAAAACATACTCTGGGGAAAAGAATCCTTATTCAATAAATGGTGCTGGGAAAACTGGATAGCCACACGTAGAAGACTGAAACAGGACCCACACCTTTCACCTCTCACAAAAATCAAATCACGGTGGATAACAGACTTAAACCTTAGTTGTGAAACTATTAGAATTCTAGAAGAAAATGTGGGAAAGACTCTTATAGACATTGGCCTAGGCAAAGAATTTATGAAGAAGACCCCAAAGGCAATCATAGCAACAACAAAAATAAATAAATGGGACCTGATTAAATTAAAAAGCTTCTGCACAGTCAAAGAAACAGTCACGAGAGCAAACAGACAACCTATAGAATGGGAAAAAAATTTTGTATGCTACACATCCGATAAAGGACTGATAACTAGAATCTATTTAGAATTCAGGAAAAATCAGCAAGAAAAAATCAAACAACCCTATCAAAAAGTGGGCAAAGGCCGAGCGCGGTGGCTCACGCCTGTAATCCTAGCACTCTGGGAGGCCAAGGCGGGTGGGTCGTTCAAGCTCAGGAGTTCAAGACCAGCCTGAGCAAGAGCGAGACACCGTCTCTATTAAAAATCGAAAGAAATTATATGGACAACTAAAAATATATATAGAAAAAATTAGCCGGGCATGGTGGCGCATGCCTGTAGTCCCAGCTACTCAGGAGGCTAAGGCAGTAGGATTGCTTGAGCCCAAGAGTTTGAGGTTGCTGTGAGCTAGGCTGATGCCATGGCACTCACTCTAGCCTGGGCAACAGAGAGAGACTCTGTTTCAAAAAAAAAGTGGGCAAAGGACATGAATAGAAATCTTTCAAAAGAGGATAGAGGAATGACCAACAAACATATGAAAAAGTGCTCAACATCTCTAATCATCAGGGAAATGCAAATCAAAACCACAATGACATATCACTTAACTCCAGTGAGAATGGCCTTTATCAAAAAGTCCTAAAACAATAAATGTTGGCGTGGATGCGGAGAGACAGGAACACTCACACACTGCTGGTGGGCCTGCAAACTAGTGCAACCCCTGTGGAAAGCAATGTGGAGAGAGCTTAAACAGATACAAGCAGACCTACCATTCGATCCAGCAATCCCATTATTGGGCATCTACCCAAAAGAACAAAAGACATTCTATAAAAACGACATCTGCACCCGAATGTTTATAGCAGCACAATTCACAATCGCAAAGATGTGGAAACAACCCAAATGCCCATCAATACATGAGTGGATTAGTAAAATGTGGTATATGTATACCATAGAGTATTACTCAGCTATAAGAAATAACGGTGATATAGAATGTCTTATATTCTCCTGGAGGGAGTTGGAATCCATTCTACTAAGTGAAGTATCCCAAGAACGGAAAAATAAGCACCACATGTACTCACCAGCAAATTGGTTTCCCTGATCATCATCTAAGAGCACATTTGGGAATAACATTGATCGGGTGTCAGGCAGATGTGGGGGGGTGGGGAAGGGATGGGTGTATACCTACATAATAAGTGCAATGCGCACTGTCTGGGGAATGGACACGCTTGAAGCTCTGTCTTGGGGGGGGGGTATGGGCAATACACATAACCTAAACTTTTGTACTCCCATAATATGCTGAAAACAAAACAAAACAAATCAAAAAACCTTCAGAAGATTAAAAAAAAGACTAATTTGCCCAAGATCATACCTTTATGTTAGGCAGCTGAAGTAGGCTTTGTGCCCAGCTCTATTTAACTCTGAATTCCATAATTTTAATAAAATGTTAATTGCCTCTCAACAGCCCCCAAAGGTGCCAGTGACCTTAACTCTCTGTGGTGCTGCTGGTGAGAGCCCTGCCGTCCTGGTGCTGCCGGCTTCGCAGGACCCTCTGGCTACTGCACCAGCGCCCTCACCGTGTCTCCCACCCAGTTTCTAGCCTCCCATTTACTTCCCAGATTGCTACTAGGGATACTCCTAAGACATACAAACGTGTTACTTTCACATGCTTGTGTTAGGAATCTACAGATGGAGAAAATGCCCAAGCCTCTGGAAGCACATGTGAATGTCTTCATAGTCTGCTTCCAACTTTCCCTCTTACTGTGTCATGCCAGCCACCAACACCTCCTTGCTACTTCCCAGACACATCTACACCTTTGGGAAGGCTGATGTCTGGCCTAGAACACACTTTTTCATCCATACAGAAAAAAATGTCCTCAGCCTTTAAATGTAGTCTGTTTTTTACCAAGTACTGTAACTTTCTCCACATGGTTACCATGCTGACCAGTGTAGACTGATTTCCTCCTCTTCTCTGTTGGCAAAATCTTAATCTTTAAAAGGCAATTCAATTGTCACCTACTCTGTGACTCTTCCTCTCAAACTCTCACTGAGTGAATTCTTCCTTTGGGCTTCCATTTAGCACCTCATGCATACCTTTATGAGATATTATACTAATTTTTGAGCCTATCTTCTCTACTGTGACCTCTCAGGGTTTTATTTATCTTTGTGTTATTGTCCCTCTCTTGTCACCCATCAGTGTCTAATAAATAAGAGTTATTTAATTTCATTTGTTAAATGAAATCATAAATCTGGAAAGGGTAATGTTCCATCATCAGTGAATACCATTACTTCCCCACTGATACTGTACTGGCTCTATTTCCAGCAAGACATATCAGACTCCAAGAGGTGAAAAATCATCGTGTTTGGGATGTCTGTGTATATGGTGCAAGAGTAAGGGGAGGGAGAGGAGGAGCTAGAAAGATAGGCTAGAGGACCAAACTGTGCAGGGCCTTACAAGGAGTAGAGACTTTATCCTGTAGGAGATGGAGGGTTACTGAAAGAATCTTTAAGTTGAGAAATGACATTGTGATTACTTACTCTGTGAAAAGATGTTTAGCAACAGAAAAAAAAATATGAATTAAAAGGTGAAAATAGTCTGAAGGCAGAGGAATCCGGAGGCAATTTAAACAGCAATGGTGGGAGCCAATGAGGGGCCTGAAGTAAGGTTGTCGGGAGAGAGGAGATGAACTTCAGGGGCAAGGAGGAGTGGGAAGGAGGGGGAATCAAGGTGGTTTTTTGTTTTGTTTTTTTGAGATGGGGGTCTCACTCTATTGCCCAGGCTGGAGTGCAGTGGCACGATCATAGCTCATTGAAACCTCAAACTCCTGGCCTCAAGTGGTCCTCCCATCTTAGCCTCCCAAAGTGCTGGGATTACAGGTGTGAGCCACCATACCCAGCCTCCTCCCCTTTCTATTAGTTTCTAGAGCTATTTTCTGGGAATCTTATGTTTATGATCTTTACAACAATGTATACAGACTCTCTTATTATTTTGGGGGGGGATGGGGGACAGGGTCTCATTCTGTTGCACGGGGTAGGGTGCAATGGTATGATCATAGCTCACTGCAACCTCAAACTCCTGGGCTTGAGCAATCCTCCTGCCCCAGCTTCCTGAGTAGCTGGGTCTACTGAATGTGCCACCCATGCACAGCTAACTTTGAATTTTTGTAGAGATGGGTGGTGGTGGGGGGGTCTCACTATGTTGATCAGGCTCGTCTTGAACTCCTGGCCTCAAGCGATCCTCGTGCCTCAGCCTCCCAAAGTGCTGGAATTACAGGTGTGAGTCACTGTGCCTGGCCAGAATCAAGGTCGTAAAGTTTAGGGAAACGGGTGGAGGTTAGTGCCATCATTTAAGGCAGGAAATGTAGAAGGCAGGATAGTTGCAGAGGTATAAATAACGAGTTAAGCTTTAGCTTAAAATTCCTGTAGTACTCTGATTTGAAAATGCCAAATGGCCATATGAGAACATAAGTCCAGAAAGCTTCCAGATAAAAGGTCTGGAAGTCAAAGATATCTAGTTGGCAGGTGAGGCTGAAAAAGAAAAAAATGAGCATTATTACCTGACATTTATTGTTTTCTATACACTAGGCACTGTTATAAAAGCCTATGTGTGTCAATTCATTACATCTTTACAATATAGAAAGGAGTTTCTATTACCTCCATTTTAACAATAAGAGAATTGACACTAAAAGATTGTAAGCATTATCTTGCCAAACTTTCATGGTTAGAAACTGGCGGATCTGGGATCTGAACCCAGGCAGTCTAGTTTCCGAGCTCCCCCTCTTTAACGTAACCTCTTGGTAATATACCAGAGGAAAGATGGCAGTGACCCTGCACGTGGGAGGCGAGCGAGCTCAGGCTGGAAGGGCACACCAACACTGAGAGAGCAGAAACGGTTCACTTCCACAAACATTCACTGAGCATCTACTATATGACAACCAGTATGTGCTAGGTATTCAGAGATATAAAGATAGAAAAGAAAGACTTCACAGTCAAGCAGGGAAAATAATTAACTAAAATATAACAATGGTTCAGGAAAAGGGGGCCTAATCACAGTTAGGGGCCTAAGTTCTGCTGTTCCCTCACCTGCATCAGCTAGGTATATAAGTATATAATCCTATATGAACATAAGGACATTTATTCAACCTACTACCACAAACTTATAAACAGATGACTACTTCTCAAAGCATTCAAACAGGGAGACTACTTTGATTAGTGGTTCTAAAAGGATTAGCACTGCTGAACGTGGTAAGGACAGAAGTGTTTTTCCAGGAACATGCTATTAACTCAGGAGTTAACTGTCTTTTACGTCACTTTATTAGCACAAAAGAGACATGCTGCACACTGCAAAGCTTGGTACAGTGAATTTAATAAACTTATGGAAGAGAAGTAGGAAATGGTTAAGAAAGCCAAACATTCATTACATTGAACACCCAAGTATTATGAATATTTATAAAGCTTTCTAACACAACTGCATGCTCTCCTAGTATATCACCACGGGTAAGATACTCTATTAGAAGTGTCTACAGAGAACACTCATTGAGAAGAGAACAAGTTTTAGAGGTCTCAAGTTTCTAGGAGTGAAGCCATTTTGACTTTAAATTTCACTCAGAAGTAAAACAGATAATTCAAAACAGAAGCTGCATTTTCTATGCTGAAAACTCAAGGTATAATTGATTAAATACAAACATCATTGACAATCAGGCTCCACAGTGTGTGCACACAACAGGCAGCTGCTACTTTTAGAAGAGATACCTGTGCCACATACGGCAGCTGGGAATATACAGAGAAAGAGATTTAAGCTGGAGAGAACAGGACTCTGAGAAAATAAGAATAAATCTAACTTGATAATACCAGAGGTAAAAGGCAATCAAGCACAGTCGATGCTGCTTATTCACGATGGTTCAGCTATATAAAGGAGCTGTGAACAGTGAATCAGCAAATACTGAACCACTGACCCGAGGGGAAACACAGGATCAGGGTCCTGGAAACCTCTGGCCACAACATTTTTGTCAACCGATCAATGCATAACCTTGTTTTATGTGTACTTCTCTTTAAAGGCATCTTATTATATACATAGTTCATTCATTAACATTGAACTCACAGCCCCACAGCACTGTAACTCATGCCTGAAAGAGGCTTACCTAATGCAACTATTTTCTCTGTAAAGACAAATCACAGCCGTCTTGTACTTAGGAACAGCAGACTGGGGGTCTTGCTAGGTTGCACTTCAGCACTATGCTTGGGGGCCATTTTAAACACAGAAATCACCAACAAAAAGTGCAAAAATGTAAAAAATGTGGTGCTAAACAGACCATAAAAAGGAGACTTGTTTACAGCATAAGAACCGAAACAAGAAGGGAGGGAGAGCATCACCTGGTTTGACTTCAAGTGGAAACATGAACGTTGAGTGACTCAAAACTTTCTGCTGCTCTGCCCATACCTGCAAATTGGGCTGCGTGTTGACTTTGAGGTTACAAACAAACCTGAGCAAGAAGGCGAATTCACAAATACAGAATCCACAGATAATGAGGATTGACTGCACTTGTTTCTAAAATATATTCAATGAAAACAAACTTTAATTTTATTTTCCATCCCATTAATCAATACTGCCTTCTATTAGAGTGACTGACTTCATAGGGGCCACTGTCTCTTTTTGCTTATGTTTTTGTGTCTAGTTTAGAAAGAAGCAATGCAGCTGCATATGAAGAAACTAAATTAAGCCCAGGACAAAATATCTGAGGAATCTACTATGCTTCAATCATGTTATAAATTCTTGAGTAAGACCATGTAAAGGAAATTGTGGATGAGTAAAGTCTGAGTTTATAAACGGATCTGAACAAGAAATTAGAATTCATAAATCTTTATTCCCTCAGGCTGCAGTTTGCATGATAAGGATTGTCCTTTGCCAACTCTAAGATAAGTTTCACTCCTAGTGGATACTTGAGGTAGAAAGCTTTAGAAAGGTAAAGGTCTGATTCCAGTTATCAGTATTCTTCCAGCAACTATAAAAGTTTAATTTTATATGTGAAAACTCTACCACTGATTGCACGTAACCAACTTTGTTTCTAAGTTAGAAATAAACACATGTGCAACGGTCATAGGGATGGGAAAATTTAGTTGAGATATGGAAAAGCTGCTGTTTAACAAGTACCTACTGTTTACTACATTGATACAAGGAGTTCACTTTTCCATTACAAAGGCCTGTGAATGAACGTAACTGAAGTCAGGAGCCTGAGAAACACAGGGCAGGCATTTTAAATTAGTATTCTAAGAATGCAGTGGGTGCTGTCTAGTCTGTGCTGTAACACTAGATAACCTTTCTCCTCTTTCCCTCTCTTCTTTCAAAAACACTTTTATGCCATGTAATGCACTAGAAATCAAAGTTACAAAGACAAAAAGAATATGCCTTCAATAAACTCAGAATATGTTGGAAGATACTGTAAGAGGCAAACAAATATAAGGGGATCTATTTGTAATACTGGAAACAATTCGAATTTCTACTTATGGTTGAATGAATAAATTGTGGTGTAGTCGCAGAATGGAATACTACACAGCAATGAGGACAAATGAACTGTTATTACACATAGGGGTGGCAGAAAGCAGGGGACAGCTCATAAAGAGCTACAGATACTAGACTAAGAAAAATGTGTATTTTGTTTGGTGAGAGATATGAGGGGAAGGGTTGGGGACATTGAAGAATTTTAAATGAAGGATTCAATACATCTGAATTTTATACCAATCTTTCAGGCAGGTAACATGAAGAATGTATTACAATGGGACAAGATGACCAGGCAATCAAGGAAATTCAAGCTAGAATCATCATAAAGGTACGAATTATGGTAGTGACAGCAGGGATAAGAAGAGCACAGCAGAAATCAAGTAGACAGAATCAAAGGACTTGGTGCCACAATGACTGTGAGCAGAGGGAGGAGTCAAAGAGGAGTCACAGAATTATTCTGGAAGGAGTGGGAGGCATTTTCTTCTTCATAATATTTTTTGTAATTTTTTTTTTAAGAGACAGGGTCTCACTCTGTTGCCCCAGGCTGGAGTGCAGTGGTGCGATCACAGCTCACTGCAGCCTCCAACTCTTGTGCTCCCCCTACCCCAGCCTCCCGAGCAGCTGGGACTATAGGCGCACACCACACCCAGATAATTTTTAAAAAATTTTTTTTGTAGAGACAGCGTCAAGCAACACTTTCACCTTGGCCTCCCAAAGCACTGGGATTACAGGTATGAGCCACCACACCCAGCCTATGTTTTTATAATATTAAAAGACTCCTTAAGGGTTAGCTTAGCTTTGCAGCCACAGAAGAAATTCTAAAATAGAAATTATAAAGTTAACCAAAAAAGTATTTTTGAATGTTCTATAAATCGGATAGTTCTTCTATATCATACAGAATAGATATAGGTAGAATGGGATAAAATAGAAACTGCATGCTTTGCTGCACAATTGTGTGCTGCAGCCCACATGCAGAAATTATAATATTTACAGGTAAACCAACTCATATATAGTCTGATCTTACAGGGAAAATACTTGAAAACTACCGAAGAGTGACATCTTTGAAGAGTTACTAAGATTAGAAATGCTGGTGACCAGAATTTGTGATAAACAAAGTAAAGAACATGGTAGTATCCATTAATTCAGTGCTATTCTAACTATATTAAAACAAGTGAAACAATATCAAATAGCTGAATGCTCTGCATGTAGAAAGAAGTATTATTTTTATAAAACATTTTCCAATAATATAGACTATAGGGTGCATATGTACTATTACATGTTTAGATGTTTTACTGAATCTGAATAAAGGCCACTCAAAAATTTACAGGAAAAGTAGATACCATATTAACCTTAGGATAAGTTACAGTGTTTGTATTGTTTCTTTTTCTTTTTCTTTTTTTTTTTTTTTTGGGCATTATGAAACATGAAACATGAAAATGTCAACAAGGAATGTATCTACAATTTAACAGATATTGTGCACTTATGTAAAATAATTAACTTTATAAGATACCATTATACTGGAAGTTCTTTCTTTTCTTTTTTTTTTTTTTTTATTTCATCTTGTTATGGGGGATACAGAATTGCAGGTTACATATGTTGCTCCTGTACTGCCTTTCCCCCCAAGTCAGAGCTCCAGGCGTGTCTGTTCCCCAGGTCGTGCACATTGCACCCATCATGAGGTATATATCCCTCCCTTCCCCACCCCCCCTTCCCGAGTCAGCACCTTCAAGTGTTACCACTCCTCAAACGGTGTGCAATGCACTCATTGTGTAGGCATACCCCCATCCCCTCCCCCACCCCCCACCTCAGTCTGATATCCAATTGGTGTTGTTCCCAGATTTGTATTTAGGTAATGATCAGGGAAACCAATTTTCTGGTGATGTATTGTTTCTGAATATGAATTTTTGTAACATTTCAAAGGATGAATTCTTGTAACATTTCAAAGGAAGATCTACAGAACAATCAGATTAATAATCCATCAAGTCAATTTAATTATGGCACTTAAAATCACCTTAACTCTGTTCTTTTGAACAATAAATATTAAAAAAGGGACTTTTAGAACTACACACTTATTTGCATCAGTAAATAATTTATCTCTTACAAATGCTAACCATCTGAAGTGGCAAAAAGTTATCAGGTGAGAGGAGACCGGATAATCGGAAGCACAGCCAAGCAAACTGATGCCGAGAAAAAAAATAAAAATTAGTATAAACAATGCAAAATTTTAGCAAGCACATAAGCGCAAAAAGAAAGAGAAGAATTGCAGTTAGGATCTCTTCAATTTTTTAGAGTTGATGATTATGCTCAAGGGCAGCTTGGATGTCAATAAAAGACTAGGAATAAACTTTCCACCAGTCTTTTCTAATTTGACATCCTTGCCAAGAAAAGTTTTATGAAGTCTTTGACATTCAAATGATTTATAAGGGAAAACTGAAAGAGTGACCTTGGAAGGAACACCAGATATATATATATATATATATATATATATATATATTTTTTTTTTTTTTTTGAGACAGATTCTCGCTCTGTTGCCCGGGCTAGAGTGCCGTGGTGTCAGCCTAGCTCACAGCAACCTCAAACTCCTGGGCTCAAGCAATCCTCCTGCCTCAGCCTCCTGAGTAGCTGGGACTACTGGCATGCGCCACCATGCCCAGCTAATTTTTTCTATTTTTAGCAGAGATGGGGTCCTGCTCTCGCTCAAGCTAGCCTTGAACTCCTGAGCTCAAGGGATCCTCCTGCCTCAGCCTCACAGAGTGCTAGGATTATAGGCGTGCGCCACCACTCCCGGCCAAATACCAGACATTTTAAAACACTGTGATAATATGTACTTGTTATTTTAAAAAGTTGACGCTGGGCATGGTGGCTCACGCCTGTAATCCTAGCTCGCTGGAGGGCTGAGGCAGAAGGATCGATTGTGGCCAGGAGTTCGAGACCAGCCTGAGCAACATAGTGAAATGCCCATCTCTGTAAGAAATAGAAAAATTAGCCAGGCATGGTGGAAGGCGCCTATAGTCCCAGCTACTCGGGAGGCTGAGGCAGGAGGATTGCTTGAACCCAGGAGTTGGAGGTTGCAGTGAGCTGTGATGACACCACTGCACTCTGGCAGGGGAGACAGAGTAAGACACTGTCCGGGAAAAAAAAAAAGTTGATACTCCTGTACTGTAGAAATGTATTTCTATAGCAATTACCCAGAAGCTATCACTGCCTAAGCTGTACTGGCTTATGAGCAGATCCACTTCTACACACACACACACACACACACACACAATCTTACACACACCTGTGCTACAATGCAAGAGTGTACACACACACCTGATAACATACATGGCTTAAGGATTGCTCATAGCAGTCCCAGCTTCCGAACAAGCGTTTTACTCACTGGAGCACTACGCTATAGAGCTCTGCTCTACACTCATTGTTAGACATATTAGTTTCCCACTAATGCTCATTTTCCCACTGTCTGGTATACAATCATTTTTATGACTTCTTTTAAAGTCACTGTCAAAATCAAGCCAGGGGTAATGGCCTCCTTCCTAACACATGGTTCACTTCTGCCTCCGTATTCACATCTAAAGAGAGAGGAATAGATACCAGACATTCTGTGACTAAATTTTCTCTAAATATAACCTCTTCGCATTTCATATTACAGAAATAACTTTGGCAGAATGAAAGAAATATAAAAGGACTTACTATTTACTACATGCATCGTGTGCTGGCCATTGTGGTACATAATTCCACATGCAACTTCTCATTTAATTCTCACAACTCTACAGACAGGCATTTACTAGTGTAATTTACATATATGTGGAAACTGAGGCTCAGAGTAAATTAAGTGTGTATGTCCTGCTGTAACCTAAATCACAGAGTGGACACTTAAATTTAGTTCCAACTTGAAATCTCATGCTTTTACAACTACATTAAATAAATATTTAACGTATTATATAGGTAATATATTCCCATGAAGAATAAAGAAGTAAAAAAGATACACATACACCCAAAGTGAAGAACGTCGCTCTCACCTTGTCCTTCATTTCCCCCCACGCATCATGATCATAACATATAAGTATGTGTTTGTCTGCTGTCTGCACATGTATATTCTTATTCTTCCCCGTTTAAACAAATGGTAGTGTACTATGCACACTGTTTTCCGTCTTGCTTATTTAAATTTAACATTAGAATTGCAAAAGCATATGCCCTCTGACCCTGCAATTCTACTTCTTGGACTTTATCCTATAGACATGCTTGCATATATATGAAATTACTTTTGTATAAGGTTATGCCTATATTTATAAAAATTTTATATTACTACAAATTTGTTATTCTTTTGTAGCATTATATGTTATAGCAAAGTGTTAGAAGTAACTTAAATGTGTATTAATGGAAGAAAAATTAAATAGAACAGATCTTTATGTTGACATTAAAAAATAAGCACAAATATTCTTCTGTTAAAATATAAATCGCAGAACAATGTATCTAACATTTCATTTATATAAAATCAGAGAAACAAGAAAAACGTAAAATAAAGTTAAATAAGAACCCCCTCACACATAAACACACACAAAAGTATTCTAAATGCTTTCTCATTTCTGCTGTAGCTTTAGCTACTTTGAAAATTAAAACTTATTAAAGGTAAATAAAAAATACAGGATTTAAGTATGCCAAGTACATTTCTCTGATGGCTTAAATTATGAAAACAATTATCAAAATTCTGAGGCCTTTATTTTCTAGTGATGAACTCAACTCATAAATTTGTCTCAGTAACAATACCAAACGTAATATATAAGAACTTAAATGGAAAGACAAAATCTGAAATAATACATCATTACCATGAAATCGTGCTTACAGAAAGACCCATGTGATATTTTTAGTAATGTAAGTTTATGGGACTGAACAGCTATGCCTAGACATTAGCTATTAAGTTACTTGAAAGAAAGGAACATATATCCCACATAGGACCTAATGGTGTTCTGTATACACAGAGGGCTTAGTACATAAACAGTAAAAAACAATGTAAGAAACAGAAATTCTGTAATATAGAAACTTGAAATGAGTCATGTGATGACAGGCAATCACTTGCTTTGAAGCTTTCAAATCAGTTACTAAGTTAGAGATGGGATGAGTGAGAATTTCTAGTATATGAAGCAAAGCAGAATGCTAACAAATAGAGGCAAATACTACCCTTAAAGTACACATTAAAAAACATACATATAACATAAACCATGGGGGATGAATTAAACATCAAAATTGATTCTTGATGTTATAATCTTAGCATAACTGGACAGTATCACTGTCAACTTTTAAAAATAGGCAATAAAACTGACACTGACTCGAGACTAATGGATGCAAAATAAAGTAAATGATCACTTTGGAATATAAAATCACAGAAATAATAAGACAGCTATCATAAAGCAAGCATCAGTAAGTTCAGAAGTCAGGAACACGAAAGAAATATGGAATGAAATTTTTGTTCTTTGCGAACCTCCCCCTGCCCTTGCTGGGGATGACATTTTCCAATGCTCAATTATTCCCACAGAGGAAATGCTTTCCTATAACTACTTCTTCAAAATCACAGAGCTGAGAATTACACAGTAAATTTTTGGCAGTTAACTTGCAAAGACTGTTGCTTGGAGCTACTACACCCAAACACTGAGCTTCTTAGCAAACAGGGCCTGCTGCAGCCCATAAAGTAATCTCTGGGGAGGGCCCCACTGAGAGCCCCACATGTTCTCTAGCTCAGTGCCAACACCCCTTTCAATACTCCAAAGGTTCACTTGCAACTCTGCATAAATTGCTAGTTTCTCTTGGCTCCAGAGACAGCTTCACCTGCAGGGTTTCATTTTTCTGTTTGACACCTTACTGTTATTTTCCTATATACCACAAAAGAGCCCTCTCCAGTGCTTCTCACACAATTACACAATCGCTCTATTGTAACTCAGAAGAGGATTAATGATTGGGTTTTATTTGATTGTAGTTTTGATTAATCCTGACTTTGTTTAATTTGTGACCTTTGCTGGAATCCCAAGGGCTGGGAATTAGAAAATGCACACTATACCACTGTACTCTGAGCAGTCTGCGCTTGCCAATTTATTTCATGCCTCATTAGCCACAAAAGCTATAAAATTTTAGTCCAAAAACAGCTCCACATTTTTTCAGGGTATGGGTACAAAATTTTGTATGAGGTTTTCATTTTGATTTAAATATAATAAGCCCATAATTAAGTCTATCCTGGTTGTGCCCATAGGGTTTTAATTCCAGTTGGCAGGTATCTCAGTAAAATACCAAACCCAGGCAAGTCATATCACAATGCAGCTGCCCTGATTTCCCTGGGTTCAGAATTAGTTTTTGTGAGGGGTAAAAAAAAAAAAAAAAAATCTGAGTTTTAAAAGTCCCCCCAAATTACAATATCCTTTGGTAAATTTTTCTTTGGAATCAAAACCAAATCCATACCAATTCATTTAATTTAGTTTGTGTCAAATCTTAAAGATATCACACCATGGAAAAGGTGCGTTAATTTTTAGTTACCTACTACTTGAGAATTAGGTCTTTACAACATTTATAATTTACAATATATGCATGCTATAAAAAGCTTTATCTTTTAGAGTTCTTGGAATCAACAAATTATTTGCGAGACACTATAGAAGAAGCCCTGTTATGTGACACTCAAGTTTGCTAGCTGATTAATTACAAAGTCCCTTAAAGAATCAAAAATTTATACGTATAAATGTATACCGCTTTGCTGATTTTTTTTAAGTAGGTAAGGTCCAAAGCTCACTGTATGATCCGATAACTTGTGTTCTGCACTGTATCTTTCATATCCTTTCCGGTTCTGGTTTTGTGAAAGTGGGGCCAGCTAGTACTTAAAGATATATATAAGCAATTTCAGTTTAAAACACTTTTAAGATTTAAAAAATTCCCTCAATATTCAATAACTATCTTACTTTTACCTAATTCAACAACAGCATTTTTTAATGACTTACCTGTGTCCTTTTCCCAAGACATTCAGCTTTATTATAGTTTCACAGAAATATTTTTTTCATATGTCATTGGTGTCATATAACAGTAAAAATACATAATTAAAATATCAAGAATAACTGGAATAAACAAGTTTAAAAACAAACATAACTAGCTTTTAGCAATAATACAACTCAACAGGTTATCTAAGCCATGCATGGCATATTGGAGAGTGATGCAAGAGCTGTTCCGGCAAGCTCTGGGCATCAATTGACGTGGTTAACAGAGACAAAAGAAAGTCTCAGTTAATCTGGCAAAAAGGTTATGGGGAGGTTTGTCAAAAAAGCTTCTTATATAGTTAATAGTGGTCAGTGCTCAGTTAGCCCAAATGTTCCCCTAATGATATTTATCATTTCAAAATGTGGTTTCATGCTTCTAGAGAGGATATGATTGTTGTCAGTTTTAAAAAGTGATTAGAGTTGGGACTCATCATTCACCTTACCGTCTTTCTGTAAATTCAGTTACATCATCTGTCTCATCTCTTCTCTCTTCTCCCCCTCATCTTCCCCTCCCCAC